>NC_090923.1:463067829-464421877 GCF_040938575.1 Ambystoma mexicanum
CACACCTAACGGGGGGCACGGAAGTGCGGGGCAGGAACTAGGGGGTCGTTTTCCAAAATAAAATGTGTATGTTCAAACAGATGTTAAATGGAACTGAATCCGACAGACTGGTAGCAAAAAAATGTACATGATGAGCCAAAGGCCAGAACAGCTGATCTTCTAAAACAGTCACCCTACTCATTTTTAAAGAGACTCTCACATCCCCTGGACATTTGGCAGGTAACCACCCCCACCTCCTCCCTCCCGGGTGGCAGGAGGGGGTACGTCCTACGATTTCAAGATTTCGGCAGACACGGGTCCACACCCACATACGTGCTTGCACTGGCAGACAAACCTTCATGGAGCCTTGGCCTGTGTCGGGGTAAATAGAATCCCCTTGGCACGGCCATATCTCAAGGTTCATTAAAAAAAAGTAACAAACGATCAACCTAGGTTTTCCAGTGTGAGAATATGTCAGCTAGCGGCCACACAGCCTTTTACAAATTATGCAGCATATATGAAAGCGTCAATACAGATTTGCAAAAAAGAAAAAAAAATGAACAAATCATCAGAACTGTCCGATACATCCTGGGCTGGCCGGGGGGAAAACTGGCTCATACTGGATTTCTATCTGTAAGGCTGGGATTTCCTGGACCGCCAGTATCCACAAACAATCAAACACAGGAGGGACGGTGCAGGGGAGGCGGGGGCTGCGGGGAGATGCAGTATTTTAAATTTGAGCTTAGGGACGTGATTTTTTAAAGGGCTGAACAGGAACTGCAGCTGAAATCCGAGGCAAGCGCATTCCTTTCCTAGGCACTGATGGACACGGCCGTGTTTACTTTGGCTCTGGGAAAAGTTTCGAGGTCAATGGGTTTGGGATGCTCCACCAAACCAAAATGTGCAAGCAAGTACAGAAACGGGGGGGAAGGAAACACCAGCCTCTCTTAAATTCAAACAATAATGAGGCATCATTAAAAATATGCAGAGCTTTCCGAGAGAAGCCCTTGCCAATATTGGCACCTTTCAATGAACTCATGCATCAGACGCTGGCTAAAGTCCAGCAAACCATTTCATTAACCCAGGTACTGTAGGTGATAAAACTCATTTTTCCTAAAGAGACAGATGAAAAGTAGCAGTTCTACATTAATGAAGCACCAGCAATCAAAATTATGGATTTTCTAAAAGGTTTTTAACTACTTTCATTGTAAGGAAAATCGCGCTCTCAGACTTTTTTGTGACACCATCGCCAACAATAAAATTATAATATGGACATCGCTCCAATATGGCCTGGCACATCTTCAGGGGATGTTTTCTGGGTGCATGGCAGAACCGGTGCTGTGCAAATGCCTGTGTAACGGACCCGAAAGAAAAAGAAAAAAAGAAACAGCGAATGCGCAAACATGTAAGGTCTTCAAAGGTTGCCACAAAAAGGCATCAGTATTAGGTGGCCAGCATTCTCCACAGAGAGTGGCACAGCTACAGTCAGATACCAAGGGAGAAGGGGGGACGGGCTTCTTCAGGACTTGCCTATTGGTTTTCAGGTGCCCTTGTGCTTTACAGTGCACTAGAAGTTGCTTTTACAAAAGGCACAGCTGAAAGTCATTAGTAGTACATTTGAAGTTTTACCACCTTCGCTCCTCGGGCCACCTGGGCGTTTCCGGCTCAGACATATAGTCTCTTTCAATATTTTACATTTCTTAGGTTTATTCAGAGGAATTAAATAGCATCAATAAACGTTAACTCGTCTGCATTTCTTGGCAAATCTCGACCAAGACCCCTTACGTATTATGAGCCCAGTCGCCCAAAATGTTTGCAATATGTAACATTTCACTGAGATATATATTTGCAATCCTGTCATTTGGGTCGGCAAAAAATTCATATTATTCAATGCAGCAATTATAATAAATTATTATGCATTCAGGAGCTACGTATCGGGCATCAAACAGCGAGCAGCAGCTACCTTTGGGTATCTAGTAGCTACTATAAAGCGCTACGCAAAGCCTCACTTCTAGATGAGATGCTAACTATTCCTTCTGTCCATTATATAGAAGATTCATTACGCTTTCTCGATGTGTTTGAAATATTCCTTCATACATATTAATATTTGGCACCAGTTGGCCTTGTTATGCCGTTGTGAAGTTAGCCAGGCTCCCCTATCCTACAAGCAGGAGCTGAGTAAGTACCCCAGGAATTTCGATGCCTGTAGATATTGCAGTCTATAAGGAAGCGTTCAAGGGCACTGCTCCATGCAATCAAACGATGGCTTTCATGTCAGGTGTGGGCCAAGTAAATCTTCCCCTCTTGCCCTCTCCACGTGGGGTCACCAGAGGACACTCGATGTTGGGGGCCTGACCTCTCAACAAACTACGAAAGGACGGGGTGGCGAGATGGGGACTAGAACTTCTTAACAGAGTCAGGTTTCATAGACGCTATAAAAGGACAGGTCACAAAACGCTGCACTCTGATTAAAACTGGGCCTTTTGCTGCAGAGCCGCGCTGTAGCTGCCGCCGCCGTTCCTCGCCGATTAGCAGCACAAAGCACTTCCACGCATGGATTTCTTTTGATATGCTCAACTATGTGTCAGTTCTTAAAACAAAGACAAGTACACAGAGCCTTATTTACCATAGCTACCCCTGTGCTTCAAAAGGCTGAGCTATTAAAGTAAAGATCATTTTTTTCCGCAGAGCCTTCTGACATGGAAATGATAGCAATTAATGTGTTTGGAACAATTTATGATTTCCGGCCTCCTTCGACATGTATTAGCATATACCTAGTTCCTTTTAACATACACTTTGTTTTTCCAAAACCACAAACATGTTTGCTGGAATTTCATGTGGAAGTGCTTAAGGGGTTGAAAGTTAACACCTTTGTGAGCTGTGCAGCCTCACAGTTGCTGCTAAACAAAAGCCTCTTTGTAGGAACCTTCTTGAAATGTTTTCGTAACATGTTCCAAGTAGTTTTAGGCAGGCAACTAAAGTAAACAAGATGTTACCATGATAAAAACACTTGTGAAAACATTACCGACTGCACTTAGCAGCCTCCTTCGCACAAACTTGACCAAACTTCTGAAAATGTAATTCGGGATGAAATGGCTACAGTTGTTTCTACTGGCAAATTATAAAATTGTTTCCATTAGAATCAAAAGGTTACAATTTAAAATGAAAGCAGAGAAGTGTGGGCACAGCAGGCGTGTAAAAATCTGCACTGCTGCCCCAGTTATTCACACTTTGAGCATGCGTCTTCTCGCAGAAGCTCTACGTCTGTTCATAAGATCAGAATCTACGTTTAAAAAATCGGGCTCCTGCTCGGATGAAATGGATTTGAATGGTTCCGTGTCTTTTAAACAATGTTCCATTATATTTCTTCATATTTTCTTTGGTGCATGGTGCATTTTTTCCTGTGCATGCTTTTTGTATTCCTCTTTTTTTGCAACCCATATATTTTATTAGTGCCACTGCCTAACTACTACTCTAACCCCTTTTCCTGTCGGTATTAATTTGAATGGTTACTAGACCAGCTTTGAACACAGACAGTAAATGAACAAGTCCACTGGAAAGGAGCATTGATAACAATATATTACCACTTCCTTTTAATTAACATGTGCTAAAGCGTCTGGGCAGGAAGGCCAGCTAAAGCATGGACAACAGCCAAGAGTTGTTAACCCTGAGCTGGAGGGAGTGGCTCCAACCAGCGGGGCGCAGCTTCCAGGTCCAGTCTCTATGTTGCGAGTGTCCGCACCATTTCCCCCCTCATAGAAAGTGAAAAGACCAAGTACTGCTTCTAGAGAGTTGGGATTCACTCAATATCGGGAACGTGTTGTGGTGGCTCTTTGGAAACATGTTCACTACACAGCAAGCCACCAAATAAAATGACAATGTTTGTGCGCTGAAGTTCCTGCAGTGTAGCAGAGAAATGGTAGAACCCAGACACTTCAGACTTCCGTCACATGCAACTCACTGCATCGGTGGGCAACATTAGGCAATTGCTTAGAGGTAGAAAACCAGACTTTCAGGAGCCCTCAAATGGTACTATGACGAGATGACTTACCACCAGGCCAAAGTTTTGACTCTCACATGGCCAACTCAGCTTTTGGAGGTTGATAAAAATAGTACCACTGTTTTTCGTAACAAGATCGTCTATCAGTGCAGCACTATTAAACAGCGGCATGATTAAGTGATCATTTGTATACATGAAAGAATATGCCATGGCTAAACGTGGGCAGCGGGGCAAGGAAACCTAGTTTCAATCCTGCCACTTAAACAAATTGTAAGGTGATCTTTGGAAAACTCTATTCTAGGGCACCTCTTTCACTTCATTGTCAACATTGGAAGCGTTTAGAAACAGTCAACCACCCCTTACCCCAGCCCAACTCCTTCCAATAATGGCCCCCACACAGAACTTTAAAGAAAAATGCTAAGAGTTTATGATTGAAGGAGGGCAGTGATCAAATAGATTGATGTTACTTTGGGGCTACAGGCATTCCTTTGGGTGCAGTTTCAGCAGACAACCAGTAGAACATGCTTGGACATGCTGGCAAAAACTGCTGCAATGGTGAAAGAGCAGCACATTCATGACAAAGTACAAAGAGCAAACACCAGACCTGCATTTAGTTTGAAAACAGCAGAGCGCATGTATGAGGGGTATGCTTATAATGATTTTAGAACACCATCTCGTTATTCTGTGTGTACAAATCAACAACTTTGTTGTATTCCTTGAATTACTGTAAAATATCAGAGATCGCACAGCTAATGGTGCTAGTTAAGTGTTGATTGACATCTGCCTCACGTATTAGCCAACAACAGACCTTAAGAAAGAGTAGGCAATGGATACCTTTGGTGGCGGAACATTCTTTCAACAAAGACGTATACAGGAAACAAATGCAAGTTGGAGTGTTAAAAGGAATAATAAAAAAAACACAGCAACAGATACATGCACGATACGGAGCTCATGCCGTTCATTTCGTGACAGGGAAACCGTGTAGTGTCTATTACTTATTTTCGTGCGCTCACGTCTTCTTGGCCAGACCTACCACCTGTCTGACTATTCTTCCACACAGGATCTGCTGACTGCAAGCTGCTCCAAAAAAGGTTCCCCTGGGTAACATTGTTTGCTACCTTAAACGTCCCATAGACAGAACGATTGCTGTTGAGGATAACCTTATATTGAACCTACATCATGTGGTGCTGGTCAGGTGCCATAAGAACCATGGTAGGGAAAAGGTGAGTAGTGTTACAGTGGCTATCTTTATTCAGAAAAGTAAGGGCAGAGCAGGTGACCATGCTAACCAATATTACTCATCAAGAATCTAAAGAACTCCTTGGAAGATTCCTTTCATTCCACTTGATAAGGTGGATAATCGAAGCACAACTTTCATATTCAACATCGGCTTTTCTGACACATCGGCTTTTCTGATCGGACTGTGGCCCAAGTATCAGGCTTTCATGAGTTACTTATAACTTTGAGTGTGACGGCTCGTGGTACATTGTGGGTTATTCACCTTTAACTGCATGAACTGTGACCATCCTAACAGTCTTGCATCTATTAAATGACATTTAAGCCTATCCCTTCAGTACCCTATCATAGGTGTGGTCACAAAACAATGTATTGGGTTTAGTGAAATCTGGCAACTGCGTGTGCCCTGCCTCGACTCATTAGTCTTCAGTCTCTTTCAAAAATGCTCTTAGCAGTCACCTGTGCACTACTGCTTTCAGAATCAGCAAACATACATTTTCATGTACAGATGATGATGAGATACATCACCTGCCAAATGCACAGAATCAGCTTCAGACATCCTGGTGCTACCTCTTAATAAACACAAGTACCTCAAAGGTCATTATTTTGTCCATTCAGGCCAGGATAGCAAACAAAACAAAAAAAAACAGTTTATAAAAAAAAATCCTTCCATATCAAGGGAAATGGATTGGAAGGGGTAAAGCTATAAGTGTGGGGAACAAGTAGAACAAGGTTGGAAGCCTTCAAGTTTCAACTACAAACTTCAGCGGTTGCATCAACGCATATTTGTATGCAAACCCTACAACGGTATCCAGATTTGGATACTTGCAGACACGCTTTGTTGTCTGCCTTCTATGTCCTTCCCTTAGTGGGCAGGGCCTAATTATCACAACGTGGGTCTTTGTATAAATGACGGTCTCCGAAAGTGCAGTGGACGACCGCAGCAGGCGAGGGCTCAGTGCGTTGAAGTCTAGCCCATCTATGCTCGTGTGCAGTGCGTGCAAGGCCTGCACGTTGTAGGTTATGCTTCTTCTCCTAGAGCAGATGGCCACTAGGATCGTAGTATCCTGGTATCCCTGGCTCCTTCCAACACTCACTGGCAGGTCGGCTTTCATACATGGTCTAAAGCTATACCTACGGCGGATGCTCTGCATTGCTGCCTGTTGAACACCAGGCTCATTGGTGGCTCATGCTCTGGATTGCTATGTCCTAGTTACTTCTTTTCAACCTGATATCCTGTTTCTTACAGGGACCCTGCTTTGTGACACATCAGGCCCCTCCATTATTCAGGCACTCCCCTCCCCACCCCCAACTAGGAGCTTGTTCACGTTGATCGTACTTCTAGTCATGCAGGGGGAGCAGAAACTATCACGCATAAGGCCATTTTCAAAACCTCGTTCACTTTCTCTGATCACTCCCTTAAGATGGAGTGTCTTCTGGCTCGCATTCTTTTGTCTCCCACTATGACACTGTCCGCCTTTGTGATCTATAGACCCACAGGTGCCGACAGGACCGTCAGTGCTAAACTTCCTGCTTTTGTGCTGGAACTCCAGCTGAAATATCCAAATCTTTTGATTGTCGGAGACTTTAATCTCCCAGCTAATACAACTAATGCTCGACAGGTATCCAATTTCTTAGCACTATGTCTGATCTCAGCCTCCCCCAGCTGATCACCAATCCTACTCACCGAGTGGTAAATGTTTTGGATTTTGTTTTTGCTCCCAGGGGTTCTACTACAATTTTTCCCTCTAGTCCAGTATAGTCTGACCATTTCATGGTACCCATCTCTATCCCCTGTGTGGATTCTATTCTGCCCGAGGTTAAGCATGCCACCCCTAAATGCAGCTGGCATAGGGTTTCTAGTCCTGACCTAGTAGCCTCTCTCCATTCTCGGTGCCCTCAAAATGCGCCATGTTCCCTGTTGACATTGGATGCCACCATTTACGCGGCTGCTGACCGTTTGGCCCCCCTTAGGCTTTGTAAACAGAAAAACCATCCTCCTGAGCCTTGGTTCTCTGATGAACTTGGGGCTCGTAAACTTCTCTGCAGGCAAGCAGAGAGGAGGTGGGAGCCAGCTATTCTCCAGCTGACAAACCGTCCTTCCAGTGCACAGAAGTAGGCTATCATCTCTACAAAACAATCATTTTTAGCCAGAGAGTAAAGGCAGCCATTAACCAACCTAAAGCTTTGTTTGACTTGGTTCACTTTCTCTCCTCTCCTGCTAACTTGGGCCCTCAGGTTGCGTCGACTCAAAAACTTTGTGACTCTCTGCTATTTTTTTCAAAGCAAGATTGAGATGATTTGTCCCAATATTAGTAATTATGTCGGGCGGTCAGCTACCTCGTCTTCTTCCCATCCCCTTCTCCTACCCAATTCTAATGTTCTCACAGCGTTCCTTCAGCTTAAATCTGCCTCTCCGTCTGACCCCATTCCGCTTGTTCACCTTAAGGAAATTTCGTGTGACATTGTTTCACCAATGACATCGGCAGTTAATATATCTTTTCGAGATGATTATATTCCCAACGTTCTGAAGCATGCGCTTGTAATCCCCTTGCTTAAGAAGCCTTCCTTGGATCAAACAGTACTTACACATCTTTGTCCCATCTCGCTTCTCCCCTTTCTTATGAAGTTGTTGTAGTCCCTTGTTCCTCTTCTGCTCTCTTCCATTTTGTAATCCTAAGGGTTCTTTCAGTCTTTCCAATCAGTTTTCCGTCCTGGGACGGGTACTGAGTCAGCCCTCACTTCTGTTTCTGTGCTGGATGATCTGGCCCACCTGGTCGATCAGGGTGGTTTCATAGCAGTGATTTTGTTAGATCTTTCCACCGCGTTCGACACGGTTGACCATCCCATCCTGAGCTCCCGGCTGTCGGCAGCTGGCAGTTCTGGAATGGTTCTTTACCTTCTTGGCTGACCGCTCCTAGTCTGTTTCTCTTACTACTTTCTGTTCTAAGCCTGTCTTTCTTTCTTGCGATGTCCTTCAGGGCTCTGCATTGTCGCCAACATTATGCAAAATCTATATTAGGCCATTTCTCCAACTTATTCAGTCCCATGGTTTTCAGTACTACTCCTATGCCGATGACACAGATTATGGTCCACCTTGATCTTTCTCATTTAGATACCGCCGCACAGATTAGGGGGTTGCCTTGAGGACCTAGGATCCTGGATGGCTGTGAACTGGCTTTAAGCTTAACAGTGACAAAACTGAAGTCCGTGTGGTTGGTACGTCTAATCCTCTGTCTTTCTGGATGGTTGATTTCTGGCCTACTTCTTTGGGTTCTTTTCCTTTGCCTGCCCCTTGTGGGTGTTAAAATCACGTCATCTCTATCGATGGGCGACCATGTTGAGGCTGTTTGCAAATCTGGTCAGTTCAGATAGAAAATTCTGCGTAAGTTCTTCCTTTAATCCCGTCCCATTTTCAGGCTCCTGTAGTTGCGGCCATCGTACTTAGTACAATTGACTACTGTAATTCGCTCTACCTTGGCCAGCCTGGTTATCTTATGCATCGCCTCCAGTTACTCCAAAATGCAACAGCCAGGTCTGTACTTCAGCCTCTGCTGGGTGCGCATATGTCTCCCTTACTTCAGCAGCTTCACTGGCTTCCTGTTGAGAAGCGCGTTCTTTTTAAATTCGCTTTGCACTGTGCACCGAGCCTTTTATAAGCTGGGCGCGGAATATCTCCAGAATAAGTTTCTTCCCTGTATCCAGTCTCGCCGTCTTCATTCACAGTCTACTCTCATGGTTCAGGTCCCTCGGTTTAGATCACGTATGGGTGGCTGTGCTTTCTCAGTTGCTGCTGCCAATGCCCGAAATTCTCTCCCTCATTTTCTGCGGGCCACCTCCGAGTATCTCTCCTGTTGTCGCTCTCTAAAATGTTTTCTGTTCCGATTTTCCTTACCCAGTTCTTGCCTTCGGGTGAACGTGCGGTTTATAAATAAACGTGACATAGCGGCAATTCAGTAGCTGCAGTGACGCATGCTAGAACTTACTTGGCAAACAGGAGCTGCAATTGGCATATGTAGCCAATGTCACAAAATAAGGAAGATATGCTCATTAAGGGTCTGGGTGTACACCTGGCCCAAACAAAAGACTGGTAAACATTCTAGGTGATCTACGGACTATATAAGCATAGTTCCTTTACGGATAGCCCATGCAAACTGAGAAATTACAACATTGGGGTGGGGATTTCATCCCGGACCCTGAAGCGCTTAAATATTCTCAGGGGGTGGAGAGGGTTATAGAATAGTGTGAGCATGTTTTGACTGTGTAAAGGGAGGGTTTTTATTAGAAGCAGATTGTTCCCACTGCCACCAATGAAAACGTATTTACGTTTCTCAAAAAAACAGAAGATAGATCTCCAATACACAGATAATATGGATAGAACCAGCAACAAACACTGAGCTAAAACTCAATCTCTAGCATCTTCTTCTAGCAGTGAAAAAAAGACGTGTTGGAAGTCAGACTAATAACACAAGTGGGCAGAAGACGGAGGAATATGTTCTTGATGTAATTCTCCTTTCAAGGAAATCAATCCACAATTGTCCCAAAATTCATAAAAAAACACTGTTCAGAAAGCTTTGCTGTAGAGAATGCAACCGAGACAAACGTCTGATGCCAGATTGTGTTAATCCCATGGTAGAGATCTTTCTCATAAAATACTCTGCCACCTTAGTATCAACAGCAATGGTGTGCTTGTTCTATTTGTAGGCGATGCATGTTCTAACACATTAATGAAAATCACAGTTTTAACATAAAAAGGTTTCGAACACTAATGTGATCAAATTATGAAATAACTTCCATTTCATTTATATGCATCCTACAGGTAAGCATTATCCAGAAAAGCATAATTAAATGTAGCCTTTCCCGCCCATCCTCTGAGGGGGCTTGTTGACGGGCATCACATGCTCAAGTCTCCAAAGACCATTAAGATGTGGGAGTATGCCCCAAGCACAATAATAAGGTTACCAAACAGGCCATATGTATCCACAACTCTGGGGCACCGAGGATCGAAGTGAGGGATCCAGTTTGAAAATCCTCAGTTTATGTTGTTCCTTCTGTTTTTTTTAATCTAACTGCTTGTTGTGCTTTAGCAAACAGCGTTTCTTCATAATTATTCTTTAAACAAAAACACATTGCTGATTCTCCTGCTGAGATATATACTCATTCCTCAGAAGTTCCAAATTCTGGGTACCGAGATCCTCCATTAACCTCTTCACAAAAAGTGTGCAGTTGAATATCACCCGCACGTGCCTTATTTGAAGCACTGAGCGTCTATTATTCCTGTGATGATGCCGACTTCCTGTGGTGTAGCAGTCACATTGGCGGTCCATCTACATACACTTCAGGTCACAATGCAGCCTGGCTGAAACGGAGCCACTGTGACTACAACAAGATAATCACAGACCCAGAAAAAGAAGAATGCCAGTGGTTAGCACAAATGATGGTTCTCACACTGACCATGTGCAGGGGGTCAATATCCTAGAGGAAATAGTGTAGTGCCGGCAAACACTTGCATGTACAATACAGCAAGGCCCTGATTCATGGAATTATCTGCGTGTAAAACGGGGATTTGCATGGCATTTTGCAAGCAAATCCCTGTTTGACAAATGGGGATTTGCAGGCACGCAAATCCGTTTTACACGCAAATAATTCCATAAATCAGGGCCCAAGAAAGGTTTTGGTAGGTTTCTTTCCACATACAATGAATACAGCTGGGTAGAGGGATAGATACATTAAAATACACCTCTAAATATGACGCACTAAGTTACAAACAGGAGAAATTGTGAGCAGGTCCTTTACTGGTAAAGATACACATCTACCAATCGAGAAAAAAACTTCTAGCCAAACTCAGAACTTCCAACTCCTTCCCAGCCAACCTTCACACCCCCTTTCCTTTTCGCTTACGCACCTATTCTGTCTCGCTCGGTCTTCACCCTTTCTGCACTTGCCTATTTCTCCTAACCGCCATCATGCACCTGGACCTTGCTCCATTCCTCCCGTACTCGCTCTTTTCCTTCACTTCTCTTGTAGCCTTCAGTCTCAACTCGGTCTAACATGTTCCTAGCTCTACTCTCCCCATCTCCCTCCAACCGCCCCTGCATCTTCACCCCTCAAACATGATACTCCAATTCTCCCAGGATCTCCAACTTTATTCCTCTCATCTACTGCATAACACCTGCACTTCTCCCCCACCACCTATCGCTCTTTCCCATATGGCCTGTGGAATGCAGAATCACTGTACAGCAAGCCTTCCTACATCACTAACCACTTCCACGTATCTTTCACTTCTTGCCATCACAGAAACTTCAGGCCTCAGCTTCACTAGCTACTACCTGATCGCACTCTTCCTGGCCATGTTGGCATGGGAGACAGTCTGGGATCCTTTTCAATAAGGCCATCACCACAGCCCTCCTACACAGTTATGAGATTACTTCTTCCTTTTGTGAATATTCCACTATTCAGTCTCATCCCTCCTATAACTCGCACTGTTCTAGCTCTCCATCACTCCCCCTGGTCCTCGCAACCTCTTCCCTGAGCTGAACGTTCTCCTTGAGGTCTCTTCCTACTGACCTCTCCATTGTCATGCTTGGGGACTTTAATTTTTTAAAGCCGTCTCCAGCAACTTAAAATTAGCTCCCACCTATCTGAACACTCTCGACCTTTCCTTTGCCATAATTTCCCCTTCTACTGACCAATCCATTGATCCCTCGCCCTCTGATCACACAATTGTTCCCTTGAACATCCCAGTACATCCACCTATTCATCCTTTCCCCACTCCAATGGCAAAGGAAATTCAGGTAGGACTCTTGCCTTTTTTAATAATGCAAGGATCTCTCTCCTGTCTCTCTCCCCTATTCATGCCTCTCCTGTTGACTGTGCTTTTTTCTGACGTTCACTATTAACTTATGAATACCTTTGACCAACACTGTCCAGCACGCACAGGTACACCTTCTCGTACCAGTCCTCATTCCTTGTTCACTTCCGAGATTGAGATGTTCAAATAAAACAAGAACTGTGACCTAAGATGCTGGCACAAATTACAGAACCAACTCTTTACCTACAGAAAAATAAATCTCTTGCTGCTGTCACATCTGCCAAATCACCCTACTTGACACACCTAATCTCCTCTCTTCACAATCACCCCACAACTTTCACCTACCCTCCAAACGTTGCTCACAATTCCCAACCCAATAGCCTTCTTTTCAGCCAATAAATTTGTTCACAACTTTATCTCCAAAATCCGTGACTTAGAGCCCTCCGCTCTCCAAATCGGCACCTGCCTTGGTTCTGTCCACTCCTACCACTCATCCTACCTTGACTACCGAAATAAAGGGTCAACCCATCCTACGCACTTGTCAACGTGTTTGGTTAAACACCAAGTCTCGATCACCTGCCCTCATGTCACTGAGCTCCAACACCCCCTCTCTTACCGCTGGACTCTTCTCTGTCTCCTTCAAATCTGCAAGCATCCTATCTCTATTGAAGAAGCCTTTCCTAGGAAGACCTATCATTCTTCGGCTTTCACCATCCCTTCTTTGCTGCTAAAACACAAATCCTTCTTCTTCTTTACCCTCCTTCACACAAGGCATCACTGAATTGATTTCCAACTGTCTCACTGCATTTCGTCACTAGATGGCCTTCTGTTGCCTTATGCTTAAATCTTCAAAAATTGAAATTATGTTTCTTCCAGCTTCCAATGTCATTCCCACAACCATTCCCACCTGACTTTTTGCTCCCTCTCACCAGGCTCGCAACCATGAGGCCCTAATCGATAGTGACCTCCGACTGCAACAATTCATCACAACTACCTAATCAACCTTTGGGAAATGTATCCATTTATTTCTTAAATACCACTCTACCTTAATCTCCACACCTGTGCTGCGTAAACTGGACTACTGCTTGAGCCTACTCTCTCCTTTCTTTCTTCCCTCTTGAGAAGTCCTCAACTTTGCTACCAGAACTTCCTACAACCCGTTCAGAGCCTCCTCCACTTCTAACTACCATCAAGATGTGTGTTGGCTCTCCATGCACACCTGCTCCCTTTTTTGGGTTCATTCTGCCAGTCTACAAAGCCATCAGCAGTACTGCTCATTGTACCTCTATGACTGCATCTCTTACTACTGCCCATCCTTTTTTCTCTCTGCTCATCCTCTGCACTCAAGATTACTGTTCCATGCTGTCAGACATATTTTTCCCAAAAAGAAGGGAACTGCATTTAGCCGCGTTGGGCCTAAACATTGCAGGGCATTGAAAACATGCAGAGATGAATGCTAAACTGATAAGGAAGCATTTCTTTCACATCTGCCACGTATCATAATGCTGTTTTAAATCGAGAAATCATTTTACTGATTGGGCCATGCACAAGATTGATAAATCCAAGAAAAATTAAAAGCTTGTTCTACATGGAAAGCATGGCATTTTCAAACACAGAAACTGTGATCATGAAAGTGGGTGCATTTTGCAGCAGAAATAATAAACACATGGAGTTAAAATTTCACTTGCCAAAAGGAAAATGAGCAAGTGACAGCATTGTGCGAGATGTTAAAAGGCCTCACATGAAGAGTAAATGGGCTGAACTCTTTAAAACACATGTATTTAAATTCGATTTGTGGTCAGCTCAGAGATGCTGATCACAGGCTTGTTCCCGGAGGAATTTACTCTGAGCATGGAGGTAAGACCATCTGCTATGCTCTTCAAGATAAGCAGAACCATGGCCTGATCTTTGACCTTACAATAATGCTAATGGACTTTATTGCAGGAACATGAAAAAAGGATGCGGTGGCAAGGACACTAATTAAGGCTCAAAGAGATGTAATATGAAAATTTAAATATGCATATGATTATTTTGTTATAGAATTGTATGATGCATTATATTTTGTTGGTTTTCTCAGGAACCTTACATGACAGAAAAATAAATCAACTATCATTTTAAAGCTTATCCCAAGGCCTTCTATTATCACAACTTCCATCACAACTCTAACTTGGGAACACAAGTGTGGGGAATTGGTTTATTTAATACCTTCCCATTAGTTAACGGGTGGGGTGTATGGAAGTAGACCTTTGGTATATTTTGATAAATAATAATTCAATTAATTCCTCTACAGCTAAATAAAACAGGGTGGTTTTGTTAAACATTCAAAATTAACAAAACGCACTGCCAGTGTGCATAAAAACCATAGTCTGATAATGTAATCTGGTACACCTATTTTCCTTGTCAACCCCAGAATTCCCTAAAGAGAAGGGGTGTCCTTGTCTAAAAATGCAATGCCCATCACCATTCCTCAGACCTGGTCTTTAAGCAAAGGGGTACTGAATGTCTGGGTTTTGGGTGCTGGTTAGAGAAGTGCTGTCCTAATTTTAAAATTCCCACTCATTGAAAGTGACCTTGATAGAAGAGAGCTTTTGTATTGCTTCAGGGTAAAAACGGAAGAAGGGTTTGTTCCATCTATCCAAAATATTATCAAAAGTTTGTTGTGCTTTCAAAACTGCTAGCATTTTCAAGTGCACAGCGATATTGAAAATACAAAGCGCTGCATGTGTAAAATTGCTTTTGAAAATCAAAAAAGTTGCAGATGGTTTAAATGTAAACTTTATCAAGGAGTGCTAATGCTCATGATCTTGTAATGTTCCAAGGTATGGTTTAATGTTCACATTCAGGGTTCTTTGTGGCAGAGGAGGGTTGAACTGTTTTTTTGGCATGTGTTCCATGTACATGAGACCCAAACGTAAAATCCCAAAAAAGTGAGTTTTTGTATTGAAACTTTGTTTTGTGCAACAGAGAAGGTGATGTGTGCATCATTTGGTACAAATATTAATTGAACCGATAACTCAAGTAAATACAAAGTTGTTTAATTTGGAATGCTTAAATCCAACAAATATACGTTGAAATAGATCTAACAAGAACAGAAAATGCCTTAGGCCCCAACTGTTAAGAGATACACTAATTAAGAATGATAGTTAAAACAGTAACTCAACTAACATATTAAATGGTGGTCTTAATGGTGCAACAGTAGGGTCTTACCACTTTGGTCAACATAGATTTTTAGAGGAGAATTAAGTTGAGAGAAGTGCATTTGGGCATTGTGGCATCACATACATATATAAATGGGTCTTTAGAGGCCAGTCCAACAGTCTAAGGGTCTCACAGAAGTAATGACAACCCCTAATCAGGCAGGATCAGGTGCACGCCATCAGGCAGATTTCTAGGGTTTTGCTAGAGACAAAATTAGGTCTGAATAATGGACGGGTTATGCCATAACTAGGTCACCACAAGTAAGAAATATGCATCAAACCAAGGTGTGGTTCTTTAAAAGGGCTCACAAGTAAGCCTACAGAAAGGTTGACCCCTCTCATGCTCTCAACTCTGTGAGAAGTCCAACGTGAACATTGTAGGAAGGACTGTGTGCGGTTATGGCAACAAAATATACCCACAACAAACGTTTGGACTGCTTCGTCAGAGTGTCAACAAGCACACAGTAATCACAGTTTAGCGGAACCAAATCAAAAACAACTGAAAGTGACTTTTCAAGTTTCGTCTGATTGCAACTGGACATAGCTATTTAGATGGCTTACAAGCAAGTATAGACCATGGAACCAGAAAGGAGGCTTCAGTCAGTAAAGCATAGTATACTTTATCATGCCATACCAGAATACTGAGCGACTTGATATTTAATGAATAACATTGCCAATACCCCTAGAGATGCAAACTTAACAGTCAGAACACATTTCCAGCGCAACACACCCTGTGGAGGAACAATGTATACCTACTTGATAAATGATTGGAAATCGTCGCATATTGCTTCACAGCCAGGCCATTTGCATACGCCATGCCCGTAGAGCGGATGACTGTGCGTGTGCTCCTCATGGGACATACTGGGTGAGAAAAAACAAAAACAAATACAAGTTCCAGGTGCCTGTTAAAGCTATGTGGTCAGTAATCAGAGCAAATTGGCATGCAGAAATAAACCATTGTAATAGAAGTGACTAACAAATACTCCTTTTACTAGCCCCATCATATGAATCTAGAATCATGAATAAAAAGAATTTTAAAAAAAACCTGACGCAGGAGAATACAATAAAATGAAACCCATTTTAACAAGCGTTCATTCAAAAGGCAAACACCAACTATCAAACATCCTACAAAATATCCTAGTAAATAAAACTATATACATTATATCTGCCATATTTAAAAAAGTATGCACACTTGGAGGGTAGCTCTTCTGCCCCCAATTAATACCACCCGTGTACAGTAACATCTACAACTTTTTAGAACCCAAGACGTCCGTAGCTATGCCGTGACGTCAGCAATGCACTCGTGGAGACTAAGGGTCAGACCTGGTTTTCTGCTATGGAAACTAGGCCCAGAAAGATTAAAAAAAGAGCACGCACTGCAGTACAGTCGTGTTGGTCTTATTGTATGGCAAATGCCACTGAGCCTTATACAAGAGGAAAAAAAAGGCGGCCCCCAAAAGGCAGCACCTTAAATAAGCAACGAAGCATGGAAACGAAGGTAAAAGGCAAAGGCTTGCTTTCATATTGGCCCAAGAACTCTGTCCCACACTAGTACATGTGTCGACCCCTGCAACACCTCCTTGAACTGTCTATTCTACCCTGAGCTCGGTCACTTCGTGCTGCGTCATCATATCGAGGCACACATTTCACAGAGATAAATTCAAAACTCACAATGAGGCATACCTGCACATTTTCCAACAGGGCTGCGTTTGAGAGAAGAAAACTGATCTAAACACAAAAAGAGACCCCTATTGCTTCAAAAGTACTTAGTTGCACAGTAAACAGCTGAATTTTCAGGCGTTATTGGCATTTTAAAAAGGTTCTCTACGAAAACCATACTAGAAGAATTAAAAAAAAAAAATATGGCAGCAGATGGAAACCTCACATAGCATGCAGTGTTTACAGTGTGCCAAGCTGTTCTTTTCTCTGTCCACCCACAAATTAATCATCACGTGACCCCATGCTGATCACTTCAAGTGAAGGTGAGCACCACACACACTTGTCTAAATAAAGAGAAATAACATTATATAGTTTCTTTAGCATTTCTTTGACGTTTCCAAACATTCCCTTAATAGTGCCGCTGGCAGCAGAGCACAGCCCAGCAGCAGAGCAAGGGCAAGCATATTTCTTTATTAGGATATTCTTGAACTCAAAGTAATGTAAACACTTTCTCCTCTTGGTGCTGCAGTTGCTATGGCATCGACTAGTTTTTGTTTACCGAATAAGAACAAAGAGCCACACAAAATCTGAGTAACATGTTGGCATACACAAGGAACTAACTTTTATTGTTACAAGAAACCCCCTGTAGTTAGTTGTGTGTGCATGCCTGAAGAATGCACGTTTAGTGTGTGCGCTGCTGGCAACTCTCCCCTTCTAGATTCTCTTAGGCACCTCTGTCCCTTTTGGGTAATTACTCCAAGTTCTTTAGTTACAGAGTAAAACAAAATATGCACTCCGTCAAAAAAAAACAATACATTAAAAAAAACACACACATTGCACTTGTCACCAAAAGTGAGTAGTGATGCACTGTAGACGTGTCTACTATGCAAAGTCCAGCAATATTTGGATGTATAACACAAAGCAGTCAGTAAGCGAGAAGCCTCAATTAAATCGGACTAAAAATGTCTTAAAGCAAGCGCAGGAAGGCCGACCATGAATAACTTTGCCATGGTATACTTCCGGAGCAACGCTACATAGCCACATTTTATATAGACCTCTAATCGCGCATCAGTGAGGGGAGAGCCCTGGCTCAGAAGGCAAAGAACACAGAAAGGAGGTGCTTTTGCAGTATGTAACTGTAGATAACAGATTGTTTCAAAACGCAAAAATGCCACTGTTCAGTCAGTTGACAAGTGCCTAATGCTGAGATCCGGATGTAGTGTTCAGAATCCCTGCAGAAGCCCTTCTCTCTTTTCAAG
The DNA here is from genome assembly GCF_040938575.1 of Ambystoma mexicanum. Classification (NCBI taxonomy): domain Eukaryota; kingdom Metazoa; phylum Chordata; class Amphibia; order Caudata; family Ambystomatidae; genus Ambystoma; species Ambystoma mexicanum. The sequence continues at coordinate 463,085,971 of NC_090923.1, forward strand.
TATAACACAGAACTAATTTATTCCATGACCTTTTAACAAAAGCATGATTTATTGTGGTATATTTATCACCTTTGGACCATATTCGTGAGTGAGTGAATGAGACCACTTCCCTTACCAGCGCTTAGAACAATTATAACGTATTTACCGCTAGGCAAGGACAAGCGTGAGGAGGGTCTCCTGAGCAATGTGAGCCATAGCCCCAACCCATCGCACAAGGAGGGCCATTAAAGATAATCCAACACGTGACTACCATCGGCAACAACAACAAAAAGTTGTATATAGACACATTGACAAATGTAAACACTGGCCCAAGAGGCACAGATAATATTACTTGCTTTAGACCAAGTTGGCTACTATCAACTTGCTTTAGCAAATACTTCGTAAAGGCAGAAAAAAAGCATTGGCAAAGCCAGCAGTTTTGGCTTTTGCATACGTATAAGTCTAGACTGGCACCCAATGCTATCAATACCTGGTTATAAGATGCCAACAGCTGGAAAACAGTGCGAGAACTTGAGCATAGGATGTCAATGCTTGGCAAATGCCTATTGAATACTGATACATTTGCCAGTCCCTGTTTTGAACATGACTTCAATGCAAGGAACAGATGCAAGGACACAAATATTGCTTATAAATTAAGTAGCTGAAGGCACACCTGCTTAAGACAAGTTTAGTACACCAGGAGCTCATTTACATCCGCGATGAAACCCTTAACTCCCAGAAGACTGCTAATTCAAAACATGGGCAGCCCGCATACAGGACAAAGATATGGTTGTGTTTTCAGTGGGCGGGGGTAGGTAGTGCATGGGAATGGGTCGTCAATAGGTCGGTACAAAATAAAAACCGCCATCATCCGTACTCCAATGCAATCATTGCGGCGTATATGTGGTGCTAAAACACCATCTAATAGGCAAAACAAAAACCTAAAGCAGCAGAATTGTTCTGGCAATTTCTCAGAGCCAAGTCTCAGAACGCATTAGACGTGCATCTTCCACAAAGCAGACTGTTTCATGTAGGCTGCTGAGAGTTAAAATGTTCTGTTTACACTACATTGACCACAGCAGCCACAGGCACTGCTACCATGTCTTTCTATGAATGGAACAGATTGCCATATGGAGGCCGACACTGAACAAGCTGTACAACTGTTGGCGACAAGTGCCTGGGGGACTGTCCTATATTAGCGCCACCTGTGCTGTGGAAACTGTGCTCGTATATTAAGTGACATTTCAGGACCAATCAGGATGTTATTCTTTAGCACACTCACAAAGAGAAAATTGTAATTCAGAGATTTCTCAGGCTAGTGCATCTGACGCCTGGTTCCAAAAAGATCCCCAAAGGAATAGTACTCTGCATTGCGCATCTTGGCATGGCAACTGCAAGACGCATTAAACATTTCTTAGCTGTGTGCAGGCATTTTGATGAAGAATGTGCATCATGGGTGCTTTAATAAGCTGCACCGTGATGACAAAAATAAACTATGAATCAATGCAAAGGGGGAAACATATGTTTGCTTGTGCCTATATCAGCTCACACAGAAGCACATTCAAAACAAGTGTATGCAATGAAACAGGCACACAGTGCACGTGCATGCATCAGGCACCCAAACAAAAATTGAAACAGTGGCATGGAATGTGGGTACAGGTGTGCAGTTCAGCTACAAGTTATCAATTAGTTAGCATACACTTTAGGATTGAACGGCAAACCGGGGGCAGGAAAAAGAAACCTGACCACTAGGGAAACGAGAGCATTTTCAGAGCTTAGCGGAATGCTAGCTGATTCCAAATAGCAGAGACTGCAAGCAGGAAGTGGTTCCATAGTCAGGGAACAAGAGTGGAGAATGCACGTCCGCACTAGCTAGTGCAACAGAACTAAGAGAAGACGGTTACTAGAACACAGATCTCATGCGAGGGTAGCACCAAAGCTTAGTCATAAGCAACAGGGCGACATTAGGCCCTGGCAAGTTGCTCACAAGCATTAGCAAAGCCAATGGCATTGCTCTGATGTATCCAATAAATATCATGTTATGACGAGAACAATGTTCACACCATTGGAAACGGTACCAGTCATAAAAGAACTTAACAAAAAAGATGTTCATACTTCAAACTAAAAATATAAGAAACATTGTTCTCTCAAGGTTTTTGACATCGATAGAGTTTACCTATTGCACATAGAATGTGAATGTTTCAGCAGAGCACAATGCAAGAAAAATACAAAATGAGAGCATGAAAGCTCACTACAGGAGATCTGTATTCATACACAATCGCCATCTACCACTAAACACACTCATAGTTTATGGTTGCTTAAGGGCCCTTTGAAGCCAAAACCTAAATCAAGGATCAATATAATTATAATTCTGAAGGTATTCTATATGTACTGCACTTACTGTAACAACTTTCCTATGTTTGAGAGCCAAGATGCCACAGAGCGGTGCTCGCTATACAAATAATAAACCAAACCATAAATTCAACGGAAAACAGATTATCCAGTCATTATAAAATATAACAAAAGCACCCCCTTTCTGTAAATGGCTAGAAATGTACCCATGAGGCAGAAAAGGGGAGTTAAAAATCCACAGCCCAGGGTGGATCAATTAAAAAAAAAGACTTGCTCTCAAGTATTTCAGCCCATGATACTGTTAGAATATCAGAGGGGTGGTTGAGTGGTTAATACACTTGCTTTGGGGTCAAGATCTGGCGAGTTCAATCGTTAGAAAATGATACTACATAATAGTCATTTATCATTCTTGGAGAAGAAGTTGGAGCACCTACAAGTAGTCACCTGCAGGGTGTGAATCAAGTCTTTTCTGCATTGCTCACAGACATATACTTCAACCTCAGTGTTTTCTATTAGAGAGCTTTCCAGTTCCAGCTAACATTTTCCGTTTCCAATGCAGATCAACGGGGACCAGATATTTCTTTTATTGGAACTCTCAAAGTTAAAAACAGAATATATCTACAGCTCAGAATGTTATGTTGTATTCATTAGAAAAACCATCTAGCTGAACAACCCATTTAGGAACTACAGACCTCCGATTTCAATGTGCAGGTAGCCAACAGAGTCCGACAATCATCATCACATTCCACCAAGAGCATTCGGTAATCCCCATCTTAATCCATAAGGGACCCTCACTCGTAGCAAGACACTAGCACATCACAGAAGTGTTGAAGCAATCCCCCTTACCATCACGGAACAGGTCGCAGTACCAACTCTGGTATCATTTAAGACATTCGATGGGCCTTCATAGCTACACCTGAGACATGAGCCAATGAAATGGTTTCTGGAGGATATCCAGGGAATGGCTCAGTGAGGGCTAATTGCATTAAGACAATGGTAAATGATAACCGACTCTTGGGGAGTAAGAAATTATATGCTGTGTGCATGTGAATTATTGAGTAAGTGACTTTTTATGCCTGCCGAATAGTTTGCAAACTGAAATGTTATACACACCTATTTGGAGCTCCTGCTATAACCTACTACCAATCATTCCATAAAGGCATCCTCAACCAGGTCGAAAAACGTGCAGCCGCCACTAGTCGTTAACGAGTGACTCGCAGAGAGTAAATTATGATTTGCTGTGTCCATGAGGCGAGCAATGTTTTACTCCTGGGTAGCCTGCAACATGAAATGTTTAACCCTGCTAAACACTGCTACCAATCATTCTATACATGCATTCGCAACACTGCTAAACTGCTATCAACGAAAATACATCAGTTAACAATGCAGATATCTGGCACGCTCCACGCCCTCCTCCCACTGCATGGGTCAAATGGGAGATGTCACTGCGATTCCTGCCAAAAAAACAGCCTCCTTTCATCCAAAAAATTAAATTACCACAACCTATAAAAGTAAGTTTTGCATTTGAAATAAAGATAATGGGTGTGAGTGTGCAGAACTTCACTACACTGTTAATGAAATGGTTTAGGGGACTGCACAGGCTGTCCGCAGTTACATTATTTATTGACGTATCTTTCAGCATCGAAGTTTTGTACATCAAAAAATCTACCTTCACCTTGTGGCAGCTTGGGCCGTCAACTGCCTGCATAGAGCACTTCAGGCTAAAACCAGTGTCATTGAGGGAGCCTTATTTTAACATTCGTAAGCAGCATATCACGCCACCTGTAGGTTTTAAGCCCCAGAAGTGCGAGATCCTGTGGAGGAGTAACAGCAGACCTTTTCATTTCCCAGTTACATGAAACGAACACCAGTATTATGAAGAACTTATGGGCAAAACGATAATCCATTGTACACTCGAAGGGCCAAGAGGCCAAGAAATTTTGTTTGAATGGGTCAATCCGATTTACAACGATAAGTGGTTTTTCAATGTTCTTTATGCCCATTTGAGGATTATTTCAAAAGGAACGGCAATCACAGCCCACTCTAAGAGATACTTTGAAGTGAAAGAGCCGGGTTGCATATCGGCTGTGGAGATCAGTGCCTTAGTCTGAATCCCAGCAGGCCAGAGTTAGCCTTTCATGCGTCATCAAAAAGAAAGCGAATTGTGGAATTGGCTAGCAAGAACGTGGTTTACACAAGAGCCATGACACCAGTTATTGACATTGTTCATGCAAATGACAACACTATTGGTCTGACTCAATCCTGCAGCCAAAGTACCCATGTCAATATTATATTTACTATTACTTGGAATGCACTCCTAAAAATTGAGCTGTGCTGTGAAATGCCAAAGCCTAGGCGCGATTTAGATGTTTACAGGCTGTTGCCTGTGTAGAGGCTTCACAGCCTCCCTGTTCAGCATCGCTCCTCAATGTACACATTCACAGCTTTGCGTATTCTTCTTCATTGGAAATTTCTGTTGAAGTCCCTTTGCCATTCACCATTTGCCCAATCGCGAATCTATGCCAAGCTATGCAGACATGTTCCTCCTGAATTAGAAGCAATGGATTGAAAAGGGATTATTTCAGTGTTTTATTGAAGGGATACTGGCTACATTCAATATACTGCAGAGAACTTACAATGTGAATAAGACAGATTTTTGGAAGTTCTATAAATGAGATATTGTACACCTTCCAAATTAGCAGGGAAAATCAACCCAGAGCAGGACACCACTTTTGTCCACACATATCATGTCACTAGGCCTTATGAAACAACATCTTTTGGGCGTTACTTCTAGAAGCTGAAGAGAGACTGGATAAAAGAATTGGGTATAGCTCTGAATAAGGAGGACAGGAAGGACAGCCACGTGGAGTGGCATTAAGGGTCTTAACAGACAAATACTCGACCAATTCCCAATATTATGCTCACAACATATTGCCATCCAAACAGCCTTCAGAGCTTCAACAAATCTCCAGCAGGTGGAAAGAAGAGGGGTGTGGGCAGGAAGGCCCCTTCTTATTTTCCAGGGGACACTGGCATAGCATATATACCTTTTGGACTGATCTGCCAGACTTCATTACAAACGTGCTCCCTGGATTTGAGAGGATTACACAAGAGTTGGCTCTGTTAAGCATCAATACATCTGAGAAACCTTTAATGCAAAAAAATGAAATTGAGAACATGGTACTGGATGTGGCACAAAGAATAGTCATGCGTCACTGGAAGAATCACTGTCCTGGCATGGCTGAAGAAAGTTGTGATCAGCTCTGTACCTCAGCAACTTATGAACTGATAATCGCGACAGAAGAAGAAAACGTGCAAAAACCTGCTGACTAGTGGTCTAGATTTCCCATTGTGTGCATTCAATTATGGGATGCAATTATCTGGATTCTAGTTGAAAGACTGCTCTAGGTACATAACAGACACAACCACTATTTTTGTTGAGTACAATTGGATTTTTAGATTTAAAATGTTCTGTTGGGGGAGGGGGCGTGAAGAGTTGGTCAGGTGATGGTGAAATGTTTGTTTTATTTCATTGCATGTTCAAGATAGAAAGATATATTGAAGCGGTTTATGAAAATACAACTTTAAAATAAAGATTTTGTGAAGGAGAAACATATTTTGCTCTTGCCCAAGTTTGCAGATTAATCCGCTGACCCTACTGGAGTTTGCATGGGAAGGGCAACCGTTTCATGAAATTGACATTATTCCAAACGCATTCAGTGTCATACATGTTTTTGTGTCATTGAACCGCACAAAAGTGTTCTTCTATGGAGAGTCCATCTTAAACACTACAGAATCCGGACCTTGTATTTGTTCAGTGTTACAGGCTATGCATGATCTGCTATCTAGTATTTGGTCTGGAGTATTACAAGATGTTCACTTGCAAAGTAAACAATAAGCGTAGACAGACATGTTCCAGACATATTCTTATACTACATGTAGACATTATGTAGCAAGAGTCACTGTTTTCATGAGGTGCGATGGTTACGTTGAAGATTATTATAAGTGATAAACCAATGTGTCAAACAGATCTACAGATATATACATTAGAAACTGTATACAATGCCCTAAACTACACACCTATTATTTTGTCTCTGGTTCGAGTGCTAAAAGAGCCCGCAAGAAGTGTGCGCCCCAGAAAAGGAGATTGGACAAGAGTCAATGGACAGCAACGACTCAGACGTCGAGTCTGTGGCAGATGAGGAAAACAGGACATAAGCCAGATGAAGGAAGGAAACATATTTACTCAACCCCAAATGGAGTAAAGAGAAGCATGAATCATGACCCACAAGCTGCGCCAGTCATTCTATGGTGCAAACAGACGGCAAGCCAGATCTGGATGTAGCTATTAACACAATTTAAAGAATGTAACAACAGCAGAGAAACAAGTGGGTGAATCGCTCAGCATTCTTGAACATTATACACCAAATTCCATCTCTGAGAGTTTTAATATCTGAAAGCCGACTTTGTGGAGCCCTTTAAAAGCCCTGATGCAAATGTATCCCAAATACACTGAAAGGTCCTTGACTCAACCACTCCGATTTGTACCTATGAAAGACAATTATGTAAGATTGGTCTGAAACTAGATGGGGACCCTGAAACCCCTGAGTCCGATCTGCTGATAAACGGAAATAGATCCTCTCTTAACAACCTCCCTATAAAGCAAAAGCTGAAAGAGGGATTGGAAGGAGAGGCAAACACTGATGAGATCCAGAGACTACTAAGATGGCTGGCAGCAGCGCTCCCAGTAATAACTATTAAAGATCAATGAAAGACTGCCCTCATCATGGAATACCCGGGGGGTTTACCCACCTTCTGGGGTCTAGCAGCAAACCATCCGTTTATGCTTCAAGAGACTTGGATGTTGGCTGTTGATGGTTTTGACATCTGCCAGGTGTTCGCAAAAAATGGGACTCATGGGCGCCCATATGGGGGGCCCTTGATTGGCGTGAAGCATCCCCTGACACTGCTTAGAACTATGTCCACTGAGTGTTTGGATCATATATCCCTGTGGTAGAAATCACAGTTAAATTGAGATATACTGAAACACGTTTATTGGCTGCCTGCTTATATGACCCCCCCCCCCCCCCCCCCCCGCCACCGGAGGAATGCAAACTGACGAGATTCTAAATGCATTTCTTAATGTCTTCTCTGGCTAGCAGTGAGAAAATAATGACAGCCTTATTCTTGTTTGGGGAGGCATTAATGCCCAACGCATATGTCCTTACAGTATCACTTCCTTTGGTAATGTTGTCAGTGAATCTAAAATGTCCCACCCTAAGCGAAATGCACAAGGTAATAAATGGTTAAATTCATTGAGCGATTGGAGCCTGCATATGGTTAATGGGCGCACAATGAGTGACACTCCTGGCAAAAGTATGTGGAGGGTAGGCAAAAAACAAGCTACTCTAGATTATCTATTTGCTAATTCAACCTTAATGCAACACATTATGCAAATGAGGACACAGTTTAATAAAAGGAGTGATCATGCCATTATAACCTTAGAGGTTGCATTAAATGCCACTACTAGTACTTATTCACCTGCTGGAGAGCTACAAGTAAATCATGCTAGCAACCGGGTAAACCGGTCAGCGAACAATATCCAGTGGGTTAATAACTACGTATATACCGTTAAACATCAAGTATTTGTGGACCTGGCTAACATGACGGTAGAAGAGATAGAGAAGCGGATTTCAGTTATTGTATTAAAGGCCCCACAGAGCAAAAACTCATGCGCATCACTTGATACTGACAAGCACCACCAGTATGACAAAAGGTTTAGAGACTGAAAAAGAGAAATGAGACGGGACATCCGTAAAGTGAAAAATAAGAACTGTAACCTAAACGCTTTCTCACAAATTAGGATCATCAAAAACCAGTATAGAATTTGTGTCAGATGGTGGCACTATTCTTTAAAAAACAAAGGGTGGCAAAAGATGACTAGAGTGCTGTGTTCGGGGAAGGAAGATTTGGAAGGCTCTGGGTGCAGCTAAGGGGAAAGTTTGTGAAAAAGTGGTCAATCCGTTGAGCGAAGCGCAATGGATTGGCCATGTACAAACAAAGTTAACTGAACAGACTAACCTCGAGGGAATTAATTAGTGAGATGGTCATTTTAGGACCGACTGGGAAGATGTAGCACTTAAAATTAAGAATCTTAAGCCTTCCAAATCTCCAGGCCCAGATGGGTTAGCAGTGGTAATATTAAAGAGTTCCCCGGAAAACTCTGCAATAATTCTAGAAATATTGTTTGGGAAACTGATGAGAGAAGGCAGGGTCCCGGCATCATGGCTAACAGCAATACTAGTTTCAGTCTTTAAGAAAGGCGATGGGATGATGGTCACAAGCTATCGCCTAGTAGCTATGCTGGATGTTTCTGGGAAACTGTTTACCTCCTTAATACTAGGCAGTTCACAAAAAGGGACTGATGCCAATAACATTTGGGACCGATTCCAGACGGGCTTTCGTCCAGGCTGCTCTATAACCTTAGGTGCATGGACCTGCTGATTGAGGGCACAAAGACAAAAAAGGTGGTCATGGCGTGTACCTGTTTTTTGTGGACTTCACCTCTGCTTTTGACCTGGTCCCTAGGGTGAGACTTCGGGCAAGACTTGAAGCAATGGGATGCCCACCAGTCTTATTATACATTGTAAAACTGCTCCACACTAATAGTACTGTACAGGTCAAGCTAGATAATGAGGGGACGTTGTCTCGACCTATTTCTTGACCCATGGCGAACCCTAGGGGAGTCAAGCAGGGGTGTGTTCTGGCACCATTTCTGTTTAATATGTACCTGGCAAACCTTCCAGAATGTCTACTGGGGCTGGAAACATGCACGCTTAAGGTAGCATCGACACATATAAATTACTTGGCCTATTCCGATGACTTGGTGCTTATGGATATGCCCTTTACAAGTTAGAGGCCAGTTTTTAGTGACAAATTTTAGGGTAACCATCCTGTATCCCAATTGAGGTAATACGCCTTGAAATTGATTTTTGCTCAATGGAAACATTGATCATGATAAGGGGTGGCCTGGTATACATAAAGGCTCTAACTGAACCACAGTGCCCATTTCTAAAATTGACGGGCTTTATATGTCAAGTCCATTCTGGACCAGTTTGGAATAATTCACTGGCTACCATATTTGGAGCTTGGATATTGGAAGCTCCAAAAGAAGTTTAAAATCAAAATGATAGATTGGGACAGGATAAATGATCACACACACCTCCAGAAGTTGAAATCATACCAGTTCACATCATACATGCATTATATACCCCGGGAGTTGCGCAGCGTTACCTTATGTTATACCCCTCAAGAAATCTTTGTAGGTTTGTGTCACTCCTTCGGATAAATAGGTTGCCAGTGCTGGCTAATATAGGACCGGCAAGGAAAATTAAGCAGTGTGAACGATTTTGCTGTGACTGTAAAAATTAAGGTTGTTTGGAGACTGAGAAGCATGTCCTAACTGAATGCATGTCCTAACTGAATGCCCTTCCTAAGCTATCACATACAACTTGGTTGGATATGTCCATGATTTGTCTTCAATCAGCAGAAGCACCTTTTGGCTCCGCTGCCTGAATCTAAATAATGATAAATTACACTATAGCATGGATCACTATCATTTGGGCAACTGTTGCTCATGGTGACCTGAAAACATAATTTGAGCCTGGCAAGTTAACATGGGATGAAGTGATGGGGTTGGGGAGAGGGGAATAGAAACCGAATATATTAAAGAGTAAATATGCAAACAGAATTAGAGAAAACATCATTAAACCACTATATTACCGTTTCCTATGGCACACGGTCCCGACACAATGGATACAAACTATTTGTAATCTGCTGCTTTGGGTATCTCTGATGTCTTCTTCAATCACATCAAATTGGGCCCCTCCCCTTGTAAATCCTAATAGTTTTATGGTATTAATAATCCGTAAATCTCTTACATTTCTTTTTTTTTTAAATTACAAATCTTGAACATTGTAATATCTGTAAACTCTGTCAATTTGCAATTTTATTAAATGTGTGCACTGTAATACATTATGTTGTATGTATATACATTTCTGTTTTGGATGTCTTTGTATTTTATTGCTTTATTTTTCCTTTATGGGTATAGTCATTGACTAAAACACATTAAAGTATCAAATTAAAATAAATGTTTTTGTCTCCACTACCTGCGTATTATGCAGTGGGGAGGTTTGAGGGGTGCATGAAACTAAAATGATACAAGCTCTAGAAAGCTCTAGAAAGACTATCACAGTCTAAGCAACGGTTCTCTTCTGGGGCTTGTGAATCTGTTTAGATGTGTATGTCTGTTTGAATTCACATGTGATGCATAGATTACAAAGCATTGTGGGCTGCAGCCTTCAACATGTAGCTGATACTGGTGAAAATATATGTAACCCAGATGGACCTACATGCAAATCCGCTATAGTTTGAATAACTAACAGTACTTTCTGAAGATGTGTGTTGAACTCCATATTACTTTCTGAAGATGTGTGTTGAACTCCATATTACTTTCTGAAGATGTATGTTGAACTCCATATTGCGGTCATGCATATTGTGTCTAGGGCAATGTTTTCAAAGAACACAAGCGTAGCCGCATTTCCTTGTGTGAAGTGTGCTTTTGGTACAAAAGGCAATGTTTTTGGTGCAAAGGTGTATGATTCTTGGATACAGCGTGCAACCCACCTTGCAATGCATGATTTTCATATGGGGCATCCCCTTGTACTGAGGCAAACAATTGTAAAAACTGGCTTATTTGTCACACTTCCTTAGTTCCATCCACGTAGAACGTGAAAGCCTTCTGAACAGCCAGTAAATGCAAACCTATGTCTACCCTCGTGTGGAGCTCCTGAAAAAATCTTGATGGCTTTCATGAAACTTAAATATGTATTCTGGTGACAATAAGAAATACCACCTTATCCTACTGTGTAGCTACAAAAGGCTTGTCCACCATTCTTGAGGAGGGGAGGTACATGCTCGCCAAGTGTACATTTTCCCAAAAGTTGCAAACGGTGGTCCCATTAACCTATGTACCAGTGTTTAAATCTCAGAAAAGTGCTGAGTTAGTGACTGGTGATTGCAAAATTCCACCAGAGATCTTACGTTATGAGATGTTGTAAGCGACTAACACTGCCAAATGCACCTTCAGAGAAATAACAGTTGTCCAGAGTCCAGTAGGTGAAGCAGCTAGATGCTGTCCATTCAACTGGGTTAATTCTGCGTTTGCTACACCAGCTGACAAACGATTTTAATTTATCAAAGTAACATGTTAGTGTTTTTTGTTTGCATGCTTGCGGTAGTTGCAAATAGAAAACTAAGACCTTGGGGGCAAGGCTGCCAAATTCAGGCACTTTGGATTTGGGTGGGGGATCAGATAATATTTATGTTTTAGCAGCTCATGAGTTAACAGCAGCTTTAGAGGTGGCTCTACCGCCATGCATATTAAATGCAGATACCACACTAGTCTCACCCATGTTAGTGTGATTAGTATAAGAGTCGTTCCCTTGTGTAGTGACGTTTAAACTTTCCTGTGTATTAGAGGAGTCAAGTTGTGCATGGGGAGGACAGAGAAAGTGTAAGCATATATGTCACAACCACAGTGCATTGCCTAGTGATCCAGTTTCCAGTGCTCCTGGATGCAAAGGTTTGGTATTTTGTGCATGCCTATGGCTGAACTACACCACATCATGACATTATTTTGAGTGACTTGTTCTCTGTTCCCACTTGTGTTCCTGGAGAACCTGTTGGCTGCTGCTGTTTCACGGTCTCAGGGAACGTCCAACCATCCCTGGAACATGATGTGCTTGCATGAAGGTTTTCCTCTTTAGACATCAGCGGTAAATCATACTTGCTGTGAGATAGTGTCGGGAACAGAATGCCCTGCGCCCCCATTTTATGTGAAACTTGCCTATCTTTATGAGAACACCTTTCCCTTGTATCTATGTCTGCACGCTGCACAACACTAGGCAAAAAGTCATGAGCTTCAAAATATTGAAGATCTGGATATGTAACTGTACCTCCTGGGAAGTACACTAGCTCTTGACTTTGAAAGACCTGCAGTGCGCTCCACACCCGCTCATGGAGGAGTCAGTTGTGATGGTCACTTGCACAGCAGGACATGCAAATGGACATTCCTTTAGCAGGTTTTTGGGGTTCCACCACTCTAAGGACAGGACGTCATTTCGGAAGTGACTGTATAAACAGAAGATGGCATCGTTATGAACAGTTTCATCACCTCGCATACTGTGTCGGCTCTGGGGGTCTGTTAAAAGGAAAACTGTCAGTTCCTTTGATAGTTCCTCCTTAACTTCCCCTAGACCCTCTCTTCAATCTCTCCAACTATTTTCACAGCCTTCTGCTGATTTAGCAACCACCTCTCTTCTACTCTTAACTCTTTATCTGGCACAACCTTTTAACCCCTCCCGTAAACCCCCTCAGCCCCACTGCTCTTATCTGTTTGGTTCTCCCTCCGAAAGGTCGAACACTGCTGGAAAAAGACCCAACCCCCCAAAAATCTCTTCACTCCTCATAGGACTCTTTTCTGCTTGCCATTAAAAAGCAATACTTTTCTTATTTTACTCCTTCCCTATCTCATGATCCCCATTGACATTTCCAGCTCAATAGCCTCGCCACATGTCCTGATTCTACTCTATCTTCTTCTCTATCTGCTTCCAACCTTGCAGAGTATTTTACTTCCAAGGTCACTACTCTTCACTCTGCTTTTACACACCCCCATCTCCACAAATCACAGATCGCACCATCCTTTCTGCTCTCTTACCAGTCTCGTTCTGCCTTCTCCCCTTACAGACCTGGATACTGCCCGCTTCCTAACCCGTTGCCTCCCACTGACTCCCCTACAGACTGACTACCCCAATCCTTTGGTAAACCCCAGATTATCTCTTACCTCACCACTAATCAACCTTTCTCCCTCACTATTATTTCAATTCCAAAAAATACCTCGACTCCTCTCTTCCTTCGTTTTTTGACCCCATCACTCTTCTTCTCTTCTCATCAAAGCTTCGGGAGAAAATTATCTACACACAAGATATCTTCCTATTTGCACCTACACTCTTCTTCCACCACTCCAATCGAGCTTTTGGCCCACTCATTCCAGGGAAACCGCACATGTTTCGAACGTCCTTGTAACCACACGCCACAATAAACTATTCTATTCTAATTCTTCTAGATTTATCTGCAGGCTTCCACACTGTCGACAACATTACTTTAATCTCTTAGCTCTCCTCCTTGGGAATCTGTAGTTAAATCCTCTTGTGGTTTAAATCCCATCTCTGGGTTCGCTCCTAACCTGTGATTTGGGCTGGCTGTGTCTCCCCTCCACCCCCACCCACCAACCTCAACTTGAGCAGCAATATGGAGACCTGCATGCATAACATAGGCATACAAGGACATGAATGCTGTTGTCAACACCCATTTATTTTCTACGTTGGGACTAAACAAGATTTAATATTGTGCACTAATCAATAGATGGCAACCCATGCATGACATGTGAATCCTAGCAGATTCACATGCCTCAGAAATAGTGTAATAGAACATGACTGTCTAAATAAGTTTTATTCAAGCTCTAGCATTAATCTTGCAAATCATGTCCTTCAATTAGATGTTGATAAATATATCTTAACCCAGCAAACTGGCTAGTCGGTGTCGCTTTCAAGCTGTTCCCAACTGTATTTTTGCCTTCTTGCCACCGAGGGATTGGATTACACTTCTCCCTGTTGGGAAAATTAAAGCGGAAAGTAGTTGTGTCCTGCCAAATCTGATTATTCATCTCCTCCACAGACTGCTGTGCATCAAACTGCAGTGTTACTACTGCTTCTGGTGAAGCCTCAGCAAATGGTTGGGCAAATTGTGCACTCGTTCACAAGGAAGAAACACGGCGATCTCATTGATGGATATTCGAGAAAAGATCTTTCGTAACTCTGCCCCACATCCCTGTAAACATTTTAAGCATCTTACTCACAAAGGCCAAGATAGGAGCTGTACATGTAATATTCCCATCAAAGAAACTCAATGTTATGCATTGTAAGATGATGCAGTTTACTTTGTGCATTAATATGGTGTGCAGAATGCACATGTAGCATTTTAATTACTAAAAAAATAAGTAAATGATCAGTTATGTTTATACCATGAAGGAATAATTGCCAGTTATTAATATGATCTATTTTTCCAACTATTATTATGACCATCGAACATACGCAATAACTTGACAGAGGGATACAATAAATATTCGGCCTCCTAATATGTGCGCATTCCTTTATTTTCTACATAATTGAGGGCTGGGGAGACCACACGCCCACATGCCATTTGAATATTGGCATGGAGACCATGGTGTCATTTACTCCTTGGGTGTATGAATGTACATCACTGATCAGATTAATTCTAAAGCACGCTTCCCAGGCTGTTTTGTTCCTGCACTTAATGAGGCTTTTCCGATTGACCTCCATTTCAGACATGTGCCCCTTCCCAAGGCAGTGGAGGGCAGCGCATCAAAACAAGAGTTTAGAGTGTCATCAAAATCATGGCAGGCACCACAATGCCGGACAAGATTGTAACTAAATCCTTAAGTGCATCTCCCTCCTTTGTGTAGCTTCTTGCTCTACTCATGGATGAAGATGTAATTCAATCACGCTGCAGCAAATGGATGACATGCACCTAGCGGGGAGGAGAGGCATGGCAGCCGACGCTCACAGCTGGCTTTGAATACAATGGCGGGCACAGGTCCAATCCAGAGGTCTGGTCTCAAGCTCCCAATTCTGTGGTAACATGCAGACTGGCTCTATGGCCCAAGTCATCAGCATCCAATACTATGACAACACAACTGCATGGCACGTCTGCACCATTGCAGGCTCTTCGGGAGCATCCAAGTAAACGAGGTGGCCTACTGTACTAAATGTGTGTTCATCAATATGCGCTTCAATCAGAAACACAGGAGTGCGACTCTGTGAATGAATGCGAAGACATGTCATTCATTGCAAATAGGGAGTTTTTCTTACACAACCAGCACATGACGAACGATCTGAGCTTGACCTCCAGACTTTGCATTTCAATGTTGCGATGTCAGGATTTCAGTCGCCAATTGATCCAGCGTAAGCGGCAACTGCTGAACTCTGAAGTGTATCGCATGCCCAACTCCACAAGCTTTCCTGGGGCAGAGGGAGGGGGGGGATTGTTGATGCCCCAGAACCACCGAGATAAATGGCACTTTTTGCTTATGGAAACATTATCCATATTGAACAGCAGCAGACCGACCCCACTCTCAGCATGAAACCATCAGAACAAGCACCAGAAATCAAGATGCAGCCGCCATCACAGCTCCTGATAGTAGAATTCTGTGCATGCGGATGGAACATTTTTAAAGCACACAGTCTGGCGAAATAGGGAGATGTTTTCAGCAGCTCCTGCGCAAAAGAAATGTGCCTTTTTCCAGACTTTTGACCAATAACAGTAGGGGCTGGGTGGGCAGACATTGGCTGGACCTAGTCTTGCCCAAAACATTACATTTCCAAGTAGGAAGAGGCTGGGGAAGAGGATTCAGACAAGAACAGGTCATGCTCACAGGTGTTCTGTTGGACGAAATCAGGAGTTGCTTTATTTTTACCCGTGGGAACAGTAGTCTTGAAAAAGCAGAATGTTGCCCTGACATCAAAAAGATTTATTTTCAGTTCTGCTACAATTTGTAGAACAGGTTACGTTGTTGTGAAGGAAGACAACTGTTTAATTCCCCTTTATTAATCATTAAGACCAACTCGATTTTTTCTTCAATTAAATTGTACACTAGTAAACAAGGATAAACTAAACCATTGTTGTGATAAGGGGTTACCACACTCCCATTCAAAGCAAAATGTAGTGGGTTCTCACAGTAGCAACTTTGGGACAATACTACAGCAGTTAATTGGAGAATTCGGGTCATGGCAAAGGACTCCCCTTTTTGCTTCATGAATACACTAGGTATGCAAGGGCCCTGCCCTTGCCTTTATCAAGCGGCCTCACCATACTTTGCGACCACCAGTGTGGTTAGAAAAGTTAAAGCAAAGGTGGGTTAGGGTGGTGTGACACGGATGACTAAGAGTTATTATTGCCTAATTGTACACACTGTTTGGTTCCTGTTCCCAATACCGATTGGAAACGGTGGCGTGCTGTGCTATAGGCACAATTCCAGTTGCAAAATAGTTAAAAAAATACATTTAAAAAATGGACCACAGTAAAGAGGCAAGATTGGATATTTATGTGGGACAGGCCTCATTATTTGGAAAGAGTAAACTGAAGGGACTGAAAGAATCACACCTCAAAATATGGAATAAGGGACACGATCACCTGTCGAGTCGTTCTGTTTTACACTACTGCACTCATGTACAAAAAAAAAGAAGAGTGGAGTTGCTCAGACGCAGTTCAGAGCAAGTGCCTGGTTGCATGCATTTAGTGTCATTATATAGGTTCTGAACTAGCCAAATGCACATCACCAATTCACAATGTAAATACATGGTATCAAAGTTCATTAAAACAGGGTTTTAAGTTGCACGTTTAAAGGATTATGAGGCTTTAATAAATAAATACAAAGTAGCAATCTAAAATATTAGCAATACCACATAGGATTTTCGAAACTAACATCGAGGTGTCCTTGACGAAACACAGAAATCAGTGCAAAAATATATTAGAGATTGTGCTTCGCTAAACGCAGTAGTAACCACTATGTGCCTACCTGCTTTCTTGCTCTCCTATAGGAGGAAAGGAGCAGCAGGATAGTGGGCGTGGGTCCTTCGACTATGGTCAGGGTGGACAACCACATACAAGCTAAGAGGTATTTAGCTCACGCAGTCATAGGGTGGCACACAAGACCATGCAGGCATTTCTTACCTAAACAAGGCAACCTCTAAAGACGCCCTTTTCAGACCACCAACTACCTCACTGCCTAAATACATAGATCAGCACAGCCTCAGCATGGCTATCCTCCAGTATGAGGGACAAAGGCTGTTCTAGGCCATCAGGCCCATGATATGCTCTTGTGTACCATACAGTTCTGCCGCTCCCAGAAGCAAGTTTTAAAAAGGCAACAGCACACCACTTTCATCCAACATTTGTGAACTTTCATAATGCAACAACATTTCATCGGATCAATAGAAATGTAATGAGATGAATAATTAAAAAAAATATTTACTGCACTTCAGAGCGAATTTTTCGTATATCAATTTTTATCAACCAAAATGGTCCACAACAGCTCACTACTATTTTGACCTCTAAATATCCCGGATACATCAACCATGCAAGATGTGGTCTCTCCTTTCATGGATGCGTGTATCCTTGTCATTAAACAGTGGTGAAAGCACATGCCCATACATGTCCTGCCCACAGCAGGCACAGTTCCGAAGCATATAAGCATTCAACCATGCATTATAGCTACATAATTGGAGCACCGAAAAATGTTAAAACACCCAGACCTGGGGTAAGTGAGCAGCCAAGTGTGCTGGGTTTGAGCCTCAAGGACCTTCATTACTTTACTTGAGCCATTTAATAAGGGCGCCAATTACATTTGGTTAGATGACGTGATGCAGGCTAAACCAGTTAACTGACCACACTAAAAAAACTATATAAAAAAGGTGACCCATCAGCGATATAGAGTTTGATCTTGGGAAAGTGAATACCTGACATTAGCACATGGAAACTATTAAACTCCTTTACGCCAATCAGAAAGATCAGAGTGCAGTCACAAACTACTTGTATTGACTGCATTCTGAACATTCCCACTTCAAATGCAGACAGAAAAACAACAATGTATATTTCTGACATTTCTTTCAACAACACACTCCCTCTGAGGAAGGATCTTCATTTCACTGCAACATTCAATATAATGCACGAAAGAGAAAGAACATTTCTATAAATAGGATGCCCTCTGTGCACGGGGATGTCTTTACTTAATTCCTGCAAATCCTTAGCAAAACAACTTCTGGACAATATGCCTCCTTCAATGGAAATGATGGGTCCTATTCCCCAGAAGAAAGGACAGAAGACATATATACACAAAACAGAGAAGCACACCAAGCCACTCTGCAGTATCCCATAGGCCCGGAGGGATCCCCACGACCACTCATCCAAAACAGAAACGTATTCCCGAGATTGAAAGCAAAGACATGGCCCATTGACGAGACAAGAATGGAAGGCACAACCTGTGTCTTCTAATACAATAGCTGCTAAGACTTTTAAAGGCCTGGTGCACATCAAACCTGCATCAGCAAGGGCAAATGAAGGTGACTGGACCAGGAGAGCACCCAAGCAGAGGACATGAGATCATAGTGTGAGGTGTGCGCCTATAAAAAGCCAATACAGCGGGGAAAGAAAGTCAGCCAAAAGCATGGGAGCAGCCAGTTTGGTAAGAACTACAAGGAAGTTGCAGGGGAGCCCAGGGGCTGGAAAAGGATTAAAGGACGTATATAGATATAGAGGACAGAAGGAGCTTGGAAACCAGGGAGGCTACGAAGCCGAACAACCCTGCCATATCTGCGACTGCTACAGAATGATCTGAGCACTAGGTCCCTGATCAATTGGGACCGACAGCTGCTACATTCCTGAAGGAAAATGTGAGCACCATATCCAGCAAAGGAGCATGGCATATCATACTAGATGAATTACTATTAGTGTGCTTGGTGCTATAATCCTTGGGCTGGGTTAAGAAAAGGCATCCGTACCCAGAGGTTTCTGTATAAGAGGAATAATCCCGAAACCTTACATTTTGACGCATTTCGTTTCAACATTTTCAAATTAAGAATACGATAGACACACCACTAGGTCCCATAGGCATTTTCCCTATTACCCTTATAAGCAGACTGGAAGAATTAAGAAACCCATTAGGGGTCCCATTGACTGAACAGGAGCAATATACTCCAGATACATAAGGAGCACCATAAGACTAGCACATTACGTACCTAAAAGGACTGTTCAACACATCCTGACTCCATTTTGCTTTGTTGGCTCCAATACAGAAACGTAGTCTTGTTCCGGTTAGTCCCTTAGGCATTTATCCCAACACCACCCTGAGAACACTGCTAAAAGTTTTGAAATGCAACTTCTCTACTGTTCTGGTAGCTCACTGTGGTATGCATGCAAATCATGAAAATATACGATTTTTAATGCATCATCCTGCAAACAAACAGTTGCTCCACCACAGATGTGCACCACTGAGGAAATACACCTTTCGGCTCAATGATGGGGTGTGATACCTTTGCATTAGTCATTTATCAGGCAAACGCGCCTGTTTCTCTCCACCCCACATGTACACCCGCGTTTGGGGATCTGATGGGGAAAATACTGTTCAAAATAATAAGATAAAACATGGTTTCTTTTTGCATGGAGTTAGTGGGATTGCCATAGGGACTTTATGCAACTTCTGTGGTATAGTAGAAGGTAACTCTGGAGTTTTAAGGGTAGGCAAGAATTGATGCGACCTCACCCTGAGCACCCTTGCCTTCATGATGTATTCCTTACATAGGGAATATGGGGTTGTGACAACACGTGGCCCATTCTACCCAATACTTCACTAGAGTGCCGAGTGCAGAGTGCAGATTAAACTGCAGAGCAAACATATGCCAAGAGGCCCCTTGCTTGGGCACAAAGAGACTAATTCATTTGTATCCTTGGTATTCCCTTGTGAGCCGTAAATATAAAAGAAAATACGCGTTTTAAAAAATCGACACCTCCCCTGCGAGCAATGAGTCTTAGCTAATGTGAAGATTAGCGCTTTTAGTTCAGTTGACTTGTAGAACTGTTTGACACAATCATTTTTGCCAGTTAACAGTTTGTTCTGGACACTCTGTTGAAATCCATACCTTCCGTTGGTTTAAGGATATCAAATTCACAAACTGTGTGACGACATGCTCCATGTTTGCAACATGCCATCATAAAATGACCTCTTTCAAGCAAAGTACCCAATAACATGTTTAAATTCAGGTTTGCTATTCACAATTGTAGTAGGACTCCATTGTACGCAATCCACCACTGAAGATCACAAGTGACCTTTTGCATAGTCCATAGAAAACAACGCATATACAAACATCTGAAATAGGTTCCTACTGCATGCAATCCTACAAACTAATTCACAAACCTACCAACACAATCAGTGCATGTTTAAATTGCAGTAACAATAACCCTTCTTCATGCAATTTCAGCCTACATAATTTTGGCTAATATGCAATCAAGCATTTGCGGTGCAAGAAACGTCCCCGTTTCCAGAATGTGCTACGCCCCAATTGAAGCAATGGATATTCTGTGAGCTGCGCACAGTCTCCATCGTGGTGGATCCCTTACCTTTCCCTCTTTGGAGTAAGGAGTTGCCCATTTGTGGACGCGTGCGGGTTTAGGAGTAACGAGGACTTGGAGGGTGCAGAGGAGGAGACACATGTATTAGAGAGGTCCAAAGTGCTGCTGTGGTTATGACATGTGGACTCTTCGGCATTGTGAGCGGCCGTCACTTCTTTCCAGAGCTGCTGCAGATCTGTTGGAATCATGCCTGAAACACACAAATTGGATAATTAAATCAATTAACAGCTAATTCAGCCCTCTTCAAACATTAATTAAATCGCAGTCTGTAAACAAAACCTAGTGTTCCCCAGTCTTTTTAATCAAGTGATGTACTAAAATAGAGGAGCAATTAATGTATTTGGATGAAATGACTCAGCAACGAGTGGTCGTCTAGCAGCAATATTCTTTAATCATAAACAGGGTACTTATAACACTCCTATTCCCATACCTCCCAGTGACGATTGAAAGACACAATTTGGTGAGGTTACAAGACCCTTTTATTATCTGAAGCCTCACTTATGTCTGATCAGAAAGGCAGCGCACGTCATAAAATGACTAATGTGTATGTTTATATTTTAAATTATGATAAACACCATTGCTATTAAATACCTTTTTTCTATGAACCACGTTGAGACATAAATTGGGAATTAACATTGTCTTCCTGCAAATGCTTTTCAGGCAGTCAGAAATACTTTGTTTCAGCAGCACGCCATAAAAGTCAGCATAAAAACAGCAAAATACAAATACAACGCAATACATAGTAAAATCTATGAAAATACAATCTAAAAAATATTCCATCAGGATCAGCATACACATTTCCAATACATTGCACATAAAATAAGTATAGAAATTAGCCCAATTGTCTGCATAAATAATACATTCATTTTAAGGTCCGACAAGGACTTTCCCCCATGGAAAGGATGTTAAATAGACAGATCTTTTTATCCAAGCTCTAAACACATTTTCCTACATTACCAGTCCCCCTACAAAGCAGCATGGCTTCTCTAGATGAGCTTCTGTCAAACTCTCAAAATCTTGGTTTCAGGTAAACCGTTCTGTATGAATTATACAGGGGACAGACCAGTAAGTAATGTTCCAAGGGTTCCACCCTATCCGGCCTATCCGGCCATGTGTTTGTTTCATTAGCCTTCCAAACATTGCGCACTGGTAGAATACCAGATAGATTTAAAAGTTATTTACAGCGAGTGTAAAAGCCTTGGTAACATATTCCTTTCAACTCTTACTTTCCCAATAGGTTCTCATGGCAGAAGAAGTCAAATCTGTACTCTGCAGTCATGATCGATTTTCTACCAGTAGCCTACTTTGACTTTTGACTTATCACCCTCAATTTCAGCTGGAAAGTACCAAAGGTCATTACGACCTAGCTCACACAACCAGGTTTTAACATGCAGAGAGCACTTCACAGATGACCCCCTCTACTGGTTGACCCAAAAGGCCAATAACAGCTTCTTTCAAATTAACAAGCTCTACTCCACAGTCTAATCCAATACAGAACAGGCATAAGGGCAAAGGGTAAGCCCATTTTCTAGTGGATCAAAACCGTGGATGTTCCTGCTGCAAGTCCCAAGTTTCTTTTCAGGACCCCATTATTGATTGTCCCCTGGCCTGGCCTGGGCCTGGCCTGGGCCTTGTAAACTTGCAGAAGGTGGTCTTACTGTGCCACCGCCGTAATTATATGAGAATTTAAATGCTTTAAAAATGTTAACAGTCAAATTATTTCATTAACACACATCTTTCATCAATTTCGATTTCTGGGAGCGATTGATTAGTTGATAAATGTGTCTGGTGAGGGGGAAATCTATGCAACTTTATCTAAAAGACACACGGTTATAACTGTCATGGCTTGGATCAAAACGAATGGCTCTTTAAAACTGACCAAAAAAAAGAAATCGGCTCCGAAACATTACAAACAAGTGGCTTTGATAGGATGCCATGATGGACGGCAGGACTAGAATGTCTGAACACCACTTTTGTACTGCAAGAAGGGCAGGTTTTTTTGTTTCACATGTTGTGAAACAACAACCACAGCATACTTTGCTCATCAAGATTTGATCTACTTACAAGCTCTAACTCAAAAGGATTTTAACTGGAGCACATTATAAGATGCGCGAGGGCCTCACAGATTTGCATCCGCTATCTTAAACATGGTTAACAAAACATACAGCTGGAGCAAATCTGGAGATGCCTGGACCTTCTCTGGAATGCTCATCTGAGCAGAGAATTTAGAGCAATGTGCTCAAAAGGCATTACAGGGATGCTCCAGGCAGCTCCAGATTTAGCTTTGTCAATCGTTCAGAAGGTTTCAAGTGCAAGCCTGAGAAACTGACATGTATTTCCTGAATTTTCCTCGTACTTTTTTGTGAATAAGGACGGTGCATTGAAATAGGTCATGTCTAGATAGCACCGGCCACATTTTAAGTTGCATTATTATATTAAGCAATACACTAAATCAGCACGAAAAGCGTGTGCAGAGAATAAAGAATACATTGGCCCTCATTCCGAGGTTGGTGCTAGTCATGGCGCTATTAGCGCCATGACTTGCACCAATACTGGTACCGCCACCAACGTGGTGGTATGGGGACTTACCGGTCCATTTTGCCCTTTGCGGAACCGATAAGTCCCCATTTGAAATGCCATTCCCATTTGAGCCCCCATAGGGCTCAATGGGAAGGGGAAAGGCGGCAATAAAGGTACCGCAAATTGCGGTACCGTTATTGACCCAGGTATCCCTTTGCGGGTCCCGTCCTTAACGCCTGCTAAAACTTGGTATTAAGGGAGGACCCGCAAAGGGACCTCGGAATAAGGCACAAAGGGATTACCGGCACCAGTGTCATTACCGGTGCCCAGTATCCCTTTGCGCCCGGGTCGTAATGACCCACATTCAGTGCAATTATTCTTATTGTAGTACTTTAAGATACAGAATATTTTGAGGGGACATATCCACTCCGCACCCCGGGCATACAGAGAAATGAAAACAGACCCACAAGGCACCGTTCTGAAGCTCCAATCCCTCAAAGTGCAGGTGGGCAAATATTAAGGGAAAACAGTACAGTCCACACAAATATGACAACTACGGGGTTGGGGAGCTGGTCTTTCTCCGTTCTGCATTCACTGGTGTCTCAAATCAATGCTGCACTAGACTGCACTGGAGCAAGAATGGCAAGTAAGTTGAAGAGCACTGATGAACAAGCAAGAGACCCTCGGAGCATTCAGGAAGTTCAAATTAAGTAATGGAACAGTTGAAGTAACTTGGTTGGACGAAGGTCCCAATGTATCAAGAGGTTATTCAGGGACTTAAACGCATGAAACTACAAACTGGCTATAATTAAAACAGCCTTGTGTAGGGTTAGCGTGAAAAAAGATTATACATTTCAATTTAAAGCATTATATCCAGTGAGGTAAAAGTAAAGGGAACAGTTTAAGGCAGTTTAAGAAGGGGGCATTTGCATATCCACTAGCATCAAGTGCAGCTTTTTAAATATTTCACAACAAAAAAGAGATGGTCATTCTCAATACCGTTTTGGAAAAAACACGTGTATATAATGGGTGCTCCGCGTCTATTAAGAAAAAAAGCATTTTTCGAACCATTTTACAGCAGGAGTAGGCTTGCATTCCAGGTTTGCATTCCAGCAAATCAAATGACGTAGCAGCCCAAAAATAAAAATAATCTTCGCTATGTTCACTTGATAAATATAATAAGTAACGGAAAGGTCTAAATTTGATTTATTTTTGTCATTTGGAACACAACGGACAGATAATCATCTCAACGTGATCAGCCCAGCATCTTTACTTTGCTAAACTGTTAAAGATTTTAATTACGCCAGCGTCGGAGAGCAGTGGTCTAATGAGGCGATAGACTCCAGAGAATCTGAGTGGTTAAGAACTGTGAAATGAGTCTGATAGGATTTTTATATATTCACTGTGGATCGTTTGCATATCAAAGAGGAGCAAATTATTGCACGACAGACCAATAACCTCCACCCCCCCCTTTCCAAGACTGTTAACAAAAACAGTCAGTCCTTACTGACAATCCTCCTTGAAAGATATTAAAATACCATGGGTGTTCATAATTTACAGATATAGCAAAGTAAGAACAGATATGGAAAAATATGGGATCCTCGGAACAAGTTATTTGAGTCAAATGTAAAAAGTTCCTTTTCTGATTAAAATAAAATTAGTTGGTTATATTTTTAACCAATATGCTTGGCAAGAATGTCTCCACGCTAACGATTACCTGCGAGTGGGGCTGACCCCAACACCAATGTTTACTCAAATGAAACAATAGGGAATAGGAGCCTCTGTTCTCGCCAACATGCACGAGATGTCATACAACTAAATACTTATTTTTATGTATACAACTCAGATTAAAAAATAAGCTTTGGAATGGCACAAACGCTGAACAGAAAACTGTGCCCTTCAATAAATCACAGCATCCAGAGGGAAAAAAACAAGTATTCTAAGTCGACTATACAGAAGAACTCTAGAAAGTAAATACATTGTAACACAGTGCTTCATGTCCAATTCCTCCCACTACCAACTGCTAGAATACAATTATTAAGGGAGCTTAACAGAGCCAATGAACATAGGAGGATGCAAAGCGGGGTTGTCCATGCAGGATTCAAAACTGCGACTATGAAATACAACCATTCTGCTGGCAGTATGGCTTACTTTTTTTATGCACGAATCCCATTTCACATACATCTGGGACTTCACACAACAGGAATGGACTGGATGAAAACTAACAGAGATGATGGTCCAGTTGGCAACAGATGCCAAAGTGCAATGATATTTCTCAACAAGGCACAGGTGCCAGAAGAGGTGTGCAAGGAAAGGAGATTACACCATGTCTGGTCTATGCCTCGATTGGCTACTGGATGCAAATGCCTAGGTCTAAAGCAGGGTTCGCACATCTCTATTGCTGGAGAAAAACCTTAACCAGCGTGTGCGATTTGGAAAGCCAGAACAATGTGTGATAAAAAAAAGGAATGGGAAAAAGGGTTACATTAAAAAAAAATAATAATAATCTAGTGTGTTCTTTAGGGAGAGATGCAACAAGATTATGCATTTGTCAACATGAAAAATAGCAATGATTATGTGATTATAACATTAGAGGATGTGCTAATTATGTGGCGCAAAATAGAATTCTTGCATTGCTCTTTAGCAACACTTGCAATGCATCTCATACGGCGCACGATTCCGACGTGAGCAATCAGATTTTTCCAATTGCATCGGCCTTTACAGACTTCGAAGCAAATTCTTGGTTTGTTTGCATTTCTAAAAGGTTGTAGGGACTAGGTCTGTCGATTGAATAAAGTGTCACTTATCAATGATTTTTATGTATGGTGCATTTTTATTATTACTACCGTCTCCCCACCTCATCATTAAAACGGAAATTGCTGGCGCAGACTTAAAAATGTATGTTCTGGGGACAGGTGACAGATCACACTTGGTGGAACTCAATTTTCCAAACCTGGCTATCAGAGGCTTAGTGGAAGATCTGTTCAACCTTGTTTGCCCTTGTCCCGCAATGCCCAGGTGACCATGCGCCAGTAAGCAGAAAAGTTGATTTAAACCTCATAATGGCACCGGTTTTATTCTATACAGTGTGGTTTTAAAAACAAAACGTTTTTATTGTGCCTGTCCTGAATTTTTAAGTTACTTCTCACAGGTCCAGTTGTAGGGTTTAAAAGCAAACAAATTACTGTCTAGCACTGTGTGCTGACAGCAGCCATTACCACCGTGCCCCTCTTCCTAATCACAGTCATTAATAACATGAAGTTGGAACGTGATGTGGGGGAGAAGAATGCAGAGCAATGGGGGTTACCGGCAAGTTACCTGGGCATCTAGGAGTAATTGTAATTGTAATTGACTATTTATAATGCGCTTAATACCCTGAGGTTTCTAAGCGTGGACCCGGGAATCGAACCTGTGTTGCTCCCAAGTAGAGAGAGCACGTTGCCCCCGAGCTATCCTCCCGAGTCCAGATATCACACAGAAATGTACACCATTTAGGGGTTTTGAATTTGGTTCTTCGTAAGGTTTGTAGTGATAAATAGTCATTAAGTGTCGGTGTCACCATTAGGTTATTGCGCCCAATACACTTCACGCATCACAACGCTCAGTCGGGTACTGTGTGCATACAGTAATGGCATTGTCTATGGTAAAAGGAAAGACGAGTGTCTGTAACCAGGCACCTGTAGTGTGATGCATCTGAAAGGTGTTTGTTGCAATTCATAACATTTCTCAAGTTCAAAAATTGCGCCCAAGTGCATGGTTATCCCCCGTGTGTTTACGTTGACAAGTAGCTCTTTTCAGCAGCAGATCTTCACAAAATTATTTGATGGAAAAAAATCAACAAGCAAAAAAGAACAAAATAAGATCAAAAGAAAATGTGGAATTTCATGCATTGACAAGAAGAGGTGCTGAACGGGAAATGTCAAGGGCTAAACCGCAAGGCAGTTGTATTTTCTCCACATACCTTGAGAAAGAGATTGGAGCGGAAGGGTAGACTGTCCGGGCTGAATCGTTAGCAGGCCCTGGCGCTGTAGAGTGAGAAGGTGTTGTTGCTGCAATTGCTGCATCTGTAAGAGTTGCTGCTGGAAGGCCAACTGCTGGGTGGCCACTTGCTGCTGCTGCTGCTGCTGCTGTTGCTGCTGATGCTGGTGCTGCTGTTACAAAATAATACACAAACAAATAAAGCACAACTGTAGCTCATTGTACAAATAGTTTGGCACAGTAATAAATGAGAGCCACCAAGTTGAATAATAATCAGGTGTTGATACACCACCTCACAATTCATTCCACCCACTTTTGAACTTTTAATGCAAGCTTGCCCCACGCCAAAGGTAAGCACTTAACCTGTGAGATTATCAACCCATAATAGGTTCTTTGATTCGATTTATGATCAAATTGCAAAAGCACGTGCTTGCTTCACTTACAAGTCATTGAAATGTTTTGTCACAAAACAGGTCATGTACATACCATTTGTAGGAGGATAGTATTGCATCCCCAACTGACAAGGGGCCGTCCTATGACGGTGGCCAGTGATGGACACATTTACTGCTCTGGTCACTCCCGGAACTCATACGTGGCATATAACCTAATGTGGGACATACAGCGTGCAAGAACATAGCAGGGGCTGAACCGGTCTGCCTCCCTTCACAGGACCTAATCAGACATAAAATGGAAGCCCATCCACATTCTGCAATGTGTGAGACTGGATGTTGCAACTCCGTTTCATAAAGCTAGCCACAGTATGTACTGTTCAAAGACTCCACAAAAAAGTGAGTGCCTAATTTCATGAGATTACATTCTCTAAACTATGCTTGTCCACGCTAATGCACGCACTGCGGGCTTCTGTACATGTACTGGAAGGTCCCCGAATGGGGTTGGAGCCACGTTGTTTTCCAGAGCCAAACTGAGCGCCTTTCAATGCCTTAACACAGAGTGGCTTTTTAAGCACTCTGTTTATCACTTCTGACACAAATAAATGAGAAAAAAATCAGACCTTTGGAGAAGAAAAACTTCATCTAATATTGTTAATTAGCCATGACAAACGATGAAATAACATTGTAAATCTTTCATGGAAACAGCCACTAGATTTTAATTACACACATTCATAATTTAGCAAACAACATCTTATTCTAGACGGGAGCGCTTAATGTGTGCAGAACTTCAAGCTACAGATGCCCGCGCACGACTCCGGCGAGACACTCCTCTCGGGGTATTAGTGGCCTTCCACAGTGCTTTGAATTCTGCTACAAATGTCTTACAGACAGTTGTCGGTGGAACAATAACTTGTGCAGTGTAAAAAAACAGGCACAGGGAGCCATGTCCCGCAGCTCGTCGAGCGAGCCAACAAATCTGAACGTAGACTTCCTCTGCAATTATCACAGCGATAGAAGAGATAATACACAGGAGAACAATGCATAGAAAGACATTACCAACATCCCCCTAAGGTGCCAGCAACTCTACAGGAGGAATGACTGACCAGCGCCATGAAGCAAGCATTAATTGTGGCCTAAGTGCAAGGCAAATCCCCAACAATAATTGATTAGCAGGAGAAATAAATGGTAGTTTAGGAGTATTGACTCATGCTATTAAAACATGCAATTACATCCTTCAATTCATTGCAGCACAAAAAGGCAATGCAAAAGAATCAACATCACATTTTAAAGATAATTGGGGGGGGGTTGCTTTTATCATTGTGTTGATTTTATCAGCATGATAAGTTGAACTCACGCTTTTGCAGTGGCACTAGCAAAGTTTGTCCTCTTAGTTTCAGTTTCCTATCAAAAAGGTTTTTCCCTGGACAAACCATTCTCCTTAGCAGAAGGACAACTAAATCCAACAAGAATGCCTCCCAGAATTCCCTGCAGCAGCAATGCATTTTCACGCGAAGGCATCATGCTCAACAAGCCTCAAAAGCCGGTTTATGGAGAAAACATGTTCAAGCTGATCATTTTCAGAATAAAATGCAACAGCAAAACCGAGCAGGGGAGCAATATTTTTGTTTTAAAGTGGATTGGTGAGGAAGAGCTAGTGTTATGGCCGGAAACACCTTTTAAAACAATAATTACTGAAATGCTAGTATCAGGGCTCCAGTATAAAGATATACTTGCAAAACACTTCCCAACACCGAATGGCATGCAATGCCTCAACCAAATTAAGTTCAGATAAGTCAGAACCACAAAGTGATCACCCCAGAGTTCGTACACCTCCCATTCAAGCGCTAGCCACCGTTTTACTCAGTATGGACTTCTACTCGTCACACAACTTGAAACTATCTTCTCAATTGTAATAGACTCCAACTGCCTTTCCCATTTCTACACTTTTTATCCATGCAGTATTTTCCAAACACAATACTAATCGGACCACACCAGTCAACAAAGATTCAACGACAAGTGTCTTAAGCCAATAAAAAAAAAAGTCAATGCATGAATCCTCCAAATAGCATTCTTGCTAGACTGCAACGTCGGCATGAGGACAATTATTGATATGGGCTGCCAAATGGTAGGCAGGTCTGCCACTGGGCAGCCTATACTGCACAACATGTTTCCTCGTGGCTCCCTCCAGCACTGAAAGGTGGAGTCTATATACAGACTGAATTCACTGGAGGAAATAGGATGGGCGAGTGCCCCATTTTCTGAAAGATTCAAGGTTACAAACCTTGAATTTCAACTGCAATTCATAATAATAGACTTTCTTCTTCCACAGCAAAATAACTTTCGAATCACATAAACTTGTCCTAAAGGCAGCAGTGTATTTAATCCACATCCTATAGATGTGCCCTTCATTTAAAGAGAAGTTTCCCGTAGTTCCAGCAGCTTGTTGCATTAGGTTACAAGTCTTCTATAATATACCAAATCACCAGTGTCGTGGTCTTACAGTGCCTGGATTGACAGAAATTTGGTGTTGTGTGCCCGCCCCTGCATGAAGTACCCAGACCTTAGCCTGCCGAGGATGGGAAAGTGGGTGAAATACCACTAACACAGGGATCAGATGATGTACGAGGGCGAAAAGGAATCACTTGCAACAGCTTTAGTGTGTGCAGATCCATTACGGTGGACCATAGATCTAGATTGCAAAAAGGAAGATCTGTTTGAAACATGTTTGAAGTGTCTCAGCAACTTTCACTCCCAAAAATAGGCAAATACTCCCATCAAAAAGAGAAAACCAACACACAGGAGCTTGTCCCCTTGCTTTCACTCACACCACTCAATGTGTATGTATTGTGCAAGCATTGGTGCACGTAGTGCTACAGGAAAAATCTGTTACTACTGCCTGACCCGAAGATGTAAAATACAAATCTTTCAATGTGCATACATTACTAGGTGCAAACAAGCGTTCATTGCAAAAGACATTCTGTTTGAAGCTAAGGCATTTTTACTCTATATAAAATACGGCCATTGGGAATGGGACTTACTTTTTTACTCCCTAAAAAAACATGTTACCATAGTAAGCGACTTCAATTCAACACTACATCTAGGTCAATGCCTAGTCTGGGATGCTGATGGAAGCCCTTATTGATGTATTTTTATGTCCAGTTCGTTTACTCTGGATGACAGCCCTTCTATAACACCCCTCTCTCAGAATCCCCCTGACCCCGCTGAGCCAAGATGTAGGTTTGTTTTGCAAATTTAAAAGGTTTATTTGAAAATGAAACAATATATATCTATCACACTTTTATAGTAAATTGATATTTGATAGCACACTTGTGAGGATGATAGTGATCAACAATGGATAATGTTACAGTGGTACACTCTTTTTGATGGCTTAGAAGTGATATAGAGAGGATAGAGCAGCTGAGAATGCTTTTATGGCTTCAAGGACAATGCAATGCTGAATGAAAATGCAGTACAGAAAATAAACTTGATATGACTTCACCAAAAGACAGTGTAATCACTTTTCTTTGACAATTCACCCTGCCCCCCTCTATGCAAGGTAAAGAGATGGGAGGAAAGCACATAGTTCTCAGGAATGCAATCACATATAATTCAGTTCCCCCTAGCAAGCTTAGAGGAAAACAGGTAGGAGTTTTAAACACAGGCAATATACTTTGATGTGGTTGCAATTAAGTGAAAAATATGCGAAAAATGCTTTTAATTGCCTATAGGGGTTCAGGGTGGGTGACAGCTACTTTGTATTAGTTCAGGGTCACTTTAGCAATGCGCATAGATTGTCAGGTTGCAAACGAATTTCAGCAAAGGAAAGCAAGGACAAATATTTTTACACGTGGCTGAAATTAAGCAAAATGTCATATTGCTTCCATCACAAACGGTTCCGGAGATACGGCCGATTTAGTAAAGGTAGTTTTTCGGATTTTAAATTTTAAAGCTCAGAATGACAGATGACAGTTTTCAGGTTTAAAGATGACAGAATGACACGATTCTAGGAGGCAGTTCTAAATAGGTTAAAATAGTTTGGATTAGATTATTTTAAACTAAGAGATTGGGTTTTGCACAGTTCTGGCGGTACTCGCACTATATTTTGGACAGGAATGCGACTT
Organism: Ambystoma mexicanum; assembly: GCF_040938575.1. Classification (NCBI taxonomy): domain Eukaryota; kingdom Metazoa; phylum Chordata; class Amphibia; order Caudata; family Ambystomatidae; genus Ambystoma; species Ambystoma mexicanum. The sequence goes on from NC_090923.1 coordinate 463,117,637, forward strand.
TGCCACGGATCGGGTCAAGATTGGACTGCGGTTCCCTCGCCACGGACGGTCTCTGCCTGGTTCTGCTCACTGGATAATTCTACCTTCTGGGTCAGCTCTGCTAGCGGCACTGCACAGCGGTCTGGATCTCTGGTTCTGACAAAAGTTCTCGGCACTGCACGGCGGTCTGGTCTCTGGTTCTGACAAAAGTTCTCGGCACTGCACGGCGGTCTGGTCTCTGGTTCTGACAAAAATTCTTGGCAAACATTCAAACAGCTCGCCCGGCTGTTGAATAGTTTGCAAATGATTTGGAGGCCTGCTGAAAAAGGATTCAGCTTGTGGATTCATGCCTCTCTGCTACAAATTCTGGAGTTAATTTCTGGTCTCTGGAGATTGATGGATTTGAAGTCTGGATCTCTAGAGGTGAAGTCTGAAGTCAAAATGCTCTGCAGAAAGTGAAAAAGAGCAGTCCTATCTGGCTTCCAGTGGCTCTTTTTATGTGTTTAGAAAGTGGGTGGGTCGGCTAATTCTGCATGCCCAACCCTCTCAACTTATCATTGGCCAGTTCCTCCTCTCTTCCTTGATTGGGGGAACTGGTTTGTGAGTCGGAGTGATGAGGTAGGTTTATGGTCAGAGGATCCTCCCCTTGTCAAATTGCAGACAAATCTATTTCTGATCCAAATACCTATTTATCCATGTACCATTTTTCTAATATTATACGTCCAGTTAACATATTTTCTGTAGCACCAAACCATCTGATCCCTGTCTTTGTAAGATGTTGTGTCCACTTATGACAGAATTCTGCCCTTTTCATCCAGATCACGACCTCTAAACCTTTCCAGATTTTAACCAAATGTGCACCAGGGATATGGGTTTCAGATGATAAAGTGTCAGATTTTTAACATGCATACATTTGGAGTAACAACCCTTTTTCCACTACTATCCCCAGGATATACCACAGGGTCCTAACACCTCTTAAAATGTGCACATAAAAATCACAAGAATGATGATGTTATTTATATAATTTTTACAAGTCCGCACTATGAATTATCCGTCTTTTTAAAATTATGCTCTGGCCCAAAAGGGGTGTGGTTTTCCAAAGCACATGGTGGAATTTCTGGTTTATCCACTTCCCCCAAGCTCAGTTTGCTCACAGATGCAGTGCCCCTCCCAGTTTCTCCAAAGAGGAAGCCATTTTATGACCCCCCCAATATAACATTTGCCTGAGTCCAGGACAGGGCTTTGTTCAATTTCCTGCAGTCTGCAGGTACCATTCCCCTAATTCAATCAGGGAGGTGTCATCTCCTTTTGGCAGGGGCAGCAGGGTGCAGCCAGGCCTGGGAACACAGCTGCTGAATTCCCTCTCCTGTCGGGGGTAGTTGTCAGGCAGAATCCAGTTTCATTAAGCCAGGCTTCAGCTAAATGTCACTTTTGTTCCCAGTTGTTCTTCATTCAAATCAAACTCACAATTTTTACACATGCAGCTAGAATGCTGATTCTAAGTTCAAAACTATGACATTTAACAGTTGCAAAATATGTGACACTCAAAAGTAGGTCACTCATTTAATTAACATTTCGATTTTAGTGGTTTTAAATACAATTTCAGTTAAGCTGCTGACATCCACAGCTCAGCCAGTTCTGTTATAACATTGTTTTGGGCTCTTCATCTTTCCAGATTTTGTATGCATACAAAACTTCATTCTGCCAGATGTCTGCTGGTGTTCAGTAAGATTTTTGAATATCCTGCAATGTTTGAAATAGGCATTTTGAGCTTGCATTCAGGGAAACAAAGGTGATTTTAAAGCGTTTTTTTAGCCAACCGGCACTGCTGTTTTTCCTTTGGCACACATTTCACTCATGGCACTCCTGGCCCATCATGCTTGCACTGGTGGGTGGCAGGTTAGTCAACCATTTTGGTGTGCGCACAAACTGTGCGGTTCTCCAGGATTCTGGCGCAAATGTGGGCGGCGACAGCTCATCCCCACATCTACCCAGTCTATTGATTCAACATGGGTCAAAACCCTTGACACCATCTACTTTAATACACAGGGAATAGAATCCCTATCTGGAGCACTGAGTGAAGCAGTAGGTAGGTAATAGCACAGAGTGCATGGCTGTGTGATAGGCTGGAGATATGCTCCAGCCACCCAGGTAATTCAGGGTTACATTTTGACCCGGGGTTACCTTTTACATTTTTCTGTGGGTCAAATATCTGGAATAGTAACTTGGAACTGCCAAGGCCAGAGGCCAGATGCAGCCCAGTCTGGAATAAACTCAGAAAGGTGAAGGTAGTTGGAGGAGTAGGATCGCCTTCTCTGGAACCATTCTAGGATATTCTGCAAGACTTGCACTAAAAGAAGAGGGTGGAGAGAGAGTGGGATATTCTATCCAGTTATTGGGCCTCATTAGGACCCAGGCGGTAAGGGGTTTACGGCGGCGTAAACAGCGCCGACCCTTACCGCCTGATTCCGAGGTCCCTTAGCGCCATGGAGGTTTTAACACCTGCTTTTAGCAGGTGTTAAAATCCATGGCGCTAAGGGACCTTGTTGTTTATTACGCCACCGTAATTTACGGTGGCGTAATTAACGCCTTCCCCACTCCCATTATGCCCTATGGGGCAAAAATGGGAATGGGGAAGGGTAAATGGGGATTGGGGATTTACCGCCCCGCCAACCTCGGAATGGGGCGGTAAGTCCGCCAACCACCATGGCGTAAACGTAGTTTACGCCATGGTGGTAAAGGTACGACCCAGGCGGTAACTTACCGCCTGGGTCGTAATGAGGCCCATTGTCTGACATTGCAGTCGCTGCACAGCTTGGGGTTTCAGCGGAGCGTGCCGTGTGTTAGATGATCACCAAATAAGTCTATTACATGCGTGTTGCCTTTGTAGCTTTTTATTCCACAGTTAGGCTACACATGTGCTTCTAAGCTTATACAAATCAACATATGTCATTTAGCACTGGCATCATTGACAGCACAGGTTACAAACTGCAAACGCCATTTAAAAAAGTACCCTGCATTACCCAGAGATTCTTAGAAGTCCACAGAAAAATAATTATAAATATAGAAAGTGTTACTAGTTAATTTGGACTGCTGTAACTCTCGTAGGAAAAAAAGATATAATACATGCAAATAAAACGTACTCGAGTGAATCTGCAGGTATACTACACTTTACTAAAACCAACTTACACTAGCTATTGAAACATTCACAGAAAAAAGAAATTCTCCTGCAGGATTGTATTGAAAAGTATTGCCAACAACATTTTTTTTAAAATCAGACGTGTTCACTTTTGTTGGGCTGGGAACATGGCATCTTGGTTTAAATTAGCATTAAAGGGCATCTAAAAGGGTTGACATCATGTTGTTGTCTCCAGAGCTATGCTTAGCAAAGCTCATACCAACCCTGTTTGAAAACCAGGATATAGAAGTATACAAGGCCTATTGTCCAAGAAAGAATTTAAAAGCATCGTGCGTTGCCAAACTGTGCTCCCCACCCAGTTACCAAACACAGGATACAAGTTAGTTTGTTTACTTCTCACAATTGAATGCACACAAAAAAGGTCTCCGTGCAGTCCTGCTGTCAGGTCAGTGTTAAAATGCTGAAATAGCCCGATAATGCTTGCAATGCTCATCTCCTCCCTAACGCCGCTGTCAAAGGTCTGTTTTCCTTTCTTGACAACTCCCAACTGCCTAACATAAACTGTAATAACTGCTGGATGACGAAAAACCGCCGTTTTCTTTTTTTTTTTTAAAGAGAAAATATATACTTTAATCGATTCACGAGAAAGTCTTTATTAAAACAATGCTGTTGCATTTTACATCGATGGAATCAAACGTGGATCAAAACACACGTCTTGCTTCCTTAAGCATCGTTTGTGCCGTTTGGTATTGCAGCAAATATATTCCCACAACACAAACGGCATGCATTTTCATCATTTGGGCAAGCAATGATGAAAACCTGAGCCAACCTGCTCAATTGTTAAAGATACATACATCATGGTTAGATCAAAACCTGCATTGCCAGACATAATGGCCAAATATTTCGTTATCTTTGGCAAGAAAACTGAGCTTTTGTAATTGATTCACAGATCTATGTAGCTAATCTGGTAGGGGCAATAGCGAAATCCTTGGGTACGATTTTCAAAAGCTTTTTTGAAAAGGAAAATCCCATTGAAAATCGCTTTGTAAATCAGGCCTCCTGTGTGAAAGGCTGTTTAGAACATTGTCGGAGCGCAGTAGCTCAGTGAACATGTGCTAGTTTAACCACTTTTCTTTCCCTACACCAAGAATGTCTTGGACGTCCTCTTGTCTACGTACTACACAAATAGTGATACAGGGTCAAAAATGTCAAGGAGCAAGCTACTACCAGCCATTAAAAGTCACTCGCCACCTCAATATACACATACACAAAACACAACATTCCTTACTCGGCAAGAACCAATTATTGCTAGCCAATGGCTAGCTATGAGTGCAAATGTTCAGCCCCCCCACATCCTAATAAAAAATAACTAAAGAGGTGAAAGCAAAGTCCAACGTTCTTAAGTTACAGAGAGGTTACATCACCAGTGCTTTGGCTCTCAGTAGCTAAACATGTACAATTCAAATCGCCCTGGTGTAAGTCTACCAGTGTTTTATTAGATTTTCTAAGCAAGTGTCCATTATCACTCCCAATGTTTGGCGTAACTGCCCTTTTGTGACTTACTGAAGGTAGAAACTGATCGTAAATACCACTATGCCAATTTAAGTGCCTGGTTGTTTTGTACCTCCAAGCTCTGATACTTTCAATATGCGCATTTAAACTGACATATGGTCTAGAAACAATATACAATTTGTAACTCTTTCGCAGATTTATCTACTTTACCGAAGTCTCCTTTACCAAATCCTTCATAATTGAACACATTTCTGATAATTGATGGCATTCAAGCCGGACTACAAATCCACTAATGTACTTTTCCCCATTGCGGCAGGTCTATAGTTGGTTGTGGAAAGGGAGGACATGCATTGGGGTGAGAAGACTGATACAAACACAATTGGGGTGAGAAGACTGATACAAACACATTGCATACCTTGTGCGGCCGGCGGGGGGGGGGGCGCACTGGGAGGCCACATTTTCCTGTTCAAAGAGGATGTAAAGCACACAAGGATCGAGGCAGGTGGGTTGGGAGGTGGCTCTCAGCCATTCCATAGGCAGGACATATTACTAGGATGATGTTAGTATACAGTGGTGGATGCTTATAGGGAATGTTGGATTCTTTAATTGGGCAACAACTAGTTCGGGAGAATTTTCTGCATACGCAAATCCTGCACACACACCTTTTTATGAACCTGTGACCCCCCCAATTTAACAATATTGATTCCCTGCAGCTTCCCTCCCCTTTCGGACAAGAAACACAGGTGGTCTATTTATTAATAAATAAGAAATATCAGTAATCAATTTAAATACAAAAAAATTATACATCTATACAATTCCAATGTCAATGGTGACTCCTATGAAGAAGGATCAATACACTTGTCGTTTCAATTTACAGTGCTATATTTACAGGAATAGAGAATTTTGTATCACCTTCTCTAACTTTGATTTACGGCGAGTGTGCATCCACTATACATTGAAAAGTTATGGAGCCGAGAATAAAGCTGTCATTTTATAGAAAACCAAATGTACTCAGAGGTTCCCTGCCGAAGTGTCTCTACTTTTTTTTAAAAATAAACAAACACCTCCCCTCTACCCAATACACATGTGAGCATCTCAAACATCAGTCCAGAAATGCAATTTAAAAGACAGGCTACTGAACACTCTGACATGGAATGTTATAGATGTAAGGAACACGTATGTTAAAACGTATATGTTTGTTACATTCCCACTGAGTAGAGCTTCTATTGAATTAATCTGTAAAAGTGTATATTTGTCTTTTTCAATGGACAACTTAAAATGGGAAAATGGGTAGCAGTGAATAACCCTTTCCCCCTGATTATTGAGTGCCAAAAGGACTCTGCTTAGCAATGTAACCAGAAATTGACCCTAATTACTTTATTTGTTTTAGGTATGGACATGGTGAGATATCATTCTGGCCCCCAGAATACTTCTGTGTTTGATGAATACAAAGAGAAGGAGGCAGCAGATCTGCCATTATACAAAGCACAGCATAGGACCTATCAAAACTAAAATTCCATAAGGACAAGAACTTCTGAAATATTTATTCATTTCTCAGGATGTACAGCCAATGTATATATCCCTTTCCCCTCAGCACTTGCACACCCAGAAAAAGGCTAGGATTTAATCTATTCCCCTTTAGAGTATCACTCCCATTCGAATTAAGATTATGTTTGTTTGTTTGTTTATTCACTTATAATGCGCACCAAACCCGAAGGTAGCCGGGCGCAGCAGTACAGCATATGCGAAACTTGAGGTTACATAGTTACAAAATACATACACAGTAATATATATATATACAAGCAGTCAGTGGTTAGAATCAGATTCCACCCGCCATCAATATGTACAGTTACAAAATAGAAGCAGAACAGACTATATGCAGGCGCTAGCTAGGAGTCACATCAATAGCCCGAGTGTGTGTGGGATTGAGGATAGTTAGTAGGTGAGAAAATATATATACAATAAGGGAAATCATGAGTTAAGTGCGGGCAAGTCGACCTGCTAGTGTACAACTGGTCGTCGTCGCCTTCAGCAGATTGAGATAGTTGGACCTGAATTTTCGAAAGGGCTGTTCCTAACGTAGATGATAAGGCAGTGAATTCCATAGTTGGGCCGCTTGGACCTGGAAACTACCACCACCAACCTTCAGCCTAAATCTAGGTGTAATTAGGCTATTGGCATTGGAAGTTCTTACTGTTTGGGAGGAACTTCTCTTTGTGAATTATCTTTAAGATAGCTAGGTGAGGCATTGTTCAAGGCTTTGTGAACAAGTGAGGCAACTTTTATTTAGATTTGTTCTGGGTCGACATCCAATTATTTTGATGTCTGATTTTCGAAATGTGTTTTCTTTTGGGTAGGCCAAGATCTGCTCTCAAGGCATTATTTTGTAGGATTTGGATTCTGTGGACGACAGCTTTGTTAGCGCCAATGTATAGAGCATTACAATAATGAAGCCTGGACAGAATCAAGGCCCTGGCTAAGATAATGCAATTGTTATCAGAGAGAAAATGTTTACCTGCTCTAATAAGCTTACATGTGTATGCTGTGGCAGAGACCAAGGATTTCAACTGTTTGTATGAGGAGAGGGTGGAGTCCAGGTAGAAGCTGAGTGTCTTCACCTCCTTAGACACCTTGATATTACCATCAATCTCAAAAGAGGGGTAATCTTGGCCTAGTTTTTTTAAGATTAGAGTCCCTAGAGTGATAAACTCTGTTTTATCATCATTCAGGCATAGACCGTGAGAGGCCATCCAAGCCTGAATGATGAGATACACTTAGCAAGGCCAAATCCTTATTGTAATCACCGGAAAGTGGTAGGAGAATCTGGGTATCATCTGCATAATTAGTGTAGGTGATAGCAAGAAGGTCCAGATCATCAGGAAGGGGCTTAGTAAATATGTTGTATAGAGTAGGGGAGATGCAAGATCCCTGAGGAACTCCGCACAGGATTGGGATCGGATCGGCTGCCGCTGAGGGGGAGAACACCCTCATAGTCCTATCACTGAGGAATGACTCGATCCAAGTTATAGCTTCTTTGGAAAAGTGGGCAGCTGAATCTAGATGGCTGCAAAGGACCTTGTGGTCGACAAGGTTGAATGCAGCCGAAAGGTCCAGCAACAGGAGAAGAGCCATTTTACTTGCATACTTATTTCTTTTTGGCTGATATCAGGAGAGAACCATCTTAAGGACTGGTTCAATTCCCTCCATCTAGGAACAGGGGGACATCAGTCTGCAAGATGAACTCCAGGTAGGCCTCTATTGTAATGCAAAATGGGTTTAAAAGGAAAGCAATATATTCCATTGTTCCCCCCATCCAAATTCTCCTTTCTCATCTCCTTTCAGTCCGTCGGTCAATTCAAGTCAGTGAGTGAGCAAATGAGTATCCTTGACTCCATGGGTTTGGACTTTCATGGATTAAAAACCACTCCCTTTACACAGTTGTATCATTTCTCTAATCTAACTGGACAGTGTATGCTATTCGACACTGTCCCAAAAGTGGCATCAGACTAAACCATCCAGTCTGTACTCATGGGCATGGCGAGGACAGTGTAATGGGAGGGATGTCTCAAACCAGGTTCCCTCCCATTTGTTTTAATGTTGTCATCTTAGATGTTTACATTAAAACAATTGTAACTTTCTAAGACATCATATTCCTCACATGTGATCATGTTACCAATCAGTGCATCAGATTGCTCTTACTCAGGTGAATGAAAAGATGCAAGACTGATCTCGGCACAAAGTGTAAAGTATGCATTAAAATGTTTGGCTTTTTACAGACTCTTTTTTTACACAAACATTTTTCTTTTTGTCAGAATAACCGGCTCTGCACGGACGCTGGGATATTTGAATCACTGGTGTGTGACGTTTCTGTTCAAGAAGATCTTGTATAATTAACATATTGTCAATAAATATTGTTTGACATTCAGCTGATAGAGCTTTTCAACCTGAACAATTAAAAAGAGTAACTCTCTATGACTGTGTGAATTAAAGTTACAAATGTCAATGTGATTACATATGCCATTTTTAAAATAGTGCTTTTGTTCCTTTACAGATCATATGATAAACCACAAAACGAAACAACATCTCCAGCTCTTGCCGGATGACAGCCACATGGTGTCAGTTCCCACATGGTGTCAGTTCCTTTAGAGCACAGAGCTTGTCATTTAGGACTGCCGACAAGGCTGGTTTTCATGGCTCAGGTTTTTGGATTATGTTTCTCATAGCCACTTGGTTATACAGCTGAACCCTTGAAGGATTACAGTCACTTAAGCCAGACTCCAGGTCTTCAAAGGTGTGAGGTTTTTCCTTCTGGAAAGGCCTGGCTGATTACAAGATCATATTAGTTGGAGAGCAGAGCAATGGTCAGAATGAAATCAGTGTATTTATGAGGAATTGTTGTTAGGCTCGATGACAAATGGGAATGTTAATGAGTAGCATTTATTTTGCTTGCAAGGCATGGCCTCTGAGAACAAACTCCAGGAAAAGGCATGAGATTATATGGTCACTCCAAAGCCACTGTTCACACTTCTTTACTGAAAGCATCCCCCAGTCCTGCAGCTGTTGGGGGAGAGATTGCACTTTTACCTTCTAGGCCCAAAGCCAATGTTTTATTCTCAAATGCAGCCTTTTATTCTTTTCCTCAATGATTTTAGATTTCCAAAACAGGGCAGTGTTATACTTTTTTTGCAGTCAAACTCCTATCAATAATTTACATTTTTGACTATCGGTAGGTTTTTATAAATTCCAATTCTCAATATTGTTGAAAACAAAAGAATATAGCAGGCCCAAATTAGAGTTTTACTCTCCTATTGCGAGCTTGGCTTTTCATCCCAGATTGGGCTGTTTAACCATTTCGCAAAAAGGTTGCTGGATACTTTCTCGTAACATTGATTTTTTGTTTGGCCTTGTCAATTGCTTTTGACTAATACTCTTGCTTTAGAGCTAACAGCGCACATTTCCTTGCATGGGTCTTTTTCAGATGCTGTGAGCATGCTTGTGGCGTGCATTTAAAGGCCCCAAACAGAAGTCCCTTTCACATGAATAGCAAGATTTTAAACACTGAAACAAAAACGGCCTGCCATTTGTTTTTGTTTTTCAAGTAAAGTTAAAGAGCCATGTGGAAAGGGGCCTACTTGCCATTACCAATGGACAAGCAGCATTTTAATTTACAAAAGGAGGAGGAATCAAAGATCCCCGTCACCTGGAAAATGGGATTTTTTAACATTGAAAAGAAAAACAGCCAGCTGATGTGTGTAAATAAAAACAGATTTTAAAAGAAAGTGAAAATACAATCACTTCTCAGAGCAAAATGTCAGGAAAACAAAACGTGTGGGTTGACAACGAGCAATGTATATGATGTTACACCCAAAAAACTCAAATGACATTTGAAGAGCCACTTTGTCTTCATGAAAATACATGTCAGCCCAAGGCAGACCCTTTTTCTGGCTGTGGGTAAAACTTCACAAGGACAGCTCCCACTTCCAGCCCGGAGGTCACATCTCCCATCTAATGACCAACCGCAATAGAAATGTCCTGCTAAAGGTGTCAAAATTCAGTGCTCTCCAGACTTGCTGGCTCTGAAAGCAGGGACTTCAAGAAAAGTCATCCTTGGCTGGAGCACGACTGATATGTGCGAAAATAGGGGTACCCACTTCAAAGAGCAAGCTTCCAACAAAAAGGACACTAATAAAAAGGTACAGGCTGACCCAGTAAAGACAAACGGCCGAAAGCAGGAGCAGGACCATTTGTCCCACATGAACATTCACAATTTATTTAAACGGCCTATCATCATTTAGGTCTTTTTCTCAGCCATCATAAGGAGGGTGGATTTCATCTATGTACCATTTTTAATGTAATTTCCAGGCGATTTTGGGGATATAAAATTCCTCTTCCAGTGACTCTGGGAACTGTAAGGCCAGTTAAACTAGGTTTCTGGCTGATCTTAACATGTTCCAAATTTGAGAGTTCGTGAGCGGGTGGAAATACATATTCATAACTGTTGTGTTTTATGGAAAAGGCAGAAAGGTGCCATATGGCCATGCTACATGATACAGATTTGGTGGTCTACTAATCCAATTCCCCATAATTAGTGGAAACAGAAAATATGTTTAGTCTGGCAGTTGCTAGTAAAATAATGAAGTTGTGAAACATAACAAGTTTTTCCCAAAAAATTGAAAGGAGAAAAAAGGATAATGACAAATAGGAATTGACATATTTTGCTCCAAACCCCTAAACCAATCCTGACTTGGAAGTTGGGTTTGGGAGGAAAGAGAAGGGTAACTGTACAATCCTAGTCACAGGCATTATTGCAGGGTACTTCCTCAAGATTGTAAAACTGGTGGTGGCATTTCTGCTATATAAGGGGGACTGCACTAGGATGGAGAGAGAAAAGGGAGAAAGACAGAAGACCAGAAAAAAGGACACACAAAATAAAACAGACAGACAGACAGACAGGAGACAGAGAGGGCTGCTGAAAATGACCATCTGACAGCTGTAAGAGACACCAGAGGAGATTGCTGAGAGTGCAACTAGTGGGAGCTGTCTACTTCTAGGAAGACCTCAAAGCTGACTGGGTCCTATGGTGGAGAGCGGGAGATTATCTTTGAGACCAGACACCTGCCATATCTTTCCAGAGTGTCCTGGGATGCAGCTGGCTTTCCTGAACCTTAAACAGAGGCTTGCTATGCAAGTAGAACTGAGCCCTGGGAAACCAAAAGGTGGGGTAGTCTGCTTGCCTTGAATCCACTCCCTTTATAGGGGCAGGGGGACAAAACGGTGACGACGCCTAGCCTATGTAACAAAAAACATGAATTTAATTAATTTGAAATTAACAAAGCTCCCTTCCCAGTGTGCGCTGAAAACTATAGCCTATACATTAATTGGGTACTCCTTGTTGTCCAGCTGACCCAGACTTCTTTAATGAAGAGGGGCGTCTTTCTTCTAAATCAGTCCAACCTTTTTATCCAGCTTTCCCAACACAGGCCTTTCAGAAAGGGGTCTGAAATCCAGAATACCCCAAAGCATTTCAATTTTTTTTTGTCTGACTTCCCAACATAGACCAAAGAAAGGAGGGGGCGGGGGTGGTCTGAAAAACAAAGTGATAAATCACCCTGTGTTTAGTTTAAACCAAAAGTGTGGGTGAAATTATGATTGCCATATGTATTTTTACCAAACCTGAAATCCTGCTACTACCCTTTTAAGCCTGCAGGAAATTCAAAATCGTACAACATAAGCACCTTTGTTATTGATCAGTGTAATTATTTTGTGAAGTGAAAGTTGCAGAAAGTAAGAATTGTGATTGTGCTCATTTTAACTGACTTTTGTGATTTATTTATGTTGAGGAGTTGATTGTGTTATGTCACGGATAAAGTGGTGTTTAACTATTTCGTGCTAATTTCTATTACTTTTAATTTAAATAAATTCCAATATATTTCCCGTACAACAGCCTGGTTCTTGGCTCATTGTTAGCTCAGGGGAGAGGGATCCAAGGGGCATGATATGTGTCTGAGATAAGGGTAAGAAAAATAATCTTTTAAATAGTTTGTTGCATAACCACTTGAGTGGGCAAGGGAGGAATTCCCTGAGTTGAGGGTGAATTCTCAATCAACCATTACAGGCTGCAGATCACATTTTGATTTTTAAATGTAATGTTTTGCTTTGCATCTTTCTCTTTTGCACAGATTTCCCTACAGGGAGCATTCTTGGAAACCTTGTGGGGGGGGGGGGGTGCATAATTTAGATACATTGGGTGTCAGAGGTGCTTAGGGCATGGGGCATCCCTCGGCATGAGATGCTTGTTACATTTGGTAATGTTAAGATGTGCGACAAATTCAGTCCACTTTACATAGAAGGAATCGGATTAATGGATTCTCAGTCTTGCACTATAAATTCATACAAGAGAAATTGGGCAAAACACAGATTCCTGTTCCTCCATTGTGATCACTGCACAATATGTGCATAGGGTATTCTGGTATGAAAGAGACATTTGTACTAATGAATTTATTTAGTGGCCTGTTATTAGGAATGCACTTTTGCAGCAAAGAAAGTAAGGTAAAAGGACAATAGGTTTTCTTTGAACCTTTTCATGGTGTTTTGAGGAGGGTGAGCATGTCACTTTCTGGCATCATATGTGCTGCTGGATAAGATATGGCACAGGAATTAAATGGAGTTTATAAAAGACTAAGAGTTGCTGAATTAATCAATGAATAACAGAAATGAGATGAAAGCAGAAGTAAAAAAATGGACAAAATGCTTTGTCCGGAAAACTAATAACTGAAGCAGACAACAAACACTGCTAAATCAAACCATTGCAATTCGATCATAACTGAAGGCGCAACTAAAAGAAAAGGCTATCAAATGTCATATCAATGCATTGCTTCAATCAATAATCCTGCAAACCACCAATAAACGCGAGTCTATGGAGTTCTTTGCAGACAAAACAGGCATGAGGGACATATACACATACGAAGCTCCCAAATGGCATCTCTCATCCCACCACAAAATGCCTCTAAAGAGAACAAGCAAAACCAACCAAAAGAGCAAAACAAAACCATGTGCCTGATTTTTGTATGGTCTTTACCCCTTTTGTAACGGCTTGGCAATCGAAGAACGATTGTCTGTAGGGCTGCCCAGAGCAATGCCAGAGGTTAAGTTTAAGGTATCCCAAAAATACCAAATCAACACACTTGGAGCACCCCGATTTTCCTCCTATGAAGAGGATAGACTCTCTGCCTCTTTTGGAATAATAGGCAAAGCCCTTACTCCAATACTGTAATTATTCCTTCCTCTGCCATGCCATGGCAAATTTCCCATTGAACTAAAGACTGGCTACACACTGTATATGCTGGAAAAACCTACACTTGATACAGGCATCTAAGTGAATAATCACCCAATCACAGCCTCTTCTACAGAAAGACTGAGAACAAACACACCATCACTCTTACAATGCACATATGGAGCCACATTCCACCTCAAGATTCTTTAAAATCATAAAGCAATTTATTTTAAAGAGGTATATAGCATTTTACCTGAAGCTGATTTTGGACATTATCACGCTTTATCAAAAGGTCATCAGTGGAGAGTGTTGGTGTAAGGCTCAGTCCATCAACCCCTTGAGATTGATAATTTTTAAGACGAAACACATAAATCTTTTATAATCTGCTTATTACTGGAGACCAGTGTCTAACCGAGGGGCTGGTATTAGAACCCTTGTTGCTCTGCGTTGTCCTGCTTTCAAGACAAGCATGTTGCCCCTGATCTAGCCTCCCGGCACAGTTAGTCACTGGTACTTAAACTGTGAGGTCATATTAAAAAGCTGTTATTGCCAGTGCGAACAAAGCCTGGGACCGAGAAAACAGTCGAAATGCCACCTGCTACCAGTAGAAAATGCATATAAGTGAACTGATGCAAAACATTCCTCCCAGAAAACAAAAACAATCACAAGACTTTCGAAAAATAAGAAAGCTGGACTTTTCTCTACATGATCATCTATATGGTTGGTTCTACTTCTGCTGCTTTCCCAAAGACAATTGGGAGTTTCAGGTCAGTGACCGATTCCCCACTGTCCCATAAAGCTCTAAAGATCAGGAGCAAAAAAAAAAATCGGTTTCTTGTTTAGACATTACTTAGAAGACAATCTGTAGAAGGACTTTGTTCTGACAAATTGGAGAAGGATATTCATTTCTTTATCCTCTGTAAAGTCTTTAGGATGTGGGCCTTGAAAAGAGGAACAGAAATGCCTTATCAAAATAACCAAATAATGACCAATCCACAGCTGTCTTGGTCTTCCAAAAACAAACAAATTCCGTAGCAGACAATGGCCCCGATTCCCAGAAACGGTTTATAATGGCACAATCCTACTGAAAAATGCTTGGTGAACCAGGCACAATAGATTTGTAATAAAACAGATGATCTATACTGTATGGCTTGAATTGCATGTTGTGAAAGTAAACCCTGGTACCTTATGCACGAGAATATTTTACAGATCCAAAACACAGGCCTACATAGCCAAGAAGCAACCCTGGGCACGTTTGGTCTGCACTGTATTGCATTTAATGAGGATGTGTTTTTTGACTAGAAACACTTACAAAAGCAGTTTACAGTCTGCAACACAATCCTATTACATGTGCCGTGCCATAAAGGAAGCAGGTTAGCTGCCAGTAGACTACAGGGGGGGGGTTTGTTTTTGTACTGGGTGCACCCAAGCACTATAGACTACCCTACTCTTTCCACTGACCTGGACTACGGTCCCAGAGGGCGTTCAACCCACAGCGCTTTGAGATCATACCAGATGGTATATAAGGCGCTATACAAACGTCCAATAACATAACATATGGACAGAACTAGATGTGTATGGCCATGGTTTTATTTTTTTACTAATGCAATGGTGTGCCCCTCTATGATGTAACAAAGCACTTTACAATTTATTACGGTAAGGAAATTCATAGTTTCCACATGAAAACGTTTTAAAGTACAGTGGTGTGCAACTCACTGTTTGAAGTACAAGAGTGTGGGAGGAGTTTTCCTCTTTGTACAAAGGTTTTAAAAAACTGAAATGGTTAAAAAAAAATGTACTCCACAGAATGAACCATCAAGCCATGCAATGTTCTCGCATCTGACAACATCGATTTGCAAGAGCAGACCTTCATGTCCACCTCTCAAATGCAACTTTCTGCTTCAAATTCCTCTGTCAGTCGCCTGAGTTTCTCCTCGCTGCCCCGTTCTCCCAGCATGCCCAGCTCTCCAACACTAACCAAATAAGAGATTAATAAGAAGTGGCGTCGGAAGGGAGAAAACTACAGTCCCCGGTACCGGCCAAGAAGAATGACAGTGGAAGCCCTTTGTTGTACGCCTTCAAATATAGACTTAAAGATCTTTAGGAAGAAAAAAAAAAGTTTAAAAAACTGACGCCTTTGAACGGAAAGAAGCACAAAACAACAACAGGGGGCTATTGCCTGCCAGCCACAGGGGAGAAGCGACATAGTTCTCATGCTCCCTTTTGAAGGCTATTAGAATTCCGATTTTAAAAAGCGAGAGCAGAAGGAGGGAAGCCTCTCGAGACCGCAGCCGTGTCCTGTGATCAAGCTGAACACGCGTCCAAAAAGTTGGTTTCCACCAATTCGGTTGGTGGCTTGCCCCCCCCCCCCGTCCCTCCGCCCCACCCTTTCCCGTCACTGAGCGTCTCCCCCTGCATCCCCCCACCTCCCCGCTTTGTTTACAAGTGATGTGACTCCGTGACAAGCCCGGTCTGAGAACGAGAGGCCTGTCAGCTTGATTTATGGGCGCATCAAACCACGACTTGTCCAAACTGAAGCTTGCAGTTCATTAATTAGAGAGTCGCGACTTTGAAGTCGGCTATCAGGCTGTGGTTTTTAACATTTGGCTTAATTTATATGCTCTTGAACGTGGATCTCCAAGGGGGGGGGGGGGGGAAACCGAAATTCCCTTCTCGTCTTTGAACTTCTTTTGACCGCACAATAATCATGTCTTTGTCCAGCGTGATGCGCGCATCCCCGAGTCATTAACGTGCATTGAACTGCCACTGATGAGCAGGCCCTGCTGAATTAGAAACACAGCCAGGAAAACAAAGCACAGAGCATCCTGCACCCCGATAACCCGCAAAGGCTTGCTGCCTTACCTCCCCGTGCCATTTCCATTTTAATTACAGCTGGCCTTGTTAGATTCATATGCTTGTAATCTTTTGGCTTTTTACAAGACTTGGGCTAATAAGGTAATGCGGGTAACACTACAATGCAGTGGCTCAAATCGACATAAAGATTGTGGCGAGTGTTCTCTATCAGAGCACGGATTGCTTTTAATGGGAACCTGTGATCACAAGGCAACTCCTTACCACCAAGTGTGCACATCCCGTATTTCCAGCACCCACTGGCGATTCCTCGGGCAGCGGGAGCAGTCGCGCAAAGCAGCGCGCAAGAGCTTGGATGCAGGAAAGGACAACATCAGGCTGCACAGCATCAGGACGCACAGACATGCTACAATTAATTATTTTGACATCACTTTTTAAGACCATGTGGAAAAGTGGTGTACCGACCATAGGGGCAGGCGTATACATGGCGCTTTTGGGGTAGACGGAGAATGTGTTGCCATTCAGTGAGCAGTCACAGGAGAGGCAGGTGACACAAGAGGCCTGTTCCATCAGAACCTTCTGCAGGCATGCTCTGGGATGTAATTCTTTTTTCCCGTTTCTCTGCGTTTTTTCATTGGACGCTCACTTTTCTGGCCAGTGCAACGTAATACGTTGTCGGGTCAGAGTTCAGTGGTAGTTTGTTATGGGCTCATCCCCATTTTTCAGTGACTGGCACCAACAAGTTCGCAATGATGGAGTACTATTATCATTATTTTTTTTTACAACTTTGTGAAATGACTGGTGGATGAGGTCTGCTTCTATGATACAGTCCCACAAACATATTACTACTTTTCTCTGCAAGTCTTATGCATAACAATACAATGCATGTCAGTGCAGATCTCTCCCTAATAACAGCCCACGATGTTGTAACTAATCAAGTCCGTTCTTTTCTTCTCTACACTATGGCGCTTTTAACATAATGAAATAAGATTCTAAAAAGCAACAAAATAAAACAAGCACTGGATTGGCCACACTTGCCTGGCATTGAATGAGCTAAAACATCTCTACCCATGTTGGAAATGGGATATGAGTAAGTGGCCATCACATAAGCTCTTGTGTTTTCATTTTGACTATTACACCCAACGGGATCGTTTAAAGACCTCCACTTGTTTCATGGCAGATGTGAAATGACCAGTTGTGAAAAGATTTTTTAAAAACATTATCGGCTATAAGCTGCAATAATGAAAGACTGCTCAATCTTTTGTCAGATAAAAAATATATCATTTGGACTGATTGCCTATCTGCTATTTTACCTACATATTTATGTAACTTTCCAAATAGTTGCTACGTGTATTTTAGGTTCGACCTTTTGTCCTCTGTAGATGTAATGGGTCCTACTAGGAACAGTCCTTGAGATCTTGCTCTATGCAGGCTTTGTAAATCCACGCAGCACTGCAAGACGATTAAGCATTTACATTTAGGATGCATACAAACAAAAACAATGAGGACTTCTATCTCCTTAAAATTTGTCTGTGGCCCGAGTAATAACGAAAGTGTTTGATGAGCAGGAAGTAGGTCCCTTTAATAATTACACTGATTAAATGGATTGATACATTATATGGCTGGGTGGGGGTGGGAAGATTTTATGATTTTAGTTTTACCATGATGGGTTATCAATTAAGATTTATGGAAGATTGTGGGAGATTGCATGTATATTATTTGGTGTGTTAATTACTTATGTGAAAGGTTTTATACTAACGCCTTATGGCAATAAATAAATAATCATCAATGCGTTGTTGTTGGGTTCATATATCAAAGTCTGGTACTGGCCTGCCTACATTTAATAGGCGAGGAATACACAATGACAGTAGCTTAGAATACAAAGACTTACTGAACATGATTTGAGCACTTGGTTTCAGCGCATGTTCGTATAATACGAGTGCAAAAGATGTGCTGATGTTAGGAGAGAAAATTTGGTGGAGTTTGACTAGATCACTAACTGTAGAATTTTCATACACGTTTCTTTGGATGTAGAGGCGTGGCAAAAGACGAGGTTTACTTCCGCCAGTTAGGTGGGTTTATGCCCTGGGGTCAGGTACACATCGCTCCATGAATGTGTGCAGCATGCAAATACAGGCTCTAATCCTGGCAGCCGACTCAGACTTATTTTCTGACTGGACTTTGGTAACATCAGTTATTTACAGAGCCAAGAAAGATCAAAAATGTGTAAGCAAATAGTACCAAGTGACAAGCGCCCAAAAGTTGGCATTGAAAAGAATAAGGCAGTTGAGTCAGAAGAACACCCAATGACAGCCATGGTGAATTGGTACGAAGGCCCAAGAGATGATGGGAGTGGACATCTTGTGAGGTTTGCAAGGACACCTACACCTAGGTACAACATCAGGTGAGGTTTCTTATATAGAAGTAACATGCCTTGCTCTATAGGAGCGGCTATCGAGCACGGTGTCCAGACTCTCCAGCTCAAAGGGAGGCTGCATGCTAAATGTAAATTGGCTTTTGTTTGCAGGTCATATCTATAAATTGTGGGCAGTTTAGCCATATGAGAAAATGAAGTACGACTAAAGAAAGGCTTTTGCCCTACTGAGTTACTGTGACTAACTGTGTTGCAATGCCATTTGCTTCTTGGGTAGAGTAACTTCTAGAATGTAACCTCTAGAGTCGTATTGTCGGAGAGCAAGAAGATGTCTGGGCAGGCGTCATCCTTCTTTAAAACACTCATTTGGAAGACCCAGATCGCAATACAAAATAAAATAATGAAGTAAGAAATGTTCCACAGTCCCTCCTCATGCCATGTTTGATGCCGAATGAGTGGAACACACTCAAAGATGCAGCCGAGCAAATTTACAGAAATTAATTATTATTATAGAAGGAACATGCAATGCAGTACAAAGAAGGGTACACTGTGGAGGTGTGGGGTCCACTTGAGACCCCACCACAGGAAGCAGGAAGTAATGAGGTGGGGCTGAGAGCATGTATTCAAGTCAGTTTTTTTTGATCTAACGTTTAAAATGTCATGCAGAGGAGATCGTGATTTGCCTACAATCACAGAATGTCTGGCTGCCAGGTATAGGAAACCAGGTGTCAGGTTAATTATATTCGCCACATTTGCCAATTCCAATGGTGCAACCGGCACCAAGGTGGCAGAGTGAGAGTGGGTGTAATAGGCACTAGCCAAACAGAGGCATTATGACGACGCAGAAAAAGAAGCATTTGTCTGTACCTCTTTTGGCTGTTTTCCAACATGCTGCTGCTGTAAAAGTTGAATTTGCAATTGTTCCTGCTGTTTCTTATAAAACTCTTGAAGCTGCTGCTGCAAAGAAGAGGAAAAGGGGATGAGAGCAGCAAAGGGAAGAACCACTGTGTCAATTTTACAAGCAATACACGAAGCAGGATTTGAAAACAACTTCATCTGCAGCAGCCTGACCTTAGCATGAAACTTGCCAATACATTTAGAGCACAAATGACTTTTCTTGGCATTATCATTTGAAAAGTAATCTCCAAAATGAACTGATGAAATACATTCAATTTTCCACACAAAGTAATTAAAATAAGGGAAGGAATGACCTTTGATTGCAACAACAAAGAAACAATGCCCTTGCAAAAAGAGCCTTGTGAATTTTGCTTTTGACACACAGATACATCCGCTGGAAAGATCAGGGCAACAAACGGGTTTGATAAATACAGATGGTGTGTAATTCCGATTCTCTGATCAAGAGAACCAAATCAATATGTTCAAATTAGCAGCAACAACCATTCGAATTGACCGAGAGAATACCAATAATCTGAACACAGAAGTCACTTTCGGTATCCACAATGCTTTATAAAAGAAGTTTTTTTCCCCTGAGCAGTAGACATGCTGCAAAGGCCCTCCACATGTTTCCAACTCTAGGTAAGGGTGCATAGTAATGTGAACATTTCCAGATCCTTGGACTAATTTCCTATTTTAAACCCTATGCCTATATATTGATTTATCAATAGAATAAAATAAGGATATTAGAAGAATTCAATTGAACCGCAAATCGCACAGTGTATCTGAGGTAGGAAATAAACATTCACACAAACGATAGTGTAAGTGTTTGCCTGAATGTAGGATTTTCACTTATTAAAATGTTCTGATCCCAGGGTTTATTTGTTATGAATCCTTCAACTCTTCAATCTTTGTTATTATTTTAATAGACTGCTACTCAAGTTTAGCACAACAAAACCTACCTTGAGTTGGGACAAATTCTCAATAGAAAACACATTAAAACACATTTAATTTTCTGCACAAAATGTGACTTCAAACTAGCAACTGCCCTCACACACGCTCACTGGCACTATGAGGAAATCTGGCAGACCAAGGTGCAAAATGCCCTAGGCTAAAATATGTGACAGTGACTGCATAAAGTCCTGCAATAGAAACGCATGCATGGAGGAATGGGGAGGAGCAATCAAGACAGCTGGCAACCCCACGAGTAACTGGCCCTTTTTTACACTGTAGAAATAACATTAAAAGCTCAGATAGCAATTGCAGAAATTAATGAAGACAGATGCATGCTAGTTTTCTGCTACCTGCTTTGTTGACTCAGAGTTCCGCCAATAGAATATGCTCTAGACTTAAGATCTATATTCTATACATATAGGGCCTGATTCACAAAGCATTTTTCAATGGAATTGCACCATTATAAAAATCAGCCCCATAGGACATGCTGGCCAATTACCAAGAAAAACTGCCCATGGAAAATTAATACATCATAACTAGATAAGCAGTGGCCATAAAAGAGGAGTGTTTAGACTCAAGCTTTAGAAAAGCTGTGTTAGCCTTATTCAAGTAGAGGTTTCCTAATATCAAGCCACCCAAGAGAAGAGCCGCCCTTCCGCCCTTCTTAGATTAATCACACAGCACAAGATATGAACAAAAGGTTTCAAGTCATTCAATTTCATGCTGGTCTGCATTATCACACGAGAAGTACACCTAAAAACATTTCACCTGTCCCGCAAAGACCCAATTAAGAAGAAAAAAAGAATTCTCCCTCAAGGAGGAAGATTTGCTACTAGAAATGTTAAATAGATCTCAGACAGAGGTTTAGCCATGCATTAAACAATACACCACAGTTCAAATTAACGTGAGAGTGGGGAATAGCGAAAAGTGATGAAGAAACCGGATCACTAGTCTAACTTTTCAACTATGCCATGCATGTTGAGATGATGCACAGAAAACCACCTTTATCTGCACATGGGAATTTGGATCTATGCCTAGCAGCAGGGTTCATGTATGTGGCCACTTTCAGGATTCACAGCCGAGTAGCAGTTTCACACTCATGCCTTTACCTAGCTGCATACCTCAAAATCAAGATTTGTTCTCATCCACTTACCGGCACAGCCTCTGCTGACATTTATTCAAAGTCTCCTATGGTTCTAACCCAACCAATCGATAACACAGTCTGAAAGTATCCTTGCTCGTTTTAGAAACCTTAAACTACAACCTACTTGGACTGGAAAACACTTGCCTCTGGAGCCTTGTATCAGATTGCCAGTATTATGAAGGGCACATGTGGCTAGGTATTTACGTAATCTCCCATCTTGTGTCTTTTCAAGTCGAACCTGCATTGAACTGGAATAATTTCTAGTTTCAAAATGCTACAAACATTTGATGTCTCAACATTGCTCTCTAAGATGCATAGGTAATGAATTAAAAAGAACCTCTGAGCATCCTTCTTTTGTTAAGAACTCATCCTATCTAGACAAATACATGCTTGACCTCTGCATACCCCGATAGTATAATGGTCTGCAACCCTTGGCTCCCCAGAATGTTTAGACTACAAGCCCCATCAGCCCCAGCCAGCAGAGCCATGTGATCATGTGAGTCGTCGTATAGTCTAAAAGAACTAGAGAGCCATAGGTCACAGACCCCCCCCCTTCTCTAGTAGAGCTACTTTGCACTTATTTCTTTATTGATTTAATATTTGTAAGGCACCTATACAACACATGGTGTTTCAAGGCCGTCTTTATGTACCATTACGAGGCGTGAAGAGAATAGGAAGACATTACCTGTTGAAGCATGAGTGCCTGCTGCTGCTGGAGTAGGACCTGGAGCTGCTGTGGGGTAAGCACTTGCTGCTGCAGAATCTGTTGCATCTGCTGAGGAGTGATAACTTGAGGTGTCATCATAGCCACTGACACTGGAACCTGGAATAGCAACCCAGACACAAAAGGACGTGTAAGTCATCAAATAAGAAGCATTGGGATCAGCTCAAACACATGCCTCTAAAACAAAAAAACCTTTCTTCGAATGTTTTTTTCAAAGTGGGTCAAGATGCTCTGCCAACCGTAGCCTGGATTTCTGATTCAAAGAATGCAATTTTTAAAAATACGATACGTAATACAATTTTAAATGTTCACGTTTGCAGACAAAAACAAAGTCAACAAAAGAAAAAAACTAAGTCAACAAAAAACAAACAAGTGCTCGGCTTGAAAACAAGTCAGTAAAACCGTATGGTGTTCCTGCATAACGTTCGCGAAAATCCTTAGTTCTCGCTTATTTATCTTTCACAGTCACCCGGAATACAGATGTCTAAGTTCCTTCACATTATGCCAGATACTATTAAAAGTCGCTTTCCATGACATTTCCGTGACAAACAGCTACCGCGATGAACTTGATAGCATTTCATATTTGCAACTGTTAACACATTTCTGCACGGGCATCTTTGTAAGGGACCTGTGCTCCCTATCTCAAAAGATGATGTCTTGTTCAGATAAAACACTGACATTAAAATGACAGCCTGTCTGGGCCAAGGTTACACAAATTGTATTCACGCGGCTACCTAATGACAATGCTGTGAATTGTGCACGCTTTCCAGAATGTAATTTAGCTATTCAAAATAATCACTGCACTTGTGTTTAATTTGCAGGCTACAAGAGAGCCATGTTGTCAACCCAGGCAGTAACGGAGAACTATTCCTCCAGAAACTTGCAAAATACATGAAGAGAGACAATACAGACAGGTGGAAAAGCAAACGCAGGCATGGTTCGCTACTGACATAGAAAGTAGTTTTCTCCTCTACGATTTCAAGTGTAATATGACAATAAGTATATAAACGAGCAATCAAACTACTGTCCTGGAGCATCACGTGGTAGTCATTCCCCTACTCGTCCTTCGGTCTAAAAGCAATCAACAATAACGCATCAACGATCAAAGGAATAAAAGCATTTAGAGCAGTAAGCAAAAGGCAGGAATCCGGTAATAATTGTATTAAGCATAATGTCTTAATATGCAGTTCATCTTGACTTTTTCACATGATCGGTTCTGTCATTTGCATACCCGGCTCTCGTTCCTAATTTCACAGTCATTATGCACCGATGTCCCGATTTCTCAGCATCACTAATTTTGATGAACTAAAAATGGTTCTCGAAGGTCAGACTCCTGTGTAGTACCAATATAAACTGGGGCAGTTGAATTTTTTTTTTCTTTTGCAAGGACACATGTTTGTGCTTTGATAAATAAAGAAACTTCCTTGGTAGTCGGAAAACCACCAGCAAATTTGTCTGTCAATTTGTTCAATGTCCTCAATTTGCAAACATTTGGGATGTGTCATGAAGATGTGATACCCCACCGGATATTAAGTTGTAATTAAAAAGCAGGTTTGATTAAGGAAAAACACCCCAGCGCTTGGCCGAGGAAAAGAAGAACGATGCTCACACAAGCCGCCTCATTGCAGACGTTCAGCCAACATTAAAACCGGAGACCCGTCATCTGACAAATTGTTCTTGTGGTATATGACTAAATGCAAAGAGAAACACAAAGCAGACGTTTCACCCTGCGATGCATATAATAGAACACACATGCACATATGCGCGCACACACACACTGGATAAATAAAGAGGACATAGCCACATTTAGGCTGCTCTGTGAAATTGTTGGAAAGAACTCAATTCAAATAAAGGTCAGCCAGCTATGCAATACAGGAGTAAGGGCAGGAAAAACACTGGTTTAAAGCCGAAACAGTGATGACAAGTTCTGGCAAAGGGACAATGGTACATTATGCCAGGCCAGAATGCTGTATCAGTCAGTTGCTAAGAACTTCCCATTTCAAACAAAGCTTAAAATCAGCAAACTGCTTGACATAAAAAGTACTCTGAGGGCTAAGGAGGGATGCTAAAACAAAACCTCAAAAACCCCAAAACAAAAAGCTTGGCAACCAACAAATACTAAACGTGAAGAAAGACAACTACTAAACCAAATTAGCAAATAATAAAAAGGAAGAGAACGTGGAACATTACCATCCTTTTTCGCAAGAGTGTTTAGAGGAAGAGCGAAGTCCCAACTGTCTCCTACCTGTTTACAAAAAGGAATGTTGCATACTTCCCGCGAAAGACTCAACGCTCTCATTCCAATTGGACAACGGGAAATCCTAACCTCACTCTCTCCGAATGAATGAAGACCTGTACACACAAATATGAATACCAATTATCAAAGAGAGTCGAAACTCCAATCATTGTCATCTGTGAACTGACGTCGTTTTTGGTCTCATAACTCAAATGCTTTTGGGAAGGAAGGATCGATCATGCAGGTAAACAGGTTCACGATAAACCAAATCGATCAATGCGGTAGGTTGCTCATTTGGCTGATTAAATAACGATATCACTAGGAAAACTTGCCAATAAGGATTACAAGGTGGGCGAGAGGGGTGGGGGTGGGGGGACGGGGGGAGTATTGAAACTCTCTCCAGAGCTGCCAATCGGGAACCGGCATGCAAGTCTTCTTCCCAAAGGCATCGGAACGAACTACATAACAGGGTCATGTTCTGTGCAGCTTTGGGACTACACCTGCCAACATCCTGTTCCATTCACCAGAATGCGAAGGTAACGCACAATGGAAACGCCAACATTGAATAGGGTTTAATGCATTTGTTTGTAAAATCCAAGTGACCAACCCCTGCATTATCATTTTACAATTAAAAGTGTAATTGGACCATCGCCGTAGTATGCAGACACTGTTCATCCAGCAGAAATTCAGAATACGAAGTAAACAGAAATCGCTAATCCGTTCCTGATTGGACCTCCTTTGTGTACACAACTGGGCTTCCCACATTTTTTTTACACTTAATTTGCAGCCTATGTGAGTGTTCAATCTCTATTTTTTTTAGATCTAAAATGCACTATCCCTACCACTAAGAAGTACACTAGAATATGCGAAAGCAGTAAGGATTACAGGGTTTCACTAACATTTTGCTTGCTCCCTTTGCCCGACTTGCCTATATGTTAGTCTTGGTAATGCTGGGAAGCAAAGGCCACGCGGCACCAGCAATAGGCTATTGCAGCACACACTTTATTACCCATTAATGCCAAGGTCATTAGAGATAAGAGTGATGGCACTGGTCTTAACCTATTGATCATAGTAACTACCACCATTTATTCCTGTGCTGAATGTCTGCAGAGCTGCTGAAGGCACAGCAGAGGGTGCCTTAGTGCCGAGAAATACAGCCAAAGCTTGGAAATTACGCTGATTCATAACATCTAGCTAGTAGTGTAAATCAATAGTATTTAAAACAGTCATGTAAGTTCTTAACTACAGTTCTCCAATATTTATGATCCCTTTCAGAAGAGGATGCCACCAAGAGAAGTTTCGAAGGGAGGAAGGCAGCTTGACATCACTCAAATTAAAAAATTTATGTTGGATTTTAGTGGCCGTTTCCCCTTAGCACCTTAGGGGTTCCACCGTCATTAACCAAACAAATGCCTAACCAGTGAACAGCTCTCCTCTACTTGTTTATAGAACAGTGATTTGAGTGTTAAAACTGAATCGGGGAGAGTGCTTAAAACGGTGAAAACCTCTCACCGCCAACCTCACAGTCGAAAGGCCTAACACCAAGAACGCAATCTTTCTACAGTGCAAATTTAACACCATGGACATGCTTTCAGCAGCCTGAACGAAACGAAGACATTCATTTTACAGTTACAGCTCAAAGCAATTTTCAATTGGTGTAGCAGCCTCTCCGCCCAAGATTTAAACAGCCGGGTAAACCCCCAACCCCACCCCTAACAGTTCTTTCATATCCTCATAAAAGCTCTGCTCAGTGCGACCATTTCATTGCGGCGAATAATGACAATAATGCCAAGTAACACACCCCGATAACACCAAACCTATGAGATTTTTGCTATAATGTAAATAAAAGGGAATCAATAACTTTAGTGCAAAAAATATATATACTACAGATTTATTCCAGTATATACTTTATTACCTGCATTAGTTTAATTCTTAGGCGTCAAGTTTCACATTAAAGTAGTTCATGGAGCTAATGACGTGGCTTGTAGATGGCAATTCTTTCACATCACCCCAACATACTCTAGAAAAAAAGCTACAACAACAAGTTGTTTAATGTATTAGGCCTAGTGGTGACTGGCTCTTCTTAATAAAAAAATGTAAAAAAGTATTAAATAATAAACGTTACGATACTGAAGAATATGCATTATCGGGGAGAGTCTGTATGGAAAATCTTAGGGTGATGGGATTACAAGCAATCAATTCTCAAACACCCTGTAAGACTATCCAACATGGAAGCAAGATACAATGTGTCACCCAGGGCATACACAAATCAGGGCAAACAATACATCTGGCTAACATTGGACATTCGTGCAGAGACTACATCACGACTGATCTTTTCATCAGCTCAAATCCCCTTATGGGGAGGCGATTCACAAGAATCTGCTTGTCACCAAAACAAACGACTAAAAGGTTAAAAACCAGGTAAATGTTGCAAATGTAGAGCACATTCGATTTCAGTGCTTCATGCAATAAACCGCGGTGGTTGAACTTGTACCAATAGGGTGTGGTAGATACCCAGGTGCAAACACTCCTGGCAATAAAGGCAAAAATACAGCTGCACGCCGGCTATTGGAACACTACCTGCACAGACCTGTCGGCATCTTTATTATAACAGCAACCCACAACAAACATGTGTTTAATACCGACAATAGCTTCCAAAATGCTAAGCTCATCATAAAGTAATGCACGATTCATGTTGCCAAGTATTTAAACACTATCTAGAAAGTACATGTTATGGACACGTCAATTCCACAAAGAGCACATCCTGTTGTGCAATAGATTGATGATAAACGTATTAAGTGAACAAAGTACACACCCATAAACACAAGTAAATCACTAATAAGGGTACAGAAAGAGACAATGGTGTAAGAGCTGAGCTCCTGCACTTTAAACAGGAAGGGGTGCATGTTTAGCTGAGGAAGGGGCCCATGTGGCCCTTTACATTTTCCAAAAAAGGTTTCATCTTTACAACATCATTATAGTTTTCCTTTTTTTCCAAAACCTATTGCTTGATTGAACATCGAGAACTGCACAAAATAATTGATCCGGGTCCTTCCAAAAAGAGGTGTAAACATCAGAACTTAAAAAGGATTTCAATTATTTTAAGTAGTAGTGTATGCTTTGACAGTGCCATAGAAAGGAAGCTAAATACTGCAAACTGCGACTCTAAGCAATATTCAGTGATACAGCATACTCTATTGCACTAAAATTATAGAAAGGGTGCGGGTTGGACCTGGAAAGCAGGAGAGGGTCACCTCGACGCAGACTTCCCTTTGAGAGAATTCTAATCATGCAGTGACTGCCCATCCAGAGTAAATGATACTATTGCTGGGAGGCTACAGACCAACTAAGCGGTACCTTTGCAGTTCAAATTACAACAGCAGCTGGCAGCCTATAGATGTTATCCATCAGTTGCTACTAGCACCTTCACATTACAATGCTGGCTGCCTAGATGCTGCAGCTCGTACAGCACCTGCCTAGTGCAACCGGTACTCCTAATGATGCTGCAGCTCATGTATCTCCCCGAGTAGATGTCACTCTGGCTGGTACCCTAAAGATCTTCCATTCATACATGACCTCGACGTTAACAGTAGAAAGCCTGACGGGTGGCAGCCTAAAGATGCTATAGGTAATGAAATACCTTCACCAACAGATGGATACCATAGAGATGCTACAGATCGTGGAGTACAAAGCACTGCAAACCAGTATCCTTGGGATGTTAGCATGCATTCATTACCCACACCCCGAGAGTAATTAGCACTGCAGCTCGTAGGCCAGAAGCAGGGGAGCTCAAGCAGCATTTCACCTCCAAAGTACCAGAGCAGCGACTTTGAGCCTGGATATGCTGCAGTTCATGAAGCACCAGCCCACCCGGGTACTAAGCACTGCAGCTGGTAACCTAATATTGCTGCGGAGCAGAAGACGCTAACTCGTAGCGCCACGGACTGAAAGCTCAAGGCTCCCCACGTTATTCATTGTGTAACTGCAACCCAGCACAGGATATGAATAAGAATTTCACTTTTGGTATTGCTCATTTGGAGACATCAATACCAGGCAGTCTTTCAGTGCAGGATGCCATTACACAATTGTTCTTACAAAAACAAAAACAGAGACGCATCAGGGAAAATGTGAGTTTGAACTGAAATCAAAATTGTTGCTCTGCTTTTCTTTTTTATGTTCCCATCATGTTACTTACCAAAAGACAACAAGAACTTATCTCGGTGCCAATATGGCCCAGATAATCTATGCCAAGAGTGTCTGCACTTGCCGCATAAATTGAAGCTGGAATACTCGCTAATTTAGGGAGCAAAATATCAGCGACAACGCGGCAGATCATATATGCCACTTCTCATGCAACACAAGCTCCCCAGTACCTGCCAGGTTAATTGTTTCTGCTACAATAAATACCTGTTTAATTTTCAGAAAACTGAAGGGCGGGCAATAATTAATCTCGCTACATTTGTCAAAGGCATGCTAAAATGGAAAAAATACATAACAAAATAGTCATTTTGCAAGCAGTGATCTTTCCAACCTTTCAATTATAGTGTTTCACCACGTACACCGTTTCATCTTCATTGCCTGTGTGGGTGGAATGGAAACCAATACAAGCTGAGGAGTGTAACCGTAACTCCATTCCTTTGGTGAGCACAGGGACCAGTCAGCTCATTTGATTTGATTTAAGCAGTGCATTAAATCAGAGTCCCCGATACATATATAATTGCTAGGTAGAATGTACCCGCTACCCATATGCGTAAAGAACATTTCTTGGCATTCTAAGAACATGCCTTCCACCCACACCAAAGACTCTTATTTATTTTATCAACCTAGGAATAAGGGACCGGCAGAGTTGACGCATTAGGATATAAACCCTCTGACCTACAGGTAAACTCTGCACCGACTGCAGTAGTAGATGCTTTAACCCAATACGGGTTATAACAATGGCTGGTTAATAGCTTAACTAACACAAACTCCCTTCTCCATTGCAAGCCACCAACATCTACAGTGTACCCCCTTCCACCAACTGTGGAGCAATCCATTGCTTTCTAGCTAGTTTCAGACCATAGAAACCATCTACACCCACCCACTGAACCCACGAAAACTGGCCTCACACACTAGCTAGCACTGGCACATTAGGAATCAAATAGCAGTTCAGAACTTTCAATGTAAATGGAGGTCACCCATCAAAAGCAAAAGGCAATAATTGAAATCTCATGAGCTCCAAAAAGCACAGAAAGCGAATTGCAAAACACAGAACATTAGGACAGTCTACCGTCGTTAGTAGGCCCACAGGCTTCCCCCAGGTTCCAATAAAAACACGCTTCAATAAAACGCGACCTAAATCAAATCCATGCAAGGTACATTGAACTAGGCCACTTATAATTCCTGCTGAGATGCTAACATAGCGACTATCGTTTTATTTAGAATTATTTTATTAAAAGTAAGCGCATCTATTCTTTGACTAAGATGTGTAGATTCTCGCACCCATCACAGACACCTTGATCTGTACATCACAGTCGAGTACATGGGTGCAAATTAGATTCTAATGAGAAAACATCAGTTGCTTCTTTGACAATCTTGCCATTCACTGATTCACGCCTAATGAAGACACTCTCCAACCAGCAAGCGCTCTACATGTTAAAGGTCAAAATATGCTCAAAAAATGCCTAGCAAAATCAAGGCAAATGGGAAGCTCAGAAAGGAACCTTCTCATAAAGTGGCATGGCAATTAGAGTAATTGTGCGAAGAGCCATCTTCGGAAAAAAGTAGAAAGAAATTAAGCTGCCACTACCGTAACAGGTTGGATGAAAATTTAATGCATTCTCCCTCGTGTCATCTTGTTTTGTCAAGACATCAAATGGAATGGGAAAGTACAAAATAACAAGCCCTTGAGAAATCACAGGAACCGACCTTTTTGATGCTGTTGGTTTACCTTGTTCTTGGTTATTTGAACAATGACGCTCCAGATTTAAAGGGAAGACAAAGCTTAAATGTCAAGTCCTGCATTAGGTAGTGCACGCAACTGGAGTAATGAATTGTGTCATCTTCTGCAATGTTTACCACCACTCCCAACCTATTAGGGCAACTGCGGAAGGTGTTTTATGTTCTAGACACTCTACTGAATGGCAGTCCTTAATCCAAAATTCGACGAAATTCAACGATACGTTGTCTTCGGAATAGGTCTATTTCGAAAACCTGGCAAATAAGGTAAAAAGACATTGTCTTTTTTTCAGGATTCCTGTAAACACACCCAACACACAGAGCTAGTGCAAGACAATATTTTATACTTTACTAGAGACACAAGCCAGAAAAGTCAATCTAACGGCACAGACATCGCTGCAATACCACTCACATTGTATCAAGGTCCAGGTCCCCATTGAGTAACACCTCAAGGGGGCGTGGCTAAACTTTGCATACATATTTCAAGTATTTTGCTATTCCTTCTCTTGCACAAGGAATTTAGGAATAATTAAAAAGAAAAAAAACACAACTGCTACTCTTCAAGTAAGATGCATGCAACGAAGTTCCCTGTAACCCAGATATCCCCTTGGCAAAATAAGCCGACTGTATAAAACTAACCAAGTCTCTGGCTACACAGTAACACATTTAGCTGATGGTGTCATGCACTTTCCACAATCTAGTGGTGCAGGTGTTAAGAACTCTCCTCCACCCATCTGTTTATTTTCCCAAACAAAGTGCTGACACGAAAATCAATAACTGATCTGGCACGCCATAACATTTGTTATAAATTAAAGACAAGCAACAGAGACGTCTGTCAAACAGCCGAAAAATAAACATACTGGATGTCAAAAACTGGTCGGAGTTACTTTAGATATTTCCAGACAGTCCAAAGAAAAGCACATCCCCGGGATGAGTTGCTGCTCCAAATACTTTCCTGTGCAGTGGGACAACCACATGACGAACATATACGAGGGTTCTTTACTAAAGTGAACTAACGACTGGAGACTTTAGGAAAGGCCAGAAGTCTCCTCACTGTTTGCAGGATTTGCTGGGTCACATTTGCGGAAGCAATTTCGTGGCCTGCATCTTAACAGCATCAACATGAGCAGCGGAGTGGGTAGGCACTGATTCTGGGGGACAATCCTCATTAAACGATTTGGATGTGTGGCCTTGAAATCGAACATACAATACGGCTACGACCATTTTGTAGCATGGCCAGGAACATTTAAAGTATCGAGAAACTCGCAAAATAAGAAAACAACCGGAAAAGCAAGTGGTCCTGCTCTGATGAATTTCTAATTCTGACTCTAATAGCCAAAAGCAAGGAGGGCTAATCCACAGTGACATTAAGAAAACCTAGGTTGTCATTGCATTTAATCGACCTCTGTTCCTAAAAGTACATTTATAAAACGAGTGTGCACAGCATCTTGGCTCATCCGAGCAGGGAATGCAACACAGGACTGAGTGATTCCGGTAAAAAGATAACCCAGTGTGTTACAAACTTAGTGATGAGCCGGGACGCTCCCAAGCTGCATCTATGGGACGCCATGCAGGTCACCGAAAGTTGATGCAGCCAGAACAGCGATGCCGGTCGCAAGGGGCCACACACGTGGTCGTTTTGCTACCGTGTTGAAACAACTGAAGCCCACGTGCCTGTTAGAAGACGTAAAGGTGCGCTTAGGTGTGCTTTGCTGTTGTGGCGAGAGATGTTCACATCAGTTCCTCCTCGGATGTAACTGCTGCCGGTGTATTGCTCAGCAGCCCAGCAAGGTTATGCAACACTGCGTGACTTCAGAAACATTATTCGAGTCAGTTGAGATTTAATTAAGATCACAGCCTTTAAAATCCCCGTCAAATGAAATTTCGTATTAGAGAATCTCCTATGTTTACTCGCGCAGCTTGTTCCTGTTCCACGCTCTGAACTAACACAAATTAATCCCGGTTTCCATGGAGGCAGAAACACATTTCCCAATTTTGTTTTCTTTTGACACACGCGCGTTGTTTTCGGCAGAGCGAAGCAACTCGAATCTCTAGCCCAAAATTAAGAATTCCTAAAGGGCGCACAATAAGACACAGACATATCGGCGAGGGGTGCCTGACGCACCATTGTTCTCAAAGTACAGATGTGCGAGAGGTCACGACACTTTGCCAAACCCCTCCCCCACCACACGTGTATTTCCAGTGCTGTCAGTTTGACATGCAGGTCCAACATCTGGACATGCACATGCGTGCATCCTGCTGTCCCAACTTCTAAAAAAAAATACACACCCATCGTGCATGCCAAAGAGTTGTGTTGTTAGTAACACACTTGTTTGAACGTTCTATGTTTATCTCGCATTTAGTTGTAAACGTGGGTTTGTTATACATGTTGTTTTGTTTTCTATACCGCGTAAATAGATTTGTGGAGCGCAGCCGTGCTTTACGCGGGGTCACGATTCAGAATGTACTGTACAACACAAGTACGCAAATACATTATTTCACATTTTGATAGCATCACAATTGATTACTTTTTTTATATTCCCGGAAAAGATAGGCAGCAAAGTTATGACGCGCCAGCATGGCATAAGAATGATGTTTTCAGCTTCAGAAACGACAGGTGCTAGCTATCGCCTTCGTGGCAGGCCGCTACACAAGTAACTGTCTCTGCCTGAAAGGGCTAATGCGCTCCTAATGAACAATAAATCACGTTTGATTATAAAGTGTCAAGCCCATCACTCCTGGGCTCAGGCCGTTCCCAGCCAGCCCAACAGCCCCCCCGACCCCCACCCCCCACGACACCTTTCTATCTCAAAAGTCCGCCCCAAGAAACGGATATGAAATAAACAGAACACTGGAAAAAAGAGCCACGTTTACAGACACTGCAAACAGTGAAAGCGTAGACGAGATATTTATTCTTTTACACTTTGCGAGGTGTCCGCAAGTACAAATGAACACGGGCGCCACGATTCGCCCCCAACAACAGCACCGAGCTACTAAGTTGTACACTCGAAGTATACAGTTGTGTTCAAAGGGATCACAGCATGCAGGGTGGGGGGGGGGCGGGACGGAATGCTGCTCAAAGGCAAAGAGAACGCCGACAAAAGACGCGGATTTGGATACAGTTCAACCACCAGAGAGTTTATATTCAAAACAGTGCAAGTAAAATATAAATGCAACTTACATTGGGAATCATGCTTCCGCTTTCCACCTTAAATGTCCTGACATATGTCATTTAAGCGCACAATCGATATCCTTCTCGGAACGTAAAAGCAGAAAGGAAAGCACGCATCGTTTGGTGAGCGCGTGGGACTCGCTTCCCCCTTCAAACCCGTGTATGGCTGGCGTAGAGCTCGGAACTTACTTTCTCCCCAACTAGGCGGGGCGTGAAAGAGTTAATCCCACAGAGGAAGAGTGTGCACTTTGCTCTAAACCTGCCTCCCGCTTCCTAATTCCCTCCCTCCTCCCCGCCCTCCCTTCAAATGAAAAGAGAGAAAAAAAAGAACCCTCCCGTGCAGCGAGATCGGGCAGGGTTAACACACTCCAGTTTAGATCCTGTTACAAAACACCTTCCCGGAGTCTCAAGCGCAGCCCAATGTCAGAAACTCCGGACCCGCTCTTCGAGTGTCACAGGGCGAGAATCGGGCAGCACACACATGGGAAGCGCCTTGCTGCCAGACCGGGCTCCCACGCACACTCCGGCTGAAGGCACCGAGCTCCGGTGACAGCGTGCGCGCACACACCGGCCACGGTGCTCCCATGCGCAGTCCACACAGATCTCTCCGCTGATGAGCAGCCAGAGAACACACGCGCGCTAACGGCAAGGATGGCACAGCGCGCGCGCTATTGATCTCACTTATGCTTCGCTTATTGCATTTTTAATCAGCCTCCAACGAGCCCACAAATCACACGCCTGAGATAGGGAAGCTCCCGGCGCGGGCTGTAAACACTGCTGCGCCTCGTGCACAGGAGCCTCGCGCTCAGCACGGCCACGTATCTAAGCGGAGACAAAGATTTGAAAACATACCGCTGTCTCCCAAGCAGCGGCAGCAGCAGCGTGTGTGGACGGGGCACATGCTTCCTCCTCCTCCCAGGCACCCCGGCTCTCGAGAAGCGCAGAGCTCCTGGGAACTAGTTGGTAAACAGATGGCCGCGAATGCCGCTTAAACGCGCAGCCTCCCCTTTCCTCACTTGCACAAAATTAACCTGTCAAGTTTTACGCGAGGACGATCCACAAAAATCACAAAATCAATCATATTGACAAACCTGACAAACTCCATTTAGCTGCCACCACAAAGAGAGTGCTGGGCCATGGAGCTGGGTTGGGGCTGCCCGAGCAGTCTTCAGCGTCCTCAGGTTACAGACAGATTGCACGCGCAAGGGTGCTTCTGGGCTGACAAGATGCAAAACCACCCAATCATCCACGCCCTGCTCCACCAATCACAACCAGTCTCTAAACAGAGCCCGTTCAAACACTCGCACACAATGGGCCTCCTCTTCCCACTGACGGCAGGTGAAATAATGCTCTTGTGAAAAAAATGTATTTCCCTCTGAAGAAACTGTACTTAATTGCAGTTAACCGCCCCCTCCAACCCCCAGACCCAATTACTCGCGTGCCTGCTTAAGAAAGGGGCTACACACATACCCGCAACAGAAACCAGAAGCGTATTTTATACTACAAACAACATGTTGTTTACACATGTTCCCTTCAAAAATAGCAAAACAAACACATGTTTACTTTCAAGCTCTCAGTGTATAGCAAAATGGAGGAAAAAAAAAGTGTTAGTTCAGATGTTCACCTTGTAAACAGGTCTGTAATTATACATTATTTCCTTTATATTCTAGGAAAGACAAACTATATGAACATTCACACACTAGCACAGAGGTTGCTAAATGGCAATACAACCTAGGCACCGTTCGCTCACTATGAAAGTAGACATTTATTTGACAGCTGTGCTTTTTTTGGGGAGGGTCGCGGGGAGCAAGATAAGCAACCAAGGCCCTGACACAGAAGACACGTGTCAGGGTACAATTTCTACACTTGATAAAGCAGTGTGATGGTAGCGTCTACTATTAATCACACCAACACATTTCAACTTTGAATAAAAACGTATTATAGCACCCCCTTTAGTTTGAGAATATTCTACGATTACGAAACAATAAATGTTTATAATCGAACCATTGTATATGCAATAGTTATAAAGAATGGACAGACATAGAATTTTCATCAGATATACGCGCACACACACCAGTTCGTTCACAAACCTTCATGTAAATAGTGCAGGAGAATCTGATTTTAAGAACAAGAACACAGTGACTGGAGGGATATTACGTTATCCAGCTGTGATTACTGTCCACCCTAATGTTTTTCTAGGCAAAATACCTGCCTTTCCGATTGCACAAGCCTAATCCCTAAAACGTATTCTCTAATTAAATAATGTATCAAAATATTTTGAAGGACCTCAAAGCCCCATATGCAAAGGATTTTAGACAATTAACATTGCCAGCGTTTAGTAAAGGGCAGGGGACAGAAGAGAGCCCCCCATTGGAGATTGTACTTACCGTTGTATCTTTACTTGTGAACATGCATGTGTTGAGAAATTATAAATACATCACAGTAAATTGACAACAGAGAACCGATTATGCATGGCATTTGTTGGAATGCAAATCCAACGCTCCAAACGTGAGGGAAACTGGAAGTTAAGGAAATCACTTTAGCATGCAATATGGTCCACACAGAAGGCCAGCCACCTCGCTAGTGTGCGCAATATTTAGGACTTATGTGAAGCTGACAAAGGGACAGATGAATTTCTGAGAGCAGTCAATGAAGAAATACAGAGTAGAAACCTGAAGCACTTAACAAATTGAGAGTGCAAAGCTTGTAGAGTAATGTAGGAGGTGGCTAGTATGCAGCAGTTCATTAGAAATAGGATAAATGCATAAGTAAGGCGACACATGGCACTTCCTATAACTGAAACGCTGTTCATAGAAGTATAATAGACAATTGTTATAGAAAATATTAGGGAACATATTCATGTTGGCAAGCCAGCGTATAGGAGCTGGAGTTAATTTCTTATTTTATATAGCACTTTTATCCAAAGCGCTTTACATAGGACATATTTACATACATTATTGTTTTATTATTATTACCCCTTTGAAATTGGTACTTATTTTATCGTCCTCAGAAGGATGAAAGGTTGAGTCAACAGTGCTGGGATTTGAACCTGTAACCTGCCGATCAAACACAGATCATAACGATGAGCGATTAACCCGCTCTGCCATCTTATAAGAGTTTGCGCCATACTAAAATATGCATTTGGAAAAGCAGCCTTTTGCAGTAGTTAGTGAACTAGTTTTGCAGAAATACATTTATATTTCCAGTGGTAAGATACACTATATACCTGCTTGTCTCAGACAATGAAAGAGACAAGATGAGAACCCTGGAGGGAAGATGCAAAAATCCACACAGGGATCGTATAGAATTAGAGGGTGAAGCAGGTTCCCAAACGTTATAAACCAGTGAAATTATAACATAATGTTCTTACACATTATTTAAACTTTGCAAGGTGAAGGCCACAGTGTGGTGAGAATGAGGTAGTGTGTGGAGATATGCGCCAGTTAAAACTGATTGGGCAGGAGACATAGACTGTATCCTGGCGGAAAATGGCCACCTAAGATTGAAGCTACAAGCACCAAGCAATACAGGAAATTTGACTAAGAATATTAGAAAGAAGGATTCATAACCACAAAAGTAAGGAGACGCTTAATAAACTCCACCCAAGAGGGCTACAGTATTTATACAATGACATTTCATATTAGCATACTTTGTCAATTGTTCCCATTTTGGGGATGTGCTAATACACAATGGTGGGTCGTCATGGGACCCCTTTAGGTTTGTATACATTGACCATTGGATACAAACATATCCTGGAACATCACCCTCCCCTCCCCTTTATGAAATCATGACCCTTAAGCGTTCCTCTCCTCAATTACATCGTTATCAGCTGAGCTGCAGAAACTCTGGCATGCCGCTAAGGTGCAGGCTGATACATCCCGTATGCAAAATGCTAGAAATGAGGGTGAGAGATCTGTAGACAGCAGTCTAGTTTAGAAGCTATTTTATTTTGCCTCCAAAACGATTTTGCACAGATAAATAAAATTAAATATTTACATGACTTTCGATAAGCACGAAAGTATAATGACAGACATTTTTTAACAAGGAAAATATAGGTAAGTATCGACCTGTATTTTTGTCGAGGTACAATTCCCAGAGTGATGCACGAGTATACAATACAGGTAAGTGGTGACATAGGATTTTGACAGGGTGCGACCCAGGACTGTGGTTGGTCCAGGGGTACTAAGCAAGATGATGTACACAACACTATCTATAAACACATAAACACGGGCTGTGCCACAAAACATCGACATTGAAGTGTTTCGGCCAACCGAGGCTGGGTAAGAGCGCAAGTTAGTAGTGGCCTTCATCAGGATGATCGCTGGTGGGGGTGCTGTCCGTAAAGGTAATCGTCTGCTGTAGTTGCAGCGGGGACGCTGTGCTTGAAGTCCTATTACGAGTACTGGACTTTGAATGCCATGTCAAAAGAGTTGCATGGAAAGACTCTGACAAATCAGTGGCCACCATTACCGTGAGGAGTGCAGCCACATTTATTTTGCTTCGTTCCTAGAGACTCCAGGCCTGACTCACTGGCCTTTCTGACCCGATTTCACCACCAGCGATCATCCTGATGAAGGCCACTACTAACTCGGGCTCTTACCCAGCCTCGCTGGGCCAAAACACTTCAGTGTCGAAGTATTGTGGCACAACCCCTGTGTTTATGTGTTTATAGATAGTGTTGTCTACACCATCTTGTTTAGTACCCCCGGTCTAACCACAGTCCTGGGTCGCACCCTGTCAAAATCCTATGTCACCACTTACCTGTATTGTATACTCGGGCATCACTTTGGAAATTGTACCTCGACAAAAATACAGGTCAATACTTACCTGTATTTTCCTTGTTAAAAAATGTCTGTCCTTATACTTTCGTGCTTATCGAAAGTCATGTAAATATATAATTTTATTTATCTGTGCAAAATCATTTTGGAGGCAAAATAAAATAGCTTCTAAACTAGGCAGCTGTCTACAGATCTCTCACCCTGATTTCTAGCATTTTGCATACAGGTACCCCCCTGGGCATATCAGGACTCTGCCAGGCGCCCTTTATATATTCTTGGCTGATACATCCCTCAATGCGGAGTTAGAGAAAACACGAGCCTCAGCATCCCACCAAATCTATCCAATGGAATTATGAGGGAAAAGCAACAAGGTTAGGGTCATTGTTATAGCCTATGCAACACCATATCCCAGTCCACGGGTGGGTTCCCCACTTCACTTGTCTCCTGTACCTGTTCAGCACTCGTCCCTTCTCTTGCACCATGCCAACTCTATATAGAAAAAAATTGTGCAGGACACCATTGGTGAAACCAAATTTCCTCAATTTAATTCACCTTTGCTAGTTTGCTCACTGCCTGAGCCCTTGGTACTCAGCCCAACAACCTTTACATTACTGTCTGAAACTGCACCTGATATTCCGCTGCAGTTCTCTTCCAATGAGAAACATCTTCTGCAACAATTAATTAGATACTGTAGACTTCTTGGTGTCTCACCATTGGTAAACTGATCTGGCATTTCTGTAAGTGTAAGCAGAACTCCAATTTCAGAGTAAGATGTGGCCTTTCAAAACAACAAACAAATGGCTTTGGTCTAGTCTGCCCTTGGCCTACAAAACTATAACCAAACAGTTGTTGAATAATATACTTAACCCTTAAACTCGTTACACATATAGGTTTTTTGTGGATTTTCTATCTCAAAACAAACTATGAAAGTATTATACTTTGCTGCATGTGTACTTTTTCACAGCAGCCGTGCTTACCTATCCCTAGTTACCTACTAATTAACACTACGTATAGGTTCTGTGCTTTCACGCGTGCCCTTCCCTATGCATTGCCCTATTCCCTAACGTATGGTGCACAAGGTGTAACATAGGTATGATATTTGTGCATTGTGACATCACCCTTCACATTACTTTTGGTGTTCCTGCATTTCTTCTTTATCGTGTACGTGCGCACCCCTTGTGAGCATTGGATTTGCATATTTACATTCCCCCTTCGATCAATTTATTGATCACACTTTTCTTCCTGCCCAACATCTCCTGTGGTATCCAAATTCTAGACACTCCCCTGAAGCTCCCTCCTGCAGCGCTGTAATCGTCTGGAGTGCATTCCAAAAAACAGAATGCGCCATCTCCATAACAATCAACCCAGTGGGTGGTATAATTTTCTAAATCAGACAGTGGCATGGAAAGTGTCAGTTGAGGCTCCAAAACCCATCCCCCTCTGCCATAATACCTTTGGGAATCTTTTCTATTTGGATGTGTCTGGTCAGTGGTATCTCTTCCCTCACTTTGGCCACCCCCATTGTCATCATATATTTCCCACTGTTTCCACCCCTCTCACACCACCTCAATCCCAACAGACAAAAGGCACTCAGCACCAATTCGAGGATCGGACCTGAGCAAAGGTAATCATGTGGGTACCCACGCAAATATTCATTCAAACCACTCCTGTTTAGTAACTCTGCTTGTTTCGTGAACCATAGTCTCATGGAGAGGATGCAAGGCATCTATTGCTTCAGACAGTATGCTGTTTGCAGCGTCATTTGTGGGTTCGTAAGTGTAGCAGCTACTCCCTATTTTTGGGCAGACTCTGCCCTCCATGGCCGTTAATATGTCTAATACATAGTGATTCTGCGGACCGACCAACCATAACGACCACAACTCGTCCCGTTATGCATTCAGCCTTTTCTCTGTTCTGTTTGCCAATTGTACGTTTTTAGCGAGTGATTTGCAACCACTTGGCGTTGGCTGTAATTTGAATACTAGGGGCGAGCAGTGATGTGAAAAAAAACAGCAGTTCTGCTGAAAAGCCTAAATTCCATTGGGATAGTGTCCAGTCAGTCCACACTCTGTTGCGACCAGTAATTGTTGTTTTATCTCCTCCGTTGCAAATTCAACGCTCGTCTGGCACGTGGATGCCTGTCCTCTTCGATATTTGCAGTGATGCATGGATTCAGATTTGCTGTGTCCATATTTTTCTTAACACGGATTAAGACCACTTTTGGTAGGGCATAAAGATCATTCAATGGCAAAATGTTGGAATGGGGCAATACTAGGACTGGGGAGTGGAGGGTGACTAGGCAGCACTGGCCACTCCAGTTTAGGTGGTCATATGGCATATGCTTGGGACCCACAGGCCCAAAAATAGTCCATAAGGGCTGCAGTTCCAACCTGTATAGTCAGCAGCTGAAGTGTCCACTAGCAGGCAAGATTGGTCCCTAATTTGATCGGACATCTTTATCCTGTAGATCTGAAACATGAATAATATTGTGTGTATGCCTTTATGTGTAATGGTTGCTGTCTATCATCTATCCAAGTGAAGTTCTAGATGTATTAGAAATAGTATGACATTTATCATTCATCATCACTGTTACTTCTTCAGCAAATTCCACCAATCCTTCTTCCCTGCACCCTATTAGCCCCTCCACCTACTGCTCATTGTGAAACACTAAGCCCTCTACATGCAGCTTGGGCTGCATCTTGCACCATTGAAACTGGTGCCCTGTATCATTCACTCATGAGAGAGTGCGCTGAGTGGTAAAGAGCTGCTCCCCCTTTCCTGTCCTTCTGTTTGGTATTCTGGGACAATATGTTTTGCTATTTCTGCCACTGCCATCTTTTTATTCATTATATAATTGTCCTCATAGATCGGGTCTGCCTCCTCCACCCATATTGCATGTACCCTATTTCCCTGAAACAATCCTCAAAACTTGTAATGCCTGGGTGCACAATACAATGTGCCATTTCTACTGGCACTTCCTGTGGAAGGAAAAGCCTTGGTATTCCTGTGGCGTGTGGGATTAGCGAGCACACATAGCGTGTCATTTCCCTCTTTCGGCCCACCCCATCATGTGCTTATACCAAATGTTGTCAGGATCAGTTGAATGCTTTTTCCCCACGCTATCTACAAACAGGCCTGCATAAGTGCTTCCCTCTTTCTTTGAAACACTGAAATATTTTAATTTCCTGTTGCACTGCTGTTAATCTCAAAGGGGGTAAAATACCTCCCTTCTACTTTAAACCAAAGGAAAGGAAGAACACAAAACTGAAATATCACTATAGGAGTTGCACCTAGGTGTCATTTTGATGTAATCTGTGTGCAACAGTCAAAATGGCCATGATGGACGTAGTAACATAGCTTTTATTGCCCCGACAGTGTGACCCGTGTTGTAATGCTGGCATGTCAGACAAGTGTTCACAAATGCAGTCCCATACTCCTGTATGCTGGGTATGAACCATTGCTCTTGAATTTCTGCAGCAACATATTCCTTAGAGGTGTGTGATAGATAATGCAATTGGTCCAGGGCTATGTGGAGTAGTGTCAGGGACCTCACTGGTTTTCCTGTGCTATTCTGATGCCATATCAGATCTGTAGGCAATTGGTCCACAACTCCTGCTTCTCTGGGGGAGCAACCCCATGCACATCTATTAGCTGCAATACTCCCCTTCACTCACCCCTCTCTTCTTCTCGGAGGGGGCCATTCCTCTTGTCTTGATGGACGTCAGATAAATGAATCCACAGTCACCTGCCCTCTACCTTAACTGCTGATGGGGTGCAGTAGGTGACAGTGAAGGGACCCTCAAACCTGGGATCGGACCATTTACTCTTCAAGTTCTTAATGAAGACCTCTTCTCCTGGATAAAGGAAAGGCTGTGATAATAAGTCCTCTTCCTCCTGTGGGGATAGTACTTCTCTTGAGGTGGTGGCCGGCCAGTTTTGAAAAAGCTGTAACTGACGTGAAATGTATTTCAGGGAGTTCATATGCTGTTTACGATATCCTTGCAACCCATCCCCCAGAACCTGCGCCAAGCGGTGCGCATAAGAAATAGTATGTGCAGGAGTAGAAGGAACATGCATTCTCCTGCCTGTAACTATTTCATGTGGGGTGAGATGGTGGTCAGAGCCAGGAGTGTTACGTAATGTAAATAAAGCAAGCGGCATGCAATGAAATCAGCTCATTTGAATGTGTCACAAAATGTTATGACACGCTCCTTGAGCAGGCCATTTAAATGCTCTACAAAACCGTTGGCCTGAGGGTGGTACATGTCACACAACTTGTGCTTGATGCCAATAAAGATGTGATTTCACTGAACAACGCATTGGCGAAATGGGGTCTGTTATGAGATCTTAGTTCTTCACACACTTTGCATCTTGGAAATACTTCTTGCACAAAAAATTTGCCTGCAGATTTGGTATCCTTGTGTGCGCATGGACCAACCTCAAGCCAGCATGAAAATGGTCATACAGCTACAATAACATAATGATAGGAGTTTCACCTGAGTGTCACTTCAATTTAATCTGTGTGCAAATGCTGAAATGGGCCTGATGGACCGGGTAACAGCTTTTATTGTCTTGAGTGTGCAACCCGCGTTGTAACACTGGCACGTCAGACAACTGTTCACAAATGCAGTCACATGCTCCTGTAACCTGGGTATGAGCCATTGCTCTTGAATTTTTGCATCAGCATATTCCTTAGAGGTGTGCACTGGATAATGCCCTTGGTCCAGGGCTACGTGGAGCAGCGCCAGGAGCATCACTGGTTTTCCTGTGCTATTCTGACACCATGTCAGATCTGTAGGCGAGAGGGAGCACCCTCTCCTTGTCCACAACTCCTGCTCCTCTGGAGTAGCACCCCACTGCACATCTATTAGTTGGGTCACAGACAAAGAGTTATAGTGTTCCATGTGTGATGTGGGTGGTCGTGTTGTTTTTGCAAGCATAGGTACTTTGTGCGGTGAGGCACATATACTGTTGTGCCCACTGGCATATATGACCCTTCTTTGGCCGCAGAATCTGCTCTGTCATTCCCTTTGGAAATTACATCTTCCCCCGTTGTTATTGGCGGTGCATTTCATCACTGCTAATGCTGCAGGGAGAGGCAATGCCTCTATCAATCTTGACAATAATTCAGCATGTTATACTGGGGAGACATTGCTCCTCCTGAATCCCCTCTTTTTCCACCTTGTTAGTCCTGAATGTACTGTAAATGTGACATATGCTGAGTAACACAGTGACCCTCTGACATTTCCAC
Source organism: Ambystoma mexicanum (assembly GCF_040938575.1). Taxonomy (NCBI): domain Eukaryota; kingdom Metazoa; phylum Chordata; class Amphibia; order Caudata; family Ambystomatidae; genus Ambystoma; species Ambystoma mexicanum. Next base: position 463,161,315 of record NC_090923.1, read on the forward strand.
TGCAGGTATTAGTCCCACTAGCTCTGCTGCTTGGGCGGAAATGTGCATGGGAAACCTCATTTGCACTCCAATCTTAAATTCTCCCTTGTGATGAAGCACTACCGCTGCGCTCGTATGTTAACACCCTGTGTTCTGATCGATCGCTGATGACCCGTCAATGAAGAGGATTTCTCCCTCCCATAAATGCTCTTCCTGAACCACTGTGTCCCCCTCTGTTCTGTTCATGTATGTAGCACAATCATGCATGTAGTCTCCTTCATTAAGTGGTAGTGCTATGAGTCATGCTAGATTAACGAGATCACACCTCACAATTTGGATAGCAAAATTTGTCAATATGACCTCATACCCTAAAGCTTGTTGTGGGGTCATGGTAGATTTTGATTTAATCAATATGGCAAACACTGCATGCTCTACATAGAGAATCACTGTGCATCCCATTGTAATCGTGACTCATTTCTGTATGGTGAATGCTGCTGTTGCGAGCAACAGTTCACATGGAAAGTGTCCCTGCATTACTGCATCTAAGGGGCTGCTTTAGTAGGCCAAAGGTTTGTGGCCTTGCGGTTTCTTCTGAGTGAGGACAGCCATCATCACTTGGCCATCAAAGAGTGTGCGAACGAATAAAACATCTGCTTATAATCTGGAGTTGCCAGAACAGGGGCATTGTTAACCGCCTCTTCTAAATCCCTGAACAAATCAATCATCTCTGAGGTCCAGACCAAAGGGCTTTTCACTTTCTGTGCTTCCTTCAATCCCTGAAGAAGGGGTTTGGTATACATGGAATAATCAAATATCCATGCCCTGCAATACTTGCACAATCCTAGGATGGATATTCTTTACTGTGGTTGGTTGTGGTGTGCTGTATTTCTGCTATCCTTTCTGGGGTGACCCTCCTACCCTCTGCTGATATTATCTGTCCTAAATACACTGCTTCCTTTTGACAATATTGCAGTTTATCCTTGTCCACCTTGTATGCCTTATCTGCCAATAATATAAGTAATGTAATCGAATCTTCCCTACATTGGTCCTCTGTTGAACTACACACCAGAATAACCTCAATATATTGTATGACTGTGCTATGCATCTGTAAGTTTCTCAAGATTATTTGTAGCACCCTGTTAAAGACACTCAGGGATTTGTAATACCCTTGTGATAAACGGGTGTGTTGGAACATGGTGCCACGATAAGTAAACACCTTGAGATACTGTGAATCTGGACGTAATGGAATGGAAAAGAATGCATGTTTTAGGTCAATCACTGTAAAATAGCTGACTCCAGTGGGATGCTACACAAGATGGTGGTCTGATTTGGTACCACCGGAAACTCAGCCTCCACTATTTTATTCAATGTAAATAGATCCTGGATCATCTTACACAACCCCCTTCACTTTTTTGACAGGCGAGATGGCCATGTTACATGGAGATTCTGAAATCTTGATAAGGCCCTGTTGCAACAGGGCCAATATTGTTTCATGTGGGGTGCCTCTCTCAACAGAGGGTACTGTTTTACCTGGGGTAATATTGCTCCTATGCGTACTGCACCTGCCTCCTTCAACAAACCTACATCGTGGGGGCCACTGGTCCATATATTTGCTGGTACCTTGATCTAATCTGCTTGCGTGTATGTCGGTATGATGCGCATAATTTGGGTCTTCTGGCGGACCTCCTGTACTCTATCATCAACTGGCATGGTATGCATGTTTGAAATATGAGTTCCGCCCTCCTTCTTCTAGTCTGAAAAAGTTCATCATCTGTCAAACTTTATGTTGGGTCAATGCACAGAACTGTGCACCACTCGGTTCCCTCGTCATCTGTCCCTTGTAAAAGTACCATGTCCTTCCTCATGAGTGCTGCTTCTAAGTGTATGGTGATGGCAGTACCTGACACTAGTTCCCACTGTACTGCTGGTTGAAATAATAATTCCCCGGGCAGTCAAAATGCATGATCCTTGATCCATGGCACGCATCCCAACAAAACCTGTGCCCCATACCAAAATAATTGTGGGTGAAATGGTACCCCTCGCAGAGTGGTGTGTGCACAAAATGCCTGTATGAGTGCTGCAACCCACATGTAATAAACACCTGGTGTGGAACACACAATGCCCTTCTCTGTGAATGAAATGGTCATGTCCAATTTGCTCATAATGTCTCTGCCTTATATGTTGATGGGTGTGTCTTTTCAATACAACCAGGGTGCCATGATTTGCTGTTTGCCTCTGGTAAGAGGCAACTCTTCAGTTATAGGAACCGTTACTATAGCTCCAGAGAATCCCTGTGTGTCCATTGCTTTCTCCGACATGGGAAATATACCTTCCTTAACACAGGACTTGGTAGTTCCTGTGTCGACCAAAAATGGTAAGTCTTTCTGGCCTATCTTTACTGCCACCTCATGTTCCTCCTCGGGTCTGCAGTTACCAAAAGGACTGGGCACATTCGGGCACCCTGTGGGCTGGCCTATTGGGTATTCATAGTGGACCCCAGAACTGGAAAGGGGTTCTCTCCAAACACTGCCACCTCGTGTAGTGGGGTACTAGATTCTGTGCTAACAAGCTGTTATCCTGCTGCTTTGTCAGTGCATGCAACTGTGCCTGGGCCTGTAGGGTGTTTGGTTGTGGCTGCTAGGGCAAATGCTCTGGTTGTGTAACTGTCTGTAGTATCAGGTCAACCATGGTTTGCTTTGGCATTCCCATAAATTGTGCTTTTATCTACATGGGCTGTATCTGTTGCTGTGGTATTGACATCTGAGACTTTGGGGGCTGCATGGGGTCTGGTACATTGGGAGCCCACCCTGGACGTACAAGGTCTGCAGCACACTCCTACATTCCTGTCCAAAGTGTCCCATCTGACCACAAAGAAAAAATGGTCCCATACTCCTTTGTCCTGGCCCTCCATATCCGTATCCCACGCCCTTCCTCTCAGTGAATACCTTTCCCTTGCTGAGAAAGTCCACCCTGCTAACCGCTCAGCAATTATTAAACCATGCACCATTGTGTGCATTGCTACTTAGACTCACCCCATCATATCCTGCCTTTTCTCAAATTTGGTCTGCCTGTTCACCCATCAAGGCGGCAAATAAACTGGTCATATTGACTACCGCCAGGGTAATCCCTGCCGTTTCCTTTTCTAAGAGAGATATCCACTTGCCCACCCATGCAGAGAAGGACGGCAAGCTGAACTTCAAATTATTCATGTCCATGCTGGCCCAGGGTATATACTGTGGCCACCCTTTACCCTTCTGCAGTGGGGGCAACTGTGCCCATGGCTGTGACGCCTTTATGCCTTTTGTGGTACTCCCGATCGCGATTCTTCCCGATCCTACTCCAAAGTGTCTAAGACCAATGCCTTCCGCTATCTCGTTCCCTCTCTCTTGCCTTTTCTCTCCTTCTCCTTCTTTCCTTATCTTTCTCTCTCTCTCATTATTTCCCATCCTTCTTGTCCCAGAGCTGCCAGCTCTTCCCTAGTCCCTCCCCATCCTCTTCACTTTCAGTCATTCAACCAGCATCATTGCTGGAACCACTGTGTATCACCAATCCTCCTGGGAGGTCGGTCTCTGGACATTCTTTACAGTCCAAATTAAACAAAAGGTTTTCCCGATGTCCTTGCACCTGGGCTTATCATAGTGCATTGCTCCTCTGCCCTTCTCTGCACAGCTGTTTCTACCTCCTTCTTGGCTTCTTTAATGTGTCCTCTATCTGTCTACATGCACCTTCTATTTCTACTAATCACGTATTTTGCCAGTCTGCCGGACCGGGTGGTCTACTACCAGTGGTCCCTTTGTTACTATATCCCCTTCTGTTCTGTATTTCCCTTTCTGGGTCCCGAGCTGTAGGTACTCGCTGCGGGTTAGTATTTCCCGCCGCTGGTTGAAAAGTGGAATAGAGTCCGTATGGGTGAGGGTCCGATGGGACCGTCCACTTGTCTACAGGGGTGTTCGGTTCTGTGGTAAGTGGCATATTTTATTCCTCAAACATGTTCCACAGGGCCAAAACACTCTGTCTACTCTGTACTTTCTTTCCCTTGTGTTTGGATAACAAATAAAAATAAATGTGTTCAACTATATCGCTCTCAAATGTGTTTTCTCTAGGCCACACTTTTAGGTATTGCCCTGCTGTTTCCTGCACCAATTCAAAATGATATTTAATTATTTCATCTCGATATTGTGGCAATTTAGTATGGAGGTGCTCCAATGTTGTCAATTTGGCGCCCACTTTTGGCAAAAATGTCAATCGTAATTCTTTTCACTGGCAAAAAAATATTTCTAATATAAAACCATACAAAACACATCAACACCTCAACACATCCTACCACTTACTTCTAATTCTCCCAATACATTCACACTCCTACCCACAATATTCTCTTTCCTCAAATAATACTAACATACACTTGAATTCTACATACAGGTTTTGTCCCGCACTCATCGGGCCGTCACGATATCTCTAAATTATGCCACGCTGTCCTTCCTCTACCAAGGAAGATCCTCACTTTTATCTCTAACCAGCATACAGCCTTTTCCCTCTCGAGAAGTTTCCACAACATTTCAACTACAAACGACGTCAAAAAGAAACCCGACTATGAGAGGCTCCCTTACACACTACTGTGATGTTCAGATAACTAATAAAAAACACAAATAATTAACAAAATCCAACCTTCCATCATAGTCAACCTCAATACAACAACCTAAACTTGCAAAACAACAACACCAAAGCGCTGCAGCGCTTTTCATGCACTCGAAGACTCACGTACTCTTGGACATCCGAATACTCTCTGCACTGAGTCTCTCCTGAGTCTCTCCTAACAGGCCTACACTTCCCCCAGCAGTAGCCAGCCCCTGGGATTAGTCAGACCATTCGGGAACTCAGTCGTTTGCCGAAGCTCCTTGTGAGTGCACTTTATCTGTTCTGGAGAGGGCCTCACCGCTCCACCACAGACTGCAGAGAGCAATCTCAGACCTCTGAGAAGACTGGATATCTTGATGGGGCCTCCAAGTGTAGACCAGGCACCTCCAGGGTTGACCTAAGAAAGATACAAAACTAATCCAAAAGAAGAGCACACCATGCATGGAAAAACCCAGCTTTTTATTAAGGTCGACTGGGAGAACAAACAGCTCAGTGGACCTAAACTGTAATACATTCTCAACTCTGCCCAAGAGGGCTACAGTATTTACACGATGAAATCTCATATTAGTATACTTTATCAATACTTTGTCAATCGTTGCAATTTTGGGAATGTGCTAATACACAATTGGTGGCTTCTCCCAGGGCCCCTATAGGTTTGTATACATTGCATGCCTTGATTGGATAAAAAAACATTTCCAGGAACATCACCCTCACCAACCCTTCATGACGTCATGAACCTTAAGTGTTCTTCCCATCAATTACATCATTATCTGCTGACCTACAGAAACTCTGGCATGCCATTGGTTGGCATCTGCTAAGGTGTAGGTTGATACATTCCTCAATGCAGATTGGACCCCTTCATGGTAGACAGCGTGAGCCACAGCATCCCACCAAATCTATCCAATAGAATTATGAGGAAACAGCAATAAGTTCAGGAGCGTTGTTAAAGCCTTTGTAACACCATATCCTCGGATTGATTCCATCTTACCCTGCACCTGTTCTCTCCCCATATCCTCTTTCACATTGTGCCAACTCTAAATATAAGAAATTGTGCAGGACACCATTGGTGAAACCACATTTCATCTATTTAATTCTCTTTTGCTATTGTGCTCATTGCCTGGTCCCTTGGTACTCAGCCCAGTGACCTTCACATTATCATGTGGGACTGCACCTGATATTCAGCTGCAGTTCTCCTTCTGCAACAATTAATTAGCTACTGTGGACAACTTGGTGTCTCACCCGTGGTGAGCTGATTTGGCTTTTCTGCAAGTGTCAGCAGAACTTCAATTCTGCATTAAGTTGTGACCTTTCAAAACAACTAAAAAATGCCTTTTGTCCAGACCGCCCCGGGCCTATAAAAATATAACCAAACGGTTGTTCATTAATCTACCTAACCCTTAAACTCGTTACACTTATTGGTTATGCTAAAACAAACTTTGCTTCACGTGTACTTTCTATGGGCCTCATTACACGTTAGGCGGTAAGGGTTTACCGGTACCGGTAAGGGCACCGGTACCGGTAAACCCTTACCGCCTTACTACGAGTTCCCTTTGCGGGATCCGACCTTAACGGCTGGTTTTACCAGTCGTTAAAGTAGGATGCCGCAAAGGGACCTCGGTGCTAATTACGGTACCGCAATTTGCGGTACCGTAATTAGCTCCTTCCCCATTCCCATTATGCCCTATGGGGGAAAAAATGGGAATGGGGAAGTGCCTTGGTGAATGGGGAATTACCGGCCCCGCTCACCTTGGAGTAGGGCGGTAATTCCGCCATCCACCAAGGCGGACATGGTATAATACCGGCGGCAACCATGGCGCTAATAGCTCCATGGTTACCGCCTACCATGTAATGAAGCCCTATCATGGCAATCATGCTTACCTATCCCTAGTTACCTAATAATGTACACTTCATGTAAGGTCTGTGCTTTTGCATGTGTCCTTACCTACGCAGCACCCTGTACCCTAATGTGTGGCACACTAGGTATAATATAGATGTGATATCACCCTTCACATTACTTTTGGCGTTAATGTGTTACTTCTTTATCTGGTGTGTGCGCACCCATTGTTAGTATTGGATTTGCATATTCACATCACTTCTCTTCACAATGATGAAAACATCCAGACCAACGAGGTAGAGATAAAAGCAGAGACAAAGATGGTACGAAATGAGCACCCAATTGGCTCACCAGAAACACTTTGGTCACCACCCCCAGATCCCAAAAAATACCTTGAATGCTATGTAGATCCCACAGCAAATGGAGATTGTAGCTTCCTAAGATGTAGTCCATTGGAATATCCAAGGGAATTGAGGGATAAGAAGCCAATGGGAGAGTTTGTTTCCAGAAGGAACGAAAGGGAACGAAAGGGGAGAAGGTTGGGGTGCAAATCCAACACTGCAAATGTGTGAGAAAGTGCAAATTAAGGAAATCTCTTTAGCATGAGATATTGTCCGCACAAAAGGCCAGACACCTTGCTATTGTGCACAACATTCAGGCCTTATGTGAAGCTGACAAAGGGATAGATGAACTTCTGAGAGCAGTCAATGAAGAAATACAGAGTAGAAACCTGAAGTATTTAACATATTGAGAGTGGAAAGCTTGTAGAGTAATTTAGGAGGTGACTAGTATGCAGCAATACATTAGAAATAGGATACACTCATAATAAAATTAAGGAGACACATGGCATTTCCTATAGTTGAAAAGCTGTTCATAGAAGTATAATAGAAAACAGTTATAGAAAATAGTAGGGAGCATACATAAATCCATGCTGGCAAGCCAGCGTGTAGCAGCTGGAGATTGTGCGATACTAAAATAAAATGCATTTGGAAAAGCAGCCTTTTGCAATAGTTAGAAAACTAGGCCACAGAGAAATATTCAGATTTCCAGTGGTAAGATACGCTTCATTCCTGCTTTTCTTAGATGATGCAAGAGACAAGGTGGGAACCCTGGAGGGAAGATGCAAACACTCATACAGGGATTGTATAGAAGCAGCAGGTTCCCAAGCCTTAAACAAGTGAAATTATAACAAATAATGTTCTTACACATTACTTAAAGTTTGCAAGGTGAAGGCCATAGATTGGTGAGAACAAGGTAGTGCGCCAGTCGAAATTGATTAGGCAGGAGACACACACTGCCCCCTGGCGGAAATACCCACCTAAGATTGAATAACTAAGCAATACAGGAATTTTGACTAAGAATATTCAAAACAAGGATTCATGAGCACAGAAGCAAGGAAACACTTGATGAATGTAAGGAATATGGTAAGGGACCATGGACGGGTGAGGGGTATACTAAATATTTAGCTACCTCCATAAAACAAACATATTCACAAGAACCAAAAACAACACACACCCACCTATAAATGCACATTCAAGATTTGTACATAGTCTTGGAGCAGTAATCAAGAAGTGCTTCTTAGGAGGTTGTGTGTTCCCATGATGGGAGAGGAAGGATACGTCCCAGAAGGTGAAACATGTTTCCAAAGAGAAGTTACTCTTTTAACTGTCATTTGTACAGTCACAAGGCTGTGAACATTCAGAGGGTGCCAACATTTGGGTCCCATGAGAAAGTGATAGGTGTTCGTTTTTGTTGACACACTCTCTGCGTCTCACAAAATGATTGGTAAATGAAGGGGGAAGAAACCCACCATCGAACACTCAAGGGTGGGATAGTCAATGGGGAGATGGTGTGATGGAAAAGAAAGGAGCTACAGCAGCCAATGAAAATAAATCAGTCTTTATAACCTGAGTATTATGTCATAACTAAGAGGAGGTTACTGATTTTGTAACGAGGTGTAGGTTTGTTCAATAGGGCTAGGTCTTGTATAGATTTCTATAGGGGACAGCAGCTACTGTCCAATCAGGTGAATACTAATTTACATGTATATCAAAACATTGCTAATGCTGTGATGTCAATTACTCCTATGAAAACCGCCATTTAATGACAACACGTTGACTGATGCTTGTATTATTCCTGGCCGAGACAGCATGTAATACAATTTAATTTTCCTTGCTACTTGAGCACTTTTATTGCTCATTGGGTTGATGTTTGGCTAATCGGGTCTTTGGGACTACCTTACACACTGGATGATAACACTTCAAAAGTGAGTGATGGGAGGTGGTATGGTCATAACGGTCTGGGGTATTCAGATCTTAATGAATCAGATCTTTCTTCGCTCACGAAGAGGGAACCACGTCATGAGTCCAAAAAGTTGGCTGCTAAGTGGTCGGCTATGTGCATCACACCTTCCATTGCCCAATTTCACACTGGTTATACTTTGAGCCATATAGGTCTAATCAATCAATGAATAGCGTTATTCAATTCTGCATTACTTGTTTGATATGATAAAGCATTAGCTTCCATTTTGCATTTTTTCCACTATCAATCTTAATTTGAAAGCTCTCTACTTTTCCCTGATTTCACTACTTATCAACTTGGCGGATTAGGCACCCGCTCTGTTTATTTGGTAAACACGCACCAATCCATCAACGATTGCATTTTTAGTAAGTTGAAGTTACTCTTATTCTTGGCTGGAGCAGTGTGTATGGAATTACACTGTAAAGCAGCAAGTGCAAAAGGGAGGAACAGTTTTACATATGCTAGATGCATGGCCACCAAACAAGTAATCATTTCAAGCAAATTTAAATCATGCATTGGTGGGATCATTCCAACAAGCTGAATTGAACATCAAAAATACATTCTGAGGCAACAATGTCTGCACTGCAATAAGGCATCAGGTAGCAAGAAGGCCTCACTAAAACGTATGTGTCAGGTTCTGCTCTGAATCCGACAAGATACACCCTACCCCTTAACAAGGTAGGTTAGCCTTCAGCTTAGTGAGATTTGTCAAGAAAAATAATTGAACTCAGTCTCAAACTATGCACACGCAATACTCTGGGTGTGTCACAACCATAATCTTTAGTTTCAAAGATGGTGAACACTTACAGAAGAAGCTTGCCCAGTCTCTTGATATGAACAGTTGTGGGAAATGACTAACTTACAGAAGTGGCACACTGGCTCTAAAAGATTTTAAAAAGGGTCTTAGTGGGAAACATCAGTCCGGCCGAATGGGTTGCAGGAGCAGAAAGCTCACGTTTGAAGAAGGCTGGAGACCAGAGACCAGAGGAAGGAAGAGAGATTGGAGGGAAGAGGAGGTGGCAAGAGTTAGGCGGACCAAGGAGGAAGGGGTAATACAGAGAGTGAGCGTGAACAAGAGGACTTAACCAACGAGGAGGTGGTGACATCGGAGGGAGAGGGTGAACATCAGGAGGAGATAGCCAAAGATGAGATAATGGCATCAGAGGGTAAGAGTGAAAAGAAGGTGAGAGGAGTTGGTGACAACAAAGGATGACAGTGGAGGAGAGTGGAAATCTGAGATTAAACATTAGGGGTGAGGAAAGGACATCAGCGAGAAGAGACAATCAACATCTAGTTAGCAAGATTAGGATCAGAAGATGAGAGGAGGAATGAGATCAGTTCAGGGAGACTACTGTGAGAACAAGTAGGTGGGGAATCAATGTGGAATTTATCATCAGAAGAGGTTCTTGCTGCATCAAAACAATGATGCCTGAGGAGCAGAATATACATGTGATTTTAAGGGATGTGATTCAAAAGGGTAATAACCCACAGCTCAAAAGATTCAGAGACATTAATGTATCTTTCCAGTAATATAATTCACTAAAAAAAAAGATGTAACACTCAAATCCAATGTGATTGACTTCGAACAAAAGTGGGATTGGAACATCGCTATTGCTGGATTAATAAGCAATATTGCTAGATTAATGAAAACCAACGACCCCAGGAATATAATTGTTTTTTGCAAAAGTATCTTATGTTACAACCATATACTAAGCCCTTCCCCAATAGAGAATGCAGAAGTCTCTACATAAAGTTTAGATGAAAGGTATTAGAGACATAGGAAATCACTAGTCGCAGAGAAACATTTCTTACAATTACTAAACTTGGAGGTTGTGCAATAATTGTTTAGAAACTGAAACATAAAAACATTTAATGATCAGCTGCCCTGCAACAGAAAACATTAGAATAAGATATTTTAGTAGATTAAAACATAGAGTAGATTTTTAAAATGCTGAGCACTTCTCGGCATGGTGTGTGAATGAGAGTTAAGTGAGTTTGAATATCGCATTAACAATATATTTGTTTCACATTGAGAAGATTCTGATAACGTTAGACATTGATATACATTTTTGGGAATTAGTTGTGCATCGTTATGGAACATTGAATTTTAATTATCATGTAACAAGATTTAATAGAAATTATTAACTATTGTAAACGAAAGTTATTTAAATGGATTAACTATTTGTATACATGGTTTCTTAAGAGTCTGTACATTTATTGTGTGAGCTAATTTACATTAATTGTATAAGGTGCATTTCCAACAAACAAAAGAAAACAAATGCAGGTGTGATGTTTTATGGGGTACAGGAAGCCGGATACTGTGCATTTAGTTCAGGCTAAAAAGAAGGGGTTGAAGACTGCAATACCAGAAAGGGGTGAGGGAACCGCTTTAGAGCTCTACGAAATGAGACTGCTGCCCTTGAGCCTGGAAAGGCCTAGGTACGGACATCGCGTGAAAACAGACCTTAGCCAAAGGGGGGTTTCTGAAGAGGAAGGGACACAAACTTACTGAGTAGTGAAAACCATGCTGATCTTTCTGCTTGGGAGGAGCCTGTTTACATTTGAGTTGCCCATAATTTCCCAAAAGGAGATTGTAAACTCTTACGTTCTTGCTGCCCTTCTTGGTCCCAGGTGGGACCCTGTGACAGAGGGTATCACAAGAAAAGTCAAAAAAAGGAGAAATCCTTTGGTGGGCGATGAATGATTGCTGCAAATGTGATCCCACTGAAGTGTAAGAGGAATTTCATTTATTGGGAGAGAGGACATGAGTCCAAGAAGTATGACACCCCACAGATGAGAGATTTGAGAGGTATATATAAGCATCATTTGATGAAAGTCTTAGCAAAATATTGTCATGTACAAGTGATGTATTGCACATAAAGACTTCAAAGTATTGGAGAGACATAGTGGTGCCTGGCCAATAGGAGGTACTCCGACACCACTGCTCCATGTTTCCGGTGCACTGGATTCCGGAAAATGACTTTGTTTTTTCATCTGCATTATGGAGGCACTTCATTTAACTCACTCCATAATATAACAGAAGTCTATGCAATTGCAATGAATCTAATCATATTTAAATTGTTTGTAAATGAAAAATCTGGTACCTTTTACAGCATACTGCATACTGCTCGGTAGATAAGCATTCAACTATCTGACTAACATATGGCATTGTGAAAGGCATTGGGGATGTATGCCGTGACTCCACTGTCTTCATTGTGATAAATGAGCACTGGAAAATCCATCCTGTTGAGCACAAAAAAACCTATTCCCCACCCTCACACGTCCTATTGCAGTCCTGGGTGGAGTCATAATGCTTAGCCCACCTTTGGCTAGATGCAGGATTATGGGACGAGAGTGGAGAAGGGAGTCCCCAACCCCTCATGTGCTGCTACTGGCACCATCTGAGGGTCTGGGGTGGGAAGCGGTCATGAAAGAGACGAGATCATAAGTGCAATGCCCAGATCCAAGGTACATGTTTATAAAAATGTGGGTGTGTGCAAGCATTTGGTGTGACTCTATGTGTATGAATATGTGTGAGAGAATTTGAATGAGGGTGTATGCTTTAAGGTAAAATACAGCAAAGAATAATGGCTGACAATAAAGTGAACAGGGAAAAGCATTTGTGAAAGAGCGAGAGAGGCACCATTAGTGAAAGTAGACTTCTTATTGGCTTGTGCTTCTTTCTGACTGTCAGGATAAAAAGGATGCCTGTTTAAAGTGGGAGGTGTGAACAAATGTGCCCCCAGCAACATTATAATAGCTTGAAAGTCTCTTTTGGATTGCAATCATTTTCAGGACTGTAAAGACACACTTTGAATTCACACTCTTCTTCAACTATTACCTGAATGAATGTTAAAAACATGTGGAAAAAAACACAACAAAGGCCTCATACAACTCCATTAGCTGAATCCAAACAGCAGTTTAACTGATCTTCATAAAGGCCAAAGAAATTCTGCCTGGACACATATTGATATCATGAAAAAGGAGTATGTAAGAGGGGTATCCAGCGTGCACTTTATAGGATGAAGCCAATATTTCTTCACTTCCAAACTGAATTAGAAAATAAATGTTGCCTGTTGAAATCCCAAACTTGAATTATTATAGAAATTATATATGTGTGATCGGTGGTCCAATCCACACAAAAAAATGGCATTTTGTAGCTAGAAATTATGGGGGTAATTCATAGAATTCAGTGCACAAGTGGCGCACGCGGCTGGCGCACAGTGTGCGCGTGTGAATTTCGGCGCCAGCCGCGTGTGCTAAAATCCAGTTCCGCGCACAGTGTATTCATGGATTTTAGCTTCCAAAACCAGCCGTGGTGCAGAGTGGCGTAGCGACCCTGCAGCAGCGCCAGTTACACCCCCAACCCCTCCCCGTGGGCCATGCACAGCGCACAAATCCCATACATGGCGCACAGGCCCGTGACCATGAAAACGCCTGTAAAACTCCCCGCGCACCCGTCCGAATACACGTACCCCACTGCACGGGGAGTGTCACATGCGATTGGAGTGGGGTACGTGTATAACAGGGGTTTGTGGGAAGTTTCACACACAAAATTCCCTGTGCGAGTGGGGTACGTGTATTCCTGGGTGCGCGGTAAGTTTCACACGCGATTGGAGAGGGAACGTGTATTTCAGGGGTGCGCGGGAAGTTTCACACACGAAATGCCCTGTGCGAGTGGGGTATGTGTATTCCTGGGGTGTGCGGGAAGTTTCACACGCGATTGGAGAGGGGAACGTGTATTTCTGGGGTGCGTGGGAAGTTTCACACGTGAAATGCCCTGTGCAAGTGGGGTACGTGTATTCCTGGGGTGTGCGGGAAGTTTCACACACCATTGGAGAGGGGAACGTGTATTTCGGGGGTGCGCAGGAAGTTTCACACTGGATGTGTTTCAGTGTGTGGCACATGCATATTTAGCAACACTATTCAGCATTAATCTTTGCATCATGTCAATGTGACATGGATGTATGACAGTACTCATTCACTGACATATGGCTGTAGTTTTGTAATTTAACGTAGCTATGCTACATGACATCTGTGTGGTGGCATGTGTCATGTATGTGTATTGGACATGCCACTCACAGCCTGATGTGTGATGTCAGTGCTACCCAACATGCTGCAAATGTGTTGCTTTTCCATCTTGCTCTCCCCAGTGTCTGACTTTTTGACTCCACTTTCAACTCTATGACAGTGCATGCATGGCAAGTTTATAGTCATGTGGGACATGTGTAAATCATGTACTGGATCTTTGGCTTGTCACGGCCTATGTGTGTGCGATGGTGCTCATGCCTGTTTCCATTTGTTGTCTTTCATGTTTTTGCAGGTGATGACGCCCTTGATGCTGTTGAGGTTGAGGAGATGGTGCAGACCCACGAGGAATCTCAGGCATGACCGGGCACCAGTGGGAGACGTGGTGTGGTGATGGGTGAAAACCTAATGTTACTGCAGACCATACTGTCCAGGGGTGTCTCTGGGTGCACCTCCCCAGACCTCTATTCAGGTGCTGAATCGGATGATGAGACTTATGTGCAGTCGCAGGTAAGTGATTCTGTTCTGTCCAACCCACCTGCACCAGGGGTAGAACCCTCTATGGGGATGTCAGTGTTGGAAGGTCCGCCTTTGGTGGTTACGGATGCAGGGTCACACTCCAGAGCATCTGATCCTGTTCCTGGGCCAGCAGATCAGAGGGGGAATGCAGTCCTGCAGCTTCAGGCAGTGCCAGCACAGCAAGGTGCAGATCGCCTTGCCCCAAACAGGTGTGGTGCCCGTCGACGCAGTGGCCGTGCGCCACCAGGCAATACTGTATGGGAAAACTCCATGTACGGTATGGCAACCCAATAGGCAGCATCAGTAGAAATGATGGCTCAGGCAATGGAGAGGGTGGCCACTTCTATTACCCCCCCCTGAAAGGCAGATGGAGCAACAATAGCAGGCAACAGACTTCTTTTGCCAATCACACAGGGAAGACATATTGGCGTCCAACAGGGACCGACGGGCGGCACTGGCGACTCTGCGCGAATCCATATCAATAGAGTCCCAGGGCCACAGGGAAGCCCTGACGGTAGAACTACATAACCTCAGACAGAATCTGGTTGAACCTGAGGATTCCAGTAATTTAAGGGCAGAACAGCAGCTGGAGCAGCTCCCACGTTCGCTCTCAGCTGAGCTGCATGCAACACGTGAGGAGATCCAGGCATCATGCAAGGCCATGCGTGCAGAAATGCAGGCAACCCGTGATGTGCTGCATGGGGATCTCCGCACTTTAATCCTCCAGAATCACACCTTCCAGACCTGCATGCTTGCTGCCATAGAGGACCATACTAGGGCTTTGCGTGGGCTGCCTCCCATAGTGCCACCACCTCCTGATGCAGCAGCAGAGGATGAGCAGAGCGACAGCAGTTCTCCCACAATGGCATAGCTGTGCAGGCCATGAGCCCAAGGAGGTATTTTTTCTTTCGCAACATCCACGCAGGTGGGTGTTGGTGTGCACCCTGTCCTCGAACCTCCGGGGTGACCTCCCCCACCCCCCCTGGCCCCCACATGGCCGTTTCTGATTTTTTTTTTTACAGTGTGTTGCCTTGTGTGGCTCCCGTGGGCATCCACTGTATTCCGGCTGGGCACATGCAGGCTTGACCTGAGTTTGGGTTAGATGGTTGGGTTCGTGAGACACACACCCCTCCTGCTTCCCGTTTCCATGGGCTTGCAAAGGGTGTAACCAAGTGACAGTGAATTACACAGTGACGTTGGGCTCCCATGAGCTGTGTGGGTAGTCTGTAGTCAATACTGTGTAGACATCCCAAGTGGATATTGTTGTTGTATTGTACACTGCATGGTGTATTGATATGTGCTTGTGCATCCATGTCTTCCTCCTAATTTGCAGGTTCCTTCCTCATGTCTTCACAAGGCCGTCTACTCTGCAGATGCAGTTCATGTTGTATGCAGTACACTGAGACATTTGCGTGGCAGCAACACTCTACAGTTGGAAGTGGTCGATGTGCTGGCGTATTCAGGTTGTAAGACTACCACTACTTGAACTTAGTACTGTCATGTTTTTGCATTTTTCCATGGTGTGTTGCAGCATTGTGTTGGTGGTAAGTATTTGGTAATGTGTGCTGTTAGTTATACATTACTGGGAGCATATTGTGTGTGGGCAGTTTCCATTAGGGACGGTGTACTTTGTGACACTTGTGTCAGGTCTTGTGCATTGCTTTGTTTGCTTTCACATTGCATGACATGCCATGGTGTGTTTGGTGGTGGAGATGGGGAGGGGTTGGGTGACATGGTGCTGTTCTCATGTTTTATTTAGCAAGGGGGTAATGAATTTAGCAGCATAGATGTATGTCTTTTGATGACACAGCATTGGTGGTGTTTGGGTAGGTAGGGATGATTACAATGTAACACTTCCAGGTGACCAATCTCAGGCTGGTATGGTTGTGACAGTTGAGTGTCCCTTATGTCATCATCATTGATTGTCATCTGGTATGTGCCAGAGCTGTGTGCACTCCACAGGGGTGTGATTTTATGTGAAGTAATTAGCCACCAGCTGCGTACGGGCTGCCTCACCACGTGCCCTTTCTCCTCCCATGCGCAGCAGGCGTGCATGTGGTTGGGGATGTGGGAGCACCACCATGGCCACCGGCAGGCCCCGGCGTGTTGCAACGTTGTGCAGGACACATGCTACGACTATGATCCTGCACACTACTGGGGGAGCGTATAACAGCTGCCCACCAGAACGGTCAGGGGAGCAAAAGCGTGACTTGAGCACTTCGAATGTGCACTCCACTATGCCCCGGGTTGCAATATGGACTGTGTTGTATCTTACCTCGGGTGGTGTGGTGGGGTTCCGAATTGGCGTCAACATGTGGGTGATCAGAGGGTAGGCACTGTCCCCTGGGGAGGTGGTGATGGGTATCATTAGTGGGGTTCTGACATTACTCAGTATCTGACATGCATGCATGTGCAGTGGCATTTATACTCACCAAGCAGCCATGTATCGCCATGCCGCCCAGCTTCTAGGTCCCAGTTTAGGGTTGACATTCTGTAAATGAAACTGTTGTGGGTGGACCCTGGATTGTTGGCATATACTGAGGTGATGATTCCCTTGTCATCACATACTACCTTCACGTTGATGGAATACCAGTGCTTGCGGTTTCTATAGATGTGCTCAGATGCCCTGGGGGGACGTAGAGCCGCATGGGTCCAATCAATCGCACCTAGCACTTTGGGGAATTGTGCCACCCCATAGAAATCCTGGACGGCAGCCTGCCTTTCTGCAGGTGTTCTGGGCAGGTATATGTCCCTGCGGACTGATGTGCGTGCAGTCATGATGGCCAACAGCTGGTGTAGGCAGCGTGACTGCGCGGCCTGTGACACCCCCCCACCTATAGCACTTGTCCGCTGAAATGATCCAGTGGCCAAGAAGTGCAGTACATTGAGGACCTTCTCCAGGGGGCTGAGTGCTTGGGAGCACAGGGTGGGTGATGTGAGGTCATCCTCCCACTCACTCACCAGGTCGAGTATTATGTGAGGTGGAAACCTGTACCTCCCATACACCTGGTCATCAGGCATCCCAAAAAGGCTGGTTCTGGGTGTAAAAATTCTGGGCCTGACTATCCTCCTCCTCCTCCTGCGGTATCCCACGACCACTGCTGCTAGGAACGGTATATACATCTTGGCGTCTGAGCTTGTTTGTTGTTTGCGCGCACTTTTATGCTGCGCGGGTCCACATACGCCTGCTTCCTGCTGGCGTATGTGTTTCTGGATTAGCGCATGTTTTTTGGTGCATTAGCCCCGTTCGATTCTATGAATACGTGTTGTAGACGCGCATGTGGGTGCCCCACGCATTTGCCTCCTGTACTTCCCCCGTGACGCCCACATTTTCACGCGTTGTTCCCCATTCCACGTGTTACGCTCCCTGTTCCGCCTACTTTTGTTGTGTGCGCTGCGCTATGTGCGCTTTCGCTGTGCGCTTAGCGCACGCTGTTTGGAGACGTGGGTGCCAGCGTGCGCCACGCGGAATTTTAGCACACATCCAGGGATTTACACGCACACGGACTTCCATGAAGCGATGTGCGCGGGTTTCGCTGCGATTTTCGCACTTGCACTGCGATTCGCACACTTTCGCATGCTTGCGCCGAAAATTTCAGCGGACATTAATTTCATGAATCGGCCTGTAAATATACACCAAACCATTTAAAAATTCACATAGGGTGCCATGTAAAGCATATGAGATAATTCGGAAAAAAACAGTGATCATGTGCACTGGTAAATAGAATGTAATGATACTTTTTAAATTAAATTTGAACATGTAATTCCAAAGTTATAAAAAAAAATGAAATTGCCATTTTTCATTTTGAGTAGACTCAACCCTCCGTTCCAGTGTCATGAGGCTGGTACAAACCAAACCTCTGTCACTAGATCTGGGAGGACTTAAACAATATAAATTAAACATCATGATAGAAGTTAGATTATTGTTATGCAATATGGGGAGAGGAACATTGAAGATTTTGGTGAAACAACCCACCATAAAACTTGCAAATGGCACACCCCTCTCCAATAATACTGCAAACCCAATACCTGCAAACAACAAACAACTCAGATACTAGATCCCATCCTTACAGGCACAATATGTCCAGTTCATATAACAAAGCGCAACCAGAGAGCTCACCGACACAGACACCAGTTCCTCCTGGATCTGCACTGTAAGGGAGGCATGGTATCACAAGTATGACACTGACACAAGATTTACAAGTTTCAAAACCTTTATCTTTTTGTGGTTTGGAGAAGTTCCTACTCTGCCCCATACCTAAGATGGGAGTAGTCTCTACCATTAAATAATAAAGAAAATACAGTCCTAGTCATTCTATGTCAAATCAAAATGACCTATACTAAGAACATCTAATGCCTGCCCTACCGCTTATACAAAAAGTGTGTAAAGGGGAATATGTACGCAAAGGAAAGTCAGTGTTATAATATAAAGGATGAATGTGGCTCAGTCATCGCTCCTTCCCACGTTGAACAGCACAGAGTAAGGCAGCCCCTGTAAACAGGATGGCACACTCTGGCTCAGGTTCTCAAAACAAAGGCAGCTCAACACGTGGATTGAGGCCCGCTTGGCCCTTCACGTTAAAGTCATTTATTCCAGCTTTCAAAAGTTCTTTCACAGTTCAACAAAAAGTTCACATAAGTCTCCCTTGGTTGGGCTCAGACCTCTTAACCAAAAATTATCTGATTCAATGTAGATCTCCCTCTTCCGGGTTCAGACCTCACAATCACAACACTTGCAGGGATTCCTATCCCCAATCTTTATTCACATTAGTTAGGGGTTCCCTTCCACTAACTTATCAAACTTCCGGTCTCCCTCAGTTGGGCTCAGACCTTTCAGGGATGTCGAAGACTTTCAAATGTGCATGGCTTTTACTATAGACCTCCGCAGGACCACTTCAACTTTCTCTTCAGCTCACACTCTTGTGTTATTTGCCCCAGTGTCTTGATCTTGGTAGTTCAGTATCATAAGCACAAATGTTCATAGAAATCTTTCCTTTAAAGTAGTTCATACACTTTGCTGCTTTATCACAAGATATCACATATATTGTGGAGACTTTCGAGTGGGCTACTTCCTGTCGCCAGACAACTCTGCTACTCTGTATCACTGGTTTCACAGTTACCCGTATTTTAAAGTTCACCACAGGTCTGCCTTACTTCATGTCTTATCAGCAAGTATGCAGCCTTAAATCATTAGATATACTGTTGCAACTTCAATCTTTACTTAATACACACCAGACTTTCATGTTGTTCGCTAACTCCACCCTTCCCTCTCCCCTCCTCGTGCCTCTCCCTCCATACCCCCTTCCCCTCCCCTCTTTTCCTCCTCCTCCCACCTCCCTCCCTCCCTCTTTCTAATAGTTCTACTCCACTTCTCTTCCCTTCCCTTCATCTAATTGCTCTACATACTGCTTTGTTGATTGATTCATGTTAGTAATGCTTCTATTGTTACTGTTATTATTATGTTAATTGTATCCTGTTGTTGTTATATGTGCAGCGCTTTGGTCTAAAGCGCTATATAAGCCTAATAAAATACAAATACAAACTCACCGGCTGTGTGCATTCCTTCTTGTCTTTGCAACTTTAATTCACAAGTCAAGGTTAATACCACAGGCTTGGCCTCGCCTCCCCAGCTATGTCGTTCACCTGGGATGGTCGCTGGCATCCTTGAAACACAATGAAGTCTTCCTGTCTGGGATGTGGCCTTCTCTGCATATCTTTCACGGCTCTTCGGGTGCAAAGACCTCCTGCAGGGATCTCCTGGGTTTCCCTACCCTTTTCTCTCATCCCTCGATCTGTCGTTCTGCTCCAGTGGGTTTGTCTTTGCCCTGGAATATCTGCTCCTTCTCGCGTTCCACCTTGCTCTGAGTGTGTCTCTATGTTTTGCATTTTATCCATGTGGGGAGAGCTAATGGGTATCAGATGTATGTGATTAAAATGAAGTGCCTGACTTTGCCTAAACTATTATTTGCTCTTCCAGTCCCTTGCCCTTGGACTTTTGATCCAAGTACTTTAACTGCAAGACTCAACTTCCTATCCCCAAGAGGAAAGCCTGTTTCCAGCAACCAAAAAGGTCCCTTAGTCTACATACCCCCGTTTAATACACAGGGTGAGTATTATGTAGACCCCTTTTGTTTCAAATTTAAACAAGCAGTACTATTTCACTTAAAAAATGTTCTTGGTAAGATAATCCTGTATATGCTTGATAAACACTATAATGACAATTATATACCTCTGCCTTTTTATTTCCAGGACTCTTTATAGGTCCTTCTTGCCCTGAGGAAGACTCTAAATCCATGCCCACTATAATTGCAACAGCAGAAACGTGCCTTCAGTACTCATCCATTTGAATATTTAGATCAGCAGCACTGATACAAATTATTTTTCTTAAAAACTGGCACGTTGGCAGATCACAAAACATGATCATACATTGATCATGACACACAACTCGAGAACCCTCTAGGAACAGATATTTTCACTAAAATGTATGAATAGCTATCAAGTCCACTTTAGAGTAACAATTGGATTTGTTCCTGTCTAGCATTATTTTAACTGTATTTGTTCTTATTTATAATTTTCTGGTGTTTTTTCTGGTATTTATTGCTGAATGTAATAATTCCTTGAATTGGTTTTTCATGTCCAAAAAGTGTACTTTTTCTCTGTTTGAACTATTCATTATTAAGATTTGTTTTGTCTACTTTTTTGAATTCTTTGTATTATCATTAATAAATGGTCAATGGTTTTTCAGACATATCTTTGGTATTTTCCTACTTGTGACTCTACATATGAGCACAGAACATTTTTTGTTAAAGAAAAGTAAAATAGGGTCAGTAACATTTTTGACTGACCACAGTGTGGACCGTTCTATTTGTTTGTTTTATGTTATATTTTGCCCTGGATCCACACTGACACTTTGGGGGCTACCCTACCTTTTTGTGTAACAGTGACCCTATTAGTGGGACATGTCCAGTGAGGTACATAAGGCTTAGCCTCTTTACTCTCAGTCACCCTCTTCCTCAGTGCAGTGTTTGTGCAGAAAGGGGGGGGGGAGTTGGGACATTGGAGAATCCTAAAAAAATGGGGCATGGTTACGGGAAAAGGGGGAATACTGCATTCTCACCCTCGGTTGACTCATCCCCACTCCCTGAAAACTCCTCATCCAGGTGATCCTACTACACTGGTTCACTCCCAGGGTCTGGATCCAAAGGTCATGGCTGTGCCCTGGCCACCCGAGAGAGAGATACTCGGGGACTAAAAGGTTAGACACCCTATGGTTTATGACAGTATGCATCAACAGATGAGCACAGATTCTATCCTATCCCTCTCTACCTCAGTAACCAACCCTACCAACTATTTTTACAGAGCCATGTGAGCTCTTGGAGGCCATGCAAATGGCAGTAGTGCACGGTATAAATCAACATAACATGACATAAAAGATCATCTTCAAAATCACTAAGACCTCCTCCATCTCCAATCCCGACCGTGCCTCACAGATATCTACCACTGAATGATGGATAACCATCTCCTCCTCAACATCAGAACAATTAAAATCATGACCTGAGCAAAGATGGCACTCTTCCCTCAACCCACCTCTTGACAGTCCTCCCAAGGCCCTCCTCCCACCACATCCAACACAGTAAAGAACTTTGGATGCACCGTTGGTGCTGATCTGATACTTTCACACCACATCAACTCTGTGTCTAAATTTTGCTATCTACACCTCTGCATTCTCAGACGCATTTTCCCTTATCCCTCCTGCCCTCACAGAATCACAGCCATCATGGGTATCATCTTTTCTTGCATAGACTATACCAATACCCTTTTTGTGAGAGCCCCTGCATATTTACTGAGAAAGCTCCAATGGGTAAAAAACACTGGTTCCAGAGAGGACATCACAACCACCCTCTGTGTCCTCCACTGGCTACCTGTCAGGCAACGGGCCACTTTCAAAGCCATGTGCATCACCCACTGTGCCCTCCACAAAACAGGCCCAGAATACCTTCAACAGAAACTCATCCAACCCAAAAGAAACCTGCAAACAGGCACCACACTTCTCCTTGTGATTCCCTCCCTTCAAATCGACAAGAATAGGGGGATCCTCCTTCTCCATCCAAACCCCTCAATCTGGAACACAGTTACCCTTAGCATCTGCTGCAAGGAGAATCACCTTGCCTTCCACAGGGCCCTCAGGACCTGTCCCTCCCCCCATGCATCCTGATGAACCATGCCTCTATTCGGGCTATTTAACCACCTCAAAGGTTGGCCCAGGCAGCAATGAACCTGCCATGAAATGTACTGAGTGCGGAGAGAATAAACTCCAGCAGACCACAGGACAGAATCCACATCACTTCTAGGAAAACAAGAAACCAGCCAGGACACATGGATACGTATCACACTCCAGGTTTAGGGGAGATAGCCGAAGGCACGGCCACCCACCCGCACACATCTGCCCTCATACGCTACTTAAGACACATCACACAACACCTCTGCCATGAGAATGCAGCTATCCCCCACTGCAAGAATTCAATCTAACTGGTCACATAATGAGTTGCCTACACTCGCGTCCAAACTACCTCATAGCACCCATCCACATGCCAGATCGACATAGGCAGCTAACAGGGACTTGGGCACCCCTACCTACCTTTCCATGGCTAAAATGCACACATAAACTCATCTGATGAATTTCCCATACCTTGGACTTCGGTTCCCCAAGGGCGTTCACCTACAGCACTTTGAGGCCATACCAATGGTAAAAGGAATGATATAAGTGACAAATGATATTACATTACATACAACTGGATAGAGGGAGTAGAGCTGAGATCATTTGGATAATTGGTTTCCAGCCAGGCTGAAGAAAGTTGCTATTGCAGACATACGAACAACAAACACAAGGGAGACTGACTTTCCAGATAGCAAGCTAAAAAGGATCTTGCTGAGGCAGTATCTCCAGATTGAGGGCCCAAGATGCATCCCCAAAATAAGAAAAGCTGCATTTAAAATGTAAGTATAGAAACCCCAATATAACACCAAATTGTGCCTGAAGACTGTCCAGGATTAAAATTTGAGGATTAGAAGGTGCCAGGGGGAATAAATATTAAAGATACTGGTCCAGTCTTAAATATGGTGCCCCGTTTCTCCCATTTACATTGAATATAAACTGTATCATTTCTGTAAAGCGCAATGCCTTTTGTCTTAAAAGGCACGTTTTAAAACGGAACGCATTTTGGTGACACTTACATTTAGAATTGCTTCTGTAAAATGATCCAACATTTAAAAAAAATCTGGGGCTTGAGCCAGCGAAGAATCACTTGGATCATAGTGTAGTGATATCATACATAATTGCCACCATGAGATGCCTAGCCATACATGTGATATTTGCACAATAGAAACGGGTATACAGAAATAGTTGTATTCACTTAGAATCTTTGATTGCATAAACAGACATGCGTAAGGTTATAGGGAAAGGATGTTTTAACACTGTACATTTTACTGGGGAACTCAGACTGAAAACTACATGTAGGCATATTAAAAGCTGTGCGTGCATACATGGACAGTTGTACACACATATAGATTGAAAGTAATTCACTTATGTTAGCAAACATTTCATACAGACCTATAGATTGAAAGTAGCACACTCATGTTTAGTGAAAGTTGCACACACATGTTCGTTTCAAGTTGCACATACATATTCTAAGACTGCATACAGATGTGTTCAAAGTAGAGTGTATGAATCTGCAAGAGTATTAATTTTGAGTGCAAACTTCTGCGAGTCCTACTAAGCTGGCAATTGTCTACATTTAAATGACATGCACATAGCCGATATATTCACACCTCACAGTTGTTCAGGGGAGCCACGTTGAATGTATATGTTGATAAATATTATTTGTTCAAGTAATCTTTCTCCAATACCATACTTGTTTTGATACTGGATAACATTATATGTTTTAAAGAGGTAAAAATATGTGAACACACTGTCCGAAAAGCAGCAATGTCATCATTGAATATTGTGTTGTTTAGATAAATGAAATAAGAATGTTTAGAATGCCTAGTATTTATCTAAAGTTGCTTTAAATGTTTGTGTGAGAGCCAGTAGCGAAATTCTTACATGCATGTAAAATTAGTTTGAATGGCAAATTCTAATTGAACCTATAAAATTGTGGTGATCTCCATGGTGCAAAAATGGCTACAACTGTAGTTGAAGTTACTTTATTCTTTTAAATACATTTTAAATTTTGAAATATACACTGTCTGTTCTTCTTGCCCAGAATTGTGGGGTTGGATTGTAAATCAAGGGCCATTAAATAATGTATATTGCTCTAGCAGAATTCATAAATAGACCTATCAAAAGACAATTCAACTTTGCCTTCACGAGTGAGACAACATGAGTGTGTTTTTGTGTGTGTATGTTATATGTCTGTGTGTAAATTTAAATTCAACGCTAGAATATTTTTGTATGTGAAACTCAGAGTGGACAAGTAAATTTTATTCTCAATCAAAAGGAAAGCCAAGGGTTGCTGTTGTGTTAGCTTGTGTTAGAAAGAGGATGTCTTTCACAATGCAATACTTACTCTACCACACTTGTGTACCCCATATTTGCACCCCATAGGTAATGCATTCTCCTATCTTTGCATCAACCGCTTTATTTAAGTAGATTGGAGACCTTGTACCAAAATAATTCTTGTCCCTTGCTGTTCTTCTGCCTTCTCCTGGATTAAGGTGTCATGTATTAAGTAATACACAGTCCCAGTGAAATATCAAATCATTAGTGATAAACAGACAAAAAATTATATTCAGAAAACAAGTTATTTTGCAGGGAAACAGTGCTTCTGCTTGCTTGTTGCTAATTTTCATAGGGAACATGGTGAGCTGTAAAACTCAAATGTTAACGTTCTATAAAATAGCACTTTTGAATATTCATTATACATCACACCATAAATATATCTGCTAATAAAGTAAGCTATTATGTGGGTGATATTTATGAGTAAACACAATATAGATAGCCCATTTTTAATGTGTGGTACAAAATATATTTCATGAAAGATACACATCCTGTGAAATTGATCTGGCCCCAATGCATTGTGTGTACAAGGGTCAGCTCTTTTGTGAAACAGTAATGCACAGATCCATCATCCATCACTTTGATTTGAGCTAATAGGACTACTAAGGACAACATCCCTTCTTCCCAAATCAAAGAGAAACACATCTAGCAGTGAGGAATTTTGACTCCAACACCCCAAATCCATGCTCTCATTTTTTTTAAGCTTATCAGGCAAGCCACCCTGATAAGAGATTGATAAATGCATTGTCATGCAATCCATAATCTATGACATTGGCTGAGCAAAAAGGCCTCCTGAAGAACACATCTTCTTCATTGAAGCGCCATATTAAAATTATTGTTTTCTTTTAAGGTAGCCGATAGTTCTGTTAATAGCAGAGGCAAGCAACACATGTAATGTAAGCTAAATTGTACAGTAGAATGTGGCCAATTGATGCATTTTAAAATGATTATGATAAATGTATTGTTAGCTGTAACGTCTGACCCATTTGCCTGATTTGAAAAGTAAAAATATAGATCTGAAGTCAAGGGGAAAACAAAAATCATGTGCAAATTAAAATTAAAATGCATAGCAGAGGCAAGCAACACATGTAATGTAAGCTAAATTGTACAGTAGAATGTGGCCAATTGATGCATTTTAAAATGATTATGATAAATGTATTGTTAGCTGTAACGTCTGACCCATTTGCCTGATTTGAAAAGTAAAAATATAGATCTGAAGTCAAGGGGAAAACAAAAATCATGTGCAAATTAAAATTAAAATGCCTAAATGATTCATACATTTTCATACTTTATTACTCTGTTCTGTATGCAGAATGGAAAACATAAAGCAGGACTCTGGATTCAAAATATTCTTTCATATCTGAATATATAATTCTCATCAATATCATGTTTCCATGCAGGGAAATATGAGCAAAATAAATAATCCAGTCCAATTTTGATTTCAAATTCCTGTGGGGAGTGCTACCTCATTGCTAACACATCCTCTTACGATAAAGATAATTCAAAGGGCCATTGAAAGGATGTATTTATCCTTCCTCGCCTTCTAACTATCGTCCTATTTCTCTCTTACCCTTCCCAGGGGTCAAAATTGGAATTTGTTGACCATCAGAATTGGGATTTCTTGACCAGGAGCAAAACGCAGCTCCCGGTGATCAGTCCTCACTCATTAGGCAGGTGATCTTTTTGTGGAACCAGGGGCTAATATATAGTACACATCAAATCTCACTTGTACGCAATATGCAAACTCTAACTTTGTGTCTATTATATATTATCCAATATGCTTTCCACGTGACTTAGATGTGCCCTATATTTTCTTTTATACACATTCCCAACACCTACACAGTTAATATCAGATACCTATGTTTGTATGGCACCACTTTCCTGGATAGTCTCAAGTAGCTCCTGGTAGCTCTTGTTTTTAAGGTAACCAGGCTCCCCTCGGCTTTAACCAGGGACTAAATAGCTCCCACCTCCTGGCAATTTTCCACCCTGTCTTCCTCTCTAAACTCCTTGAGCACATCCTGTACTCCCAAGATTCTTCTTTTGTTAATTTACACTGTCTCCTACCACCTTTTCAATCTGTATTTAGCCCTCGTCACTCTACCGAATCTGCTCTCCTGATGGTTATCAATTTGCTCCTCTTCTCAGATTATTTTAAATTCTCCTCTCTTCTTGTTCTTTTAGATCTCTCGGCTACATTCGACACAATCAACCATTCTATTCTGTTCTTATCTCTTGATGAACTTTGTTTCCAAGGCTCTTTCCTTAGCTGGTTTCACTCCTATTTTTCTGGTCGTACCTTCTCAGAATTTTGGGGTGGGCACTCCTCTTCTAACTTGTCTTTATCTCGGTGTCCAACAAGGCTATGTCCTTGGTACCCTTCTATTTTGCCTCTACACTTCTCCTCGTGGGTCCCTTCTTTTGGGTTCTCTTATCATCTATACACCGACTATTCTTAAATCTTTCTGTCCTTCCCCTCCTTCTTTGATTCCATTCTTTCTTCCTTATCTGCCTGTCTCTTTGTAATACAACCATCGGTGTCTTCTCGCTTTCTTTACATCAACCCCCATAAAATTGAGGTTCTTTTCTTTCCTGCTATCACAATCCCACCATGGGTACTTCCTCCTCTTTATCTTTCTTTGTCTTTCCTCTTTGTATATTTCCTCCACTTCACATAATCTGGGTGTTTTCTTTGATTCCTTACTTTCTTTCTTGACTCATATATCGGGTATTTCACGTTCATGCCATAACCAACTATATAACATCTGAATGGCCTGTCAGCTTCTCACCTTTACTGCCTCTAAATTTCTTTTCTCTTCCCCTATTCTCTCCCAACTCTTCTACTGTTCCACTCTCCTCTTTGGTCTTCTCACTGTTCATCTTGCTCCTCTTCACTCTGCCTACCACTCTTCTGTTTGTATCCTATGCTTGCTGTCCCCATGTGACTATCTCCTCTGCTCTACTCTCTCTTCAATGGCTATCCTTTGAATCTCGTCTACTTTTCAATTTCCTTTGTATCGTATTTATATGCCTCTATGGCCTAGCTCCTCCTTATCTCTCTTATTTCTTTCCATGCTCCCTGCATTCATAATCCCTATGTCCTGATGCCCGCTCCCGGGGAGCCGGTTCAAGCCCTGCGTCCCCGAAAGCGGACATCCAGTCCCCAAGGAAGGACCCCGCAACCCCATATAGGGGCCCTTTGGACAGTGTCCTGGTGCCAGGACAGTGTCCTATGGCGCCAGGCTCATAAAAGACATCAGTCCTGGCGCCATAGGCGCCAGGCTCATTATGGATGTGCTTGGGTGCACTTACCTGAGGCAGACCATGCTGCAGGATCCCGGCCTCCTTGAGGCCTGAAAGGAACTACTTTACCTGTGTGACTAAATTACCATTCGGGCATGATCGGGGAAGGATTCATACCTGATTGGAGGAAGGATACATACCTACTTCTTCCAAGGCTATTTAAACCCCACCCGAAAAGCCACACGTGCTTCGCGTTGTTCTGCATCTAGCAGCTGGAGGCTCACCGTGTCTGCTCCTGCATCCTGACTTCTACCACACCTGCCAGCATCCTGGATCACTTGCAAAGGAAGAGAAGAAGAGAACAGAAGAAGGAAAAGTCCTTACCTGCTAAATCCGCATCCCGGAGACATCTCGCTGACAATCCTGAAAAGGAAGACTTTTATTTAAAAGCTCATCACGTCGATCGCTGCAGCGCCGCATTCCACTCACCTTTACTGGGCGCCTCCATGTTCAGCAGCGATCATCCGGATTCGCAGTCACGCCCCAGCGCCTAGGGAGAAAAAGACCAGAACAAAAGGTGAGAGAGAGAAGGGAATAAGGAAAGCTAAATCTCCATGTTAAGACTTACCTGTTGATTCATTCCCTCTTCATTTCGGGTCCGCGCCGCATCCTGGCATTTCCGGACCCCGGCCCCTAAGGGGAAAAAGAGACATACGCGTTAATGAGCGAATGAAAAGACATTACCAAAAAACTCTCATTAAAGACTTACCTGATTTCTACAAGGATTTCACCTCTCACCTCGGGTCGGTGCCTGTTCCCCGGCATTCCGTACCCCGGCCCCTACGGGGAAAAAGACACTAGCATTAGTACATTAATGCATGGACACAAAGGGAACCTCTTATCAAAAAACTTACCTGGAAGCCAAGCAAGTTTGGTTCTCACCAATCCGAAAATCCAGTGAAGTAACGGGATACCAAAGCGCCCCTGCATCAGAAGCAGGATGGAGAGCTCGTTCTTCCAGACCCTAAGATGAGACGCTACGAGGAATCACAGAAGGGTTTCGAGGAGGGTGAGAGGGGAAAGTGGGAGGCTAATTGCATTACCCCGCAGACAGTTAATCCCCTATTTTCGCCTACAGAAGGATACTTCTGCGAGCCAGACAAGCCAGATTTGGGGGCCCGGTCCAGTCCATCTTCCGAACCCTGCACATCACCTTAGAAGAGGTCACAGCAGCGCAAACCAGGCCAGCGTCTCCATGGGAGTCAGGTGAGCATTACAGAATGCGAAGCCTTCCTACAAATTCCCACCCAGGCGCTATGGAAAGTTCTGAGACTGATCAGTTGTCCCAATTACTGGGGGAACTACGGGCCAAAGTACATGCCGCTCGTCAAGAGACTAATGCCCTCAGGAGGGAATTAATAATATCAAAGGAAAGAACTGATGACCTGGCCAGACAGCGTTTGCAAGATCAAGCTGGGCAAACTCCTCTACCCGGTTCCGGAGGGAACCCTGCTCCTGTGGTTTCCAGTAACCCTGTGCAGATTAATCTACCTGGAAACATGCCGCTGGCCCGACCCGAACGCTTTGCTGGGGACCCCAAACTATTTGCCGTATTCATGAATCAGTGTCGTTTGCACTTCCTATGCAGACCTGGGGCCTTCCCTAATGATCAGACCAAGGTAGCCTTTGTATTGTCATATCTCAGCGGCTGCGCTGCCGATTGGTCAGTTCCACTGGTTACTCAAGATGACCCGATTCTCCGTGATTTTCAAAGGTTTCAAGCAAGCATGGAAAGGTTATTTGCTCGACACTCTCAGGGGCAGGCTCTGGATGACGAACTTCTATCCCTGTGACAGGGCAATCAGGACCTCCTATCCTATATTGCAACCTTTAATAGACTAATTGTGGAAACGGGATGGCCAGAGGATAAAAAGAGTCACGTTGTTTTATCGAGGCCTACGCGGAGAACTTAAAGATGTCTTGGCCCAAGTTGTAAATCCGCCCCAAGAATGCACAGAGTATATAGACTTAGTGGTCCAATTGGTTCACAGACTTCAAAACAGAAAAGCAGATCGGTCCAGGTTTGGACCCGGGTGTTGGTCAAGACCCATGCTAATCCCAAGGGAGTTGATGTCTCTGAGCCTATGCAAATTGGAGGGGTTAAAGGACCCTTAACTCAAAAGGAACGTGAAAGGAGGCGGCAGTTAAAATTATGTCTTTATTGTGGGAATTCTGGACACTTTCTACGAGATTTCCTGGCAAAACCGCCCCGAAAGGTGGTAGGAGCTGCTGATAAAAACCATGAAGACTCTGTTTCGGGAAACGACTCCGCCCGACAAGTGTAGGGGTCCGCTTGCCGAGCTTGAAAACTAACTCTCAGACCTCGCATTTCATTGTGCCAATGGTTCTCGTAGATCCAGAACAGCCTAAGCGGTTGCATGCAATAAAGGCATACATCGATAGTGGGGCTATTGGAAACTATGTGGATCGTGAATTGGTCTCTAGGATTAACCTCCCTCTCTGTCCTAAAACCAGCAAAGATGTCATCACCACAGTCGATGGAACTGAAATTGCCTCTGGACCGGTAACACATTCCACTACTGAGGTGACTCTTATTGGTCCCGACGGCCATCGGGAGGGTGTTGTGTTTGATGTAATCAAGGCTCCACAGTTTCAGGTTATTCTTGGAATCCCTTGGTTAGAGACACATAATCCTCGAATTGATTGGCGAGCTAAGAGAATAACCTTCCCGGATTACCCAGAAAACCTGAAGATTAATCTAGCATCTGTAACCTCTGCCTCCATGCAACTACCTCCGGAATACCAAGACTTTCAGGACGTCTTCCAAAAGGAACAGGCCAACACGTTACCTCCTCACAGATCGTACGATTGCCAAATCGATCTGGTGCCTGGTGCACAACCCCCTTGTAGCAGGATTTATGCCCTTACCGAACCTGAGAATCTGCATTTGAGACAATATTTGGATCAATACCTAGCTAATGGTTTTATTCGCCTGTCAAAGTCCCCGGCATCCTCGGCTTTGTTCTTCGTGCCCAAAAAAGAAGGCGACCTTAGAACTTGTATCGATTACCGCGCATTGAACCAGATAACGGTTAAAAACCGTTATCCTCTGCCTCTGATCCCTGAACTCCTTGATCAGGTGAAGGACGCTTGCATATACATCAAGTTAGATCTCCGGGGGGCTTATCATCTGGTACGAGTTAAAGAAGGCGACGAATGGAAAACTGCCTTCCGTACTAAATACGGATTATTCGAGTACCAGGTGATGCCTTTCGGATTGTGTAACGTGCCGGCTGCCTTCCAATACTTCATGAATGATGTCCTTCGGGAACTCATCAATGTTTGTGTTGTCGTATATATCGATGACATTCTGGTGTACTCCTCTTCGGAATCTGATCACAGAAAACACGTCAGGGCAGTACTTGAAAAACTGCGCCAACACAAACTATTTGCTAAATTGGAGAAATGTGTTTTCCATACCACAGAAGTCGAGTTTCTAGGTTTCATCCTGACACCCAAAGGAGTCCGAATGGACTCAAGAAAAGTGGATGCCATCCTCAAATGGCCATCACCTAGCTCTGTAAAAGGGGTTCAAAGCATGCTCGGCTTTGCCAATTTCTATCGCAGGTTTATCCCGGAATTTTCACGCGTGGTACAACCCATTACTGCACTCTTGAGGAAAAATAAACGTTTTGAATGGTCTGAAGAAGCCGAGCAGGCCTTTCAGGATTTAAAAGCTAAGTTTACCTCCGCACCTATATTAAAAACACCCGCATCCAGATCTCCCTAATGTCGTCGAGACTGACGCATCCAGCCTAGCCATGGGAGCTGTCCTGTCCCAAAGAGATCCCGAAACCAACCAACTGCATCCTGTAGCATTTTGGTCCAGAAAATTCTCGGCACCCGAGGTTAATTATGCAATCACGGACAAAGAACTGTTAGCCATTAAGTCCGCTTTTAAAGCCTGGCGGCATTATCTGCTTGGCGCTCGATATACCATCACAGTGATCACTGATCACCGGAATTTCCAGTATTTGAAAACCGCCAAGGCTCAGTCATCACGGCAGCTCCGATGGGCTTTGTTTTTCGCTGAATTTGATTTCGTGATTACCTATCGACCTGGCTGCAAGAATGGCAAAGCAGACGCCTTATCCCGAATTGGAATGGGAGAATCTGATACAAACTCAGAACCAGTACCAATAATTCCCGAACAGAAGATTCTAGGCATGACTTCGTTACAGACGCTTGAAGACATTCAAGCCAGAGTGAAACAACTCCTGGACCCTACAACCTTACATGATTGGATACAAAAGGGATCAGACTTTACCATAGATAATGGTTTACCTTATTTTCAAGAACGCTTATTCCTGCCACATAAGGAATTACACAAACTAGTTATTTCCGGTTATCATGATGCATTAATAGAGGGACACCCCGGTAGTGCCAAGACAGAGGAAAAGGTGAAACGACAATTTTGGTGCCCCTCTTGGCGAAAAGATGTTAAATCTTTTGTGATGTCCTGTGGTGTTTGTGCCCAAAATAAAAGTCAAAAGAAAAGACCAGCCGGTCTCCTTCAACCTCTAGACATACCGCCAGCACCCTGGAACACCCTATCAATGGATTTTATTACGGACCTGCCTCCTTGTTCGGGGTACAATACTATTCTGGTAATTGTGGATTTGTTTTCCAAAATGGCCCACTTTATTCCTTTGAAAGGTTTACCTTCAGCTTCTGTCCTAGCCAAAGAATTCCTCGAAAATATTGTTCGGCTACATGGATTCCCATCTATACTAATCTCTGACCGGGGAAGCCAATTCATTTCCCACTTCTGGCGCAAATGTTGCCAAATGGCACAGATCGACGTAAGATTATCGACCAGTCACCACCCTCAGACCGATGGTCAGACCGAGAGGACAAATCAGACCCTTGAGCAATACTTACGGTGTATGTTACAGCAATCTGAAAGCAACTGGAAAGACATTCTTTGGATAGCCGAATACGCATATAATAATTTGGTACACTCTGGAACTGGCCACAGTCCTTTTAATACTTTTCTTGGGCATCACCCTCGAACCTCAAACCTTGACTCACCTCAGAACCTCGGAATGCCTGCAGTAGAACATCTGCATTCTACAATTACCCAAGCCTTCAAAGAGGCAACTACGCATTTACAACAAGCCAAGAGAAAATACAAGGAGAATGCTGATCTACATCGGAGTGAATCACCTCCGTATCAGATTGGGGATCAAGTGTGGTTAGCTACCAGACATTTACCACTCAAAGGGCCTGGAACTTTTAACCCAAAATATCTGGGACCTTATTCTATTACGGCAATAATTAACCCAGTGGCTGTTAAACTTGATTTACCAGCTAGTATGCAAATTCACCCTGTTTTTCATGTGTCACTTCTGAAACCAGTGGTACCCGGAACCCGACTACTCAAACCTCCAGAACCTATTCTAATAGATGGGGAGCCCGAATTTGAAGTGAAGAAAATTTTAGACTCAAAAATGTTTAGGTCAAAACTGTTCTACCTAATTGATTGGAAGGGGTACGGACCTCAGGAGAGGTCGTGGGAACCCAGCGACCATGTGCATGCACCTCGATTAGTCAGGAAATTCCACCGACTCTTCCCAGACAAACAGAAACCCCCGGGAGGGGCCTTGGGGGGGAGTGCTGTCATGATGCCCGCTCCCAGGGAGCCGGTTCAAGCCCTGCGTCCCCGAAAGCGGACATCCAGTCCCCAAGGAAGGACCCAGCAACCCCATATAGGGGCCCTTTGGACAGTGTCCTGGCGCCTATGGCGCCAGGCTCATAAAAGACATCAGTCCTGGCGCCATAGGCACCAGGCTCATTATGGATGTGCTTGGGTGCACCTACCTAATGCAGACCATGCTGCAGGATCCCGGCCTCCTTGAGGCCTGAAAGGAACTACTTTACCTGTGGGACTAATTTACCATCCAGGCATGGTCGGGGAAGGATACATACCTGATTGGAGGAAGGATACATACCTGGAACTTCTTCCAAGGCTATTTAAACCCCACCCGAACAGCCACACGTGCTTCGCGTTGTTCTGCATCTAGCAGCTGGACGCTCACCGTGTCTGCTCCTGCATCCTGACTTCTGCCACGCCTGCCAGCATCCTGGATCACCTGCAAAGGAAGAGAAGAAGAGAACAGAAGAAGGAAAAGTCCTTACCTGCTAAATCCGCATCCCGGAGACATCTCGCCGACAATCCTGAAAAGGAAGACTTTTATTTAAAAGCTCATTGCGTCGATCGCTGCAGCGCCGCATTCCACTCACCTTTACTGGGCGCCTCCATGTTCAGCAGCGATCATCCGGATTCGCAGTCACGCCCCAGCGCCTAGGGAGAAAAAGACCAGAACAAAAGGTGAGAGAGAGAAGGGAATAAGGAAAGCTAA
Source organism: Ambystoma mexicanum (assembly GCF_040938575.1). Lineage (NCBI taxonomy): Eukaryota > Metazoa > Chordata > Amphibia > Caudata > Ambystomatidae > Ambystoma > Ambystoma mexicanum. Next base: position 463,195,852 of record NC_090923.1, read on the forward strand.
ATCTCCATGTTAAGACTTACCTGTTGATTCATTCCCTCTTCATTTCGGGTCCGCGCCGCATCCTGGCATTTCCGGACTCCGCCCCCTAAGGGGAAAAAGAGACATCAGCGTTAATGAGCGAATGAAAAGACATTACCAAAAAACGCTCATTAAAGACTTACCTGATTTCTACAAGGATTTCACCTCTCATCTCGGGTCGGTGCCTGTTCCCCGGCATTCCGTACCCTGGCCCCTATGGGGAAAAAGACACTAGCATTAGTACATTAATGCATGGACACAAAGGGAACCTCTTATCAAAAAACGTACCTGGAAGCCAAGCAAGTTTGGTTCTCACCAATCCGAAAATCCAGTGAAGTAACTGGATACCAACGCGCCCCTGCATCAGAAGCAGGATGGAGAGCTCGTCCTTCCAGACCCTAAGGTGAGACGCTACGAGGAATCACAGAAGGGTTTCGAGGAGGGTGAGAGGGGAAAGTGGGAGGCTGATTGCATTACCCCGCAGACAGTTAATCCCCTATTTTCGCCTACAGAAGGATACTTCTGCGAGCCAGACAAGCCAGATTTGGGGGCCCGGACCAGTCCATCTTCCGAACCCTGCGCATCACCTTAGAAGAGGTCACAGCAGCGCGAACCAGGCCAGCGCCTCCGTGGGAGTCAGGTGAGCGTTACACCCTCTTTCTTTTAACAGCTCCACACCTTCCCAGTGCCTCCTCTCATGGTTGCTCGTTCGCTTTACTTGCTCCGAAGCATTGGAATGCTCCTTCCCCCTCTCTGCGCTCTAGCTTATCATTTTTCCTCTTCAAAACATGGCTTAAAACTCATCTTCTTTCTCTGTGGCCTTTTGGCTTGATTGTTTTACTGTCCATTTTATTGTACCATTGATTGTTTCTTGTAAAGCACTAAAGAAATACAATAAAATACAATAACAAAAATGAAAACATGGAGGAGGACCCTAAAAGGTGTAAGTGGAGGGTAGTGAGGGTAGCCATCACAAGCTCTGTCCAAACACAATTGCTGCATAAAATGATTGGTTGAATGGTGTGGAATGGAGTTGGTGGAGTTTCCTGGGCATTTAAACTGAAATACATAGCAACAGAGGAATAGAGGACAGTTTTGGGAAAGCAGAACAGCAAAAAAGCCTGTCCGACAGGTGGCTTCTACAGTAAAAATACCTGAGCATGTTCTTCTAGAATAGCCATTCATATCTGTCTTTCTATGCATGTACGTTTGTGAACATTTATATTAAAATGCTAGTGCTACAAACATAGATACTCCACAGTGTATTCATACTTATTGCACTCAAAATATATTTGTAGTGTTTGCAAGGTTCCCCGGTATTGTAAGATAGGTACTACCTGCATTTGCTTGATTTATTATTTTAAATGAAACACACATATTCTGATTAAGACTGTCTGTTTCTTATCCAATATTGTTGCATGGGATTATTGCAATGGGGAGCATTAGATCTGTGATATTGTTCCACAACAAATAAACCACTAACAATTAAATATGCACCCCATAGACATTTAATTACAAGATTGGGAAGTTTATACCTTCTTTTGTGTCTGCAGGGCAGTTTGAGAAAATAGGAATCTACAATTATTTTCAGCAAAACACATTTTAAAAAGGTGGATGGTGTTTACAGAAGTTGTCCTATGCAGATGTTCCACATGATGCTGATAAATGGTAACATATGAGTGTGAAGGCTGGAGTTTCCACACACAGCCTTCTGGTGTTGGCGCTTTATAACCATAGAGAAGAGCTGTGAAAGCAGTACACTAGTGGACATATTCCAGTTTTTGTTGACCATGCTCATTTGATCTAAGATATGCTCTACTAGTGGGATAATAAAGTACATGTGACTAGTGCAGACGATTCACAAACGATTTAGCACTATGTGATTAAACCCATGTTTATAGTATTTGATATTTCAGAGACGTAATAACAACGCAAAATGTTAATCGGGGAAGCTGATTGCTGTGACAAAAGCGCAAACACCACACCAAATAATGATTGTTTTATAACACGCTTAATACCAGAGATTGATTTTTAAGCATGGGATTGGGATTCGAATCTGTGTTGAGCAGCGTTGTCTTGCTTCCAAAACAACCGTGTTGCCACTGGTCTATTCCCCCTCACCCAAAACTAGGGCCAATAAGGTATCATGGTCATATAGCTTTTCTCCGAAGCATATTGTGCACCACATCGGCAAGAGTAGCTGCCATAAATTCAGGCGATCTGCCCATTATCAAAAATAAAGTACATCTTTCCGCTACCTATGTCACAACCCCTAGATGATAAAGCTAAGTCATTTTAATCTTCATACACAATGCAGCAAACACATGCATTACTAACTTAGCTACAAAATACACAATCTGTGGCAGCAAGCCTTCTTTCAAAACAAACTACTCTAAAGCATTAAGCCTCTATGCTAAAAAATAAAATAAAAACCTTTACATTTCCACAAATCTTAACAACGTCTCTTAAAAGTAATTTACAAAATGAGAGAGAAGATTGAATGATCTGAAATCATCTGCAATTCCATGTAAGAACTGTATTGAATCTTACTCTATATTACTGAATGCTAGTCAGTAAATGCAATACCTGTCCTAATGCCTTTAGTGCATTTCCTGCCTAGCTTCACATAGGTCCAAATATACCTAGCTCTGATCCTGGCAGCAACCCTGCTCTTGCGGTCAGTGCATCATTCCTCTCCTCTCAGCCCATTCGCCCCCCCCCCCCCCAACTCCTGAGCTGAAACATTTGCCTGTGCCATTACAAATCACAAACACATTAATAACTAAGGTTCAATAAGGCTGCCAAGGTGCAAGAAAAGATGGGAGGACTCATACTGGAGTTGGTGGGGTAGGGATCATGCCATGGACAGTGAAGTGCTCTCCAGGGTTTACAAGTTAATAGACGACTGGATGCAGGCAAACTGGATGTGCCTGAACGACTCGAAAACTGAATTGATGTTGTTTGGCTCCAGTCGTCAGTTGGAAAAACTAGGGGCAGAGTACAGCTCTTTTCAAATAAAAAACGCCATTATCCAGGTGGTTCCCAAGGTGAAGACTCTGGGTATGATGGTCGATTCAGTTGTAGACTCTCACGCCCAGATTAACTTCCTCCAAAAAAACTCAGCCTACTATCTCAGGCTTATGAAAGCAATCATACCACTACTTAATGAAGTAAACAGGGCAACGATAGCCAGAGCCATCATTCTTTCACGGCTCGACTATGGTAACGCCCTGTTGCTGGGGGCCGCATCCAGGGATCTATCCAGTTGTCAAGTGATCCAGAACAATGCGGTCAGATTAGTAAAAAATCTAAAAAGAAAAGACCATGTTACGGAAGAGAGGCGTGCTCTGCACTGGCTTAGAGTAGAAGAACGCATCAAGTTCAAAACTCTCTGCCTGGTACATAAGTGCCTTTATGGCACAGCGCCTGCTTACTTGAAAACACACATAGTGCCCTACCACCCCAGCAGAAACCTACGCTCGGGTTGTAAATGCCTCCTGCATGTGCCCAGGTTCAAGCTAAAAACAGGGCTGGGCAGATCCTTTCTTGTGCTAGCTCCTAAACTGTGGAACAGCGTCCCCGAACCCCTTAGGTCCGAAGTTAATCACTCTGCTTTTAGGAAGATGTTGAAGACACACCTTTTTAGATGAGATCTTGGACGCAGGACTTTCTTAGAGACCTTGCAATGCAATAGTACTTGTTCCCATCGTCTGTCTCATACGTATTGTTCGTCTTGTAGTACCGGTGTTTTATGTACAAGCGCCCTGATGCCCTCGGGCTACCGGCACTATATAAAAAACCAAATACAATACAAAATACAATACAGAGAACAAGGGGGAGGTAAGCGTGTTGCCCTGACCTGGTGACAAAGGAACATGGCTACCCGATTTTAAGGCTACCTTACCCATCCTAAAACCCTGGTAGTCTGCAGTGGTTTCATAACCACAACCTGGTTGTTGCATTTTGATTGCCACAACAATGCATATATATATATATATATATATATATATATATATATATATATATGGGATACATTACTCACCGTAATCGTATTTCTGATGCTTGTATCTGCTTAGATCACATGCTGTGCATAGGCCGACATCTAGTGGAAGCTGCGGAGTATTACAGTTTGTTTTTCGAAATTCGAAAATGGGCGTCGACACAGGGCGTGCCAGTAATACTATCCCTAGTGTGACGTCCACTGTACCCAAGATCCCTCACGCGTCTAGGATCCTCAGATTGTATTTTTTCTGACATGAGGTAGCATGAGGAGTAGCGTGAGTACAGATAATCCAAGCAGATAGACAGAAAGGTAAGACTACAAGCAATCATGCGCCTTCTCTCGGAGGGGAGGAAGGGTGGGTCGCATGTGAATCTAAGCAGATACAAGCATCAGAAATACGATTACGGTGAGTAATGTATCCCTTCTGAGGCTTGTGGAATCTGCTTAGATCACATGCTGTGCATAGATTAGTGAGCAGTACCAGAAGAAGGAGGTGGGATGTGAGAAGGGTCATGAGCAAATAAGTGTCTTAGAACCGCTTGTCCCACTTGTGTATTAACCTTGGAATGAGTGTCAATGCAGTAATGCTGAGTAAAAGTGTGAATAGAGCTCCAAGTAGCTGCTTTGCAAATGGTGTCAAGGGGAACATTTGCAATGAAAGCCGAGTGGCCCCAATGCCTCTAGTAGAGTGGGCTCTTGGCGTAAAAGGCAGAGTCTTTTCAGAGAGTGAGTAACACAGCTGGATACAGTTAATAATCCACTTCGAGATAGCACCTTTAGAGACGCGATCCCCCTCTCTGCCTGTAGCTACGGAGACAAACAGTTGATCTGTTTTTCTTAGCGGTCTTGTTTTATTTACATAGTAGAGGACCGCCCTACGCACATCTAGGGTGTGTAGTTTCACTTCAGCAGAGCTTTGCGGGTTCTGGAAGAAAGCCGGAAGCTCTATGGACTGGTTTACATGGAATTTTGATATAAATTTAGGTGAGAACCTAGGGTGTGTACGTAAAACCAGTTTGTCTTTATGGATAGTAAAGAAGGGATCCTGCACTGACAGAGACTGAATTTCACTGACCCTTCTTATAGAAGTAATAGCTACTAAGAAGGCCGTTTTATAAGTCAGGTGTTTGAGACTGCTTTTATGCATGGGTTCGAAAGGGGGGACCCATGAGCTTGGCTAGCACCACATTAAGGTCCCACCCTGGTGGTGGGTTTGAAATAGGAGGGTGAAGTCTCTTTACTCCTTCCATGAAGGCTTTAACTACTGGTACTTTCCACCACGACACCTTGCTATGGGAAGTGGTCTAAGCCGAGAGGGCTGCCAGGTGTACTTTCAGTGAGTTAAAAACCAATCCTGCATCTAGCAGGTGGAGCATGTATGTAACAATGTTGGAAGGAGTGCAATCAACCGGGTTGATTTGTCTACTCTGGCACCAGATAACGAACCTTTTCCACTTGTCAAAGTAACAGTGCCTTGTGTTTGGTTTCCCAGATTCCTTTAGGATGTCCATACACCTCTGTGGCAAATTGAGATGTCCGAACTCTATGACCTCAGGAGCCATGCTGCCAGGTTCATTGAGTTGGGTTGCTGGTGCACTGTTTGACCTTGGTGCTGGGACAGTAGGTTGTACCAGGCTGGAAGTTTGATGGGCTCGCACACCGCCATCCTGCGTAGGTGTGGGAACCACGGTTGTCTTGCCCACATGGGAGCAACTAGGACGAGCGTCATCGATTCCTTGTTCATCTTGTTCCTTGTTCATCTTGTTCACCACTTTTCTGATGAGAGGAGTTGGTGGAAAAGCGTACGCAAACATCCCTGACCAGCTCATCCACAGGGCGTTCCCCTGGGAGTCTGGTTGGAGGTACCTGGATACAAATCCTGGTAATTGTTTGTTTTCGCTGGTGGCGAATAAGTCTATAGTGGGGAAACCCCACTGAGAGAAGAGATCTTCTACGATCTCTCTGTGAAGAACCCATTCGTGTTCCTCTAGGAGGGAGTCTCTGCTCAGAGCATCCGCTAGGGAATTGAGCTCCCCTGGAACATGTTGCGATGACAGGAAGATGTTCCGTCTGAGTGCCCATATCCAGATTTTCTGGGCAAGCTTGGACAGATTTGGCGAGCGAGTCCCTCCTTGCTTGTTCAGATAGAACATGGCTGTAGTGCTGTCCGTCCGGATTTGCACTGACAGGTTTAGTAGATGGGGCTCGAACGCCTGAAGCGCTCTGAATACTGCCAGAAGCTCTAGCAGGTTGATGTGGTTCTTTGCCACTGAGTGAGACCAGAGACCCTGCGCTGTGTGGTGGAGATGGTGAGCTCCCCACCCCGTCAGACATGCATCTGTAGTGACTACTGCCTGTACTTCGGGATCGTAAAAGGGTTTCCCCTTTGCGAGATTCTCTCTTGTCCACCAGTGGAGGCTTTGTACCAGTGTTGGCGAAACGACCACTAGATCGTCCCACTGACCACTTGCCTGAGACCACTGTTTCGCCAACCATTCTTGCATGGGACGCATGCGCAGGCGCGCGTGGGGGACCAGGTAAATGCATGACGCCATCATGCCCAGTAATCGCATTGCTTTGCTTACCGTTATTTGTTGACCGGACTGATAATGCGGAATTTGCAGTAGTATATTCTGAATTCTTTCTTCTGAAGGAAAGGTCAACCCCTCCAGGGTATCCAGGATTGCTCCTAGGAATTGTTTTGAGGTGCTTGGCACCAGGCTTGACTTCTTCTCGTTGATTGGGAAGCCTAATTCGTGGAGGAGGTCGATAGTCCTCTGAATGTTTGTCCTGCAAATTCCTGGGGTTTCCCCCGTTATGAGCCAGTCGTCCAGATAAGGGTACACTGGGATTGCCTCCCTGCGTAGGTGTGCAGCCGCCACCGCCAGTACCTTGGTGAATACCCTTGGAGCTGAAGCTATCCCGAAGGGCAGTACCTTGAATTGGTAGTGGCGACTGTCCACCTTGAAGCGCAAGTACTTTCTGTGCGCTGGGAACATGGAAATATGAAAATAAGCATCTTTCATATCCAAGGTTGCCATGTAATCCCCCTTTTTTAGGAGGGGGATTACCTCTTGTAGCGTGGTCATACGAAACTTTTGGGGCTTGACATACTTGTTGGCAGGCCGTAAGTCCAATACTGGGCGCATTGTCAAGTCTTTCTTTGGCACAAGGAAGTAAGTTGAATAAATACCCTTGTTTACCTGGTGTCCCGGGACGAGTTCTATCGCGTCCTTTTGTAGAAGAATGGCGATCTCCTCGAGGAGAATCTTCTGATGTTCTAGGGAATGTACTTTTTGTCGTGGAGGATGGTTCCGGGGACGCTGCAGTAGTTCTATACAGTACCCTGTGGATACTGTTGACAGCACCCATCTGTCTGATGTGATCCCTTCCCAAGCCTGGGTGAAGTTTGAAATGCGTCCCCCTACTGGGGTTGCGTGAGAAGAGACCCTGAACTGAGCGTCACTGCTTTGGTGGAGGCGTGCCGCCTCCCTTGCTGGGGCTGCCTCTGCCTTTACCACGACCTCTCCTATTACCTCTGCCGTAACCCTGAGTAGACTGTTGGTTGTTGTTCCACTGTGTACCCTGCCCCTGGGAATAGTTGGATCCTCTTTGGGAATTTTGGCCGCGTGGGCGACGAAAATTACTATTCCCTCTCTGGTTGGGGGGTTTATTGGTTAACTGGCCAAGGGATTTGAGTGTCTCGTATTCGTCCTTGGCATTTTTCAGTGCGTCCTCGACCGCCTTCCCAAACAACAGATCGGCTTCCACCGGTTTGTCTAATAATGATGCCTGAGTTTCTGTCTTAAAACCAGACTGCCGTAACCACGCATGTCTCTTGATAACAGTACCTTCTGCTATCAATCTGCCTGCGTTGTCCGCGGCGTCGAAGGTTGCTTTCAAAATGCAACCAGACACGGCTCTACCCTCTGCGGAAATCCGAGCTAATTGACCCTTTAACGGTTCAGGGGCAGAGGCTATGAGAGCCGCAACTTCTTCCCACTGATGGCAGTTGTAGCTGGCCAACAGGGTGGTGGAGTTAGCAATCCTTGCTTGATAGGCGGACGTTGAGGCTACCTTCCTGCTGAAACCGTATAGTTTTTTGCTCTCCTTGTCGGGAGGAGCTTCTGACGAAGACAAGGGTGTTCCAGCCCTCTTCCGAGTGTTGGTAACAACTAGGGAGTCCGGCTTCAGATGTCCTCTTATATAGAGAGGGTCAGACTGAGCTGCCCTGAAAAGTTTTTCAACCCTGGGATTGACTGCTCTGGTGAGGTTTGGGTTCACCAGGGACGGACCTATTCTCCGCTGAATGGATTTAAGGATAGGGATGGTCTGGGCAACCGGCCTCCTTTCTCCCACTAACTCTTCTGCGAAGTCCCTTTCCTCCTGTACACCGTGGGTGTCAATGTGAAAATGTTCTGCTGCGCGAGCGAGAACCTCATTTAGAAGGGGCTGGTTATCGACCGGGGAGTCGGTAACCGGGGCTTCGTTCTCTACCGGGGAATCTAGTCTGTATGTTTCCGGGTCATCCTCTTCTTCTTCCTGGTCCTCATCATCCCCATAGTATCCCGTCCCGGTTTGCTCTTCTATCATATCGAACTCTCTTGGTCTCCACCAAAGGAAGCCTCTCCTTGATATCGAGAGTATGGTGTTGCGTAAGGTTGTACCTCGAAGGGATCAGACCTCATCGGGGTTTCAAACCGGGCCTTTTCACTCGGGGGGGATAGGATCAGTAGAGCCTGAGGGTGTGGCCCATTGTGGATCATACGAGAGGAAATGTTCAGGATTTTTATCATAAAAATCAGCCAAGGAAGACATTCTTGACATGACCCTATCTATGTCTTCACTGGACCATTTTCTGGAACTGGGAATGACTTCCTCAGCAAGTCTATGGGATTTATCCTGAGTAGACTTGCTGGTTGTGGACCTATCAGCAGACCTGGACTTGTCTGTCTGTTTAGGGGGGTTGGATTGTCTCACAGGTGTGGAAGAATGTACAGGTAGTTTCTTCTGCTGTTTTCCCCCCTCCCCGTGTGTAGAAAAATGTTTTCACTGTCCCTTAGTGGCTCCGGAGTTCTTCGACGCCTGGCGTCGAGGATCGGGAGAGGTGTCCCTGTCCTTCGAGCGTGGGGCCTCGCTGGTTTTAATTGCGGGCTCCGCCTCCTGGAGCGTGGCCTGGGGGTGGAAGTCGTCTTCGTCTTCCGACGATTGAACTTCTGTTAGCCTAGGGAGCGAGGCACTCTTGGCAAGAGTGGATGATTGCCTGGCGTCATGCGGCGATCTTGATCGAGAGCGCCCAGAGGACACCGAGTCGGACCGTTCTGTCTGTGCCTCTTTCCGAGAACTCGACGTCGTCGAGTCTCGGTTGGACTTAGTGTGTTTAGTGTGTGTAGTATGTGAAGCGCTTGCGTCGCCGGGGGTCTTCCCCATAGCCGCCCTGCCGGACGACCTTCCGAGGTCGGGGACCTGCGCTCGGCTGTCTTTCGACGCCGTAATGCCCTCACCGTCCGAAAGTATGGCGTCGCTGCCATCGCTGAAGGCGCCCTCCGCTGCCATGGCCGCCTGCCTGGCGTGGTAGGCCCAACGCTTCGTCGAACGGTCCTTAAGTGTCTTAGGTTTAAACCTACTACACGCTCTGCAGTTCGCTTCAGGGTGGTCCCTCGGCAAGCAGAGATTGCACGTGGCGTGCCTGTCAACCCAAGGGTATTTGCGGTTGCACTTGGGGCAGAATTGAAAAGGGGTACCCTCCATACGCACCTAGAGGCAGCGGGCTGTTAAGTGTAGGAAATATATAAGGTGTACCTATATACCAAGATTGTAGAGTATGTACCACCCCCCACTCTCCCTACTTGCAGGGCCGAGGCCAGCGGCCTACCAGGCCCGGGCCGACGCCAGCGGCCTTCCGAGGCCCAAATCCGTCGTGCAGCAGCCGACGGTCGATTTCTTCTCCAGCCGGCGGTCGATTTCTTCTCCAGCCGGCGTCGAGTGTCGAAGTTCGACGTTGGGGTGGGGAAGGATGTCAATAGATTATTATTTATCATTTTAGCAAAAGTATGGCTAAGGCCAGGGGACTCCGCAAGATGCTTCCGACCAGTATGGCGGAAAAAAACAAACTGAGGATCCTAGACGCGTGAGGGATCTTGGGTACAGTGGATGTCACACTAGGGATAGTATTACTGGCACGCCCTGTGTCGACGCCCATTTTCGAGTTTCGAAAAACAAACTGTAATACTCTGCAGCTTCCACTAGATGTCGGCCTATGCACAGCATGTGATCTAAGCAGATTCCACAAGCCTCAGAAATATATATATATATATATATATATATATGTATATATATATATATATATATATATATATATATATATAGGACATTATGGTTACAAGTAAAACCGAAAACTCTCTGAAATTCGCCAGTTATGGTAAGCTAAGCAACCATAACTCACGCCACCACTAACACCCAGGACATCAAAGATGACTTTACAAATGTCATTGATGACATCACTGATGAGATCGCATGTGAAATAAACTCTGATGAAAAGTCCCTACAATGAGTTGTGTTTATATTGTTGGTAACAAGATGTCAGGGGTGATCGGGAGACCTATCATGAACTACTTAACCTATTAAAGAATGTACTCACCTAAAATGCATTGTATTGGAGTGTTGTTAATACAGGAACCTAATCATACATAAACATAGGCAGTGACTGCAGCATGCACCATAGAAGTACACTATTTATAATCTTGTAATTTTGGATAGAACAATAATGAATGCTACTTTATCAAGAGTTTTGAGTAATGTCAAACATGTAATAACTAGCTAACAATTCAAGACTTACAGCACTTGTGCTGATGCAAACAATACATATGAAGAACCACAATGCATATAAATCAGAGGCACATACAGGGAAACTAAAGTAAGGAAGAAATAAACAGCATCATCAGAAAATTTTAATGACATTAAAGTTTATCTTCATGTTTACAAATGAATTGGGAACCTCCTCCCATGTGGCCATGGGATGGCAGCCGCTGGCTGATCCTGACCCTGGGGGCAATTACACAAGGGAGGGTCACATGGTAACTAATGGGGAGGTGTTATGACTTAATTGGAGGAGCCACAGTGTCCCCCCTTTCCCCTGAGAAAGACCCTCGGGACACCAAGACCTTGATGGCCTATTGTCAGGTAACAATTCCCTCCTGTAGAGGAAGTCAATAAACGTTTTCCCTACATCATTCTAGTCAGACCCCCAATTGCCACCTTAACACCCATAACCACATCCAACACAATGTGTTCTTGATGTGCCTTTATGTAAAGTCCAGGAGAAAATCCATTTAACAGTTAAGAGTGCAAAGGTAATCCTGATCTCTAATCCTGATGTGCATTTTCATGAAATCTGTGAGAAAAACCTTCTAGAAGTTAAAAGCCCAAAGAAAGTTAAGGACTTAAACTCCATAACCATTTAAGTACTAAGATGAGGAGGAGGACAAAAGAGAATAACGCAAAGTGATAGGAGATCGAAATACAAAATAGTTGTTTTTCCAAACCTGGAATGAGCAGGACTTTTAGAAATGAACATCGTGTAATGGAGGATAGAGGTGCAGCAAGCAGGCAGAAGGAGACATTGTCAATCCACGCTAAGGATTCTGCCTGTGAGGCACACTGATAGAAGGCTACTGAGACAAGGAGAAAGATGCTGCATGCGAGCGAGGAAGGCTGCGGAGAAGCTGGTAGCAGTGAAGAAGCTCCTGGAGCTCGGTCTGCTCTACGGGACAGCAGTCTTAACCCCGGGTCATGAGGGAAAGCTGGTAAGTAACCACAGAGCCACTCTGGGTATGAGTGTCTGCACACTCCAAACTGGAAGGAAGACGAAGAAGCCATAACACAGAGGCGTGAGCAACGTCAGAGACACTGGAAAAGACCGGTGAGTCTACCCAAATCAGCTGGAAACCCTGGGGCATTCCGACAACTGCACCAGCAAGTGATTGAATGGTACAAGAGTGCTAATACAGATAATATACAAAGGCAAACTTTGTTTGAATACAGTCTACGCAAAGTACAATTTCAACAGTCACAAACATGAATGTTTGATGGAGAAAATACACAAAGACAATATTTGTTTGAATGCAGCCAAGACAAAATATAAAGGCAAGATTCAATAACAAGAACGTTTCAATACAAACAAGACATAGTATAAAGGAAAACTCCAATCAAATACAGACACATGAGATGTCAATGTGGGGAAGAAGATTGAGCAAGTCTATTTAAGTAAAATATTACCACAGATAGATATACCAAGCACCATATGATATATGCTATTGTGGCATACCAAGGAACTGTGAAACACATATGAAGTCCTGGCAGGAGAGCATACCAGGTAGGTGAAGTTGTACAAAGATTCCCGGCAGGAGAGTACACCGGGTGATCTGACAATCCTAAAGAGAAGTCCTGGCAGGTGAGCACACCAGGCAGCTGAAAATTGTATAAGGATTCCTGGCAGGTGAGTATACCAGGTAATCTACCAAGATACAAGAACATTTACAGAAAGACAGTAACAGAACATTTTGCATGAACAGAGCTTTTTAGTAATACAAGATCTTTGTGAGTGCATTAAAGAGACATTTTGCCATCTTGTTTAAGAATCCAGGGGAAAGGGACCATCTACTGGATCCTAGAGTCTTTCCCTTGGAGATCATTTTTGTTGAAGTCATTCTGACATTTTTGGTTTTGAACAATTTTTCTAACATCAAGTTAAAGACATTTCATTGCACCTTTTGTGGTTTGTTTATAAGTGTGATGGTCAGGATAGGTTGTTTTTGACACAGGGATGGCTTTTCAGTTACTGATATCCTAACACAGAAACATCCTTGGTTTTAGTTTCTAGGTAGGGACGTTCCTCTTTGGAATAGGACTAGAGGGGTGTTTTTAAAAACATAATTTAATTTAATAGAAATGTCTTTTCTTAAGAATACAACAGCCTTGTGTCCATTTCTCATTTCTGACCCCTCACACCTAGAACTTTTCCCGTTCTATATTTCACAACAGCTGACTCACCAGACTGGGGACTGGCTGGATGACAGTAGGAATTTGAGCAGAGAACCCTTTACCTCAGGAAATTGTCCAAACAAGTTACCTAATGAAGATTAGGTAGCAAATAATGCTTGAAATTCCACCAAAGCACAGAATGGGAGGGTTTGTGGGCTATATTTAACCACTCAGCAGTACTCCCATCCACAACCAGGCTGCATAACAGGTTGGAATCTGGCTGACCACATGATCAAAGCACTGGCATGAGCAGAGGACAGCTGCCATCATGGAGTCAGGCTTGTGGGAGTCAGTTAGGCAGCTACACCAAGATTCCAAGAGGAAGCACATACTGTACAATCCCAGAGCAAGACTACAGGCAAGAAAAGCAAGGGAAGCATTATACTGCTAGTTTAGAAACCATACGCAAAGCTTGTTTTTATTGATCTTATGATAGCACGCAAGAGTGCTCAAAAGAGACAGCTCTGATAGATAATTGCCAAGGCTACTACATCACATCTGCCTAGGCCAATCACAAAAGGAATGCCAGTATGACTATTTATATGGACAAGACCACTCAATATTGCCAGCCTTTTATTTAACACAAGTTATTCTTGTACAAGTACGCCCTTGAGCAGCAGTTAGTAGCACACAAGAGAATAATTAATTTATATGTTAAAGACAAGGTGAAATTACTAGTGTGGAGAATATGAGTAGTATGGAGAGATAAGGAAAACAGTGAATTGAAAGAAAGTATATTTCTAAGGAAAAGAGCTCAGAATATCAGTTACGTAGCAGACATAAGGCCTTGTGTGATATAATATTGTTATCACTGCCATCCTGGCACTGCTATAAATCTGTATTATAACGGCCGAAATTATGTCTTATTCTACTCCAAACTCTTCCTCACATCAGGCATTTCTACAAATGAACCCTCATTTTGGGGACAACATCCCATTGACAGTAGATACTGCATTATCCTCATCTAATTCAGTGAGGCCCTTAAGACTTTGCTATTTAACCAGCCCCGACTGCAACAGCACACACGTAACACTATATACAAAGAATAACATTGAAAAAGGCATCCCTCTAACCAGGGTTTCAGCACAATTTCCCAATGATCTCAGCTGTTACTGTCCCCTCGGTAATCTCCAATTTCATGAGGATGCTTATGTGAAACAGGCAATGGGGCAGAGCACTGCTTGCAGAGTAGGGCGCCAATATCCTGGTCTCCAAATACAGGCCTATTTTGAAACTCGTTCAGGCTCCTAAAACTGATACACTATTTTCATCCCAGAAAGGCAATGCATGCTTCAAAGGTATCAAAGAAAGGCAAAACATCCCATAAAGTGTGCTCATCCTGTAACCACTGTATAATATTGGATTTGGAACCTATGCAGTTAATCAGTGAAGTAGTTCATCTGGTTAATACACCAATCAGAATATTTTAATCTCAAATTCGAAGGTGTGAATCCTTGCAAAGTTTACTCGGTTTCTCATCCTACCAAGTTTTATTAAATGAGTATCAATTAATATCAATCACTATCAAATGAGTAATCACATTATGCAAATGGGCACAAAACACACTTTGGGAAAAATAATTGAAGGATCGAACACATGATTTCTGTATGCAGTTAGTCGAGTGTGGACTGTTGGAGGCCTAGCAAAAATAACTAATATTTTACAGACAGCACAAAGTCTGCAGGGCTAGCTGTACATTTCTATCTCACAAACCTAGCGCAGTATTGTAATGTCTGCCTATTGATAAGTGAAATGCAAGACTCTTAGTATTTCTATTATGAACACAGAGTCCTTATTGCAAGGATGCTAATTAGGGATCGTAATGAAAGGTGACGGGTTTGCTATAATTAAAAATGGAATGGGGCTGGAACTGATTGGTATCTTTCTAATAGATTTAGAGTGTTTCCACTACAAGCATTAAAACACTTCGGGTTCTTTATTCATTAGATTTCTGTGATATGGCAGGTGATGCATCTTTCTTTGTGTTTTTGCAATAGATTAATTATTAATATTTGGTGGGAATCATGATAATTTGTGATAATTACAAACGAGAAAGGTACTGGATCATGTCTGAAATACTAATTAATCAAAGGTGAAATCATGCAGGAAGAATATCAAGTTAGTACATAAAGACCTAACAAGGGCAGGGGTAATATGCTATAATTAGACACTTCGTTTTCTTCAAATATTGAAAAGGACCACACAGTTTTAAAATCATTGCCACCGAAATTAAAAACAAGCTCTTCATATTGAAACCTCACAGCTAGCGACCAGATGCCCACCACAAAATACGAAACAACAGTGCAGCTGCCTTTGCCATTTGTAGAGGTATGATCGTTCTGTATTTTGTTATGCATGAATCCACTTCGAAGATGTAATGCTTCTAAATGTAATGTTAAGTGTATTCGCTTTATTTTTATGTAATAGGAATGATACATACAAGAACCCGAGATCCACAACGTTTGCTGGGCACACATAGTCGTCAAGAGTAAGAGGGTGTGTGTGGTGTGTTTTGACATATGTGTGTATAGTATAGAAGAAGGTTCAAATATTAGTAATAACGTGAGAATTATACATTCTCCCTGCTCATGTATTGTACACAGTTGTTTAAAAGTGTACGACAATGCTGATCACATTTATGGCGCAGCTGATTCATGGAGTAATTTGCGCGGAAAAATGGGGATTTGCGCGCCATTCTGCCCGCAAATCCCTGTTTAACAAATGGGGATTTGCGGGCAGAATGACACACAAGTCCCCGTTTTTCAGCACAAATAATTACATGAATCAGCCTTTAAACCTCATTTAGTAGCGCATACATGCATTCTCGAAAATATACTGAGCTGAATCCTGAAGAGTAGAAGGAAGTATGTTGTTGTAGAATTGTTATTGTAGACATAAAGGAATATCTGCAGGAAGAATCAAGAAGAATTAACGTGCAACAATATATAACATACTGGTGCAGTCTTCAAGCTTTCTCTGCTGTTACAACAACTGTACCTGATTTATTAGGGAAGATTTCTCACATGAGGTTCAGCGTATATATCAGTAGTAGTGCAAGGCTTCATCACTATAAAGGTGCACAACAGGGAAAAGGAATGCACATTTCCCACAAGCCTGTATAACTTGTACCAGTGTTGCACCTGTTTTGTGAGTTAAGTTACTGCATTAATAAGTAGAGCACTGTTTGCATCAGGGTAAGTTTAACTTGCAGAATATGTAACAGTGCCCTTAAGTATTCCTTAGGAAACTACAGGTAAAACGCACAGAGCACTGATGCCTGCATACCTTCATAAGGCATACATAACACACTGGTAGAACAATGCAAACTGCTAGCCGGTCTGATAGCACAGCGAGTAGAGCGCTTGCTTTGACATTGGTGCAGAGCCTGCTGATGCAGATTCGAATCCTGGCATGGCCAAACTCAGCCTCTCATCCTTCCAAGGTCGACAAGCAGTGCTCAGATACCTGAGGGTTTGTAACGCTATATAAATGCCAAATTATTATCATTATCTCCAAAGGACTCAAGGGTGCAACACAGGAAGCAGCGGAGCAAGTACAGGCACAGCAACGGTAGTAGCAGTGAAATCGTTCTCTGCTCAACAGGTACAGCTCAAGTAGTGAGGTGCAGAGTTCCCCGGGGACGATTGCACTGCTGGTCACATTGCTGTCCCTATTTTGTGAGTGAAGTTGCATTACCTCACAAAGTACATCACTGGCAGCAGCAGCTTTAAGCAGGTACAACAAACACCATGGACCAGTAGCACCATTGCAATCTTTCCAATGATCACAAAAAAGTATAACATGGCACATATTTTATGCCTGTATACTCAATAACACCTTAATTATCATAATATTGTAATATGCGTTCCTATATACAAGCCACAACCTCAAAGGTTTTGGTTGAAATGTGTTGTATAGGCCTCATTACAAGTTTTCCAGTCTGGGAACTACGGTACTGGTAAGCTTGCTGGTACCGTAGTTCCCGGACTGGCAAACTACGAATTGTGCTCGCGGGTGCCTTTCTGCCTGCCAGGTCAGACCTGGCAAGCAAAGCGGCACCCGTGAGCACAGCATTCGTGAATGGTGCTGGAGCACGCGGTTTCCCCATTCCTATATAGCCCTATGGGGAAGATTTTTTTCCGGCGCCTTGGAATGGGCAATTACTGGGTCTGCCGGGGTTGTAATACCCTGCTGATTGCCCATTCCAGGGCGCCAGAAAAAAAATGACTCTGTTCAGTTACCTTTTTCTTTCTGTGTCAATGCTTCCAATCTTGACGTATGCATCCTAGCTTAGTATGTTTGGTTTTGCACGTGTTCTACCATGTGGCCAAAACCATTGTAGAGAGAAGAAAAAGATTGTTGAGAAGCAGAGATGGCATGGAAACTGGCCATGATGTTGGTATGCATTGGCCTCATCATAAATTGGTATCTTTCATGTCCATCCACTCACCATTTATTCCTCTAGTCCTTCAGCTTTGTCATAATCCCTCATCACCCGAGTCTTTTGTCACACTCTTTCTCTTTCATAATGAACCTTTTTCCTTTGTCCTGGACTTTCTCCTACAATGTCCCTTTGGTGCTTTATAGAGCACACAATAACCCAAAGGCACCTCTGTGAATGTATACATGAATGGCATTGTGTTCTTCACGAAAAATAAAGGACCCATATCATATGTGGAAGCACAAGTATTTTAAAACAAAGTTTTATGCAATACTTAACAAAAGATGGTTAAAGAAGATGGATTTCTTGCAGTTAGAATGCTTCTTCAGGCTAGTGAAATGTTGGGAGGTTTTCTTACAGGCGGACAGGTGGTGAAAGGGAAACCCATGAACAGGAGGCTACCATTGGTAAGGATCTTCCACCAACACAACCTTTGCTATGTTTAGGAACACTTAAGAGGCACAAGGAATTTGATCTAAGATTTGTATGCAAGTAATATTTGTGATGACTGGATAATATAACCGATTGTTTGGAACCATGTACACTCCTAATGACCACTGGTTGGGTTTTAAAGAAAAACATATACATTATAAACATAAACACTTAACATCTAAAATTGGGTGTAATGTGATTGTATTTCTTCAAGCCAAGTATAATGATGGTGGATGCATTTTGAACATGTTGCAGTGGAGCAATTAGGCTGTTGTGCGGGGTCAGATATGTACTGGTTTAAAAATCCAGTCTAAATGAAAACAAAGCATTATCCACCATTACTTAATGTTGGAATGAAAGATTGGGTAACAGACATTAACATCTGAATAGATTATCTAAACAGTTTTCTTTACACTCCTGGAGATTTGTGCAGAAAGAAAAATATTGGGATCAAACGACATTTCCAAGTTCTTTACTGCATGAGAGTGAATGGGTCACGTCTTGAATATCTCAGTCTAGAGATTTTCCTTAGAATTGATAGTCAAGGTTTTAATTGATTTTTAATGAATGTTTGTCCATCCGATCCTTAATATCAACCAAACTGCCTTGAAGCCGCAAGGCTGTTTGGTCCCTAAATTCAGATAGGGGGTTCAGAATCTGAGTATCATCAGTGTAATGGAGGCATTTGAATGCCCTGGATTGGATTAGTCAGATCAGGGTCCTTGGATATAAGTTAAACAGTAATAGGGACAGTGTGGTTTCCCATGGTACACAATACAACATAGGACAGAAGGTGGAAAAATACCAGCATATGTTTATTGATTGATTCCTTACACATAGAAAGAGGCTAGTCATGCAGTAACATTATCGCTCAGGCCAATTCAAGTTAGACAAGAGAGTAATATTTCATGGTCAACTGTGTCAAAAGCTGCAGTCAAAGTAGGCGCAGTAATTAGTTATCCTCAGCAACATCTGTGATCTGTTTAGTGACTGCCTGGTCAAGCAATTTGCATTCAAAAAGGTAGTTGAGAAAGTGGGCGGTTGTTGGTGGGGTCTGCACCATCTATTCAAGGATCCTTCAGAAAAGGCTGACTCACTGAAGACTACCAGTCACACGGGGGTACTACAATTTTCAGAGAGTGGTTGAGTAATTCTTTAACATAACCTGAATACAGGGGAAGTCATTTTCATTATCACATTTATGGAAGGGACCCATAATTGATTTACAGAAAAATAGGGTAACTCTGGATATGAAAATAGAACAAAAAAACAAAAACCCTATCTTTCCAGAAAGATGGTGTTTTCTAAATGTGTACTTTTGGTAACCTTAATGTGTGTTTAGCAAAGAATTATGCATGTCCCTTAAACAAACCATTTATTATAAACCTAAGCATTAGTAAATACAAACCAATAACATCCAACCTCCAGTTGAACATATGAAGCTACCCCAATGAGACAAAATCGTGTACACCTTAAATAAAGAATGTAATCATAATTCCATCGGAATTTACAATAAATCCATCAAATGTAATTAATGCAGAAACAACCATTCACCAAATGTGGTATCTAGATGTCCCAACATGCTTCAGTCCCCTAGGTTCATGGGGGACCTTCTTCAGTGGATGGTGCCTTAATATACGTTTAAATAAAAAGTGCAAAGTCAATGTTTACAATATGGTGAAAGAAAACAGTTTTGCTAAGCACACTCCTACCTATAAATTGAGGAAATGTTTAAAAGTGTTGGTTCTTTTTATTTTTCAACATCCCCAAGGAGAACTATCCACCGACTAACCTTTTCTGTAATGGCATTTCATTTTCATTTTTTGAAGATTGCATGACTGTTGTCTGCTGACACAATGTGCAATAGTTTCAAATGAAGACTTTTAGGGATTGGGCCTTTCCACACAAATGTTTTGGGACTAGAACCAATAGCGGTAGATTTATGCTGGATGCTCAATTTATTGCGACCTGTCCGAATACTGATTACACTTAATTCTGCTGAAGCACCAGTTATCCAAAAAGTTTTTTTTTATCATGAATCAAGATTTCATCTAAGCACCTTCCCATACAGGGTCAAACATGGCATGGCTCTTTTCTTCCGACAACCGCACATGGACTAAGTAGCAACTGAAATCTGCTTAGATCATCCTGTAATCCATAAATCATGTAATTTTTCTTGCAAATAGCACCGCACTACAAGCTATGTTTTGAGCCAAGAGGTGATAGTGAAAAGGGGATTATGCTCAGGATTCTGTTTAGATCTTGTATTCATTTGTCAAACGGACTAAGCAGGTCGCTGAGACCAAATGACTCTGGCATGGCAAAAGTCTTAACCTAATCACACAGCATCATAATTTGGTAGAAGAGATTACCTACCTTTGCCTAAATGAATGGTTCTGAATGCAAATAAAGAAATGCAGAGGTCTCCGTGCAGTGATATAACATGGGTAATGGGAACTTTAAAGACTGTACATGACAAGATTGTTCAGCTCTACCAAGGAGGTAGGTTTGGCCTATGAGAAACGTAGGTTTTAGTTTTCATGCAAAAACACAGTATAGTTTTTAGGGAAATATGGAATGGAGAAAAGGGTCATTCCTGAACTCTAAATGAAAAACAATTAACTTGCATAACCTGAGTTGAAATAAAGGGGGGGGGGGGAAGAGATTAGAAAAAAAGAGATTAGGAAATCTTCTAGCTGTAGCCAAAGATGAACCATTTCTTTGTTCCCAGCTGCAATTTCATTATTGAGCTTAATAACGAGGCTGAGGAAGGAGGAATAAAGACAAAGCTTTGATAGGTTAATTTCTCTGGGATATTTACTAAGACTCTACTTTGGAGAAGGGTAAGGATAAAGAGGTGATGTGATTCATTAATCTTGCACAATACCGTCATATACTATACTACCAACAACTCAACGGAATGACATGTACCCAGTTTAAACCACTAGACAAGGATATTTGAACCACTGAAGATGACACAACAACGTTTGAGATTTCCTCTGTCACAGGCAGCTGGATCAACAGACAATGTGAGACTCATGTACATGTTTAAACAAACAAGTTTTATTAAATTAAAAACACATTGGAACAAGACTTTATCCCAAAAAAGGAGGTTTATACAGAAGATGATGATGGGCCAATGAGAGAAAAAGCTGGTAAAAGAAATGTTTGTAGAAACAAAGGTCTACCCTATAGCAGGACTGTGGTCTTAAGTCTGTATGTTCTAGCCTGCAGTAGTTTGATGTAAAGATGACCTTTCTCTGCAAAAGAGTATGCAGAGTCACCTACAGTTCTTTGGAATTCTTCAATCCTGGGACCTCCCAATAAAGGTTTCTGGCAAATGCCAACATTACTTTCTTCCCCATTTGTCATTATTTAACCTCCCAGTCAAGGGTGTTGTTGTCCAGCTGGAGGTCTGCTGCCAGCTTGTGTCATTTTTCCAAATCATTTTAGTCTTAGATGTCTCCTTAGCCCATCACAGGGTCCTTCCTGGTTTGAAATGGTATTGGGGGTCATTACGACCTGGGCGCAAAGGGATACTGGGCACCGGTAATTACACCGGTGCCGGTAATCCCTTTGCGCCCTATTCCGAGGTCCCTTTGCGGGTCCTCCCTTAACGGCTGGTTTTACCAGGCGTTATGGACGGGACCTGCAAAGGGATACCGGGGTCAATAACGGTACCGCGATTTGCGGTACCGTTATTGCCGCCTTCCCCCTTCCCATTGAGCCCTATGGGGGCTCAAATGGGAATGGGGAATGGCTCTGGTAAATGGGGGATTACCGGTCCCGCCGACCTCAGACTGGACCGGTAATTACTCCCTTCACCAGACCGGAGTTGGACCGATTTTGGAGGCAGCCATGTCGCTAATAGCGCCATGGCTACCTCCAAACTCGGAATGAGGGCCATTGAGTCCACCAACATCAGTTTCCCAGTTTGGATTCTTTGTGAGACCACTTGGTTCTGCTGTTAACGAGCACTTATGGCTTGGCTTCACAATCACCCCCTATGTCTCATATTATTAGTGAGTCTTTCTCCAAATCATACTGAATCCTCTTGGCTTGGCTTCAGCTCTGCCCTTCTATCTCAGTTCCATAATGAGCCTTCTTGGCTTGATTACAAGTAAGCTGAGCTCTTTGCAAGCAAAAGCAACCTTTCCCGGCTGACATTCACAATGAGAACATGTACCCTTATCTTCCTTGCTAGGTAGTGCTCCTCCCACCCCACCAGAATCCAGATGATGGCTCATGGCTATCCAATGAGTCTTCTCTTCTCTTCTCTTCTCTTCTCTTCTCTTCTCTTCTCTTCTCTTCTCTTCTCTTCTCTTCTCTTCTCTTCTCTTCTCTTCTCTTCTCTTCTCTTCTCTTCTCTTTCCATTCACTCTGTCTCTCTTACTCTCCCGCGGATTGGCTTGTCATATGCAGATCTTATTTATTTCCCTTGGTGCTTTTACCAGTTCATCCAGAATCCAAACCAAAGCCCCTGGCTATCATGTTTCATTCCCATTTCCATTCTGCGGTTTCTCCTGAGTCTTTAGGCTTTGACCCCACCAGTCTTTGGACAAATGAAATGGCTAACACTATATGTGCCAATGTTTATAGTCCATAACCAGGTGGAAATAAACAGTCATTTCTCTCCAAGAGATTTAATTTTAATGTTCATTTTTCAAAAATATTAAACATAAAAACACAATGTTTTCATGGGTCCATAATCACAGAGCATTCAGGGAACCATGGCCTCATTGTCAAGTGCTGATGAACGCAAACATAAAAAGGAAAACAACGCATTGATGTCAAACTACGTTGCATCAATAAAAAATGAAATGCGATACTACTGAGGTACATTTGAAAACGCGAAAGAAGAGCTCTCGACAATGACTCCACTGTCTTTGTTACAAAAAACATGACAAGCTGGTGACAACAGGAAGCAGTGAATATCATATGAATCCAAGTAAGAAAAACATACATTCTTCCTGTCAGGGATCTCACACAAGAGGAAGAAATACCCACCTAGTTCATGTACTTGAAAGAGGTGACTGACCACTAGATATAGAACACATTTTAAAAAAGATAAAAATAAATCAATAAATTATGAAATATACAAATTGCAGACAATGATAATATGCAAAACATGGACACTTGGAACTAATTGGTATTCTCATTGAGACTCTCCAAAGTCATATCAATATCAAAAACATTTCTCTTTGGTTCCATTTAAGATGTACTCGATTTTAAAACGTCCATGACTTGACCTCTAAGTAGTAATGATATATTGGTGTGTTTTAAGTGTTCTTCACTAAGTGAAAACCTCTGGTATCCCTCTGGTATGCAATTCCACACCACAATTCTGGGACAAGAAATACGCTTTATTGTTTTTTTTTATTACAATAAAATAAAATCATAGGTTGTCCCCTAACTCTATGCTGGAAAAGTAAGTACAATATGCTATATACTGTGACAAATCCCTGGATGTCGTCACTTCTATGCGAGGGGGATCCCCTTCCCATGAGTCCAGGGTGGTGAGGCTGCTACCCGACAGTCCTCCTGGGGTTGGTACAGAGATGGAGGGTCTCAAGGGGAGAGACTCGCCCTCTGGGGATAAAGACGACCATCTGGGGCACAATCAGCACAACAACCCTCACCCAACACCCTACCCTCCTCTATACCCGATAGACTCTAACACTTTACCTAGTAGCCCCATGTACCTTTGTAAGTCTGTGATTCTAGGAGATACGGACACAAAGACGAGTAGGGACTACCCAAGGGCAGTGTACCGGATAAGTACTGGGACAAGGAGGAGTTGCAGAGCCATAAAGTGCACCTAGTGGAATTGGAATGACCATTCTAACTTTCCACAGGGAGTGGTTGTCAGACAGAGATAAAAACTGACAAGGGACTCAGAATATGTTTTGAAGCCTGAGGAGCTGCATTTGGGAGAGGCACAGCAGCACTAGCAGACCAGAGTGAAGGACCGACCAGCCCTGGAGATTCAAAGAGGATGCAGAGAAGAAGGAAGTCATCCAGCCTCGACAGGCCGAAGAAACCATGGGCGCAGGGCTGGCCGAGAGCAGAATTGGAGGTTGGAAGCCAGTGTTGGGAAGGAGAGGCACAAGGCCAGACTAGGCAAGCAGAGAAGCACCCATGCCACCTAATGAACAACAGCAAGCACCCAAGGAGGACCGACAGTGCATCCATGAGCCCAAGAATGAAAATGGCTTGATACCAATGCTGGTGGGGGCTTGATAAGAAGTGTTTGGGACCCAAATCGAGAAGAGGCGAATCAGAGGCATCTTCCTTGTTGAAGTACTTGGCGAGAGAGTAAGGCAAGTGGGTCGAACTTAAGGGTGAGAGAAACCAGGGTCTGGGACCCAAATCAAGAAACAAGGCACCTTCCTTGTCGCAGTACTTGGCGAGAGAGTAAGCCAAGTGGGTCGAATCAAGAGTAAGAGAAATCAGGGTCTGGGACCAAAATCAAGAAGCAGGGTATTTTCCTTGTGCAATACTTGGCAAGAGAGTGTTTGATATTTTTGATATTTGATATTTTATTTCTATTGCATACACAAGTGTTTCAGAGCGCGACATGTCAAGGGAGGGGAACAGAAGAGAACAAAAACAACAATCTTACTAGGCCCAGTGGCATTGAGAACGTGCAAGTGCATGGGAGAGGGAAGGGGGAAAAGTGCATGGAAGAGGGGAAGAGTGCAGATAAATAATAAAAAATGAATAAATAATAAAGGTAACAAACAATGGTAGTGCAGCCATCAAGTGGCAAGTGCTAGGTTTAAGGCAGCAGACAGGGTATGTCTGATAAGTGCAGAAAGAAAAAATGGGGGGACTGTATGGGTACAGATACAGACCCCAGTGCAAGGGGTGGCCTGGAGGCAGTGCGTTCGGGTGGCAGGGTGGCAGGGGGAGCAGGTACCTGGGTGCGGAAGACAGAGGGTAAGCCAGGTGCATACTGCCGAGAGAGAACAGATCAGCAGGGGAGAGGAGGGGCGAAGGAAGAAGCAAAGAGGAAGGTTTTGAGGTGCTTCCAGAACTGGAGATGGTTCTCCTCAGGTTTCAAAGTGGCAGGGAGGCTGTTCCAGAGGGAGACCCCAGCCGAAGATAGAGATCTACCTCTAGCTCGTTTCTTTGAAAAATGACTGACCCTGAAGGAGTTAGAGGTAGAGGAGCGAAGAGCTCGTGAGGGGAGGTATTTGCAGAGGCAGAGCTGAAGGTATTTTGGACCCAGGCCTCAGAAAGCCTTCTGGACAATGCAGATGATTTTGAATTTAATCCTTGCATCCACTGGGAGCCAATGGAGAGATTTCAGGGCTGGAGAGATATGATCCCAGGGATTGAGGCGAAGGACAATTTTCGCAGTCCCAGTGTGCTGAACTGAAGAGATAGAGAAACCAGGGTCTGGCACCCGAAGTCAGAAAGTAACAAAAGTCATCTTCCATAGTCCCATTACTTGGTAGAGAGAGTTAACAAGTGAGTCCAATCAAAGAAGAGGAGAAGCTGGAGTCGTAGACCCTTTTAAACATTTGAGAGCTATGTGTTTGAAGCTATGTGATACGTAGACCAGGGGAAGGGAGGACATCCCCCTGGTGGCCCTATCCTAAAGCCAGGCGCAAGAATCCTGGGGAAGGGAGTCATTCCCCCAGGCCATATGACATACCCAGCCAGGAGAAGGGAGGCATTCTCTTGGCCAACTCAAAAGGAAACATATAAAGGAAAAAACACAAGTCATCTTCCTTGTGTCAGTACAAGGCAGGCGAGTGAACCAAGTCTGCAAGAGCAAAGTAGTAGAGAAGAAGCACACATCATCTTCTTTGTGGCAGTATTTGGCATATCTTTTATTGACTGTTTTAAAATATCATTAAGGAAGGATCAAGAGTACAAGGAGAAAAGAGTCATTCACTTGGTAATCAAGACCAGGGGAAGGGAGTAATTTCCCTTGGTTGATATTAACTGTGAAACCGTTGTGCCAGGATAATTGAGTCATTCTCTTGGTAACCAAGGCCAGGGGAAGGGAGTCATTCCCCCTGGTTGTGTTGAACTGTAAAATCCAGATACCAGGGGAACAGAGTCATTCTCATGATAACCAATGCCAGGGTAATGGAGTCATTCCCCCTGGTTGGGTTGAACTGTAAAATCCAGATACCAAGAAAAGGGAGTCATTCTACTGGTAACCAAAGCTGAATATAGACTGTATGTTGCAAAGTGTTGTTCCTGGCAGAGAGAAGGGCTGGAACATTTTCTTTTGTGTTGGAGGACGATTTTGACCCAGGCAGGGGAGTCCTTCCCCCAAGAAGAAACAAAAACCTGAAAGTGAACATTTCGTTCCAGTCCAGAAGAAGGTAGACATTCTCCTGGACCAAAACAGTCTACCTTAACAGTCTACCTTATCTCTACTCTAATTTTATAGTGTAAGGGAGAGAAGTAGGGTTTTTGACACAGGTCGGTAGACTATTGATATATACAGACATTCTGACAGAACCCTTAGTGTTTTAGTTGAGGCAGGGAAACCCCTCTTGGAGATAGGGAAAGTACATTTTTCTCTTTATTTTCTTAACTAAATAAATGTCTATAGCAATCACTATGCCACCTGTATGTCGGTCGCCTCCTTCTGCATGCTTACAATATAAATAGAATTAGACAGCTCTACTACAGAATAAAATCAACCTGCCTATGAAATTCTCACTAAGGTCCAATATACACACAATCACAGTAATTCCATGAATCACCTAATTATATTTCTGACTATCTGATTTTAATGGGACAATATAATTTCAACGCAATTCAATCTAGTTCAATCCTTAAATCCCTTCTTATCTGCCCGAGTGGTTTAACACTTTACACAGCGTATAGATAATACACATGTTCTTTTATAAATTACAGATTTTAAGACATGCTTTATTTGCTCCATTCTCAGTAACAAGTATTAGTACCAGAGAAAGGTGGCATAAACATCAACATTGTGTGGAAGTGGTGCTTTGCGTTCATATCATATGCTTATAAAGGAAACACAAGCCAAGGGGAGTTTTATCACAATCTACAGGTGTAATGCTGGAAATGCATCGGAGGGACAGGGCCTCCGTATCCTTATCCTTTACTGCTTTTTATCATGTTCTGTCATGTTTTCCGCACAGGAGTTGTAAGTGGTTTCAGCCCAGCACTCCACCTAAGTCAATGCCTAGCGTGTGATGCCCAGCTGGAACCCTTATTTATATATTTCTATGTCTAAAGTTATTTTATTTCTGAATGATGTACCCTTATATGATGCCCCTCTCTTTGAATCCCCCCAGGTCTCACTGAACCAAGAAGTAGGTTGTTTTGTAAAGTTAAAAGAATTATTTGATGAATTTGAACAAGATATATATCACACTTTTATGAATTTGAACAATATATAGATATCACACTATTAATATTTATACAATGATCAGCGTTGGATGATATCACAACAATCAACAATCTCTTTAATCAGAATGAGTATGGATGAGAAGCATAATGTAGCATTGAATAAAACTTTGTGAGGGTTCAATGAAATGCAATGATAGGAAATTAATGCAGCACACAATATATATTTGATATGAATTCAATCAAATGCAATATAATCACTCTTTGTCCTTGATACTATTCAATTCCCCCTAATATGCAATATAGATATGGAAGGAGAGAAAACAGTTTTCAGGAATAACACTCTACAAGTGCAGTTCAATCCCAATTCCCGCAGAAAGCTTAGAGAAACAGGAATGATTTTAAAACAGGTCAAATGCTTTTGAATGTGGTTTAGAATGAATGGGAAAAATGCTAAAAATGGATTTAATTCTCTAAACTGGATTCAGAACTAGTGGGAGCCGCTTTGGGTAGCTTCAGATACACACTAGCAATGATGGCTGGATGACTGGCAGATAGGAAACTGAATTCAGAGGTTGAATGCAAGAAATAGCTATTTTACATGTAATGAAATTGAGCCAAAAGCAGATTCGCGGCAAACTTTTCAGCGCGCGAGAAACGCGATTATGGAAAACTATAACTTAAATTTCGTTCCTAGCATGTACGGTTCAAAAGTTACAGAGATTTCAGTAAAGGTCGATTTTTCTCAAAAAGAGTCAAGATTTTCAAATGAAAGATGCGCGTTTGAATATTACCAACAAGGATTTCTTAACACTAGGGGAGGCTTTGAAGATGCAAGATACCCAACGGACAGCCACCACAACAGCAGCGCCTCCGCTCTGACTTTTGCCCACCAAGACACATGTCCTTCTTCAGCAAAAATATTAGCGCAAAGATGATATTATCACTACAATTAACAAAAGACTATATGGATGAGGGAAAGATTCAGAAAAGACAAAAGAGATTCTACAAAGCAGTATGGATATGCTAAAATGGTTTGGATAGGATTACTTAAGGCTAAGAGATTAGCGATGGACAATTTTATGCTAGATACTCACAACTATGGTTTTGGAATAGGCCCGTCAGAGATCTGGTCAAGGGTTTTGGACTGGAATCTGTTAGCCACCGGACAGGATTCAGGCGCTTGGTTCTGCACTCGGCAAGGCACTCTGGTCTCTGCACGGCACTCTGGACTGTATCTGACGGGTTGGTTCTGGAGTTTACAGCTATCTGGTTTCATCTCTGCTCTACTGGTTTGGATCTCTGGGTTCTGGCAAGAGTTCTTGGCAAGAAGCAGAAAACAGCACAACTAGGCTGTTCAATTTTTGATGTGCCCCTTGGAAGTCTACGGTAAAATCAAGTTGCAAGATTTTAAAGGCCAAGCTGAGAAGGGTTCAGTTTTAGAATTGGGCTTCTGCTTTCAGAGTTCTGGAATCTGGATCTGGATTCTCCTGCAGAGCGCTTCACCAGTAAATCAGTTGATGGGTGAATGTCTGTGTGTCTCAAGGTCCTAAACAGTCCCTATTTATCTATTTCCCAAAGGGGTGAGAAGGCTGATTATACTAAGCCCACCCTCTAGGGATTTTCCCTCTCCTGATTTGAGAAGGAAATCAGAGTGTCATGATGACGCTGTGTTTATGGTCCAGGGAAAAACCTCCCCTTCGTTTCTACACAGAAAATCTATTTTTCACAGAAAGCATATTTACAATACCACCAACTTGCTAATAATACATGTCCACATCACATATTTAATAAAGCACGTCTCTGTCCGAGTCATATCTTCTTGAGAGTTTCGGTTCAAAACGGACAGTTTTTCGCACTTTTGGTTGGCTACCCAGTGTCAAATCTGTACACATTTTCCCACATACTTGCGCAAGACATCTTGGCATAATCCTGTAAACTTTCATATTCCTAGCATGATCACAATTGCTACAATATCAACATTTTAGTAGTCCGGTCTCTGTATATCGCACAGGGTTCAGAGTAGTTTCATATTGTGAGCAGCCTTTTTATATTAACAAGCTATAAAACACAGATTTTTCCAAATTATTCACAGTTTTCTATGAGTCTTTTTCCAAAAACATATTTCCTTGAAATTTCAGATACACATATCAGTCTAGCTCCGCCTCCAAGGTTTGGCTGGGCCAGAGCAACCTGAGCCTCTCTTCCTTAACAGTTGGTTTCTATTGAAGCCAGAATTTGCATTTCCTTTCAGTCAAGGGAGCCTTTTGCCCTTACTCAGAGCAACAGGCCAAAATCCCCTCCCACTTCCCTTAACAACTTAATGCCAGTTCCTGAGCAGAGAACAGGAGGAAAATTCCTTTGTTTGTGGAGAAACTGTGGAATGTCTTTGAAGTCAGTGCAGTTGCCATTAATTCACTTTAAAACACTGTTTAAAAATTGGCTTTTCTAAAATACAATTTACATTTTCTACAAATATCCACACAAATCTCTTCATTCCAGTCTTTTTAAAACATAGAAATTGAATTGTAGCAACCCATATGGCTTTTGATGGCCAGTCTCTTCTTTTCTACAATTTGATTTAAGACACAAGTTTTAAACTGACAATATAAGTAATGAGAGCTTCTGACACAGGCGAGCGGGGGTACTGCGCCCACTTCTGACATATTTTTCCCATGCAAGCACCTTTTGAACGTGGATTTCTTTATGATGAAAGGTGTTTCTCCTGACATTGTGCTTATGGGGGTTCCTTAAATAAGTTGTTGGCGATCACCCCACAAGGATGTTGGATCTTCTCTGCTGTTTGAGAATCATTATTTTGCAAATTTAACAGCCAAGGAAAACAGATTTTAGGCACTTCTGGGTTTTCCTTGGGATGTAGCACTGCCTTTTCAAGCAGTTTTATTTTACTCTGTGGGCTCCCAAAGCCAGGTTATGTCAATGACATAGGCAAAATGGATTGGCGGCCTATTTTTCAGGTTTCCCTGCGCACTTCTCAAAGATTTTGAGCGCACATAAGGCTTTTCGGTGGCCATTCTGTTTTTGATGAAAGCAGCGCACACTGATGTTGCAGGACATAGACTAGTGGGTCAGAACATCCCACATAGTTCATGTGGGACTCCTGCCGGTGCAGCTATCTCTCTTGGTTTGGTGAACAGACCCATGGGATACCCTTATGGCACCCATGGGCAGGGGTGCAACCCTGTGCCCCTAGTGTATGTTTTTGGGCTCCTGTGTGTGACCCACAGAGCAGGGTACGGGCTGGTGGCAGCTCTGTGCTGAATTGACTGGTGCCATGAGCGTCCTCCATTTTGGGATGCCCAGGCCCTGTCATTGGAATCAGAATATTTCTGATGGAGACAAAATGGCCCCCATGGCCTCTTGCCTTCCATCGCCTGTTACCTTTATCTTCCCTAAGTCCCGGGAAGCCCTGCCTCTGTCCCTTCCCCCTGACAGGCTGTTGGGTGGAAGTTCCATATATGGTAGTGTGGGGAAGTGCTGACCAGACTGGCTGGAGCCTTCCCAACGACCGTATGTTGTGGGTACGCCTGTGGGTGGGACCTGGGTGAATGGAGTGTGTGACGAATACGCATTCTATGTTGTGGGTGTCTGGCATCTGGTGGTTGACACAATGACTGAGACAGCCCTGCCCGAAACTGGTATGAATGAAGTATGAAGTGTTGAATGGCTCGGTACTTGTCCCAATACACATAACTTGTTGTGAGTGTATGGAGGGAAGTGAATGGCCTGAATTCACTGTGTGCCTGATTGGCTGCCTGCCTGCCTGAATGCCCTTAGTCGTGATTGGATGCTTGAGTATGACCGAGCGGAATGAATGGGAAATCAACAGTATATCTGGGGACCTCTCACTGCTAGGAATAGTGTTCAGAAGCTGAAGTCCACTACGACGAGTAACTGGAATAACTGAAGCTTGACCTTGAAGTCCTGTTGGACGAGAAGAATTGCTGTGGCTCTCCTTCACAATCTGAAAGCTGCTGTGCCTCCGAGGACTGACCCAGAGAGGACCTGGTAAGGCGCTCTCTTCCCGAGCTACCATCGTGCACCAGCTGACCTTTGCCAAAGCTCCCTGGTAGACAGACCTTCGAGAGGCTGCCGACCCGATACGGGGACTGCTGCGGAACTCCAAAGAGATGCACCCGGACTGTTTTCCGCCACTGTCGACGACCGTCGTCGACGACCGGGGCTGCCATGCTCTTGTTTTGCCTAAAAACTTCATTGATCCAAAGATGCTCTCATCCGCATCGTCGCTGCTGTATCCTGCTGGAGAAGGCCTGACCGTCGATACGCCGAGGAGCATCTGCCGGTGGGTTTCCCGCCACCCAAAGTCCACAGAGACGCCGACGATTCCAGGCCCTTGCTGGGCCACAGTTCTTCAAACTCTTTGCGGTCCAGAACTATCAACACCGAGGTGCCCCGCACGCCTCTTCCTTGCAGGACGTTTACGCTTCCCCGTCAACGAGCACCGCTAGGAACGACGCAGCCACTTCACCGTCGTACTCGACCTGTTCTCTGTCGGACTTTCGACGACCCGTGACTCCTGCCGGAAAGGGAGGACACTCAAGAAGGGCCATTGATACCCCGACGAGGAACGATACAACGTCAAAGTACTTCGGGTTTGCAGAACTATTGGGAAGTCTACTGTGAACAATATATGGACTGGGTTTGTATCTTTCTTCTACAGGTTGCCCAGGTGGGGGGATCTGCACACAGAACTGTGTCTAGGTAGCGGGACCAGTATTCTGCCAATTGTTCAACCATCTTGCTTTCCTTCCTCTCTCTACTGCTGGTTTCTTCTTTATTTTGATCTGTGTGTCATTCTGACCGTATGCACTTTAATGAGATCTGATAATGTTAGTGGTACCACTCTAGAACTGTATATATTTACCTTTGTTGATTTTAGGAGTACAAAGTGAGTTATCGTGATAGTGTATGTTATCTTGAATATTCATTATATAAAGACTGTGTTTTAACCAATACAGTGTGCGGACATTCCTTTGTGGGTGCTTCGGGACTACACTGTATTTAAGAACCAGCCCGCATCTCCTCCTGAGAAGCTAGGCCTTGATTGCTCAACCACGTACCAATAATAGAGAATCTTGGCTGGGGTCCTCTGTGCCTCTCCTCTACCATATAGAGAGCGGAAGTACAGACACCCCCCACCGGTGGTTTCTTTACAACAGGTTTGCATTGAGGGAAGCTGTGCTATCATTTTAGAATGTACTGAATATTGATTTACCACACCAGGACCCTCATTATAAGTTTGCCAGTCAGGAAATAAGGTGCCGGTAACAACCTTTACCAGACCGGCAAACTACAAGTCTGCCAGTACGTGCAGTGAACTACTGGCAGGCCTGACGTGCCAATAGTTCATGCCCCCTACAGACAGATTTGTCACTGAAGCACCAGCACCATTACTAACAGTACTTCAGTGTTCACATTCCCGTGGAGTCCTGTCAGAGTCCACGGGAATGGGACTTATCGTTCCTCCGCCGCCTGTAATATCATGGTATTACAGGAATATCGGGAGGTGGAAACCGTAAATCGAGATTGCCGGTAGGCCACTGGTGCCGTCAAATTATAATGAGGGCCTATGTACCAATTCAAAATTATGATAGTCCGAAAGGACAACATTGGTCCTCATTACGAGTGTGGCAGTCTGGAATTAAGGGTGCCAGTAGCAACATACCGCCACCCATTCTGAACTGCCACACTGCAAGTCAGCAGGCGGGAGCCGTTGTGCCCAACAGATCTGACATGCTGGGGCAACAGCAACCACCCACATAGCTTCCATCTCCCCACTCACATTGCGCCATATGGGGCTCCATGAGAATGGGAATTAACATTTACCAGCACCTGACCTCCCAATCCGCCTGGACTTGTAATATGCCGGTGGCACCGGGAAGTTAGGTGCTGGTTAAGTGTTGCGTGTGTGGCAGCAACCCACTGGAACCACCGCAGGGTTACTGCCAGACTTGTGATAAGGCCCAATATCTCCTAAATTCCCTAGCATGATTTAGGTGTAACTCATTTAAGTCTAGCCCACCACATAACGAAGTCATTTGTGAAATGTACTGTTCATTCAAAATTGCAGGTTTTCTGTGGAAATGGCATAGCTAAGCTCCCTTTTATCCTAATAGGTCTTTTTAAATATCTATAGCTTTCACATCTCACAAATGTATCAATCAATTGTGGAAATGTGGAATGTTTTACACCATTCCGCAAATCCAGTGTGAGAATACACCTGTGAAAGTACGCCAGGTTAAATTTATTTAACTGTAATTTACAAAATGCTGTGCAATGGGAAATGCTATCTGCTTAAAACTGCGAACACAGCACAGAGAAATGTAGAAAAAAAAGTTTTGTTCTTCTTTAAATGTAATCTCACTCAGCTTTTAATACAGTGAGATTGCTAAGTGCATTTCACCTGTCAATAACAGTCAATTGGTTATGACTTATCAGAAACTGACAGCGGTGCACAGGAAAAATGCTATTCTTAAAATAAATTTGATTTCACGTACCTTTAAATAAAGTTGGAATACAATGTTACATTTCACAATAAAATGTTAACGCATTCTATTTGGGATCAATTTCCACTATTGGCATTCCCCCAGTTCCACCACTACAGGGCCATTGCAAGAAAATGATTCTAGAGGACTTACATATAATTGCCTTAGGAAATATTTACACTTACTTTTAAATAATTGTTTAGAGCACAGAGCTCGCCTGCACCCTCTGAGTTTCCAGACAATTCTCCCTGGTCAGCTAGGACCCTCTGCTCTGTTTAACCACCTCTATAAAATCAGATCTTCCCCACCTACAATCTGTTTCAGGCTTCCTGCTGGACAAGACTCACTAACCTCTAGATATTATCCAAGGTCAGCACTCAGCCAGTTGGAGAGAGGTCTACCTTTCTGCAGCCTTCTCTATCTCAAAGCTCTCTCTCCAATTCATGTCTGTTTCTCTTTATATAATGTCAAGTAATGTCGGGAGGATAGCTCAGGAGCAACATGCTCGCCTTGGAATCAAGATGACACAGAGCAACACAGGTTCGATCCCCAGGTCCTCGCTTAGAAACCTCTGGGTATTAAACACGTTATAAATAACCAATCATATCACAAATATTCCCCACTATGTTATATTGGCATCACACTTTGTAATTGTCCATGCCTTTCCATTGGCTGGTTAACATGTTGTCTCCTCCAGAGAATACACCTCTTCTTAGAATAGGTAAAAATCTGAACAATGTTGGTATTCATAATCATATATTTCATACCTATCTACTTGTTGCACCATTACACTTCGATGAAATATGGATTTCTAGATTTTCCCAAAGCTACTGAATTCAGGAACATGTGGCATGACTTTGTACAATTACCTTTGACAAAGTTATTAATTTGTATGATTTTATTAATTTTGGATAGATATGCAAACACCATGCTTAGATTGGCTGCACGTGGGAGAGTCACACAATTACAAATACTTTCCCTTTTTGACCTCCTAGGTTTTTACTAATGACTCCTTCTTTAGTGGCCCCTCTGCCTTCATATTACTGACTCCTCCTGATATCAGATTGCCACACCTAATGTTGCTACTTTCTCTTGGATATCTCCTCCTTCCAGACCTCACCTTCTACCACCACCTCTGTAAACTCACTCTACAACTCCAATATTATCAGCTCTTTCTCATTCTCTCCTGCTACCATCAACTCCTTCTCTTCACTCTCCATCTCTGACTTCATCGCCTACTTCTGTATAACTCCTGCTCCCACTTCCTCCTCCTGTTGACCTACCAGCCTTGATGTTACCCCATCCTGTCGCTCTCCTGCTCCTTCTCTTGCTAACTCTCCAGCCTTGATATTTCCACCACTCCTGCTCTCCTCATCCACCACCTCTACAGCTTCTTATGTCTCTCCAACCTTCTCATCTTCCACTGCACTCATGTCTCTGTCCTCCTCTAAATAAAGATGGGCATCCTGCTCTTGCAACCACACTCAGAAATCTGGTTTGGCTATATTTATACTGGGTTTCCTCCACCCCAGAGTGGGTCTTACTTTTAGGGTCTGTAACTATGAGTGCTGATTAAGTGAGAGCTGGGAATGCCTATTTTCTGTGAGTAGAAGTGGGGCTTTGACAGGATTCAGGTGGTACGACCAAGCCTCTGGCATCTCTTTCATCTCGGATTAGATGTGCTGCTCCGACTGTCCTCAAGGCTTCATGCACTGTGCTGAGTAGTACAGTGTTTCTAACTTGTGGATTACTGATTGGAAACATGCCGGGAAAGCCTTCTGCATTGTCCAATCTACAGTTTGCTTGTTGTACCAGATGGTGGAATATTCTATTTTTCTGACATACTTTGCTTTGGTTTCTATGTGGGTTTCTCTGTATTGGTAGACTCAAAACAATGCATGCATGGGACTGTTGTGATCACTGTAGATCCTGCGCAGCTTAGAAATATCTAGCTTTGGTGTGCCAGGCAAGCTAGCAACAGTAGCTCTAGTTGCATTTCCCTTTGTGGACAATCTGAAGACCATGTACTGTCCTACTTACCATGCAACTGTAACTAAGTTGAGCATATTCTTGTCGTTTTTTGCGCCCTGATGCCCCAGGGTCTGGCGCGCTCTATAAATAATAAACTTAACTAAAATAATAAACTAAACTATTTTTTTAAAGTAATTTTCTTTGAAAAAATTACTTTGGAAAAACCCATTGATTTTTTTTTTCATTTTGGTGGTCCCTCCTTCTAGGCCCCCTTCCCTATACTATAACCCCTACCACAACACCCTTCCCATCCCTTTTAACCCCTTACCTCCCTATATAGTTCGATTTGTTTTTTTGAAGTAATTTCTTCATAGAAAATTACTTTGAAAAAACTAGTGTCGGCAAAAGAAAGCAATGCTGAGGCTCTGCCCTTAAAGTGGGAAGCCTTTCATTTCAATGAGGCGAATTGGGTCTGAATAAGAGAAGCTGTAGACTCCTTCAATTGAGCCGGTGGAGAGTTTTCACTAGTGTATAGTCCATTATGAAGATCTAGATCTGAGCCAGGGCTGATGGGTCAATGGGGTGGTCTACAGCCATCCTATTCCACCTCAACCTGACAGAAGCGTTTGAACTGGTAGATCATAATATCCTCTGCCACCATCTCACCACCTCAGCCAACTTCTCCAAAGAAGCCACAGCATGGATCACATCCTTCTTTGAGGTAAGGGTCATACAACTGTTTGCCGACAATGTCAAGGCCCCACCAGCACCTATTCACTGCAGGGTCTTTACCAGACCCCTCTTTGACATCCTTGACTCAATCAGCATAGCATATACTAACTATGCTGATGACACACAAATCCTCCTTCCACTCTCTGGCAACTATACAGATGATGCCAACACTCTCAACCACGCCTATACTACCATCCAGTCTCGGATGGCAGCCAACCACCTGTGCCTAAATGGTGACAAAATGGAAATCCTGCTGATTGGGCTTCCCACAGTGCTCAAGAAACTCAACTACCAATACACATCCTTCGAAATTGATGGCACCCTGATCCCTATCTCTAACTCCATCAATCCACATAGATGCCACCCTCTCCCGCCAAGGGAATGCAATCACCTCCTGCACTGCCTACACATCCAAACTGATAAATGCCTCTAGACCCTTCTTCTCCCCTGACAGGTGCCTTACCATAGAACGGGCTGTCATTTGTGCTAGTTTTGATTAGTGCAATATCCTATTGCCAGAAACCTCATCCCAAAACATTCTAAAGCTTCAAATCATTCAGAACAACGCACTCCGAGCAGCCCTCAACATCCCCAAACAAGCTCACATCTCTGCAGCCAGAAAAACGGCACACTGGCTTCCTATGCGCAAATGGAT
Organism: Ambystoma mexicanum; assembly: GCF_040938575.1. Classification (NCBI taxonomy): domain Eukaryota; kingdom Metazoa; phylum Chordata; class Amphibia; order Caudata; family Ambystomatidae; genus Ambystoma; species Ambystoma mexicanum. The sequence continues at coordinate 463,233,015 of NC_090923.1, forward strand.
CATCTTCAAAACCATGTCCATCACTCATAAATGTCTGTCCAACACAGCTCACCCCTATCTCTCACAGAAAATCACCAAAGCCCAGTCATCGGGGCTCACAAAGTCTATGTATGCAAATGGACTCCTACAACTCAAAGTAAGACGTTAAAAACTAGGAGGCTGCAGTTTCCCATCCATCACAGCCAGTCAATGGAACTCTTCCTTCCCTCACCTTCCTGAGAGCAGAACCCTCCTACTGGGTTTTCCAGATATCCCTTAAAACCTGGTTGTTTGCATAAAAATTCCATCACACATTACAATGCCTTGCACTGCCTCACCTTACCAACTGCACTCCTTTTATCTCTGCTTAATGTGCACTGATTCACCCTACCAACTGTATGTTTTACACGTCTGCTGTATCACCTGCAAGTACCTGGTTCACTGTAACAGTGTCTTGATGGATATGGGTTGCTGCACACTCTATAAATGAAATAAATAAACTGTAAACTCGCGAGTGTCTGGGTTGGAGCCAATGGAATGTCCTGTGCCATTTGCTGGGGGACAGCGCCAACTGACCAAGGGATTACCAAATACCACCCACCGGGTCCACCATCCACTGGCTCAGGATGGCCACAAGCCAAGCTGGCAATTCCAGGCAGGACTTCATCAGCTACAAAAGGAGCAGTGATGTGAATACTAAGGTAGGGCCAACTCCTTAGTATGTGAATCTAGTATATGGCAATAGCAATGAATAGACACCATTGCAGAGAGGGACAATGGTAAACACAACATTTAGCAAAGGAAATATGAGATGAAGTAGCTGTACAGGACTTAACATGCCTTGTGTGAGTCTCTGCCTCGTATGCTGCAAGGGTCCGACTAATGGACACAAAAAGAAAGGAGTTACTCAGCTTGATAATAAACAGAGAGATGTCTCTCAATAGATGTTCAGGAGCTTGACATTTATTAGCAACTAAATTGATCAAAGGTGGAGTTATGAGGTGTTACCCAGCTCTAGAAAATGCACAGTCAGAGTCACAGGGCGTAAGCAATAGGGGAGAAATATAGAGAGAGGATCACAGGAAACAGTAAGGTATACACATGTTAACATAACCCTCACTGCATCACAAAATTTAGAAAGGTTCTTTCCCCAGTCAGGTTAATTTCTTGGGGTGTATGATAGTAGTTGTGTTAGATCATTATGCTTTTTAATAACAGGTTATTGGGTATTAAAATAGCTCAACAAGTTAAGCACTCAGTTGAGATATTTGTTTGTAACCTGCAGTCATTGACTCAAATTCCAGCAGAGCTTACTGATAAAGTGAAGACCATTACATTGCTAATAACAAGAACTACTATTGCAGTGGATAAAAGTGGCGGTCAAATATAAATCCACTGCAACATCACCAATTAGTTTAGAAATCAAGCTGTTTTTACAAGAAAAGACTCTCTGAAAGACGTCAAAGAAAGACGGTTAAGACACATGGGGCCTCATTACGGGTCCGGCGTTAACCCTACGATGCTTCTGGTGGTTTCCCGCTGGAAGAGTAACACTTTAACAGTGCCCGACTTCCCGGTGCCACTGGGACATTACATGTCCCGGCAGATCAGGAGGTCAGGCGCCGGCAAATGTTAATCCTCATTCCCATGGATTCTCGTAGGACTTCATGGGAGTAGGGAGATTGAAGCACCAGCACTGTTACTTATGGTGCAGAGTCTTCTGTGAAAACTCGGCAAGCAAGTGCCATTGCCAGGCGCAACGGCCCCGCCCGCAGACTTGTAGTGTTAATTCCGGACCGCCACACTCATAATCAGGCCCATGGACTTTCCACTTCAGCTCCTCTGACTGCAAACACGTGAAGGTTTAAATGTTATCCTGTTTAATTTAAGAAGGGATACCCATAGAGATTAATAGGGCCAATTCCTAGGAGCGCAGGACACTTGAGAGTAAAAAAACAATATTGTCTAATTATACGATCAATGAAATTCAGAACTTTGCCAAGGAAAATGTAGAGTAAGATGTGTGATTGTTATGTTAAGACCATTTGTAGAGCACACACTATCACCAACTGGGGCATCATGGAACTAAGAGGCACAGACTGAGTGAGCAACAGAAAAAGAGGAGGCAGAGGATTAAACGCTGGAAAGAAAGGTGATAACTGATGGAGCAGAGCGAATGAGCCAGACCATTCCAAAGCAGGGACGCGGCTACTTAGAAGGAGCACCACCCCATGTGGGGACCGCAGGCCTATCTTGTAGAAGGCTCGATGGACCAGGCAGAATGCCTCAAACTTTACTCGTTTGGCCACTGGGAGCCAGTGAAAAGAGCTAAGAATGGCACAGGTAGAGGAGAGGCGAGGGGCCCCTACAGCCACCGGGCTGCCGAATTGTGCACAATTTGTAAGCGTTGGAGCAGATATGCAGGTTGGGCAAGCTAGAGGGCATTACAGTAGACAAGAGATGAGACAACCAAAGAGCAGAAAAGCAGCAGGAGGTGGGGGAGGACTTTGCACAGGAGAAGGAGTTTGAACTGGATGGCTTTGCACACTGCACTAACCTGATCACCCATTGATGGGGAGGCTGATAGTTCGACGCCAAGATCTTTCACTTTTGCCAACGGGGATGGCAGAGGTCAGAGAGGCCAGAAATCGGAGAACCACAGTGAGGAGTCAGGCGGGGCACCAACCACCAAGACCTCTGTCTTATCACCATCTAGACAGAGCCAGTTGCTCCCCATCCAGGTATGGATGGTCAGCAGGTATGAGCGACACCGCTGAGCAGTGTACAGCAAGGCCAGATAGAGTGTGTGTGTTGTTCACATAGGAGTAGCACGGAAAACAAAAAGAGTGAATGGATTTCATCAGGGGGTGGATATATGTATTGAAAAGAAGAGGAGAAAGGGCAGAACCCTGGGGAATCCGGCACGTGAAGAGCAGAGGAGGAGAAGTGGAGGGAGGAAGAGAGAGGGATTGGGAGCGGTGCGAAAAAAGACAGGAACCAGTCAATAACCCGGCCAGAGACACCGACTGCAGACAGTCTGTTGATCAGAATGGCATGATCAATGGTGTCAAATGCTGCAGAGAGGTCTAAAAAGATCAGGGCACCAATGCCCCCCTGATCTGCGATCTGAACCAGATCGTCGAGAGCAGACACCAGGACAGATTACATACCTCTGCCAGCCCTGAACCCAGACTGAAAGGGATTGACCAGGGCTTCAAGCAACTTCATGGGGAAAGACAGCAGAGAGATGGGGCAGAAATTAGAGGAGAATGAAGGATCTATTTTTTTTGTTTAGAAGGGTGATAACCAGTGCATGCTTCGGTGTGCCAGGAATGTGACCAGTGAAAAAGGATAAATTAACCGCTGAAGTCAAAGAAGTGGTGATGCGGGTGAAAAAGCGCAATGGGGTCTGTCGGGGAAATGGATTTAAGACTCACGGTGGCCAAGTTGATGTCGGCCTCCGTGACAACCGGGAATTTAGACCAGGCACAAGCAGAAGGTTTGAGGGGAGGGAAGTCTGCATCAGTGAGGGGAGGGACCCAGGAGTCAGAATGTATTCTTCTGATGGTGGTAATTTAGTGCTGGCATTCTGATAGGCTGCAGTAGCTCTGCTAAATGAGCGGGTGCACCGTAAACAAAATGCCACATGCGCTCGGCCTGGCGACATGCCAGACGGCGGTCTGTGAGCCTGTCGGAAAATCGAGGCTTGCAGGCCATGCCTGAGGCTTGGAACATTTCAGCGGTGACAGGAGGTTAGCCATGGTCAGAAGAGCTGCTGAGAGCGTGGTCAGGTCAGGACGGGCGTCATCTGGGAGAGCATTGGAGATGCTTAGCATGATGTGGGCGCTAGGAGTCTTTGTGCCAGTACCAGTAGGATGGATGAGGGAGAGCAGGGACAGAGGTGCCGTGGCGGACGTTAATAGAAAAGGGGACGATAAAGTGATCGGGCCAAGTGGCTGGCAGACAAGGGCATTCCATGACTAGAGAAGGTGGTGCAAGTATGAGGTTGAGCATATTACCAAGTGCGTGAGTGGGTCCTGTGACCAGCTGGGGTAGGCTGAGGTCTAACAAAGAGGTGGTCAGCCTGAAGATCCTTGACGTTATTGGGGCGGAAATTAAAATCACCCAGCACAATATGAGTATCCTACTGTAACCTGAGATCAGTAAGCTCCTCAGTAAAGGACAACACAAACACTAAGTCATGGCCTGCAGAGCAATAGACCAGGAGAGCATGCAGGGTGCACAAGGTGGAGATACTAATGCACAGAAGCAGCTGTTCCATGTTGGAGGCGTGCTTGAAGGGCAAAACAGAGCAAGCAAAGGTATATCTGCACATAATGGCCACCCCTCTGCCAGCCCGGGGGACTAGCTTTGTCCAGCCTCAGAATACTGTTGGTTGGGATAGACCAAAATCTGGCATCATCATGATGTATAAGACGTCAAGATCACTGATTCAGAGTATAAAGGATATTACATTACATCAACGACTGGATGCACTTTCATCCACAGTGAACGACTTTAAAGGAGTAATACCTTTTTCTGAATTCAAGAGGTATTTCAGACTAGACTTGTCTTTGTCCTTTAGAACTTGCTAGAGTTAGCCCATGCTTCAACTATATTTCATAAGATCTCTTGAGACCAATGTTCAGTCTGTAAATCCCTTAAAAGTATAACCAAGAATGCTCAGATAACAAGCATATAGAAACATATTGCTAAGTAATCTACTCTTACAAGACAATATTCAAAGTCGGCTTCTTTACTATGCTTGATAGGAATGCAATATTTCTGTTGGACCAAGTTATTGGGAACACATAAGCATTACCTATTTTACCTGAACCTAATGTACAGGGTTTCTTAAAGAATTGTCATAGTTTTCAGAAACATCACAATTGTGGAAATGTCTGCAGCTACATAACTGATATTTTGTTTACACATTTCCTTTTTAGGGAAACCAATTCAAAATATCAGGAAAAGCTTTTTATTGCTCCCTTTTAAAAAGATGCAGGGATACATTTTCAGAAAATGCCTATCAAGTATAGGCATTCTAATGCGGAGCCAATCTAATCCACAGAGGAAAAGACAATATTTGATAGATAAAATGTCACTTGTTTTATGGATGTAAAAATGTAGTTGCTAGAAAAAAGGTGTCATGCAGGCTTTTCTTTGGCATGATACAGAAGGTAGCCTTCAGCTGTAACGGTGTAGCAGGGTCAGTATCACAAACAAATCTGACAGAAAACGAAGGCATTGTGCTAAACCTATACCTGTCGGAGACCTAAGAAGGAACAGTCCACTACGAGCATCTGGTCTTGAAGTGTGTGTTTTCCCCATAAAATATACATACCAATTCATTTGAATGTCAATTGGAAGGACACATATATCTGTAGTCAATGCACATTAAATACATCAACCATTAATAGGACAAATAAAAAAAAACAAATAACTTTTGACAAATTCAGAAGTTATTTGTGTTACATAAAAACATAAGGCCTTATTTTAATCACTGCTCAGAAATGGTCTAAAATTTAGGGCGGATTGCCAAAACCTCCAAGTGTGGAACTGAAACTTGACATTCAGAGCTGGCAGTGCAGGGGGCGGGTCAGATTAGAATGGGACAGGCCCCCATGCTAATGCAGCCCATCTGCTACGCTTCCGCCAGAGGCAGTGGGAAAAAGGCTCCTGATAGTGTTGAAGTGACATGGTTTTGATTCGTGTGTGCATGTGAGGAGGAGTGGCTTCTCTCTGGTCCATCGGTGTGGGTATACCATGGATGGAAATTTACCCAGGAGGCCAGACACAGGGGATGCTTACTATGGAGCTGGATGTCCAGAAGAGGGCGAGATCAGTAGATTATGGGGAAAGTGACACAAATGCTTGGCCCCACAAGCTAACAGGTAATCCTCCAGACAATCGTTTTTCAGACTGCAATGCCATTACAAAAGGGATAAGACCATATTCAGGTCATGCTTAGTCCCATCCCAAAAAAACAGCAGACCAGCTGGAACTGCTAGTTTGCATCACTTTTGCATGTGACTGCAAGCAGCTGGAGACATCTAACAGACTCAATGGGCATTATGAGTAAGTGCAAGTTGGGTCTCTAATCACAGAATTGTCTGGATCTGTATCTGGGAATACCTTCCTTAGAGGTTAATGTCTAGGGGTTTTGAATCAATCACAAACATGGCATTGTTCTGGGAAAATCTCCAAAACATCACTGTTTGGCCTGCCATACTAGGGAAAGGCCATATGCAAATCAGGCTTGTTCTAAACCCAGCAATTTCATTTTAGCCAGAGCTGCTGGGTCTCATCCCATCTGCATGAAACCTCAAGCAACCGAAGACATGGTTTAGCCTCATTAGGCATCGTCAGAGATGGGTAACTTGGGTCTGCAGGCACAGCAGTCTCGGGGCCCATATTTGAGCCTACCTGTCCCATTCAGGTTCACATTAGGCACTGTTTTGAGCAACCCTAAAGACCATCATTTTCAGCCTGCCATTAAAAAACGGGAAAGACCATATGCAAATCAGGCTTGGTCCAATCCCAATAGGGGAAGTCCAGCCTGAACCGCTTGGTCATATTCCTTTTGCACTACACCAGAAGCAACTCCAGACATGTTTCAGTCTCATCGAGCATCGTCAGTGAGGTGTAGCCTGGATCTTTAGGCACAAAAGACTCATGACTCACATCTGGTTTGAGTTGGTCTGCACCCTGTTAGTAAATATGCTACCCCAGCCTGGTATTCTCCATTCTTCATTAGGTTATGGCTCCAACCCTCTCAACTAGGGTTGGAGAAATAGTAGCAAGGATGATTAGCACCCTGAAGCATTCCACTGTTGCGCATAAGCTTACTTGAAGTGGTGGCATGTGTGCTAGGCATTGGTGTTTACCAAAACATAACCAAACATCAAGATATGCATAGAAAAAAGAGATTGCCATCAGTCCTATAAAAGAAAGAACATTTATTATTATGACTGGTGCCTTACTACCGGGTTTGCCTACTTATTTCCTGGCACCCTTCATGTTACCTACCACATTTGCAGCCAATCCACCTGACAAATCTATGGAATGTATACTGTTGAATTGGGCAAACTTAAGTCATTGACCTTAGGGGCACTTGCCATACATTTCATGTTCCCCCTCGTTCCTCTCCAATGGATTGCCCAAGGAATTGAGCCCCCCACCTAAAGAGCTGGAGATCATCCCTCGCATATATCATGGGAGAAAACAACAAACCATCTAACTTCAAAAGGAATAAACACAAATGCAACATAGGTATCACAATGCAAAAAATGTAAAGGAAATAAGTATACAACTTGTTACACAAACAACATCTGTTGTTGTATCAGGCGTTTCTGCTTAGTGCAAAACTCTTACAGTGATGGGAAAAGTTATACGTTTTACATCAGCTATAAAACGTAACTAAACGTGTTGCATTCAGGTTTGGGCAAAGTGCAGTGAATATGCATGGTATTACCAAACGTTTTACTACATTACCCTATTAATAAATATAGGGTAAACATCAGTAATGCCATGTCTATATTTTTTGTATATAACGTGTAACTAAATTAGGTCTCCAATGGAAAACGTATAGAGCTGGAAGTACTGATTGTAAACAAGCATGGCATTAGCCAACTGGTATACTCATTTCGTTGACTGCTTCCACTCCAGGGACTCTGCATAGTCTCCAGCTCCGTTTTAGAATGGCAGCTTTTTGCTCTAAACTTTTTTTCTAATTGCATTGCATTTCAAAAGTGCACGGCAGCAACGAGTAGCCGATTTGACAGTATCCGCTTCTCTGAAAACACATACGAAGCAGAATTCATGTCACTACATCATTAGAGATACCGTAGGCTACAGGAAATAATTGACTGCAATCAAAGCATTTCTAATCAAGCCGAAGCTGCTGCATATCTGAACAAAGCACAACATCACGTTTGTTAAGGATGGCCCTTCTCCATACATAATTTTCATTTGGAAAAAAAAGATGAAGGGGAGATTCACACAATGTCTGTGCTATTTTGACATCGGCACATTTCCCTGGCTACAACCCCAAAAGCAGAAAATATAGTCTCTGATCCTGAAAGAGAAAAGCTCAGATCTTCTAATCATTTGCCCTCTACTGGAATGAATATGAACTTAGAATGACTTCCCCTTCCTGCTCTTTGAAAGAGCAGGGTGGTATGCTTCCTGGGCATTAACCCCTGTACACCTACGCGCTCATCCTTCATAGTTCGTCAATATTCCAAACGGAGAGCTACGATGATAAATGGGGATAGGCAGGACTTGGCCATTTATGTCAAGAAGGTGAACCCACTAAAGAGAGATCTAAAATAGAGCCACAATAACTGCTAAATCTTCTCTGCTCTCAGTACCAACGCACAGACACCACAATACAAAGCGCTTAGAAGATTCAGATGGAGTTACATGTTTTCATTGCTTATTCACTTTCCTCTTAAACTGGTATAAGCGAGTGTTTCAATGGAGGGGACGATAAAAAACGTTCTACAAAAAGGTCAGCTTTTCATGTAAGATTTCCTGAAGTCTGTAGAATTCATGCACTGGTTATAAATTAATAAATTAAATATTGATTTTTGTGAGTCTTTATTCCTCACAGTAGAGGGGCCAGGCATGTGTATTCTGGTGGTCTGCGTGCTCTATTTCATGCAGGACGCTGTGCCGTCTACACCTGGATTTTAGGCCAACAGCACTTAATAATAATCATAATGTTATTTATTTCTTATGATGCACAACTCACCCATAGTAGACATACAAACACAAGGTCAGGCAGAGAAAAAGAAGTAATGAGCCCAGGAAATCATAACATTACCTCCAGTACCGTTCAATCATTAGAGTTAAAAAAAAATGGTAGGTAATTCCTAAAATGAGGCACACAAACATTACAACTTGTTCCACCAACGAGTTTTAGTTTAACACGGGGATGGTGGAGCTTGTTATCTCCATTAGATCTTAATGATCTAGGTGCATGGGCATCATGCAAGCAGTTAGTAAGATAGCCTGGGGCTTTCCCTGCTCGACACTTTTAAGTAAATTGTTCGAATTCTGTGTGAAAACCTCGGGAATAGGCAGCCAATTAAGTGTTCTTCTGGCTTCCTTAACATGGTCCATCCTGTCCAGTCCATACATCACTCTCTTTGCGCACTTTGTATAACCTGCAAGCTGTTACAGTAATACATTTTCGAGTTGAACAAGGCACCAGCCAAAACAGTCAAATTATTAGTAGATAAATAAGGTTTAATCTGCTTAATCAGCTTGATGGTATACATGCACGTTGATTTTAGGTGTGCTATCTGCATTTTCATGGAGAGTTTGGAGTCAAAATAAACTCCAAGGGTCTTAACCGATCACACAACAGGTATGATACAGTAGGCAACCTTAAACTGACCATATCTCTCATCTAGCTTTTTCAAATGCGGAGCAGTTCCAACAATAAGCAGCTCTATTATACTGTCCTTGAGCGTGAGGGAATTCATAGCCATCCATGCCTGAACAAGAGAGTAGGTTTTATTTATCATAGATTAATCGAGATCATATTTACCGGTCAGCTCAAAAATGACCTTCCATGGTGGGGCTTGAAGGCCAACAATAACAAGCCCCAGCAAGCAAACTGCTGTTTGCATCAGTGGATGAAGGCATTCCTCATGAAATGCAGACAGTGGCAGCTATGATGTTCAGTTCGTCAGGTTCTTTCTATGTTTTAGACAGTGACCTGAACACCTGGGCTCTACTTACAGATACTGTGCACCAGTACACATGCAGGTGTGGCTGGTATAAGCATTGGCACAAACATTGTCCTACAGAAAAATCCATATTTTCTTTTTGTTTTATTTACAGACCAGTCCGAGGTTTCCTCTAGTGCTAAAAGGGTATATTATTAGCACTAGGGTAAACATGTGTTAGAAGAATACATGGTTCCATAACTTTAATCTGTGCATTTATATATGTGCGCATTTGCATTTATTTAATGCCCCATATAACCTCTATTTTTCTGTACACCATTAATCTTTTGTTACAACTGCTTGCTTCATTGACAAATTCTACCGTGGGGTAGCAAAATCGAGCTGCAATCTCCACAATGCCATATTCACCCAGTTACCACAAAAAAAGGGGGGGGGATTTAAAATCCACACCAACGCTTTCTCGTTTTCTTGTTATCTTCCTTTATTGGTTTACACGGGAAAAAAATGCATACATTGCATTTTTCCAAAAACAATGGAAATTCGTTTCCACAAATAGAAAAATGACCCCTATCAAGTGCAACACTCCTCCTATTTCGAGGCGTTGATGTATATATATATATATATATGGACACATGTAAAGACATGCCACCCAATATGTGTTTCCACTAGGTGAATTCGGCCCTACTGATGATAATGTACAAAATTGCACTTACATCGGTGCAACGTCTCTGTACTGAGAGCCCTGAGAAATATTAAACCATCTTCTGGCATTTTTATATGATCTCAAATTGCTACATGTCTTGTAGCTGCCTCCATGGGTTGGCAGTGAGGGTGAAGGCAGTGTGCAAATGGACTATCCACCAATGAGTGCAGGAAGTCAGTGGATGGGAACAGTTCTAATTGTAACTGCACTCCAAAGACGGTGAACGGAATGTCAATCATACAGAAATATTAAACACTCTCAACCATAAGTTGCTTCCGAATAACAGTAGTTTGATAAACCTTAAAACAAAATTCTGCCTCTTTGTTGTCTTTGTTGATCCCTCACATGATCTCATATAGCCATATAGACCGAGGGAGGGGCTGTTATCAGGAGATCATGATGACCCACCACCAAGTTATGGCCCGAGCCATAGGGTCATTATCTCAAGTGATAATGATGCCTCCCAAGGTATGTAGAGCTATTAGCACAGGGTGGTAGTAGCAATACATGTTTTTGAGTTTTGGTGGTGAAGTAAAAAAATGTTATTTTAATACTGGGTAAAGTAAATAGGCAACTGAGCTAGTAATTGAATGTGCTTTTATTTTGTCATATTGAAATAACACAGTTGTTCCAAGAAATGAAGCAATTTAATTGCAAACTTGGCTTGACTAAAACCGGTGTAACATGAGAATGCATTTGGCATCATGTAAAAGTAAACCGTTCCCCTATAAGAACGACAAAGCATTTCCCCGTTTTAGCTTTCTCTTTGGTGAATTCTATAGGATGTTGCAGCAAACAAAAGTCATTTCAGAGAAGAAGTGTCTTGTTGAAAGAACTCTTGCCTGGAAATTGTATTGTTCTTTCGCCCTTTTGGTATTGAAGACAGAGGGCCTAATTTACAAAGCGTTTTTCAATGGGATTGTGCCATTGTAAAGCACTTTTGTGAATCAGGCCCAGAATGTTCATAGTGCAGTCAATACCAGTTGTTTTTGACTGCACTCCAAACATTCTGCTTGGCTGAGAGGAGGTCAATAATGATCTCCAAGTTCTAATATAACCATGTAACCATGGTGACCGAGGGAGGTGTAATTATGCCAGAATAATGACCTGCCACCAAGTTATGACCTGAGGAGAAACTGACTGCCATTAATTGGGGAAGGGGGATTATCCCAAGCGATAATGACCCCCCACATATAATGGTAGCAGCAATACATGTTTTAGAGCATTGGTGCTTAAGTAAACATTTGTTGTTTAATAATGAGAAAGTAAATTAAATCCAGTTTTATTTTGCAGAATTTAAAAGCATTTTGTTTTAGCTATTTTGTTGATGTGCTAAATGGGATATTGCAGTGAAAAAAATGGTTCTCTTAGAGAAAAAGTGTCTTCTTGAAATACATCTTGCCTGAAAAGTGCATTATTGTATTGACTGTACTGATTGGCTGAGAAGAGGTCAATAACAATCTCCATGTGCTAATATAGGATACATTTATATATTTTAAAGTTCTGCTATCCTTTCCTAGTCATTAACCACATTCATTATATTTTATGTTACAACCATTTACGGTCTACTGCTGTTTTCCTCCTGCTCCAAAGGACTGTAAGGATTGGTGTCATTTTAGCAAATTTGGTGGTTCTCAGTTAACTGACCTTCAAATGAGGAAAGTGTTAAGATAGGCCCAAAGGTACCAAAAAGAAGAAGATACTCAATAATGGAGTGCACGAGAAAACCCAGCTGTATTCCAAAACAGACGGGCACTGCAACAGAGTACAAAGGACAATCTCAAAATAGTGTTAGAAAAAAAGAGCTTTTAAAAGAAGACATGATTGACATCATTGTTAGTACAATAATAACAAACTTCTATATTCGTACATGATTCGCTAATAGAGTATAGGATGTACAGTTATCCTCATAGTTGGGCAGTGCGGGAATGCAGCGGTATATGGTAATACCACTGCATTTATCCTGCACCGCCCTACTCATAGTGAGGCCCTATAGTCTCATTTGCTGAAGAAAACTGCATATTTTAAAAGGTTGATATCACTTTTTGCATCGCTGGTCAGCTCTCGTCCATGCCCTCATCTGTGGTCTGGTTACCTCTTTTTCTTCTCCTTCTGGCTCCTCTTCGTCCAACGGGGGGCCGTGGCTACACATTTCTTAACATCACCTATATGCAGCCATGCTTTCTTACTGCATACTTTTTCTGCAGTGGGGGTTGCATACTGGACAGTAAATGGGTCCTCAAACTGTAGCTTGTGCCACTTCTGAACAAAATTCCATACATAAATGATGTCTCCAGAGAACAGTGACAAGTGGGTATTAGAGTGTTCACATCCCATACTCCCTCTCTGCAGTGGGTGGTTACTTTTTGACCCTGCAGCCACACCTTTATCTGTCGGGAAATACATTTCATTTTGTCATGGCAGTTAAATAATCATGCATCTCATCTCCTAACACTGTTACTGCAATCTCTGCAGCCAATCAAGCATGTTTGGGAGGAGCAATGGGATGTGCATACGTCTGCCAGCCACAATTTCATGGGGTGTGAGGTTGTGGTCTGAGCCTGGCTGGATGCGTAAGGCAAATAAAGCCAGAGGAAGGCAATGTAACTCATATTCCTTTACGGTATATTTCAATTTTGCAATGTGTTCCTTTAAGAGGCCGTTGAGCTGTTGAACATTGCTGTTGGCCTGTGGGTGGTAAACAGTACAAATCTTGTGCTTGATGCCAGGCAGGGATGTTAATTCAGAAAATAACTAGTTTACAAAGTGTGGTCCATTATCTGACCACAGCACTTTACACATTCCCCATCGGTGATACACCTCTCGTATGAGGAATTTGGCAGCCGATATTGTGTCAGAATGGGTACATGGTCCTGCTTCTATCCAGCATGAAAAATGACACACCACCAGTATCATGTACTGATATCCATTACAGGTTTGGAGCATATAAACATAGTCGATGAGCAGAACCCGAAATGGGCTTGTTGGGCAGGATATTGATCTTCTCCCCGTTCTCCGGGTTTGTTCAGTGGTATATTGCTGGCATGTGGCACAATTGATAATGAAGTTAATAACATACTCATGCAGGTAAGGGACAAACCAATGTTCTGAAATGTCTGCTGCTACATATTCTCTTGTGACATGTGCTGGGTAGTGAAGATGTACTAACGCTACTGTAAGTGACTCAGGTGGCACAACAGACTTTCCTGTGCTATCCTGTTGCCACACTAGGTCACTGGGGATAGCAAGCATCCCTGCTTTACCTAAATATCCTGTTCTGTCTTTGGTGCGCATCCCTGTAATTCTACTCATTGTGTTAAAGGTAGGGCATTGTAGCCTTTTGTCATCTTCATGTTAAGCATAAACCTGTGTGGGGCAATTGTAATTTCTGCTATCTGTGCAAAATATGCTGCTCATTTTGCTTCTGCATCTGCCACATCGTTGCCACGAGACACTAAGTCTGTGCCCCTTGTATGGGCTGTGCATTTCAACATGGGATACGCTAGTGCATCTAGTAGTCTTCCTAATAATGGGGCATGCTTTACTTGTATGCTGTCTGTGCACTGAAAGCCTGCCTTCTCCACTGTGACAGTCCTGAATGTACTGTAGATGTCACGTAGGCAGAGACGAATATATCGTCACTACCTTGTCCTCGTGCTCTTCAAATGCCAATATCATCGCTACTAACTCTGCTGCCTGCGCAGAAAAATGTGCTGGTAATCTCATGCTTGCCGCAATCTCAAAAGCATCTCCCCTAATCCTTTTCACTGATGCTCCGGAATGCCTCAATCTCATGCTCTGATAAATCGCAGATGAACCATCAACGAAGGCCACCTCTCCCCCCTCTAGCTTTGTTTCTTTTACTGGGGGTACATCACCATGCATGTTTGTGTATGTAGAGCAATCATAAACCCAATCTCCTGCGTCTACTGGTTCAGCAATAAATCTGGCAGGATTCACCATGTGACACCTAACAATGTTTATTGATGGATTGGACAATATTATTACATATCCAGATGCTCGCTGTGTAGTGACTGTGGACTTGGGTTTTTCAAGAATGGCACACAGGGCATGCTCCACATACAGTGTCACTGCAAAGACCATCGTTATTGAATATTATTTATCTATTGCAAAGGCTGCTGCAGCCAATGCTTGTTCACATGGTAAATGTCCTCCCACTGTTATATGCCATGCGTGTGTGCCCCATCGATGTTTGTTGCACGAGGACAGCCGTTATCAAGTATCCATTTGAATGTGAGAATAAATAGAGTTCTTCCTAAAACTCTGGTATCCCCAGCACGGGAGCTGTAGTTATTCCTTCTTTCAGGGCCTTAAATACATTGATCATCTTGTCTGCACACATTATTGGGCATTTCTCCTTCTGTGCTTCCTTCAATCTTTCTGAAAGGGGCAGGACGTATGCACTGTAGTCAAAGATCCACACACAACAATAATTATTTAGCCCCAGAAATTGCTGTAACTCTTTCACTGTCACTGGACGGGGCGTATTTGCAATTGTGTATGCTCTGTCAGGTGTCACCCTCCTTCCTTCCTTTGATATTATCTGGCCCAAAAGTCATACTTCTTCCTGGCAATGCTGCGGTCTTTCTTGATCCACCTACTACCCTTTGTCAGCCAATACTGTTAGTAATGCTGCTGAATCTGTCCTGCACTTGTTCTGTGTGGAGCTACACACTAACAAATTATTGACGTACTGTATGATGGTACTGGGTGTTTGTATGTTTTCCAGGTACATCTGCAGCACTCTGTTGAAAACACTGGGCAATTCAGATCCTGTGGTAAGTAAACACTGTGAGATATTGGGAATCGTTGTGCAATGGAATGGAAAAGAAAGTGTTTTTTAAATGAATCCCTGTAAAATGTGTGCAGGTGGGTGGTATGTTGCACATAATTATAGCCGGGTTGAGCACAACATTAAACTCCACCTCCATAATGTTGTTTAAATGTTGTTTAAAGGGCATAAATCATGGATGAATCTCCAAGACCCTCCTTTTGCCTTTTTCACTCGGCACAGCGCTGTGTTGCACAAGGATCCATATGGTACAATGATACCTTGTTGCATCAAAGTGGCAATTGTCTCATAAATGCATTCATCTGCCTCTCTTGACATGGCACACTGTTTAACTGATGTATTTCTCTGTACTATATTTGCAGATGATAAAGAATGGATATTTGAAAAATTACTTCATCATCTGTGTCATCATCTTCAAATAGCTTGTCATTTGTCATGTCACTCCACTGCTGTGTTGAGTTTAGTGCTATGACTGTGTGCCAGCCAATACCTTCCTCATCTGTCCCATGTAATACTACCCCTGTCCTATAGCACCACTGCCGCTTCTAAATGTCTCACTATGACCTCTCCTTCTGCCACATGGTGGGTATTTCTGCTCTAAACAAAAACTCTGTGGGTAATCATAGCAACTTGTCTAATATTCATGGAAGATATCCTAACAACACTTCTACTGCATAAAGGAATAGTTCTATAAGTGATTTCAATCTGGCACACACCCAAGTCACGCCCAGCGTGCAGTGTGCAATTGAAACCCTTATTTATTTTTATCTATAAGTTCAATATTCTGAACGATATACCACTCGTATCACACCCTTCTCCTGGAACCCCCCGGTCACACTGAACCAGGAATCAGGCTTGTCTGCAAAGGTAAATATTTATTTATGTATTTAGTATTCAAATCACAATATATTTTAATAGGTAAACGACAATCACCAATGGGGTGACAGAACACTAAATAATCTTTTTAATATACTAGGAATCAGCAATGAGCACAAAAACAAATGCAGCACAGACAATAATACTTTTGAATTGGTTTGGTATAGTTGGCACTATGGATAGAGGTTCCCCTGCAACACCCCTCCACCCCCAATAGGCAATGTAAAGAGATGTAAGGAGAGAACAGGTATTCAGGAATAGCACAAATCAAACAGAATATCACTCCCACCTTCCCCCTTCAAGCACAGGAGAAAAACGGAATTGACTTTTCACTGTCAGAATGGCTTTGAAATTGTCTTTGGAATTGACTGAGCAAAAACACCAAATGTGGTCAAAAATACTTACACTATTATAAATTCCTATGGGAGCCGCTTTGAACAGCTGCACACAATCACAAGCATTGATTTAGTCCAAAGAAAACATTTGAAAGTAGGAAACGAATTAAAGCTATTTCACAAGTGTAAAATTTCTCAGAATGTAAAATCGCAGCAAACCTTTCCTCATGCGATATTCGCTATAACGGGAGAATCGCACTGTTTTAGTAAAGGTTGTTTTTGCAAAATAGGCGGGAGAATGGAAAACAGAAATGCACTTTGAAACTGACAGCTGGGTTTGATTGCACTATATTATGACTAGGAAAAAGAGGATGCCACACATGAATCTCCACAGTTACGTGGCCAGCGTAATCCTTTGCGTGGTGGATGCTCAATTTCTTTTTGCAATTTACTCGAGTTACTCAAAATCACTAATGACTTTTGATTTTATAAAACAAATGAGAGAACATTACCGCACAAAAGGTTCTGACAATACTATGATTCTGAATTTACAGATAGGATGGGTTGAGATTGGGATAAGACAATGCAAATATACTATGGGTTACTTTTCTTCCTATTAATACTCACAGAATAAGTTATTAAACTGGACCGTCAGTTGTGGTCATGGATTGGATCTGGTCTAGGAAGAATAGCACCTCAGGCACGGGATCGGATCAGCTAGGCCGGTCACCGGATTTGCACAGGATCTGTCCTTCTTATTTGTGGATATTTCAATCAGCTGGATAGCGAGTTCCTCTGGCAAGCCTTGTGGTAGCAAGCCAAAGAATTTCAGGATACTAGTTCAAAAGGCCTTCTCACACCACAGCGCTTCGCTGGGTTACAAGAATAAGTTTGAGGATTAGGCCTTGCAGAAAGTCAATAGTTCTCTACTGCTTGCAAGAATCTTGGCATCTGGATCTGGAAGGATGTTACAGCTGGATGTAGAATGCTGGATCAGAGTGCTTCGCCAGAATCAGGAAAGTGAGTGAATCAGTCATTCCTATATGTTGTCAGCTGTCTCTATCCTTTCAAATGACATCACAAAATGGGTGTATGGGCCGCCTTAGCTAAGCTTGACCCCGTGAGCTGGGATTGGATCAAAACTTCATCTCTGCCTTGCATTTAAGTGATTGGATCAAGGCCGGATGATGTCACATTTTATGGTTTGCTTTACAGCTCTTAGAGACCTCCCTTTAGCCACTGGTCTCAAAATCGGATTTTATACTAAATACATATTTCTACATTGGTCACCACTACATAAATCACACACAGAGATTCCATATTTTATGTAGTCCTCAAAACCCCGTAGCTGTGGGATCTTGTTCCAACTTTCTACAGAATTTTGTCCTTTTCGCTATGAACACAATTTCCTAACTTTATGCAAATTTCCACAAATGTATGTGTTTAACATAGGGATGTGTGTGTAAATTTTCACAATTCTAGGATTAATACATTTCACAGAAAACAACATATATTTCCATTCCTGTCCAGAACATGTTACACGGTTCTGCTGCCTCCTAAAGCATGCAGCCAAAAATTGGACTAACAGATATGTCCTTGGTCTATTTTTCACCACTTTGAATCACAAGTTATGAGTCCTTAAAAATTGTTCTTTGTTCATGCTTAACAGCAAATGGTTGCTTGGCTCCACCCCTTTGTCTCTCCTGGGAGTCCAGGAGCATCCCCCTCCTTGGGGAAGTTCGTTCCAGGAGCTATTTACGACCCTCTCACACCTCCGTTTCCTGGGCTGATGGGCCTGCTATTGTTCATTCTCTTTCTGTAGACAAAAGTCTTGGTTAACCCACAATTATCATCTCCCCATGAGTTTCAGCTGAGAGAATATCCCTCCCCCTGGGAGAAACCTGTTAGTCCACTTCCAAAGGGTGCAGCTCAGCCAAGCTAATTTATTCTTAATTAAAAATCCAGGAAAAACCAAACTTGTTGCATCAAACATAAATACATTACTTTCTTAGCTGTGGGATAAAAAGCAACTGAGATCTGTATTCTTTTTAGCCACATTCTTTTGTATTTTTGCTAATTCGGCAGACTTTTTAATTTAGATCACTTTGAAGTTTCATCAGTAACTCATCTGACAGCTGTAATTCAGTTAGCCCAAGGTACTGCACCCAGATTTTGACAGGGGCTGTCAGTTTACAGACAATCCGGTTTGTCTGATGAATGTTTTGCTCTTCACTTTAGGACTTTGTATTTTTGCAATGCTTCATTAGATTACATGAATTTTAGCGCCAAGCAAGATTTTGAATGTTGAGAAGTGTTGTGTTATAGGCATTTTGGAGTTTTTAGCAACAAAGCAAATGTCATTTATAGGCACATTTTGGAGTTTCATTTGCAAAGCACTGCTTCTCCCTCTGCACTCTGTTTGCTGGTCATGGCGCCCACTGGCACCTTTTCTGCAGGGTGTGCTCTATTCCACCACACATGCACCATGGGTGGCTGGTTGTGCATCCATCTTTTTGTGTGCTTGAGAACGCAGTTTTTGTAGGTTTTTGGCACGCACAAGAGTTTTGCCGCCATTGTTGTAGCTCCTTGTACCATAGCTATCAGAGTGATGCTGCATAGCATTGCGGAGTGGGTCAATACATCCCACAGTTCTGAATTCAGGGGTGTCCCTCGTAATGCTTTTCAGCTATAAAATGACCATAGAAACTCTCTTGCATTTGCATAATATATGCCTGGTGTCAAACATAGTACCCCTTCCTCAGTAAATGAAATTGTCATGTTTAATTTGGCCATCAAGTCTCTTTCCAGTATGGTAACTTGTGTCATTCGAGTATACAATAATGGGGCTGCCATTGTATCTTCTCCCACTGTTATAGGTATCTCTTCTGTGAATGGAACCTTCATCATAGCCATAGAAAACCCTTTTGTGTACATCATTATTTGTGACAGTGGAAAACCTCCCTCCCTAACACAAGATCTTGTCGGCCCGGTGTCAACCAAGAGATAAAACATCCTATCTCCTATTTTCACCCCCACCCAAGATTCTGCCTCTGGATCGGGAGTTAATGATAGCACTGGGCACATCAAGCTTCTCTGTGGGCTGCCCTATTGTGGATACATGTTCATCCCTGTTCATTTAAAGGGATTCCCTCCTTCCAGTGTCACACTCCCTATCATGGATATCATAGCTTGTAGCAATATATTCCTGTCCCACTGTCCAGACTGTTGTGTCTGCATTTGTAATGGTCAGTACTTGCTGCAGTTGTTGTAAGTGTTATATATGTGGTGGGTGCTCCTGTGGTGGCATCTGTGGCTGCATTTGCAGCAGTGTCTGTGTTTGCGCCTGTTTTGGGAACAGTTGGTGCTGCTTATATTCAATTCTAAGCAATTTTTGCTGTGTCTGTTAAGAATATTGCGGGGGAAATAAAGGCCCCTCTCTTGGACCAGGTTGTTGCCATCCTAGGTTTATTACCCTTCTGCTCCTACACACCTGTGCATAATGCCCTCTCTTCCCTCAAGTCCAACTCTGTGCTCCAAAACCTCCTGGTGCTTCAAAACCTCCAAATCGTGGTCCCGTTCTGCCAAAACCTATTCCATATCTGCCCCCAAATCCATAGCCTATTCCCCTAGTGTGTATCCCTTCCTCCTGGGGTAATAGGTATTTTATCCTCTTCCTACCCTAAATCTGCTCATCCCCTGTTAATATTCCTGTTAATTATTTTCTCCTCCAAAGTTTGTAATCATTTCCCCTTCTACCTTTGATAATTTCTTCGGCAAAAATGTAGCTTTCTCTCTTTGTCTCTCCTGTACATTGTTCGACTTGTTCTCTTGTCTCAGTAGACATTATTGAACAATATTCAACTGTATCACTGGCCATTGTTTCACTTTAATACCTACAATTTTCTTTAGCTGTTTCTGCACTTCATCAGGAAGACTCTGGCATAACATGTGAATAAATATGGGTATATTTATGTCCAAGCCTTCTCTTGTTTCTAAATGCTGCTTCTCTTGTATTTCTTTAATGTATGCAGCTGGATGCTCATCTATCCTCATTTTACATGCCATAATGGCACTCATGTCTGATGTATCTCAGTACTACACCCGCCATGCCACCTAAACGTCTGTTTTACAATTGTTAAACAGAGAACCGTCATGTGCAATATGTTGCACTATCGCAGCAGGATAGCCTGCCCTTTTCTATACATCATCTGATTGTTCTCCCAATGCTGACACAAGTAAACTCTTCACATCTCCTACCGCTAGCGACATTCCTGACGTCATTTTCTCTAACTCATAAATCTACTTCCCTGCTGTTAATGATGGTAAGGTAGCCATCAAATTGCTTTTATCTGTTTGTCGCCATGTCAGGTACTGAGCTAGACCCCTCCCCTTTTGGAGCAGTGGCAACTGCATCACCCCTACATTTTATAT
Organism: Ambystoma mexicanum; assembly: GCF_040938575.1. Taxonomy (NCBI): domain Eukaryota; kingdom Metazoa; phylum Chordata; class Amphibia; order Caudata; family Ambystomatidae; genus Ambystoma; species Ambystoma mexicanum. Next base: position 463,253,850 of record NC_090923.1, read on the forward strand.
GGTTGCAGCCACAACCTCCATCTCTATCGATGCTATTGCCCTGTAGCTTGCTCGGCGACCTCTCAAATTCTTTAATCTGTTGACATATGGTGTTTTCCTTCCTGAATTTATTGGAAGAAGCCCTGGGAGCGACAGGCTCTCTCCCCGTATTAGCTTGTCATCCGGCAAGTCTATAAGGGATACTCTATTCTTCAGAGTGTCTCTGCAAGTGGGGCTTGTGCTGCCTCTTTTTCCTCTCCCTCCTCTTCATCTTTCCACTTTTCTTCCTTTCCTTCTACCTCTTCTAATCACTTGTTGTTTCTGCCTCCACTCACACACACTCCTCTTTCAATCATATCTATTACGTTTCTGCTGATATTTGGCCTCATTACGAGTATGGCGATCCGAAACAAGGGTGCCGGTAGCAACATACTGGCACCCTTTCTGGACTGCCATCCTCCGGGAATGCCAGTAGGGGCATGGATCCTGCGGCAGGACTGATCTGCTGGGAATCACTGGGCATGTCTCTCACTGAAGTATTCGTACAGTTAGCAATGGTGCCAGTGTTTTAGTGTCCCCATTCCCATGGAGTCCTATTGGACTCCATGGGAATGGCGATTACCATTCCAATGCCACTTGTGATATCCCACTGGCACTAGGATATCAGGCGGTGTAATCAGTGTTACGGGTTGGCAGCAACCCACCAGTAGCATTAGTGAGTTTCTGCCAACCTCGTAAGGAGGGCCATTGTCAGAGGCTCCGCTTATGCTCCATTACCCATCTCTGTCCTCTGTCTCTCTACTACTGATGACAGCATTCACCTCCCTCCCATACTCTTCTCTCCTTCTCTCCTTCTCTCCTGTTCATTCCCTCTTTCCAAGACCTTATGATATGATAGTTTATTTATATAGCACCTATATACAATGTGTTTCAAAGTGCTTCAAGTTAAGGGAGGGAACAAGGGAAAATACAATGACATTTTTACAGGCCATGAACAGTAAGGATGTGAAATTAACTATCGTACTCGGCCTGATGACATTTTAGATAGTGCAAGAGCTAAGGCATAGATAAGGAAGGGAGGAGGAGAGTGGGAAGGAAAAGGAAACTGACAGGCAACTAACGTACTAGGCCTGACAACATTTCAGATAGTGCTGGAGGGGGGGACCAGTAAGGGGAGTGAGGAGAAGACAGACGAGGTTGCTATCATACTAGGTCCAGATACAATTCTGATAGAGTAAGTGTATAGAAGAAAGTAAGGGGAGGAGATAGGAAAAGGGATGAGGGAAAGGAGGAGAGAACAAAGAGTTAGCAGTCAAAAGAGTGGAGAAGCAGGAGGGGAGAGTGAATACAATTGCAGAAGTCAGTAGTAACATATAATGTTGCAAGCCAGGATACACTATGAAGATGGGAACAGCATGATTCAGGGCCACCATATGTACAAGATGCAAAGGAAGTCCAGCATGAGAGTTGATAAAGGGTGACGCACCGTGAATCAATGAAGTCCATAAAAGTCAAATCCAGCATTGGCCACAAGACAGTGATGGTGAAACCAGAATGCATCAGGACAGACTCCTGAAGAAGTAGGCTGGAGGGGGAGGGGAAGTAGGGTAGAAGAATCAAGAAAAACAGCCAACACCTGTGTGCGAGAAGGGGGGGCACAAGGGAACATCACGGTGGGACCAGAGGGGTTGGGATGGCCTGTGGGGACAGATTGTGTAAACACATGTTGGTGAATGTTTACCTGCTCTATGAGCAGGGGGTCAGGCCCTGGATCCTCCTGGTCCGGACAGGTCCAAACAGGAATTGCCCTTTTCTCTGTCTGCCCTTCACTTTGGACGCCCGGGTGAGTGATAGCCTTGATCTAAGAGTTAAGAGCACGAAGGAAGAGGTAGGGCTAAGAAGTGGGTGGTGCTTAAGCCAGGTGACCTAAATCCACTTGCACCTGCTCCCCATCTGCAAAGGAAAAGAGTCTGGAGGGCGCCTTAAGTAGGGAAAAAGAGCGGCAAGCAGGAAGGCACCAGGTGGGCAGGGCTTGCTAAGTGGTGAACAAGAGCGGCAAGCAGGAAGGCACCAGGTGGGCGGGGCTTGCTCAGTGGTGAAAAAGAGCAGCAGGCAGGAAGGCACCAGGTGGGCAGGGCTTAAGCCAAGTGACCTAGATCCACCTGCACTTGCTCCCCATCTGCAAAGGAAAAGAGGCTGGAGGGCTCCTTAAGTAGGGAAAAATAGCGGAAAGCAGGAAGGCACCAGGTGGGCAGGGCTTGCTAAGTGGTGAAAAAGAGCGGCAGACAGGAAGGCACCAGGTGGGTGGGGCTTGCTAAGTGGTGAAAAAGAGCGGCAGGGAAGAAGGCACAGGTGGGCGGGGCTTAGGCCAGGTGATCTAGATCCACTTGCACCTGCTCCCCAGCTGCAACCTTCACGTTATCATTGTAATTTCTTGGTCCATCTAATTTAAATACTATCTGTCCTCCTACCCATTTGTCTGGTGTAACTGCTGCTTCCTGTTCCCCTCCATTCATGCGTTTCACCCTTCTTAGCTCTTCTTTGGCTTGTTTTAGCTGCGCTACCAAGCATTGTCTTTCATCTTGTTTTACTTACTCTGCTAAGGTTCCCTTTGTGTCACTTGTCTCTTCCATAATATTACCATCCGCCTCCGGAGTCACAAAACAGGGATTACTGTAAACTGCAACATCTTGCAATAGATATAATCCTGCCACCGGTCGAGTATGGGGGACATGGTTGAAGGGAAGGAGGCACTGTGCGCTTCACATGCTCTTCATTGTCTCTTCTACTTACGCTTTCTTTTTTGATTTGCTCCTCTTCAATCATTTTCTGTTAGTCGAGTATGCTTAGTCTGCGCTATAATGTATTTCCCTTATGTGTGGTGTGTACATAAAGTGTGCATATGTTGCAACAGATGCTTCAAATGGGTCCCTTCTTGGGGCCATGGATGGACCACTTTCCAGCCATGTCTTTGACCCATTGTACTGGATATTTTACCATCTTTTGTTTATATTGGGGAAGTGACAAACACAAATGAGCAATGGGGGTGTCTGCCATTGTAACAATAAAGACTCAATTTACCAATAATAACAACAATCGCTGTTTCAATGTGCTCCCATGGGATTGGGAGGTTTCATTGCAGGAGAATTTGTCAAATTCAAATTAGATTAATTTGTTTAACCAAATTTGGTGGAAATATGTGGGGGAAGGCAGAATTAATAATTAAGGTGGGGAAGTGGAGGGGGGCAGCAGGGGGTCTCCCCCAGATATATTTTCAACCAAATGGTATAAAGAAATTGACAAAATCAAATTTGTTTAATACTTTTTAACATAATCACATAGAACCGCTCCCTATGTTTGTTCCCTTTTTGTGCCCCGCTCCCTTACACTTCCAATACAATATCCCTCCTAACTTACACCAACAATACACAAACTCAATCTACTCCATACTTACCTACAAACAATCCTAACTGCTACACGCAAAAACACCTCTACCGTCCTATTATATACCAAAACAACATCAATACAATCAATATCAATACAAATCTATTCTACACAGCTGTACTCCCTTTATACAGGGTATCTCCTCTTATTTCTTAAAGCCCCCCCCAAAGGAAGCAAGTCTTTATGCCCTGCTGCGTGGCCTTCCCCAACTACTGTCGGAAGTATCTGTTACTATCTCTCTTCAATACTTCTTTTCAACAAAACAACACAATACAATGCAATACCTCCCCACCCCCACAGGCATTTTCATGCACGGATATACTCACACTCTTACGATTCCTGAGGCCTGTTGACGTCAAGCCTCCTCTATCTTCCTGCGTTTGCCGTCTGTGCCCAGCATGCCACCAGCATGACCTGCCAGGAATTCACTGAAACTGGACTCTATCAATCTCGTCTCAGGTGCGTACTCAAACCTGCAGACGGACTCTGCTATCTGAGGGAGCCACAGCGAGGAGTCCTCGAACCTCCGCCAGACACCAGGTATCTCAGCAGTGCCTCCAAATGTTAAGATAGGCCCAAATGTACAAATATGAAGAACATACTTAATAACAGAGTAACTCCAAGTGAACGAGAAAACCCATCTTTATTCCAAAACAGACAGCCACTAGGAGAGCATACATACGACAATCTCAAAATGGTGCTAGAAACAACAGCTTTTAAAAGAAGATGTCACTATTGACGTCATTGTTAGTACAATCATAGTAAACGTCTATTCTCGAGAATAGGACGTATAGTTACCTATAGGTGGAACATATTATGATTTGTCCTTCTAGAACTCATAAACCCCTTAGGGTAAACCCTCTATAGATAATACATTTGAATCTAATTTGCCATTGGTTGGCATTCTACTACACTAGTCGATAAGAGGAACATGATTTCATTGGTTGATCATTCGCTCAGTCGACCTTGACACCTTGCACAGTGCTAAGTTACGTGATAGGCCAGGAGAGATGGGTGAACCACTATGAACTAGTTTAAAGAAGTTACCTCTGTTCCCAGGCATGAGGGCTCATCTACCAGCTTTGTTTGTGGCCTTGGCTGTCATCTATGTGTGTGGATGTGCTAAGGGAATGGCAGGTACAGCCCTACAGAAAAAGGGTGTATCAGACACTTTTACTCCCAAAAAATGGGCAAAAAAAATACTACAACAAAAAATAGGAAAAAGACATGTAGAATCTCATGTCCCTGTTTCACCCTCACAGCTCCATGGATACTTTTGGACTAGTAGTGCACGTAGTACCACAGGAAATAACTACTATTTTAACTGCCTGATTGTAAGAAGTAAACATGTATTTTTGAATGTGCATGACTAACTAGGTGCAAAGAAATAAATATTAAAAACACAATTCTGTTTCTCAGTTAAAACCTATTTTTACTCGCTTATAAAATACTCTTATTTGGAATTGGACTTACATTTTTACTCCCCCATAAAATCATTTACTCCCAACTTTAAAAAATAGGGAGTAAAATACTCCCTCTTCCAAATCTTATCGGGAGCACTGGGCAGGTTCACAATCTAATTGGGTCAGGAATGAATGGTCATTGTTGGGATCACGGGGTTGAGGACCATTGTTCACAGTTTAAATTCATCTATTTGTTGGATTTTCTGCTATTCTAACATTTGTGTCCTTTCCTTCGGTAGCACTCGGGCGCTGTATATTCACTCGTATTGGGGTGGATTGGCACAGTAGCCACTTGCACCTGCCATTCAAGAATATGGGCCTCATTACGACCCAGGCGGAATGGGTTGAACGATGCCGGTAATGGTGCCGGTGCCATTAAACCCATTTGTCCCTATTACAAGGTTCCCTCACGGGACCCGCTCTGGACTCCTTTACGGGTCCCGTGAGGGGACCAGGGAGCTAACAACGGGCCCGTTATTAACAGGCCCGTTGTTAGCTCCCTCCCCATTCCCATTAAGCCCTCTGGGTGCTTGAATGGGAATGGGGATGGGTAAATTGAATGAGGAATTATCGGGTCCTTCAAGGTTGGAATGGCCCGGTAATACCTCATTCAAGGAACCCGGACCCGAGTTTGGAGGCAGCCATGCCGCAAATAGCGGCATGGCTACCTCCAAACTCATAATGAGGCCCCATGTGTATTTCTCATTGCCACCAACTGAAATTATTTTCTTTAACAATTATATGCTGTATGCCCTGGGAAACGTTATCTGGTGTAGTTTCAGCTTGCTAAGGAGAACTCCCCATAGAGCACTGACCTTGGTGTCTGGGGCTTGTCCGAGCTTTGTGAGGCCTAGACGCTTGATTTAAGTGATTTTATGTCAGGCTGCAGCATTTCGGAATTGATGCCTAGCAGAGTTTAGTCTCAGCAATAGTGGCACTTCTGTTCATTCAACGCCATGTTGTTTTCTTCCTGTCTTGGCTATTAGTGTACTTCATGTCTCTACGTGTAAGTGTTCTTTGTGTCTACATGCAAGTTTTCTTCGTGTCTGCATGAAAGTGTTCTTTGTGTCTATGTGTGTCACCATTTCATTATTCCCTGCCTATGTATGCAGCTAAATACAATCTACCAGTCACCCTACTTAAGTCACACAATTGGCCTCATTACGACCCAGGCGGTAAGTTACCGCCTGGGCCGTGACTTTACCACCATGGCGTAAACTACGTTTACGCCATGGTGGTTGGCGGACTTACCGCCCCATTCCGACCTTGGCGGGGCGGTAAGTCCCCAATCCCCATTTACCCTTCCCCATTCCCATTTTTGCCCCATAGGGCATAATGGGAGTGGGGAAGGCGTTAATTACGCCACCGTAAATTACGGTGGCGTAATTAACTCCATGGTCCCTTAGCGCCATGGATTTTAACACCTGCTAAAAGCAGGTGTTAAATCTGCCATGGCGCTAAGGGACCTCGTACTCAGGCGGTAAGGGTCGGCGCTGTTTACGCCGTCGTAAAACCCTTACCGCCTGAGTCGTAATGAGGCCCAATCTATTCTACACTGAATGCTAATTACATGGCTCTTAGGGCTTCATTATGAAATGTGCGGAATGGGTTTAACAGCGCCGGTAATGGTGCCGGTGCCGTTAAACCCACTCCGCACTAGTACGAGATTCCCTCGCGGGACCCGCTGTGGACGTCTGGTTTATCCAGACGTCCACAGCGGGTTCCTCGAGGGAACCAGGGAGCTATTAACGGGCCCATTATGAGTGGGCCCGTTGTTAGCTCCCTCCCCATTCCCATTGAGCCCTGAGGGGGCTCAAATGGGAATGGGGAAGGACCAGGCCCGGGTTCCCTGATGGAGGAATTACCGAGCCCTCCAAACTTGGAATGGCCCGGAATTCCCCATTCAGGGAACCCGGACCCGGACATGATTTTGGAGGCAGCCATGGCACCAATAGCACCATGGCTACCTCCAAAGTCGTAATGACGCCCTTAGTGTTTTACTTGCTGTTTATAGACCGGTTCTCAGCTTTTATCTTCATGTATACTCAGGAACGGGTGGAGGCGTGGCCACACCTGTTGCAAGCCTCATCGCCATTAAGGGTGAGCCAGCATTGCCAGGATTCGAACCACAGGGCGCACACAGATGTCAAAGGTGAATAAGCTTCTCTACCGGTCACATGGTGCAGGCCACTCCTAATATGTACACACGCATTCTTGTCGAGCACTATACAACTATACAAGCAAGACTTGCACAATCGGGGTCTTGATGGCACTGCAAAGATATTGATGGAAACGTGGCAAACAGGTTTTACGCATGGCCTTTGCTTCTGGTAGAATGTATATAATATGTACATAACATAGGGTAAGCAAGATGGCTAATCATTAGGAGCCAGTTCAGACAGCAAGCATCCTATTGGGTTTACCTACATGAGCAAGCTAACAACTACAGAATACTGCTACCCTGCAAATACCGGAATTGTGTTTCTAATGTGATGTAAATGCACTACTTATCTCCATGAGCAACTGTCTTGAGCTTACATTTCTCCTTCTTTCCATTCATAAATGGCTGTCAGGCATGTATCCAATTCATCTCTCAATACTCAGTTTACATTTGACTCTTGTCAACAATCCAGATGGAGGTCCTAAAGCACGACTTGTTGGGTGGAACTCTATTCACTAAAAGCAAAAGGCATGGAGGAGAGACTCTCATGATCATATTCTCCCAGATCGATCCTCAGTGAAGGCTTCAGTATGCCAAGCTATCCTAATGAGTGCTACTCAGCTCCCTGTGCATCTGCTTCTAAGTGTGCAAGCATGAACTCATCTGGCACGAAGAAAAAGGGTGCTATGGTGTGTTGAAGGCAATCACAGAATACCAGTGGATGGTTTGCCAGTTCTCATTGGTAGTTCATTGTCTCTCTTCATTAAGTAGACTCTGGTAGGGTTGGAAACCGGGTTAAAACAACCGGCCATTGGCCTACCTAATAGTTGGCCACCTTTCCTGAAAGAGTCAGCTTCTCTGTGTCTATTCCTTCCCATGTATTGAACCTGAAGGCCTCAGCAAAGGACATATTGGTGGGTGGTTGTTTGATCATTTCTTGATGGGCTGGAGAGCTGACTCCAAAGGTGTATTTTATAGCAGGCCACTGCATTTCATAATCCTCTGGCACAATGTAGTCATGTGGGGACTGTCTCTATTAAGTGAGGCATAGCAGAGTGTGGGTTATGTCATGCCGTGGGAGACTGGGTAGGGAGCCATTGTTTAGGCTCACTGAATGCACTGTAATTCTGCAATGCTGCATGTATGTATGCTCCTGTATTCCTCACCTATACATCCTTGATTTCCATAATCCTCTCGTTTCCATAGCTCCCATATCCTGTTAGTGCTGCAAGGCGCTGCTTAGAAAAGAAATAGAAGTTCATTGTTATTAACCATCAGGTTCACCGGCCAGGTAAAAACAGAGATCCGACACCTAGAGACCTACCGATTGCTATAGTTCCCTGTCCTTACACCCAATCCTACTTTCTTCAGTGGCCAAATAACCAGACTAACTTAGTCCGGAACATACGCCTGTATCTAAAAAACAAACTTAATTCCTTCAATGGCTGCAACTTAGAAGAAAAAACACTGCCACACAACAGTATTTGGCGCTCCAGTTGATTGAAAAGTAATACCCTTCTTTGTCAGCCTTTCGCAAATGCCAACATAGTGTAACCCAATAAGCAAAGGGTTACTGTAAATCGTGATTGGCAGACGCTCTGCCATCATATACAAAAGAAAGGAGAACTGGCCTGGTGACCACCTTCCTGGAAAGCCGCTGTTGGCTTTCAGGTAAGGCTAAATGAACCGCCACGTCATAGGTATTGCACTTGGATGGTTGGTGGACAGCCTTTCACCTCGCTCGGCAATGGGAAACTTGAATTTCATTTGTCCGACCAGCTTGCCTGGTGCTTTATTCCAATGCACATGTGTACATATTGTGACACTGGAAGGCACACACTCTGGACTCTCTGTACTCACAAATGTGTCAGAGCTGAAGAAAACACTCTAAATTAGGTCACTGCATTTAATTTGAACATTAAACACACAAAATGCATTTCTTTGCTGGCTCTATCTGTCTGTACACTCTACAATTGTTCTCACTTTCACCCCAAAATGTGGCCATTTTAAGGACTGCTCAACTTGCTCACAGAGATTCCGCGAGGCTCTCCCTGGCGAGGCCTTCTCGCCGCAAGTTGCAAATGTCACCAGAGAGAGCAAAGAAGGTTTCAAAACAATATTACAAGTTCAAACCAACCCACACCTCCCTTTGGGACACGCTTTCTTTTTCTTCCCAAACATATTTAGACGCAAACACTACCAAATCATGCTAAAACACATGCTAACAACGAGCCAGAAATAACCCCATTAAACCCCTTTATTTTTTCTAGGGAAAAAATCAGCCTGTCTGGCAAAATACTATGACCTTCATGTATGAACCCAGGTGAGTCTATTAGATGAAATGTAAGCGTGCCAAACTATATATTTGAAGTCGCCTTGGAGAGAACAACCTGTGTTACGAGTGGGCATCTCGCCATCTTACACTCACTCTCTCGGGAGAGCGCGTCGTCATATTTTCAATAAAACACCTCCTTAGCAGTAATGGTCCACTGTTCTCATTTCAGGGCTCCCAGAGGTTTCATGATATATTTAGCTGACTCGCAGTTCACGTTTTCTTCAGGCTTTTGAGAAAACAGAGAAACTGAGGCCTGAATGAAGTCAAGTAATCCACGCCTCTTTGGTAAATAAAAAGTGCCCTAAGTACATGTCCCCAAAATGCGCCTTAAGCTTAAAGGAGTAGAGCTGGAGGTCAGTGACACGAGGATCGCTTCCCCAAACAGACATATTTTAGAACTGAAAACGAACACTATGTCACAACACGTGTGCTCTGTATGTCAGCGTCGAATACAAAGTATAGAAAAAAAAAGAAAGTGTGTGACTTGGGTAATTAACAATCATATTTAAGAGTTGGGGGTCACAGCAGCAGAAGTCCACAAAAGTCATACGCCAGAGCAGTTATGGACCTCTGCAGCACCCCGCCTGCCCTGCCAGGTGAGGTCACAGTCGTGTCTTGTTTATTTTATTAGATGTGTTTTTTGTATCCAGATTTTATGGAAGCTTTATATAGCAGGGAAAACAACATAAGCATTGCTCGGTTGCAAATTTCTCCATAAAGCAGAACCATGCACACATTTATTCACTAACTGTGTTGGACTACAACTCCCATCATCCCCAGCTGATACAGTCAATGGTGAGGAATCATGGTAGTTATAGCCCCGAACATCTGGAGAGCCAGAGGTTGCGGACCACTTATGTAGAGTCTAAACTACATCCCATTTCTATCTGTCTAATCAAGCCATACTAAATATGCCTCCTTAATGCCTACTACTTGGCACAACACCATTTATTTTTTATTTTTTACATTTATAAAGCGCACAAACAGCCCAGAGGCATTGTGGCGCTGTTACATGGAGAGCAGCTTAGTTACAGAGATATTGCATATAGTGTTACATAATGTGTTATATGGAAGATGATTTGGTTACACAGGGCTTACATAAAGTGATTACGTCATGAGTCATTAGAGCGTTACATAGAGCTAGCACATCATGATTGTGTATTGGCCTATCATGGTAGCGGTGCATAATGGTGCATGCTTTTCATGTACAGGTTTAAGTAAATTTGCCGATTTGATGGCCTTATGAAAAGTGAGGTGCAAGGGTTCTGGTCTCAGGGAGAGTGGTAAGGAGTACCATTACTTGCAGCGATGAAGGGGAAGCTTACACCAGCCCCTCTGGCACGTTTCATTTTGGGTATTACCAGCCAGTTTGCGTAGGGTGTTCTAGTTGTTCTGGAGGAGAGGGGTGTGTTTACTCTCTGTGATAGGTAAGGTGGGGCAGTGTGGTTGATGTATTTGTGGGTTAGGGCAAGTGTCTTAAAGAATATGTGAGAGCACCAGGCTTCATCTTTGGTTACAGACTGAGAGGTGGGAGTGGGATTTTCCAGTTCCCTGAAGATGGCAAAAATGTCTTTTGAGTCAGATATGGCATTGGCGATCCTTGTGTTAAATGCTGTTGCTTTCGCATGGATGATTGATTTTTTGTATTCATTAGCAAGTTTTTGGAACTCAAGTTTGGCTGAACCCAGGTGATTGGATGGCCAGGTGGACAGAGCTACCCGTTTTTTAGAACAGAGTTCAAAAAGCTCTTGGGAGAACCATGCATTGGAGTGTTTTGTCAGCTTGGCTTTCCAGGCAACTAGCTGAGCAATGGCCTCTACTGCTTGTTTTAGTGTGGTGTTGTAGGTTTGGGCCAGTGTGTTGGGGTTGTTGGAGAAAGGGGGCCTGAGTGCCGGCACTAGTAGGTGAGGCACAAGTCTCCTTTTAGTGAGTAAGCATGAGCACCTCACAAAGGACAGTGGGAGAGGCACTGTGGGAAGTTTCTCATTCTAAGGGGGGGATAGTGAACTGGATCAGGTGGTGGTCTGTTCAAGGGAAGGCTGAATTCATGCTAATGACAGGTGGGCAGTTGTGGTGTGCTAGCCAGTCTATGTTGTGGCCTTTGAAGTGTGTAGGATCAACGATGGAGTGTCTGAAGCCTAGAGTTTCCAGTGCCTTTGCAAGGGATTTAGCAGGAATGTATTTTGGGTCATTAAGCCCGAGGTTGAGGTCATCTGCGAGGATGACGTTGGTAATGTCTTCAGGTTGTCCGAGAGAAGGTGTGTGAGGACTACATGTAAGTTGGTTAAGAGGCCTATCACAAATTCAAATTACTTGCTCCAATTGACTGACTTGTATTTCAACTGAATTTACAGATATTACAATACACAGGCAAACTGTAGAGACCTTACATTGAAACACACACAGTATTTCTTGCACATTCACAATTATGAAATTTGAAACCACTCCCAGTGAGTGCTTGGGGTTATCGTAATGCTCTTCTCTACCAGCAACCCCCACCCCCAAGCATCAGTTATATATGACCCCTTAATTTGAAGGCAAGGTACAGGGTGTGGGAGTACAGTAGCAAAATAGTTTTGTCTTTTTATTAAAAAGGCAGGGTTTGAAAAATAGACACAATGAAAAAATCGTTTTGGGCTTTTTATTTGAAAGGCAAAGCTTAGGAAAGGTACACAATGGGAAAATAATTTTGGCCATTTTATTTGCATAAACAGCAGGGTCTTGGGAGAATCGTTTTGGGATGCAAGTAAATAAATGGGAAAAGTTGTTTTGCACACTCTACTTTCACTTGAATGGCAGCATTTTAGGGTTACTTAGTTTGGGATTATGGGCACCCCCCTTCTGTACAGAAGACAGGGGTTTCAGAAAGGTAGAGTCACCAAAGTACTACTTTATTGTCTATAGCGGCTCTAAAACACTGGGCATGAACTTTGTTAGTTTCGAACTCTAACAACACTCATCCCGTGATTTCTATATGGGAATCCATTGATTTAATTTCAATTCAATGCGCTAATGCTCTACACAGCTTCCCCCTCCCCACAATTTAATGGAAAGGATTAATGCAGGCAGTTCCCAACACAATTCAATTGAAATGGATAGGGTGATTTTCTATCATGGAATTAATTTGAGTTAGATTTAATAAAATGTGCCAAGGGTCTCCCCAGTTCCACCCCCCACCCGCTATGCAAGATGGAGATAAAGGCTGGCAGAATCCCCCTCACACTTTTGTTGGCATTTGGACTAATCTACTTACATGGGAAGCTTTGGTTAACGGGCATCCAGGTAAACAGCAGGGCTTCTCTGAGGACAGCACAGATCTGGTCAAAAGCTTCAGTCAAGGGTAGTCCCCAGCACCCAGACTTTCCATTGCTACTTTGGAGTTGGAGGCATTACCAGCTTGAGCAGTCAAAACCTCAAACACTGCAAGGAGTGGACGGTGTGTGTGCAGTGTGTGGAAGCAGTTTGGCAGTTCAGCTGTAGATGTGAAACTGGACTTCAGTACTTCCGTAGTAAAGACTGCAATCTGCTAGTTCTTTTTGTTCTCATTAAGATTGACCACATTAGTGAGCCTCTCTATGTAGAAAGAAACTCTGCAACCTTCCTCATTTTTAAAGACATGTTTCCAATAAGAGCACAGTTTCCTCTCAAAGCTTGAGTTTAGATGTGGTTCTGGTTGATGTGCGCCTCACTGCATTTAAGTAAGGCATGCCATATGTGGCACTGGTCCATTTGGGAAGTTTGTCCGGGCAATATTTAATTGCATTTGAAGAGCTTGCAAGAGTTCTAGCTCAAAGAAAAAGCAAAACTGTACCTAAGTCTGAAGTAGCAAAGCTTCAGGCATGTTTTTCAGAAGTGTCACCTTCAGATGATTAGAAATGTGCCAGTGCACTACATAAGCAAGATTATACGCATTTATAAATCCATCAGATTTTTAATGCTTTTGAAATTAAAACCTGTTTTATTTTTTCAAATAACAACACTGATGCAAACATCAAAGAGCATATATTCTATGAAGGATTGAAAGTGATTTTCTGATTCATGATCTGGTTGCTGCTGTGTGTATCTCAATGTGCCTATGAGACAGTCATGAGAATGTAGGAGGTGTTAGAAAATGAACATGTGCCAGTGGATTCTTTCATGCGACTGTCATGAGTGAGTTCATTTTTCCTCAGGTTGTCCACAACAGATTGTTTCGAAAGAGCCTTGCAATGGCTTGCATATTTTTTGGTTTATCCTTCGGAAAATGTGCAGTTTTTAGGTGTGGATCCCATGCTTTCAAGCATATGATCTGCAATCACTGTGGTGCTCAACCCCAGTCCTCTTTGAGGACATGAAGTGCCACAATATTTGATATGAAGTTGAAAAGATCAATACAAAAACTTTGTATAAGGTCAGATTTCCATTTCACACAGGACATTTAAAACCCTTGGAACTGTAGTCCATGATGAAGCTAGGATCACATGTGGAGCCTTCCATTTAGGAGTGCTTATATTGTATGTGGTCTTTTTGATCTTTCAAATTCAGTCACAGAATGTTCAAGTGTTTGGTGGCCAGGTTGAAAGTAATTGTATACTCATTCTTGTTTTCCCTTTTGCCTGTTTAAAATGTTTGCTAAACAACGATATCAGGGTTCTGTAGGGTTTGAACTGACTGAAGTAGTCAGTTATATTGTTTGGGCCTACCATTTAGGAGGCCTTGTAAGCATTACAGATGATTTTCTGAATGATCCGTTGTTTAACTGGAAACCATCTTGAGTTCTCAAGCCCAGGGGAGATAGTATACCAAGGATTGCAGCCTCAGATCGTTATGGCCACTTTATTCATGGTTTTATGGGCGATGGTGAGATAAATACCATTGCGATAATCAAGTTTGATTATTGTGTTACTTCAATTTTGTGGTTGATGGCATGGAAAGGAAGGATTTTGTTTAGAAGAGGACGTTTGTAATAGGCGCTTTTGGATGCCAAGTTGCTTTGGAGACTACATTGCTAAGAGTATCAAGAGAGGTTGAGATATACTTTACTTTTCCTATCAAATAACGATGGCAGCAGTTGTTTATTAATATACATGGGGCCTCATTCTGGAAAGGACTGTATAATGTATACTAGTAGTAACAGGCATTTACTAGTGTTGGTAAAATACCACCCATTATAGGATGGAGAATTAACACCCATCAGTAACATTCACTTTGCAGGGTTACCATTGCTAATGAATCAGGAACCGTTATTACCCCCATCAATCAGATGTTTCTGTTCCCCTGATACCCGAGACCCGAAAGAGCGACATAGTGGGAAAGCCGCCCATTTCCCGAATAAAGACTGCTGCAGACTGCCTTTGTTGCTGTTTGTCCCACATATAATGATAACATAAATTGTCTAGCAACATCCACTCTGCTGCGGGATCACTCCCTCATTGAGGCCTGGTATTTTTTCTACACTGGGGAGTGGGAATATACTTTTTACTCAGCGGTTCGTAAAGGTTTCTCAAAACTCAATATGTTCTTGATAGCATCTAATCTCATCCCAAAAGTCGTAGGGATAGATATACACCCTAAAGCCCTCTCTGACCACTCTCTGCTTAAACTCACAGTACAGATGCAAAAATATACAGTAAACTACTAGCGTCCAGATTAAGTGAGGCTCTCCCACATTTAATTAACAGTGATTAAACTAGTGGGGCCCACAATAATATTAGAAGGGTAAAAGATCTTATTGCTCTAGCTCCTCAGGTTTAGGGTGGCCTATCGCTCTTCTCACTGGACGCACACCATGTGTTTGATAGCATGTCCTGGGATTATCTGGGGTTACTTCTGCCGGCATATGGCCTTGGTCTGAATTTCTCTAGGTTCATTATGGCAAATTTCCAGATCCCCACCACGACAAATTAAGGTGAACGGCCAGTGGTCCCTCTTGATCCCCCAGGGAAAGGAACTAGACAGGGCTGTACTCTATCCCCTATGTCCCCTCCAGTATTCGCTCTAGCAATGGAGCCATTGGCAGAGAGGACTTCTTCATCCCTGGATCTCAGGTTTTATGCACGCGAGAATCACCCACAAGGTGACATTATATGCTGACGATGTCTTGTGCTTTCTCCGGGACCCGCTAGCCTCCCTGCCGGTACTGATATAACGGAGCCCACAAAGGTTTTAGACACCTTGAGGTCCAGGTGTCCTTTCCACTGGGCAGACTGGGAGATCGCCTATCTAGGAGTGTGTCTTATGCCAAAATATGAGTCCCTCTTGACAGCTAACACCCCGCTACTCTGGAAAGAGGCTAAACAAATGCTGAAGCATTGGAACCTACAAGAAATCTCGTGGCTGGGTCGGATCAGTGCTGCCAAATGACTCTGCTCCAAACACAGCTCTATATTTTTCAGGCACTGCCAATTCAAGTTATGGAGCGCAACATTCTTGAGCACCAGAAGGCAATGGGACAGTTCATATGGAGGCATACTCATCCCAGAATGCCACCCAGACTTCTCCTCAGATCTAAGGGTGTAGGGGGACTCAATGGGCCTCATTACGTGTCTGGCGGTAACCGTGCTGGTGCTTCCGGCAGGTTGCCACTGGACCCGTAAAAAATTAGCGGCGCCTGACTTCTGGGTGCCACCGGGCTATTCTAAGTCCATTGGCTGGGAAGTCAGGCAGCGATCATTTTGTTAATCCCCATTCTTTGGGACTCTATGGGAGTGGGGACATGGAAGCACTGGCACCGTTGTTAACGGTGCCGGTGCTTCCGTGACAGCTTTGCCTACCATGACCGCTGTGCCAAGCAGGGTCAGACCTGTCGGACACAGTGGCTCCGGCAGGCAAACCTGTAATTTGCTGGACCGGAAACAACGGTGCCAGTAAGTTTACTGGCATCATTGTTTCCGGACCAGCAAACTTAGAATGTAGCCAAATGTCCCGTCAACACAGAGATATTTTTGCGCAGCACAGTTTGCTACAATGCTAGACTGGGCACCCGAAGAGAGGTATCTGAAATGGAAAGTGATTGAAATTTTTTTTTTCTACGTGCATTATCAGAATACCGCCAAGAATACTATCTGGCAGAATGGCAACTTATCACTGGTGGGATTTATTATGCAATGATCGCCAATGAGTAGGTCACATTTAAGATTACCTTTAAGCGTAAAGGTGAGTAGAGCCTGCTAGTCCACAGTTAATTGCACAAAACAATAGGGACACAATCAGAAACCGTGTCAATGCCTAAGCTCTGAAAGAATAGCAGTTGACTTGTAAGATCCTTTAAGGAAAGTAAGCTATAAATCACCCGGCTCCCTTCTGTGAAATGTGAAATAATGAATATCGGAAAGCACAATGCCCTTTTGTTTAACTTGCATTGTGGCTCAACGATCTAATGTAAACTATCATCGGTGTCAAGCACAGCAAGAATTCGGATCATTCCCCACACCTTACTAATAAGGGCATGAAATCTGCCATCACCTGAAATTACCTATTGAGAGAAGCCATGCTTAATTCACATAGGATTTGTCTGTTTCTTTAGCAATGTTATGCGGTTCGGCAGTCAGTCAAACAGGAGATCCCTTCCAAAGAAACACGTATTAATAAATCAAAGCAACTGGCTTAGGAGAAGGGCTGTTTCTCCTGCAACAATATGTTTGAATGGGGAAATTTGGATTATCTATTTTACAGTGGATATCAAATGCTGGAGACCCCTTTCTCACAGCCTAATTGCCACAAGACTGTGCCAATCAGGTTCCTGCAATTACTGTATAAGGCTAATGTATGTAATTACTAGGATGAGCAAGAACCAAGCTTCTATTAATTAGCAAGCACCCCTGCTTCCTTTTGGCACCTCTCTGATAGCTTTGTGTTAACCATAGTGGGCAGTTAACATATTTGGTGAGGCCTGAACAGTGCCTCTAAAGGAATTGTAACAGAAAGACCTGAGAGTAAATGGCAGGGCACAGGTATCTGTTTAACCCAAAATCAATGCGCATGTTGTAACCTTAGACTCTTCTTTCAACTTCCATACAGCGACAGAAATAAAAAACAAGATGGATCAATAGTCACTATATTGTAAGAGATCACAGTGACAGGCCTCTTTTGACAGGCCAGGAGCACTAGAATACTAAAATGCACTATCTACAAGTCCCACGGGTCTGAAGTACATTACTGCTCTACCAGTGTATGCATCAAGGGGTTATTTAGCTCACACCATTCTTTTATTTTTGATGCCAACTGCCCACTGAATAGCGAGTGATTAAGCTTTATTTTACAGACTGTAACATGTATGATAACAAATGTGAACGACACAAAATGGCAATGGAAAGGTACACAATACTGAGTCTGTTCGAATTTGGACCATGTAGCCAATTTGTTACTGCTCCTAGTGGTATAAAATTGAAATAAAAAGGGCATCACATGTTAACATCCAAGCCATATATACATACCCTTCTACAGCCCTGCCCCATCATTCCTGCTGCCTTGTGATGAATTGACACCTGTCCTGCAGGAGTACATGGTTGAGTTATGGCTAAAACACCCACTCAGCCCTCATGCTTCTACAAACTGAGATCCAACACAATTATACAGGTAATACAGGCACAGTCAAGAGATATACCTCCTTTGCCTTTTGTGGTAACGTGGGCTGAGGCAAGACTGTATACACTTAAGAGGGGTGTGAATGTTGTTCAGTAGCAACCCAAACAGTGAAGTATTACAGTCCAAAATACAGCAATATTCAATCAAGGTTCTATAAAAATATATAAACTTTAATTAAGCACATCATGTACACTAATAACTAATTAGAAAAAAAGACACAAAACC
Source organism: Ambystoma mexicanum (assembly GCF_040938575.1). Classification (NCBI taxonomy): domain Eukaryota; kingdom Metazoa; phylum Chordata; class Amphibia; order Caudata; family Ambystomatidae; genus Ambystoma; species Ambystoma mexicanum. Next base: position 463,272,022 of record NC_090923.1, read on the forward strand.
CACACCGAGTAAAGAACACAGAATAGGCAAAGATAGTAGATGCAGCACACTGGATAATAAATCAGGGGTGAAAGGCATGCAAAAGTAACAATGTTTGCGAAAAAGGAAATGTACTTGGTAGCAAAAAGGGTTCAAAGTGACCTAATCCGTCTCTAGTGCCCAAAATGGACTAATGGGGCAGTTAGCAGTCAATAGTACCCTCTTTGCATGTGGTTCGACTTCATGGCACTGTGCGAAGATCGGGAGAGAGCAAAAGGTAGCAACAGCGGTTCCTGCTTGTTGAAATGTGTTAGTTCATGAAACACACTCCACTTAGTTCAACAGTGAAAACACTTTTGATCCCAGCTGTCTTGGCTGTCAGGTTGCTGTGTGTCCCAATCCAGGGGCCCAGGGACAAGATGGGTCCTTGTTCTCGAGCTCCCAAACAAAGGGGGGCTGTCACGCAACAGCAGGCATCCTCGAACACGGTGAGGTCCTGTGTACCGCTGTGGCTGGTATACAGGCAAGTCCTGTTCTAGCAGAAGATCACCCGCCATGGTCTCTGGGGATGTTCAAGGCCAGTGCTTGATTCTTCCTTTGGGACACCGGCCTCAAGTGGAGGACTTTAGAGAGGCCTGCTCTACCAGCAGGGTCCAACAGAATCTTCAAGATGGTTCAAGATTGTACAAAATTATTCCAGGGAGTAACACCCCCCCTCTGCCCAGCAACACCTCTGCTCTGGAAGTAACCTTCCCAAGCGCTGGCTGAAGCGCTCAAAACCACAGGCATGCAAGCCCTGAAACAAATGTACACTTATGGGCCGTGCATTAACTTTCATTTTCCTCCCATGATCAGTCCATAAGTATTTGTGAGGATGTGGAAAAATATAAGCCCATAAAAGGGCTGTCCACATCTACTCACTTACTCGCCAAGAGTCAATTGTCACTAGCAAATGGATTGTGGCAAGTGCACATTTTGACCCCACAAAGAGGGATGGATTACAAAAAGATATCTGTCTTAGAGTTAAAATATATTTACTTGCCTAACACTTTCATTGGGAAAGGGTATCACTTTTGTTTTAATGTCTAAATAATTTTGCTCCCAACCTAAAAAATTATGGCATGAAACACTCCTATGAAACACTCCCTCCCATAATTTGATATTGAGCCGAGGCTTCCACTATAGTCTAGGTCACTTTTTCTGTTTTGATTAATACTCACAGAGCCTAATTTTGTTTTACTTTCTATATGAGATACTGATCCTCTGTTTACAAATGCCCATGCGTTTGACTGTGTTGTTTTTACTGTTATTCGGTCTTTCTGGATTTTTCTGTTGCTGTTTTGCTGTCTGTTTTTCATTTTACAGATGTGTTATCTTGGTGGTCGAATTATAAGTGTCGCAGATCAGGGTTTCATTTGAAAATAAGAGATGGGACTTGTGGCTCCCTGTATGATGCGTTAAGGGAGCTGATGCTGGGAATATCTGCTGGGATACTCTTAGAACGTAGGAATTAATGTGAAAGGTACTTGTTGGAAGCAAATGTAACTGGTGATGCAGCAATGTCTAGAAATAATCTAGGATGTGGGACTAGGATAGGATAACAGATGAATTAGATCTGCTAAGATTGAACCTACATAAAGAATCGTTCTCAATATACTAATCGGAGAACACTTAGGCCCTAATTGATGAAATTCACTTTGGAGATAATATGCCCATGGTATCTCAGATTTCGATTGAACTGCCTTCACACACTGGAAATTATGGCACCTAGATTCATCATACCAAGAAATGAGCGCACATGTAGGCTCTGTAAAACTTGAATATGGAAACACTTTATCATTTTATAATGGAATGCCCAGCTCTTCGACAGACGAGGTTTCTTCATTTAGGGAAATGTGTACATTCTGCAACCTCAGTTATCCCGTGCAATTTATGGTCAATAATGACAAAGTTACTCACCGTAGAGACTACCTTACTTCTAGTCCATGGTCCCCTTTCCTCCATACTTGTGAGACATTCCGTCGATTGGTAGGGGACCGGAGCACTTTATGAGCATCAAAAAATGTACTTTTTTGTCCTTTTCTTTTTACGCTGGGCCACCACATGTGACCGGAGCCCCGCCTTCCTGAGCTCTGCCCCACGCATCGCCCTTCAGTCCTTTTCTATCGCCAGGTCCAGGACCATTTAGCAAAATAGAGGCTGCTCATTAGAGGGGACGTCGGGCGGGCGAATGGAGGAAAGGGGACTATGGACTAGGAGTAAGGTAGTCACTACGGTGAGTGACTTTGTCATACCCCTACGTCCCATCCCCTTTCCTCTATATTTGTGGGAGCACTGACCAAAGGAAAACAGGAAGATGGAAATTCCCCTTATTGGAACAAATTCTTAAGAACTGCCTGGCCGAATTGGGCATCAGCCCAGGAGCTCAGGTCAAGACAATAATGTCTGCAAAAAGCCAAAGGGGAAGCCCACGTAGCAAGCTTGGCTATGGACTCCTAATGGATGTATTTCTGGAAGGCAACAGCAGCCGCTTTGACACGCACCAAATGCGCATGAATGCCCTTTGGGGCCTGAAGGGCTTGAATTTTGTAGGCCTCAGCGATACATGATGCTATGTAACGAGAGATGGATGCTTTCGAGGCAGGTTTCCCTTGCAGGTCACCAAACATAACAAAGAGTTGTGAAGAACTTCAAAGGTCGCTTGTTCTGTCGAGGTAAAACTTCAGACCTCGTCTGAAATCTAGGTTGTGTAAAACCCTCCCTACATTGGAAACCGGGTTCGGAAAGAAAACCAGTAAGGATATGGACTGGGGGTAAGTGGAATTCGGAGACAACTTTGGGAAATAATGAAGGATGAATCGAAGCACAACCTTATCCTTGTGGAAAGTTAGGAACAGATGTTCGACAGATCGAGCTGGAAGCTCACTTATTCTTCCTGCAGCTGTTACCGCAACCAAGAAGGCCACTTTCCAAGAAAGATACTTGAGCTCAATAGTGGCCATAGGTTCAAAACGGTTATGACACAAGGTGACGAGGACTACATTCAGATCCCATTTTGGGTAATGAGGCTAACCGGTGGAAAGTGATGAAGAAGACCTGCAAAATGTTTCTTGATGACTGAGTTCCAGTGAAAAAGAGCAACTGCCTGTAGACAGATAAGCCGGAATGGTGGATAGGTATGTCCTGCATGGTGAGACATGGATGCCAGAGGCTGCAAGGTCTGATATAAAAGACAAGACACAGTCAATAGAATCCTGTCAGGGATCAAGCTGTTTAGCTACACAGGAATCACAAAATCAAAGCCATTTGCTCTTGTACTGGGCCCTTGTGGAAGGCCTACGTGCCGCATGAATTATGTGCATGTTATCCCCTGATAAGGTTGGACTGAAAGGTTGGACAGTGCTAAGGACCGGAACTCAGGTACCAGGACGCCAAGCTGAAGGATTGTGGGGAGGGGCGCCACAACTGGTGATTGCCCTGGTGAAGAAGGTCGGGAATCTGAAGCAAACTGATTGGATTGTACACCAACAGGTGCTGCAGATCTGAAAACCAGAACCTGACTGGCCACCAAGGAGCTATGAAGAGGAGAGTGCGGTTTCCAGAGTGACTGATGAATCAGAGGCAAAGGAGGGAAGGCATAAGATTTCATGTTGTCCCAAAGGATATTGCGCACGTCCCCCAAGGAAGACTCTCTAAGACCGTCCCTGGAAGCATAAAGAGGACATTTCCTGTTCATTGAGGTTGCAAAGAGGTCCACCGCTGGAGCACCGCATTGCTGGAAGATCTTGGTAAGAACATTGTTATTCTTCTACCACTCGTATCTCGCTGCAGATTGGCGGCTGAGGGAGTCTGCCGCAACATTGATACGACCCAGAATGTGCACTGCCTGAAGCCAGACATTGTGCTGGATTGCCCAATTCCAAATTTGGATAGCTTGATCCACCAGAGGAGGAGACCTGGTGCCCCCTGTTTGTTGATGTAGTACATCGCTACGGAATTGCCTGTGCAAATTCAAACCACACTGTTGATAATAGAGGGCAGAAAAGACTTGCGCCAGAAAAACTGCCAGAAGCTCTAGGCAACTGATATGGGACTGGCTGTCCTGGGGCGTCCACAAATCGTGCACCTCAAGGTGATGCAGTGTTGCCCCCACCCTAGAAGGGAGGAGTCTCTAGTAACTATTACTTGTGAGCATGGCTCCTGGAAGGAGGATCCCACAAAAAGGTTGCTTGTGAAAGGCCACCATTGAAGATCCGCCGTCATGGAGGATGGAACTGGAATCATCGTGGTGTCCGGATCCATAGCCTGAGACCAGCAGCCCCGAAGAGCAAGCTGAGTGTGCCTCATTCTCAGTCGTGCAAGAGGTAGAGCTAACACGCAAGAGGCCATGAGGCCCAGGAGTCTTGAGAAACCGTCAGACAATTTCCGCCAGTTCGCCGACAGCCCGAGATGGAACAGGAGCTGGAGTATTGACTGAAGATTGTCCGTTGCGGCTTGTGACCAAGGATTGTGCAGGAGCCAATCGTCCAAATATGGATATACATGAACTCACTGCAGTCTGAGGAATGCTGCGATGACGCCATCATCTTCATAAAGACATGCAGTGCCGAGCTGAGACCAAACGGTAGCGCTCGATACTGGAAGTGCACCGTTCCCACAGAGTACCGCAGATCTTTCTGATGCGGGCTTCAGATCAGGATATACATGTAGGCGTCCTGAAGGTCTACCACACTGAGCCAATCTCCTTCCAGAGAGAGGATTTTATCTGGCTGGGCGTAATCTGTCCTACATCTAAAGCTCTTTCTTGTCTTACCGTCATTAAAAACTGAATGTCATCTCACTATCTTTCTCTTAACACTGAAAAAACCTGAAGTAGTATTCTTTCCCTGTAACACACTTCCTTCCCCCACCGCGCCCACCTCCTTCAATTCATTTTCCCCCTACTAATCTTCCTATTTCCACCCATGCTCGTAATCTAGGCATTTACTTCGATCCTTCCCTCACTTTTGCACATCATATCTCCCTTACTTCACGTGCATGTCGCTACCACTTCTTTAATATCCGCAAAGTCCGTTCCTCTCTCACCTTTCATGCTACCAAACTTTTAATCTCCTCCCTCATTTTCTCTTGCCTCTTCCATTGTTCTTCCCTCTCCCTTGGTCTCCCTGCTTCCCACCTTGCCCCCCTCAAATCCCTCTACCACTCTGCAATCCGTACCCTCTGCCTTCTCTCTCCCTTTGACTCCATCTCTAACACTCTATCTAACCTAGGCTGGCTTCCTTTCCACTCCCAACTTAAATTTCACTTCCTTTCTCTTGTCTTTAAATGTCTCCATGACCTTGCCCCTCCATATCTCTCTTCTCTTCTCTCATTCCACACTCCCTCTCACTCCCTTCGCTCCGCTGATCTCTTCTTACTTTCTGTTCCCCCTCTCCCTTGTGCCTCTTCTCGTTTCTGCTCCTTTCAGCTCCTTGCCCCTTTACACTGGAACTCCCTGCCTCTTTCTATCTGCTCCATCCATACCTATTCTTCATTCCGTTCCTCCTTGAAATCACTCCTTCTTCATTCCCCTCCCTGACACCCTATCCCCTTTTCCCTTTCTCTCTCTCTCTCCCCCTAGTATCCCATCTTAGTTTTCTTCATCTTCCTCCCCTTCTTTCCTATAACCTCTCTTCCTACTATTTATCTACTTTACTCCCTAATCTCTCTCCCTCATCCTTCCTTCCCCATCCCCCTCCTCTTCTCCTCCTTCTCATATGCAAATTGTTCTACATACTGTTTTTTGGTTTGATTCATGTATATTGTTGCTTCTACAGTTCCATGTTTGATGTATCCTTGTTGTTAAACTGTAAAGCGCCTTGGATTAAGGCACTATATAAATACAATAAATACAAATACAAATGTTCATCTTGAATTTCTCTTGGGGTAGAAATGAATAGTTACTCAACGTGGTGATTATCGTACTCTTAGTCCATAGTCCCCTTTCCTCCATACTGCATGGGTGTACCACGCTAGGGACAGGAGATGGAACCTTTTTCACCAGAAAAAAACTTCTTCCCCTCTAAATTTAGAGGTGCGCGGGGCACGGTCCTGGGAGCATGCGCTCCCCCAACCCTGCCCACCGGCACCACCGCTCAGTCTGACATTATTTAACATTGCCTAATGACACCAGTATTATTAGGGGGGAGGATGGTGGGACGTAATGAGGAAAGGGGACTATGGACTAAGAGTACATTAGTCACTATGGTGAGTAACTATTAATTACTCTTACGTCCCGTCCCCTTTCCTCCATACTGCATGGGTGATTACAACTGAATGTAGCCCCAGGGTGGAGAGGAGAGCCTCCTTAAGAAAACAGATTCCTTAGAACTGCCTGTCCGAAAGCCGTGTCTGACTTAGTGCCGGTGTCCAAACAGTAGTGCTTACAGAAAGCCGAAGGTGTCGCAAGGTGGCCGCACAGCTGATGTCCTGCCACGGCACCTGCCACTGGAATGCGATGGCCGTGGCCTTGGCTCTGACAGCATGGGCATGCCCGTTAGCTGAAAGCAGTTTGTGCTGCACCTCATAGGCCTCCTTGATGGCCAAAACCATCCACCTTGCTATAGAGGCATTGGATACCGTATAACCGGGCCTTGCCCCCCCGAAGTTGACAAGCAGAACGTCCAATTTGCGGAAGCCCTTGGTCCCGTACAGATAGAATTCAGAGTGCGTCTGACATCCAGACAGTGCAAGACCCTCTGAGCATTGTCCTTAAGAGTAGGCAAAAAACTTAGGTAAGACTATCTCCTCATTCAGATGAAACGCAGAGGCTACCTTAGGTAGGAACGCAGGGTGTATTCTCAGGACCACCTTATCCTTGTGAAAAGTACTATAGGGTTATGAAGCCACCAGCGCCTGGATCTCGCTGACTCTGCAAGCAGAGGTGAGGCCCACCAACAAAGCTGTTTTAATGGTGACCAGCCTGATGTCCACGTTCACCATTGGCCCGCATGGTTTGTATGCCAAGGTGCCAACACTACATTGAGGTCCCACACCGGGTGTAGTTTCTTGATGGGATGGAAGAGCCTGGTGAGGCCCGCCAAATGTCACTTGACCACTGGGTTGGAAGAGGAGAGGAACTCCTCTGAATTTCTGTAGGCCCCTATGGCTGCCAAATAGGTGCGGCAGGTATCCACCTACACGCCTGAGTGAGCAAGGTATGTAGAGAAGGAGAGCACATCATCCAACGTCCAACTGAACCTAGACCATTTACTCCTGCACTGGCTCCTAGAAGCCTTGTGTCTAGCGCCCTGATTGATCTCTAGGGTATCCTTTGATAGATCCAGGTGTTTCAGTCTGACCTGCTCAGGAACTACCCTGCAAGGGCTAACTTCTGTAGGGCGGGGTGGATGACCCTGCACCCTGTTGCGCCAAGAGATGAGCTGGGCCCAGCAGCAGGTGAATGGGAGGCCTGTCCGAGAGGCTGAGAAGCTCCGAGAACCACAGTCTTGCGGGCCACCACTGAGCTATCAGAATGATGCTGAGGTGACACGATTCCTTTATCTTCCAGATCACCTTGTGGATCACGGTTGTAGGAGGGAAGGCATACACTGTCATGCAGCTCCACTGAATCTGGAAGGCGTCGCCCAGGGAGCCTGCCCCATGGCAAATTTCTGGCATTTCTTGTTGTCCCAGCAGGCAAAGAGATCAACCTGAGGTTGCCCCATCTGCTGAAGATCTCCAGCAGCACCTGATCGTTCAATTGCCACTCATAATCGTCCGCTCCCAGTCTGCTGAGTCTGTCTGCTTCCAGGTTAGACTCCCCCGGAAGGTGGATGGCCCTCAGGTAGATTTTGTTCTCCAGGGCCCAGTCCCACATGCTGACCACTAGGTTCCACAGTGGAGGGGACCTGGTACCACCCTGCTTGTTGACATAGTACATGCTTGTGGAGTTGTCCATCTGGATGAGGATGACCTTGCCCCCAAAGAATGGAAGGAAAACTTTGAGAGCTATCCAGATGGCTTTCAGCTCCAGCCAGTTGATATGAGACTCCTGCTGCTGCAGGGTCCAGGCTCTGTGGACACTGTGGTTGTCCAAAGTGGCCCCCCAGCCTTCCAGGGAGGAATCCATAGTAATGGTGACCTGCGGGGTCAGCTGCTGGAGCAGCCTGATAGTCTGCAGGTTGCTGTCCCTGGACCACCATGTGAGGTCTGAGTGTAGAGAAGGCGGAATGCTGACTAGCTTTGCTTGGGAGCCCCGTTCCTGATTCCATGAGGCTGTGGAGTGCAACAGCAATCTCCTCATCTTGAGTCTTGTGTAGGGTACGGCCAGAAGGACCGCTGCAATGAGTGTTGGTACCACCAGGCTGAGGTCACTTCTCGTGTGAGGAAGTGAGTAGTGGATCTCCTGATGGCTGTGACCTTGTCCTCCGAAGGGAAAACTCTTTCAGAGCTTGTGTCCCATATGAGGCTCAGAAAGGTCTGGATCTATTTAGGCTGCAGCTGAGACGCCTTGGGTTGACCGAACCCCAGCTTGTGAAGTGTGATCATAAGGGTGGAGGAAGTGTGATGAACCGCCTCCAGAGATCTCTGCCTGATGAGCCAGTCATCCAGGTACGGGTAGACGTGGTGGCCCTGCAACCTGAGGAGGGATGCAACCGCATTTATGAGCCTGTTGATTACCCTGGGGGCTGAATTGAGGCAGAAAGGTAGCACCTTGTATTTGAAGTGGCAGCCCATGATTCTGAATCGTAGGAAGGAGCGATGCGGATGCCAAACGGGACGTGTAGATAAAAGTCCTTCATATCCAGGGAGCACATCCAGTCTCCCCTGCACAATCTCTCCACGATCAGTGCTGGCATAACCATCTTGAATTTCTGAAGAGGGAGGGAGATGTTGAGGGTGGAAAGGTCCAACACAACTCTCAGGCCAGCCAAATCTTTTGTGTTGCGAAAATCCTGGAATAGAAGCCCAATCCTCCCTGGGACTTCTTCCACGACCTGGCTCTCGACGAACGACCGACCTGTGGGGGTGCAGGGGAGGAGAGAGGAGAGGAAGACATCAGTAGGCGGTACCCGGTGGATACTACCGAGAGGATCCAGGGGTTCGTAAACTTCTCATGCCAAAACTGTGTGAAGGGCAAGCCTGCCCCCCACTGGAGACACGTGGACCCGAAGGGACAAGTCATGCCTTCTTTCCCTCTGAGGCTGTTGCAGAGGAGAGGGTCTGAAAAAAGCCCTTGACCCTCCCTCCTTTTGCTGTTTGCACCAGTGTTGACTCAGCAAATGATCGGGCTGCCTGGACCTCCGTTCTTGGAAGCCGCGGGAACCCTCCGAACGTCCACCCCTTGTCAGAGCGTTGATTTGACTGTGTGTATTACTTGGGCATGGCCTGTGTGTATTACTTGGGCATGGCCTTCATAATTTGATATTGAGCCGAGGCTTCCACTATAGTCTAGGTCACCTTTTCTGTTTTGATTAATACTCACAGAGCCTAATTTTGTTTTACTTTCTATATGAGATACTGATCCTCTGTTTACAAATGCCCATGCGTTTGACTGTGTTGTTTTTACTGTTATTCGGTCTTTCTGGATTTTTCTGTTGCTGTTTTGCTTTCTGTTTTTCATTTTACAGATGTGTTATCTTGGTGGTCGAATTATAAGTGTCGCAGATCAGGGTTTCATTTGAAAATAAGAGATGGGACTTGTGGCTCCCTGTATGATGCGTTAAGGGAGCTGATGCTGGGAATATCTGCTGGGATACTCTTAGAACGTAGGAATTAATGTGAAAGGTACTTGTTGGAAGCAAATGTAACTGGTGATGCAGCAATGTCTAGAAATAATCTAGGATGTGGGACTAGGATAGGATAACAGATGAATTAGATCTGCTAAGATTGAACCTACATAAAGAATCAATCAAAAACAAAGCCTGTTTTGATTAGTTTGTGAACTGTTTTTCTTTTTTATCTAGCTCCTCATCGATGGTGGAGTGAAGGAGGTCTCCCCCCTCGAATGGAAGGTCCAATATGCGTTCCTGGACGTCTGGGTTAAATTTAGTAGCCCAAAGCCGGGCAAGTCTTCTCATATCCATGGTGATGCATATGGCCCGGCCAGAGGTGTCTACGTGGGCCATGGTGGACTCCATGATGTCTTGCGCCATCATTTTAGTCCCTGCCAGTCCCACCCTGAAACGTGACTGGCTCTGCACCAGATGTTCTGGAAGGAAGTTGGCTATTTCCCACCAAAGCCTCTGGTTAACGGCTACCAGCATGGCATCCGGTTTGGATTGACAAATATGCAGCGAAGTGTTGGAATCAAGCTTCTTCCCGTATGCCTCAAAGATCTTCTCCTCCTTGCCTAGCAGCGCAGAGGACAAGGTGGCCGAGGGCAACTGTGGCTTTGAATAGAGTGATGCTGCAGCAATCTCCGAAGAGTGTGGTTGAGGGTGGGCCAACAGCAAGAGTGGACCCCCCTCCATTTGCCTGCACTTGGCGTCCAGGTGCCGACTGACAGGCTGGGCTGAGTAGGGTTTGAGCCACCCCTTCTTGGCCAAGGTGACAACATACTTCTTGATCGGGATCTCCGTTCTAGCCATGGGGCGTAGAGTGAGGACCTTGGCAAGTACCCCCAGCCTCTGGTTTTTCAACTTCAGGAAGGCCCAAGTACTCTGCTAGAGCTGTGAGTCGTTCATGGAAGGCATTGCCTGAGGATGGCGTATCAGGGTCTTCGTCCTCATCTGTGTCCACCAGGGCATCCACCTGGTCCAGAGCGGATGGAGGAGTGCTGGGTGCCGATGGCTGGGGTGTGAAGACTGGAGCCGGAGGCTGCAGCAGAAGCTGGTATGGAACCGCCTGAACTTTGGGAGGCAGGGAATCGAAGGAGCCGGCGTGGGCAGCAGGGGCTGCACCGGGGCCTGCGACGCTGGAGCCATAGGAGGAATGACTATAGATGCAGGCTGAGGCACCGGAGGGAGCATGTCCCTGATTACATCCATAGGGATGTATCCCATCTGAGGAGATCTCTTGAGGGTGAGGAATTTTCAACTAACCTGTCCTCGCAGGCCGGTGGGGTGGCAGGTGATATTGACGGGGTAGTGGGAGGCTGCTGAGGCCTATGCGTACTCTGTCTAGCTGTTTGCGGGGTAACCCTGACCTGCGCTACTGATGGCTAAGCTGTAGGCCACCTACCTGGTTGACAACAGTCCCACCTTGTAAGTTGTTCTCCCACCTGCTCCGTTCCTCGGGATGGTGTCGGACAAGCGGCCATCTTGTCTGGTTCAGCGGCCATCTTGTTGAGCTGCATAACACGTGCCGAAGTCATGGTGCTTGGCTCACTGGTCCCGGCCTCCTCCAGGACTATTGGCAATGGAGCATGAGACAAGCCCTGCACCTCAGGCCGAAGCCTGGGAGGCGTGTCGCCCTCGGCAGAGTTGCCGGTAGTGCTGCGTGCTGGAGCCCTGTCGGCTATGTTGCTTGTACAAGGGCGTACCTGGCGGCCGGTAGCTGAATTAGCATCGGTACCCGGGCTGGTGCGAGAACCTGAGAGGTTCTTCCCGTCTGGCTGTTTCCTTGGGAAGGAGTCACCCTTGCGGGGTGCACTGGAAAAGAGCTGCCCTCCCTTGGGCCTTGACTTATGTCTGACCAAGTCCTTCAAGCCCTCTGGAGGTGACTTCTCGAAGAGCTCCCTCCACCTAGCTAGTCTGTTCTTCAAAGCATGCGAAGAAAGTGTGTTGCACGCGGTGCAACTCTCTCATCGGGGGAAAGAGCCAGGGGAGGCAAAGGGCGTGGGGATCTGATATAGGGAAGAGCCCCTCGCAGGCTGGACACCTGCTGAAGCCCGCTGAAGGCGACATGTGGCGGGAAGAAGCATGGCACCAGTGGACCGAGTACTTGATTGATAAAAGAAGACAAAAAAGACAGAAGAAAGTATCCGGAGAAGAGCGCTTGGTATTACATTGCTGAAGCAAAACCCAGGAGCACTGATGAAATTGGGCATTCACGTCGCTGCGCAAAAGGTGACTGAGGGATGGTGCTGGTGGGTGGAGTCTGGGGAGCGCATGCTTCTGGAGCCACGCCTCTGCGCGCCTCTAAATTTAGAGGGGAAGAAGGTTTTTTCTGGTGAAAAAGGTTCCGTCACCTGTCCCTAGCGAGGGACACCCATGCAGTATGGAGGAAAGGGGACGGGACATAAGAGTAAGAGATTGAAATTGGACAGGTTGAGGATAGTGCACAGGCCAGCCTGGCTGTGTTTTGGCACTGTAAACACACAGGAGTAATAGCCCTCCCCTTGCTCCCAAAAAGGAACAGGCCCCACTGCTCCGAGGTCTAGAAGTTTCTGAACCTCGGCTCTGAGGGAGGGTGACCCAGTCTGCTGAAGAGGAGGGTGAGAGGGCGGGATAGGATGGAGGGGCAAGCAGAAGCCCACCAGAGCAATGGACAAAACCAAGCATTCATCTGTGAGGTTCTGCTATACCTCCAGATGAGACGATATTCGTCCTCCCACCGGAGTATCATGAGACCAATGGAAAACATCATTTATATAGTTTATCGGCGGTGAGACCTCCAGTTGCTGAAGAGGAGGCTGTTGACCGAGAGAAAAAATGGCCACCTTGCCTTTGCTGCTTGCGGTGAGGACCACCAGCAGGAGCTTATGTCCGTTGCACACGGCGGTCCTGGAACCCTCTGAAACCAGAGAAGGACCTCATTTGAGACCCTGACCTCTTAGTTTAAGCTTTAGCTGGGGTTTTGGCAAGGACCGACAAAGATTTAGCCGTTTGTGTGCTTGTCTTTGTTTTGGTGAGTTCCTAATCAGTGGAGGAGTGGAATAGTTCCTTACCTTCGAAGGGAAGCTCAAGAACTTTGTAGCATTCAGCCACGTTTGGCAGGAGATGTCTACTCCAACCATAAGCCATATAGAAATGATGGGCCACAGCCTCCAGCCAGAACTTTGGCATCTAATAAGCTGATAACCTGCCCTTAAAATCTTCAAGCTATTTTGTTATTGCTTGAGGAGATCTTCACCACAGGGGTACCAAGGGACTTATGTTCCATTTTATCCTTCTGACAGGGAACCTCGGCAGAGCCGGTGCTAGCAGGTATAGAGCGCTTTTGTGACCCCTTAGCGTCTGCTGAAAATTAGCCCTCAGTGAGGGAACCCTGGCAGAGCCGGTACTTGAAGACTTGATGTTTTTGCCCATCTTCTTTGTCCTCTCTGCAAGATCGGTTTGCCACTGGATTGTGTGTGGGAAGGCTTAGGGTCACCCCTCGTAGCCAGAGCCCTTGTAGGGGGTCCCCTGATCCTGCCGGTTTTAGCTATAGCCCCTATTCGGGGATCCTTGGAGGTAACCGCAGTGTTTTTAGTCCCTTTATTGGAAACTTTGAGACGAGTCTCGGTACACTTAGTTCCAGATTCGGAAACCTCTGGAATTACCCCAGTAGAAACAGCTCCAGAAATACTGGGCTTAACTTTAGCCCCCAGATGGGGAACCGGTCCTGACAGCCCCATTACTGGGAACCTCAGAGGAAACTCCAGAGTGCAGGTTAGATCCCTTTCAGGACACCTCAGGGAGAGCCCTGGTAACAGAGCCACTTGGGTCCCTGCTAGAACCAGAAGACCCCGGGAAGGATGCCCCTGGCTGGGGTGCCCTAAAAAGGAAGGAACTTACCAGTCGCTTCCTTTTTTCTTCAATGAACTGCTGTAAATGTGAAGGAGGAATCGGCTTGTACACCTCCTCCCACCTGACAAGTGGATACTGGAGTGCACGGACGGAGAGGGAGTCACAGTAGAAGCAAGAGTCCCACCGGTGTTCCGGGCTCAAGCACTCCAGACAGAAAGCATGGGGATCCGCCCTCGCAAAACGACTTTCGCATGAAGAACAGGACACAAATCCCAGACGCTCTGATATAGACAGAAGAAAGAAGACAGCGGAACCGGAACAGGAAAATGAAGGACAAGGGAACAAAAAGAAAAGATTCCCTAAGTTGCAAGTGCATCCAACCCCGACCACGCGGAAAAAGGACTAAATGGCAATGTGTGGGGCAGAGCTCAGGAAGGCTGGGCTGCGGTTATGTGCGATGGCCCCGCGGAAAAATAAAAGAAGGACAAAAAGGAAATTCTTTGATGCTTAAAAAGTGCTCCGGTCCCGTCCTGATGGACGGAATTTCCCACAAGTATGGAGGAAAGGGGACAGGATATATGAGTATAATAGAAGGAAATTGATTATCAGCAATTGCAGCTGTAGCAACATTTTAAAAAGAATTTAACCTTTTTAAAAGAAGTGTAACTGTTATGGAAAGATGCGATGAACTTTTAAAATATATTTTTCTTTAGATAGAATGGATTCTAATATTAAGCTGAAACTGTATATGAAATTGCTAAATGTCATTTTATTCTAATTGTATGGATGTGATCAATTCTAATTTTAATTGCGTAAGGTTTGATATTAACCAAAAACCCAACAGATGAAAAAAAGTATGTGTTGTCTATTAAAAGATTTGTTTAGCTTCCCTTTTCAGAAAAATTAGCAAAAGTTGCAATGTGGTACTAAACGTCCTTTCTTTAAGTTTGGCTCTGTAATTATCGCAGCATCTGTTTTCTATGTTTATTTTAAAATAATACATTATTGGCTCTGTAGTTGAAGGTTCAATGCTTCTTGCTTTGATGCACATTGCTCTGCCTGACAGGACTTGTTTTCACACTGTTGTGAAGATGTCTGTAGAATGAAAGACTTTGTCCTTTGGTTTTTCTAAACTTAAAATAAACGTTGGTGTGTCTGCTTTTTAGATTGGGTGGTGCTTTAATTTTCTTCCACCTAGCTGATACATCAGTTTTATACATAAAGAAAAATGGTTAATCAAGAAAAGTTGTACTTCTGTGCAATGAAAAATGTTCAACATGCTTGATATACGAGTAAGCTACTAAATGTTCCCAAGCTCAGAATTATGTAAGGAATTTCTAATTTTAAATTCGAAGTGTTTACCAAAGAAGTGGAACATGGTGTGACTTGCTCTTATGAAGCTGACTGTTGACCTAACTGACAATGTAAATTACCACTACATCACTCATTTAACATTTCCAATCAAGTTGCTCTCAACAAACTGTTAAGTATTTTGGTACACGGTAACAAAGTACTGTGCAATCGAAGAAAGATATTTTCTATAACCATGGGAGCATAATTCTTTTTGTGGCCAAATTCATTAAGACCCTTCAGCAATCCTTAACATTGTTATTCTCTTTCTAAATATTTACCTCTTCAGCTTCTGGAATCTGTTTCAATCTGCTCTGTTGAATCAGATGCATGAGATGGTCCATCTACCCTATCCCTAGTGAGTTGTACCATTCTAATGAGGAGTTCCAGAAGGTTCATTTGCACACTCATTACTTAGGCAATATGACCCGAGGAGGGGGGCCATTACTGGCCGGGTAATGCCCCAGGGCGATAGTTAGAAGCCCAATCTATTTTCACTTCTGAGAGATTGTGAAAATGTTAAATACTGAAAGAAATTTCAAAATAAGAATCAGGATGGATAGTCCTCCCATGCTCTCCATTTCATTCATTTTTTAATTGCCTTGATGAAGCTCATTTTGAGTGAAACACATGCGCACCGAAATCTCTGTAAAATATGGTTATCTTTTTCTTCTTTTTTCTCACTAACTATTATGCATATTAAGACATTTATATGTTCAATTATTTTGGAAAAATATTTTGTAAGAAGTTCCTATTAAATCTGCATTTGCGTTTAAAAATATGAGCAGTATGTTAAGATAGGCCCAATTACCAATAAAGAAAGAAACTCAATAACAGAGTAACTCCAAGCACAAAACGGAGTTAGGAACAACAAGGTTTTAAACACAGAAATCATCATGGCTGATGTCATAGTTAGTAATCATCATAAAAACCTCTACTCTCTCACTCAATTGTTTAGTGGAAAATAGAACATATAGTTATCTATAGGTGAACTTCTTACTATTGGTTCTTCTGCAATTAATAACACCTCCAGGGTTCATCCTTTTAAAAATGTTATATTTCGATATGACATACTATTGGTTGGCACTCTACTACACTAGTTGATAAGAAGAACATGGTTTAATAGGTTGGCTATTTGCTCATCCGGCCTTGGGCACTTTTATGCAGTGGCAAAGTACGTGGTGGGGAAGGCGAGGTGGGCAAACTGCTATGATCCAGTTTAAAGAAGTTACTCCCTTCTCATTCCCAGAATGAGGCCTTATCTGCCAGTCTGTTTGTAGCCTTGGCATGCCACCTCTATGTCCGGATGTATTAAGAAAATAGCAGGTGCACTAATAGGGCCTGGCATACATTACCATTGTTTCGATCACATGGTAGAGGACCACTGTTCAGAGCCCAATTATATCTATTTATTTGAGGTTCTGCTATTCTATCATGTTTGTGCTTTCCTTCAGCAGCCACTTAGGGTGCTGTATATTCAATCGTTATGGAATCAATTGGCAGGATAGCTACTTGCACCTGGCATTCAGGGATATCTCTATTTCACACTGCTACCAACTGAACCTAATTAACTTTCACAATTGCATGCATGTATGGGAAACATTGTTTAGTGTGGTTTCAGCTTGTAAGCAGAGATCCTCTCAGAACTCTGACCTTGGTGCTTGGGCTACTGTCTGAGCATCGTGAGGCCTGGTTTTTTCTGTTAAGCATCATTTGTGTCAGTATGAATTATTTCAGAACTGCATTGTGTTGACTGAGTAATAGCGGTGCTTCAGTTCTTTCTCTGCCATGTTAGTGTTCTTTGTGACATTTGCATGCCATCATTCTTTCATCCCTGCCTGTATATGCTACAACCTCTCCCTGCCTACCCATCTCTATACTACTTGTATATCCCTGTCTGGGCATTCTGCAACCTATCCTACTATGTGAATGCAACTACTTCTCAACCTCCTTATGTCACACAATCTGTATTACTCCTCATTGTGGCTGGGTGACCACTAGTGTTTTACTGAACGTTTCTCAGCTTGTACTTTCATTTATGCTCAGGAATAGGTGGTGCCGTGGCCTGACCCGGTTCAACTCTCATCTCCAGTATCACAAGTAGGTGACAAAAACATCCATGCTACCTTTTCTTCCTTTATTTCTCCACTAAAGAAGGCAATACCAGTGAAAGTAGTGCACACATGTGACTCTCTCCAACTTTTGCTGTACTTTGTCATCACAGACTCTAGCAATCTGGGACCACACAGTCTCCTGGGATGAGTAATTGTGTCTTCCTCATTGTCTCCATGTATGTCAAAGATGACAGGAAGAGAGTGTTGCTATCACATTTTACAAGCCGGATGTCAGGGATGTCCTATGTGATCTCAAAGTGGATAGTACCGACACCACTGAGAACTATACCAATCTAAAGACCGGAAAGAATGATTAATACATTCCAAAAACCACATATATTTTTCATTTTACACGTAAAAAAAGTGTCATCAATAGACAGTTTCGTTATGAGTCTGAAATCGCACAAAAAAACTCTGCAATTTTCTCCTACACTCTAAAGACAAAGGGCCTCATTAGATGGTAGGCGGTAACCATGGCGCTACTAGCGCCATGGTTGCCGCCGGTATTTTACCGTGTCCGCCTTGGTGGATGGTGGAATTACAGCCCTACTCCAAGGTGAGCGGGGGCGGTAATTCCCCATTCACCAAGGCTCTTCCCCATTCCCATTTTTGCCCCTATAGGGCATAATGGGAATGGGGAAGGTGCTAATTACGGTACCGCAAATTGCGGTACGGTAATGAGCTCCGAGGTCCCTTTGCGGCACCTTACTTTAACGGCTGGTAAAACCAGCCATTAAAGTCAGGTCCCGCAACGGGAACTCGTAGTAAGGTGGTAGGGGTTTACCGGTACCGGT
Organism: Ambystoma mexicanum; assembly: GCF_040938575.1. Taxonomy (NCBI): domain Eukaryota; kingdom Metazoa; phylum Chordata; class Amphibia; order Caudata; family Ambystomatidae; genus Ambystoma; species Ambystoma mexicanum. The sequence goes on from NC_090923.1 coordinate 463,289,851, forward strand.
GCCCTTACCAGTACCGGTAAACCCCTACCGCCTACCGTGTAATGAGGCCCAAAGCCCACAAGTCTGATGTCAACGCTGACTGTGAATCGTCCACACTCAGGAAAAAAATTCATCTCTTAGAGCCGAGATTACTCGAAAATATTATTGCCTTGAGGAGGACATTACTTACCATAGATTTACCTGTAGAAATAATGGAGCACTCTGGCTGGAAAATGCTGAACTACATTTGGAAATGATTAGCAAATTACGAGACTTTTCCAGAGAAAAGTTACATCTAAAGAAACAATGTTGTCAATGTGGTCCATATCTCCCACACAAAGGCACATGCCCCTTAATGGGATAGCCATGTCTGTGGCAAGCAGAATGTTTTTCAGAATGTGTGTCAGTCATTGAGAGAAGGAGGGCCTGACAGATGTACACCAAATGATTGTCACAACAAAGAAACTCCCACATTCTCGCCACCCATTGGGCAAGATGCTCATCCAAGGAGCAGGATAATGCCACTTTACATGAAAGAAGGATCACTACTTGATCTTAATCCTAAAAATGCCAGTAAAGTTCATACTTTTACACTTGGAGATCCACTAAATTTGGAAGACAGCATCATCATGCTCCTACAACTAAATGAACATCCAACTGACTTTCTCAATGACATAGATGCCACAGTGAAGGAGATGGGTGAAGCACCATGCCGTAACGTGTGAGAAAGACTAGCTCCAAGCTCTCCACAAACCAACATCTACCCACATGTGTCAGACAAAGCCCTACATCACATTAATCCACTAAAAATTCTATCATTTATTTCCTCATCATTTGTGTCTGCGTTTGATATAGAAATAGACAGAGGTTAATATTTAATTTCTCTCATCATCTAATCATCAAAAACAAATTAATTGTGTAAGCAATGTGTACAATATTCTAATTATGAACATATCTCTACATGTTTCTACCCTTGTATCGCATCAATTGCTTGGTGCCACATTAAGGTCTTCATAAGGAGCAAAATATCCAACAGTCCAATCTTTTAGTGTTGACAACATGTTCCTTAAATGGTTCCAGGAACTATTCAATTGTTCCAAATTCAATTTGTAACAATTTCCATAAACTGATTAATCCATTATAATTCACAATTGCATTGAGCCAATTTCCTATAAAACAATCTACACAAAATTGGTTGTTTAGAGGATTCCTTCATAGTGGTTTTATAATTGTTGATAAATACTTCAGTGCTTGTAATACTCACAACTTCAGGGGTAATCCTTAGTTTTCATAATAAGACATGTCTTTACAAATTAGGGAGTGGAATATTGAGTATTTCTTAACGTAAACATTTGAAATTAAATGTCACCTTATTTCCCAATCTAATGTGTTTTAAAATATATGTATATATATTACATGGCCTGCGGTAGCGGTCCTGGAGTTATGGTTAAGTTGCTCATCATAGGACAAGCACTTTTTGGGTGGCTTATAACTTTGCTCCCCCTGGACAAATCCTCACTAAAAGTATTGGTGAGGTTTGGTCCAGGGGGGCAAAGTTATAGGAGGGGTCCCAAAATGTATTTTTTTTCCATAGACATAATGGGAAAAAACTTTGCTCACGCCTACAACCCAAACCGCTGGACGGATTTCCACCAAATTTGCGGCAGGAGCGCCGGCTTGGTCCTGAAAGCATGCTTTTGTTAATTTGGTGTAAATCCGTCCAGTAGTTTCTTTTTAAATGACCAAAATGTAAGGCAACAAATGTAGTGATATCTATGTCCTCTCCGCTGACACATTTCCCTGTTCGCTCTTCAGACAGGACACCGATTGGTTAGTTGCCTTGCTTCATGTCTGCAGACACGCAACGTGTTCACGGATTGGCTGGAGTGAGGTGTGTCACATTGTTTCAATGCACCCGCCATCTTGGAACTGCAGACATCCACGGACAGCAAAGCGGCAACTAGAGGAAAAATGCAATTTTGGGGAGTGTGTTGGTGTGTAGGAGTGCTTGGGGAGGGTTGGGGAGTAAGAGATGAGTCAAATACTGTATTTCTTTAGGTGGCAGGTGCCCCTGATGTGTTCGCCATGTCCGCGGACATAATAAATGCACTACTAGCTATTTTACCTTAGTATGATGTTGGTTTTGGGTTGTTAGTAGAGCATTGATTTTAATTATTATTCCATATAAGCAGCCCACATACCACAGTCAAAATGTTTGATTCTATGGGTGTGTAATGCTGCAGTGGTTGTGGCCAGGACCTAGAGTCTTGGGTGCATGGCTGAATGCCGTAGGCCCTGGCCACAACCACCGCAGCATAACACACCCATAGAATCAAACACCCATCAAATATCCACAACCCAAAAGTTTGTGTACTGTTTCATTTGTAGAGTTTGTATGTGCAGTTTTGGCTAAGCTATGCAGTTAAGATTGTAGAGTTTGTAACAAGGATTGCGGCATAATATACCCATGGAAGTAAACATTTTGGATTGTGGTGTATGGTTAGATGTTTGCTTGAATGGGTTTGTTATGCAGCAGTGTTTGTGAGTCCATTTATTATATACTTACTGGTTGACTTTTTTTTTGTTGCATGCAGTTTTTTTATGACATGGGTAATTGGACCAGACATTCTTTTTCGATCTCTGTGATAAAAGAAAAGATCATATATTAGTGTAGGTAGTTCATAATGAGTTATTGCATTGCATAATAGACATTTCTGTATTTTTTCGACCCTCATATTTAGTACTTTAGAAGTACCATATTTCAAACCAGTGTACTGTGCAATTTGCTCAGTTTCTGTGTTTGTTATCTTAATCATTGGGTCTCTGAGAAAAACAATCCATGCTGGATTAAAAAAAAAAACCTTCAATGTTGTGGTAGAATACATTTCTTTCATTGTTTTAGTGTTTATTGCTTGTTTCTTGCTAATCTTCTATCTGTTGGCTTGATGCAGATTTTTGGAGCAGTTAGATACCTGTTGGCATATTCTAACAGTTTATTTCTACTTTCATGCTATTCATCTATCTGTTGGGTTGTTGCAGATACCTGTTGGTGTATTCTAACTGTTTATTTCTTGTTACATTTTAGTGGTATTTATTTATCTGTTTGCTTGTTGCTGAATTTTGGGGCAGTTAGAGACATGTTGGCGTATTCTAACTGTGCATAGTTTTGACGTACAAGTTTTGCTTATGTTCATACACAGATTACGTATAAAATCTTGGTTTTAAGAATATTAAGTAAGCGTTTACAAGATTTGCATGTAATCTCTGCTTTAGAGTGATGGTAATATCATTACATGCGAACCATCCACAATTGTTTTTTATATATGCAGTGTAGTGACCTCATTGGTTGTGGCTCCTGCATGGTAGATTATACCTATTGTTGTGAAGGTTTTCTTACCAAGTGTTGCTTGACCATGTGTGAATCCAGTCAGCTTACAGTTGTTTTTGGTACCATCTGCATTGTAACATAAAATCATTACTATTACGTATTTACTATGTGTCTGTATTTGTAAGGTGGAGCGATTATCTGAATTGCAGGTAGTACATAATCTGCCATGGTTTGCATTTTGTACAAGTTACCGAAATGGAATGGATTCACAGTTAGGTATGGATACATACACGAAGCTTCATTAGGGACTTGTTCCTGTGCCACATGGCTGCAGAGAGTGCATGTATGTTTCCACATGTATGACATCTGTAGGATTCATTTATAGGTATGTTTTTGTTTTCCTGTACTTGTAGTAAATACATTAGAGTGTTGTCAGGATTGTTGGGTGCATTTCTATGAAGGACTAACATTTGGTCTGCACTGTGTAAGTAAATGTTATCAATAATTGGTGGCAATTGGAATAGAATATTTATTGCTACATTTGCGTAGCAAATTACACCAGTTGTATTTGAAAATTTGAATAGACCTGACAGTTCTGTGTTGAAGTCATTTGTTCGGAGTGTGTGTTGCTTCTTTGAAGAAGTAGTTGAGTTACCTGTGCAGTAGATTCTTCTTTGGTTGTGGTACTTGATGAAGTATTAGCTTCTTTTACTTTCTTGGGAGGAACTGCAGTGAGAAACTGTATCATTTCAGTTTGAAGTAGTTTTCTTTGACAACGTTTTTCTTTTTGCAGAACAGGATACGTTTTTAGATGGGGGTGTAGAGTGAACGCAGTCTATTGTATTCTAGAATGCAAGGAATATCAGCATTTACTTTACTTGCATCAAAGTTGATTAGAAATAGCCCGTCAAGTGTACATAAGCGTGATAGTGCTACATAGCTCATGCCTTCTTTAAAGACTGGGCTACCAATATCTATCAATGCTTTATCTAGGGTAAGACCTTGTGATTTGTGAATGGTAACTACGTATGCTAGAGTTAGTGAAAATTGTTCTCTGCCTACATACATGTCTTTGAAAAGTAAGAAGCGGGCTGTTGAGCGTCCTATCCTTTTAACTTCTGATAGTTTGCCAAAGAGAATATTGACAAACTGAATGTTGTCACGTGGGTATGTTTGAAAGCCAACAACTATACCAAGTGCTCCATTAACTAGTCTTTGCTCCACGTCAAGGTTACGTTTAAGCATTATTCTAGTTTAAAGATAATTTTAATATTTTCTCCAAACCAGCTGTGTTGAAGATAGAGTATTCTAAGGTATTTAGTCTTGTAATGGGTTGTTGACACATGGGTAGCGTCATACCATGTGCGTCCAGTTTATCTGTGGTGCAAATTTCAATTATTGGTTGCATTTCTTTTTTCAACATTGTTTCATTGAATTTTGACCAGCTTGCAAGAGTTGTCATCAAGGACATACAATTGACAATTTTGTGTGCTAATTGTTCCATGACATCAGTAGCACATGTGTTATGGCCATAGAGTGCATGGATGTGCCTGGTTTTTGATATTGATTGTGCTTCTTGAGATAGTATACCAACTCTAATACTTTTTAAAATGTTGGCGTATGTGAGGTCTGCAGACTGGCACATGTTTCCTGTTAATTCTCTGTATTGGAAATGTTTCCAAAGGTTGACATTTCCCATGCTGCCAAGAAATGTACGGCAGTGTTTGTGCCCTAAGGTTTTAAAAATAAGTTCACCTTTCACTGGTGTCAATTGAAGATCTCAAAAAACAATAATGTGTTTTCCTCCAAAGAGCTCTTCGTAGTCTGTTTTGAGTACCTCTTGCAATCTGAGGTGAATCAAAGCCAACTTTAGGTTGGAGAACATGCTCACCTCATCTATTAGTAGCATTTTCATTTGTTTCGAAACTCTGCGTAGTTCCATTGCAGCTTCTGTAGAATGTTTGTAATAGTCTGATTTGTTTTGGTGTTCTACTGGAAGGAGTAGTAATTGGTGTAAAAGTGACACCGCCTATGTTGTAGGCAGCTAAACCTGTGGGAGCAGTTACAACAGCTGACAGCTTGTTGTTTGTCAATTGTTGGAGGAACTTACGGATGATTTTAATTAAGAATGTTTTGCCTGAACCAGCTTGACCACTCACGTATAGCAGTATAGGTTTGTATTCTTGGCAGGTACAGTTTTTATTTTCATGTTACACACCATGTTTAATTTGTTTTGTTACTTCTTGGAAAATGCTACGCTGTTCATTGTTCAGTTGTGATTTCAGTACAGCAAAATCTTCTGTAGCTTTTTCATAATGACACATGGGGCCTCATAACACGGTAGGTGGTAAACCATGGCGCTATTAGCGACATGGTTCATGCCGGTAATTTACCGGTACCGCCTTGGAGGAAAAGGGAATTACCACCCTATTCCAAGGTTGGAAAGGCGGTAATTCCTCCTCCTCCATTGCCCATCCCCATTCCTATTTTTGCCCCATAGGGCATAATGGGAATGGGGAAGGCGCTAATCACGGTACCGCAAATTGCGGTACCGTAATTAGCACCCCGGTCCCTTTGCGGGTTCGTTTTTTAATGCCTGCTAAAAGCAGGCGTTAATGTACCAACCTGCAAAGGGACCTCGTAGTAAGGCAGTAAGGGTGTACCGGTACCGGTAAAATACCGGTACTGGTAAACCCTTACCGCCTACCGTGTAATGAGGCCAATGGTGTTTTCTACTTCTGTGATGGCTAATTCTGCCTCATTTGCTATTAGTGGCTGTCCAAGTGGTACTTGGCTTCCTGTTACATAAGGTTGACTACTGTTGGGGGTTTCCACTTCTAGTTGGGCCTGGAGTAGTTCTTTGTGTTGCTGTTCATTGTGCAACATTGTTTGGTACTGTGTAAGGTTTACGTCTGTTATAGTGCTTTCATTTGCTTCGAAAGTGTCTTCATAGGAGTCATATGTATCCAGTAACTCTTCTTCTTTTCTCCATGGTTTAAAAAGTTGCAGCAGGGACATGTAATACAGTTCTTTATGTTGAGGAGTTTTTAATGACAATTTGATATGATTAATCAAGCTGCGTTTGGTAAGTTTCACTAAGTTGCCTTCGCAATTTGCTACTCTGTATCTACCTTTCTTTTCATCTGGTTTGATATTATTTTTGTATGTTTAGTTTTGGGCTACGTGGTAGAGACACATGGTTTCCAAAGTGGTACTCCTGTTTGGGTAGTATGTGTCTAGTAAATTGTTTTTCAAAATGTCTTCTCTGTTGGGGTAATTTTTGGCTATTGTTTCTATGTGCTCATATGATTTGAGAACTCTTTTTCTAGATTTAGCAGGACAAAGACTTAGCCATACTATATTGTCAGATTTTTCATACAAGGCAGTACCGGTTAAACGGTCTGCAGATTCATAGCAGCCACATTCTCTATGAGGGAGCATTTTTATGCCTAAGCTGTACAATTTCTGTGAGAGTGTTTTGTCAGATGATATGCCATCCCAGAGTTCCTGAAACTCTGTTTTCTCTGCTTTGGTTAAGTAGGCTGTGAGATATCGTGCAACTGCAGTGCAATTGTCTGCAAAGTACTGCCCATCTATGTTTGCATTCCATAGGAGGGCAATGATTGCATTGTAATCATTGATGTATTTTGATTCTTCTGGTCTTCATATGTAATATGTGTTCTTAGGTGATTTACCTTTGACACTATGTCTGACTGAAGACATGAAGTTGTTTACTTGACCTGTTGTTGAAACTGATCTAAGGAAACCAAAGCACCATTTGGTGTAGTATTTCCCTTTGTTTTTATATTTGCGACAACAATATTTCCCACATTTGTGTCTTTGAAATTGTAAAATGTGTGCATGAAGTTCACTATGTGTTGTTTGTGAAGGGATTTCACAAGAGACATATTTTTGGATGAACTGTAAAACAGTGGCATCACTATCTTGACCAAATTTAGGAGCATTTTTAATCCATATTAGCGTGTGGATGTGTGGTGCTCCTCTGGATTGTTATTCTTTTCTCCAAAAGAAGTGTTGAACTTCTCCGAGGGGAGGCACAGTTTTATTTCAAATAAAGTGTAGCATAGCAATGAAGTGATGATGGAAATATCTTGATGCATTTACAGGATCTAGAAAGCAGAGTTCTCCTGGTGTTTTTATATCTATGATTGTTTTGTTTTTATTTGCTATGCGTAGGAAATCGTGTAAATCTTCCCATGCATATTCTGCACAAATTAATGTAAAAAACCAAGTGGGTGGGCCAAGGTTTCTTATCAGACAACGTACAACTCTGTGACGTCGGAACCAGTATTCTTTTGTACCACGCATGTTTGCTAAAAGATTTGTAATACTTGACTGTAAAACCTCATCTTTTTCTTGCACTTTTTGTAATAATTGCGTAGCTGACATATTTTGAAAATGGGTACCTGATTTTAATGTGTGTGCAACTCCGTAGCATAGAGTTGCTAGTTCACTTTCAAATAGAAGGTGGAAGATGTATTCCACGTTTTGTCTGAATCTGGGGTCGTCAGAATACATTCGTAAAGAGCAATATTCTGATGCTGCTATCTGTGTGGGTCTATCATCGTACCTTCCTCCTTTTTCATTAGGAAAGAGTAGAGGAAAGGCCTGTGCATCTTTACTTTTTTCCCATATGCTGATTGGAGATCCTTTGGCTTGTCGCATTTCGTACGTTTCCATTGCATCATCTATAGTGTCTTTAGAGTGTAAAGGGTGAATTATATAATGGTCTAAAATATTTGATTCTGTAGCAGGATTTAGAAGTTGAAATTGATCAGTTTCTGGTGACTCTTATTTCAATGGTTTCTCTGAGGTTTTCTTCAATATTAATTTCTTTGTAGTATTCATTGTTGTTTTTTAGATATTGCAGGGCTTGTCTAACTTTATGTAAGTCCACGAGTTGTTGCCAAATTATTTTGTCTTTTGTAGGTACGCTATTTACTAAGACAATTAAAGATTGATCTATTGGCCATTGCACTCCTAGAGTGTGTACATTTTCTTGAAGATCTAATGGTAAATAAACTACTTTGCCACGAAAGCCTTTCACTAATTAAGAGGGAGTTCATTTTGCTGTTTTTGGTTGAAGGTGTATTATTGCTTGAAATGGGTTGACTGTTTGAATTATGATGCTCTCATATAAATTTAGTTGTTGCAGGGGTTTTGGTAGTGGGAATAAATCCAAGTTATTTGTGATAGCACGTGAAGGTGTTTGGTTGTTGTCAAGTTTTGTAGTGCAGTAATTGCAAAGTATTAAGAGGTCAGTAATTTCGTATTTTCTGCTATAAGGTAGAGAGCTAATTGGAACCATTTTGAATCTTGATTGCATTCTATTTTGTACGTTATGTCTATAGTTGTTGTGGTACTTTTATAAGAAGTCTTTCGGCAACACACACACATGGTTTGGTACTTCAGCAGATGTATTTTTAAACTTAAATATTTCTTTTTTGTATGTGTGTAATAGAAGGTTGCTATTTGTACAGTAGTTGCTAGTTTGTTGTAAAGGTATTGCATTTTGTAAGTGGCTTTCCCTTCCAAAATATTTTCTCTGGATATGCTCTATTTCTTTGAGTAGTTGTTTGGCTGTACCATGTACAAGATTGTTATTTAAATTGGCTACTGCTAAAGCAGGACTTTTAGCATAGTAGAGTTTATGGACTAGATTTCTTATACTTGAATGATGTGTTGATATAATTTTGATAAGATAGAAGGTGCTTTTGCAAATAGGTCCTGAAATGCAGGCTAATGAATGTCCTTGTAGTCCTGTGTATTTGCGCACTGGACAGACATCTATATGTTGTAGCAGTTTCATTTTGAATTTGTCTTTGCTTTTTACATACTGATTGAGGAACTGGCGTAAAGATTTGAATGATTTTTTGGCAATGTTACACATTGATGTGCACAGCCATTTCTAGACTGTTTTGGTTCAGTGGAATGGAGAGGTGATACTGAGTTTTCTGGGGATATTTTTGTGAGCAGAGTTTCTTGTTCCATAATGGTGTTATTAAGTTTTTCATACCACCCTCCACTGCTATGTATGGCAATTGGGTTTGGATGCTTTTGTTTATATGCTTCTTCATTAAAATATGGTTCTATATGGTTCTGTGCTTGTGGTTTGACTCCATTCACCTCCACAGATGTTTAAGAAGCTATTTTTGTTTATATTCCGTTTATTTAGATGTCTTTTTTTGTAGTTTAGTAGTTAGTTTTGTTAGTGGTTTCATTCTGTTTAAAACAAAAATAAATAACTTCCTTTTGAGAATGATTGCACTGTCTATGAGAGCTTCTAGGATTCATTTTCCATGGTAGGTTTTAAGGGTTGTGCATGATTTCTCTCCTGTTTTTATAAGGTTCTGAAGGACTCTGTGGCGGAACATTTTTTGTAAAATATTTTTTTGGTATGGTTACTTACCACTACATCAAGATTTATAGGTGCAGTGTTAGCAGTAGTGGTATCTGAAGTCTTGTTAATCAATTTCTGTTTCGTTTTACATTTTGATAGAGGAGGCAAAGTTTCTGTACTGGAAGCTCATTTTGTTTTGCTTAATGACTGTATTAGCTGTTTTCTTTAAACTTTTTGTACACAATCTGCTAGAGATGGATGCATATTTTGGACACTTTTATTTTGATTTGCTCTACTTTTGCGTTGCTTTTTACAGAGTTGTTCTTTGGTGGGCATTCTTTGGGGTCTGTCGGAGAAAAAAGAAAGTGTGGGTTGGGCTGTTGTGCAGTGTGTTGGTGCTTTGTGGGTGAGTGCTTGAGTATGATGGTTAGGATGTTTGTGGAGGTGTGTGATTGTGCAATGGGCAGCTATAACAATTTCGGAAGGCTATTCCTGTATTTGTGTGTTACTATACTGGGCTTCAGATGAAAATATAAAGTATGCAGCTGGTGAGGGGAAGCACTAATACTAAATCTAATAGTAGAGGGTTAATACACTTGTTTGTTCTACAATACTAAAATGTTAATGTGTTTGAGTAACAGATAGAACATTATGTTAGTATTGTACTTACTTTATTGTATGGAAAGAGTAGGTTTCTTCTAAGTTCTTGTTTGTACTGTAGACGCTGCTGCTTATCCGGAAAGTGGTCTTCACTGCAATTGTAAAAGAAAGAAGTTAATGCAATATGTGTTTTTATAGCACTTTTGTTAATGTAGACAGTGATTGTTTTTTGTTTTTGTAGTAGTAGTGTTTTCTGATAACTGAGCATAGTATGCACATGCACTTACCTTTGCCTATGTGCATCCTGTATATTTTACTTAGAATCTGTTAGTTGAGCATGTTTTACAAATGAGTATAATAGTAAACATATAGATCACACTTGTTTTTATTGGATGTTAGGAGATAGAAGAAATAATCATATGCATTTTTTGCTATTTTTATAGGGTAAATGCCAGGAATTGTACTGAAAAGCAGGCAATGAATGCATTTGTGAAGGTGTGGGAAATAAAGCAGAAGAATTTGATGTAGAGGTAGTGGTGTTGTTTCAGCTGGGAGCCTTTCTAATGATATTGTCCGTCTGTGTGCATGAATGAAGATGCATGTACTCATCCTGGCAGCGTGTAATTTTATAACACACTAGAAAGCTTTTTTCCATAATTATACTATTATTTCTCCCATCTTTTAATATGAAATTACACTTTTTTAGATAGCTGTGTGTGTGGTTGTTTTGCACTGTGGTGCTTTGCATTTGGGCTATGTCAGTGCCCCTACTTTGTTGGAAGATATGGAACACTTGGTCCAGGCAGTAATGAAAGTACTTCCAAATGCCAAGATTATTTTTTCTGGTTTAGTACCTAGAGCAATATGGGACAATAGTTCTGTTTTTTGTCCTCAGCAAAATATTGCTAGTTATGTAATCAACCAAGGCATGTTTGCTTTCATGCATAGAGCTGGAATGTTCTTTTGTAATAATGAGAACATTGATTCTGGTAATGCTGTTTATTTGAAAGAAGATGGCATGTCTTTATCTTTTATGGGAAATGCCATGCTGTTTTGGAACATAAGGCTTGTTTTGGAGAAGCTAATGTGAAGATTTTTGGAGGAAAATAAGAAGAAAAAAATACAAAATAAAATGTGTTTCTGAAGCATCTGCAAAAAAAACCCCCAAAAAGGCTCTTCTCAGAGCCAACCTCAAAGGGGAAATGGGACACAATATTTAAATTTTCGTTCCCCAGGCTTAGATTTTTATATTTGTCCACAGACACTGCGGTTGTCCACAGGCAGTGCAAATTACATACAGGGATTTTAGGGTTGAGAGGAATGCAAATGAGACTAAGCAAAGCAAGGGATTGGTCAATAAGGTTTACTGGGTGTGTTGTGTAAGGAAAGAGTTTGTCAGAAAGTCCTTTTCCTGAGAGGCGAGCAGATAGCTATGGCTGTGTGTTTCAGAAAGCAGATTGCTTTGATTTTGGTAGATACGTGGATAAATTGGTTGGAGGTGCATGCAGGTCGCTGTGTAGTGGCTGCACATGTTGGATTCCCTAATGTGGAAGAGTACTGGCATGGAGTACGTGGAATGAAGTGGCTGGATTTGGTACCTCTCTATGCTACTTTGGGGACACAGCGTCATCCAGACATTTTATTATTCATTGTGGAGGGAACAGTTTAGGACATGTGTCTGGAATCTCTTTGCAATTTGCAATGAAAGAAGGACTTGGGAAAGTCATAGACATGTATCCAAACTCCAGAGTAATTTTTTCCCGTATTGTGCAGAGACAAATGTGGTTGCGTTCTTTTTCATTTGGTCCACAAATGGAGAAAGCAAGGCGCAATGGTAACAAGGCTGTCTGTGCCTTTTTGAGAGATGTTGGTATGTCCTCTTTTCAGAATGAAAACATTATGTTTCGTAGTACACACATTTTTCGCGGAGATGGAGTACATCTTAGTTATGCCGGCAATCAGATTTTTCTGTGAAATATACAAAATGCATTGCGACCTTTTTTGGAATTACAGCAATACATTTTGCAGTAGGTGTTGACCATTTGAAATATTTGAAAAACTAAAAACACTGCAAAAAGGCTCTTTTCAGAGCCACCACTTCCTCTCATGGAAAAGTGCAATGGTTCTGATAGGGCAGCACCCCAAACAAAATTAAAATGTCCGCTGACTGTCCTCAGACTTCTAAAAAAATGCACAGGGGGCCTGCACTATTTATTTGTCACTTCTATTTTTGAACTGTGAAAGGCGGCTCTGAAAGGTGCCTTTTTTTTGTTTTTGTTGTTTTATATTTTTTTTTGTTTTTTTAAACAAGACACAAGAAAAGGAGGGGAAAGGAGGGTAAGGAAGGGACACTAACAATGGGGATAAGAAAGGGCAGATGGAGAGAGGAAGATGTACGGTGGGCCTTTTTGAGGTAGGTAGCAGTTCTTCTTGTGATCCTTGACCGCAGTCTCAAAAGCACTCAGAAGGTTCTCCCCCCTGCAGAGTACTGCATCGCAGTACCTGCACAATATTGTGACCCTCGAAAGGTAAGGGTCACCAGCATCATGAATGGTCTGCGAGGCAGCTGGAGGGATTTGCTGTCCCACAGGAGATCCTGGCAAGAGTAGAAACGGAAGATGCTGCAGGGGAACTCAACGTACCACGAAGGAATGAATGAGGATGAGCTCTGGGGTGTGGCCTTTTATAGGGGTGCAGGTGTGCACTTCACGAACACCTGCGCTGTCCATGGACATGTCAAACACAAAGAAAGGGCTCAAAAAGTTCCAAAAAGTATGTAGATCACCAGGGATATTGTCTAGGACATATGCAATAGTGAACTTTTACTGGAAAATACCTTGGATTGCTCACAAAAGCACTTTTTAAATGTTCGGGAGCCCGGACAGTGTCCCCAAATAAGGACACATGCTCAGCGTGGGTGCGGTCACATGATGACGTCGTGGACACGTTCGCAAATGGGAGGGCTGTCCATAGGACACCAAAGCACGGGGTCGGTTGTGCGCATGTGTGCGGATGTTCTACAAACAGTGTTCGGGTCCCTGAACTAATTAAAAGTGCAACACACGTGCGCTGGTCAGTTACAGACAGGCGCGATGTTCGTAGGACCCAAGGGTGTGGTGCGTATGTACACGGGTGTTCTACAAACAGTGTTGAAGTCCCCAAATAAAATAAATGTGCGTCAAAACTTTGCAGACAGGCGGACGGGGTATGTGTTCGACAGACATATTCATTCTGGTTGCGGACATTGCGAACGGAGGGGTGTTCTTAGGACACCTTAATTTGAACAGTTACGGACATGCGGACGGATTTAGTGTCCTGCAGACACCTTCATTTTAACTACGAACAATGCGAACAGGTTTACTGTCCTTAGGACACCCCATTTTGGTTAATTGTGGACAGGCGGACATTTTGTGTGTTCTAAGGACACCTCCATTTTGATTGTGGATAGTACGAACAGGTATAGTGTCCTTAGGACACCCCCATTTTGGTTAGTTGCGTAGACCTCAGACACTCGCCCTGTCCGTAGACCCCCTAACTGCCTTTTTAAAAAACATAAGACACAGGCATATAATAAGAACACACTTAAAATGTTATTAATGTATAACAGTATAAAAATTATGAAAGAGAGGGGGAAGCAGAAACTGAAACAAATACAGGGGAATTTGGGGTTTGGACATCATATATGGAAGGGGAGGAAGGGTTGGAAGTCTCATCGTAATGTTTTTCTTGCTGGGGAGGGTTTGAGGATAGTTGGCTGGGACATGGAGAGGGGGAACAGATACATGTAGGACAGTGATATTTAATCTTTTCTTTAATGTGGTGTCATCTTTGATGTCCTGGGTGTTAGTCTTAGCAGTGTACGGTGGTGGCGCGAGTTATGGTTGCTTAGCTTACCATAACTGATGAATTTCAAGGGTTTTTCGGTTTTACTTTGTACCATAACGTCCCTATAACAACGTTTATACAACGTTTTTTCACTGAATTTCATAGGTTTTTAGTAGTGCAACTTAACCATAATGTCCCTTTAACAAAGTTTTTTTCACTGATATATATATAAGTGCAGTTCTTTAAAGAGAATGATCATTCAATAGTGCGACTCTGGATACAATCTAATCTAACCAGAAATTCTTTATGGCTAGCTCGAATGGAGATATTTGCTCTTGGTTTTGTTTTGGCCAGAGACCCAATGTGTATGGACGGTGAAGGAAACATTGTGATGGAAAAGAAAGAAAACTTCCAGGAAACACAGTCATTTGGAAGCAACGTTACACACTCTCACTCTGAAGGAAGGGAATCGATGAATAGCTTATAGCTATGTGAAGATCAAAGTCTTGTTTCCTTGATCAGTTAGAACACCTGCGGACACGTTCATTTATTTGGCGCTAGTGCGGAAGTTCTTGCTCTACATGACATCATAATGTTACAGGAAACATGGCTAGTCAATAGCCCGATATGGGAGAACCATACGGTTCTACTTAACCCGGCAAAATCCGGGAAAAGTGGCAGACCTTCCTCTGGCTTAATGGTGATCATTAAAAATCATAGAAGTTGGCGTCTTTCATGTTGGCTCGCCCCAAACCCGTACTTGCAGCTTGTTAGATTGGAATATCCGGGAGGCACAATGGCCATATTAAATATCTATAGAAATCCCAAAGGTATATCCGATGATGTCTTTTTTTTAGACCTGGAAATATTATTGAATACCATTATGGAGTCCTCAGAAATTACGACAGTGATAATGGCAGGTGATTTAAACCTACCACTTATTCCATTCCATACGCAAAAATTAAATTTGATCTGTTTAAGGTGGAAAAGGCTAGTCAAAGTTTATAGGCTAATCATGTGCAATGGATCACTTATGGGGGACATTATTCCAAATGCAACATGGCCAAGAGGATTAACACCATCAATAATAGATTATGTATATCTTAATCTGGCAACATTTAATAGAGCTACGAGGTTTACCCTGCTTCCACAGTTACATAGTGATCATAAAGTATTAAATCTAAAATGGATAATGGAGTGCCCAACTGCCCAGGAAAATAATGGAACTTATGCACATCAATTAATAGTAAACAATGCGAGAACAAGGATGAAATGGAATGGGCAGAATTTAACGGAATTTAAAAGAAAGATTGGGTCAAACATCCATGACGATCAAACCAGCTGTATTGATTATACAGCATATTTGCATCTCTACACTGTAACGAGGAAGGATAACAAGCTAGAATACTTTAAACCGAAGCATAAATTTGATGTTCTCGTTCAAGCACAAAAACAACTTTAAGGAAAAACAAGAGACTTATTTGGAGCTCAAATTGCTCAGACAAATTACAGAGAATAAAAACACTCAACTGTCGGTATAAAAACTGGCTTAGACCACATCGAATTAACATGCTTCAAAAGGACGGCGAGTGCATGTTAAAAAGCAGTCTCAATAATGACATGGGTCAAACATGGGCATTAATCAATGCTACCACTAAGACCACCCAAAAAAATATGCAGATTAATGGAGTAAGTGAGCAAGAATGGATCCTTTACTTTAGCCACATCTATGAAAAAGAAAAATTGAAAGATATCCAAACTCGTACTGATCTCTCCAATTATGAAGGAATAATTATTGAAGAAGTAGACGTTTTGCATTTCATAAATAAACTATCTAATTCCCGAGCTCCCGGACCGGACGGGATGAGTAATTCCATGTTTAGACAAAATCCCGTACAATGGGCAAAGATTCTAACTCTTATATTTACTCAGATAATAAAAACAAACAGATTACCAGAATCATGGAGATCGGCAATAATTATCCCGATTTTTAAAAAAGGAGATAGAAAACGACCTAAAAACTATAGGCCGATCTCTCTGCTAGATGCCTCAGGCAAGCTTTTTTCGAGATTTATTCTTAGAGATTTCAATCGATGGACACTACAGTCAGGAGTTAGAGATCCTCTACAAACGGGATTTGCAGCGGGAATGGGAACCTGTGTTAACCTTCTTACTTTGACATCAATAATTGAACACCATAAAACAATTAAACAGCCGCTATACTTTACATACATAGATTTGCGAGCTGCATTTGACTCTGTCTCTTGTGAGGTGCTAATTAAAAAACTCGCAAAGCAAGGCTGCCCTAAATATATCATTCATCTGATTGAAGACTTGCACACGGATAATAGTGTCCAAATCAGATTAACGAATGATGGCAAACTATCTCAAACGATCAGAACATTTAGAGGGTTGAGACAGGGATGCACGCTGGCAGCATCACTGTTTAACTTCTTTATATCTGATGTAGGAGATATTTTCAACAACATTTGCACGGACCCACCGAAATTAGTAAATAAAAGTATACCCTTTCTAATGTACGCTGACGATCTGGTAATAATGTCGAAAACTCCAAAGGGTTTACAAATAGCATTGGATGCGGTGATGACTTACTCAAATAACAACTACTTAAGTATCAACCGGGAAAAAACTAAAGTTATGATTTTTAACGCTCATAAAAAACAATGAAAAAGTCATATAAATGGAACCTCATGGGAGAAAGTCTCGAAATAGTGAATCATTACATATATTTGGGAGCCCAAATACTGCCAGTTAATCAATTCACAGTGTTTAAACAACAACAATTAGATAGGGTAACTACATACATTCAAACTAAAATTATTTTGAGAAAATATGGAAAGTTTACTTTGGACCCTGCCTTAACTTTTTACAATCAAAAAGTATCAGCAAAATTGTTGTATTCATCAGAATCAAAACCTATTATAAAGGAGGAGTTCTGGAACATATTGGAAGCAAAATATTGGAGAGAAGTACTGCAATTACCAACATCAACTCCATTATCAATAATCAGTTACGTGTTGGGACTAATACCACTCAACATGAGGTATACATGGTTAGCAATAGCATTATTTAGAAAATGCCTACTAGCATGGAAATCAACTAGTGTCTTGGGAATGTTGGCTGCTTACATCTTTTCATTGAAAGATGGCTTAATTTCCAAATGGAGAAATCGGGTACTAACTGTTTTGGCAACGATTGATGCTTCATTGGCAATTCTGCTACAAAATCCAATACAGATAAAGACAAGAATTTTCGCTATGGACTGGGAAAAAACAAAAGATAGATGTTCCACCTACCCCGATTATGATCCTCTGACAATCACGATAAAAAGACATTCCTATCCTGAACGATACTTGAATAGGTCACCATCTACAAAGCATCGAAATTATTTTCTTCGATTTCGCCTAAATTTATGGCCTACAAGACAGATAATGGCTCGGAGAAAAAAAATTAATGCAGATCAAAAATACTGTAGATTTTGTAAACAAAGAGAGAAAGTAGAAACCTTGAGAAACTTACTTACTGAGTGTGAGGAACTCCTTAATCAACGTATAAAATATTTTAAACAGTTAACAGTCCCATTCGGTGTCCATACGTCGGATGCATTATGGAGAACCATTTATTCTGGTTTCTCGAGTCTCAATAAGAACACTTGCATTTTTGTATGAATTGAAATTAGAGAACTTTGAACCTGTGGTTAAATAAGTGGAAGCTAGAAGAAAAAATTGTATTAGTGGAGGTATTAAATGGACATTTAATGGTTAAATTGTAAAATGTAAATAACTAATTGTAAATGTATTTTTGTAAATGTTTTTTTTTATTTTATATTGTAAAGTTGATTAATATCAGCTATAACAATAATAAAAAAAATAAAAAATAAAATAAAAATATTACACAGCCACAGTAGTGGCTGTGAAGTTATGGTTAAATTGCTGTTTCCGTAGGAAGAACCCTTTTTGGGTGGCTTATAACCTTGCTTCCCCTGGACGAATCCTCACCAAACTTTGCAAAACAAAAAGTATATCGGTCACTCTGAATCTTTTTGAAAGTTTGGTGAGGTTTGGTCCAGGGGGGGCAAAGTTATAGGGGGGGTCCCAAAACTTATTTTTTTCCCATAGACTGAATGGGGAAAAAACTTTGCTCACGCCTACAGCCAAAACCGCTGGACGGATTTTCACCAAATTTGGACCAGGAGCAGCAGCTTGGTCCCGAAAGTGTGCTTTTTCAAATTTGGTGAAAATCTGTCCAGTAGTTTTTTTAAAAATGACCAAAAAGTAGGTCAATGGTGTGTTCTGAGGACGGTAAGCCTGTCCGTTTTGTTTGCAGACAAGTTCAATCTGTTCTAAGAACACATCATGTGTCCTGGGATGTTCGTCAATAAACAAAATGGGGGTGTCCTGAGGACGGTATGCCTGTCCGTACTGTTCCCAAGCAAGTTCAAATTGTTCTAAGAACACTCATCATGTCGGCGGACATTAAAAATTCCAATATGGCATAGTTAAAATGTTTCACTGTATGGGTGTGATATGCATATACTCTATGCCCTGGCCACAACCACCGCAGCATATCACACCCATAGTGGCTTATAACTTTGGGATCCAAGAACAAATTTATAAGCAACAAAGTTATAAACCATTATGTGTGTGATATGCTGTGGTGGTTGTGGGCAGGGCCTATAGTCTTGGGTGCATGGACAAGATCAAATTTATAAGCAGCAAAGTTATAAGTCACTATGGGTGTGATTTGCTGTGATGGTTGTACTTAATATAATATACTTACTGTTTGGTTTAGTAACTGGAGTACATGTATTTCTTGTTTATTTCTGTGATAAAAGAAAAGATCACGTTAGTATTGGTATTTTGTAACGATTTATAACATTGAATAATCAACATTTTTTTTACCCTCATATTTAGTAGCTTACAAACCAGTGTACTGTGCAATTTGCTCGGTTTCTGTGTTTGTTGCTAAAATCATTGGGTCTGTGGGAGAAAAATAAAATCCATGTTGGATTTTTAAAAAAAACCTTTTTTTGTTATGCTACAGTCTATTTGTTTGTTTGTTTTCAATGTTCACTTGTTGTTTCTGGCTAATGCTCTATATATTGGCTTGTTGCAGATTTTTGGAGCAGTTAGATACCTGTTGACATATTCTAACAGTCTATATTTTGTTATAATGAAGTGATATTGATTTATCTGTTTGGATATTGTAAAATTTTGGGGTAGTTAGATACCAGTTGGCGTATTCTAACTGTCTATGTATTGTTATAATGTAGTGGTATTGATATATCTGTTTGGTTATTGAAAATCTTGGGGTAGTTGGATACCAGTTGGCGTATTCTAACTGTTTATTGTTTGATATAATTTAGTAGTATTCATTTATCTGTTTAGTTGTTGTAGAATCTTGGGGCAGTTATATAGCTGTTGGCATATTGTAACAGTTTATAGTTTTTTTAATAGAAGTTTAGTTAATGTTTAAGTACAGTTTAGTTAATACATTTTGGTTTTAAGAACATTAAATAAGCGTTTGTAAGATTTGCAGATAATCTCTGCTTTAGAGTAATGGTACTATCATTACATTCGAACCATCCCATTTTTTTTATATATATGCAGTATGGTGACCTGCATTGGTTGTGGCTCCTGTGTGGTAGATTATACCTATTGTTGTGAAGGTTTTTTACCAAGTGATACTTGACCATGTGTGAATCCAGTCCGCTTGCAGTTGTTTTTGGTACCATCTGCATTGTAACATAGAAGCATTAGTATTACGTATTTACTATGTGTTTGTATTAGTAAGGTGGAGCGATTATCCGAATTGCAGGTAGTACATAATCTACCATGGTTTGCATTTTGTACAAGTTGCTGAAATGGAACGGATTCACAATTAGGTATTGATACATAAACAAAGCCTCATTGGGGATTTGTTCTTGTGTCACATTGTTGCACAGAGTGCATGTATGTTTCCACATGTATGAAATCTGGAAGATTTCATTTATAGGTATGTTTTTATTTTCCAGTACTTGTGGTAAGTACATTAGAAATTCTTGTGGATCTTCCTGTGATTTATAGTGAATTTCACCATTCCAGCACAGTAGTCCAATTCTGTCTTATTCCATAAACACTATACATGTTGCCAGGATTGTTTGTTGCGTTTCTATGAAGTACTAACATTTGCAAACACAATTGGTCTGTACTGTGTAGGTAAATGTTGTCAACTATTGGTGGTAATTGAAATAGAAAATTCATTGCTACATTTGCATAGCAACTTACACCAATTACATTTGAAAGTTTAAATGGACCAGGTAGTTCTGTATCTGAGTGTTTTTTTTGGAGTTTGTCTTCCTTCTTTGAAGAAGTACCTGGTTTACTTTCCCTAATAGGTTCTTTAATGATTGTGGTACTTGATGAAGTATTAGTTTATTTTAATCTCTTTGGAGGATTTGCAGTGACATCCTGTTGTATTTCTGTTTGATTTAGTTTTCTTTTAGAACATTTTACTTTTTGTGGAATAAGATATGTTTTTAAATGGGGGGTGTATATTGAATGAAGTCTATTGTATTCTGAAATGCAAGGAATATCAGCGTTTACTTTACTTGCATCAAAGTTGATTAGAAATAGACCGTCAAGTGTACGTACGCGTGATAGGGCTACGTAGCTCATGCCTTCTTTAAAGACTGTGTTATCAATGTCTATCAATGCTTTGTCTAGGGTAAGACCTTGTGATTTATGAATGGTGTCTGCGTATGCAAGAGTTAGATAAAATTGTTCTCTACGTACATACATGTCTTTGAAGAGAAGGAATCGAGCTGTTGAGCATCCTATCCTTTTCACTTCTGAAAGTTTGTCAAAGAGAATATTGACAAACTGAATGTTGTTGTCACGTGGGTATGTTTGAAAGCCAACAACTGTACCCAGTGCTCCATTAACTAGTCCTTGATCCACGTCAGGGTTACGTTTAAGCATTACTCTGCAATTTAAGGATAATTTTAATATTTTTTCCCATCCAGCTGTGTTGGAGATTGAATTTTCTAAACTATTTAGTCTTGTTGTGGCTTGTTCACACATGGGTAGTGTCATACCATGTATGTCTAGTTTGTCTGTGGTGCTAATTTCAATTATTGGTTGCATTTCTTTTTTTAACATTGTTTCATTGAATTTGAAACAGGTTGCAAGAGTTGGCATTAAGGCCATACAATTGACATTTTTGTGTGCTAATAGTTCCATAACATCCGTAGCACATGCATTATCGCCATAAAGTGCATGAATGTGCCGGGTTTTCAATATTGCTTGTGCTTCTTGAGAGTACCCACTCTAATACTTTTTAAGATGTTGGCATAAGTGAGATCTTCAGATTGCTGCATGTTTTCTGTTAATTCTCTGTATTGTAAATGTTGCCAAAGGTTGACATTTCCAATGCTGCCAACAGTTTTACGGCAGAGTTTGTGTCCTAAGGTTTTAAAAATAGGCTCACCTTTCACTGGTGCCAATTGAAGAAGATCTCCGAAAACAATAATGTGTTTTCCTCCAAAGAGCTCTTTGTAGTTTGTTTGGAGTACTTCTTGTAATCTGAGGTGAATCAAGGCCAACATTAGGTTGGAGACCATGCTCACTTCATCTATTAGTAGCATTTTAATTTGTTTTAATACTCTGTGTAGTTCCAATGCAGCTTCTGTAGAAAGTTTGTAATAGTCTAATTTGTTTTGGTGTTCTACTGGCAGGAGTAGTAATCGGTGTAAAGTGACACCGCCTATGTTGTAGGCAGCTAAGCCTGTGGGGGCAGTGACAACAGCTGACAGTTTGTTGTCTGTCAATTGTTGAAGGAATTTACTGATGATTTTGATTAAGAATGTTTTGCCAGAACCAGCTTCACCACTGACGTACAGTAGTATAGGTTTGTAATTTTGGCAGGTGCATTCTTTGTTTTCATGTTGTACACCATGTGCAATTTCTTTTGTTACTTCTTCAAAAATGCAACGTTGCTCATTGTTTAGTTTTAATTGTAGTATAGTTAAGTCTTCTTTATCTTCATACTGACACATGGGGCCTCATTACTAGTTGCCCGGTAAAAGCGGGTACATTACCGGCATGCCGGAATGAGCGGGTCTGTGCTCGTATGAACCCGCTAACAGCGGGTGATTACGAGTGCGCGAGCACGCGCGTTCCCCCATGCCGGTAGTGGCAATACCGCCATGCTGGTAAAGGGCCACCAACCCCCCTATACCGGCATTGCGGGGCCCACCCATAGCGTTACCGCCTCATAACAACCCCTAAATACCAGCACAGTAATACCGGCACGGTATTATCGTGTTAGCAAAAAAGGACCCAGAAATTACGTCATCGCCCAGGAACGGGAAATGGGCCAGCGGCCATCTTTAAAAACACAATCCATTGCCATCCTCCATAACCACCACTTCTTTCGTGTTGTTGTGTGCCACAACAGAAGCAGGATGTCTAAGGCTACCAAGAAGTCTACTCAAAGGAAGAGAAAGCAGGGTTTTTCAGACGCAGAACTCACCATGCTTGCCAACACCCTTGCACAGCATGCAGATACGATCAGGAGCACTGACCTGAAGCATGCGGCCCAAACATAAAAAAAAGAAGTATGGCAGGAGGTCGCACAGAGGGTGTCGGCAGTGGGGAGCACCCCAAGGAGTGTGTGTGACTGCCGGAAGCAGTGGGACGACCTCTGCCTCCGGGTGAGGACGATCCTTGTGAAGAACAGGAGGGCCGCAATGGCGACAGGCGGGGGCCCACACTCCCCTGTGAAGTTGACGGCATGGGAGGAGACCGCAAGTTCCTTCATCGACCCTGAATCAATCGAGGGAATTGGAGACCAGGAGGTTGGCGCCGCATCATCCACAGAGGAAGGTGAGTGATGTGGCACAAGTGATGTGGAAGTGAGACTAGACAAGGTAATGCATGTCCCATGGCTACATCAACATATCCATTCAACAATGTGTGCCACACCCTGCACCACACGCATGCTGAGTACCAATCCCAATCCCAACAGAGGTGCAACATGACCCAACCATGCCCATGGAACTCACCACACAGACACCAAACCAATGCCATGCCACCAGCCATGCATTGATTGCCCACATGCCCCCTCAGAACACCAAATCCCACACCCGAGAAATGAAATGATGCCTGAATGTATGAACATAACACACCGCAATACATCATAGCTGCCATTTGACACCATCACTGATGACCTGCATCTCTTCTATCCCCCAGGCACCGATGATGAAGATGGAATGCAGGACAGGGGTGCAAGTTCATCCACTGCACGCCAAGGGACCAGGGCCACCGCCACCCCCCAGCCCAAGAAACTGCCTAGAGCAACAGCCAGTGTACCACGCAAGGCAGTAACCCTGCAGGGGACACCTGCAGCCCCAGAACAACAGTGGGAGGCGTTTCCATTGATGCTCCGCAAGCCACCACGGACGTTGTGTCTACAGAGGTGGATAATGAGGCAGAGATCATGTCCGGCACACCCACCCCAAGCCCCATCACCCCCCCTACAGAGTCTGAGAGCATGGACGATCCGTGCCTCCATGACTCAGACCTAGGAGACTCTGACATGGGCATCTTTGAGGAGGACAGTGCCCTGGACGTGAGCCCCACGCAGGTGCCATCCACCACCCTGCCAGCCACCACCCTGCTAGCCACCACTCTGTCTACCGCCACCCTGGTCACCAGTACTCCTGCAGCCGACAACTCTTTCGAGGCTCGCCTGGCAAGGGTTGAGGCCCGACAAGAGTCCATGCTGGAACTCATGCGGCAACAAGTGACCACTGGGAATGAGGCCATGAGGTCCATTGCCACGGCCATTGCAGCCAATACTGCTGCTGTGGAGGCATCGACATGTACCTTTAGGGAGTGTATGGGGTCACTTACACAGGCCCTTCTTGCAAATCTGCCGCAAATGCAGCGCCCACACCTTGGGCCAGCCATGGGACTGATCATTGACACCTCCACTGCAACAACCCCTTCCACCTCGGCCCAATCGAGCCCTGTGCGGTTCACGCGGAGGAGTGCACGGCACTGGACCATGGCACCCCCCGAATCCAAAAATTGCCAAGAAATAACAGGACAGGCAATGACATTTTGAAAATGTACATTGGTGAAGGGACCACTGTTTGTTGGACATATGGGGACATACGGGTTCTGTGGGGTGGGAGAGGGAGTTTACTAGGGTATTTTGGGGTTTGTGGGGTGGGAGTGGGAGTTTACTGGGGGTTGTGAGGGGATTATGTTCACCATATCACGTCTGCTGAAAATACACTTGTGTGCAAGCAAATCATTGGCTGGACATCATTCTTTTTGTACATGTACATTTATTGTGTGATGGTGTACAGTGGGCCAATTCTAACAAAAACAGTGTGCATGTCCAGATTCAGCCAGTGTGTTGCAGACACATTACTTACATTGTCCCTGCGTTTCAAAAGTATTTGTCAATTAGTGCTTGGCATACAGCATGGCCATCCCATGCATCACGTAATGGCATGGGGGCTCCTTCAACTCCGTGTTCATCCCCTTCATCCTCACCCAGCCCATGCATGTCAATATCAGGTGGCAGTGGTACATTCCCTCGGACGCACATGTTGTGCAGCATGACACAGGCCATGGTGATCTTTGCCACCTTCTCGGGCCTATATAGGAGGGCCCCACCAGACCTGCTTAGGCAGCAGAACCGTGCCTTCAACAGGCCAAAGGTCTGCTCAATCACAACACGGGCACGAGTGTGCACACGATTGTACTCCTCTTCATGGCTGTTCTGCGGGTTCCGCACAGGGGTAAGTAGCCACGGCCTCAAGGGATATCCTCCATCACCTGCAAGAAGATTCAAATAGGTGTGTGTCACTCTGAACTGCCACCTTCAGCAAGCACGGTCATGGCAGCAGCTATTTGGTGTGGGCATGCACATGTCCCTGTACGTGTCCAAAATAGTCACCTATATGCAATGTATACTGTACAGAGGTATGGTACACAGCATGGGGTTGACTAGATAATGCAGGGTGTAATCCTGCATGCTGAGGCAGTTGTGCTGTGGTAGTGCGACAATGTTTAGTCTCAAATTCTTGCTGTATATTGATTGGTATGCATGGCCACACTAGCCGCATTGCCACAGTTGCCATCCGATTCAGTCATGCATTGCCTGCCATCACCATGGTCCCTGGGTTGTGCCTGTTACTTGTTGTCATCCATATGCAATGTTTGTGATATGTGGCCCAGTGATGTCTCCTGTTCCGTTTTGCTGGTTCAGGTGAGGAGTGTTTAGCTCTGCATGCATTCTCCACTCACTGGCTATTGCCACCCAGGTGACTCCCCCCCCTTTCCCACCCTGGTGCAGTAGTCCCCCGCTTCTGCATCCGCAAACATCAGTAGCTCACAGCATGGCCATGGCCCTGTTCTGCAACTCACCAAGCAGCCAGGCACGTGGTCCAGCATGTCGCTCCATGTGACCGGGTAGCATGCAGTTGCGCAGTGGCATGGCATCATGTGTGGATCTGGGATATCGGGCGCAGCAATGGTTGATGATCTTGATGGAGTCACATACCATTTGCACACTGATGGAATGGTATTACTTGCGATTGCGGTACACCGCCTCTATGGCATGGGGGACTACCAATTCCACATGGTCGCAGTCGATGGCACTGACACAATTGGGCATGCCTGCCAGTGCGTGGAATCCTACTTTGGTTTCGGCTATCTCCTGGCCAGTCTGTGGTAGGGATATGTGGGTGCTTGCCTGCTTCAGGAGGGCTTCCAGCACTTGGTTCAGCATGCGTGAGAATAGTGGTTGTGAAATGCCATGCAGCTGGCCCACTGGGTGTTGGTACGTACCTGAGGCCAGGAAGTGTAGCACAGACACCACCTTTAGTAGTGGGGGGATGTCGTTCTGTATCATGTCCACTATGGTGGTGATGGTGTCACGGTCCAACCGGTACAGGGTGTGGATCTGCTCTGGGGTTAGGTTGAATGGGCTTGGTCAGTTGCGAGGGATTGCTGGCTGCCTACGAGGCTCTGGTTGCTGCGCTGGTGGTAATGGCTGGGGCTGTCTCACCCTCCTTCTCCTCCTGTGTCTCCTCTGTGCTGCCTGTTCTTGCTGCTGTAGTTGTTGTTGCTGTTGCAGTTGTTGCTGTAGTTGTATCAGTATGGCCATGTCCTCCTGCGCCATGATTGCAAATGCTAGTGGTAGCATTTTGGTATAGGAAGGGGTGTGATGTTTAGTTGTGCTCCTTTTGTACTGGGCAACTCTACATTGCCTACACCTGTGGGGGGGTTGTGGTGTGTGGGTGTGCTCAGTTTATACTGGCACAGCCTCCTTTGACTCCACCTATGGGGATTGTGTGCACCTGTGGCAGCTGCCTTGTATCTTGCTTGCTGTTTGCGGGTGGTCCACAATGCCTGTTTTGGTGGCATCATGCTGGCCGTTATTACCGGCTTCGTGATGCCGGTATTTGCATGTATGCGTGGGTTGGAATTACTCCCTATTACCGGCATGCCGGTATTTGCTCCCTCAAGGGGCGCATGTACGCGCCTATGCCTCTGTTAACGGCACTGTTTAGTATGCCGCTAATACCGGGGTTCCAGGTCGGAATGCTACGGAACGGTGAACGATGCCGGTATTAGCATACCGGCATACCTCGTAATGAGGGCCATGATGTTTTCTACTTCTGTCATAGCTAATTCTTTGATGTGGTGGGTGTTAGTCTTAGCAGTGCACAGTGGCAGCGCGAGTTATGGTTGCTTAGCTTACCATAACTGGCGAATTTCAGGGGTTTTTCGGTTTTACTTGGAACCATAACATCCCTTTAACAAAGTTTTTTCATTGAATTTCATAGGTTTTTAGTAGCGCAATTTAACCATAATGTCCCTTTAAGAAAGTTTTTTCATTGAATATATATATATAGTAGAGAGAGAGAGAGACAAAGAGAGACAGAGAGAGAGAGAGAGAGAGAGAGAGACAGACAGAGACAGAGAGAGAGACAGAGAGAGAGAGAGAGAGAGAGAGAGAGAGAGAGAGAGAGAGAGAGAGAGAGAGAAAGAGAGTATATAGTGGTGGAATAAAATCTCACCTTCTTTAAAGTGGTTGAATGCTTAGATGCACTGATGACATCACTGGGGACATCAAGAATGACATCATCTATGACTTACAGACAAGTCAATGTATTAACAAATAGGATACAATTTGAAGATTACTTTTACTTTGTACAGTATGTGTTTTATTTCAATGTTAACATGTAAATCACTTACAAAAGACACAAAGAAAGAAATACACATCTACGTACATGTTTCTAAGCAAGTGTTGAATATCTTTTCTATACATATATACAATTAGAGTAATAATCCCTTCTTTCAATGCCCATGTATGAATATTCTTCAAATATTTCCAAATACTTAGTTGTTCCCTGTTTTAAAGTACTTCTCATGTCATTTAGAAAATGATACTTGTACACATTTTTCTTAGAATAAAACAATTGAGTATTTTCAAACGTAAAGGATTAGGGTTCAACGTGTCGCTTTCTATTTCTACTAATTTGTTTTGCAAATGCATATACAGATTATATTATAGTGAGCATGTCTTAAATACATTTTACACAAACAGGAACATTCCAAGCAGTGTACTAATTATAATTCAGATATCTTTTATCAAAGTAAAGCTTCACAAGTAGTAATATGATGCACGTGTAGTTGATTACTGTTTTAAACAATGTATTCATTGTTATGAACTATTATAGTGTGCTAATATCACATTTTTAGAAATATAAGGGTGGTTTAAATATGGGCAAATACATAGAGTGATCTTATGTCTGATGCATTAGTTAAACAATCATTGATGTCATTTATGATGCTATTAACGATGTCACCAGTGATATCATCAGTGATGCCATCCATGATGCCATCAGTGCTGCCATAGATGATGTAATTAGTGATGTCATCAGTGATGTCATCTGTGATGTCATCTGTGCTGTCATCGTTGTGGTCATAGGCTGCACAACCGGGGGTGCAAAGTTAAGTGGCTTTAGCTGAACTTCAGGGTTTTTGTTACGTTAAGTTCTCACCTTAACATCCCTGCAATTGAAGTTTTTTCCTTGAATTGCAAAGGTTTTGTTACAATTTATTGCTCACCTTAACATCCCTGCAACTAAAGCTTTTTCCTTGAATTTCAAGGGTTTTGTTTTCCATAGATTTTTATAACACTACCAGACCACTCATTTTAAAACACTTGCAACCCATCGCACAAAGACATTCATCAATCACAAACTGATTTTTACCTTTTTTGTTACAGTACTATTGTTATGTATAAAATATTACATGCTTTGAGAACTCACAATGTTTTTAAGCAATAAGCAGTGAGATAAAATGATTTGCCATGGACCACACAGTCTGTTTAAGCAACGTGCTAAAAGCTCCTTGTTTTATGGCCGGTCTCTTGGTGACTGTTGTGTTACATCACACTACCCCCACTAACCGCATTTAAGCAGCATGGAAAAGGGAAAGAAATGACCGGCTGCAAGAATAATGTATGCCCTGGTACTTTTGCCCCATATTGAAAATCAAAAGCTGACAGTACATACAGTAAGTGAACATATATCTTAAAGTGAAATATACAAATGTAGTTCATTTTCCCTTCCCCTTACAAGAAAGTGTGCAAGACAAAGGGCCTCATTACAACTTTTCCGGTCCGGTAACAACAGTGCCTGTAAGCTACCAGCACCGTTGTTACTGTACCGGCAAACTATGAGTTCTGCTCATGGGTGTCCTTACACCAGCCAGGTATGACCTTGCAGGGTAACCGGCTCCCACGAGCAGACCTCGACATGGTGCCGGTGCAACTGGCCTCCCCAATCCCTTTGATTCCAATAGGACTCAAATGGGAATGGGGAGTAATAATAACCGGCACCCGGTAATGGGGATTTACCTGGTCTGCCGGGGCTAGAATGCCCCGGTAGGTCCCTGTTGCCGTATGTCAGTAAATTCATGACTCCGGCCCAAAATAGCATTGTACTTTTAAAAAAAAGTAAAGAACACCAGAAAAATAACCTAAGTGAGGACATTTTCCAATAAATATGCTGGCAAAGTATAAAAGGTGCTCACTTTTTAAACCCAGCAATCTGTCATGAAATCTTCTGTGATTAACAAAATCCCTCTACGAAACAAGTACTCTTGTGGGTAAGCGTCTGCACTGGGAACATAACAACCTGAGTAAAATGCTTGTACCAAATACTTAATCAAGCTTGCCATCCTCACAAAAACCCAAGGGGTTGTGTCCACTGTCTGAATAAAGTTACGCTGTTCACCCACATGTGTCTGTTACTTTTGCCATGAAAATAAGCCACAATCAGATGCAAATAACTGCAGCAGTGTGAAGGATTGCACTCTATTGCCACATCGTGGGCAAATACTCAAGACTTGCCCTCTCATTTCCCCTACTCACCCACATGTCTGGCTTACAACAATACTCTACTTTATAAAGATTACTTAAAACGTATACATACCATATTGTCACTCAAATATATAAATCATTATCAAACTATATTAGGCAAAAAGTGTACACTTGTGGCATTACTCTCCCCATCTTGACTGGGAAACTACAAATACCAGAATGCAATTCAGCAAAAGGCAAAAGAATAGTCTGTAAGTGCAATACTTTAAAGGGCTGACATTAGCGTGTTTCTGAGTATCTTATGAGATATTTAACACTAAGAAAACGTACGGCATCCGGAACTGTGGACTGTCTCCCATCCATGCAGTAATCTGGACAGACCCTTCTTAGCTTCAAAGGAAGAAAGCTGCCTGCCCCCTGAGGCCATTTTGCTCTATGTGGTATTTTAATTGGTGCTCATTTGTTAGGCAACCTGGCCTGAGGGTGCCAGCCGCTACCTTGCTTTGAAGCTAAGCAGGTTCAGTACCAGTTACTGTCTGGATGCGAGTCCCAGATGCCTATTGTGTAAGGCTGTGCAGGCCAAGGGCGCGGTGTTGAGCGGTGCAGGCCCGCTGCTCGATCCACGTCCACTACATGCTATGTCTGACTCCTCTTCTTTTCAAATCTGCGTGCCGAACCCTCTGCGGCAAAGCCTGCACAGGCCAAGGTGTTGAGCGCTGCAGGTACGCAGAGCACACTGCTCAATCCATGCCCACGACATGCTACGCATCAACGTCCAACTCTACCTCTTTTTAAAACCTGTGTGCCAAACCCTCTGTGGAAAAGCTTGCGCAGGCCACTGGCGCGGTGGTGAGTGCCGCAGGTGTTAGGCACTGCAAGATGGCGTTGCTGAACTGGGCCGCTACATATCTGGTCTTGCAACAAACTCAGGCTGATCGAGAACGGCAACGGTTCAGAACCCAAGAATGCCCACAGCACTCGCCATGCAAGTTCAGCCAGCCTCCAGGGACTCCTGCTACACTTGGACCGCAGGTAACTGCCTTGGTGCCTCCGCCCTCCATGCAGCTCGCTGATCCCCCAACACAGACCCAGGCCACTCCCGCATATTCTCCTATCAGCCCAATGCCTACGACTCCACCATCACTACGCTACCCTCCGATCCTTACAAGAAAGAGGGCCCTTGGGCTAGGCACATAGCTCAACAAATGCATCCCACACCACGCTCCTCAACCACTCCGCCCATCGCAGACAGACAGACCAGGCCCCACACAACTTGGAATCTCTGATGCTGCTATCACTATGCCCCCCTCTGATCCCTACGAGGAATAGATTCCTCAGGCTATGCACTCGGCTCACTCAATGTATCCCACACCACGCTCCTCAACCTCTCTGCACACTGCACGCTCCTCAACCTCTATGCACACCAGAGACTCGCAGACCAGGCCCCACACAACCTGAAATCCCTGAAATCCCTGATTTAGCTATTGATACAGCCCCTCAGATCCTTACAAGGAATAGGTTCCTCAGACTGTGCATACACCTCATCCCACATTTTCCTCCCCAGCCATTGCGACCTAAAATAACGAGCACTGCATGCTAATCAATGCAAAATCAGCCTCGGCCACGTAGCTGAAATCCTTGACCTCATAACCTCCAACAACAACCTCGACTTACTTGCCATTACTGAAACCTAGCTCCACCCTGCTGCAGTCCCAGCCCTCTCCATCACCATCCCTCCGGGCTACACCATCATAAAAATGTGAAAGATCCTCTAAAACAGGAGGCAGCCTCGCCATCATCTACAAAAACACCCTTACTTTCAGACCCACACACACCAACATCATTCCCAACTGCAAATCCCTACTCACCAAGCTCTCTAAGTCACCTACCGACACCATCACCATCTTCCTTATCTACCACCCTCCTGGTCAAATTAAAGCCTTTCCTTTGATGATAATTTACTGCAAAGCATCTTCTCCTCCATCAAGCCCAACTCAAAATGCGTAATCCTTGGGGACCTCAATGACCCAGCAGAATCACTCGCAACCGGCGTAGACACTGCACTTAACCAAGCTGGCACCGCTGTGAGCTTGTTATTATTTACATATATGACGTCAGGTACGTCCAACATGATGACATCACAGTGATGCTGACACACTAGTATATCAAGCAGGCATTTTGAATATCCTAACCAGCATCTTTTCACCAGCTCTAGGAGATTTTACCCAGTGAGCTGTAACTCTGAATAAGTAACTCTGACTGAATGGATAGCCACTATTACCAAATAGAATATCCTACAGGGGAACTCTCAATTTGTTAAGGATTTCAATCAGGTGAAACACACCTTAGTCTCGGCCCAGTATGTAGTGCACAATTGAAATGCTTATGTTAGATTAGATTCAATATTGAGATGATACACCACTCATATCGCACACCCTTTTCAAATACCCCGGGTCACAATGGACCATGAACCAGGCTGGTTGATAAAATATAATATTTATTTATTTATTTGAAAATTAAAAGAAATCATACAATTTTTGATATGGGGCAGCAGTCACCAATGGGTTGATAAGAACAATAGGAACGGATGGGATGCACCTAATTCAACCCTTTAGCAATATAGATAGAAAACACCAGGGAATAGAAGCACTGTATGATATTCTGAAAGAGAGCACTCAAGTTAGGATTTCCCCCTGCAAAATTCCCTCAACCCACAAACAATCACTTCTGAATGGATATAAGGAAGCAGCAGGCAGTTAGGAATATGAATCTGGAAACGGAATTCAAATCTAACTTTCCCTCCTCAAATGAGAGTGAAAGAGGGATTTGAAACCCTTGCAATGTCAAAATGACACTCGAAAATGGATGAATAAATGAATGAATGTGTATAAAACTAAAACAATTCTTTACTGGAGCAACACTGGAAAGATACTAGTAATCACAAGCAGTGGATGGAGCAAAAGCATACAATTTGAAATTGAATGGAAGATTGGAAACAGTTTATAAGCAAAATGACACATTGGAAATTCAGCAAACTTTTGCGATTCCCCCCTGAATGTACCAAAACGGGTTTTAATAAAAACGGGTGAAATATTGTACAATATGGAAGTGAAATGAGGTATCTAGCTGGTAAATTGAGCGAGTTATGCAAGATCTAGTGAGGAGCGTTTTTGAGAAACTGAAGATGCGAAAAAAAGAAGAGGAATCAGTTTTGACAAGGACAGTTTTACTCTACACTAGAGCATTCATGCTAGGCTACCAGATTGAGACACAGTAAGCTCCGGGGTTGACTCTTGAGTTCAACCCTAGCACCTCCGCACCCGCCCTGGCAGACCCAGTCCGATCACTCCAAACAGGATTAATAGTTTAGGATTTTACAAAACAAAATTATTAAAGATGTTGGCGCTAGCACAAGGAATCAAAAACAGGGTTTCAAGAATGATTTTGACAATATTACCATTATCAGGATAAGTATAGGTTGACTTAGAGATTGGGATGGAACAAAGCAAGGCAAGGTATACTATGTTTTCCATGGTTCCTATTGATTTTCACAGTCCAATTTTAGATATTGGATTTTGGATTTTGGACAGTCTGCAGTTCTTCTCACCACATGGATCTGGTCTAACAAAGGACAGCCGGACAGAATCAGCGGGACCGGGTGAGCAGGGCAGGGACTGGATACCAAAGGATAGTTCTTCTGGACTGGCAATTCTGATTACTGGATACTATAGCAGCAAGCCAGGTTAATTCAGGATGCTTCCCAAAACACCACAGCGTTTCCCTTGGTTATTGGGATTATTTTAGAATTGAGGCCCAGATGAAGCAGGATCAGCAATGCTTGGCCTTGTGGTTGGGACCTGAAGTTTAGATGGATAAATGCAAGATGCAGACAGGAACAGGACACCAGTGTAGGAAATCAGGAATCCATGTTTCCAGGCTCTTGTCAGGGACCCTTATTTATAATGCATAATGACATTATCGAGGTAGAGGCTGGGCATGGTTAACTATGCCCATCCCTAAATTACTTTGATTGGGCAGGAGAGCTAGTCTCCGCCTCGCTCTCAGTTGGTTGGATTTCTAAGGGAATGATGCTAAGTTTATGAGGTGAGGTTTACAATGTCCCAACACTCCCACATTTACTTTACTTAAAATCCAATTTTGCCAAAAACATACATTTCTTCACTTGCAATCTCTTGGCAAATTATACACACAGTTCACATTTTATGTGTATCACATTTCAGTCCAATCCTCAGGTCTGGGCGACCTTGTTTTGCCTTTCTGATACATTTTGGTGGTTTTACATATTAAAGATTTGGCCTAAAATTCCACAATTTTAACACAGATGCGAATTGTTCCCAGGGATGTATGTTCAAATTCTTATGTTTGCCACATTAATACTTTCCTTAGAATCTGTCATATTTCGTAACTTACATTCCCTATGCAGCAATGAGTTGTACCAAGTTTTAAAAGATAGTCCACAAAATTAGATTTAACACTGCAA
Organism: Ambystoma mexicanum; assembly: GCF_040938575.1. Lineage (NCBI taxonomy): Eukaryota > Metazoa > Chordata > Amphibia > Caudata > Ambystomatidae > Ambystoma > Ambystoma mexicanum. The sequence continues at coordinate 463,323,856 of NC_090923.1, forward strand.
ATTTTAAAAATTTTTGCTAATTCTTGCTACAGACATAAAAGTCTTTAAATTTTCTTTATAACAAAGTCTCTGGCACCAAAAGGAAGTCCTTTTGTTACTTGATCCTGTTTTTTTTTCCTTCCTCCAACTGCAAGCAGCCGTCATTTCCTTCCAGGCAAGGGGGTTTCCAGTCTTAATTGAAGGTTTTATTGCCCCTTCACACTTGACAGGTGAGTGTCCCAGGACTGCTATTGTCCCAGCCTGTAGCACAGACGAATGTCTGATGAGCATGTGAACTTTCATTGTCCTGTCCCATACAAAGTTTTTCAAGCTGGCACTACGCACCTACATTTCCTGGATTTATGGGGTATCTCCCTTCCTTGGAGGAGTTTCATAGCTGGAAACTGGAATAACAGGTTTTTCTGAGAGCTTGCAACTCTAGCCTATGTGTTTTAAACTGTTTAATTTCTTATTTTGGGTCTTGAATTAAACACACCTATGACAGAAGATATCATATGTGTGTATTATCACCACTAACATAATTCCTTTACATTGCTAAGTAAGCAGGCTTTCATCAACAACTGAGCTTTAAACAGGTCATTCTTTTTCTCTTCAGTCAGCACAGCCCATTTTTCCACATGTGTTACAAACCGCTATCATGTCTTTCTTTAATTCGGTTTGCAGCTCCTCAGATTGCCACTGTCTTTGCAGCTGTAGTCATTTTCCTTGCAGCAGGACTCTTATCTAAAGTATAGATACATTTATCCTTTACCTGGCTCAGAGAGTAAAATGTTTCTTTGAACTGCTGTGCCTGGATAGATTTTGGCAAGAAATGAACACATGTTCCTGTGCGAGTGAAAAGAAAGTTGCTTGTTGATTTCTTTCAAATCTGTACCTGTCCTTCAGGAATTATGCCTGGTTTTTCTGAGGTAAAAATACTTATCCTGGGCCTGGCAGGGCCGTTTCCATCACAGTGGTTTCAGTACGCACAGATGGAAATAGCATAACTTTTTTTTTTAACGAATAATAATGAAACTTCCAGCCACTTTATACATAGCTTAATCACCCCAAGACAGACATTTGCAAGACTTGTGGTTGGAGCATTTGGCCATGAACTTCCAGCGATGGCTACTAGGGGACTTCCTCAAATGGATTTTTCTACTTTTATATATATATATATATATATACATATTCAGTAAAAAAACATTGTTAAAGGGACGTTATGGTTAAGTTGCACTAGTAAAAACCTATAAAATTAAATGGAAAAAGGTTGGTACAGGAACGTTATGGTTACAGGTAAAACAAAAAATTCACTAGTTATGGTAAGCTAAGCAACCATAACTCGCGCCACCACTGTGCACTGCTAAGACTAACACCCAGGACATCAAAGATGATATCACAAATGCCAACATAGTAAGCACAATGAAGTTGGTCTGATAATTGCACAGGTGGTTCAGTATACAATAGTTGAGAAGCATAGTGTTTCTTTTTTTACGCAGTAATGGCAAGCACCTTAGAGTGGGTGGAAGAAAATTTCCCTCATGATGCAATGACTTACAATAGTAACCCCATTGGTACACAACGCAGTCTGAAATGTAAAATATGTAATATCTATTGCTTCATGTACACCTAACAGATTTTGTTTTCTTTAAGAGAACATATTGGAAAGGAAAGCAAAGCAGCACAAGCAGCACCTCTTCCACAACAGCATAAAGGCACAGGAAAGGAAAGAAACTCTGTAAATAGCAAACTGGACAGCCTGGAAGCCAAAATGGAAGAATTGGTGAACAATGCTGCCACCTTAAAATATGCGGTACAATTACATATTATGGTTAAAATAAAATACCACTGCCCGACCTGTACGTGTACCCCTTCCCCATTTTACAGCCCGCCATCCCCTCAAGATCCATTTGATTAGAGATGTTACACTGATACCTCAATCCCTTCCTCCCCTCACGACCAACTTGTGCAAATCCCCAATTCCCCATAATAAGTATCCACTTCTGCTACCTCCTCCCTTTCCTAATGGTATGTATGCAAGTGTGGAAGTAAACGTTGAGTGTATTTGTGGCTTTTCCTTTGGTTTTAAAATGCTGTTATGACTCAGCAGCACACAGTACTGGTGGGAATGACCACAATTAAGCAAAAGGGAGGTGTCCTACTGACACTGCACCTGCCGGGCCTATCCGCAATCACAATGGAGGCATCCGTACCATGCCAGTATGGACCACATGTCCGCACCTTGTGAACCACATATAACTAGTTGTGGGAGCGGACGTTTTTCTGTTCCACAAGTACGTGCATGCATATCTCTTCCTCTATCTCCTGGTAACACTGCCCCTGTCCAGCATTGTGCGAAGAAATCTGTGACGAACTTTAAGTAGTTTTATGTGCCCACCCACGTCCTACAGGTAGCTGTACACCTAAACATCGCACCTACTATACCCTACAAACACCCAGCGTGTCCCAAAATGGTCGGCACAGGTGTGTCACACTATTAATCAGTACAGAGATCCAAACAGTGTGCATAGGACACCTATGCACATGCGCACAAAGTATTCTGCCCAAAGCGCGTCCTGCGGACAGCTATCCTAATCGAGAACATGCACAACATCACCATGGGACTGCACCCACGCTGCATGTGGGCCCTTATGTTGCTGACACAATGCTGACCCTCGAACAGTCGAAAAGTGCAATGCTCTGCGTTATTGGGAAACTACATGCTTACAAACTCCCCACAATATGCCATTGCACATGTATATATTTGGTACAATGATGTAGGCCTCTTTGCCGGTTGCAAGGTCTCTGCAGCAGCCCTACAAAAGGTCACACCCCAGAACTGCTGCGCATTCTGTTTCTAGCTTTTCAGAACAGAGTAGTGGCCCACATAACTTTGAGCTTTAACTGAGTTTGGAACAATTTCTGCCATGCTAAATATTACCTTTGTAAGTAATAGCAACCATGTCAGCCCGGCTCACAACGCACAGTAATGGAGAGAAGGATTAATGCCCCTTCCTGTGAACCACACCCTCAGTACCGATAATCCACACTATCCCATTCCCATGGACAGCATGCTGACAACGGTAGTATGTGGCAGGTGCGCTTCCCCAAGCACTGCGAGGGCTGTGCCCATGAAAAGCAGTAACAGCCCTTCTTCCCTTTCCACTATCTTCTTTCCAGCACCGCCTCATTCGGTACTGATAAATAGTTACACACACATCCACCAATCACAGTAAAGAGCTATCCATGTAACACTATCAGTTTTGAACAACATTCTTCTGCGTAGACACCACACCCAAAAATGTTATTGCGCAATCCCTTAGCCTCCACAGTCCCATTTCCATGCTCGCCATCCTCAAAAGCCCTGGATGTGGCTTTCGTGCTGTGTGTGGGTGTGGGGGAATAAACTGCAACCAGGGTAGGGATTTTTGTCTTCAGAGGTGGATCTGAAAAGAGCCTTTTTTTTAGATGCTTCTAGAGAAACACCTTTATTATCGGTGTTTATAGGGTTTTCTGTTTTCTTCTCCTCCTCACTTTCTTACAGTAAACTTTTGAACACCTCCTGTATATTGGCAAACAGTAGAGCATCACCAATGCTGGACAAAGAAATGCCATTTGCATGGAAACACACCTCATTTCGAGAAATGTTGTAATTGTTTCAGAAGAACATCTCACAAGCGGACAAAAAATCACACGTGCTTCTGTTGATAAGACCCCTTCCAGCCTCTGGCTGGGAACAATATACATTAGGATAGTCGCATAACCTTCTTGGTGGTATGGCAGAGAAAACCACCTGGGCAGTTGGGAAATGCCTCTTCACTGCCTTCATCCACCTCTTCAGTTGATTGAACAAACGTAAACAATGCATGGGACCCAAATGCATGCCACCATAATGCACAACGACAATGTGCAGCAAAACTGGCCACGTTTCTGCAAAGGTCAAGCATAATGCCTTAACTGCAGACATGGACAGCGCACCACAATGCGTCCACTCCTTCCAAACCAAAAACACCATCAAGGTGTCTTTCCTATGCATACTTGTGCAGATCTATCACAAAGGCATCACCCAAAATCAATACATCGTGATTCTCCATGTCCGCCCTCCTCACTACGCAGAGTAATGAAAAATAGTATTACCGCCCTTCCCCTTACCTGATTGGATAATCCCCACAGTCCCATTTCCATTGGCCCGCATGGTGAGAAGCATAGACTCTGGCACATATGCTTCCCCAAGTACCGCGAGGGCCACGCCCCAGTAAAGCATTGGGTACTGTTAAATAATCACACATGCATCCACCAATCACAGGCAAGAGGTCAGCATCTAACACTGTCAGTTCTGTACAACACTCCATATGTACCATTACACATTCAGACTGCAAGTGGCTTGTGAATCGAAAGCACCTCCAGTACAAAGTTCAGTAACACTATCCAAGACTTCTGCATCACGATTCATCCACATCGCCAGGAGTGGGGGAATAGATTTCAAACAGGGTAGGGGATTTTGTCTGTAGTGGTGGCTCTGAAAAGGGCCTTTTCTTATGTTTGCCTGCACAGAACCTTGTTTGTTTTTGCTCTTTATCTCAATATCTGTTTCCTTTTCCTCTTTACATTTTGACAGGATTCTCTTCAACGCTTCTTACACAGTGTAAAGCAACACAGCATTGCCAATGGCGGTCAAAGAAATGCCATTTGCATGGAACCAGCAAATTTCACTCATTAATGATGTAATAGTTGGTGTAGACCATCCCAGCACTGCACATAAACTGACACATGCTTCTGTTTATAAGACACCATCTGACCTCTGGCTGGGGACAAATTACACTGACATGTTTCCATGCTTCTCTTGGTGGTATGCTTGAGAAAAGCACCTTGGCAGTGGGTAAAATCTACATCACTGCTTTCCTCAACATCTTTAGGTGATGGAGCAAATGTCCACACAACATGTACCCCAAATGTTGACCTCCAAAATGCACCACAAGAACATCAACAGTACCAACAGAGGCCACACATCTGCAAAGGTCAACCATACCGCCGAAACTGCTCTCGTAGACAGTGCCCCAGAAAGCCTCCACTCATTCCAACTCAAAATTAACAGCAATGGCTCTTTGCACGGCATACCTGTGCAGATCTTGCACAAAGGTATCACCCGCAATTAGGACTCTGCGTCTCTCCATCTCAGCCAACCTCACTACAGAGTATTGGGAAAAAATAGTACCACCCCTTCCTGTGAAGCACGCCCTCGACACCTGATTGGATAATCCCCACAGTTCCATTGCCATGCCCACCATGCTGAGAAGGGCAGAATGTGGCACGTTTGCTTTCCCAGCTACAGCAAGGGCCATGCCCCAGTAAACCAGGGACAGGCCTTGTTCCCTTTCCACATTTGTTTTTGCAGCACTCGCTCATTAAGTACTATTAAATAGTCACACAGGCATGCAGCAATCACATCCAAGACCTCTGCATCGAACACTTTAATTTCTGTACAGCACTTCATATGAGAATGCATTACTTACCGTAAAAGCATTTCTGATGGTTGTATCTGCTTAGATTCACATGCTGTGCATAGGTCCGACATCCAGTGGTCACTGCGGAGTATTGCATTTTGTTTTTCGTAGTCGAAAAGGGGACGTCGACTAGGCGTGTCTGAAACACTATCCCTATAGTGACGTGCGTTGTACCCACAATCCCTCACGCGTCGAGGTCCCTCTGTTTGTATTTTTTCTGCCCTGAGGGAGCCTTCTAGGCGTGAGTGAGTACAGAAAGAGAGAGAGAGATATATAAAGGAAGTCTATGTTCCTTCCATCCGAGCGGGGAGGAAGGGTGGGCGCATGTGAATCTAAGCAGATACAACCATCAGAAATGCTTTTACGGTAAGTGATGCATTCTCTTCTGATGTTTGTTAATCTGCTTAGAATCACATGCTGTGCATAGACTAGCGAGCAGTACCCGGAGTTGGAGGTGGGTTATGAGAAGGAACAGTAGAGAAAAGGTGTCGTAATACTGCCTGTCCCACCTGGGAGTCAGATCTAGAGTGTGTATCTAGACAGTAGTGTTTTGTAAAGGTGTGCACAGAACTCCAGGTAGCCGCTTTGCAGATGGACTCAAGGGGAACATTTGCAATGAATGCTATGGATGCCCCCGTGCCTCGAGTAGAGTGTGCTCTTGGCTTAAAGGGTAGTTCTCTCTTAGCAAGAGTATAGCAGAGAGTGATGCATTGAACAATCCATCTAGAAATAGTGGATTTTGAAACCGCATCTCCTTCTCTTCCTGCTGCCACCGAGACGAAGAACTGATTAGTCTTCCTCAATGGTCTGGTTCTTTCCATGTAGAACATGACCGCCCTGCGTACATCAAGTGTGTGCAGAGTCCTTTCTCCCAAATTGGAAGGATTTTGAAAGAACGTTGGTAGTTCTATAGACTGGTTTACGTGGAATTTAGAAATAAATTTCGGAGCAAACCTAGGGTGAGTGCGTAGAACCACTTTATCTTTGTGAACTGTAACAAAGGGGTCTAGAATAGAAAGAGCCTGAAGTTCACTTACTCTCCTGATGGAGGTGATAGCTATTAAAAAAGCAGTCTTAAGAGTAAGGTGTTTAAGGGATGCTTTGTGCATGGGTTCGAATGGAGAGCCCATGAGTCTGGTAAGTACCACATTAAGGTCCCATCCGGGAGCAGGGTTAGCTATCGGGGGGTGTATTCTCTTTACTCCCTCCATGAATGTCTTTATAACTGGGATCCTCCACCACGACACTTTGAGTTGGGAGGTGGTGTATGCAGAAAGTGCCGCTAGGTGGACTTTAATGGAGTTAAACACTAGGCCTGAATCCAAGAGATGGGTCAGGTATAGTACCACATGTGTGGGAGAGCAGTCAATAGGGTTGATGCTTTTACTCCTGCACCAGATGACAAATCTCTTCCACTTGCTAGAATAGCAGTGGCGAGTGTTCGGTTTTCTGGCTTCCCTGAGGATGTCCATGCATCTTTGCGGGAGTTGTAGATGTCCGAACTCTATGATTTCAGGAGCCAAGCTGCTAAATTCATGTTCTGGGGGCATGGGTGCAGAGTCCTGCCCTTGTTCTGAGATAGCATGTTGTACGGGCAGGGGAGTTTTACTGGGGGAGATAGAGACATCTCCATCAAGTGAGCGAACCATGGCTGTCGGGCCCACATTGGGGCCACCAGTATCATGGTCACTTGTTCCTGGTGCATCTTGTGCACCACCTTGTTGAGAAGGGGAGTCGGGGGAAAAGCGTAAACAAATTTCCCTGACCATTGCATCGATAGACCGTTCCCCTTGGATTGGTTCTGGGGGTACCTGGAGGCGTAACTTAGGCATTGAGAGTTCTCCAGGGTTGCGAACAGGTCTATTTCCGGGAATCCCCATTGTGTGAAGACGTCGAAGACGATGTCTTCGTGTAGACGCCATTCGTACTCTTCGGGCAGAGGGAAATCTCTGCTGAGTCTGTCTGCCAGCAGATTGAGTTCCCCGGGTACATGTAGTGACAGTAGGAACATGTCCTGTTTGAGAGCCCACTTCCATATATTCTGGGACAGTTTGGACAAGCCTGGAGAGTGGGTGCCCCCCTGCTTGTTGATGTAGTACATGGCTGTAGTGCTGTCCGTAAGGACCATTACTGTCTTGCCTTGTAGGTGTTTTTGGAAGGCTTTTAGCGCCTTGAATACTGCTAGTAGCTCCAGTAGATTGATGTGTTTGGATGCTACGTTCGGAGTCCACACTCCGTGAGCAGTCTGATGGGATAGGTGAGCACCCCATCCTGTGAGGGATGCGTCTGTGGTTAGAGTGGCTTCCGCCGTGGGTGTGGCAAAGGGTTTTCCTTTTTCCATGTTCCCCTTTGTCCACCACTGTAGCGAGAGAACCAAGGCCTGCGAGACCACCACTAGATCGTCCCATTGTCCGCTGGCCTGACACCACTGGCTGTTGAGCCACTCTTGCATTGGGCGCATGCGCAGGCGCGCGTGAGGTACCAAATAAATACACGACGCCATCATTCCTAGCAAGCGCATTGCTTTGCGTACCGTCACCTCTCGGCCGGTCACATATTGGGGGATCTGAAACAGCATGTTTTGGACCCTCTCTTTGGAGGGGAAGACGAGGCCGTCCCTTGTTTGAATTAGAGCCCCTAGGAATTGTTTGATTTGACTGGGGTCTAGACTGGACTTCTTTTCGTTGATGGAGAAGCCCAGTTGGAACAAAAGGTCTACCGTCTTTTGGGTATTGGAGAAACATGTTTCGTAAGAGTCCCCTGTTATGAGCCAGTCGTCGAGGTAAGGGTAAACTGGGATGGACAACCTGCGCAGGTGGGCCGCAGCCACTGCCAGTACCTTTGTGAATACCCTTGGTGCTGAAGCTATACCGAAGGGTAGCACCTTGAACTGGTAGTGTTTGCCCTCTATCATGAACCTTAGGTATTTTCTGTGCGCTGGCAACATTGAAATATGAAAGTATGCATCTTTCATGTCCAATGTTGTCATGTAATCTCCCTGCGAAAGCAGCGGGATCACCTCCTGTAAGGTCACCATACGAAACTTTTGGGGTTTGATAAACTTGTTCGCTGGGCGCAGATCTAATACAGGGCGCATGGTTAGATCCTTTTTGGGTACAAGGAAGTACACTGAATAAATACCTTCCGTTACCTGAGATAGAGGCACGACCTCTATGGCTCCTTTTTCCAGCAGTTGTTGTACTTCTTGAAGAAGGATGGCAAGATGTTCCGGCGTCAACCGTCGTCCCCTCGGGGGTTTGTAGGATGGGGAACTGTTGAATTCGATACAGTATCCGTGGGCTACGGTGGAAAGTACCCAACGGTCTGACGTTATCTCCTCCCATGCAGGAAGAAAGGATGTTATCCGGCCCCCGACCGGTGTTGCATGGGAGGGGACGCGAATCTTCGCGTCACTTGGAGTTGTTGGGGGCTTGGGAGCCTCTGGGGGTGGATCCCCGACCTCTCCCTTTGCCCCGGCGTTGGCCTCTTTGGCTGTACTGCCCACTATTGGCTTGGTAATTGGTGGCAGGGTATTGCTGATGCTGACCTTGTTGTTGTTGCCGTTGGCCACGAAAAAAGCGCTTGTTGCCATAGCCGCGTCTGGTAGTGGGCTTAGAGATCTGGTCAAGAGTCTTGATAGTGTCAAACTCTTTTTTGGCCATCTCTAGGGCTTCATCTACCGCTTTTCCGAAGAGGTTAGCGTCCTCGACAGGTTTATTTATTAAAGACGCCTGTGTCTCCGGTTTAAAGCCTGAGTTGCGCAGCCATACATGGCGCTTTAGGAGTATTCCTTGTACCAGGGAACGTCCTGCTGTTTCTGCCGCGTCCAGAGAGTTTTTTACAATGCTCTGGTTCACTTGTGTTCCTTCGCCAATAGTCGACAGTAGGCGTGTACGTAAAGGCTCCGGTGCTTCCTCTGCGTCTTTGCGCAGTTTGGTCCACTTCGCGTCTGCGTAGCTCGCAAGCAAGGAATTGTTGTTGGCAATTCTTGCTGAGAAGGCAGCCGAGGAAGTAACTCTTTTTGCAAGGGCATATAGCCTCTTGCCCTCCTTGTCAGGGGGTGCCTCACTGGTGGAAAGTGGTACCCCTGCCCTCTTTCTAGTATTAGATACAACTAGGGAGTCCGGTATGGAATGTCCTCTAATGTAGAGCGGGTCTGAGGGTGAAGGAGCGAAAAGTTTCTCAATCCGTGGATTGACCCCTCTGATCAAAGCGGGAGTGGACAGCGACGGGGTGATCCTCCTTTTAACTGAAGCGAGGAGAGGAATGGTATGGCTGACCGGGGGTTTTTCTTTAATGACTCTTTCCACAAAGTCTAATTCTGGAGAGAGTTCTCCCGTGTCCAGTTCGAAATGCGCTGCTGCTCTGCGCAACAGTGCATTGAAAGTAGGCTGATCGTCTATTGGAGACGTGTTCCTAACTGGAGAATTATCCGGAGGAGTTAGATTTAGGGCATCAGTGTCGGAACACACTGATGGTGATTGCCAGGGGTGCGAAGGTCCTTCTCCTGGGCTAATCCCGAAGCCTTCTTCTATAATGTCTGTTCTGTCTTCTAGACATTCCTCCTGGTTCTGTCCTTCGTTGTCCATGAAATCATCTTCTTCTTCGACGTATTGTTCCTCCCCAGTGAGGTCATATACGTCTTGGAAGTCTGAGGCTGTGTCCAGCAGGGGATCGACCAGCCTCGGTTTTTTGGCTCTGGGGTCGTCTTGAGGCCCTTCTCTAGGTCTTCTGAGAGTTAGAGGGGCTTGGGTACTCATAAACTTTTCCATCCTCTCCATACAGAGGTGGAGTCTCTCCATAGTCTCATGGGGTACCCCAGAGCGGTCTAGCGGGGGAAAGCTCGAGTTGTCTACCTCGAAATGGCTCGACCTCTCCCAAAGCGTCGAGGAAAGTGTCCCGTCGCCCTCCTCAAAACCCTCAGGTGTGTAGGGAGACTCCCTGACTGAAGGGGGTAATCCCTGCTTTCCTTCGGGTGTTTTCGGCGTATCCTTTGATCTATGCGTAACGCTCGACGAAATTTTCGGCGTACGCTTTTGGGCGTCGGCTACAACGATCCTGGCTAAGCTATCGGCGACATTCTTGTCGGCGGAAGCTTGAGTTTTCGACGCTATGGGTATCGAGCGGTGTACGGCGGTATGCGCCTTCTGTTGATGCGCACCGGCCGGTGGTTTGGTGGTGGTGCCCTTGTTTGCCGAAAGCCCAGTCGCAGGTCGCGGCTGCGGTTGCGAGAGGGGCTTCGAACCCGAACGGTCCGAGGAGGCCGCCGGTGGAACCTGCGTCTCCTTGGGCGCCGAAGCTCTCTTCGACTTAGACGAAGAAGAGCCATGGGTTGTGTGCTTATCTTTATGTGAATCTTTGTGTGCGTCAGTGTCGCCGGGGTGTTCATCCCCATAAGCAGGGCGTGAGCCGAGCCCGTCGGGGCCGGGGACAGACGACGAAGCGCGTAAGCGCTCCTTAGAGGGGGTTTCGACTTCCGTGGCGGAGGTCGTGTCATCGCGTTCCTCGTCACTGTCGGTGGTAGCAGCGGCGGGTGAACCTTCGGCCTTCGACATCGCGTAGGCCGCCCACCTTTTAACCCTACGGTCTTTTAGAGTTTTAGGCTTCAGAAGCCGACAAGCCGCGCACCCTTCCTCCTTGTGATCGAGGGGCAAGCAGCGGTTACACCGTGAGTGCTTGTCCTTCCAAGTGAATTTGCCTTTACAAAGTGGGCAAAACCTAAATGGTGTCCTCTCCATAGCAGAGGCAATAAATCGCGATAAACACCCCCAGGGAAAGGAAGGGGAAAGTGAAAGGCATTCTCAGAAAGACCCAGAGATGTCCCACGACCCCACTCTCCCTACTGTAAGTGGCCAGCGAGGCCAGGCCACGTGTTCGGCAGCGCCGAAGATTTCCTCCGCTCGACCCTCCGTCGACGATTTTGCTCGGCGGAGAACAGCTACACTGCGTCGAGGGAGTGCTGTATTAATCTTCGTAGAAGAAACGACCAAAGGTCGAGGGTTGCAATGTCTCTCGAGGAGCTCCGCGTGAAGGCGACCAGAAGCTGGGCGGAAACCACCTCCAGTTAAAGGTTTGCCAAAAGTATCCATGCTTTCAGCCTCCAGATTCACCCAGAGGGGCACCCACCACCACTAAGTACAGGTAGCAATATTTATTTCCCTCCTAGCACTGCAGTAAGTGCAAAGAACCAATACTTGAAAGTGCAGTACAGTAGTCAGTAATCTGCACAATGCACACTACCCAAGCTCATAAAATATCCAGTTCACCCTATCCACTTCTTTACACACAGTATTTCAACGCAGCACTCAGTGGACACACTGCAAAAGTGTTCATGCAATAAGCTCCAGCCATGTACTAAAAACTGTAGGATGTGCTAACAATCACAACGCCCATGGAAAAACAATGTATGCAATTCTCACAAACCTCACACAGAACGCAACAATGTCAAACCTAATTGCAAGCAGGCCACATAGTTGTCGGTGCAACGGCTCCAGCCATGCATCCAAGATGCTAGGGCCTCACCACACACAACACACTGTAGTACACCCTATGTTTAAATGCTCATGTCATCTGCAATTCACTCCCCAGCTGCAATTGAGCCTGCCAACCTTCACGCTGGCTACATGTTTGCATGCATGGCTGCATGGCTGCATGACGCTGCGTTGGGTGTGGTGAACGGTATGTGGGTGGCTGTGTACATTGTCCTCATTTGAAATGTGTGTTGCTGAGGTTTTCCTTTCATGTCGCAGTATCTTAAAACACTTTCTACAGTAAGGGTATTATAAGGGGCACACCATAGCCAACGCAAATGCTCACATGTGGCTCCCTAATGTGCAACACATGCAATGACCTACACCATATGATAATGTACACATAGCACCTCACTTTGGGTGTCCTACCAAGTCTAAAATGTCCTCCACAACCATTCTTTAAAGGTCACCAGCATCGGAGAGATGCAGAGTTAAACCTGCATGGCTACATTATGTTGTGGTGGCTATCATCAAGGCCTAGGCTCTTGGGTGCATGGCCTATGGCCTACGGCCTTTGGCCAAGCACCCAAGAGTGTAGGCCTTGCCCACACCAACCTCAACATAGTAGAGCCATAAATTGCGAACATGTGGCCATGTACCACAATCCACAAACGTTCCAAAGGAAGGGTGTTATGAAGGGCAAACCATAGGAAACGCAAATTGTCACATGTGGCTCCCTAATGTGCAACACGTGCAATAACCTACACCATATGGTAATGTGCACATATCAGTTCACTTCTGCTGTTCTATCACGTCTAAAATATCCTCCACAACCAGTCTTTGAAGGTCACCACACTTGGAGAGATGCAGAGGTAAAACTGCATGGCTGCATTATGTTGTGTTGGCTGTGGTGATGGCCTAGGCTCTCGGGTGCATGGCCTACGGCCTATGGCCTTTCGCCATGCACCCAACAGTGTAGGCCTTGCCCACACCGAACACAAAATAACAGAGCCATACAGGCGAACATGTGGCCAGGTACCACAATCCACAAGCGTAACATAGGCAGCAACACTTCTACCCAACCCCCGCACCATAATACAGCAATGCATGCACACATGTAACAGTTAGCAGAATCCACAAACATACCACAGGGTCTGGCACCCCTATCCACTTCTATTCATATAGCATTGTATTACTGCCAATCAAACCACAAAACCTTCACAACAGTGGCTCTGCTCCCAGCACTCTAATAGGTACACAAAACCAATACTTCATGGTGCAGCACAGTAGTCTGCACTGCGCGCAATGGACAGTACCGAAGCCGATAAAATATGCAGTTCAACCCTATCCACTTCTATGCACACAGTACTTCAACACTGCATCCAGTGGACACACTGCAGGACTGTTCACTCCATCACGTCCAGCCATTGGCTACACACTGTAGGATGTGCTACCAATCGGCACACCCATGGAATCAACAATGTATGCAATGTTGACAAACCACACACACAAGGCAACAATGTGAAACATACTTGCAACCAGGGCACACAGTTGTCGGTGCAAGACCTCCACCCATGCGAAGAGCCTACACCATTACCGCACACAACACACTATACTACACTGTATGTTAACATTTTCATGTCATGTGGAATGCACTCCCCTTCTGCCATTGATCTACCATTAGTCACCACGGAAAGAGGTTGCCGCACTAGCTAATGTGCCATAACGCAGGCTGCCGGCATTCACCACACAAGGTAGTCGCCTTTTGAGGTACCCACAGACACTGCGGGCACACCACTGTCTTCTTCCACCTAATGAGATATATCAGATGAACCACTTGTCACTCCCACACCCTTTCCATCCCTTCTTCCCACCACCACATGGTATAAAGTCCCTTACGGCACTGCACTTTCCTCTGATACAACATGGCAGCGATCCCAAAAATGTAGACGCACAGCATGCTTCCCTCCAGCCAACCACCGGCCACGTCCAATGTTCGCCGACATCATGCCGTACTGCAAGCCAATGAGACATTTGTCTGCACAGTGAACAAGGAAATGGGTCTGCGGACCGGAGCCAGATATCACTATTTTTTTTAGACGTACATTTCAGTTCTTTGCAACAAAAGTACTTTTCGGATTTCCATCAAACGCACAAAAGCACGCTTTCGGAACCAAGCCCCTGCTCCTGCCGCAAATTTGGTTAAAATCCGTCCAGCCGTTCGGCCTGTAGGCGTGCGCAAAATATTTGCCCATTCAGACTAATGGGGACTCCCTCTATAACTTTGCCCCCCCTCCATGAAACCTCACTCAACTTCCCATCGGGACCCATATACATTTTTGGCAAAGTCTTAATCAAATTCGTCCATGGGGAACAAAGTTATAAACCACCCAAAAAGTGGTCTTCTTATGGGTTTAGCCACTTAACCATAACTACACGGCCGCTACCGCGGCCCGTGTAATATGCATATATACCGCACTATAGTTAAATTGAGTATTGAGTTACATAGGAAACCTGAAAAATGTATTTCTAATATTTTTGGCTCATATGATGGATTTGGCTGAAATGTTGTACTCATGAGACCCCTCCCCACGCACCCTGCCCCGGGAGAAGCCGCAAATGGAAGAACTCAAAAGGCTATTTGGAAGAGGAAAAAGGATACCACCAAACTTTGTAATGAATGCCCCATGGCCTTACAGAGTCTAATAAGGTTTTCAACTTCAGAAAGAGACTCAAAACTCTTCTATTTATGTAGCCTCTCCTATGGGAACACGGATTGTTTTTAATCAAAGCACTTATAGGGCCTGGGCGTCGGCACTATATAAATAGCAATAGAAAAAGCAATCACATCAGGTTAGAGGTTGGGAGTGGGAAAGAAGACACCATGTGATGTTGGGGATTGTGAGATGAGTTGGGGAGACAGTTACGGGTAGAACGTTTTTGGCTTATCGGGGGAAGACCACACAAATCTCATGAGATTACAGTGGCAACACTGCAAGACAACCTAAGAAAATAAAATTTGCATCACACAAAGCAATGAGTGATAGGGTGTAATGAGAGAGGGTTAGGTAGGGAAAAAGCAACTGAGTGGATTAAGGGGACCTAGAAAAAGAAGGTGGCCACATGTTGAATGCCTGTGAGGAAATGGAATGCTTTTTAATGTCGAGCAATTTTTCCATTTATTCATGGATTCGGCAAACCGATATTCTATCCGAGACATTTCTGTTATTGAAAATGATTACTGTGAAATTATCGCAGGAATGAGGAGTTAGAAAAAAAAGGTTTACCATTTGCAGTGCTTACATCTACTGGGCAGGGGGCAGTTGGTGTTTGGTAAAAAAGTAATGGTTTGACGTGGCCATGGCTAGTGACCCCAAAACAAAGATATTGGTGTAAAATGCACAGAGGCCATGGCCAAAGGATGTAGCTAATGAGAACTCAAGGAAAATATGCAACATGTTCACCCGTGGCCACTAGATATGACTAAAGGCCATGGCTAGTGGGCCCAAAAGAAAACTATTGGTGGAACATGTGCAGTGGCCATGACTGAAGGCAATGGCTAGTTGACCACGAGGAAACTAAGGTATAGCAAAACCCTTGAACTTCAGAAAAAAAACATCTGTTAAAAGAGAGTTAAGGTGATCAAATGTAATGCAAAAAAAAATGAAATTCAAGTCCATCTCGGAGAACAACAATGTGTCAAACTAACCAAAAAGTGATAGTTGGTAAAAACCAGGAGAGGGCCAAGAAGGAAAAAAGCAACTGAGGGGAGTGGACGAGCCATGGAATCGAATTAATGAGAGCTTTGGGGTGGTGGCTCTTGGCGTGGAGAATTGAATTGGAACTCGTGCCCTTCCTGTATAATTTAGATGTAAGCAAATTGTCTGCAACTGTAAAATTGGCATCTAGGCAAACTAATTCTGTTTGGCTGCATACCACTGTGAGTTCCAAATTCAAATAATTGATGTACAAAATTGGAGCATATTCTTTTAGTTCTATTTCTGTACCATCCCATATGATGAATAAATCATCTATGAAACGGTACCACACAACAATGTGCTGTGTGAAAGTTTCCAAGTCTTTGCTCCATGCTCTTTGGGTCTCCCACCACCCCATGTACAAGTTAGCATAAGTCAGGCCATATATGACCCCATGGCTGTCCACTGAGTTTGCTTGTAAATCTGGTCATCAAATAAAAAGTGATTATGTTCAAGGCAGAACTGCAACATTTCTAAGAGCATGCCATTGTGTTCACGATAACTGATCGATCTACTTTCCAAAAAATACCCACATGCCTCAATGCCAGCTGTATGTCTGATTGAAGTATACAATGAAACAACATCAAGGGATATCAGGATGTAACT
Organism: Ambystoma mexicanum; assembly: GCF_040938575.1. NCBI lineage: Eukaryota > Metazoa > Chordata > Amphibia > Caudata > Ambystomatidae > Ambystoma > Ambystoma mexicanum. The sequence goes on from NC_090923.1 coordinate 463,340,173, forward strand.
AGGTTCCCAATTGATGTTGCTCAATTTCATTAATAAGTCATAGGTATCCTGTAGGTATGAGTTTAAGCTGGACACAAACGGTTGGAGAAAATCGTCCAAATATTTGGATGTGTTTTCTAAAAGACTACCAATGGAATAGATGTAGTATTCTAATGTCTTGTCTTCATGGAAGTGCCGCGGCTCCCCACCTGTACGTGAGAGAGAATGTTGAGGAGAGGGTGATGAGAGTTCGAATGACGGTTGGAGTGGATGTCGAGTGGACGAGGAGGGCGGCAGTGTGGGGCGCCGGCTAATGATATATAACTTAAATAAAGTTTGCGTTGGCTTGTGCAGGTATTTCTGGCCCGCAGCTGGGCCGGAAAGAAGAGCGTGTGCTCCAAACTGACACGTATACCGCGTTGGTTTGTGCTGAGTTGTGCTCCGCCTTCTGTCTTTCCAGGAAGTGGAAGTCACATTATAACCGGTTTGTAAACGCAGCGTAACTGGAAGGTCTAAGGAAAGGACCCGCAATGAGCCTTAGTCACATGATCTGCCTGACCAGGAACCAGGCAGAATGAAGAGTAGACAGTAATCCCTCCATCTTCTTCACAGTATTTTAGAAAATAAGTACTCCACGTCCTGCAAGTAGTATTATTTAACAAGGGGATTATACTCTGATATAACTAAAGGTGTGTACTAGGAGACATTCACAATTGAAGAATATAAGAGAACAATAATACCACAGGAACATGCAAGGTATTAGCATCCAACCGCCGGCAAGTTTCCTTCCAACTCCAGGTCAACCTGTGGTTTTGTGGTCAGAATGGAAAGAATTCTGGCTGAATTATATTCAAGCTGTAGAACAAGAAGAACTCACATCCCGCAAAAAGAAGTTACTACTGTTACACGCATTGGGGTTGGAAGGGCAGAGGAAGTTCAGAGAATTACCAGAATTGACTGTAGATGAAGCTGGTGACGCTGATGAGCACGATAAGGCCATAAGACAATTAGATAAGTATTATGCTCCAGAAACTAATGTAGCCATAAACAGATACAAATTCTATACACAAGTACAAAAGAAATATGAAAGCATTGAGGAATATGTTTCTGCATTAAGAGTATTATCACAAACCTGCCAATTTGGCAAATGGCATCACCCTTGATGAGTTGATCAGAGACCAGATCATTATCCACTCGAAGGTAAACTTAGTAGAAGACATATTGTGGATGGTTGGCAATCCATCCCTACCGGAAACTATAGCGTTTGCTAAACGTGTAGAACACAGTCAATTGTGCTCGAAGGAGATGAAGAGCAAGAAAGAAGAGGTTGTACAAAGTATTCAGAAGCATAATAGCAAGGAGATACAGGAAAAAGAAACAGAAGAACAAGCTCAGGTTAAGGTACTACGACCTAAAGACAGAGGTGGAACAAATGTTAGAAACAAAGATAAGGTTGAAGTCAATGCAGGAAGAAGTAACAAAATGAAGAGCTTTGAGCAAAGAGGGAGCTCATATAGAGGAAAGAATTGGGAGAAGAATGAACCAAGGGTTCAAAATGATCAGAGATTTCAGAATACCCAACAGAGAGAAGGAGGCAGATGTTATAATTGTGGCAGAACTGGTCATTATGTCTATGCAAAACAGTGCCCAGCAATGGGGCAAAAATGTGGAAATTGTGGTATAAGAGGTCATTTCGCGGTCACGTGTAGAAGGAGGAAGAAATTCTCTGCCATTATGGAAGAAGAGGAAGAATCGGAGGCAGAAAGGGTGTTCCTGATACATGAGCCACCAGATGGACAATTTAAATGCCTGAGCTGTGAAGTATTCCTTGATAACTGGAAACTGAAGGTGAAGGTGGACAGTTGTTCGCCATGGACAATTATTACTAAGAGAACATGGAAGAATTTAGTTGCACGTGGCCTCAAGAGTAAGATGGAAGCATCAGATATACTAAATCCTGGTGGGTTTGAAGGATCTAAGATCAAGATGCTTGGATGGTTTTCGTGTATTGTTCAGTTCAAAGACAGACGGTCTCAGGTGAAAGTGTACGTAGCAGAAAAAGGTGTGAATGTACTGGGTTGGAGAGATCAAGCTGGACTGAGAATCAGATTGGATCCATGTAATGAAGAGCAAATTCTGGTTGTAAACAGGAGTCAAGCGCATGAAAGTAAGGACATTAAAGGAAAGAAAGAAGGCAAATTGAAATTAGGTTTGCTTAAAAATTTTGCACACAGGATTCGTCTCAAGAAGCGAGCGATGCCTGTTAAACACATGAAATCCAGACCAATTCCTTTTGCCATTGCTGACAAGGTTGAGCAACAACTTACATTATTGGAGTCTGAAGGAGTTATAGAGAAAACTGAATCATCTGAATGGGTGAGCCCCATTGTGGTTGCATTGAAGAAAAATGGCAAACTTAGAATTTGCGTGGACCTGAGAGACGTCAACAAAAACATCTTAACTGACATTTTCCCGCTTCCTATTACATCTGAAATGTTGAATCGTATTGATAATGCTGATGTGTTTTCTACTTTAGATCTTTCGAGCGCTTATCATCAAATTTCTTTGAAAGAGGATTGTAGAGACATTACGGCATTTATTACGCCACATGGGCTGTATAGGTATAAACGTATGCCATTTGGGCTAGTGTCTGCTGCAGCAGTATTTCAAAGAGTTATGATGCATGTGCTGAAGGGTTTAAGTGGAACACTTGTATATCAGGATGATATAATTGTATTCAGTAAGGGATCTGAAGAACATGATGGGAGATTGAAGGAAGTGTTGAGGAGGTTGGAAGAAGTTGGGTTAAAACATTGAGAAAAGCAAATGTAAATTTGGAGTAGAAGAGGTGGAGTATTTAGGGCATACCGTGAATGGTAAGGGTTATAAGCCCAAAAGAGATGCCATGAGAGCAATCAAGGAGTCGCCTAACCCGAACAACAAAGACAAATTAAGATCGTTTTTGGGGTTATGTGAATATTACAACAGGTGTGTAAAAAGTTTTGCGAGTGTACCAGAACCGTTGAGAAGGTTATTAAAAAAGGATGCAAAATTTACATGGAGTGATGAATACAGTGAGGCAGTTGAATGCATAAAAGGAGGAATTTGTAACTCTTTGGAATTGGGAGGATTTGAGTTTGGGAGGTTGACTAAGATCACAGTGGATGCTAGTGAGAGTGGCTTAGGGACAGAGTTAACACAGATAAATGAGGATGCTAATTAGAAGATAATCAGTCATGCTTCTAGAGCTATTTCAGAAACAGAGAGCAGGTATTCTGTGATTGAAAAAGAATTGTTGGCTTGTTCATGGCCGTGAATTACTTTAGGAAATATTTGTGGGGAAACAAATTTATAATTCAAACGGACCACAAATCTTTAATTGAAGTTCTTACTGTGAGAGGAATGTGTAAAGCTTTGCCGAGATTAGCCAGACTTAGTCTAAAACTACAGGACTACAATTTTTCTGTGAAATATGTGCCAGGGAAAAGGAATATTGTTGCTGATTATTTATCTAGATTACCATTAAAGAGTGGTGAGACAAGAGTGGATTTAGATGAAGAAATGGTGGCGGTCATTTTTCAGGTTACGTCCAAAGAGAAGTGGATTGAGGAACTGGTTAAAGATGATGAATTGCAAGAGATAAGGAGAAACACTGAATCAGGTTAGCCTGAGAAAAGGGCAATCAGCGAAGGTTCTAGGAGATTTTGGGAAGTTAAAGATGAATTGTCCATGGAGGATGGATTTTTAGTGAGGGGAGACAAATTGATTCCCCCTCGCAAGTTTTGGAGTGAGCTTATTGAGAAGGCACACCAGGGCCATCCTGGTATCACTGGCACAAAGAACAATGTGCGTTTGAAATACTGGTGGGCAGGTATGGATCTTATGATCGAGAGGTTTATAAGGAATTGTTGGCCATGTCAGAACAGTGACAAGAGTTGCAGGATTGTCAAGTCTAAGCCAATTAGCATTGGCAAAGGTGATGCACCATGGGAGATGGTAGGAATTGATATTATTGGACCATATGTGAGGTTGGTTGGGGAGAAGAACGTCCTGATAGTATTGGTTGATTACTACTCAGGCTGGGTGGAAGTCAAGGCGGTGAGTAAAATTGCTATAGATGAGATAATAAAATTCATCATGCAGATCTGCAGAAGGGAAGGATTTCCCAAAATAATAATGAGTGATAATGGAGTTCAGTTCAGAAATAGAGAAATGAGAGAATTTGCTAAGAGATCAGGAATTATTTGGAGATTTTCGTCGTTATACCATCCACAAACCAATGGGTTAGTGGAGAGGTATAACCGTGTAATTGTAGAGGCAGTGGAGTTGGCTTTGAGTAACAATATACCGGTAGACGAAGTTCTTAAGAAGAGGGTATGGAGGACTAGGATGTCTGTTAAAAGAGGAATGGAGGTCTCTCTTTTTGAATTAATGAGGGGGAGAGCTCCCAATACTGAATCCAGAATGGGTTAACCGTAGGAAAGGTTTAACTACATGATTACAAAGTTCTGACAAAACATCAAGAAAGGTATGGCATGTCTTCAGAAAAATCTAAGTTGAGAATATTACCAGGAGATTTTGTGCGAATCAAGTTTGGTCGAAATGTTAAGAAGGGTGACTCTAAATACAGCAGTCCTGTTAAGATGATACAAGTGTTCAGGAGAGCGGTTCGAGTTGCGGTAGGATCAGTATGGAATTTGGATAGGGTTAGTAAATGGATGTGGAAAGGTAAGAATGAAGGAAATATGCAAGTCAAATTGGAGAGACGAGCAAGTGATTTATTTGGTGATGACCATATTCTAAATAGAATTGAGAATGTGAATGGTGACTTTGTGAGACGAGTTAGTGAAGCAAACATACAACGACAATAAGGAGATTAGGTGTTTGAAAGTAGGTTTATACGTAGTTCAAGAGAAAGAAGGTTACCGTTCTGGTCCAGAGATTATGATATGCAAAGTTAATTTAACAAATTTATGCAAAGGTAATTTTATTCAGTTTGTTTTCAATTTATGATTGTAACTCTATAACAAATTTAGGTAACAGTAATTTCATTCATTGTATTTCCAATATTGATTGTAACTTTATGTGATTGTGCACAAATGTTTTTTTTGTGAGTAAAATAAGTTTCTTATTCTCCTGTTTAGTATTAAGGGGGGGATGATGTAGTATTCTAATGTCTTGTCTTTATGGAAGTGCTGCGGCTCCCCGCCTGCGCGTGAATGAGAATGTTGAGGAGAGGGTGATGAGAGTTCGAATGACGGTTGGAGTGGATGTCGAGTGGACGAGGAGGGCGGCAGTGCGGGGCGTCTGGCTAATGATATATAACTTAAATAAAGAAAGGTTAAGACTTTTACCTCTCGTATTGAGCATACTTCAATAGTCTATTGGGCGTCCCAGAGGGTTTATTAGGCTTTTATTGACTTTAGGATTGAAGTATATCACTGGTGTGACCGGATGCTTGTTCTTCAAGAAGAAATATCCCTCTTCACTAACAAAGTTCTTATACACTCCATTCCTCAAGCATATTGTAATAGAGGATGTTTGTGTCTCTCAGAATGGTATTTTCCACTCAATGTTGCCAAGTTGTCTTCTGGCTTGTTCTTCATACGTGACACTGTCCTTTATGACTATTCCTCCTACTTTATCAGATGGACGAATAGTTACAGTCTCATCACACCTTATATTTTCAAGTGCTTTAAAATGTAAATAGCTCAAATTTCTCAAAGAGTGTGGTGTGGGATCGTTGCAAGTAGTTTCCTTAAATCTTTCATCACCAAGTCCTCAAAAGTATCCATCGGATTGCACATTATATTGGGGCAAAATATTGATCTAGGTTTAAAATGGCTGGGACAGTAAGCATAAGTTTCAATGTCATACCGATTATTGAGTATATTGTTGTCTAGATTGCCAGCCTCAAGCCAACTTGTTTAAGGGCACTCATCCATATCTGCAAGACACTCAAGACCTACTAGATCTCTCTCTGTGAGCAGGGATATTATACCCTTGGCAGTCTTTTTCTTAGTGATTCCATCTGTGACTTTGGTGGCATAGAACATACTCAATTTCAACTTCCTAATGAATTTAAACAAATCCACTCTCGTCAAAGTGTAATCATAAGTATAAATTGGACTGAAGGAGAGTCCCAGAGAGAGTACCAATGCTTCACTCTTTGTTAGCTCTCTACATGAGATGTTTAAAATCTTTAATTGAAGGTCATCTTTCCTCTGGTCTTCTTGCACTGGCGTCCCCATCTCGTCTTATTTTTCCTGCTTTTACGGCTGCGCCTTTGCCTTGTCCGGCGCATTGTTGTCTGCCCTTCTTGTCCATTCTGCTGTCTGAATGTAGCAGTTGGAACTCTTCTAAAAAGTTTCACTTTTTTGAGACTGGTGCATCCCCTTTTGTTGTTTCCACTTCAGAACTGCTTGCCTCTTCTGTGGTCGTGACTGGTTTCGGGTGATTCTTTGCCCTTTGTTCTATTTTATTTTTGATCGAAAAATCTACAGCCTGATTCATGGAATTATTGGTGTGAAAAACACCGATTTGCATGCATTTCTGCCCGAAAATCCCTGTTTGAAGTATGGGGATTTTCGGGCAGAAAGGCACGCAAATCTGCGTTTTTCACGCAAATAATTCCATGAATCAGGCAGCAAATCTTTTGGAAAATGTGTATATTCTTCCTTGTTCGTAATCTAAGCGATCCCTCTTAAATTTATGTTGCTTCCTTGTTCTGATTTCCCTTTCATATCTTTCAAGTTTCTCTTTGACCCTGGATAGCCTCCTCTTAGATTCATCCCCATCTTCTGAATTGAATAATAGCTCTTCCATTTGTTCTATGTCTTTCAATAGTTTAATTCTGTCTATTTTGGCATACTTGATCAAACTTTCAATCATTTTGAATGAACAGATGTTGGTATTATCTGTCCACTATCAGTCGGGGTCTATATCTTCAAATGTGGGTATTGTCAGAATTCTTAAGCCTTTGGGGATACTCTGTACTTACAAATACGTTTGCAGGGTCACCCACCATTTTGAGATCTCTTTCTTTTGAATTTTCTCCAGTTTGTCCAGTTTCTGTTGCACTGTTAAACTTGCTGGTAAGCTGCTCACTGCCGCTGCTTACACTGTTGCCTCCTCTTGATCAAACAAGATGAGAGCTGATGCTCGCCTTTTGGCTTCTACTTGCTCTTTATCACTCTGGATGTGATTTTCATGTTTAATTAATTAATTTGGATATTATTGCACTGGACCTTTTGAGTCTTGTCGTAAACAACTACCAGGATTCCACTGATATTCCACATTGCCACGATAGGTTACGACTTATTAGTGGAACTCCATCATTTAGTTGAACAGGGGTACTACAGTGAGTGATTGTAGTAGCCTCTGAATGACTAATAGTCAGTGATAACATGTAATCGTAACTGCTCGCAAGGCTTTATGAGGCACTCACTTTTCCTCCTGTGGAAAGCTGTGCTTGATGGTACATGGCTATTTGAAGTGCGGTACCATTGAGCATAATGAATTTGGCGCACTGGCGCATTTAAAAACACGAAAATGAAACACAACTAGAATGTTGTTATTTGGTAAAAGGTAAACCAATTAGGGTATGCTCACTCCTTATCACGATTTAATAAATGCTTTATTCATGGGGCAATTTGCACCACATAAGAGAAGAGGGATATGCCCTTCTACTTTAATGGCAGTATTTTACACTTTTTTCTCTAGAGCAGGTATCTGCTGCATTACCTCTTGATCACATGACCATTGATCACGAGGATAGGGGGAGGAGACTACCGCGTTTGGTGTTTCCTTTGGTTTTAAATATAAGTGTTTGGAAGCAAATGTGAATCATTAAGCCTGACAAAGCTCAGAACGTGAGCAGCACGCGTGGCGAAGTTCACCCTGGAGGGTGAGTGACTTTTTTACTTGTCTGTCATGCAGGGGAGCGCAATATGTTGTGCTTTTCCTAAACATGTGTGGCATTAAGATGCTGAAATAAAGACAGTTTTGATTTTAGCAGTAAAGTCTTGTGTGCTTAGGTGATTTTTTTCACATATTCATGGGTTTTTTTGTAGTGTTACAACCCGTGAATAGTGTATGTTTTTGTCACTGTTTAAGGAAACAAGCCCATTTTCTTACCCTTAAGCACCAGCTACGAGAAGGCTGTGCATTTACTGGCTAACCATGTTGTTTTTACATATATGTATATATATATTTATTTATTTAATATAATATACATGTACCCGCATGGTTTTGTATATACAATATAAAACATTACAAGAACAATTAAAACAATTAATACAAGACAACAGTTTTACAATTTAAAATAGTACATACAACCTAAAAACATTCTACATATTCCAATTAGTCTCACTACATGCCATATTATTCTTCTAGGAAGAAATGAGTAATTAAAAAACACCTTCTGCTAACTGATTTAAAATTTCAATGCACTTCCAATAAAACTTTGTGATAAATTATATAAAACTAATATCATTTCCTGCCATAAAAATGCTCCAAAGCGTTGATAGATTATTGCAGTTTAACTGATTGTCGTACGATTTTAAAAAGGATTCTCTGATGCCATTTAAGCTTTCACAATCAACTAACAGAAGTTTAAGCATTTCCAATTTTGAGTTACCACATAGACACCACCTTCCTGCACGCGTTATACCTAATATTGCACCTTTGATCTCCAACGTCTCACTACAATTAAATTTCATTAAGATATACTGACGTATTATCTTAGGGCAAGGATAGGTATGAATCTAAGCTGGCACTGAATTACGATCCATTCAATACTGTAAATATGTTTCACTATTGCTGAGGGTAGCGAGCTGGATAATATTTGCCTCAGTACTACATTCCTTACACTTCTTTTTCATCCATGAATGAAACCTTTGACCAGTTTGGGTCACATTGGTGGACACGTGTTTATCACTCCATATTTTATGTAAAGCCATAATTTTACCAAGAAATCCCATCGTCATACAGATTTAAACATTTTTAAAGGCAATAATCAATTGTACCGCTATCGTATTGTTGACAATTTTTCATAACACATCGTAATTCTGTAGTTAACATCAGTTGCAATGCTATTTAGTTCGAATTCAAGTAAGATATATCTACAGAGACGCGATGTGGAAGGCGGAGCAATTTACGCAGGATCAATGCCTCAAACATTTGAAGTTCACATGTAAAGTTGTAACCCCAAATCTCGACACCATACAGTAACATAGGTTTGACTCTTGCCGTTTAGAGAAATAAAACAGTTTTAACTGAGAAGCCCATTTTTTTACCAACAAAGCTGCAAATGCTATTAGTGACTTTTGTACATTTACATTTTAGTTCCGACTCCAGTTAAGTTTATCATCGACATATAAGATGTGCTATTTATATGTCTCCACTATTTCTAGGGGACCACCATCATATATCCATGTGTGTTTTATTTTATGAGTTTGATTTTTCGCAAACACCATGATTTTGCTTTTTTTCTATGTTTACCCTTAGGTTATTACTTTTTGCATAATCACTTAAGGCATTGAGAGTAATCTGTAGGCCAAAGGCGGTATGGTCGAGTAAAAGCACCCCGTTTGCATATGATAGCCAATTGAAGGTCATAGAACCTACTTTTGCCAAACAAGTTGTCGTGTATGTCAAGTTATTCAGGAGGTCCATCAGGTAGATATTAAAAAGTGTAGCCGCCACTATACATCCTTGTTTAACACGTTGGTACGTTGGGAATGTTTTTTAAAGTTTCCCTGTGGCATCAAGGCTAACTTGTACTGCAGTCTCGGAATACAAGGACATCACCATTTTAAGTAATCCGATAGGGATATTCCATTTCACTAGTTTGGCCCAAAGTTTATTCCTATTCACCGAATTGAAAGCTGCACTAAAATCAATGTATGCACAATACATATTAGAATTGCGCCTCTTCCATGAGTATTCTACAGCAGATGTTAAAATGATTATGTTGTGAGCAGTATTAGATTTTTCTAAAAATCCTGTCTGATTCGGAGACAGAATCTTAATTGCTCGAATACAAGTATTATGTTCTACTAAGAGGACCCTTGCAAAGATTTTGTCCGGTATGTCAAGCATATATATGTCTGATTCCAAACTTAAATAATGGTCTTTTTTTGGCCCGTCTTCATTTTTACTCGCTTTTTCACTGACCATGTGTGACGTCATCCCGTTGCTCATGAGGTATGTGCCATGGCGTCGCATGCATCCTGCAGCACAGTTATGATGACTGTTCAGCTGTTACAAGAGAATGGACATGCCTATTGGCTGTAATACATGACACAGTCATTTGTTCTGTCCACTTTTTTTAATAATATCAATTTATGAAATTATGTTTGAAACAGATAACATTACATTTCAAAAAAGATGTAATAAATTGTTTCTTTTTTTAATGTAACTGAAATCATATAATCCTCATGAAATTCATTTGTTTTTTATATAATTCAAGCCTTTTGAGGAAATTCTTTAAATGCTACAAGTGATCGAATATGATTACTATCTAGATACCAATGGAACAATAATGATATCCTTGTTAAGGACAGTGTTACAATTCCTATAGGAGTTTCTAAACTTTATCTTAGTAAACAGGCCCATTCACTCATCTGATTTTGCCCTCTCTGGTGAGAATGTAATTTCAAAATCCACATTTGTTCCTTTTTTATGTAAGATGGGGGTCAATTTTTCTATGAGGTTTGGGTTAATAAATTCTAAAATGCTCCACTCCAAATCATCAGTTGGATATCCTTGTTCAAAGTAGTGAGTCACTAAAAAAGCATTCTCCGATCTGTCGTGAATTCGGGATATGTCTTCCAATAATTCTCTTGTTCATGTATCTGTTGATCTTGCAAATTTATATCTTTTTGGCATGGACATTTAATTGTGTACATTATCTTAGCTGTTTTGCAGTTCTAAGCCGCTCCAAAAAGGTCTAAGATGCTCCAAGGATAAAATGAACACTGTTGTTTGAGAAAGTTTCTTAGTGTATTTACATGCCAAGCAATTTACACATGCGAAATGGGCTTTTAATTTTGGTAAGAACCAGATATTGAAGAGTGTGCCATCATTTATTTGCAGATTCATTGCTACGTGATGTGTGATATGGTCAATTTATAAGATGGTTCCCTCTTTTAAAGACAAATCTAGGTTTCACTTTGAAAGAGATCTCTTGAAATGTGTCAGTTTTTTAAGATGTTAGCTGGAATCTTAGAATGGAATTTGTTCTAAGAAAACACACCTGTCATTTTGTTTAAATTCTCACTTCATATATTCTTTGGTGTTAAAAGTTGTTTAATGTCACAAAACCATGCTCTTTTAAGGCATCACATAACAAGTATTTCGGGAGAAACCTTGTCAATCAGTTTCTGTTTTAATATATTGCCTTCTGAAAAGTAGAGTATTATCGTTTAACAGTTCCTTTGAGTCTTAACATCTGTTCGTAGGGAAGATTTTCACACAGGACCTTTGGATGCTTGCCTCGGAATTTAAAAAGATATAAGGGCATGTTCCATTAAATAATGTGATATTACTTTTACCTCACGTATTAACACTGTACTATGACAGCCTGAAACATTACTTTATTGTTCCATTAAAACCAAAGGTAAAGCCAAGTGCAAAGAATTTAACATGCATGCACAGTTCCAATTATCACCTCAACACTTCATCCTCAACAGTTCAAATTATCACCTAAAATGCTATAGTATTTTTACTGCTATGGTATTTTTACTAATTTTTACTAATTAACAAGATATTCAATTCCAAGTTTACTTAGTTTCATAATGCCACAAATGTGTTATGCTAGAAGTATACAAAAATGTTTTATGATTTTTTTATTTATTTTATTTATTTCATTTGTTGACAGAAGTATCACAGTGCTAGGTTACATTGGTTGGAAAAAGACAGTTAAGTAGAACAGTTGCTGTGTTGCATCATACATTGGTAAGAACAAGACAGTTAAAAATAGAACAGTAGCTGGGTTACATACTTAGTACGGTTGTAGCAGTAATGGTACGTAGGATACAGTTAGGTGTATTTGTTCAAAAGAATGGTTTTGAGTATTATACAGAAGATCAGGTAAGAAGGTTTGTCTTTGATAGATGGAGAGAGAGCACAAAATTGTACAAGGCAGTGATTTTGGTCTTTCTTTTACCTTTTTATCAGTAAATTTCACTAATATATGTCTATAACTAAATCCACACATAGACAAATTGTTTTGTGGGGATCCAGACTGGTAGTCTGCAAGCGCTGTTGTACACCCGCGTAGTCTCCAAAGCTCTATGATCTCACAACTGCCCTGGATCATTTTCAGCCATGAGGGAAAAGGGCTTTTGATAAAATAAAAAAACAGCACTGTTTCCTCTAATGGTGGCTATTAGATGCAGCACACAACAATCTTGATTACATACTCTCTTCACCATACCCTCACCATCCAATCTTCCAGAGGCAACCCCTTCTATATTTCATAGCATAGATTATGTTCACATGTGGGGCCTCTGCAAGAAGCCTGGAAGAGTTGTGAAGTTCTCCATGGGACTGGAATCAACATAATTCATCCAGGAAATCAGGTGGCACAGGTCCCATAAAACCATTAACTCCAAGGGCAGTATTGTTGTACTTTGGGGATGGGCTACGTGAGTCACAATTGTCTGTTCAGTGGAGGTAGTGGCAATTCTGATGGCTCTTTTAATTGCAACTCTAAGAATTTTCCAGTGTTCTAACTATTTAAAATGCCTTCAGCTGAGGTGTGGATAAAGTGACTTGCCTGAGTTGAAGCACAAGATGAAAGGCTGTTAACTATTCCAAGACTTGAGCTCCTGTCTTGGAACTGCAGACACAAAGAGAGCAGAGCATGGTGGTGCCTCAGTTCTTTAGTAGGAAAAGAACTAAAACAATGCCTATTCAATTATTTTAACACTTAATGATTATAATACCTTCCCTGTAAACAACTGCCCCAACTCCCAATAGCCAGATTTGCCTGCACAGTGCCCAGACCATGAGAACTAGGCAGAGGTCTTGGGTACTACATGAGATGCATCTACAACTCTTAAACTATCAGCTCCAGTTTCTGTTATAAAAACAATAATGGCCCCAAATGAGAAATCCACACCATTGTCCAACAATTGTGGACAAAGGTGTGGTGGAAGGAGTGAAGTGACAGATAGAAAAAAGGATTTTCTTTCAATTACTTCAACTCAAAGATTAATTCCTTCACACCTATTACATCCTTAAGGGTACTTCATTCAAATTTCTTAAAGCAAAAAAAAAGATTCGGGCCCAAAAAACAGGAACACAGAAGACTGAAATGATTATTTAGAAAGTCCTTCATAAATTCTTAAGCAGCATTTACCGCAGGAAACAGATAGCTATTGCAGTTCTACTTATCATTGCATGTGTCTCCACTTTCTGAAGTTCTCTCTTAACCAATAGCAAATATCTTTTAAACAACACAGATTTAGAAGTCAAACCCAGGAAGAAATGGACTCGGCTACCCCCGCAAAAAGCCATCATTTGGGCTGCATCTCCAACAACAATGGCCTTGTGCTAGTGACTTCATAACTAATATTAATTTCATTCAGCTTTGAGGCTCTCTTAGGTAATAGGAATTCTCTAAGAATGACCAGTTTTAACTTGCACTCATGTTTTTCTGCAAGGCCATATTTCAACTGTTCCAGTGACTACTTAAGAACATCGTAACCCACCATATATTGTACCTCAATAGGTCGAATATGAGTACCTCTACATATGTCGAGCCGACCCGGGGCCTTCCTTATTTGGGTAAGTACTTTCCCGCGAAACACAGATGCTTTCGCGGGCTTCTACAGGTCTTGTGTGTGCTCCAGGATGTGGGCTGGGATGTCTGGTGCCAATACACATCCTGGGCGCCAGAGAGTCTAGTGTGTCGTGAATGCCTGGGACCTCCGTGGTCCGTGATAGGTCCACTTATGGTGTGAGTGTTTTGTGAGCAGATCTCCCATTGGGTCCCCTCCGTTTTGGCATGAAGGGAACCGTGGATAAGAGGGGGCTGGAAACACCACTACGAGGTCGATCTCCTGAGTTCTCACGAACAAAGGAATACAGGAGCCAAGTATCCTGCATCAACGAGGCTGAACCGAGGAATCGCTGGGCACCCGCTGAAGGGCTGCTCCTCTGCACTGCTGTCGCTTGGTGTAACCCTTTCTACCTCTGATCGAACGAGAAGGCCTGTACTGGTACTTCGACCCTTGGAATAGTGGGAACAACTATTCTCGGCATCTTCACCATCTCCTGCAAGTAAGCCTTCGGAAGTGTCTCTGGGCCATCCAGCAGACTGACCAGCCTACCCAGGAGTCTTGCTCTGTAACCGCCATCAGGTTGTGTTGTATTACGAGTCCTTGTCACTCTCACACGATTCGTACACTTGGCATTCCCAGGTCTGAAGTGAGTAGTGTATATTTGGCTGAAATACACACGGCGCTCCGTTGCCCTGCTGTGGTAACAAACTGCGGGTCACTGCATTTGGGACATCCTCAACTCAACTTCTGCTGCTGTGGAATCTACACGACGCCGAGATGTCCCCTGCTCGTATCTGAACCTGCCAGCACTGAAACTGACGCGGAGAAGCCTGGGTCTGCTTGCATCGGGGACCGGTGAGTAGCATCGCTAGGAACTGGTCGCCCTCCTGCAGGAGCCCATAGCTTTTCCCCACTGTGTCTAACAGCACGCCTTTCAGTACTCGTGCTCGGCTTCTGCCCACAGTGGAGGCTGCGCTTGAGTCGCAGAGCTCTGCTCATCTTCATTTGTTCACCGAACTAAACTGCCTGATTCCCTCGAAGAGACTCCCCTTTTTGCCCGTTGGCACCAGCGTGTGCAGGTACTTTTGAGCACAAGGCTCCACTCTTTGTAGGGCTTGGACTTCCTTTTAGTTAGGTGCCTCTGAAGGCGGACTGGGTCTAATTATTATTCGCACTGCCTGTTTTCCTCCCCATCTAGGTGGTCTACACATTTCGTGCGTCTAACTCGTTAGACTCGTTTGTATTTGTATATATAGTATTGGTTTGGTATGTGTTGGTTTACTTGAGTTTTATTGTGATTTCTCGCTATGGTCAATGTTACAAAGGCCTTGTAATAAATGTGTATATATTTTTAATATAACACCTGCTTGGAGCAATTTGTAAGTGTCCTTGCTTTGTGTACTCATTGCAGGCTTTCAGTCACCCTCACCCCTCCTGAGACCTAGTCTTGACCGCTGCGATCGCTACCCTGATTGGTCTGGCTTGTCCAGAGGTTACCCTGTTCCAAGAAACTAGGCTGGCCTTCTGAACCTCTGCCCCTCCAGGACAGAGTTCAGAAATCCGTCTTAACAGTCGCCATCCCCGGACGCGGCCATCGTCTAAGGAAGGAAAGGAACGAAGTTAGAGAACTGTTCAAAAGACTCATTATACTTACCTGTCGGACTCTTGCCAGTGAAGTAACTAGGCAGCAACGAGCCTGCATCAATCAACGCGCCCCTGCGCTGAAAGCAGGACGGAGAGCACACTTTCCATGAAAACAAGGTGAGCTATGGATCATAGGGAAGGGTTGGACCCCGGGGAAGAAGGGGTTCAAACACACAGAGACAATAGGGAGTTAAACTCTACCAATCCTGTGTTTCAGGCCCAGTCTCCAGTCGAGTAGACTCCAGGGAAGGGTTCGAGGTCGTAAGCGGTCAGAACAGGCTGAGTGACGTCCCTGTGAATACCAGGTGAGCGTTACATCATTATTGTAGACTAGAAAAGGAGAAGGATAAGGACAGGGCGCAGTACACTCACAGGGCAGAAACAACTGGCTAATCTAAGCATGGAAAAGGCGGTAATAAGTACCATGGAAGGGCGACCTGGTAATAGCACTGTGCAGGGGAAATGGGAGGTTTCCAGAGGGGAAGAGGGGCTTTCAGAGAGGTCGAGGGGGCAGGATTTGGGGGCATAAGGACCAGATTTGTGGGAGCAGTGTTCCTGTGGGAAGATAGGACATTTTGCATACGAAAACAGAAATAGACCAATCATGCCCCACCACCCTAACATCCTAGGATATCGCCCCAACCTTTACTCACAACCCCAATTGCCACAGCCCCAGTTTACCCCAATAAGCCCCAGCTGTCATGCAACAACCGCCAATACAATACGCAGCACCAAATATCATCCATTTAAATATGCAGCAGGTATCTGCTCAGCTGTGGGATAAGAATGCTTTGCCACTGGGGTCAATAACTCACTACATAGGAGTGAGTATATTTGTGGGAAATCACTTCCCGCTTCCAGGTACAAATGATCACCTACAAAAGGACAGCCCTCAGATAGCTCTGACATGCTCAGTACTGTCAGTAACAGCTGACCCGGGTGAGGAACCCCCGAGTAGGAGTGAAGATAGGAGATGGAACATTCTCATTTTTGATCGACACAGGAGCTACTAACTCGTGCATTACGGAAGGGAAATTTGCTTTGTCGGACAAAATAATGGACATGCAGGCATCTTCTTGCGCTATAGTATCAGTTCCTTTCACTGAAGACTTACACATCACTGTAAGCACACAAGAAATAACAGCACCCTTACTGTATTCCAGAGACACCCCAGTAGGGTATAGTACGCTCCATTCCAGTCACATACCATGCCCAGGGCTGTAGCACAAATACAAGTACCCTGCAGTGACAGCGTACAGAGGGGCATACTACTCCATCTAGAACTGTTCCTTTATGGGGTAGCAATTGTGTTAGGTTGGGTGCCAGGGATTAAGTACCAGATTTGGTGCATACCTCCCGAGTTTCTATTCAGAGCAGCAGTTCCCCAGGAAAGGGCGCCAGGCACATTATCCGAATATAGTTCGAAGCCAAAGCAGGCATTGTAAAACTGTCTGGTTTGGACAAAGAAGATCTTGAATGGCATACAGTTTCATGCATTGATCCAACTGAGCGATTAAGGAATGTGTCTGATAAACGGCTGTTCTAAGACACTGAAGATGAGGGAGACATTTCCATATCTTGCCAAATAATTGTAGAGCACAGAGAAATACCTCACACCCTGCTCCTTGCCAAGACACTCCCGCTGCACATGCATAAAGATTTAGTAAAGGTGCCCAGTAAATTGTGGACCAGTAGCCCCCACGATGTAAGGTTGCTAAATGAGATAGGGACAGTTTGCATCAAAATCAAAAAATGTGCAGTATTGCCCTGAGTAAAGCAGTATCCCATGTCAAAAGAAGCAGAGGAGGTGGTCTATGACACTATTGTAGCTTTATGGCAGCAGGGCATAATACAGCCATCAGAATCACCATGCAGAACAGCTATATACACTGTCAAAAAAGCAAATGGGTCATCTTGGGGGTTGGTTCAGTACCTCTGCATGTTGAAAAACATTGTAGAGGCAGAATTTCCAGCCCAGTGATCCCCAAACTGCCATTCTTTGTAACATCCTCACAGAAGCAACACATTTCACTGTAGTAGATCTTTTGTTTTGTTTAATACTGTTTTATTAATGATGTAATAATAATAACAATTGACATAAATGATTAGAACAATATATCAGTAGGTATATTATAAACCAAAAGTGATGAATAGAAAAATGTATAGTGATAGCATTTTGCAGAGACCATCTAGAATGAGAGAATAAGAACAGTATGGTATACATACAGTAGTCAACAAGATGAATGATCTTATCATCATATGAAGATTATGATGGGACAAACAAGGGGAAGACAAATTGAAGATTAACAGAAGGTTGAGGGAAAAGAAGTTGAGGGAACAATTCAAAGCAGTAAGAGTTGGGTAAAGGATATAGTTGTACACATGTAATCAATAATCTGAAGTAATGAAAACAGTCAATATTCATGAACCATGGGTGGACATATTGTGATAAGAGTGCTACCCAGTAAAAAGAGACCATTTAACATCATGTTTGGATCTAGCATTGAGACGTGCTACCATGCAGTGTTCCAATTATGTGAATGGGACATATACTGTTCCACCAACTTTTAACAGATAGTTTTTTTAACGTCTTTCCAGTTGGCTGTAATTAGCTTGATAATAATTGCAATAAATAAGTCATATAAACTATAGGCGGGGTGTGGTTTTTTCCTACTTTCAAGGACTAAGCTCCCCATGAGTATGTTCGAGAATGATAGGGGAGTATTGACCCTAAAAATGATAATCAAGAGAGACCACACCTCTTGCCAGAATCATTGAACAAAGGGACGCTGAAAGAACATATGACTGTAGGATCTGCAAAGAAAGAGCACAGTAATTCAGTAGGTGGAGGACCTTCTGGTCTGTAGCCCGACAGAAGTGCAATGTAGAAGAGACTCTGTAAAACGAATGACTTTATTGGCAGAAGAGCGATACAAGGTAGTGTGACAAAGTGCAAGGCATCGTCACTGCTCCAAAGCAGAGGGCCACTTCCTATGTGGTTAGAGACAACCATTTGGAGAGAATGCAGTATGTCCACAATACTTCATCCCCTCTACAATCCACTTACCCTGCTCAAGATGCATCTTTCCCTCACACTTCCTTATGCCTCTGTAAGGTAGAGAACACCCAGACCTTAGGATGTACTGAGGCGAGGAAGCATAAGGGTCACATAGGTTGATTACCTCTAGAGACTGAGAAGAATAAGAACACTGACAACTTAGTGAGGAGCAAAAATCTCACTACTGGGATGAAGAAGATGCAAAGAGCATTGCAGAGTGCCCTGCAGAACCAACATGAGCAGTCCAGACAACTTGAAACAAATACTGGGACGAAGAGGTGTTAGAATATAATAATAATATGCATGTTCTTAGCGGTAAAATAATCCTTTTTTGCAATAAAAATTCCATTCTTTTAGTGAATGTTCAAAATGGGGTCGCATTTGTCAGGCATCGAGTAAAAACAAAACGGAAATGTGTTCCTGGTTCACGCTGTCAATGTCAGTCATTACAAGAAAAGGATGGGTCCAAGTAGAGGGCATGTTTTAGCTGCCTGGCCTTCACTGATAAACCTAGGTTAAATAATATTAGGGACAGGTCCACCTATTCCGCAAAGTAAGAAAGGCTGTTCTAATATGGTTCCATTCTCTTAACTAAATATTATATAAAGACTGGCTGCACTAAGCAGAGGTTAGTTACACAATGAGTCATAGTGTTCAGCCCTTCCACCTTCCTCCAAATGCACAAAAGGTATCTTTTAAAGGTTGTGCAAATAGGGTGACCATTGTTGAAATGGAGGGTAAGTGCATTCTGTGTTCAGGGCATCAAACATAAATCACTGCCTGTGAACTGGTGGAAAGAGCTTGTAATTAAAGCCACAAGCAAAGTGGAAACCCTTGACATAACAATAACATCTGTTGAATATGCAATGTGTTCGGTCTTCTGGGGATTAGGGTAACATTGTGTATGTAATCTGAACATTTTTGTCTTATTATCTTTGTAAATGAATGACAAACGACCTATGTTGATGAAGGTTTCACTTCTGTATAAAATATGAAGCTGTGTACCATTCAGACACTTCACTTGTCCACTCTCCATGAAATACTGGTTGTGGATTAATCTGAAGTCCGCTCCAGTGTATGATATGCGCAAATCATGCCTTGCAATTTTGAAACTCTGTCTCAGAGACTCTACTTTGTTTGCATTTTTGTGCTCAGAAGTCTCAAAATGGCACCCAACGTAGAGCCCCACCGAGTATGAGGGCCCCTTGGCTAGATGTGACAGAGAGGAACCTGCCGAATGGACTGCTTGGTTTCGGGATCCCTGCCATCATAGAGAGTTAATTACTTCCAGCTGACACTAGCCTCCATCGGAGGACTTCTCTCCATAGACGCCCTCTCGCGGCTGGGGCTCTTCGAATTTGAATGCGATATTTCACCCAGAGCAACTGAGACGGAACTTTTTCAGTGAGTATAGCTGTTTGGCAGGTAAGACTTGGTTGGAGGGGTTAAACCAAAGATATTTGCAAATACCTTATTTTGCCAGGAAAATTCAGAATGTTTTATGATGCCTGGTCACAGTAAGCTTTGTAAATGTTGGTCCGAACTTTGTTGCGTTCACTCGGTGAATTACATTGAATTTTGTCAGCCTGCAACCCCAGAAGGTACCCCATCATATAAAATGTATGTCAAATACGGGTTAGGGGTGATTGTATTCAACAGTTCATGGCACAAGCAGAATAACGATACGCCTACCTTCCAATGGCCTGAAAATGGCTCTTTTGATGTATCCATAATTCAGCATTTAGAATCTGTATTATTAACGAATAAGGCTAGAGCATCCGCCTTTGATGTTATCTGCGATTGGCGCAGGAAGACACGCAGAAGATAAAACGCAAACAGAAATTTGCTCAAAGACACATGTTACAGGCTGATAAAGCTTTGGTTCAGGATCAAAAAAATGTCAGCAAAATAATAGAGAGATAGACAAAGATTGTCAGTTATAAAGAACAGGAATTTACCCTGTTATACCTGCTACTACCCAAGATCCCATAATAGAACAGATCCCTAACAACCCTTGCCAACATCTCCTTCCCTTAGTGCCTCCCCCTCCGTATGTTTAACCACAGAGCCCATTAGTAGTGGGGCTCTGGGGACCTAAACTTCCCCCACTCTCCCTGATCCCCAAAATGTGCTCCCCTTAATAGAAGAAGGTGATGTAACAGATTCCAGTCTAGATCCTCCCAGTGAATATATACATGGCGCGTTGAGTAAAGAAAAGGCATGTAAATTCTGCAAAGTAAGAAAGGCTGTTCCAATTTGGTTCCATTCTCTTAACTACATGTTATGTAAAGACTGGCTGCACGAAGCAGAGGTTAGTTACATAATGAGTCACAGTGATCAGCCCTTCCACTTTGTTAAACGCACAAAAGGTATCTTTTAAAGGTTGTGCAAATAGGGTGACCATTGTTGGAATGGAGGGTAAGTGGAGTCTGTGTTTAGGACCTTAAACATAAGTCACTATCCGAGAACTGGCTGTAAGAACTTGTAATTAAAGCCATCAGCATAGTGGAAACTCTTGACATAACAATAACATTTGTTCAATATTTCATTTGTTTGATCTTCTGGGGATTAGGGTAACATTGTGTATGTAATCTGAACATATTTGTTTTATTATCTTTTGTAAATGACTACCAAATGGCCTATGTTGATGCAGGCTCAATTTCTGTATAAAATATGATGCTGTGTACCATTCAGGCACTTCCCTTCTCCACTCTCCATGAAATACTGGTTTGTGGATGAACCTGAAGTCCGCCCGAGTGTATGATATGCGCAAAATAATCTTCCCTTGCAATTTTGAAACTCTGTCTTAGAGGCTCTACTTTGAATGAATTATAAAACTTAGAACTATCAGAGTAGGAGCAGAGGCATGAAGAATACTAATGAGTACCACAATGAACAGTCTTATGGTTGCTGGTTTCCAATTGGCCCATCTAGAGTAGAAATAGAGGAAGGAAATCGGGAAGTGTTGTCAATACTTCCCTGGAGAAGCAGGAATCCTGTGCTGGAACAGCAGGGGCTGTGGACCACTGCCCTACCCAGAGAGATGAGAAACCCTTGATCCCCAGCAGTCTGTGGGGAACTGAGTGAAGCTGGAGTCTCTCTCACTGCGGGAACCATGAAGATCAGCGTCCCTCCCAAAACGCGGGGGGAATACCCTTGAGCACCAGCAGTGTGCAAGGAACTAAGGGATACAGGAGACTCCCTCACTGGAAGAGATCAGCTGAGGAGCCACCAAGCGAAGACTGCAAAAGTGCAGTGGAAGCAGCAGGAGCATACCAGTGTTGCAGAGGACCGGAAGCCTCGCAGACCAAGTCCAATTGTATCCTGACGGGGACCTGTAAAGCACAGCGTGACCCCAGAGGCTGTGGTCGGGAAGGGGTGAAAGAGCACCCCAGTGAGTCTGAGACAGAGGCCTGGCAGGATAATGAATCGGGCCAAATCAAGAGACATTACATGGCTGTGAGAGGAGTCTGGGACTTTAACATTAAGAATTCAAGAGAATTATGCACACGAGCCTGGCAGACTAGTGAACCAGGCCTAAGAGAAGCACGCTACAAACCTGAGATGAGAGAGCACCCGGCAGGCTATTGAACCAGACGTAAGAGAAGCAAGCTGCAAAACTGACCCACGTTTGAGAAGGAACAGAAAAGGGGTCTTGTACCCAAGGCAGTCGCTGGCAGGAGAGTATACCAGAGATGCCAGCTGAACTGTGCAGCAGGCTTCCAAGACACAGTGCCTGGGTGAAGGGCGAACCAGGCTGGATGTGCCTGGAAGAGCAAATAAGGGGAAAAAAATATTACCCTTGATCAAGCTGGAAGAAGACAGACTGGCCTAGCACCTGGCAGAAGAGTATACCAGGTGATAAGAAACTGGTGTACTGTATATTGCGAATACAATGAACATTGTAACCAGGGGAAGAGAGTCATTCTGCCTGGTGCCGTTTGTAAAAACCCTATGAAGCCAAGAGAAGTGTCCTCCGGGCACTGTAAACATTGTAACCAGGGGAAGAGAGTCTTTCCACCTGGTGCTATTTGTAAGAATCCTGAGAAGCCAGGAGAGGAGAAGTGTCCACTTGGCAGTGTGAACATTGTAACCAGGGGAATGGGGTAGTTCGCCCCTGGTGTTTGTGAGAACCTGGAGAAGCTGAGGGAGAAGAGGTGTCCTCTTTGTACTGTGAACTTTGTGGAGAGCTGGGAGAGGAGAAATCTCTTGGCTTTGAAAATACTGGGAACAGGGAAAAATAATAATTCCCCCTGGCATTGCGTAGAGATCTTCTTGTTGAAACTTTGAACTTATAGTTTGTTTTAACCTGGAACTTTATACTGGCCTTTTTGAGAAGAACTGTAACCTTTCTCACAGGTGACTTTCGCATGTTCACTTGTACATTGTCCAGAGGAGGGGAGTCATTCCTCTGGATCAGGAAGTTCCTTTAATCCTTTGTAATTGGTTATTAGTGTGAGGGTTCAAAATAGGCATTTTGACACAGGAAAGTGAACTATTTTGATTTCAACTGGACATCCTGGCAGTCCTTAGTCTTTTTGTTGAGGTAGGACAATCCTTCTTAGTCATAGGGACAAGTAAGAATTTTCCTTATTTTTTGAATAATAAATGTCTTTATCAACCAAAATGCCACCACTCTGTCAGAGTCCTACTTCTGCACCCTTACAGTAGACAAGGAGAAACTGCAGTTTTGCCAGAAAGTGTTTGGGTACCTAGAACAAATCATATGAACGACAGGGAAAAGAATAATGTCAGAAAGGGCAGCAGCAGTGCAACACACACCACAGCCAACCACATATGCAAAAGTTCTTATAATTATGTAAACTGTAACTACTGTCAAGCATGAATAATTCACTCTTTACTTACCCAAACCCCTACTGCAAGGATTAAAGGAAGCACAGAAAGTTAAGGGACCCATTATTTGGACAGATAAAATCATCCACTAATTTCAGGAGCTTAAAAATGCAATCAGAAATGCACCAGTTTCAGCAATGCCATTTTACAAAAAATAATTATTTCTTTTTGACATTCAAATGGCCAAGTGATTATGGCTGTCCTCACTCAACGAACGTCAATGGGACATAAGCATTTGGCTTATTACAGTGTGCTTTTACACTCAGTGATGCAGGGACATTGGAAGCGGCTCCTTTTGCAATCCAGAAATCATCCACCATCACTATGGTATGCCCAGTCACATTATATGTGGAACATGCAGTTTTTGCAATATTAGTCAAATCAAAATCCTCTCTCAGCACGCAACGGGCATCAATGTATATGGTCATTTTGTTCAACCCCTCCATTCACATTGTCAGTTGTCACACTGTCAATCCAGCAACTTTTATCACAGATCCATCACAGCTAAATGACCAAGTGCATAATTCCCCTATTTATGAGGACACCACTCATGAACAAATCTGTATGAGGGAGGATGCACCCGAAGAAAGGGATGTAATCGTCATTGACGGTACATCAGTGATTGATCAGAACACTGGTATCAGGCACACAGGAGCAGCTGTAGTGAGATTTGAATCAGGCAAATACGAGGTGGTAGCAAAGGTGCCATTGCCCTCGCACTACTCTGTGCAAGTGTCAAGAGTTGTGAACCTCATCACAGCACTAGAAATAAACCACGGGAGCCGAATTACCATTTATTCAGATTCAGCATATGTCACCACCACAATACATTCAGGAAAATCCAGATGGTATAGAAGAGAGTTGAAAAAATCAGATGGCACACCAGTGCAGCATGCAGCGTAACTCTCCAGGTTAATAGATGCAATAGCACAGAATAAGGTAGTAGCAGTAGTAAAAAGCACAGCTCACACAAACAAAACAGACCCAGTTGCATGTGGCAACAGCGTAGCAGACTTAGCAGCAAAGGAAGAAATATATTTAGTGGCTCCCAAGGACATACACACCTCTGCAGACTTAGCAAAAAAAGGAAAGGGCATATTTAGAAGACCCAGATGACATAAAGAACTCTGAATTCTCAGTACAGCTGGTGGAAATAACAGCTCCCTACAACGCTCTACCCGTGACCCAGCTTATTGAATTACAAGCACAAGCTCCTCAGCAGGAACAAGAGTTATGGACAACAAAGAGAGGGTGTTCAATGTCCCCCACAGATCTACTATGGAGACAAAATATTTCACAATATTTCGCATAACCAGTTATGCCACAAGAATTACACAGTTGCCCTTGAGCAGCAGGATTACCCAACACACACAACGAAGCAGTACATTGTAGCAGACTAACAGGATGAGTGGTTCATTCCAAACCTATAGGAACATGTTGATGATTTTATATCCAATTATATCATATGTAAAATATACACGGTGGGTCGCACACTCAGGACCCTGAAAGCCACATTGCCCCACACCTCAGGGCCTTTTCGACACTTGCACATTGACAATGTGGACATGGGTAACAGGTGCAGTAACTTTTCGTTATCTAATATTTGTTGTGTGCCCATTCTCCCAATGGTGTGAAGCACATACCTGTGTTCACCCAGATGCCAAAGCGGCAGCAACATTTCTAGTGCGTGGAGTATTTCCCTGGCGGGGAACATGTGATGCCCTGAGATCAGACAACGGGGCAAACTTTTTTAATGACATGTTCAAAGATGTCTCCTCTTTATTGGACATAAATCACAAACTGAGCTCAATTTACCACCCCAAGCCAACGGGGAAGGGGACCAATTAAATTGTTGATTAAAACAAAACCAAACTATCTCAAGTGCTGAAGAGCTTGGGACTGGGATGCAGGGTCTTTAGTCAAAAGGGACTCAACATAGTGAGCTGGAACACAAGGGGTTTCAGCACCTTTAGGGCTAGAGGCACAAGATAATATTTGCTGGGGAAAATGGACATATTATTACTACAAGAAACATGGCTAGTTAACCCAATAGAGATCGAAGGGTTTATGATTCACTCTCTTTCAGCTAGCCAAAAAGCCAAGGGTCGTCCTGAGGGGGGGTTGGTGTTGGCCTTTAAAAGTAGCTCCGTGAGATCGGAGACCCCAATTTTTAAAGATGAATTAGGCATATTGGCATGCAAAATACAGCTGACTACTAATTTGGGGAACCCGGTATGGATAGTGATAAATGTTTACTAGAACCCTGCCCAATCAGAGATTCAGATATTTCTGGGCAAATTATCAGATTTATTAGGATGAATCAAGGACGATTGGGAGGGAGCGAATATCCTGCTAGCAGGAGACTTCAATGCGGAATGTGTGCCCCACAGTAAGGGGAAGAAGGGGCGGAGGCCCCCAGAAAATATCTATTAGAAGGAAGGCTTGGCTTGAATTTATGTCCGCCTGGGACTTAAAAATGCTGTCTGTGGCGAACCAAGGAGATATGGCACCCTGTATGACATGGCACAGAGATACCTCGGCCTCCATTTTGGACTATATCCTGATTAGTGAAGGCTTTCTATCCCATTGTCCTACAATTGAGGTTCAAGGAGGAATGGGGTAGTGACCACTCGAGATTGGAACTTGCATTCACGGACTTGCCATTGGCCTCAAAGATACTGCACAAACAAGAACTGTCTAGAACAAAAGGTAGAGTAAGACTAGTAAAGTACACCCAGGGAGGGAGAAGTTTAAATAACAAGCTTTATAACATGCCAGACCACATAATTAGAGAGATGTGTTATGCAGAAGAATTTGTGAATGCCATTTGAACTCTAGTCCCTCCATAATTTCTGTTAGATAGAGTCTGTCATAAGCATATTCAGAGCTTTGATGAGGAAATGTGGATAAGGAAATGGTCCCTAAGAAAAAGTATCCATGATCTTAAGGCCCTAAAGCTGAATAAAAGTGAGTATAGTATGAAAGCAAAGCAACTTAGAAATAACTATAGGACAAGGACGAAGAGTCAAAGGGTTATTCACCTTCAACGAAACGGGGAACACATGTTAAGGTTGGTCTCGCAAACAAACTCAAGAAATCTGTGGTCAGTGCTAAATGAGTTAGAACATCACTCTAGTGGCTCCCTGTGTAAATTGGTGCCTGAAAAAGATTGGATAGCTTATCTTTCGGGTATATTTAAAAAATCAAAAGGAGAATTAGACTGTAGACCGTTAGTTCAAGGGTGGGAGCTAGGGCTTGAGGAATCAGATATTGAGGACATAATAAAGAAGGCCCCATCCTCGAGAGCAGCAGGCCCGAATGGCTTAACATATCAGGTACTTAAAGAGGAGCTACTACTCTGGGCAAAAAGCCTTCTCATCGATCTTACGGAAAAGACAGCTTCCACCGTCCTGGAAGACGGCTCTGGTGGTACCATTCTTCAAGGAGGGCGATAGGACAAATCCAGCAAACTATCGGCCTATCAACCTCTGTGACATAGAGAGTGAAATCTTTATGAAGGTATTGCTAGGGGAGCTTTTAGTCTGGGCGGAGGGGGAGAAAGTACTCTCCCGCTTCCAGATGGGCTTTACAAAGGGGCTGTCAACATTAAATGGCATGGTGTTGAATTTGCTTAGTGAATCCACAGCGAATAAGGGGGGCATACCAGTATATGGTGCATGGATAGATCTCTCGAAGGCGTTCGACCATATTGATAGGGTGAAGCTGTGGTACAAACTTAGGAGTAAAGGGATCCCAGAAAGGCTGCTTTCAATAATAACGTAATTTCACAAAGGGAACACAATAAGGGTGAGACTGGATAACAAGGGGCATTTATCCGAGACAATCCCAGTGGAAAGAGGGGTAAGAGAGCACCCATGCTCTTCAATTTATTTTTGGCAGATGTGGAAACCCATCCTTTATCGTCGGCTCTGGCCAGCCCGAAATTAAACGGGAAAAGATCTTTTGGCTAGCTTAGGCTGATGATATTGTTGATAACACTGACATAGGTTTACAACGGCTGAAAATAAACCCAAGTAAATCAAAGATAATGGTGTTCAAGCCTCCTCTGAAGAAAAGGTTGTTTGAACACTGGGTACTTGAAGGCCAAACAATTCTGCAAGTGGAAGAACTGATACATTTGGGGTACAAGCTTTATGCTTGCCCAACAATCCATAAAGTAGAACAAGGTATGATGAGAAAGGGTCTCCCCTTTGTTCCCCACCTAAAACAAATCAATTCTAAATACTGCAGATTCTCAATTATCCCTATGAGAAAATATTATTTGATGAAAATTGTTCCCATATTGCTATACAGGCTGCCAGCCAAGCTGTTAATTTGGGATTTTGACTTGCCAAAATTGGAAGGTAGAATATGGAATGGGGCTTTAAATCTGCCCTGTAGTTCGCCAGGATGGCACCTGAGATATGAATTAGGCTTGAAATCTATAGGGTGCTTGGCCAAATTGAAACTGATGTTACTGTTCAGAGAAATCATAAGCCCAAAACTAGACTCACTGTATGAGGACATTAAGGCACACCTGGGGGGCCTGAAATCGAGGGCCCTGTGGAATTTGGAATATGGAATGGAACAAGAGCTAGCCCATATAGGCCTAGACAGAGAGGTCCTAATAGCTAACCCTTTAAAAGTAAAGCGGGAAATGGAACTAATGGACTGGACAGCCACCACTGCTAAAGTTAGGACATCAAGCCGGAGGAACAGCTTTCTGGTGGTTGATTCTATACTAGGTTTTCTTCCACGATACCTGGTAAAGTTCCCAGATAGCATAATTAGGAACGACTTTCTAAGGGCGAGACTTAATATACTGCCCACAGGAGAGATTCTGGCAATTAGAAAACAAGAGCTAAAAGCGGTACAATATTGTAATGAATGCAATTCACTGATAAATCAGTCATTAAAGCACTTATTGCTAGACTATGAAGGGACACAGGCACTTAGGGAAAAAAAGCTAGGAAGATTTGCAGAGAGGCTGGAATGGGTATCATCTGAAAACATGTGGTATAGAATAGTCTCAGGGTATAATGACCACCTTACAGCAGCGGTAGTGGAGACCTTGAGAGCCCTAAATCTCCTCTGATAAAAGGAAAGTCACTTTTGGGCTAGAGACCTGGGGGGGCCTTAGGGGCCAAGTAGTGGAAATCCATGGGCCAGTAGGCATTTGTAAATTGTTTTGGGGACATTTTCTGAAGATGTTTTAGAGTAGGGAGGAGGAGAGGGTTGGGTGGATTTATTATGTGTGTTTTAGAAATGTTAATTCTCATTTGTTTATATAGTTTCGGTTACTATGAAAGATGTGATATTGTAAAGGTTTGTCTATATTATGTTTATGGATTATAATCAAACACAATAACAAATAAAAAAAACACATAAAAACAAAACCTTGCCAAGTTATGTAATACTCTGCACAAGAGCAGGCTACACTGTCTGTCGCTTGCCTTGTTCACACTAAGAAACCAGGAAGGTTCTGATCATCACCTTACACCAAATGAAATAGTGAATGGCAGACGGCTGCATACATCCCTCAAACTCGCACGCACAGCCTTGGATGCACACAATCCTACTGACATTCCTGGTGATGAATTTGGAGGTACCTTAGTGAACTAACAAATCTGTCAGGTTTATATCTCACCAGATTGGACTCCAGATAAAAGTGCATGCTTCATCAGTGGCCAACTCATTGCAGCAACAGCAAGAATCATTACAGCAACAGCCACTACAGCTCTTCCCAGGTGACAGCATTTGGATACGGAACATTATATGCAAGTGGAAAGATCTGAAATTTCTGTTACCAAACAATGTCATCTACGCCATGCCCACAGCCGTCAAAATTGCCGGAAGGACCCCAGGGATTCACATCAACGACATCAGGAAAGAGAAGAGCTCCACCCTCCATCTCCAACAGCAGGAGAAAGAAGAGGGGGGAAATATAAAATGAGTGACATTCCTTTAACTGTTTTAAAAGTAATATGTCCCTTTGGGTGACTGAACAGTAACGTCTATCCACAGCCTCCAAAGACTAGGGTTACCATGAGAAAGTATATGCGTTGCATTGTTCTTCTCTTGTGTCTTATATCTTTATCTTTCTTCATGGTTGAATTCATATGGTTTCTTTCTTGGGTGTGTCTAAAATGGTATTAACATTGCAAATGTACCAGAGAATGTTAGTGTTTCTATGACTAAAATTAATTAGGAGGGATGTTACTAACCCAGGTGTTATTTCAGGTAAATCTAGGGATGTCCATCACCATGCAGATGACAATATGTGCTACGGCCACATGAGGGTGGTGGGAAGAGAGAATTCAAGCATGCCTTGTTTTGTTTGTTCATTGATCCCCCATGCATCAGCCACACAGAGATTGTTATACCCCAAGAAATACCACCAGAGGTGGCACAGTGTTTAGTACACCTAGCCTTATGCAGAGTATGCGGGGTGATACAGGGACACAAAGTTCAAGTAGACTGGGTAGGAATTAACAAAACAGCATATGAAAATAATTATGTAAAAATGAATAAGTGGCAGAAAATGATTGTTTAAGGAGTGTTATAGTTAGCTATCAGGGGTTGTTTTTATGGTACACCCACATTCTGATATTCTAATGAAGTGGGATAGGAGCAGTTTCACTGTAGAAACAGACCCCGATTACAGATAAAAGGTGCTATTTTCCAAAAGAATGAATCGTTCGATGAGCTGATTGGGTACAGAGCAGGAGGAAAGTTTGGGTTACCAAAGAGTGCAGTACTACAAATAAATGACAGCTATTTTGCTGTCTGGGAAACATATGTCAGATGCTGGATGTTAATCGATCAATATAAACCCTCAGCAAAGATCATGATACTTACACAATTTTCCTTATGTTTCAGAGACAACAGCACTGTGTTTGTGGCCACTACTAAGCAGTGTAATGTGACGGTTGATCTACCAGACATTGAAGGGGGCACACCAGCACTCATGGACATTTTCTGGGTGTGTGGAGGGATGGCCAATGTGCAATTACTGCCATTTTGGAGAGGACCGTGTTCTGTGGCCAGTTTGCAAGCACCCATGTTGGTGGTCCCAGACGTTAACCTCACAGTAATCAGCAAGCAACCAATGACCAAGCCTGTGTACTTAATGAATCATTGGTTCCAGCACTCTTTGGGCCTGTCATGTCTCCGCCATAACAGTTACCTGTCACATGATTCTAGCAACAAGTTCAATGATATGCCAGATTAATATAGACTATTTAGCAAAGCAGAAAAATTGTTTGCCTCATTTTTCATTCCACACAGTGGCCAATGCCAAATGGCTTCAAATCACATGCAGGGAGATAATACAACAGGCTAATGAAGCAGAAAATTGACTAAATGCCACAAAAGAAGAACTGAAAGCAATTAGACTGACCACTCTTCATAAATGCTGCGTTTTATACTTACTAACTGCAATGGAAGGTGGCATGTATGCAAAACTGGATACTTCTTGTTGCACCTATATTCCACCGAACAACGCTGATAATGGAACACTTACCCAGGCAATACATGCAATAGACAATTTCTGCCCCACAATAAAGAAAGAGGGTGAGGTGAAAGAAAATGATTGGTCCATGTGAGTAATATTTTCAAACTTCTGACTCCTTTCCTTGTTTTGTTGCTTGTTCTTTTCTGCACCTGTCAACTGATTGTAGGATGTTGCAAAAGAATAATGTTTAAACCAATGCCCATAATGTCATTCACACTGCAACATGTTGATGACCCTCCCCTTTTGAAAAGCTTTCACAGTCAAATGGAGCAATGGACTGGACAAGATCGGCCTTGCATGGTGTTGGGATGCATGTCCAGCTAACTTGCCCTCCTTAACGATTTAAACTAAGAGCAATACAGTGAACAGCATGCTGAAGTAGAGATGCTTAATAGCAGGAGGGTGGGGACAAGGTAGATGGCAGGGGCTCATGGTGCTTCGTAGAGCATACATTGAATATAGTTGCACAGAAAAAATTTATTGAAGTACAGCCATAACTGAAGTGGGGCCTAGCAAGGCCTCAGCCCTACCATTGTATGAGAAAAGGCACAGAGCAGGCCTCCAGCCAGCATGAACAATTTTCACTCCACTGTTTTATCCCATGTCATAGTCTCCAAGGCCAGGCGAACAATTAAAATGTAGCCTCACGTTTATCTCCCACTGCAGGCTCATGTAACTAGAAAGGAATGTTTATTGCAAAATATGGGCAACGTTACACTCTAATTTGAAGGATAATCTCACAATGGGTAGGGCAGAGGTCGAGGTTGCCAAAACATGTAATGTAGATTCTGAACCCATAAGGCCTACAACATTCTGAGCGATTCAGTTTGATCTTGCAGAAGCCCATCATCCCAACTCCTAAATCCCTCACTACCGATTGATTGGTGTGCCCCAGAGAACAGTGGGCTGTAAATAGGGGGATGCAGTCAAAAGACCCAGTGATTTGTACCATGAGGCGCACGGGTGAGGATGACAAATTTAGCCCATGATGGGGAGCCATTGAGGGAGCACCAGGATGTCTGGGATCAAACAAAGCGCTTTGCATTTGTGAAAGATATCTTGACCTCGAAAATAACTGATGCCCCTACCCAGGTGAACACCATGTGATATAACAACCGTGAGAATAGGTCTTGCTACGAATATAGCCAATTGTGTTTCAGGGTGTGAACTTGGTGGAGATTACAACCACTTGAATGAAGACTGACACCACAATGTGCAACCAATCAGCCGAGGATCCATAGGGGGCTGACAGTATGTGTATAGGTGCCCCACCAATTTGAGCTATGGAATCAATGTAATATATGCTTGCTTGAAGAGTGACATATTTGTGCATAGTGATGTGTCTATCTTTCTGTAACTAGTGTGCTCCATGGAAGCAGAGATTGAATGCCTCTATGCCCATGTATCCTCGGATAGGTAAAGCTTTGTTATTCTTATGAAAGGTGTATTGAGCATTTTTCCCTAGAGGGTTGTTTTTACTTTGCATCTGGATGTCTGGAGGTCTGCCAATCAATGGTTACAGTATAACATCCAATTTGTCCTTCAGGAACCCACTTCGATCGCCTGAGTGACCCTAAAAAATACACCAAAACTTAAATTGATTTTATAGGGGTTGAGGATTATCATTTTTTAACGTCTAGCGCAAAGTAATATGGAGGAGATCCACGTTCTATCAGTAAAGTGTGGGGGCCAAGAAATTCTTTTGACAACATTTAAGAGAGTGTGGGTGTAGTTAATGAATTAACTGGAGGAGGAGGATGTAAACATGAAAATGCAATGCCCTAAGCGTAAAGGACAATATAAACTAAGAGAGTACCACAAATCTGAGGATTTCTGCCATTATGATGGTACTGATGCCATGGTGATTTAATATCTCTGCCATTTTGAATTAGGCCTCGGTTTGCAGCATCCAAGAGGACATAAATGGCTATAGGCAGTGGGAAAAGTAGTCATATTAGTTATTGTTTCAGAAATGAGTATCCTGTCAATCTCTCACAAAGCTCTTCCCAGGGAAGTCGGGCACATGGAATAATGACGATGTATGTCTTTAACATTAGTCAGACAGAAATGCACTAGTTGCAAAAGATGCATTCGGGTGTGAACCAGGCCTCAGGTTGAGGCACTGCCAAAATACTGAATCAGGCTTTAGATCTTCTGCCCTCTAGCTAAGCCTTAGGACTACCGGATACGTGGTGGAGTGGCCAGTAGCACAAATAATGCCAGAAATCATTTCTCAAAAGTAAGGCCTACGGTATATGTTTTTCTATGAGGATCTCTCTTTCACAAGCGGGGTGAACGTCCTGCAAAATAACAGTTTCTGTCATTGGCGAATGTATCAGTGTGGTAATTGTAAAGCTATGTTTCACGGTAAGGGGGATGCAAGGTCTGGAAACCGTGTAGGGTGCCAAAATGTCTCGTGTAATGGGAAAGGATGTTAGTGTGTCTACTATTTATGCCACAAGGTGCTGGTTTCCTTATTGCTAATTGCCCAGTTAAGTCATATGGACAGGGAGGGATTTGGAATGTCATGTGTAAATGTACTAACCAATCGAGCACGGTAATGTAAATCGATCACTAGGTTTGGATATTATGAGAGCCAGTAGGAGAATAGGGATTTGCATATACTCAAGTGTGGGAATATTGAGATTTTGTGGTATTTGACTATAAAACTGTAGTCCAATGTGGGCAGGTCGAGAATGAGGGTGAAAGTCATTTGCCTTTTGGTCACTTGGGACTGATAGTTCTCACATCCGTTAACTGCATGCATTAAATAGCTATCTTTCTGCAACCCGTCCTCTTCATTTTTATTTCATGGATTTATTTGGAGTCAAACAGGTCTATGGAACAAGAACAGGCAAGTTAGACATGTGAATGGGTTATGCATCACTTTTACCTCAAACTGAGAAGAGGCTCTCATGCAATTATTGTCCAATCTCAGAAAAAGGGAGAACTAAGGATATGTTTCTGGGAAGCCAGGAAAGTCTGCGTCATTCTGATGTGGTGGGACAAATCCCACAAATCTCTTTGGAGTTCTGTCTTTATGTACCAATAGAATGAATAAAACAGACATAATTCAATTGGATTGGAATGCAATGTCTTGCAGAAATTAATAACATACATATTTTCCTTATAGGTCATGACGTCTGACGAGCATATACGATGTTGGTTTGCCCAATGAATATCCAACTGTCTATTCGGACATGACCACGACAGACATCATATAGAGCCACCTACTGCTTGGTATGAAAATATGAAAAGACTGTGTGGTAGGAGAATACTTTATAGTACCACCTTGTCTGTGAATGGCTCTGAAGCAAGCAGAGCTAGGTGGCCATTGAGCCAACAATGTCATATTACACCAACTAGAAAGTCTGAATGCTAAGTTGAAACATTCAATTGCCTAATGACATTGGGTTCATACAAATGATTAACCATGCTGGACACAACAATGTTTTATTCTTATTGAAGTCACAGTTCTGCATTGTATGCAAAAAAGTCAAGCTGCCTGGTAGAGATTATACTGATGCTGAAATGTGTCCATACAATGAGGGAGAAAATATGTGGGGAGCCATTGGTGAATGTGTCTTGTGTATTACAAGGAACTAACCTGAAAATCCAAGCAAGCTGTGTCCACCTCCATGATACATTTGCATGGTCCGCTCAACCGATGATGGGCAAATTGCCAGCTGGAAATCAACTATGTTCATCAGCTTTACTTTTCAGTGAGATGCCCAGTTTCTGTCAATTTGTGGGAGTTCAGTTCCTTCCTAAAACCCAGTACTACAAATATAAAAGGGAACTCTTATTCACCGCTATTAGTCAAGCCTGGAAAATTGAACAGATGCCAATTGAAAGCACATTCTCGGGCAAAGGTTTCAGGCTAACTGGCGACATTGTGACAGTCCCAGTTTTTCAGCAAAGTACTATGCATACCACTTTCAAGACATGGAAAAAATTGTGAGTTCGGAGATTGTGCAGGTGTCCGAATGTACATCTTCTGTGGCCATGGAAAAACATGGTTTCATCAAATCCCTCGAACATCTTCAATTGAGGGGAATGCATATAGACCTCATAGACACTGACAGACATGTTTCAATAGCCAAGGCCATGCAAGAGCATTTTCCAAACATTCGTCATCAATTGGATGTATGGCACGTTGCCAAATCAGTCAATAGAAAAATTACAGCTGCTGGTAAAAAAAAAGAGCTATGAAAATATTTTACAGTGGTCTCAGTCTCTCAGCAGCCATCTTTCGTTGAGCTCCAAAGCTTGTAATGGGTCTGTGGAAATTCTACTTGAAAAATGGTGCTCATTGATGCATCACTGTTTCAACATTCACTCATGGACAGAAAACCAACATTTTCACGAATGTGCAAATGGACCTTTATCGGAGGAGCAGGAACGCAAGAAGAAGTGGTTGGTGCCATGCTCACCTCCACACAAAGCTTTTGAGAAGATTGTGTAGAATAAAACTCTTTCAAGAGACCTAAAGGGACTCACAGAATTCTGTCACACCGGAGAATTGGAGGTGTTCCACAATATGTGCCTAAAGTACAGGCCCAGAAGGTTGCATTTTGGCATAGACGGTATGCAGGCCCGAACATTACTTGCTATATTAGCGCACAATGATAACTTAGGGAGAGAACAATCGAGAAGTGCCAGAAACTTTGGGATGCTTTGTTACACCTTGGCCTTTACAAAACAAAGCAACAAATGGGTGGCCAAGCCAA
The DNA here is from genome assembly GCF_040938575.1 of Ambystoma mexicanum. Classification (NCBI taxonomy): domain Eukaryota; kingdom Metazoa; phylum Chordata; class Amphibia; order Caudata; family Ambystomatidae; genus Ambystoma; species Ambystoma mexicanum. Next base: position 463,375,741 of record NC_090923.1, read on the forward strand.
TATACCAGGAAATGAAATTTGATTTTGTGAAAGATCTCACTTTGACTGTGTTGGCCATGCATACTCATGGAATCGATCCTGATTTTGTTCCAAGGACACATACAGTGCCACAAAACATTGCAACCGAGCCATGTCCACCTAAAGCTGAACTTTTTTGAATGGTTGACTTCCCGGTATAAATGATTTGCAGCAGAGTTCTTAATGTTCTCAATATAACTTTCGGGATATGTTCCCCAATGTTTGTACATTGTACATGAACAATGGAATGCTATTAAACTCGAATTTCAATGCTATAAAAAGTATTAAGAAGTATTTAATTATGCAGATTTAATCTGGTTTATGATTCATTAATGTATATTGTTTGCCTTCCCTTCATTTATATTACTGGTCCTCGAACGATAACATACATGTCTGTCGTTGCTTCGTGTATGTAAATCCCTATGCTAGACCCAAACCACAAACACACATGCAGTGCATGGCACTGGCGTTGATGGCCTATTGTGGGTAGCATTTTCATTGCAATGATATATCGACTGACCAAAGTCTACCCCATAACATACATATATTCTTGCTTTAGCAGTGTATTATTTTGACAAACACCTTGGCGAGTGTGCACCTTTTTAAACACTTACATAGTGTTTAGGTCTTTTCATGTGTGTGATTTTTTTTTGCAGAGCTCGACATAGGTGCCCAATGCGTCCAAATTGTCTTTTAAAATGTATCCTCTTTGTCAACTTTTTGGCAAGAAGTGCCTGTTGGAGGATGCCATACAGTGTAACACAGTGTTTTACATATAGGTAGACGTGTGTTGCTTTTTGGGAGAATATATCATTACATGAGATTAGGGCTGTGATGTGGTTCCTTGAATGATTAGGGCACGGGAGGGTCAGATGGATATCAGCATGAAAGGAACTGTGGGGTCTGAGCTGGTGGGCTCCGGCCTGGCAGGGTGTGGGATGTTAGTGCACGGGAAGTTCAGTGGAGATGAATGGGCACTTGGATTTATGACTTGTCAGTGTCTCATGTTATCCGCAGAGCACATTCCTCTGCAAAAACAGGGTGTGCGCAGACGTGGCAATGGAGAGGAGATGGTGTGAGCTGGCTGAGCGAGGTGCTGGGGAAGGGAGAGCTGCTTTTCTACAGAGAGATGGATTTTCAGGCTTGGTAGAAAGATGTCATTTGGGCTATTTAAAAATGGTTTCCTAATGCTGGGCTTGAAACTATAGTGTATGTGTTATTTGCAATGGGGTGTGGTGTAACGGAATGTCGGGTGGGTTGGTTACGCCTCCACCCTTGGTTATTACATATGTTATGTTTCGAGAGTGATGAAAGAGGGGTGGGGGGAAAGGATCGTCTTCTTCCCAACACTAGTAAGATCATTGTCTATGTCTTCTCTCTGTTCTCTCTGCTTTGCCTCGTCGCGCATTGAAGCACTTGTGCATTGGCACGTTATAAATGCAATATCATATCATCATATCCATATCCAAATGCAATCTTAGGTTACACCATACGTTCAGTGGCTTGTATTATCTATTTTACATACCTTCAGTGTAACTGTTGTTAAAAATAACAAAATCACTAGCACTATTGATGGGTAAAAAAGTATTCATGATCGCGCGGCATTGATGGATGCCAGAAACAATTCTTTTATTTTTCATACATATTTCAAATGCCACGTTTGTCGGCCGGGCTCATCGGTCCCATGGAGTGAAGGTTACTTTGTGCGAGGTTGCATGTGGGGAGTTCACACTGACGTGTCTTGTACAGTTTGTTTTAAATTTGTGGCTTTCCTTCACATAAATGAAAGCTATCAGGCATACACGCTCTAAACAAGCTTCAATTGTTATTCGACCTTGGACGGTTAATCGAAATTTCCTATGTGCCTTCTCCAATGCTGGTGGTTGATGGTCATCTTCATTTCCCCATGACACATGGCGCAGGGCTTGGGATGCTTTTTCCCCACTGGTAAATTCTGAAGTCCTCGCCATTGTATGAAATCGTCACACAGAATGGGTTGTCTCAGCGACATCTGATTTCTCAGTGTATCAAACAGGTGATCAATGGTTTTCATTACTTCTACTTGATTAAAGTGAGCACTGACAAGACTTGAAAAATCTGAACTGTTTCCCCTTCATATTCTGGGGCAATTACCTTCCTCATATGTGCTCAAATTTCAAGGTTTTTGTGGTAGTTCTGGCATTTTCATTCAGGGAATAAACCCCTTTTGCCAAATCTCCTCCTCTGTGCACCCTATCAAATAGGGCATTCAAAACCTCTTTGACCTTCCTTTCCATGTGTTTTGGTGTCACACTCAATCTGCCTCCATGGCCCACAGAAAGTGGAGATCACAGTGTCTCTCCCTATTTTCACTGTCATCAATATTTAGGATCGGTTCTGACTCCTGAGCCTCCTGTTCCATGAGCCAAGCCTCACATTTCTTTCAAGGAGTTCTGTGGAGAGTTGGTTGTTCTCAAGTGCCTCTATTCTGTCCTCTATCTTGCCCTTCCGCCTCTTCATTTCTGTCATGGAGGCTTGGCTATCTGTGCGGATCACCTTAATCTTTGTAAGGATGTTAAAATACATTTTATTGTCAAGTCTCTACCAGATCTGATCCTTTTCCTTGACCTTCTTGCTGCATTGACTCCTTCCCCTTCGCCTTGAAAAACATTGTAGGGATTGCAAGTTTGAATCTTCTATGTGCACTTATCTGAGATCCTATGCCGGGCCAACTAGCCTTTTTATCCCACTCTCCACTATTACCTCTTCACAGTCCAGGTTCTGCTATCTTTAAGAGTCCTCAGCTGGGAGTCAGGAGTCTCATCCAATTCTCCCAATGAATGGACAGCCTACGAATCATATGGGTGAAACACTTCAAAACGGATTCATCTCTTACCTCCAAAATGCACTGATGTCTCTACATTACACCCTCTTCATGGTTTCCTAGATAAACATAGGTGAAGAAACTGAGGTCCTCCACTACTCCCATGGTCTCTGATAGTGCCTACTTCACTCTGCTCTGAGCAGCCCCTTCACTTATGGTGCCAGGTCAACACTTCCTAAAATGGATCTGTCCTGTGGCACATGCCATTCTCGTACAGGGGTCTACCCTACTTTGCTGTGGGCACTTGTGCAGCCGTCTCTGATCACCTTCATTAGCTCCCCACTCCTCCTGGCCATGGTTGGCCTCCAGGCTTTGCACATGTCCTCTGGATGCTCTCCATCTAGGAGTGCAAAACCAGAGTATCAAACCCTAATGCAGAATCTGGCACCAGAGTTCACAAATTCCCTTTGCCTGACTTCGCACTGTCGCTGCCAGAGCACCTCTGTATCCTCCTGAGTATTCCCACCCTGTCGCAACCTGCTTCTGTTATCTCTTTTCAATCTGCTTGCCCTCTTACACTGGGACACTTGGAGCTCACCTGTGGCACACTCTGTGTCTCCTCCAAATCTGATGCCCTGGCCCCTTCAATCTCTGCATGGCCACCTGCCAACCTACATAAGGGCCCCTCCCCTCTTTGCCAAGGTTTGTCCTCTCCTTCTCCACTAACTGGCTCCCTTGTGGCCGCAACGTGATTTGCCAGCTGTGCGGAACCTTATCTCATGATGTGTGCTCCTGGGGGATTTCGGTGGCACAATTACTGGGTGTGGCCTTTGGGGGCTCACTCTCCCTTGTGGACGAAGTAAATCCAGTAAAGGACAGATCTCAGCAGCTAAGTAGCCAGATGGCATGTGCCCCCTGGTGGTCATAGGAAACATACAGGTTTTCTTTGTAAATGTGGGGTGCCAAAAAGAGGCCCAGGGTGTCGAGAGGCTCTTTTAAAAGCGACTATGGTGACTGATTTTAATAGAAAATATAAGCAGCAATAGCTTGTGGGGCAGCCCAAGAAACAATAGTTATACTCAAGAGGGGGCTCAGTATTAAAAGGTTTGAATACCACTGGTCTACACAATGAACTTCATTAAATGTAACGTATATGACTGCAACAAATGTATCTTAATTGTCCAACTTGCAGGTGCGCATGCATTGACGTAAGCAGGTTGCGGCCCAACAATAGTATGGCTGCGGGAAGCCACTGCATAACAATGCATGAGGCAAAGGTTCCTTAATCTGTGTAACATATGCCAGCTCTGCTCGTGCATTTAAGGAACTGTGCACCATTTGTGTCCCTTTATGTGCTGGGTTTGAATCGGGATGGAGCAGAACCCTAACCCCGTCCCTTCTGCAGGCCAGTCCTAATACATCACATCTGTCTTTTTCTGTATAATTTTGACTTTTTAAGCTAGACAGTTTAAACCCAGGATATATATTCCAATTAGTCTCTGTTTAAACATCTGTTGGTAGACTGCATTTAACATTAGTTATTTGAGCAAGGCACAATTTGATTAGCCTGTCTGAACCATAGCCAAAGTCTGCAAAATAATAGCTCAATTACATTTTGTTTTGCTTTCATTTGTCTTATAGGTTCTTGAGTGTGATACAGTTGCTAATAATCAAGTATACTAATTCCTTTAAAATGAGGTGAAGCTATACTGTTCTGACCTTTCTAAAGTATACTTAATAATCTGTTCCATCTTCAATATGCAAAAAGAAACTTAAACATTTAAATTAAATGCGTATCTTTATTTTGCCTTCGGGCTGCCTTGCTTTTTTATGCTTGTAATGAACTCATACTTAACCCCAGTACGGTGATATTTTTAAAGAGAAAACTGAAATAAAAAGGCATCTAGCATAATTTCAGAGCATAAAACTTTTAAAACTGCATGCGTGTTGTGCTCGCTGCAATAAAAACTTAACCTGGCTATAATTTCTGAGGAAGTGGCTCAATTCAAGGGCGCAGCATTGTCAAAAAGCTGCAGTTGCGGTCCAGACAGTGCGCAATATGCATCAGACTGTTTCTAGCACCAACCTACGTACTAAATGGGACTGAACTCTAATGGATTGAGACTATGCATCATAAGGTGCAGGAAGTCACTGTTCTCTATAGCCAATCCCATGATGCCATGCTGCCCATTGTGGTACAGCATGTATACTTGAAACAACACACATTTGCATCCTGCAGGTGTGGCTGGGGCAATTAGGCGGCTCAGAGTGCATTCTCTGCCAGTGTAGGCCCTCTTGCTGAGCTGAGCATCCACCTGCACCACTGCCTCTGTCTGTCTTTCTAACCGTGTGCCCCACCTCCGGTTCGTCACCTCCCCATTCATGAACCAATGAGAGACAGGAAGCCCTGTATCTTTTCCCGCGCCACTTCCACCTCCCTCTCTGCTTTGGACATCTTAGGGTGGCTTCATACTGATGTGCCTGTGCTCTCCAGGATCCGATCTTGTATCGTTCATAGCGCACACTTCCTTTTATTTTGTCTTTTTTCTTATTTTTTAGCACCTAGGTGCATATATTTGTATTAACTACAAGTCTTGTAATGGCATTAATACCAACTGGGCCAGACAGCACTGGCTGTCAATTCCTGCCACCCACGGTTATAGCGCTCACTTCACAAGTGCCTTTACCTCCGGTCTGTGGGCTCTTGCCAACCATTATGGCCCAGTCCGCTGGCCGTTATTGCTTAAATAGTTCATAATTCTACTTCAATTCTTGCATGTTGTCATTCTGACCTTAATTGTTTAGTTCCACAGTGGGAAATGTGGACGGATTGAGATAAAAGCCCTTTCTACCTAGAAAACATGCTGGATTCTAAAATGGGTACTTCAATGAATGTCAAACTGAGTTTCACCAACAGGCCTAGGAATCTTTAACCTTACTAGTAAGAGACCAAGTGATCAGTACACACGTGTGAAATGACATTCTCTTAAAAACCTATAATACATTTAGACACATTTAAACCCTTAGGCCGGAATATATCAACTGTGCAGTGTGTGGAAAGGGGTGTAAAGCTACAAAATACTAAATCCACTGGTCATGTTCCTTTGTCTGACCATTGAAGTGGAAGGAATGTGTTGCTAGGTGAGAGGTTACTAAAGAAAAGGTACATGTAAGATGCGCACCAGCTGAAGAAGTGAATATAGCATCCAAAGGCCAATATCATGGCAATCTGCTTCTGCAGCGTCATTATTTCTACCTGGTGAAAAGGTCTGGGCAGCGTTGCATTACTTGAAATCTCATGCTCTTCAGACAAGTGGGAAATAGGGCTAAGCAGTCCATTTTCTAGCCCACTTGGCCTTTAATGTCTGCTCATCCAGTTAGCTGCCAGGTGGATTTGTCTCTTAATTGTTAAACAGGGATGTGTGTTCTCTCCAGACTAGGATGTGGTTCTCAGGGTCACAGGGATCCACTGGGATCCACGCAGATGCTAAGGGGTCTACAGAAGACATGCAGTTTGCCCCAAGGAAAACCACTGGGCGTTCGACTAGATTCATGTACAATTGCCCCTCAGGATTCACCGGCTTAATGTCGGATTTGCTATATGGAGCTGGCAGGGCTTGTAGAATGAGCTAAATTTCCATCGAATCAAATGTCAGCAATTGTTTTTTCCTGGCTGGATGTGGATTGAAACTTCTGTTGGAAAGAACTACCATTGATCTAAAGAGATACACTGACTGGCTTGTTGATCAAATAGAAAAAAAACAACGGTGAATTTGTAAGTGGTGAAATGCACCAATAAGAAAAAACATACTATTTATTTTAAACATCTAGAGTGGCAGTAAGTATGACAACATATATGATGTATGAAACGTATTCACAACTAAGAACAGACAGTCGGGAAATATCTGGGATGACTTCATTTAGACAAAATTACCCAAATCTGTTTCGAATATACACAGTACACATAATACATTTTTACAATATGACAAGAAAAACAAACCTTATAAGAGTTTCCCGTCTTCTGTTACACGAGCACAGAGTATCCATGACATGTTTATAATTTTTTCGCCATGATATCACAGCTGACTAACAAAGCGAGGCAACGCAAAGCAGTTACTAGATGTGACATCAACTCACAACTCCTGTAATTACGGCTGTACACAATAATTGCAAACAGAGTACTTTCCAAAAGCCCCACTCCCCCCCCCTTACCCCTCGATTGCTCTCTGTCTGCCTCCACTTCCATGCAACTTTTGCTCTTTGAAAGTGCAGATGTGATCTGCAGATGTGAGCCTTTACCATAACCACTGAGTGGGACATGCTCCCCCACCCTGCCATTCACTCGCTGGGTTTCGCCAGCACTTGAATCTCGGATGTGTTAGAAAAACGAAGCATCCTGATGTCAAGAGCTGATTTCTTTCTGGCCAGGCTTTCTAAGCCGGTCCCACATGCTCCGCTGCGGGCGTCCCCCTCTATCTTAGCTTGCTTTGCGGTCTGGGCTCGGTGCCAGGGCGACCGGACTGCTCCCCATTGTCACTTCTGTTCCTTGGCGCTGGCCACTGGCTTCCAACTGTTGTCATTCTAGGCTGCGGGAAATGTCCTACCCACTGGACGGGCTCCAGAGCTGTGCACTAATGAGAGGCAGACACTGCTAGTGTGTATTTGTCAGTGTAGTGCCATGAAAGTGAACAATAAAATGGAACAAAACAGTAGTTCCCTAACACTCTGCCTACTCAAAATGACAGAAAATCGGCTACTGCCCTTCATCACAAATTCCTCCCACTTGCAGCATAAACAAGTTGGATTGTATCGCCCAGAGCGAACCTCCTATGGAAACATGGAAAACCCTACATCATTTGACCTAAGCATGACCTCTGAACCACAGGGATTATTGTTTGTAAAACGCTCTAAATCAACTGAAAACAAATACACATTTTCTGCACATTACTATACTTTAAAGAGTTCGAAGCAGGGGTGGACCGGGAACCAAATGAGGCCCTGAACATAATGTTCAAAGTGGCCCCATATTACACATTTCCAGCAAGCCCAACCCTGTTCCTATGATAAAATGTGGAAATAAAAAAGGTTACCACACAAAAGAGACCCGGTGTGCAGAGGCCTACCAGGAAATCTCCAGAGTTCCCTACAGGCCAGTCCACCCCTGATTCGAAGCACAGGTCGATAAAGTTTTAAAGTAGCCTCAATATCGGTATTTTGCTTTGTTCACTGCAAAGAGCCTAATTAACAAGGATGCTGTAGTTCCCTCCGTGAGTCGTTCTCTTTTTTTATTTGCAATCGAGACACATTTGACTATTATACAATCAAGTATGAATTAATATAACAATAATACCCGATCTAGGCGGTATGGGCCCAGCGCCGTCCAACTTATAGGTCCAAGCACAGCGAGGTTCCTGACGATGGACCCCGGTGCCGTTACCATCCAATGCGGCGGGTCGCATTGGGTGTTGTTCCTATTAGCACGCCAGGCTTTCATTCCGGAAACCCACGGTGCTAAGAGCAATGTATTTTGTTAAAATGAAAGGGACGCCTCAGCGTCCCATTTATTCAAACTAAATACTTAAGATGGGAGCCGTGGAGATGGAAACGGGGCTCCATGAAGAGCCCTTCTTCCATTTCCACGCTAGCCCTGGAGGCTTAAGTGGCAGTGGCGCTGCCGCCAAAGCAATCAGGTAAGTGGGGTTAGGAGGAAGGTGGTGAGGAAAGGGATCCAGGCCGGAGGGAAGAAGAGGGTGGGGGGAAGACGGTAGGATGGTAGTAGAGCAGCCTTCAGGTTACTCGCACTCGGGCTTCAGCCCACAAACCGACTAACCTGATTGGCTGGCTCACCCCACCCCAGGTGCTTATAAAAATGTGTTACCCTGGACTAAACCCTTTGAAAAATGTTTAAAGATGTTTGTGGGTACTATCTGCTGGTTCCTGCGGGTGACCTGGCACAAGTCATACCACTTCTAAATTAGACAGTGTTTCAAAGTTTTCTGCTCGGTTTGAGTCATTATTGAATAGCATATGAGCCCTTGGAATAGTGAGGACTTGTATTATAAGAAAATTAAGTGAGTGTCTGGTGAGAATCAGAGCTACAGTACTGTGTAAGGCTCTTAAGCTTTCTTTCTGTAGACTGACAGGCACGTGGCGTCTAGACAGTGGGACGTCAAAAGAACCATTACTTGGTGCCAAATAAGTACTCATGGATATCATACGTTTATCGAAATGTTTTCTTTTACCATAAAAGAGTCACCAGAGAAACATCCTGTCACTCTCTTATTTTTTTGGCATGCATTATAGGAAGCAGAGCATGAGCAAGTTCCTTATGGCTCCTGATAACACTTAAAACCGTCACTTGTTAAGAAACGTAATCCTCCATTTTTATTGAAGTGAATATAGAGGTGGGATTAGAAAAATGAGGGATTGTAAGGATATTTGGCGTGTTACAGCACAGAGTACAGCACTACTACACAGGTAGCAAACAGCACAGAGTACAGCACTACTACACAGGTAGCAAACAGCACAGAGTACAGCACTACTGCACAGGTAGCAATTTTTTTTGCAGCACCACCACAAGGGTGCGGTGCATTGCTATATGTGTTACCAGATTAACAAGGAAAGACAGGCCATTCAGTCAAAAACGATTTTAACATATAAGATGCAAATCTATTTTTACAGTTAAAAGTACACGTGCACATTCAAAAATGCACACTATTTTTCACCTGAAATGCCTATGGTGCGAGAGACACATTTGAAAATAATAACTAACCTTACTGACAACTAACCTGACTAATGAAACATAATCCACTAATAAAAATGTGTCTCCACTGCAGAATTAGGCCTATTCAGAAAGTGAACTTTTAAACGCACATCCATTTTTTTTTCTGTTCTCTCTGCTGCCCTGTCCACATAACTACATGAAGCAAATGGGCTCGAAAGAACAGGAAATCAGTTGGTTACAAAGTATTACTATAAAAATGAGCCATTGTGTAGAGAAGGAGGAGATGGTGTGATTAATTCTGATTGGAGCAGCGTCATAGCAAGTATCATGCTAGGGGGAGTGATCAGGCTTTTGCTGGGGGAAGTTTGAGGGAGGAGAAAGACAGTCAAGATTTGGCAGAGCTGGGAGAAGGACCTTTTTTTTCCTGACTGAGGGATTCCTATCTGCAAAAGCTGAGAATTCCAGGCTATGACCCCAGTTTGAGAAGAAAAGTCGTTCGCTTTCACTGGGGTGAATCTTCAAGGGAGCCACATTCAGAAAGAGAACAGCTGAAGAAAACTCTGAACAGATAAGGTAATTACATAAGTGTGGGAGCTGGGTGTGCACGAAAATATGCAGTCAGTGTAGGAAAGGGGATTCCTGTGCATGCCTTAATCAAATGCTAATGTTGCAATTTGAGTTCTGTTCTCCGCCACTCTCTTTGCAGTGTGTCACAGACAATGCTTTTACTGTACCATTTTATTTATTTCTGTAAAGAATGAGATCGTGTTTAATTGCAACTTTTATAATACAGAAAAATATTTGAAAACAGACGGGTGGTGTATTTACTATTTCCCATTACAATGCTGATGATGTGGGGAGATTTTTAAACAGTGCAGTGGTCATTTTAAGACAGATGTGTGCATGTCAGATTCAGTATGAACAGTTGTGAGTGACTGTAGCATAGCTCGTTGGAGGTACATGAGCCAACGGGAAGAGAGACTCTCTGAACATAGCTCCCTACCGTATATAAGGTAGTGGAAATTACCACAAGATTACCATATATAGCTCTCTGTCGTAAATAAGTCAGTGAGATCGCCTATGGTGGCACACTAACACTAACACTGAAAAATGTGGTATTCCTAAAATGTAGGTCTGAGGTCTCTCTAGTGATTACACGAAAAATCTAAGCAAAGATAAGGGATTCTGGACATTGGGGCCACAAATAAAACAAGGGAATTATGCTCACCAAAATACCACCAACCACGCCTACCACCCACGCATACCAAATATGCATGCCTGGGTGCTGAAATAATGCATGTTCACTGTATTATTGTTGTACATGGCCCAATCTGAATACAAGGAGTGATTGTTGCCAAGTAATATTTCGGCGGTAAGAAAATACCGTCAGGCCCCAAATCAAGGGAACCATTTTTGTAAACACTGCAAGGATGACAACAAAATGAAATCATTGTTCCATTTAGTGATTAAATGCCCATCATTAAATAACTTGAGATTTGTAGGTTTTGGAGATTCGTACGCACTGAGGACTGTTTTAATACTGAATGTTCTCCCTGTCGATTTCATTCATAACAATTTTTAAATCGTATTAACTTAGTCAAGTTGAAATAAAGAAACAATTTCTCTTATATTTAGAAGGCAAACTCAGTAATCACCTGAAACGTGTTTTATGAATTGTGATTTTATCTTCTTGAATTGGTTTCAAAAAGTAAAATGTACTTATCTGTACGGCGGTGGGTTACAAGAGGAAATCATGATATTTTAGGATATGTTCTATGTGTACATTATAGGGCAGCGGTCGCTGCACTATTATTATTTTTATTATTATTAATATTATTATTATTATTATTATTAATGTATTTATTGAGCATGGACCTAGCTTCGAGAAGCAACCGAGTGCTTTTACAGAGGTATACAACAATACAGATACACAACAGAGTGCTTTTTAGAGGTATACAATGGTACAGATGCATAATGGAGTGCTTTTCAGAGGTAGCAACAGAAGTGATATACAGCGGGGTGTATTATACAGAGGGGCACAGAGGAGGGGTACACATGTACAGGGTGGCATGTGATATGGGGGGTGTGACATGATGGCCTAGGTGTTGAAGTGTGGGGTGCATTTAAAGGTTCCAATTAGAAGTCCTTTTCACATGAATGGCAGGATTGTAAACACTGAAACAAAAACAGCCTGGCCTTTGTTGTTTTTCAAGTACAATTAAAGAGCCATGTGGTAAGGGGCCTACCTGTCATTACCAATGGATAAGCAGCATTTTAATTTACAAAAGGAGTAGCAAATCAAAGATCCCTGTGACATGGAAACAGGACTTTTAAATATTGAAAACAAAAACGGCCTAAACAGGTGTATGCAAATAAAAGCAGTTTGAAAAAGTGAAAAAAACAAGTATCACTGCTCTCATAAAAATGTCTGGAAAATAAAACATAATGTGCGGGTTGACAAAAGGCAATGTATGTTATGTTTCACCTACAAAACTCCAGTGACATTTAAGAGCCACTTTGTCTTCATGGAAACTGTCAGCCGCAGGCAAACCCTTTTGCTGGCTGTGAGAAAAACTTCACGAGGGAATTCCCCATTCCCAGCCTGGATGTCAAATCCCCCATCTAATGACCAACCACAATAAAATATCCAGCTAAAGGTGTCAAAATTCAGTGTTCTGCAGACATGCAGGCTCTGAAAGTGTTGACTTCAATAAAAGTTACCCTTGGCTGGAGCATGACTAATATGTGTGTAAATGGGGGCACCCACTTCAAAGAGCAAGTTTTCAACACAAAGGAAACAGATAAAAAACTCTGGGTACAGGCTGACCCAGTGAAAACAAATGGGCGGAAGGCAGGAGAAGTGCCATTTGTCTCACAAGATGATTCACAATTAATTTAAAAGGACTATTATCATTTAGGCCTTTTTCATAGCCATCATAAGGCAGATGGATTTCCTTTATGTACCATGTTATGTAATTTCCAGGCGATTTTGGGGATATATAATTCATCTACTTGTGACTCTGGGAACTGTAATGGCCAGTTAAACTAGGTTTCTGGCTGATCTGACCATGTTCCAAATGTGAGAGTTGGTGGGCGGGTGGAAAATGACATTAGGGATGTGCTTAATAACTTACATATTCATAACTGTTGTGTGGCAGAAATGTGACACATGGCCGTGCCAGATGGTAAAGATTTGGTGGTCGGCTTATCTAATTCTCCATGATTAGCTGAATCAGAAAATATATTTAGTATGGCAGTTGCTAGTAAAATTATGAAGTTGTGATACATAACTAGTTTTTGCCAAAAAGTTAATGCGAATTGCCATATGTTGCTCCAGACCCCTAAACCAATCCTGACTTGGAGGCTGGGTTTGTGAGGAGCGAAAAGGGTAACTGTCCAATCCTAGTGGCAGGAATTATTGCAGGGTACTTTCCCAAGACTGTAAAATTGGTGGTGTCATTGCTTCTATATACGAGGGACTGCACTAGGACAGGGGACAGAGAGAGGAGAAAAAGACAGACAGACAGGGGACAGACCATCAGGAACGCTGCTGAAACTTACCATCTGACAGCTGTAAGGGGACACCAGAGGAGATTGCTGAGAGTGCATCTGAGTGGTGCTGCCTATCTCTAGAAAGGGCTCAAATCTAACTGGGTCCTATGTTGGAGAGCAGGAGGCCATCTTTGAGAGTGGAGTGACTAGACCCCTGCCCTATCTTTCCAGAGTATCTTGAGATGCAGATGGCTTTCCTGAACTGTAAACAGAGGCTTGTTATGTAAGTAGAACTGAGCCCTGGGAAACCAAAATTGGGGGAGTGTGCTTGCCTTGAATCCTTTCCCTTTATAATGGGTGTGGGGTGGCATAACTGTGTAGATCCTTAGCCTATTTAACCAAAAATATGTATCTAATCAATTCTCCATCTGGCAGAATACTACGGGGTGAATTTTGTTAAAATTCAAAATTAACAAAGCTCACTTCCCAGTGTGTGCTGAAAACTATAGCCTGTAAATTAATTGGGTAATCCTTGTTGACCAGCTGACCCTGACTTCACTAAGGAAGGGGGGTGTCTGTGTTCATAAACCAGACCAACCTATTAATCCAGCTTCCCCAACACAGGCCTTTCAGTAAGGGGGGTTTGAAATCCAAAATTCCCCAAAACATTCCAATGTTTCTGTCTGACTTCCCAACATAGACACAAGCAAAGGGGGGGTTTGAAAAACAAACCGATAAATCACCCTGTGTTTATTTTAAACCAAAAGTGTGGGCAAAATCATAATTATCAATCTTAAAATCCTAATGCTAGCCTTTTAAGCCTGCAGGAAAATGAAAATCACACATTGCGTGATACTTGCCTTTGTGATTGATCAGTGCAATTATTTTGTGAATTGACATTTGCAGAAAGTGAAAAATTGTGATTGTGTTCTTTTTGATTTCACATTTGTGATGTATTTATGCTGAGAGAAGTTGATTGTGTTGTGCCATGGATAAAGTGGCGTTGGACATTTTCATGCTAATTTCTATTACTTATTTAATTAAATATCAATATATTTCCCGTACACCGTTCTGGTTCTTGGCTCATTGTTAGCTCAGAGGAGAGGAATACAAAGGGCATGATATGTGTCTGAGATAGGGCTAAAAAAGAACCTGTTAAACTGTTTGTTGCACAACCACTTTAGTGGGGTGGGAAGGAACTCTCCGTATTGAGGGTGACTTCTCAATAAACCGTTACAGACGAGGAGAGACTCCTTGAAGAGTTGGGTCTTGAGTTCTTTTCTGAATTGTAGGAGCTTGGGCGATAGTCTGATGCTGATGGGGAAGATGTTCCATAGTATTGGGGTCTAGGAAGAGAATGCATGTTTTCTGCTCCTTTCCTTTTTGCAGCGCTGGATTTCAAGCCGGCAAGTGTCCTGGCTTCTGGTGGTGCACTGTCCGCCAAAGATGCTGAGTTTTTCCGCGAGGTAGATGGATGCCTTGAGGGTGACTGCCGTATAGAAGATGCAACAAGACTTTAAGTTTATTTGTGGATGCAGTGGGAGCCAGTGAAGGTCGATGAGGGTGTTCATATCTGCGTAGATCGTTGATGAGGCGGGCGGCCGCATTTTGGACGTTTCTTAGGGTGCAAGGGAGGACGACAGGAGGCCTTCAAGAAGAGAATTGCTGCATCCAAGTGGGATAGGACCAGTACTTGAGCAGTGGATCTAAAGCTGTCTGCAAGGAGAAGGGCATGACTGTCCGAGTTTTCTTATCTATGTGTGTCTTTTTAAGGAGAGGTATTTTTCAACGTGGAACCCAAGCATTCTTGGCGCAGAAGGTGAGCCCGGTGTGAACCTCTCAAGGTTCATGGTTGAAAGCCAGGTCTGTATGTCTGGGTGTTTGTTGTTTCTTGTGAGGAGTAGGAATTTGGTAATGGAGGAGTTGAGCTTCAAGTATGCACTGGAAGTCCAAGACTGGGTCCGCGAGAGGCAGGTTTTGAGCCTGTGTATGTTGTGTGTGGTTAGGAGGGCTCCCACCGGCTACATGTAAAGAATGATGATCACTGGGGAGAGGATGGAACTCTGTGGGACTCTACAGGTGACAGGCAGCATTGGTGATCTAGCGGATTGCATCTGAACAAACTGCTGGTGTTTGGCGAGGTAGGACTTGAACAAGCATAGGACAAGGTCACTGAAACCGAAGCGCTGATGCCGATTGTCCGTGAACGCCTGGTGGTCTACTGTGCTGATAGCTGCCGAGAGGTCGAGTAGAACCAGGAGGCAGGTGTGGCCATCATCAAGGACGTTGAGGGCATTGTAGACCATCTCCACGGTAGCGGTCTCTGTGCTGCATCTGGGTCTGAACCCGGATTGGTAGATTTGGAGGAGATTGTTGGTGTCAATGTGTTGCTGTAGTTTTGCAGCTACAGCTTTTTTGATGATCTTACCTAAGAAGGGAAGACGGGTGATGGGGCAATAGTTACCTGGGTTGTTGGGATGCAGAGTGGGCTTCTTTAGTTGAGGGAGGATTTGTCCTGTCTTTAGGGTCAATGGGAAGGTGCCTTGGGTTAGGGAGCTGTTGATGGTCTCCAGGTAGGGAAGGAGAGCTTCTGAGTGGTGGGTCTTGAGGATGGATGCTGGGAGTATGCCTGTATATGATGAGGCTTTGAGGGTGGCCAGGGTTTCTACCAGGTGCTCTGTAGAGAGTGACTAGAATGTTGTCTAGGGTGTGGAGATTTCGCGAGGAAGAACGTGAGGTGAGTTTGTGGATGCAGAGCTGGTGTCTATGTGCTGATGAATCTTGCTGATTTTGTCGATGAAGAAGGTGTTGATGGCAGTGGATTTTCCGATGGAGTGTGATATGGCAAAGTCGGGTTCGTCCACTTTGAAGAGGTCTCTGCTTTTGTTGTCAGCTTCTGCTATGGTGTTCTGATAGTAGGAGGCCTGGGCTGTGTTGATTAGGTATCAGCGGGTTGCTCAGAGTTCCTTGAGGAACACCAGGGTGGGTGTGGTCCTGGAGCACTGCCATGTTTTCTCGCGTTTGCTGATGACTCTTTTCTGAAGTTGAGTTCTTGTGTGAACCAGGGTGCTGACCGTTTCTGTTTGCAGGTGCACTGTTTCATGGCGAGAGTACTTCCAGAAGAGAGTCATAGTTCAGTTGGGGTGTTCAGTCCATGTGAGGTGAAGATTGGCGAGATCTTCCGCACTATAGTTAAGGTGTGTACCTAGATCCATATGAAACCCGAAAAGTGAATTGCTAATAGGTTATGACTTGCTTCACGGATTTGGCTGATATTTTACAAACAAAATGTCTGTCACGGCCCCAGCACCCTGCTGCCCTTCCCACCCCAACTGGAAATTGTGGGAAAGATTCCTTAAAATATGAAAAAGTTATTAAGAAATAAAAAACACGCTATTTTTGGCCTACTTCCATTCATGTTCCCAAAGAGAAAAAGTCAACATTTCGGGGCAGCGCTGGGCAAAAACGCTGAATGGAATTGGACCAAATAAGAAACAACTTAGGCACGAAGCGTAGACTCACTTTCTGGGAGGAGTATGGGGTTATTCCATCCAGTAGTTTAAAAAAAATATTTGATGGGGAAGGGGCTGCTCTCTTCTCCCAAAAATATAGCTATATCTCCCATGATGCCTTACAGAAGAGAAGATTTTCAGAAATGTAAAAAGCCGCCATTTCTTTTTTTTTTGCTCGAAGCAAGCGATTACTGCTGTAATATCTGGGGAATGGGAATATGAAAAGTGCAAAAAAAGACTATTTGGAGGAGGGAAAAGATTGAAATTTCATCTGGCCAGAGGTGGGGAGGGGAAATAGAACTTCTAGTGAAGTTGGATGTTGGCGTTCGTTTGGGGAGCCAGTTACAGAAGTTTTTTTGACATGTAAAATCGCTAAATTAAAATCGGAGAGAAATCATGAGCTATGAATTCTTAAAAGAAACTTCTACTCCACACACTGTAGCAACTATCTTGTAAGTAAGAAGTTATTACTAGGCAGATATAGATGCAATATAAGAGCGGCCAGATCGACATTTCATCTAATTGGTAACCAAAACATGATATGCCTAATCTGTAACCGCAATACGCGGGACATTTGGAAATTACTGCGCACAGTGAACAAATATACTAGGCCTTCGCTTGAATCATCGATTGATGGCATTGCTTGGTCCAACTTTTATGCACAGAAATACCGGCTTCCATCAAGATTTTCATCTGCAGATATTATGGACTTAGTTATCCATATTCCAATGACATGCCCATGGACCATTAAAGACATTCTGTTTGCTATCTCCAAACTTAAATCATCAAAATGTGCAGGTCCTGACGGCCTCCCTCCCTGTGTAATCAAAGACGACCCACTGTTCTGGGCCAACACTATTTTGAAGATTTTTCAATCTATCTTTATCCAAAAATATCTTCCGACCTCGTGGGTTTGTTCTATTATCATCCCATTACATAAAAAAGGACCTACAAATAACCCTCTCAATTTTAGGCCTATTGCACTAATGGACGTGGCATCTAAAATCTTTTCTCTCCTCTTATTGAAGGAGGTTGAAGCCCACATCTCTGAGAATCATATCCTAAACAAAGTACAGACTGGTTTTCGAAAGAATATGGGCACACAATTAAACGCCACGATCCTAGCACATTTAAAAGCTGAAGTATTTCGTCCTAATCATGGTCCAATCTTTATAGCATCACTGGATTTATCCTCTGCATTTGACTGCGTTATTCGCAGTAGGCTCTGGAACAAAATGCTCCAACTGAAATTCCCTCCCTACTTGGTAGCACTAATTGCGCTGTTACATGATAAAACATATTTTAGAGTACGCATCTCGAGTCAGGGCAATTTGACTGCCCCCATTTCCACTGCAATTGGGGTTAAGCAAGGATGTAATCTCGCAGCGGTCCTATTCAACCTTTATCTATCAGACATTGAAGAGATATGGAATCCGGCTTTTTCTAACACAGTTCGTCTTGGCAAACTTCAGCTGTCTTGGCTGGCGTATGCCGATGACGTGCTTCTTTTTGATAGTACACAATCAGGTTTGCAAAACAAACTGAATATTTTTCAGCATTATTGTAGCGATAACAATTTGACGATAAATTCCACAAAATCGAATAACCTTGTGCTCTCTTCAAAAGTAAAAACTCGCAAATTTCGATGGCACTTGAATTCTTGCAATATTCAAATTGTTAAACAGATTACTTATTTGGGCTACAACTTGGCAAATAATTTGTCTGCTATTTTTTGGCAAATTATACTTGCGGAAAAAATTCGACCCTTGCAAAATCAAATGAAAATGATTTTCCATAAGTATTGCAAATTTTCTCTACTTCCGTTGTTTGAATTTTACTCTAAGAAGATTGAAGCAATAATTTTGTACAGTCTAGATCTTTGTCTTTTAGATCTATCAGGCTTTCTAAATAAACTTCAAGCAAAATTGTGGAAGGCCACTTTAGGTCTTCCGAATTATCTTCCAAATTCAATATTACTACATGAACTAGGGCTGAATTCCTTGGCAGTGCGTCATGATTGGCGCATGTTAAGGAACTTTGCAAAAATGTGCTCTCCGATTGAAAATTCCATTTATGAGGACTTTAAAATTATGTTGCAGGAAGCTTATCCTATATCTATTAGAACTTTCTACAAGCGTATGCTTTCTATTTTAGCGAGTATAAACATTTTTGCTGAAGCTCTACCATCTAAACTATTTATATTTGTATGTGGGGCTCCTCAAATGCTATTATTTTGGCGACAGTACGTTTAGTGAAAATCATTATGGAGGCACTATCATCGAGCTTAGAGACTGCCCCTCATTGAGTTACAACTTTTAGTGTTTGGCTCAAGACTATATACATAAATGTATATATATATATATATATATTGTCAATTCTACCTTAGGGTAGCCAAGTCGAGCTGCACTCTCCATAAAGCCATGCTTGCCCAATTTCCACCAAACAGCAAACAAAGGAGGGGGGGGGGGAGTAAAACTCCACACCAACCGCTTTCCGTTTTGTTAATTTTCTTCTTTTATTGATCCACACGGGAAAAAATATTTAAAAATCATGGAAATCCATTTCAGAAAGTAGAAAGTATGACCCCAATGTGGGTCCTCCCAAGTGCAGCACTCGAGGCGTGACGCGTTTCGCGGCCAACTCGCCGCTTTTTCACAACATGTATGTATGTATATATATATATATATATGTGTAGTTACTACTAAGTTTTCTTTTATATGTTTATTTTTTACCATACATTATGTCTTGCAAAAAAAAGTATAAAAAATCTTTTTTTTTGTGTTTTCCCTATCCTTCTTTGTTTATGTGAAGTATTATATGATATTATACATGATATTTGTAGTTTGATGTTCTTCTTATTTCGCTTTTTTTAAACCCTTTTTAATTTGTAAATTGATAAAAATTGCGAAATTGTGTACATGTAATCTATAGAATGAACCGAATGAACTAAATATTACAAAGATGCAAAGATGTTTATTGGATGTAACTTTTATGAACGATGCTATAATTTTGTAAAGATGCGTATGCATCAAAAACAAAATTTTGATCAATAAACTTTTAAACTTTTAAAAAAAAAGAAGTTTTTGAATTATTGGGGGAATCTCGTGAGAGTACCACAGTAATAATGGAAGCCACGCTTTGTAACAAAAATGCATCCTAGGAGTGTTATTGCAGTAATTGGCATGTAATTACTGCAAGATTACTACAGTAATTATCGGGGGATTATTGGGGGAATGAAAAGTGAGGAAAGAAATACGTGGGGGGAATCTGTTGTGATCCATTCTACTAGGCAGGGCAAATGGTTTTTTGTGACAGTGGCCCTCGCCAATGGGCCCGAAGGAAACCTATTGGTGTAATGTGGACGGAGGTAACAGCATCTTGAACTGGTTGTGCTCCCTTTCTTTCTTCGTTTTCAGACCCCCACGCATGTCGCATTCTCCAGATCTATAGCGAATCCTCACTGGGATTGGCCTAGTTTATTTCATGTGAAAACCTGAAAGAAAACTCTGCAATGAGCGCAGCGACTGGGCACACATGGAGGTTTAGCCAAAATCTTGCCCGTCTGTGCCAAACCGCACTAGTTCCGAGCTGTGGAACTCCAGGACAGGCTAATTTACTAACGGGGTAATTCATAGATTTCAGCGCAGAGGCAGCGTACACGAGCAGCGCAGAGAGGGAGCGTGCGCCATCGTGCACCAGCCATGTGCGCTAAACTGCATTCTGGCGCACCGCGTATTCATGGAATTTCAAAGCCATTTTGAGCGCTGGCGCAGAGAACATCCCGCAGCGGCAGTAGCGCCCCAAAGAACGCCAAAGGAAAAGGCATTGAAATCCCCAATGCAGCGCAAAGGGCTGCGCTAACCCTGCACCAGTTTACAGGGCCGGTACAGTGTATTTCGGGGGTGCGCGGGAAGTATCACACGGAATAGGCCTTGTGCAAGAGGGGTACGTGTATTTCGGGGGTGCGTGGGAAGTATCACACGCGATAGGTCTTGTGCGAGGGGGGTACATGTATTTTTGGGGGTGTGCGGGAAGTATCACACGCGATAGGCCTTGTGCGAGTGGGGTACGTGTATTTCGGGGGTGCGCTGAAAGTATCACACGCGATAAGCCTTGTGCGAGCGGGGTATGTGTATTTCGGGGGTGCGCAGGAAGTTTTACACGTGATAGGGCTTGTGCAGGCGGGGTACGTGTATTTCGGGGGTGCACGGGAAGTATCACACGCGATGGGCCTTGTGCGAGGGGGGTATGTGTATTTCGGGGGTGCGTGGGAAGTATCACACGCGATAAGCCTAGTGCAAGCGGGGTACGTGGGAAGTTTTACACGCGATAGGCCTTGTGCAAGCGGGGTACATGTATTTCGGGGGTGCATGGGAAGTATCACAAGCAATAGGCCTTGTGCGAACGGGGTACGTGAATTCTGGGGGTGCGCGGGAAGTTTCACATGCATTTTCTCTAGCACGAGAGGGGTATGTGTATTCTGAGGGGTGCGCAGGGAGTTACACACGCGATTTAGCAGTGTGGTCCCTCCCTGGTGTGTCCCTACCCCCGTCCCCATGCCCCGCAGGTAGCCCATCATCCCTGGGCATGCACCGCAGGCAGGCCGCATGGCAACATGCACCTGGGAGACTTCACACATGTCCCCAACCATTGACGGGCACCTGCCAGCAGGACCCGACTCAAGTCCCCCACCCACCCAGCAGTGACAGGCACCTTCCAGCAGGCCAGACTCATGTCCCCTCACACATTCACCCACCCAGCAGTGACAGGCACCTGCCAGCAGGCCCCGAATCATGTCCCCCTGCACCCCCACCCACCCAGCAGTGACAGGCACCTGCCAGCAGGCCCCGACTCATGTCTACCCACCCACTCACACACCCAGCAATGACAGGCACCTGCCAGCAGGCTCCGACTCATGTCCCCCCAACACGTCATCAGGATCCACAATCATGGCCCTTATGGCCACCCAAATCCCACCCCACGCCACTCCTGTCCAAACACACAACCAAGTATTACATCCACCCCACATTGAAATCCCCATCACATGATACATTCCAAATGGCAAGTATGCACATCAATACATGTCCGTCATACACACACATGGGTGCAAGTGAATGAGAAAACCCACATCGTGACATGCATGAAACCAATGAGAGAATACCACAGTATGAAATAAAAATGTATTAAACACAAAAGCAAGGGAATGAAAAGAAATCACACAATAATGGAAATTATAAACAAAATGCTGCATGTTCAAAATAATTGAAAAAAAATGTATGAAAGCAGAATACAAATAAATCCGAATGAAGATGGGTCCAAAGTATCCGTCCCTCAAAACATATCCAAAGGTAAAAAATAAGACAAATCCATTGATCCATGGTAAAATAAAAAAATAATGAAGTGAAATCCAGTCTTCAACTATATGCAAAGTACAAATCCCAGGTCCATGAGCCCAACTATTCAAAGGAAACCTACAAAAAACCCTACCTAATAAACAACTATATACAAAAAGGTGGGCCAATGTTCAAGCACCCCAAATGAAAGAAAAACAGAAAGGAAACCTAACACTAATTAACTATATACAATGGCGGCGGGCAAGTTCTATGGCTCCCTTGTTGATTTCCCGGCCCAGGGCATCATCGAACTCCCGTTATACGTCCTGGAGGCGGGCCTGTTGCATGGCCCGAGGTTTCGCAGGGACAAAGTCACGTCCACCTCCAACTCCTTGTGAATTGCCTCAAGGCACTCAGCCCGCCTCAGCGCCCTGCGCATGGAGTTCTTCGCCCTGACCATAGTGAGCCGTGCCTCTTCCGCCCGCCGCCGATCCGCATCTATTTGCTGGCCCAACCGCTGCCACACGGAAGACACTCCCAATCCAGGGTCCTACTGCCCTCCGGCTGATGCCTGTCCCTCTGATGTTGATGGCCCCGAGCCATCATCGCTCCCACCTTGAGCCTGCTGCTGCCGTGCATGTGCCCTGCCTGTTGATGCCTGCACGTCCTCCTCCTGCTGGGGCCCAGTTGTTGGGGTGGCCACCCCTGCTGGACCTCCGACTCCCGACTGTGCCAGGGATGTGTCCTCCACCAGCCTGGCCGTGGGTCAGAGGCAGCTCCACAGGGTACCCAGGTGATACTTGGGCCGGAAGATGGCACGGAGGATGACTGGCGCATAGGGGGTTCAGTTGAGGAGGGGGTTGGTACAAGGTCTAGCACACAGAGGAATCCAGCACTGGTGACCTGTCTTAGTAGGTTGACACGGTCATAGAGGCATCCCAGATAACGTGCAGAGTCATCACGAAAACCCTGCAGGTCATCTCGGATGCCCTGTTGACGCAACGCCATCCCAGCCAGGACAGGCTCAACACGGTCCCAGATTGTCACGTCCGCAGGGAGAGGAAGGCCTGTTGTTGTGCGCTCATTCCCTCCCTGAAAACGGGTCTGGACGAAGGCATCCCTGCTGGTGCGGGATGATGCAGTCACAGGATCGGGGACAGGAATACACACAGGCACCTTCTCGGCGGCCTGTGCTGCCTCCTGTCTCTGCGCCTGGACTGCACCACTAGCACCTGTGGAATCCTCCCTCCAGACCCCGTGTGTGTGCCTACCACGGCCTCCTCCTCAACCAAACCCCTCACCAACCTGGATGACCCCATGCCATCTTCCTCCATCAGACCCTGTGGGGTCTCAGCTGCCCCTTCTGCTGCCGAGGAGTCCACCTCCGACCTCCGCCTCTTGGACCTCCCCTTGGCAGCTGCTGCCATGGACACGGCACCAGACTCCTCACTCCCTGACGAGATGACAACATGGGAGTGTAGCCAGGCCTTGCGTCTCCGGCTGGTGGTGCGATCCCTGCCGCTTTGCTCCACAGCACCTTCTCCGCCCTCTTCATCAGTTGACGCTGCAGACAGGGAGAGATAGAACACAGGCATCAGGGCACTGTACAATGGCCTGATACACACATGACAGTTGCACATGAGTGGCAGCGTCAAACTTCACACATGGCATCACACTCCCCAACACACATATCATTTCAACTCACACACATGAGCAAATCAACAGGAATGTTGCACCAGGCAGCACCATCCATACACAAAGAACAGCATGAGCAGCCGAAGGTTAGCCTGACGTCACATGCAACACGGGGAGTGCAGAACACATGCACACACGCCACCAGACATACATGCATCTGTACACCTCCACCACCTGTCGCAGTGATATCATCGCCATCCATGTCACATCTGCCAATCAGCCTTCTACATGTCAGTGTCACATGCATCCATGGTGTATCACAGTTGCACACTTGTCAAATACACACACATGCACATAGTGCAGATACATGCAGGTGGAACCAGCATCCATGTGTTACACCACAACCATGCCACAGTACATACACAGAAATTTAAACATGTGTGCACCCACACATGCATTCGGCCAGCATGCATTTCAACACATACACCATTGATGTGTCTCACACATGACAGGACTCACATGCGGCAGGCTCATGTCCCTGTACATACAGATCCATACATGGGCCTACAAAGACATATGTGCAACCTGCACACTCCTGGCACACCTCAACATGCACAGCGTCCAATCAGTACGCATGTACACTTACCGCTCGACTCCGGACAGGTCTGCCTCTCAAGGACCTGGAGGTGGAGCACTGGGTGTATACGTTCCAGGACCCCCATCTGGTTGTTGGTTAGGTGGACCCGTTACCCCTCAACATCCGCTGCCTTAAAGAGGCGCCGGGCCTTGTTGAGGGTCCTGGACCTGAAGTCCTGTCAGCGCTAACTGGACGTGTTGAATGTCGGGGGCAGCCACCCCCTCCACGTTGATGGCAGACACAATGTCCATCCAGATTCTCTTCCGTCCTTCATTGTCGGCGCGTGAACTTCCAAAGAGGGCATCATACTGCCCAGGACTCACTCCACCAGGATACAAACTTCATTGGCACTGAAGCTGGTAGCCCTCTGCCTCTCTGCTGGGGGATTTCCACTCGTGCCAGATGGTGTTGTGTCCGACACGGCAACCCCCGAGGCAATGTGAGGGTGGGCTACTGGGTCCTGGGGCTGGGCTGTGGAGCCATGGAATCCCAGTTGGGAGTCTTTTGTTCCAGCAGGGGTGGTCACAGCAACTGGACCCCTGCAGATGGCTGACGTGCAGGCACCAAACAACGTGGCCAACAGGCAGGCAGACAGCAGCAGATGGCAGGTGGGAGCATGCTCGGGGCACTGGGGGGCAGGAAAATGGCCTTCTGGGCAGGAGTGTGGTCTTCTGTGTGTTGTTGTGTGGCCAGCTTGATACGGAGTGATTTGGCATGTGAAAAAACTGCACATCAGCGTGTAATTCGAGGAAAGGCCCTTAGTGCGTAAGCACGTCTGTGACGTGACACGCAAGGGCTTTTCCATGTAAGTGACGTCGCACGTGTGGGCTGGGTTAAAAGGTACATGTAGGACGCCATTTTCTTGTACGTGGTTTTTGTGGAGAGCGAGCGGGTGGTTCTTGTACTTCTTGTCGGTTTACACGCGATTACTTCACAAGGGTTCCAGTTCGTACTCCCTGTATACTCAGACAGCGTTCAATTCTTCTTTTGGCAGGGGTGTTGCCAACACGCACACGCGCGTCTTTTTCACATACTTTTTCCCAGCAGACAGTGAATCGCGCACGTATTTCTCAACTGTGGTTGACCCCGTGTGTCGTGTACCGATTCAGAGGTAATTGTAGCCTACGCGTACGCTTATTTTTGTGTTTCTGGATGCCACAGCGTAGTGCGGGTTCTTTATTCCACACACTTGGTTTACCAGGGGTTGCGTGCATGTTAAATTTTGTTCTTGGGGTGCCTGAGCGTTGCGTGACCCGTCATCAAGACAGCCTTGCTAGAGCACTAGGGTACGTATTCCATCTAGTACCCTACTCGTTTCACTCCGATTGCCCAGGAGAATTGTTTACTGCACCTCCCATTCGCACAATAACATCAGTGCCATGGTTGGGAGGTGACCAAGCAGTAAGGGAGGCAAAGGTGGCCGACCTCAAAGAGGTGGGCGCAGTAGGGGACGTGGCCAGGATGTGCAGGGTGGCCCAAGAGGCCAGTGTGTAGAGGACTAATAGGGGACACCTATGACCCCCCGTGGGTCCGGGAGATGTAGATGACACCATCCCAGCTCAGGCCTTGTTAACCCGGCCCATATTGTCAACCTAACCAGCACAGGATGTTTCCCAGGCTGACTTCCGTGTCACCAAGTCAAAGCCACGTGTGGGGGTGAAAGTTGTTGTCACCAGGCTACATAGATCTGGGGCAGCAATGTCATTTGCTGCCCAAAGTAGCTAGGGTGAGGAGGCTGCAGGGGCAGCTACAGCTCAATCCACCCCAGCTCTGAGTCTCCCAGCAGGGAGAGTGTTGGTCCAAGTCCATCACACCGAGGTTGGTCCTGCCAACATCACCCAGCAGCCAATGCCTGCAGTGAGACCTTTGGTCATCATACTTTTGGCTACTTCCAGTGCCCAGTCCACCTGCGCTTCAACCCCTACCAACCAGAGCGGTGTAGGCCACTCAGGGTACGCACCACCTTCCAAGAGGAAGAAGGGTGCTCTTGTGGTACAGGCTGGGACCCCAGACACGGCTACCCACTCCGGCACGTCAAGGAAGCATAGTTTCAATGATGCAGAACTAGACGCACTTGTGGGCTACGTGTCGGCCCATGGCCACGAAAGCTGGTGACAGCAGCGTGCAAGACTACGACTGCTCAACGTAGGGCCCACTGGCAGTGCATCGCGGACCAGATTAGTTCCCTTGGATTTGTGAGGCGCACAGCTGATGATTGCTCTAAGCAGTGGAATGACCTCAAACGCAGAGCAAAGAACAAGCTGGCTTCCAATTATGCCTCTACTCTGGTGACTGGCAGTGGGTCTCCACCAGAGGAGGATGAACTAACAGAACACAAGGCAATCGCTGGAGAGTTCATTGCAGAGGATCAGATCCGAGGCGTGGGAGACCTATCATATCTTGAGGCAATGTCCGGTGAGTGGCCATGCATGTGTGTGCAAACCATGTGTATGTTGCTTGGGTGATGTGTTGTGCTTGAGTGCCAGGTGAGGCTGTATAGTCATGACAGCTATGGGTCACCCATGTGGTGCCTCCAAACCATACCCCAGCCTTGGGTTAGTGTTTTCCAAGTATCCCTTCTGACCGCAGTAGACAATTAGCACCACATTGCTGCACTTGCCTTTCAACTGTCATCTTGCAACAACATTGTTCATACTGTTTTCCTGTTCATTCTGCCTGATTGATGAATTGCTTTGCATTTTTACCACACATTTTTGTGCCATACTGCCCCAAATGTAACATACTTCAGTCATAGATTACACCCCACAAGGGGCCACATTTGTTACCTTATTATGGGAATGATTTCACCAATCAGGCTGATTGAGTAATGTGCACCTACACATGGCCTGCACACATTTACTTCAGGGCCTGTTTGTTGAAGATGACAATTGTCTTCTGTCATGTCGAAGTGACCAACCATTGATGTATCCATGTGCCTGCCATCACTGCATCAGTGAACACTGGCTTTGTTGCAGTGTGTGGCACATGCGTGTTTTGTTACACTATTTTTCATTTTCAATTTAATTATGTCCATCTCACATGGATGGGTGACATTATTGATTTGCTACCATCTGGGTGTCCTTGTCAAATCTGCCATGGCTATGGTACGTGCCATCTGTGTGCTGGTGTGTGTCATGAATGTGGATTGTCCATGCCACTCACAGGCTAATGTGTGATGGCAGTGCTATCCAGCATGCAGCAACTTGTGTTGCTTTACCATCTTGGAGTCCTCAGTGTCTGCTTTTTGCCTCCCCTTCAAACTCATTGCCAGTGCATGCATGCCAGTGTTATTGTCATGTGTGACATGTGTCTTTTATGTACTGGATGTCTGCCTCATCATGCCTATGTGTGTGGGCTATGGAGCTCATGCCTGTTTTAATTACTTTTCTTTTATGTTTTTCTAGGTGATGAGGCACTTGATGCTGTTGAGGAGGAGGAGATGGCACAGAGGCAGCAGTACTCACAGCCACAACCGGGCACCAGTGGAGGACGTGGGGTGGTGGTGGGTGAAAACCCATTACTCATGCAGACCATACTGTCCACGGGTGTCTCTGGGTACACCTCCGGAGACCTCTATGAATCAGGTGCTGAATCGGACATTGAGATATATGTCCCGTCGCAGGTGAGTGTTTCTGGTAGGGAATTCTGTTCTGTCCAACCCACCTGCACTGGAGGTAGACCCCTCTATGGGGCGTTCAGTGTTGGAAAGTCCTCCTGTGGCGGTTACGGACGCAGGGTCACACTCCACAATATTTGCTCCTGTTCCTGGGCCAGCAGATCAAAGGATGAATGCAGTCCTGCAGCCTCAGGCAGTGCCAGCACAGCAAGGTGCACATCACCTTGCCCCAAACAGGTGTGGTGCCCGCCAACGCGGCGGCTGTGTGCGCCACCAGGCAATACTGTGTGGGAGAATGTAACGCTCACCTGGTTCCCACGGAGGCGCGGCGTCGAAGGCGCAGAACTCTGAAGATGGTGTAAGAGGATTCAATTCAACACTACAGCTAAGTCAACGCCTAGTCTATAATACTGAATGAAAACCCTTATTGATATATCTTTATGTCCAGTTCATGCGTTCTGGATGACTACCCCTATATAACACCCCTCTCTTGGAATCCCCCTGACCCCACTGAGCCAAGAAGTAGTTCTGTTTTGCAAGTTTAAAAGGTTTATTTGATAATTTAAAATATATATATCACACTTTATAATAAATTAATAATTGAATAGCACACTTAATCTGATATGATAAAGATCAACAACGGAGAATCTGGCACTAGCACACTTCTTATAATCACTAATGAGTTGACATGAAATGGATAAGGTAGCACACTGGTAAATAGGAACAAAAGTATAATGTGGTAGAGGATGCTTTATGTAAGCTCAGGTGGATGCAATATTCAATGAATGCAGTACAGAAAATACTCAATATGATTTCAACCAAACAATGTAATCACTTTTCTCTGGCAATCCCCTCCCCCCCTTGATGCAAGGCAAGGAAATGGAAGGAAAACACACAGTTCTCAGAAATGCAATCAATGTAAATCAGTTCACCCCAGCAAGCTTACACGACAGAAGTTTAAAACACAGGCAAATGCTTTGATATGTGCTAGCAATGGATGATAAATATGCTGGAAATGCTTTTAATTCCCTTTCAGAGGTTCAGGGTGAGTGGTATCTAGTTAATATTAGTCCAGGCTCACACTAGCAATGAGGCAGGGATAGTTAGCAGGTTAAACGAATTTCTGGCAAATGGAAGGCAAGCAGCAGCAGTTTTTACATGTGAAGAAATTTGCAAATCGCGGTAAAATTCGCGAATGCGTGTTCCGCGATTGCGGTAAAACTATAAGGGGTAGGAATGCGGTTCTAGGTTCGTAGGAAGGCCACGATTCTAACCTTTCAGATGAAAGTTATTGCAAGTCTCTAGCACAAACGGTTGCGGAGATATGAGCGATTTTGTGAAGGTCGTTTTTCAGATTTGAAATTTTAAAGTTCAAAAAGACAAGTGCAGCTTGCAACTAGGGAATGACAAGTGACAGCTTTACAAATGACAGGTGACAGTTAGGAGGCAGTTCTACTTAGATTAAATAGATTGAATTATATTATTTTAACTAGGAGATTGGTTCTGCACAGTTTTCTAGGTACTCGCACTATATTCTTGAGTGAAATGGGCCTCGCCATGGATCTGGTCAGGTTTTAAACTCGCCTCTGGTCTCTGCACTTCACAGTGATCTGGGTCAGCTCTCTCTGGTTCTCTGGTCTGGGTCTCTAGTTCTGGATAGATTGAAGTCTCTAGTTTGGCTCTCTGGAGGTTTGATGGAGGTAAAGTATGGATTTTTCCGGCAGAGCGTCCCGCTGCAGATGGAATTGAAGGTCCCTATCTGTCCTGTCTGTCTGCTTTTATGTGTTTAGAATGTGGGTGTGTTCTAGCATCACTGACCCTACCTCTCTCTCAGCTTCTAATTGGTCAAACTTCCATTTATCATTTGATTGGGGAATGAACTGTGAGTCAGAGGGATGTCATTTTATGGCTTGCAGATAGGACACTCCTCTGTCAGATTGCACACATTCTATATTTGATAATAAAAGACATATTTCACAGTTACACAGTTGCTTGAAATTACATATACATGGTGTGGCTGAATTTAGCCATGTCTCTGTCCAAATCTGCTGTTTCTAAGAGCTTGCATTCAGAAATGGCACATAATTGACTTTTTAACTGATTTTTCAATTTCTGACATTGACCCAACTTTACATACATGTGCGCAGGGAGTATGGACATTAACTGATGAAGTTTCAGACTTTTAACATGCATACATTTAGAGTAATATCCACTTTTCCGCTAACACCCCCCTGAACATACCACCGGTTCTAAAAACCTCTTAAACTGTGGGCAGAAAAATCACAAGAATTATGGTATCATTTATAAAATTTTCACATGTCCGCTCTATGAGTTATTCATCTTTTTAGAGTTATGTTCTGGCTCCAAAGGGGTGTGGTTTCCTCTCAGCACAAGGTAGAAATACTGGTTTATCCAGTTCTGCCAAGCCAGCTTGCTCTCACAGGCAGTGCTCCTCCCAGCTTCTGCCAAGAGGAAGCTACATTTTACGACTGCTGTAATAAAACCTTTGCCTGAGTCAGGAGAGGCTCATTGTTCAAGAGGAAGCCATTTATGATCCTCTCAATAAACCCTCTGCCTGGGTGAAGGGAGTTGCATTGTTCACTCTCCTGCAGAGCACAGGTAATTCAATTATCAGATAGATGGCATATCCTTAGTGTGAACAGCAAAAGGGCAGCTAGGCCTGGGAACACAGCTGTGACTCAAGTTTCACTCCTGATGGGGGTAGTTGCCAGGCAGAATTCAGTTCCTTAAGCCAGGTTTCAGATAAAATGTCACTTTTTGTTCCCCAGTTCCTGCATTCAAATAAACTAAACATTTTCACATATGCAGCTAGAAGGCTGATTCTAAGTTTAAAACTATGACATTTAAACAGTTACAAAGGCATGTGACACCAAACATAGGTCACTCATTTAATCTAAACATTTTCGATTTTAGTGTCTTTAAATCCAGTGCAACTTAAACTGCTGACTCCATAGCTCAGCCAGTTTTGTTATAAGCATTGTTCTGGGCTCTTCATTTCCCAGATTTTGTAGGCACACAACACTCCATTCTAC
The DNA here is from genome assembly GCF_040938575.1 of Ambystoma mexicanum. NCBI lineage: Eukaryota > Metazoa > Chordata > Amphibia > Caudata > Ambystomatidae > Ambystoma > Ambystoma mexicanum. The sequence goes on from NC_090923.1 coordinate 463,406,564, forward strand.
CAAATGTCTGCTGGTGTCCAGTGAGTTTTTAGATGTGTTGCAATGTTTAAAATAGACAGTTTGAGCCTGCCTTCAGAGAAACACAGGGTGGTTTTAAACTGCCGGCTTTTGGATAGTGGTGAGTACTGGTACTGCACCCATTTTTGAGATTTAAGAATGAATTCCCCCCAATTCTAGGTTGCATTTGGCAATCAGCATTGCCATTCCCAATGGTTTCAGACTACTGTGCGGGTAGTCCAATGGTGGTTTTAAAGCGCTTTGAAGCTAACCGGCGCTACTGTTTTTCCTTTGGCAACCCATTTCCCTCATGGCAACCCGGCCTTTCGTTCTCGCACTGGTGGGTGGCAAGTGAGGCAACCATTTCGGTGTGTGCACAAACTGCGCAGCTTTCCTGGATTTCGGCACACATGTGGGTTTTCCGCCATCTTGAATTTTCTAAGCCCACAGCACCAAATGTTGTGGCATGATAGCTTAAACGTGGGTCAGGACACCCAACAAGCCCCCCCACGCGACTGCACTTTGAATTTGAGTCGATGGGGAGTCGCGTGCCCAAGGGTTTTGACCCACGCACCGGTCTGTCCGCATAATCTTCTTCCGCTTCTGTAGATGGCATAGTTCAGCATCTTCTTCTCCATCCGGTACTGATCGATCAGTTCTCCTCGCCGGTCCTGATGGGAATATTGGGCGGTCCACTGGGCCCATTGGATCTTCGTTCCCGGTCTCCGTATCATCCTCCTTGGCCCGTCTTCAGGTTTTCTTTCTCCTAGGACGACAAAGGAAGAGCGGCAATACCTACTCATAGACGTTTTTCCACCACTGTTGAGATGGTGGGACAGCATATGCATTTCATCATGACGAAACATTACATTCTTATTTTGATAAAAAACAGTATAACTAAGAGACAGTTTCATGCAAATCACAATATTTTAGAGACTAGATGTGGTATGTTTTATGGTTGGAACTGAATTAGTCTGAGACAGTACCCGCTAGGATTCCAGAGGATTCCTCCAGTTGTTGCAGAGTGTGCCTGGGATGGCAACATTTCAACTGGTTTATGTGGACCCACTTGTCTTCCCCCTCTGCCGAACCGCCTTTGGGGATGTGGATTTTGTAGGCCACAGGTGAGATCTTGTCGATGATCTCAAAGAGTCCTTTCCATGTAGGCAAAAATTTGCGCTGCTTGGCCTGGTTCCTTTGGAAGTTGTATAGATAGACCCGGTCCCCCACCTGATATTCCTTCCTGGAAGTTTTCAGGTCATAGTGGGTCTTCATGCTATCAGCTGATCTTTCTAGATTCCGCTGAGCATAAGCAAAAGCATGTTGGAGGTGTTTCCTTAAATTCTCCACATACTCATGAGTAGTGGAGGCATTTATCAGTGTCTGCTCTTGGGTCCTGTAGAGCAAATGCTGGGGAAGCACCATCTTGCGCCCAGTCATCAACTCAAATGGTGTAATTTTGGTTGCAGATGAAGGGGTAGATCTGATAGCCATTAGGACCAGAGGTAATCGGATATCCCAACTTGGCCCAGAATCTGCCACAAACTTCTTTAATATGCTCACAATTGTCCGGTTATATCTCTCTACTGCCCCAGAAGAAGCTGGTCTATAAGCAATATGCAGCTTTCTTTTGACCCCCAGTATCTCCCACATCTTTGTCATTACTTCACTGGTGAAGTGGGTACCTCTGTCTGACTCAATCCTTTGAGGTAGACCAAAACGGGAAAAGATGTGGTTAATCATCAAGGCAGCTGCAGTTTCTGCCTTGCAGTTTGGGGCTGGGAGACATTCCACCCACTTGGTAAACAAGCATGTCACAGTCAACATGTACTTATTCCCCCTAGCCGAGCGAATCACAGGGCCTACAAAGTCGATTTGTAAATCTGACCATGGCAGTGTCATCCCCCTCTTTTGGAGAGGCGCGCGGTGCGTGAGGGATGATGGCTGAAATTGTGCACACACAAGACACCCCTTCAAGTATTGGTCGAGGTCCTGCCCCATGTGTGGCCAGTATGCAACCTCTCTTAAGATTTCCAATGTTGTGTGAAACCCCCTATGACCGGCGGTGGCCGCATCATGGGCGTGACTTAACATCAGGCTTCGGAATGAGGTAGGAACCACCCACTGATCGTGGCCAGCTTTGGATTTCCTTACCAGCAAACCGTCTTGGATTCGGAACATTTTTGGACATTTCATCAACACTCTTAGGTCCTCTTTCCCAATGTAATCGGTATCCGTCAGGGGAAAGTTCTCCGGGTCCTCAAGGTGCTGGTAAAATTTACCAATAATTGGATCCCCCTTCTGAGCAGTAATCAAATCAGCATCAGGGGTCTCCTTACTCCATTGTGCAATTGAAAGGTCGTTGTGAGCATTTGTCTGGGACCTAGTGATGGCAGTGACCTGGATTTCCCCCAACAGGGACTCAATCTCAATTAGATCCCCTTGGATGGCCCCGGTTTTGGCCAGCTGATCAGCTAAGTCATTTCCAGTTTTGTCTGGTCCCTCTACTTTGGAATGACCCTTGATCTTTTTCCAATAGATGGTCATCTCATTCGAGGTGACCAAACCATCAATGTTTTGGATCAACTTCCCATGTTTCAAGGGTTTGTTGTTAGCACATAACATGCCTCTGGTTTTCCAATTAACCAGGTGCTCCACGAACCCGTTCCGTACATAATCCGAATCTGTGATTATGACCAGTTCGTGGAGTTGATGCTGGATAGCAGTGAGGATGGCCTGATGCACAGCCATCAATTCTGCCACCTGACTACTTCGGGGACCAATTTTGTATCCAGCGGAGGGTTCTGGGGACTCATTCACCCATGCATTCCCTACGCCAGCCACCAGTTCTTTCTCCCCGTTGTTGTCAACATGGTAAGAGCATCCATCCACATAGACAGTGGGCATTCCCTCACACTTGTCCTCTTCAAAGACTTTGTGTGGGGAATTAAGGTATGCCTCCGTGTTGTCCTTGATTTTTAGACTTTCGTCCTCGAGACAGTTTTCTCTGGCACAATCATGCAAGTCAGCCAGACCTTGCGCGAGGGGACTCTTCTTGTTTTGGCCATATCGGACCTCCACAGGAAAGCCTTGCATTGACAGAATCCAGGAAGTAATTCGGGAATTACTCACATTTCCGGCCCGGATTCTGTCACTTTGGAGATATTGCAGAGGCTGGTGTGGAGTCTCCACTATGATGTGTTCCCCCTGGATAAACGGGCGGTAATTCTTCAATGCCCACACCGTTGCCAGGAGTGCCTTCTCACAATCGTTGAATTTTTCCTCCACAGAGGATAAAGTTTTGCTCGCATAGGAGATTACTTTATTGACCTTGTCATGCTTTTGGTATAATACGGCCGTCAAGCACGTATTAGAGAACCCTGTCTCCAGGAAGAACTCCTTGTTTCTGACAGGGTAAGCTAGGCAAGGCGCTTGTGAGAGGCTTCTCTTGAGTTGTCTTACTGCCTCGGATTGTTCTGGACCCCATTCCCACTTGACCCCCCCTTTAGGAGATGAATCAGGGGTCTGGTGATCTCTGCGTAGCCCTCAATGAACTTTCTGCTGTAATTAGTCAGTCCAAGGAGGCTCCTTAGTTCCCGCAGAGTTGTGGGGTCTTTCAGTTTCTGAAGTGCTTCCACTTTCTTTTCCTGGGGACAGAGGCCCTGAGGAGTAATCTCATGCCCCAAGAAATTAACACGGGTTCTACACCACTGTGCTTTCTGAAAGGAAAGTTTTGCTCCGGCGGCCCTCAACTGTGTCAGAACATAACGGATCTCTGCTATGTGTTCCTCCACAGATGAACTTTTGATGAGGACATCATCTACATAAGCCAGGTTACCCCTCGCACCCAGGTCGGGCATGGCCTTATGTAGGAAAATATTGAATTCATTGCCGGAGTTGAGGTATCCGAAGGGAGTCCGGGTCCAGGTGTACTGCTGGCCCCCAAAGGTAAAAGCCAGCTTGTATTGGTCCTCCCTACTGACAGGCACAGTCCAGTATCCATTGGTCAGGTCTATTGCAGTGAATACCTGTGACCCCTGGATCTGGGCCAGCCCTTGGTCAATGTAGGGCAGAGGCCATCGGGAAGTATGGACCCGTTTGTTGAGCTCCCTGAGGTCGGCACAGAGTCTCCACTGGCCGTTTGGCTTCAATATTCCCAGCACCGGATTATTGAAGGTGCTGTGGACTGGACGGATTATTCCCCGGGACTCAAGGTTCTTAATTATTTCAGTAAGGGACTCCATTGATGCGAGAGGCAAGCGATATTGCTTCACAAACACTGGAGTCATGCCAGGGTCCGTGGGGATTGTTGTTGTGTGGATGTCAGTGCGACCACAGTCATATGAGTCTACCGCAAAGAGATCTTGGAAATCCAAGAAAACTTGTTTCAACTTTTGCTTTTGTTCCAGAGTCACACAGGCATCAGCTAGGTTGACTCTCTCTTCCACCATCTGCCTGAAGCCTGGAAAGACTTCTGGTTTGGCTATTTCAGCGGCCTCCTCCAGCTGGGTGGAGAAGTCCCTGGTCAGAGTGCTGATTTGGACCGGAGGCTTCAGGTGTGAAAGGCAGCCCTCATGTACCTGGAAAATCACCTCATCCCTCCTGAAGTCACACGTCACATCTTCCTTACCATAGGGGCAGGAAGTGTACACCAGGAAGTTCCCCCCATGCCGGGTGAAAATCCTGTCTGGTGTTGTATTGTCCTCACTGTCACTGTCAAAACAGTCCTTGGGAATTGGTCCTAACAGTTCATTTCTAAGATCAATGGAGAAATGTCGGTCATCAACCGCCATTCCAATAATGGTGCCTGCGGCTAGAGTAATACTCTTTAAGTCGCTGTTATCCACCTCTATTGGAATGGTGTCATGTTCTATGTTGACTAATGGTGTTGGGTTTACCCCCAACCCTTGCTGTTGGAGAGAAGCATTTAGATGTATGTAAGCATCAGGGTTTTTCAACTCTTGTCCCCTTTTAACTTTCACTTCCAGGGAGAATTGTCGGGTCCTTTCTGGGATGGTGACTTCCTCTTTAACCTGAATTTCAACTGCATAAGGTAGCAATTGAGCTGACCTAAATGCTTTTTCTGGATCATCAAAGCCCATGGGATTATCCGCTAATCGGGACCAAGCTTTGAAGTTTATTAGGTCCAAACTAATGGCAAAGCGATTGAGAATGTCACTGCCTAAGTAAAAGGCGGCAGGGACGTCTCGCACGACCCAACAATTGTGGACTATGCTCTTGTTGCCAATGGAGATTTTGAGCATACACCTGCTTGGCAGGAGATGTTTGGAATTAGGTGCTTCCAGGTCCATTTCCCATTTGTCTATCAGTTTGAAGGTGGGAATGGCTGGATCTTTTGGGAGTTGGCGAAACATGGCTTCGCTGATGAAGCTCTTACCATTGTTCACGCACACTCGAGCGAGAACAGAGTCCTTCCCATCATTTAACTGAACAGGGATGAACAACTGCTCTCCAATTTGCTGAATATCAGCCAGGCTTTGAGCTGATTTCACATCTTTCTGGACTATAGAAGTGGGAGTTTCTGATTGTGGATTAGTAAAGAATTTCAGGGTGTTTCCTTCCAGTGTGGAATACCACCTTAAACTGGAAGGAAGGTTGATTTTCAGAAATAGAGAGGACCCTCTATCACCAGTCTGTTGTCCTACTGCTATTACTGTCACGTCTGGAATTTGGCTATTCTGGAAGTGAAATTCTACTTGGTCAGATTTTTGTTCAACCATGTGGCAGGTGCCGTTTAAACTAACATGGTTGACACTCTGTTTTAATTTTATTGGTCGGCTAGTCTGGGTCCAGAGGACCTTGTTTACGCAATCTATTAGGGGTGACAACCTTCTCAGGAGGTCATTCCCTAGTAAACAAGGGGTGCCCTCTGGGGTCACAACTATGACCGGGTGTTTCAACTTGTGTCGCCCGATCTTAATGTCCAAGTCTGCAGTCCCCTCCACGGGAATTTCCTTCCCGTCAAAGTTCTGCAGTTGTCCCGGAAGAGAGGTAAGAGGAATTTGGTAATTCTCTCCCCTTCCTGCATTCAGTTCGTCAAAGGCCCTTCTGGACAGAAGGGTAGCTTGAGATCCAGTGTCCACCAGTGCCGAGATTGTACCCTGCCCCTGTACTTGTACCGGGGCATAATATCTTCCCTCCTTCTCCTCAAGGGGGCACAGGTAATGTACATTTTTGGACAACTGGTGGGCTAACTTTCTGTTTTTGGACATTGCTAGCGAAGAGATTTGGGCAGAATTCTGTGGAGGGCCTTGGGAATCTGAAAGAAAAATTTGGCAACTGGAGATCAGAGCCATTGTGGGTTCCCCTGGCTCCGGTTCTGGGCCGCCCCCCCCTTTTTGGAGGCAGTCACCAGGATGGGTTTGAACCAGGGGATTTTCTTGCTGTTGGTTCTGGGATGAGATGGTGGGCGGCGGTAGCTCAGTCTCCACATCTCCCCAGTCTGGATTTGCATCCCTAGGAACCCATTTTTCTTTGGGAGGAGTTCCCCCCTCTCTGAAGGAGAAGATCCTTTTCCCAGGATCCTCTGAGGATCCCTCTCCCTCAAATTGGAAGATCTGTACCTCCTCCTCAAACTGAGTCTGTTTGGGTCTTTTGTTTCTCCTACCCCCCCTCTGCTCCTTAGGAGGCAGACTTTCAGGGGCCAGAGATTTTGTTTCCGGTTCCTGGGTTTCTAGGGGCTGTTTACAAGTGAGGAAGGAAGCTTCCTCCAAGGCTTTACACCCCCCTTCCCTTTGTGCCTCCTCCCTGGGAACCGGTGAGTTATCGGGGTGCTGCCCCCGTCATTGTTCTGGAGCACCAGGTCCAGAGTTGGGTGCGTTCTGCGCCGGCACGCCCATCTGAGGGTTCTGCTGAGCCCTCAGTATGTGACCCAGGTCCCGCGCCATGTTTTGAACCTGGCGCTCTAACTGGGAAACCCGCTCAGGCTGATACGGGGCCCTGTTTTCTCCCCTGGGCTGATCCCGGGAAGGGTAGCTGTCCCTCCTCTGGTAATACCCCGGGTTGGGAAGATTTGGGTACCCCTCCACCCTTGGCCTCCCCTCTCCCGGATTCAGTGGTCTGGGCTCAGGGAATTGGGGAAAGAAGGATGGATGGTTTTGGGGCTGAAAGTCGGGTGGATATCTGGGGAAAAAGTTCTGCCCAGGGTTTGGTAAATTTCTGCCCTCCTGTGGGAAGTTTGGAGGGAAGTTCCCTGGGTTAGGTGCTTGGCTTGATCCCCCCCCTTGGGCTGGAGGAGTCCACACATAACCCAGGATGGGTCGATTTCCCTTGTAACGGGGACTTACATAATCAGGAGAGCGAGGGACCCCATTTGTGGGGCTGCCTCCTTGGCTCCCTGTCTGTGACTGGCCCGAGGACCTTCTGGGCCTAGCATTATTAGGTGCAGGTAGGTTTTTAGGCCCCCCCATCTCCAAATCTAAAACGGGGGTGACCTTTACCTCTGCCACCTTGGCAGCAGCAGGGGTGGTGTTGGCTTTGGGGTTTTTCTGGGCATTACTTTTGCTATCTACCGGTTTCTGCACCTCATAGATCCGGGTAGCCTGTTCAATGACCCAGTCTAAAGATCTTTTCTCGTGAAAATCCCTCACGAGCTGGGTCATGATATATTTGGGCAAGGCATGGAAAAACGTATTAATAAATTCCCTGCTATCCGTGCGCACCCTTCTTGTGGTCTGTGCAAAAGCACGCTTTAACTCCTGCACAAATTCTTGTGGGGCCTGATCCTCCCCACATTGCAAATTGTAGGCTGCCTTGCGAGCCTCTTGAGGATTTCTGTGAACAGAAAAATGTTTCAAGATGGCCGCCTTATAGGTGGACCATCTTAAATGATTTTGGTCCTCCAGCCCCGCAAAGAAACTGGAGTATTCCGGGGAGAAGGTCCACTTTACATATTGAATACAGCTTTGGCTGTCCTTCAAATGGAAAGTCTCCATCATTTGTTCAAACAACTCTAAGTGCTCCCAAACAGAATACTTAGCGTTCTTATGGTAAGGCGTGATGACGCTCCTGATCGTCTTAATCTGCTTTAAGGGGTCCTTAAGCAAGGCCCTTTTTGCCTCATGGCCTTTTTGGTTCGGGTAACCCTTGTCCATTCTTCCTCGGACTCAGAGGCACTGCTTCCAGAGGTTCCCGTCTGTTCTTCCAGGTTTTCCCGGATTCTGCGAGCCTGGGAATGGCTGGCAGAATGTGGGGACCTGGTCTCCTGTGTCCTGCGCAGTTCAGAGGAGTCTTCAGATTCCTCCTTGCTGCCAGGATTTGATGGGTACCCCCTCCACTGACCTAACTGGGCAGAGGTTTTCAGGATGCCCTTAATGGGCCTACTCTCCTGGGGTTCCCCATTGAACTGTACTGTACTTGGGTGCCCATAACCGGATGCCCACCCCTCCATTCCTGAGTGGTACTGGCCTATGAGCCCCATACTTTTAGCTGGATAGTAATCTGCCATCCCTGCGGCCCTGTGCTCATGTGCGCCAGGGGACATGGGGGTGGTAGAGTCCAGGGACTGGGGGAGATGAAGGCTCCTGGTGTTAGGGCTCCTGCGGTTATGGTCAGGAGTCTCTCTTTCCCAGCGGACCTCATCTCTATCCGCCCCTGCTCCCTGTTGCAATGCAAGAGCCTGCATTTGTGCTTTCAGTTCCTCTGTTAAGGCCTTACTCGACTCTATCAGTCTCTCCTGCATCGCTACCTGTTGTTGGAGCCTATCATTGTGTTGACAGAGGGCCTCATTTTCCCTCTGTGCTTCCTGGTTGGTCCTGGAGAACTGGGCCAGTCTTTGCTGCAGGAGGGTTACCTCCTGAGCTGTGTCCCTATTGGCCTGCTCCTTTCTTGCTAGAGCATCCTCCACCCTCCTGGTGTGCTCTAGCAAGTTCTGGTGTTCTTTTTGGAGGTCACCCAGTCCCTGGTGGGTCAGGTGATTTTCTTCCATTTTTCTTTTTAAATGGCAGACTTCCTGGCCTAAGGTATCCCTTTCCTGACTGAGAGCCTGCATCTGTGCTGCCAGGTCGTCCCTTTGCCTTTGGAAGGCCCCAGCATTCTGGCGCTCCTGATCAAACTCTGCCTGGGTATCCAGATCTTTCAGAATTAGTTTGTTGCTCTCCGCCTTCACTCTATCCAGGTGGCCTTGCAGGGTGACTACCTGCTCAGCACATACCCTGTTGAAGTCCAGTTGTTGCTCCAGCTTTTTCTGGTTTTGCAGTAGGGAGTCCAAACCTTCTTGGTATTCCTTCTGCAAGGCCAGAAATCTGGTATTCTGTTCTACCTTTTCCTGTTGCAGCACATCCATATCCTTCTTTATTTTAATGATGTGCTGCCTACTATCATCTTCTGACTCCTGGCTCCTCTGCAGCCTCTGCTCGGAAGAGTCCAGATCAGATTGGGCCTTCTGTAATGCCATCTGTTGCCTATTTGCCAGATTTTGGCTTTCAGCACATCTATCCTGCATGTCTCCCATATATAGGTACAGGTATGCTGCTATCCTGGCAATCTTATTGTGTTCCTCTTTGGCTTTAGGAGCCATATATAGTTATCTCAGGGCCACATGTAAGGGACCCTGATCTCTATATATATCTGACCCTGTTTCAGTGACCTGTTGTGTGATGGCCTGCAACCACACATCCTGGCCCTGTTCGGTCCATTCACCTCTCACAAATAGCTTATGCAAGAGGTGCTCTCTGGCTATTTTCATGTCTACTAAGGTCGTCATTCTAGAGATTGGTCTCTGTCCTGACTTACAGAAGTTTGTATTTTATTTTTGCAGAACAGAACTTTTCTTGGAGTGTCCCTTTTGAGGAATGCTTCACAGCGTAATGCAGCGTGGTGATCCGACCGGATGTATGTATCCCGTCAGTTAGCACACTGTATTAAGCTGCACAAGTGGTAAATCTAACCCAACGTCTCGGCTCGAGCCCCCAATTTGTAAGAGGATTCAATTCAACACTACAGCTAAGTCAACGCCTAGTCTATAATACTGAATGAAAACCCTTATTGATATATCTTTATGTCCAGTTCATGCGTTCTGGATGACTACCCCTATATAACACCCCTCTCTTGGAATCCCCCTGACCCCACTGAGCCAAGAAGTAGTTCTGTTTTGCAAGTTTAAAAGGTTTATTTGATCATTTAAAATATATATATCACACTTTATAATAAATTAATAATTGAATAGCACACTTAATCTGATATGATAAAGATCAACAACGGAGAATCTGGCACTAGCACACTTCTTATAATCACTAATGAGTTGACATGAAATGGATAAGGTAGCACACTGGTAAATAGGAACAAAAGTATAATGTGGTAGAGGATGCTTTATGTAAGCTCAGGTGGATGCAATATTCAATGAATGCAGTACAGAAAATACTCAATATTATTTCAACCAAACAATGTAATCACTTTTCTCTGGCAATCCCCTCCCCCCCTTGATGCAAGGCAAGGAAATGGAAGGAAAACACACAGTTCTCAGAAATGCAATCAATGTAAATCAGTTCACCCCAGCAAGCTTACACGACAGAAGTTTAAAACACAGGCAAATGCTTTGATATGTGCTAGCAATGGATGAGAAATATGCTGGAAATGCTTTTAATTCCCTTTCAGAGGTTCAGGGTGAGTGGTATCTAGTTAATATTAGTCCAGGCTCACACTAGCAATGAGGCAGGGATAGTTAGCAGGTTAAACGAATTTCTGGCAAATTTCTGGCAAATGGAAGGCAAGCAGCAGCAGTTTTTACATGTGAAGAAATTTGCAAATCGCGGTAAAATTTGCGAATGCGTGTTCCGCGATTGCGGTAAAACTGCGGTTCTAGGTTCGTAGGAAAGCCACGATTCTAACCTTTCAGATGAAAGTTATTGCAAGTCTCTAGCACAAACGGTTGCAGAGATATGAGCGATTCTGTGAAGGTCGTTTTTCAGATTTGAAATTTTAAAGTTCAAAAAGACAAGTGCAGCTTGCAACTAGGGAATGACAAGTGACAGCTTTACAAATGACAGGTGACAGTTAGGAGGCAGTTCTACTTAGATTAAATAGATTGAATTATATTATTTTAACTAGGAGATTGGTTCTGCACAGTTTTCTAGGTACTCACACTATATTCTTGAGTGAAATGGGCCTCGCCATGGATCTGGTCAGGTTTTAAACTCGCCTCTGGTCTCTGCACTTCACAGTGATCTGGGTCAGCTCTCTCTGGTTCTCTGGTCTGGGTCTCTAGTTCTGGATAGATTGAAGTCTCTTGTTTGGCTCTCTGGAGGTTTGATGGAGGTAAAGTATGGATTTTTCCGGCAGAGCGTCCCGCTGCAGATGGAATTGAAGGTCCCTATCTGTCCTGTCTGTCTGCTTTTATGTGTTTAGAATGTGGGTGTGTTCTAGCATCACTGACCCTACCTCTCTCTCAGCTTCTAATTGGTCAAACTTCCATTTATCATTTGATTGGGGAATGAACTGTGAGTCAGAGGGATGTCATTTTATGGCTTGCAGATAGGACACTCCTCTGTCAGATTGCACACATTCTATATTTGATAATAAAAGACATATTTCACAGTTACACAGTTGCTTGAAATTACATATACATGGTGTGGCTGAATTTAGCCATGTCTCTGTCCAAATCTGCTGTTTCTAAGAGCTTGCATTCAGAAATGGCACATAATTGACTTTTTAACTGATTTTTCAATTTCTGACATTGACCCAACTTTACATACATGTGCGCAGGGAGTATGGACATTAACTGATGAAGTTTCAGACTTTTAACATGCATACATTTAGAGTAATATCCACTTTTCCGCTAACACCCCCCTGAACATACCACCGGTTCTAAAAACCTCTTAAACTGTGGGCAGAAAAATCACAAGAATTATGGTATCATTTATAAAATTTTCACATGTCCGCTCTATGAGTTATTCATCTTTTTAGAGTTATGTTCTGGCTCCAAAGGGGTGTGGTTTCCTCTCAGCACAAGGTAGAAATACTGGTTTATCCAGTTCTGCCAAGCCAGCTTGCTCTCACAGGCAGTGCTCCTCCCAGCTTCTGCCAAGAGGAAGCTACATTTTACGACTGCTGTAATAAAACCTTTGCCTGAGTCAGGAGAGGCTCATTGTTCAAGAGGAAGCCATTTATGATCCTCTCAATAAACCCTCTGCCTGGGTGAAGGGAGTTGCATTGTTCACTCTCCTGCAGAGCACAGGTAATTCAATTATCAGATAGATGGCATATCCTTAGTGTGAGCAGCAAAAGGGCAGCTAGGCCTGGGAACACAGCTGTGACTCAAGTTTCACTCCTGATGGGGGTAGTTGCCAGGCAGAATTCAGTTCCTTAAGCCAGGTTTCAGATAAAATGTCACTTTTTGTTCCCCAGTTCCTGCATTCAAATAAACTAAACATTTTCACATATGCAGCTAGAAGGCTGATTCTAATTTTAAAACTATGACATTTAAACAGTTACAAAGGCATGTGACACCAAACATAGGTCACTCATTTAATCTAAACATTTTCGATTTTAGTGTCTTTAAATCCAGTGCAACTTAAACTGCTGACTCCATAGCTCAGCCAGTTTTGTTATAAGCATTGTTCTGGGCTCTTCATTTCCCAGATTTTGTAGGCACACAACACTCCATTCTACCAAATGTCTGCTGGTGTCCAGTGAGTTTTTAGATGTGTTGCAATGTTTAAAATAGACAGTTTGAGCCTGCCTTCAGAGAAACACAGGGTGGTTTTAAACTGCCGGCTTTTGGATAGTGGTGAGTACTGGTACTGCACCCATTTTTGAGATTTAAGAATGAATTCCCCCCAATTCTAGGTTGCATTTGGCAATCAGCATTGCCATTCCCAATGGTTTCAGATTACTGTGCGGGAAGTCCAATGGTGGTTTTAAAGCGATTTGAAGCTAACCGGCGCTACTGTTTTTCCTTTGGCAACCCATTTCCCTCATGGCAACCCGGCCTTTCGTTCTCGCACTGGTGGGTGGCAAGTGAGGCAACCATTTCGGTGTGTGCACAAACTGCGCAGCTTTCCTGGATTTCGGCGCACATGTGGGTTTTCCGCCATCTTGAATTTTCTAAGCCCACAGCACCAAATGTTGTGGCATGATAGCTTAAACGTGGGTCAGGACACCCAACAATGGACAGGAAGGGCCCCTCTATTCTGGCTTCCCTGGCTCGTTGGATACCCTCCTGTGCGTGAAAAGGGAGTATTACCAACTGTGGAACAAAGCTCAAGCCTCCCACTCCCTTCCAACCCTCCACGATACCTCCTCCATGATTCCCCGTGAAGCCTCACCTTAGGGTTTGGAAGGATGAGCTCTCCATCCTGCTTCTGATGCAGGGGCGCGTTGAAACCCAGTTACTTCACTGGATTGAGGATTGATGGGAGTTCAGGTAAGCTTGACCTTTCAGGTAAGGCGCTGTAAAAGTTCTGTTCAAAAGTTCAAGCTTAATAATAATGTTCGTTGTCTAATTGCAGCAAGCGCTAATGCTTATGTCTTTTTCCCCTTAGGGGCCGGGGTTCAGAGTGCCGGAGATATGGCGCCGACCCGAAGTGAAACAGTTCTGGATGAGCGCTCAGGTAATGTCTTTGCATTCGCTCATTCAATGTCTTTGTCTTTTTTCCCCATAGGGGCCGGGGTCCGGAGATGCCAGGAAGCGGCAGGACCCGAAATGCAGTGGGAATAATCCAACAGGTAAGACTTAAAAGGAAACTGAGCTTTCCTTATTCCTTTTCTCCCTCTCACCTTTGTTCTTGTCTTTTTTCCTCTAGGTGCCGGGGCGTAGCTGAATCCGGAAGATCGCTGCTGAAGATGGAAGCGCCTTGCAAAGGTGAGTAAAATGCAGCGCTGCAGCGATCGAAACGAAATGCCTTTAAAATGATGTCTTCCTTTTCAGGGCCGTTGGAGAAATGACTCCGGGATGCAGATTTAGCAGGTAAGGGCTTTTCTTCTCCTATTCTCTTCCTTTCTCCCCTTGCAGGTGTTCCAGGATGCTGGCAGGCGTGGCTGAAGTCAGGATGCAGGAGCTGACACGGTGAGCGTCCAGCTGCTAGGTGCAGAACAACGCGAAGCATGTGTGGCTGTACGGGTGGGGTTTAAATAGCCTTGGAAGAAGTTCCTGGTATGTATCCTTCCACCAATCAGGTATGTATCCTTCCCCGACCACACCCGGGTGGTGAAGTAGTCCTACAGGTTAAGTAGTCCCATTCAGGCCTCAAGAGGGCCTGGATGAAGCAGCAAGGTCTGCATCAGGTAAGTGTGCACCCAAGCACTTAAACACATATCCTCTTCTATGAGCCTGGCGCCTAAGGCGCCAGGACTGGGGTCCGCTATGAGCCTGGCGCCTAAGGCGCCAGGACTGAGTCCAAAGGGCCCCGACTTGGGCCCGCTGAGACTTCCCTGGGGAAAATGATGTCTGCCTCTGGAGTTGCTGGGCCCGGCCTGGCTCCTTAGAGGTAGGCATCATGACAGTACCCCCCTCAAGGCCCCTCCCAAGGTCTTTTCCTCTGGGGGTTTTGGTTTGTGCGGGAATCTTCGATGGAATCTTTGAATTAATCGTGGTGCGTGAACATAGTTACTGGGTTCCCAAGATCTTTCCTGAGGTCCATATCCTTTCCAATCAACAAGATAGAAGAGTTTCGACTTAACTATCTTGGAATCTAAAATGTCTTTCACTTCGAATTCTAATTCTCCATCAATTTGGACAGGGCCTGGGGGCTCAGACAGTCTGGTTCCAGGTTGTACTGGTTTTAGAAGAGATGCTTGAAAAACGGGATGAATCCGCATGTTGGATGGTAAATCGAGTTTAAAGGCCACTGGGTTGATAATAGCTTTGATGGGGTAAGGCCCAATGAATCTGGGATTAAAAGTTCGCTGACCCTTGAGGGGTAGATGTTTAGTTGCTAGCCATACCTGATCTCCTACTTGGTAAGGAGGAGTTTTACTTCGGTGCAAATCAGCGTTTTCTTTATACTTTTTCTTGGCTTGCTGTAAGTGGGTTGTAGCTTCTTTGAAGGCTTGGGTTATTGTGGAATGTAGGTGATTTACTGCAGGCATCTCCAGGGTCAGAGGTGGATCTAGGTCAGAGGTCCGAGGATGGTGACCATACAGGGTATAAAAAGGAGTCTGTCCGGTTCCAGAATGCACTGAATTGTTGTATGCATATTCTGCAATCCAAAGGATGTCCTTCCAATTCAACTCGGATTGGTGTAACATGCACAGCAGATATTGCTCGAGAGTCTGGTTGGTTCTCTCGGTTTGTCCGTCGGTCTGGGGGTGGTGGCTGGTGGATAACTGCACGTCTATTTGTGCTAGTTGGCAACATTTCTTCCAAAAGTGGGAGATAAATTGACTTCCACGGTCTGAGACTAATATGGAAGGGAAACCATGTAACCGCACTATATTTTCCATAAATTCCTTGGCCAAGGTGGAAGCTGACGGCAATCCTTTTAAAGGGATAAAATGGGCCATTTTGGAGAATAGATCCACTATTACGAGAATCGTGTTGTAACCACCACAAGGAGGCAGGTGAGTTATAAAGTCCATTGACAAGGTGTGCCAAGGTGCTGGTGGAATGTCCAAAGGTTGAAGTAGGCCGGCTGGCCTTTTCTTTTGACTCTTATTTTGGGCACAGATTCCGCAAGACAACACAAATGACTTTATGTCTTTTCTCCAAGAAGGCCACCAGAATTGGCGTTTGATCTTTTCTTCTGTTTTCGCGATACCGGGGTGTCCTTCCATTAATGATTCATGATGACGGGTAATGACAAGTTCCTGCAATTCTTTACTTGGCAGAAATAACTGCTCTTGGAAGTAGGGTAAATCATCCTTAACGGTGTAGTGAGGACCCTTTTGACTCCATTCCAGTAAGGCAGAAGAGTCAAAAAGCTGTTTTACTTGAGCTTGGATGTCCTCAATGGTTTGCAATGAAGTCAAGCCCAGAATTCTTTGTTCCGGTATGATTGGCACAGGTTCTAAACTCGAATTGGGTTCTTCCATGCCTATCCGGGATAAGGCATCTGCCTTACCATTCTTGCAGCCAGGGCGATAGGTAATTACAAAATCAAATTCCGCAAAGAATAAAGCCCATCGGAGTTGTCGCGAAGATTGAGCTTTGGCCGTCTTTAAATACTGCAAATTTCTGTGGTCCGTAATTACGGTGATGGTGTGTCTTGCACCGAGAAGATAGTGACGCCAAGCCTTGAAAGCTGATTTAATAGCCAGTAGTTCTTTGTCGGTAATTGCGTAATTGAGTTCAGGTGGAGAGAATTTTCTGGACCAAAAGGCTACAGGGTGTAGTTGGTTAGTTTCTGGGTCTCTTTGCGACAGGACAGCTCCCATGGCCGAACTGGATGCATCGGTTTCCACGATATAAGGGAGATCTGGGCGTGGGTGCTTCAATACAGGTGCAGAGGTGAATTTGGTTTTCAGGTCCTGAAAGGCTTGTTCAGCCTCAAGAGTCCATTCAAAGCGTTTGTTTTTCTTTAGGAGAGCTGTGATGGGTTGAACAGTTCGAGAAAATTCCGGGATGAACCTTCGATAGAAATTGGCAAAGCCAAGCATGCTTTGCACTCCCTTCACAGAGCTAGGAGATGGCCATTTGAGAATGGCGTCCACTTTCCGCGAGTCCATTCGGATTCCTTGAGGTGTCAGGATGAATCCGAGAAACTCCACTTCTGTGGTATGAAAAACGCATTTTTCGAGCTTGGCAAATAATTTGTTCTGGCGCAATTTCTCAAGAACTGCCCTAACATGGTTTCTGTGATCAGATTCTGAGGAGGAATACACCAGGATTTCATCAATATAAACGATGACACAAACATCGATAAGTTCCCGAAGAACATCATTCATGAAGTACTGAAAGGCGGCAGGTGCGCTGCACAAACCGAAGGGCATTACTTGATATTCGAAGAGCCCAAATTTGGTGCGGAATGCAGTCTTCCACTCGTCGCCCTCTTTTATACGTACCAGGTGGTAAGCTCCTCGGAGATCTAGCTTGGTGTACACACGAGCATCTTTTACTTGGTCTATAAGCTCAGGTATCAGGGGCAAAGGGTAACGATTCTTAATCGTTATCTGATTTAGGGCGCGGTAGTCAATACAGGCCCTAAGGTCTCCTTCCTTTTTAGGTACGAAGAACAAAGCGGAAGAGACTGGTGACTTTGATGGGCGAATGAAACCATTGGCCAGATATTGATCCAAATACTGGCGCAAATGCAGGTTCTCAGGTCAGTAAGAGCATAAATCCTACTACAAGGTAGTTGTGCAATGGGTACCAAGTCGGTTTGGCAATCGTAAGATCGATGGGGAGGTAAGGTGTTAGCCTGCTCTTTCTGAAAAACGTCTTGGAATTCTTGGTATTCAGATGGTAGCTGTACAGTGGTGGAAGTTACAGAGGCTAGACCCATAGCTGGATTCCTTGGGTAACAGGTTGGTTCACAATCAGGAAAAGTTATCTTCTTTGCTCGCCAGTCTATTCTCGGATTATGTGTTTCTAACCAAGGGATTCCAAGAAGTACTTGAAATTGTGGGGCCTTGATCACATCAAACACGATTGCTTCCCGATGTCCGTCCTGACCCACCAGAGTGATTTCAACTGTGGAATGCGTTACAGGCCCTGAGGCTATTTCGGTTCCATCAACTGTAGTAATTACATCTTGGGCTACTTTCGGGCGGAGAGGAAGCTTAATCCTGGAAGCCAATTCACGGTCTATGTAATTTCCAATAGCTCCACTGTCTATGTATACTTTTATAGCATGCAACTGCTGAGGCTGTTTTGGGTTCACAAGCACCATTGGCATGACAAAATGCGAGGTCAAAGAGTTTGTTTTCAAGCTCGGCAAGCGGACCCCTACGCTTGTCGGGCTAGGTCGTTTCCCGAAACAGGTGTCAATAACTCATTATCAGTGGCTCCAACAACCTTCTTGGGTGGTTTAACTGGACAACTTTGAAGAAAGTGACCGTAAGTTCCGCAATACAGACAAAGTTGCATTTGTCGCCTTCTCTCTCGTTCCTTCTTCGTTAATGGTCCTTTAACACTGCCTATTTGCATAGGTTCGGAAACGTCAGTACTCTTGGAGTTAACGTGGGTCTTGATAGGTACTCTGGTTTCATACTTGAGCCGATCTGCTTTTCTATTTTGAAGTCTGTGATCAAGTTGAACCACTAAGTCTATGTAGTCTGCGCAGGCCTGGGGTGGATCTACTCTCTGAGCTATAACATCTTTAAGCTCTCCGCGCAGGCCTCGATGAAACAATGTGATCCTTTTATTTTCAGGCCATCCGGTTTCCACAACTAGTCTATTAAAGGTGGCGATATAGGACAAAAGATCCTGATTACCTTGTCGTAAGGATAGCAGTTCGTTGTCAAGGGCCTGTCCCTGCGAGTGTCGAGCGAACAATCTTTCCATGCTGGCCTGGAAGCCCTGGAAATCCCGGAGAATGGGATCATCCTGATTTACCAATGGAATAGACCAATCGGCAGCACAGCCACTGAGGTAAGATAGTACAAAGGCTACTTTGGTCTGGTCATTGGGGAAGGCCCCGGGCCTGCATAAAAAGTGTAAACGGCATTGGTTCATAAAAACGGCATATTTCTTGGGATCCCCCGCAAAACGTTCCGGCGGGGCAAAGGCATGTGTCCAGGTAGATTGATTTGTACCGGGTTATTCGAACCCATTGTTGTAGAAATATCTCCGGAAACAGGTAAAGGAGTGTGCTCTGCCTGGCCCTGCAATAACCTTTTGGCCAGATCATCAGTTCTTTCCTTGGATAGGATTAGTTCCCTTCTGAGAGCATTAGTCTCCTGGCGGGCTGAGTGCACTTCTGCCCGTAATTCCCCTAAAAGATGGGCCAGCTGATCTGTCTCGGAAGTCTCCATAGCGCCCAGGTGGGAAATTGTGGTAAGGCTTCGCGTTCTGTAACGCTCACCTGGTTCTCACGGAGGCGCGGCGTCGAAGGCGCAGAACTCTGAAGATGGACAGGAAGGGCCCCTCTATTCTGGCTTCCCTGGCTCGTTGGATACCCTCCTGTGCGTGAAAAGGGAGTATTACCAACTGTGGAACAAAGCTCAAGCCTCCCACTCCCTTCCAACCCTCCACGATACCTCCTCCGCGATTCCCCGTGAAGCCTCACCTTAGGGTTTGGAAGGATGAGCTCTCCATCCTGCTTCTGATGCAGGGGCGCGTTGAAACCCAGTTACTTCACTGGTTTGAGGATTGATGGGAGTTCAGGTAAGCTTGACCTTTCAGGTAAGGCGCTGTAAAAGTTCTGTTCAAAAGTTCAAGCTTAATAATAATGTTCGTTGTCTAATTGCAGCAAGCGCTAATGCTTATGTCTTTTTCCCCTTAGGGGCCGGGGTTCGGAGTGCCGGAGATATGGCGCAGACCCGAAGTGAAACAGTTCTGGATGAGCGCTCAGGTAATGTCTTTGCATTCACTCATTCAATGTCTTTGTCTTTTTTCCCCATAGGGGCCGGGGTCCGGAGATGCCAGGAAGCGGCAGGACCCGAAATGCAGTGGGAATAATCCAACAGGTAAGACTTAAAAGGAAACTGAGCTTTCCTTATTCCTTTTCTCCCTCTCACCTTTGTTCTTGTCTTTTTTCCTCCAGGCGCCGAGGCGTAGCTGAATCCGGAAGATCGCTGCTGAAGATGGAAGCGCCTTGCAAAGGTGAGTAAAATGCAGCGCTGCAGCGATCGAAACGAAATGCCTTTAAAATGATGTCTTCCTTTTCAGGGCCGTTGGAGAAATGACTCCGGGATGCAGATTTAGCAGGTAAGGGCTTTTCTTCTCCTATTCTCTTCCTTTCTCCCCTTGCAGGTGTTCCAGGGTGCTGGCAGGCGTGGCTGAAGTCAGGATGCAGAAGCTGACACAGTGAGCGTCCAGCTGCTAGGTGCAGAACAACGCGAAGCATGTGTGGCTGTTCGGGTGGGGTTTAAATAGCCTTGGAAGAAGTTCCTGGTATGTATCCTTCCACCAATCAGGTATGTATCCTTCCCCGACCACACCCGGTGAAGTAGTCCTACAGGTTAAGTAGTCCCATTCAGGCCTCACGAGGGCCTGGATGAAGCAGCAAGGTCTGCATCAGGTAAGTGTGCACCCAAGCACTTAAACACATATCCTCTTCTATGAGCCTGGCGCCTAAGGCGCCAGGACTGGGGTCTGCTATGAGCCTGGTGCCTAAGGCGCCAGGACTGAGTCCAAAGGGCCCCGACTTGGGCCCGCTGAGACTTCCCTGGGGAAAATGATGTCTGCCTCTGGGGTTGCTGGGCCCGGCCTGTCTCCTTAGAGGTAGGCATCATGACAGAGAACTCCATGTACACTATAGCAGCACAACAGGGGGCATCGTGTGATATGATGGCTCAGGCCGTGGATAGGGTGGCCACTTGCATTCTCCCCCCTGAAAGGCAGGTAGAGCTCCAGCAGCAGACAACAGAGTCCATTTGCTACTCATACAGGGAGGACATGTTGGCGTACAATAGGGACCGACGGGCTGGAGTGGAGACTCTGCGCACAGCCATATCTGCAGAGTCACAGGCCCACAGGGATGCCCTGAGGTTAGAACACAGGTCCCTCAGAGATACTATGGGTGAACATGAGGTGTCCCGGAGTACAAGGTCAGAACAGGAGCTGGAGCAGCTGACACACACACTCTCAGCTGAGCTCCAGGCAACCCGTCAGGAGATCTGGGCATCACACAAGGCCATGCAGGCAGAAATACGTGCTACCCGTGAGGTGCTGTATGGGGATCTCCGTACCATCATCCTGCAGAACCAAACCTTCCACACCTGCTTGCTTGCTGCCATGGAGGAGCATGCCAGGGCTTTGCGTGGTCTGCCTCCCATATCACGCCCACCTTCTGTTGTAGCACCAGAGGGTGATGACAGAGACGGCAGTTCTCCCACTTTAGCGTAGCCGTGCAGGCCATGAGCCCATGGATTTTTTTTTCTCAACATCCACGCATGTGGGTGTTGGGGTGCACCCTGTACCTCGTCCCTCCTGGGTGGCCTCCTCCCCCCCTGGTCCACAGATGGCCATTTTTGATTTAATTTAATTTTTTTTAATGTTACAGTGTGTTGCTTTGTGTGGCTCCCGTAGGCATCCACTGTGTATTCCAGCTGGGCACATGCGGGCTTGTCCTGTCTTTGGGTTAGAAACTTGGGTTCCTGACACACACACCCCTCCTGCTTCCCCTTTCCATGGGCTCGCAAAGGGTGTGACCAAGTGAGAGTAACTTACACAGTGACATTGGGCTCCCATAAGTTGTGTGGGTAGTCTGTAGTCCAAACTGTGTATACATCCCTAGTGGAGATTGTTGTTCAATTCTCCACTGCATGGTGGATTTATATATGGTTCTACATCCATGACTTTTTCCTTATATACATGTACCTTCTTCATGTCTTAACAAGCACGTCTCCTTTGCAGATGCAGTTCATGTTGTATGCAGTACACTGACACATTTACCTACCAGCAACACTCTGCAGTTGGAAGGGGTTGATGTGATGCCTTAGTCAGGTTGTGACACTTGCACTACTTTAATTTTGTACTGTCATATGTTGCCACTGTTTGATCCTGACTGATGTTTTGTCTTGCTGGTAAGTATTTGTTCATGTGTGTTATTTTCTATTTATTACTGAGAGGAAATCATCTGTGGCCTGTTTCCATTTGGGACAGTGCACTTTGTGACACTTGTGTCATGTGTTTTGCATTCATTCGGTTGCTTTCACATTGCATGCCATGCCATGGTGTGTTGGGTAGCTGAGATGGGGAGGGGTTGGGTGACATGCCACTATTTTGATGTGGTATTTTGCAAGGGGGTAATCCTTCATGCTGCATGAATGTGTGCCTTTTACTGACACGGCATTGGGTGTCTTTGAGTAGCTAGGGGTGCACACCATGTAGCACCTCCAGGTGAACAATCTCAGGCTGGTATGGTTGTGACAGTTGACTGTCCCTTTTATCATCATCATTGATTGTCAGCTGGTATGTGCCAGGGCTGTGTGCACTCCGCAGGGGTGGGATTTTAGGTGAAGTAATTTGCCACAAACTGGGTATGGGCTGCCTCACCACGTGCCCTTTCACCTCCCATGGGCAGCGGCCATGCATGGGGTTGGGGATGTGGGGGCACCACCATGACCACCGGCATGCCCCGCTGGGTTGCAACGTTGTGCAGGACACATGCTGCCACTATGATCCTGCACACTACGGGGGGCGCATATAGCAGCTGCCCACCAGAGCGGTCAAGGGAGCGAAAGCCTGACTTGAGCACTCCGAACATGCGCTCCACTATACTCCGGGTTGCAATATTGGATGTGTTGTATCTTACCTCGGGTGGTGTGGTGGGGTTCCGAATTGGCGTCATCATGTAGGTGGTCAGAGGGTAGGCACTGTCCCTGGGGAGGTGATAATGGTTGTCATTAGTGGGGTTTTCACGTTTTTCAGTGTCTGACATGCATGCATGTGCAGAGGCATTTATACTCACCAATTAGCCATGTGTCGCCATGCCGCCCAGCTTCCAGGTCCCAGTTTAGGTGTGACATTCTGAATATGACACTATCATGGCTGAACCCTGGATAGTTGGCATATACTGAGGTGATGATTCCCTTGGCATCACATACAACCTGCACGTTGATGGAATGCCAGTGCTTGCGGTTTCGATAGATGTGCTCAGTGGCCCTAGGAGGACGTAGAGCCACATGGGTGCAATCAATGGCACTTAGCACTTTGGGGAAGTGTGCCACCCCGTAAAAGTCCTGGACGACAGCCTGCCTTTCTGCAGGTGTTCTGGCCATGTATATGTGCCTATGAACTGAGGGGCATGCAGTCATGATGGCCAACACCTGGTGTAGGCAGCGTGACTGTGTGGCCTGTGACATACCCCCAACTATGGCACTTGTCCGGTGAAATGACCCAGTAGCCAAGAAGTGCAGTACATTGAGCACCTTTTCCAAGGGGCTCAGTGCTTGGGAGCACAGGGTGGGTGATATGAGGTCATCCTCCCACTCCCTGACCAGTTCTAGGATTATTTGTGGTGGAAACCTGTACCTCCCATACACCTGGTCATCAGGCATCCCAAAAAGGCTGTTCCTGGGTAATAAAATGCAGGGCCTGGCTATCCTCCTCCTCCTGCGGTTTTCCACGACCACTGCTGCGAGGAACGGTATATTCATTGTAGCGTATGAGCTTGTTTGTTGTTTGCACGCACTTTTATGCTGCGCGGGGCCGCTTACGCCTGCTTCCTTCTGGCGTACGTGTTTCCGGATTAGCGTGTCTTTTTTGGCGCATGCCTTTCCCCTGTTCGATTCCATGAATATGTGTTGTTAGCGCGCGTGTGGGCGTTGCAAGCATTTAGCTCCTGTACTTCCCCCGTAACGTCCACATTTTCACGCGTTGTTCCCCATTCCGCGTGTTATGCCCCATGTCCCACTCACTTTTCTTGTGTGTGCTACATGATGTGCACTTTCCCTGCCGTTTAGTGACATGTGCGCCCGCATGCGCCACCCACGGATTTGGCGCACATCCCAGGTTTTACAAGCGCAGCACATTCCATGAATCGATGAACGGCTGCGTGTGCGGCTTTAGCACGCGTACGCTGCGTTTTTCATGATTGCGCTCCCCTTTTCAGCGCACATTTATTCCATGAATTACCCTGTATGTCTCAGGCTGATTTGTTGGAATTCGACCCTGCTTACATGACTTTTCCTAATGGCTGGGTGTCTACAAGTGTCCCCTCCACAGGTTCTAGTATGGAGTCTGTTCTCTTTGCCTGTCTGCTTAATGCCCGCTCCCTTCTACGCATAAGTTTCACATGCTCTCATTACTACAGGATTTTTCGCAAAATCTTGTCTGTGTTATTGAGACGTGGCTTACGGCCACTTCTGGTCCAGACTTGGTTCATAGTCTGCCGGATGATTATTTGATCCTTCACACAGACTATTAAACAACTCACCACGGAGGTGGGGCCGCCTTAATTTTTGTACATACATGTTCTTGCTTCCTTATTCCATTAACTCTTGACATTGAGTTTATGTTGGTTAGAGTACTGATCTCTCCGTCTTTTAAATTGCATCTTTTTTTATAGGAGATCGCCATCCCCCTAAACCTGAACATCTTTGAAAAAGGCATTGTTTTTCCAATATTTCAGATATTGCCTTAGGCAATCAGATATAATGAAACAAAATCATTGGAATTATGCAGATGTGGGAAGTGATCTTAACTTGTCGGCCCCCCGTTGCAAGGCACATAAGCACATACATAACAGATAGGATTCACAATGACATACGGAATTAGAATCTGGCAAAATAGCTCAGTGAGTTGCGCACTTGCTGCAGTGATCTGCAGGTCATAAGTTCAAATCTCAACTCTGCCTTAGTAAAGCGCATAATTGCTATATAAATAACACATCATTAGATCCTACTGGTCACCAACATTGGGATGCTGAGTTAAGATGATCATCACTTCCCACATCTGCTGAATTTCAAGGGTTAATTGCATTAAATCTGATCACATTATCTGTCCCTTAGCTAAAGTTTTTTCATTGAATATATATATTTTTTTATTGTGATTTTTGTATGCTTTGTGTGAAAGGTTTTGTGAACTATATTGTAGCGCACTGCGGGCTACGCGCTAATACGGTTATGTGACTAGAAGTTAATGATGCACACCCGTACTGTGTGGTTGTGATTATTTGATGTGTGCAGAATCGCGCTTACACCAGACATTGTGACCTGACAACAGCGATGAGGTGTTAACCCTCATGGTCGCTGCACTGTTCTCCGTTCTGGCATCTGCTCGGGAGAGAGCATGTCCCCTGAGCATCCCTCCCCACGAACGAAGATCGGGAAGTGGAGACACTTCTTTCCCCTTCTGTAATGGCTTGGCAGTCAAAGAACGGTGGTCTGGAGGGTTGCCCCGAGCAATGCCAGTGGTTAAGATTCATTCTAAACCTTCCAGCCATCACCTCTTTGTTTTTGCTTTTGACGCTGCCAGTAATCCAGCTCACAAACTCCGGGAAGAGTGGAGAACCCTGCTGAGCCAAACCTGGGCCCAGATTCACACGCTGCTGCCTGCACCAGGATTCAGAACTAAAGGTAGGAACTCTAGTCTCTGCAAGACCCCACCATAAAGCAGAGGGGGTACTCCTGGCCTGCACACCTACTGCATGCTCCAGACCAAAGCTAGAGGCAGGAACTCCAGCTCTACAGCGCCGCCCCAGCATCTGTATTTAATGAAGTAAAAGGCACACTGCAGCCCCAAACCTGTGTGCATAAGGCCATCGCTACTCACAACCACCTGAGAGGTGCACCACAGTCCCCAGAAGAAAACCCAGAGGGACAGATCCTCATCCACTGGTAGCAACATGAGTGCCCCTGTGCAGGCCCAAGACGCTGTCGCAACAGCACCACAGGAAAGGGGCGCAATCCTGCTGCTGTCGCTACTCCCTCTCGACACGACTAACACTACCAGCCTGGCACCACGATGGATCAGATGGATGAAGGAGTTTGATGCAAACCTCTGCGCCTACTGCCCACAAGAGGACAAGCGTATTATAGGCCTACTCACCATCACAGCTGACCCGGAGGTGAGGGACATCATCTTTGAACTGCCAGAACACATTGAATACTCGTACCTGGACCTAAAACTCATACTGAACAAACACTTTGCTGTGTACAAGAATGTAGACTACAAAAGGTATGTGTTCCACACTACAATGCAACTCCCGGGAGAGAGCATGGACAAGTGTGCCTCAGATCCAGAATGAATCACTGCAAATGTCACCTCTTCTCGAAATGACGAAGTCATCAAGACGCAAGTCATCGCAGGTTGCGAATCAATGATCCTGAAGAAGAAGTTGCTGCAGATGCCGCACACTGGCAGAAATACTCATTCTAGCAAGAACAACGTCAGCACTCACCTTCAGGTCTCCAACCTGAGCAAAACCCACACGGTACGAATAAAAGAGGAGGCAGTTAACAAGATTGCGACCCTGCCACAAATCACCAAAACAGAGAAACAGCAATGCTTCCGATGTGGCTACGACCTCCCGCATGACAGATCTTGCCCGGCCATTGGCCAAATATGTTCTGCGTGCAAAGGTGAAGACCACATCAGAATGATATGCCACAACCCCAAAGCATCCAGACATAGCTTAGCAGAACATGGGACACACTGGCACAGGACGGCCCCCCGACCTCCACGCAAGTAAAGGACTAGGTACACAGAGAGGAGACACAACAAGGAAAGATGACACACCAGATCGAGACGGTCCCTCTCCCCAGAGGCACGCCGAAAAAGGAGAAGACAGATCCATCACCTACGCACCAGCACACTATCCACAAGTGGATCAGAATCCAGATTCAGCACTGAGCAACAGAAAAGAGGGTATCTATATGCCCTGAGAAACCCAACATCCTCAGAACATAGCCCCACACTGCTGATCACCATACAAGGGATAGAATTTGAATTCCTGTTGGACTCAAGTGCCACAGTCAATGTGGTGCCAGAATGTGAATTCCGCAAGCTCACACGTGCACCGAAACTAAAAGAGGCCCGGGTGGACATCTACGCCTACGGAGCAAAATGGCCACTCCCTTGCCTAGAAGCCTTCACAACCACGTGCCACCATAAAGACAAACAAGACCGGGTGCTCATTCACGTCCTCGTCACGGAAGCCTCCTGCGGATGCATACTAAGTTTTAAATCAGAGATACAAATGGGACTCATCCACATACTATACCAAGTGTTGGCAGACAAATACATCAGTCCCACCGCCAAAGTTGCAGACAGTTTCCCGAACCTCTTCAAAGGCATAGGAAAACTGAAAGAGGGCAAAGTTCAGCTGCACATTGACAAATCGATAAAGCCCATTGCACAACACTACCGGGGAATCCCCTTTAACATTCAACATCAGATAGAAAAGAAACTGTTCGCTGTCATAGTACCAGCATCCGGCCCAACCCCATGGATCTCTGCAGTATTGCTGGTACAAAAAAGGGACCAGAAAGACATATTAGACTATGTGTAGACATGCGAGTGCCGAACAGTAATACTATGCGAACACCAACAGTCGCCACTCATCACAGATATGATGCACCTACTCAACAGAGCGAAATTCTTCACTCGCTTAGACTTAAACAAGGGATACCATCAGGTGGAAGTGGGAGAAGTGTCCTGCTACATCACAACCTTTGCTAGACACTTGGGACTCTTCCGCTATAAACTGTTTTAACTTTGGAATATCCTCAGCCGCCGAGATATTATACGCATCCCACACTGTCTCAATTACAGCTACGACATCTTTGTCTTCGGTCAGTCACAATAATCCCATGATACGATGCTCATGAGAGTGTGCTCAGCCGTAAACAACACAAATTTGAAACTGAACAAAAAAAAATGCATTTTTAACATGACAACCCTTACATTCTTTGGTCATATTTTTTCTGAGAAGGGCATACAACCTGACCATGACAAAATCGGGGCACTGACGGAAGCACCCCACCCGACAAACATTGCAAAAGTGAAGTCCTTCCTAGAACTGATGAGCTACTGCAGGCAATACTTACCAGACTTCGCCTCTACTAGCGCCCCACTTTGAACTTTGACCAAGAAAGACGACATGTTTGTCTGGGAGGAAGCTCAGCAAAAGGCGTTTGATAAGATCTGCAAGGATATTGCCACGGCCGTCTGCATGTCATACTTCTACCCCAACATGCACACAGAGGTCACAGTCTATGCCAGTCCTGTGGAACAGTGAGCCATTTTAGCCCAAAACTCTGGCATCGAATAAGCAAGCAAAAAAATAGTGTCATACTAGAAAAAACCTCACTGAGGTGGAACAGCGGTACCCGCAAGCAGGGAAAAAGCACATGCAGTAGTATGGGCATGTGAACACTTCCACCTGTTCCTATATGGCAAGCCATTCACCGTCAACATGGACCACCAGGCCCTGGTCACCATATACAAGAAACCTATCGCACAGATGCCCCCCCCCCCGGATCGTACGATGTGGGCTCTGTATACAAGAATATTGTTTTAACATTATACACAAGCCTGGCAAGGACGAAAATCTGGCAGACTTCCTATCCCACCACCCACTGGCCAGACCCCAAACCACTAAGAACCATGCAGATGGATTTGTCAATTACGTCATCCACCATGCCATACCGCAAGCCATCCCCATAGCTGAACTAGTGAAGTGCACCAATGCCAAGCAAAGCTGGCCCTTGCAACTTCCAGCTTTCAAAATGGCCAGTGGAAATCAGTGGCGGCCTCAATAGGAGACAACCAGACGATTGACGCACAACTCTTCAAAACACTAGCCCGATTAAAGGAAGAACTGTATCGCCCTCATCCCAGATACTCAAAGGGCACTGCATAGTGCTACCGTTATCCCTGCACCAGAGGGCAATAGACATTGCGCACACAAGCCACAGGGGCATAGTGTCAAAAAAGAGAATGCTTCGGAGGAAAGCATGGACAAAAACATTGAGAGCACACTAAAGGCCTGCCACATCTGCCTTACCTTACAGCCACATCAGTCCCGGAACCGCTCCACATGATGCCATTCCCTGAAGGAATCTGGGAAGAGGTTGCAATCGACTATTTCGGCCCGCTGAGCTCAGGTGAATACATTCTGGTGGCGCTCAATGAACATTCAAGGTACCTAGAAATGAAAAAATTACACTCCATTGCCACCACGTTTGTGATCCCCGCTTTGGACCAGATCTTCTCTGCCTATGGGTTCCAAAGGTGGTAAAACCAGACAACGGCCCACCATTCACCAATAATAACTTCCGGAACTTCACCAGCTACATGGCATTCCACCACAGGAAGGTCACCCCTCTGTGGCTCCAGGCAAACGGAGCAGTGGAACAGTTTGTGGTGAATGCCAAGAGGGCCGTCAAGATCGCCAACATCACCCACATGCCTGCTGAACAGTCCCTATGCCACCTTCTTCGGGCCTACCAGAACACTCCCCAAGACTCCACTGTGATGTGCCTGGCAGAACGTATGTTTGGTCACCCCATACACTCCAGAGTGCCCCATGAAGGACAACCCACAAGGGAATACCCGCCGGAGCAGGAGATTCAGGAAAGGGACGACAGGGCAAAGGAAAGAATGAAAGACAGCGCTGACCGCAGACGCCACTCACAAGAAGGAAATTTGAAGGTGTGAGACCAAGTTTTCAAATGGCAGAGACAGTCCCACAAAGACACCCCATCGTTTGACCATCGACCCATCACCATCATCCGCCTGAACAGATCGATGATTACCGCCGAAAGAGCAGACAGACAGGTGACAAGAAGCAAGTCTTTCTTTAAGAACACTCATGGAGAGCTTCTGGAGACAGAAGAGGAGCAGAGCGAAGGAGAGATACGCATTAGAGAGTCGGGATACACATGAGACAAAGAGGAGTCGGAGACAGAGTAGCGGGTCAATGCTGAGGAGATGCCGGCTGAGGAGGTGACACCCTCCCAACCCGACGGCAGGCCCTGCTGCACCATCGTGCCACCCAGACGATGGATTGAAGAGATGGGGGGAGATGTAGCGTCCTGCATGCTATGCTCTCATACGGTCATGTGACCAGAAGTAACGTGGCTGGAGGCGAGCGTGGCAATAAATCAGTTAACGTTGCACACCCGTACTGTGTGGTTGTGATTATTCGGTGAGCGCAGCATTGTCGGCATGCCAGGCTTTGAGACCTGACATATATCACACTTTAATTTTTTTTTTTAAAGAAATTCTTTCACCCTCCGATCTGGTTTTGATAGGTTCATCATCTCAAAAGAAAAAATACCATCTTTAAATGCTGCAGATAGAGTGGTGTCCTCATTATTGTTCTGTCATCACATGGTCATAAAATGGAAATAAATTCTAACGGCTGTCCACTCAAATCTTTAAATCATGAATGCTCATGACTATTTTTTTATAGTGTCAATGCAACGTATCACATGTACTGTCTTCTTCTCTCTCAGTCCACAGCATTACGTGGCATTGGCAGATGAGTGATTTACAAGTGATATGGAACAAGAACATTATTCTGTGCTGACCTACTATGTATGGTGTTCCATGATATGGTATGATGTGTTGTGGTGTGCCATGTGCTTTGTTACCCTGTTATTATGCCACATTAGGTTATGATGTCATACTCCTCTACGTTATTCTTTGATATGCTATTTTTTGTTTTGCTATTCTATTCTGTATTATTTTGCTAAGTACGTAGATGAGATACTTTGCTGCTCAGGACTTACTCTACCTGTGAACTCCTCCTGACTGTATATTTTATCTACGGAGAAAAAAGCCATGTTGTACGTTTTCAGTGCTGGGTATTCCTTTAAATGTAAGTCGGCAAATGGTGTTTTGGTACATGGGGGCTTGTCACCACAAGAAAACTTTTGAACACCTCTCAACACTTACCCAGCCTACCTGAAAAGAAGTCTTCGATAGGAATTGGATTTTTTAGTGGAAAGGGACAGGTGGGTGTGTTTGGCATCATGTGCTGTTTCTTTCCTCCACTGGAATACAACTACCATGCTTTCCTCTCACAAGCCCAACTACCCCAGTCCTTAAAATGTCTAAGCGTTTGGATTAAAACCACACATTTACAATTGCCTCTCCACGAACAGTAACAATAGAACATGTATTTGAAAAGTGCCATTTCCCTGCTATTCAGCAGCCCCGCTGCCTCCTCTTGTCACCTCCTCTAAGCAGATTCCACACCTAACCGGGAACCAAGATCACTCTGCTGCCCTTACTTAATTGGGGACAGTAACTATAATCTAGGTACAGAAGGGTGTAAAAAGCTGAATTATCCTTTTAGCTGGGAAAAGTAACTGTAACCCAGGGAGTGGAGGGTTGAACAAGCAGATTTGTGCAAATAAACGCTGAGGAGGTCCCGCTTCAGCCCAAAAAACATGCAGACTACCCCACCTAGATAGCCACCCACATAAAGCTCCTAGTAAATCTGAACGACCTTCAGGTAGCCTGGTCCAGGGCGGGTAGTCCTACCAGAGAAGCCACAGAGCAAGGTCCACTGTTAATTGAGAGCACCCTTTTTGAGAGTTTTCCCTGCCTATGGCACCTGGCCATCCCGGGACATTAGTGGCTTAGGGAATGAGTAGCAAGTAATTTATTCTATTCTCTCTTCGCGATGGTCAGCATAGGAAAGCCTCTTTTATTCAGACTGAGCTGGTGAAAGCAAATGGCAACGCTTGTTGAGGCTTGTAAAGGTCCCTCATTGACTGTTTCCATCTTAGGTGTTAGCGTTTCCAGTTTTTTGCAAGTGAGGGGAAAAGAAGCATAGCTATCATCCAAAAGCAGACAGGAGTGGGGCCATCATTTTATAATAAAATGCGTTTTTATGCCAGATACCTCCCTTCTACTTATAAGTGCTGTGATTATAGGCGGCTGCATTCCCCAATTTAGCATGTACTCAATTGATCAACTGAAGGGTATTTACGTGCTGGACCTAAAGGGCGATCTAGTACCCAAATCATCCCTTGGTTATCGTGTTTTCACAATTGGATTTGGGTATTTTTGTTTAGAGTAATTTCCTAAAAAACAATAATTTTGTAAAGCTTTGTTTATTCATCATGAAAAAGCTGTCCTCGAGGTGGAACACATTTAACTTTATTGGGTTTCCCTTGAGGGCAGATTGATTTTAAAAAGACCCACTGTTACCTAGTTGATGTTATTACTGGTAGGTGGGAATATTTAGTGCATTTCGGACGCAAGGTCC
This sequence comes from Ambystoma mexicanum, assembly GCF_040938575.1. Lineage (NCBI taxonomy): Eukaryota > Metazoa > Chordata > Amphibia > Caudata > Ambystomatidae > Ambystoma > Ambystoma mexicanum. The sequence goes on from NC_090923.1 coordinate 463,438,285, forward strand.
TTGCGTCAGTTTCGTTATCTTCTTCTTTTTGTTTTTCCTTGTCCTTTTTCTTAATATTAAAAATATAAAGAATGTCTCTCTATATCCCTGTGTGTTGGGTACACAGTAAAGATCCTTGATCAGTCCTTATCTGTCTTGAGGTAGATCAAACTGTAATCTGGCATATCACATCATGTTGTGCAGATACAGTACTCTAATGAGCCGACCGGTTTCAGTGTTAGAGACCACTTTCATCAGGGCTGTGACATCTGGCAAAAAATGACGCTGTTGTTGTTGAGAGTAGCTAAATATAGCTTAATTAGGTTCAAATGGACCAGTCTGTAGGGGTACAGAATGGGAAGGGACGGGGGGAGAGTTGGAAGGAGAGAGAGACAAAACACAATGGTAAGTGGTAGCGGGGCTACACAATGTGTTCAAAAGTCACCTGGTCTGGTAAATATCTTACCCTCAACTTGAGTGTCTTCTCTCCTTGGGATTGGTCAGACAAGTGTGACTGTAGAGTTTGAGTCCCACTGTGCGTGCTGGCGTAGTAGTAACTCCAGCGTAGAAAGCTTTTTTATGATGAACAAACAAAGCTTTGCAAAATGATTGTTTTTTAGGACTTTACTCTAAACAAAAATACCCAAATCCAATTGTGAAAATTCAATTGATCAACCCCACAGGCATTGGTGTCATTGGACAGGATCTTCCCAGATATGGTATTCAGCAAAAAATGTCTTGCAGTTTTCAGATCCAGCACGGTCAGGTTCCAGGACTTGAACCACGGTCGTTCCTCCCAAGACCACTTGAGAGTTTGAACAGGAGCCCTGTGAAATCCCATGTAAATGTTTCTCTGAATAGGATAAATTGATGTACATTTTGTTGTTTTTTGGGGGTTTAAAAGGTGTACACATTTTGGACTTTGCTGACAATAGTATAAGAAATGTTGCTATTTTCCAAGTGTTCTTGATCCATATTCCGAGGGGCTGAGAGGCAAATGTTTATGGATGTGACTAAAATACTCACCTTACCAGCCTCTCCCGCTAGACCAAGCACCCCAGCCTCCATGCTAGGTGTGAGCCCCCAGTAAAACAAAATTTGTTTCCACCGCTGCCCACAGGAATAAATAACTTTGTTAGTCCTGCCACAAACGACTCCAACCTGCAACTACAGGCTGCCCATATTATCCACAAAGCCTCACATGAGGGACCAGGCTCTACCTATCAGAAAATACTTTGCTGGGCTCTCCCTATTAAACATCAAACTCTATTGGCCGATCAGACTCTAACAACACCCAATCAAAATGGAGCAATATTTCCACAGCGGCACTGCCCACGAGGCTGACAAGCACTTTGGAATGACACAAGGAATCATCTAGGTTTGTATGTAAAAAAAAAACACCTACATGAAAAAAATGAATAGGCCATTTAAAGAGTAATAACGGAATTTCTTCACAGAACGGTATCCATAAAGCACAGGTTCTGAGCCATTTCTAGTAGGTTTGAAAAGTGAAAAAGCACACTTTTCTGTAGCTTTGATGCCCTGCTGACGCTTTGTGCGAATTTTCAGTTTGCCTAATCAGAATATTCAATTGCACTATTCAGCAACAGGTAAACGTGTTTATGAAATTAATTCCTACACTGCTCTCAAAACACCACTTTACCCTGCCATTCCTCAAAGGACTGCTTAATAGGACGTGTGCAGCGACCCCAGGCAACACTGTTGTTGAAATGCCTCATACCTACCCCCGGTCTATTGCGTTTACACATTTAATCTCGGTATTAAGAACGCGATTGTGGAATCATGTTGTTATAACATCTTCAACCCTGCTGTAAATCGTATCCACCGCTATAGGTGGTGGCTGTGTCTCAGGAATTCTGGCAACGATGCCCGCATTTCCGTCCCTGATCTGTGCTACGGCAAGCCGCGGCTCGTATTTCTCCCAGAGCCAGTGGACTAGCAGCAAGGGTCCGACAGTGTTATTCCTAATTACCTTTTTTCACTCTTGATCCCGTAGCTCTCATAATTAGTTACCTGGGGCTGCAATCCAATTTGAAGTGATGACAAGAAAGTGATCCATGAAAAAGTAATAAGTTAAATCCAATTCCAGCCTTCCTCTAATTAAATGCACATGGAACTAATGACTCAAACCTACCATTTCAGTGATAATGATAATTAGCAAGGTGGGAGCGCTCTCTTTTTCAACACTCTTGGTGTAAACTGTAAGGTAGGATGGCTGGAACACTATTAATTACATGTGTCATTTTGGCAGCAATTTACACTTCTTTGACCAGTCAAGAAGGTTTCTTTTGTTTTTCCTCCCACGACAATTACCTGATCTGTCTAACACAACACATCAGGTGCGGTATCACACACCCTTACATAACAGCTGTTTAGAAAGAAGTGTGGCTTGTGGATACACAGCTGTGAATTCAAAGTGTGTGGTCATTATTTTGTACTCGAATGCACATTTTGCAAACCCTATTTACCTGCAAGATGTTGAGCTCCTGTGTTAATATTTCAGTGCAGGGTTCTGTGGTCATATTTAGTCCCTTCTCAAATAAATCATGACTCCCCTGCATCAAAAGGAAAAGCAGGCTGCACGTCACACTGTATTTATGTTTTCTATCTGGGTGCAATGCTCATAAAAAGAGGAACCTGATTTTTGTCATCGTGAACACATTTTGAGATAATGCAGATTGGGGAAATGCATGTTTGCTCCATTTCCCAGCATGCAAGCAGCAACATTCGTGCTAAATTAATTTGTGCCATTGTTATGCAAGTATAGTTTAGATAATCAAGGCCCTGCTGCTAAATATATTTAGTAAACCTTTATCAACAGTGAAAAAGTTTGAGAATCTGGCCCCAAGTCTCTTCTGTCAATGGGCTGTGCCAGAAATTGCTGCCAAGAGCCATCAACTATGTTCAATAGATTATCAATTAAAACCCTGTCGACAGGAGCAGCACGAGCTCCTCAGAGTAAAACTAGGATTAAGTGCAAGCACTACACTGACCATGATGCAAAGTTGAATTACGATATAAATGTCTGACTGATGCTCTGGCCTTCTCTAGAAATAGGTAATCGTGTGCAACATCTCAAACAAAAGCTGGACCACTCCAAGCATTCCTTTATCATGTCCACCTATCCCATGCCCCCATGGCTTATATTTCCATCCATACAATTCGGATACTCATAAACTTTTAATTTATGTATCAAGAGGATAACAAGGTCAGCCACTAACCGAATACCATCACTAAGGTGATGGAATAATTCCCACAAACCACACTCTATTTTATCAACAAAATTAACATGATTAGTAATGCCAGTATTGTCAATGGCCCAGCCAACCATTCAGCATTCCCAAACAGATTATCTAATAGCTTCTTAACATTGAAGACATAGACAACATTATAAGACTTTCAAGCCTACCAATTATGAAGACAACAACCACCCATAACAACAAAATAAAATCCCACTCCAGATAGGTTAACTCTTTCCCTGACATAGTAAATATCCCTATAGATACGGCACCCCTTCCTTCCAACTTGATAAGAGGACAAATCCTATAATTCTCCTCAATAAATCTTAATTAGACCCACAGATTTGGTTAAATGCCTGCCCATTACATATCTTTATTTACTAGAAAAATACTTTAAAATGCAGTAGCTGTACAACTATAGGACCACATTGACCATCAACCTATCCTACAGTCAACTAGTCTCTCACCCCAGATATAACTCTAAAACAGTCACTATTAAGCACTGTAAATTTAAGATAAATGATCAACCTATAGAGATTCTTGTTGAGCCTGAGCGGGATTGAGCGGTCGCCCGTAGCCCTGTGTAGCCTTCTGTGAGGCTGCCTTCCAGGCCCCGTTGGGCCTGCAGTAAGTTAATTATGGCATTTTTTGTTTGTTTGTTGGAGCTCCCAGCGCGTTGTGCTGCCCCCTGGCCCCTCCCTCCATCGCACTTCCTGGTCCTCCTCTCCCCGCTCCCTTCCTGCCTCGCTGCCGCCCACCCCCCCCTCTGATTGGCTGTCCTCGTAGTCCCTCCAGGACTACGCGACGACTGCTCTCCACGCTTGCTTCTTGTTGAGCCTGAGCGGGAGTGAGCGGTCGCCCGTAGCCCTGTGTGACCTGCTGTGAGGCTGCCTTCCAGGCCCCGTTGGGCCTGCAGTAAGTTAATTCAGGCATTTTTTGTTTGTTTGTTGGCGCTCAGAGCGCGTTGTGCTGCCCCCTGCCCCCTCCCTCCACCACACTTCCTGGTCCTCCTCTCCCCGCTCCCTTCCCGCCTCCCTGCCCGCGCACACCCCCCTCCCCTTCCTCTACTCCTGCCTTAAATTCCCACCCCCTGGGCAGCCCCCCTCGGCTAAGGGCCCCCTTAGCCAATGGGCGGCTTCTAAGGCTGCGGCTCCCTGTGTCTGCAGGTGTCCGCAGGGGACGCCAGGTGCCGGTCCACCATTCTTTCTGGTTAGCTCCACCTGCTGCCCAGCCCAACATCCTACACCTCCCTTTCTTTTTCACTGACATGGTTTCTACACTTCAGTGTGTACCGCTAATTGTGGTAAACTAGGGCTTTTTCTCCCCTCGCAGGACTCTCAAACTTAGGTGGCCTCTCCACTGGGTACCTAATTCGTATTTACTGTGCTACTGTTGCTCTGTAATTGTGGTAAACTAGGGCTTGCCGCTTTCACTCCTGTCCGCTTGCTCTCGTCTGTCTTCCCCACAACTCCCTCCTTATTCCATGGTGCTCTCTATCTCTCCTATCTTCTCTAACTGCTTCTCCATCGACTATCCTGCTCTCCTCACTAAAACTGGTAGGAAAAAGTTTAAAAAGGATATCCTGGTCTCCAACCCAGGCCTCCCTATCGCTGACACCTATACCAGTGCCTCCTCCAAGGAAACTGTTACTGACATCCTCTTTTTCGTGCCTTCCCCTGACCAATGGACCCTTCATATGGTCTCTGTGTTCTCTCCCTTCTCCTCTTATCCAATTAATGGTGGCACCCGTTGGGATGTCCTCTTGGCCCCCTTCCGCTCCTCTAAGGCCATCATTAATGTCTACGCTAATGGGACCGTCTTGGTCCAAGGCCCTCAGGCCAACCTCCACCTCTTTGATAAACGCTTCCCGCGCCTCATCAACTTCCTTTCCTCTCCTGCTGTCCCCTCTTCTCTGTCCTTGGCTACCTTGCCTCCACCCTCTCACCCTGCCCTCTCTCTTGCTCCTTCTTCTTCTTCACCTCCTCAGGGCGTACCTCTGATCTGTACCCCTCCCTGGAAGTCCTTTAAGGATGGCAACCTTCTCCTCATTGCCACTCTCAACTCTCGCTCTGCCGTCAAACATTCCTCTGATATCTGTCGCCTTCTTGAGGAACTGGACCTTGACATCCTCGGTCTCACTGAGACATGGTTCATGGGTCAGCTCTGTCACCAGCTTTGACACACTCCTACCAGACGGTTACAAGATCCTCTCCTTGCCCAGGCCCAACCGTGCTGGGGGGGGTGTGGCCCTTATCTTCCCTGAGTGGATTCCTGCCACTGTCACCCCTACGCAGACCTACTCCTCCTTTGAATGCCTTGTCTACCGACTCTCTCTCTCTCCTAGCCATTCCCTTACCGTGGCTACTATCTATCGGCCACCTGGTCAAATTTCCTGCTTCCTCTCTGTGTGGGCTGACCTCTCCTACTCACTCCTGTCCTCAACCACTCAACTCCTCTTTCTTGGAGACTTCAATATCCACCTTGATGCCTCCTGTCCTCCCTCTGGACTCTTTCGCGACCTCTGCGACTCTCTCTCACTCTCTATTCTCCCGTCTGGGCTGACCCATTCTGCAGGGCACACTCTTGATGCTCTGATCTCTTCTGACCTTCCCCTCTCTGTCCCTCTCTCCAGACCTCTCTCCTGGAGTGATCACTTTCTCCTATCCTCCCACCTCCCACCTCACCTTTCCTACCCCACAGGCAAAGCCACCCTCATCACTGCCACCCACCTTCGCGGTCATCCGACCCATGAAGCGCGTGTCAGTTGAGGCTTTCGCTTCCACCTTCTTGCCCCTCCCCTCCCCCTTCGGCTGACTCCCACCCTGACACAGCCCTCTCCACTCTCCACTCTTCTATATCTGATACCCTTGATATCCTTGCCCCTGTCATGAGAATCCACCTGAAGCCCAAAGCCAAATGTAACTCCTGGTACGACTCGGATCTCGTCACCCTTAAACGCAAGTGCAGGGTGGCAGAGAGGAAATGGCGTGCTTCATGTTCATCCTCTGACAAACTGGCCTGCCGTCTGCTCCAAAGGCAATACCGGCTCTCCATTCTCACTAAGAAGAGAGCCCTTATCCAAGCCCGGATCTCTGGGGCATCTAACAATTCGGCCAAACTCTTTATAATCTGCAAGGAGCTGGCCAACCCTGCTGCAGTCTCCACCTCTCCTGTCCCCTCCCAGGCCCTCTGCATGGCACTGGCCTCTCACTTCATTTCAAAACATCCTGTCCTCACTCTCCTCCTATCACCTCCCCTCCTCTATTTCCTGCTCTCCCTCTGGCCCTTCTGCTGCCACCCCTCCTCCCTCCTTCTCTGCCTTTCACCTTTTTTCTGCTGACGAGGTTTCGAGACAAGTCCGATCTATGAAAGTCTCGTCAAAACAGGTCCACCCCTTTTCCTCCAAAACTACCAAGGACCACATCGACTCCCTGGCGCCTGCCCTGGCTGACTTCTGCAATCACTCCTTCGCCTCTGGAGTCTTCCCACCCCCCCTTAAGCACTCCCTTGTGCACCCCTTCTTAAGAAACCCTCTTCCGACTGCCCAGCTAACTATCGTCCAATCTCTATCACTCCCTTCTTGGGCAAGCTCCTGGAGAAACTGGCCATCTCCCAGCTTAATCTCCATGCTGAATCTGTTGGTAGTGTTCAAGGCCATCAGTCTGGCTTCAGAGCTGCCAGAAGCACGGAAACTGCTCTCCTGAAATTCCGTGAGGACCTGCTCTCAAACCGTGACTCTAACACCCCTTGTGTTCTCATTTTGCTCGACCTCTCTTCTGCCTTTGACACTGTCAACCACACCATCCTGCTCAACCGTCTCTGTGATAACCTGGGTATCACTGGTCAGGCTCTGGCGTGGCTGACCTCCTTCCTCTCCAATCGACCCTCCCAGGTCCAACTGGGTTCCTTCCTCTCTGACATCTTTTTCTCTACCTGTGGTGCCCCCCAGGGATCTAACCTCTCCCCCTGGCTGTTCAACCAGTACCTGGCACTTCTTGCTCACCGCATCGCCGCTCTCTGTCCCAACTTCCAGTGCTATGCGGATGATACCCAGCTCATTTTCAGGCTACCCTCGGCCTCCCCTTCCCCTTCCCTCATCTCCGACTGTCTTTCTGCTATCCAGGAATGGTGTGCCGCCAATGACCTCTGCCTTAATGCCAGTAAGACTGAGGTTCTACTTATCGGTACACTCACTCCCTCCCTCCCTGCAGCTCTCTGGCTGGCCTCCCTTGGCCCTCGTCCTGCTCCTACCTGCAAGGCAAAAAACGTTGGGGTCATCTTCGACTCCACACTCTCTTTCTCTCCTCACATATCTGACGTCTCTAAGAAGTCACACTACCAGCTACACCTCCTCAGAGGTATCCTTCCTTTCCTCTCCTTCCCCCAGAAGCTCACTGTCTCCAGAGCCCTGGTTCTCTTGAAGCTGGACTACTGTAACAGCCGCTATCTAAATCTTCCTGCCTCTACTCTCCGCCCTTTGCAACTCATCCAGAACAGGACTGCGAGACTTGTCCTTGGGCTCAAGCCCAGGGACCGTATCTCTCCAGGACTGAAATCGCTACACTGGCTCCCAGTGGCCACGAGGATTAAGTTCAAAACCCTCTGCATTGTCCACAAGGCCTTCTGGGGCCTTGGGCCAAAATACCTTCAACTCTCTCTTCCTAAATATCATCCTTCTCGAGCTCTTCGATCATCCACCTCCAACTACCTCAGGGTCAGCCGCTTCTCCAAGCAACGAGCTGGGGGTAGATCTCTCTCTGCAGCAGGGGCCTCCCTCTGGAACAGCCTTCCTGCTTCCCTGAAACTTGAGGAGAACCATCTCCGGTTCTGGAAGCACCTCAAAACCTTCCTCTTTGCCTCCGCTTTCTCTCCCTCTCTCCCCTGCTAAAATCACTGAACCTGCACTGAATGTGCAACTGGCCACTCACCGATCTCGGTCCTTGGCCCTGCCACTCTTCCCTGTACTGCCTACCTGCACTACGGGACTGTCTCTGTATCCTACAGCCCCTTCTCCCGGCACTTACCTTGCACTTGCCACCAGCTGGCCCTATTATTTATCTTGTATTCTACTAACCATGTACTGCACTCTCCTTGCACTTGCCACCAGCTGGCCCTATTACTTATCTTGTATTCTACTAACCATGTACTGCACTTCCCCTCTCCCCTTCCCCTTGCACTTTTCCCAGTCCCCTACCCTTGCACTTGCGCGATCTGAATGACACCTGGCCTAGTAGGATCGTTGTCTGTTCTCCCCTTGTTCCCACCCTGCCTCATCGCGCCTTGAAACACTTGTGTATAGGCACGTTACAAATGCCATATCATATCATATCAGATATGTGTATCGCTCTTTTCACTAAGTGGCAATCACTAATCTAGCATTGCCCACTATTCTGGGACAATAAACAGGTAGTTTGTGATCAAAACTCACACTTATTTAAATAAAGTAAATCAAGGTGGTCCCCTTTCTTTATGCAGAGAAAGTCACTACAATAATATATACAAACTATGATGATTTGGTTACACAAATAGAATTGGCCTGTCTTTGACAATCTCGCTATTAGACAACACACATATGCATACACACTATACCAATATAATATATTTCTTACATTTCTAGAAATCAAAATATATCTAAAATAGTACAAGGCCACCTCGAAGCTGTATTTTCAATTCTATGAAAACCATGGCACTTATCGGACAGTATATTAACGCTCTCTTCAATTACTATTTATACAAAATTACTCTCTGTTGATCAATAGCAGATTAAAATTTACAAAAATGGTTTTATGATTTCCTAATATAAGGATGAGTACCCCTCCCACATCACTTTGCAAATCGGAACCCACAGGTGTTGTTCCCTTCCTCTACTATGAGAATGAGGATAGGTGCATTCTCTGTCATTTCCCAATTCCGTTTTTACATTTCGATGGCTTTAACAGGTTGCAAATTATCAAGCATTATTCTACTTAAACTAGGAAGTGTTGCCACTGATTCACAGCTCACAGTATAGGCTACCCCTGTGAGTGCCATGGGATTCAGTTTTTTTAACTATCACTTTCAAAATGTTGTGCAGTCGGTGCTGGGAAGTGCCTCCTGTTTTGTACAATGTACACAACACAAGAAAAGCATTTCTGTTCTTGTTTAAATGTAATTTCCCTTAGCTTCAGTAACATTTGTGTAGGGTATGAACTGAAATACCTTATTCTCCTTCTGATCTGATTTCTCAATTTATCTGGCCCATCAATCTGTACACAGGAAAATGCTATGTTTTCTGAAAGCAGTCAAATCTCATTTGTTCTTAAATACAATGAGAAAGTACTTTGGTATTTCACACAAAACACCAATACTTTCTACTTGACTTGTGCGCTCCCCAGCAGAAATCACCTTCCTAATCCCTCCCATTCCAGGGATATAGCAGATACATTATTCTAGGGGGATTTTCTCATTGCATTTATACTCAGTTTGAAATATTTTTTAAGGTGCTGAGTCAGAATCAGGCCAGTATGATTTTTCAAAGCACTCCCAGTCAGACTTTCCTCCCTCCTGGAAAACCAGTCTGCACCAGGTAATATTCTCCTCATGGGTAGGGCCTATGTCTTCAGGTCATGTCTAGGTTCAACTAGAAATCCCTTCTGTGCAGCTTTTGATTCCAGAGTCAGATTTTCCCATTCTCTGTGTGTTTCCCTTTTTATCATGGGCTATATTCTCATGTTTTTTCCTGATCATGACAAATTTTTTGATTGGTTGTCAAATCTTTCCATTGGCTTGCTCGGTAGTCAGACACTCCCACAGAATACACCCCTCAGTTATAATATGTTAATCATAATTTCTCTACGTGTGAAAAGAAAATAGGAAGATGGGGGCTTCTTGCTTTCGCATTTTTGAATGCAGAAATAATTTGTATTCCATATGTCATCGTGGTAACCTGCCACATTGATGAAATATAGATTTCTGGCATCCCCCAACCTAGACAAACAACTAGATAAGCGTTGTGAAGTTATTAATATTAATGATTTTATAAATGAGTAAACAAACAAAGGCAATTCAAATGTGGATTCATATGATAGATGAATGTGCTATGATCATAAGACATGTTTTCTTTGATTCTAATAGATTTGATTGTGTATTTATAGGCAATATTATTATTTTTTTAATTCATGTACAGTAGGTGAGGAAGGATAGCTCAGGGGCAAAGCGCTTGCCTTGAAAACAAGACAACGCAGTGCAACACAGGTATGAATCCTGATCCCACGCTTAGAAACCACTTGCAGGTATTAAGCATGTTATAAAAGAATAATTATAGGTGAGAAAGGATAGCCCAGGGGCAACCCTTTTGTCTTGGAAGCAAGAAAACGCAGGGCAACACAGGTTTCAATCCCAATCCTGCACTTATATACACATATAGTTTTGATAACTCTGAATTGTGGGGTTTCATGACAGCCCCAGGAGCAAATCAACTAAAAGGCCATGTTAGGCCAAAATGCGCAAAGATACCTGCTGTCATGGAAGGGTACATTAACAGAAGAGAAAACAAACAGCTTTTAAATCCTAACACCGCCCCTGTGCCTTGAGAGTTCTAATCCATAGGTATTTTCAGTGGGATCTGGAATTATAAAGCATCATGGCACATGGGTGACTGATAGATAATAACTCGGCCTCACATATAAAATTTCAAGAAAATGTATTTCCATCTCATGTGATTAAGGAATACCATGCTAACACAGAAACTGACCTCATGAATACATGGAAAGCATGGCATTTTTCAACACAGAAACAAACATGTTTAAAAGGGTGTGTATTGTGTAGTTTTAAATGAACACATGGAGGGAAAATGTCTGTTTGCCAAAACGATCAGAGTCCCTCATCAGGTATGTACTTTAAAATGCAGTTTTGTTATGGTGAGAAAGGCTCTGTTTTAGTGAAAATGACACTTGAGGGAACGAACACAGACCTTCCCCCCATCAGCTGAAATTGTCTTTCCATCAGCTGAAAGACAATTCTTTGAAGCCGGCCAGGGCAAATGGCTTAGTTGATGCGTGGCAGGTATTTATTGCAGACTGAATCAACATTACACCAGAAATCTGCATCACGTGATTTCAGGGAAATGGAAACTGACAGAGCTAATGGGAAATTAAATTGACTGTAAAGTAATGGGAGAATATGTATCATGTATGTTGCCACTGAATTGCCCATAGTACCACACTGGCGTGACTTTCTCAATCATCATAAGGGCGAGAAAATCCATTGAGGTTTCATTTTTAATATAGTATTGAGGCGGTTCTGTTGGGAAATCCTCATGGACATCATAATTTTAGAACTCTTCTACCAAGCTAAAACATGATCACAACTCCCCAGAAAGTGGGACACAACTGGAACTCAGGACAATGGTGGCTGAGTGTATCAGGTAACAGGATGTAAAGGTTGGTTTATGTGCAAAAAAACACTATTCGCACCTCCAACCTCCTGCCGAGATGGGGGTCATCTTAATGAATCCGCCATGATTAGCCGAATCGGAATGTTGTAAGATTCATTTGTAAAATGCAAAGTTTTGCCATGTCCTGACTTTTTAGGTGAAAGTCTGGAAAGTAACATGCAAAACAATGTAACTCCAGACAGTGGATGTATCTCCTCCATTCATTTTCCATAATTTAAATGTCACCAACACCAGAACCTGAGGGGACCCTCTTTAGCCAATCCAGACTCTATGATCATGGGGTGGTGTCGAAAATGTCACAGGCCAATGGTCTTCGTGTGACCCTGCAACAGAGTAATAGATTGTTTTTGGGGAAGACTCAGGCGAAGCCACCTGACATGGGAAGACCAGTGGGAACTCGGATGTATATGGGTTTCATAGGTAGCAAGCCTGAGCTAACCGATTATGGTCTACCGTAGGTTTTTGGGGATGGTGTTGATGTTTGTGACGTCACCAATGTACAAAACTGAGTGACATGGGCTCAGAAGCTGAGATTACTGGAGATGTGTGGTTCCCTGTACGATCCCTGTCTATTGGAGCATAAAAGAAAGTAAACCTTGCCCATTGGCTGAGTCTTCCGTTATTGCCAGAGGGAAGGTTTCGGATGGGCCCTAGATATTCAGCTAACTTGTGATATTGTTGATGTGAAACCCCCGTCCCCCATCCTTTCTCATACTATTACAAAATCTCTAAGTACATAATCCAAACACTAGTATGGTACTAATGTGGTTTTTCACAATACCCATCCTAACATTAAAATAGATGAAACATTTAAGCACGCATAGTGGTTATAGTGGTTTAGACAGCTTCAGTATTTGTCAGGATACCAATCCTGCCCCATCAGTAACTCTACTGGGGTTCAAGGACCATCTGGTTTCCAGTCCTTCTGCGTGTGTGCCAGGGCAAGGATGTCTCTGCACATGCTCTGTTTGCAATGTATAGATATCCTAAGATGTATGTTTATAGGATGTGCACTAGGTGTATGGAGAGATTTAGATTTGCAATGGGAATATAATGTGTCAGTGTTTGTTGAGAACCAGTTAACAATATCAGGCTTTAGAGGAATGGCTTAAAAGAAACATGAGAGTAGTGAATTAATGAGCAACTCAATGGTTATAGTGATGGAGACAAACAGTATATTTGCAAAAAAAAGACTAGAACAAACACTGTGTAGCATTAGCAGCAACAATGGATGGCAAATGCAGTGTATGCAATTGAATACATGGTTCGAATTGAACATATGATGAGCAGGAACTAAAACCAGCTCCCGGGTGTTGGGCATTACCCAGTAAATAGGAATTACATCTGGAGAAACAGGACTGAATACATAGCATGCTGCACATTTAACTTACACACGAGATGCATACTTTAACCTTTTGTCCATTATGTCTAATCCATTATGCTTTAAATGTCTTCTACAAGTGTATTAATGCTTCTCTATATAAATTCTAAAACATCCAATGTTAATGACACAAAGGTATGTTTGTTTGGCACCATTTGGCCAGGATAGACAAAAGTAGCTCTTAGTAGCTGTTGGCGGTAGGCAAAACAGGCTCTCCTGGGCTACAAGCAGGAGCTAAATAGCTCCCAGCAATTTCAAATTCTTGGAATATATGTTAAGTCACAAACATGTTTTACTGTGCCAAATCACCATTGTAGTGGTCTCAGACCTTCACCACTTGTCTAGACATTGGATAAAAGTGCCCCTATTAGAGGTATCCAGGCTGAAGTCTCCAGAAGAAGACAAAAAGGAGATAAGAATAGTGAGTAATATAGCACATTGGATGTACGTGGAAGACCTTACATAGTGTTGCATTATACCTTTCTATATATCTGTATGTCATAATTGGTTGATTGATTGATGGATTGATATAACCTATTTTCAAAACTGCCATCACATTTCAGATTTACCGATCAAGCAGAGCACTTGAAGCAGTATTTTTGACAGTACTGAGCACCTACTTGACTAGTTGTCATAGATTGTATAATATATCTTTGATTTTAACAGCTCACACTCCAAGGCAGCTGCATATTCTTGGAGCATTCCTATTCAATTTGACTGAGATACATTTTACATGTGTGCATGGAGCTATGCCGTGCCTCTCAGATTGCATGATAGGGTTAAACTGTGTTCACTGAAAGGCACAAACTGCAATATGTGTTTGAACTACAATTTTATGACCTAGTAAAAGTGTAAAAACTGATCAAGTAGCAGTGGCACAGTACTTGCTGATCTACAAGCACATATTAGACATGGAGGAGGAAAAAGACAATCTGATTCTGATCTCACAAATTACAAAGTCTAAAAGAATAAGACATTAGCAATAGGGAAGATAAATACCTTCATCTATTCACTAGCATGACCATGGAAATAAACAGCGATTCAAGTCCACAAATCACTCGTTTCATATTCAAGTAGCACAAAATGGGTTCTCTATCCTTTAAGCATATGTCTGAAAAATACCTCAAAATGTGTTAGTAACACCTTCTGCTACTAGTTTCTGGCTTCAAGTGTGTTTGGCGCCTGCAGCAAAATGCTGTTGGAATCTCTTAGTCTATTATCAACACTTTACTACATCAATGGTTTCTTTGACAAGTGGTAACTACTTGTTTGAGAATTTCCTTTGAGGTCCATCACATGATTACCCTTTCTTAAATGAAATATTTTGGTTTCAAAATGAGTTGATTTGTTAGTGTTCTCAATGTTTGCCAAATGAAGTTGAGCTTTCCTGCCTCTGATTAGGGCAATTCCTTTCAGATGTTAATTATGTATTTATCCGCTACATTTCCATGCAATAGTGAAGAACCTAGTAATGAATAGAAACATAATATGAAAAGTAACATACGCATCATTACTTATCAGATAATTGAAAAAGTTAATAAGGGACTCATAACATTTCTCATTAGCACTGTGTATTACTTAATTTTGGTACAAATGGGCAGAAATCGGAATTCCAACAAACTGGAAGTCTTATGTGAGCATTTTATTCAGACTTTAATGATGAAAAGTAATAAAATGTACAAACTATAAGAACAACCTAACTTTTGTAAAACATACACATGTGGATTAATTTATCAGGTATATACATAATTGTCATGGCAACAACTTCAAATAGAAACATACTGAAGGTATGGATATCATTTTCCATTGTCCATGTCTGTTCAGTATCTGAGCTGTATGAGTCTGTTTATTACACTTGTGATCATTTGTGAGCTGAGGTTGTGAGCTGAGGTATAAAGAAATGCCCGAAGAGACATTTAGAGAGGGGATACAGCCGAAAGACACCAAATGCATTTGATGATTGGAAGCAGGGATGAGATAAATCTCTGGCTGAGGGACATAGCAGGAAGTGCTAGCCAATAACCGACAAAGAACCCTTATCCAGCTTTGACGAGGATGGAAGAGAGACCAGTGTAAAGAAGCAGCAGGAGGTATGGCAAAGAGAAACATGAGGGTGTGAAGTGGGGGAATGCACTCAAATGCCAGTTCTAAGGCAGTTTGCAAGGGAAAGAGGAAGAAAGCAGATGAAGAAAGAAGGAGAGGCAGAGGAGGCGACAAAGAGGTGTAGCACCGTAGATAAGTGCACGGACGACCCACAAATTCCAATGAGAATGTCTTGCAACCTCAAGGAAAGGCATCTGTGCCAAAGAGCGGTGAAACAACCTGTAGAGCAAAAGTTCTGGTCATTCATCAGAAGGCCTGAAGAGAGGCTGAGGGACAATGACCAGCATTGAAACGTTATAGGCTAAGGACCTGATCATGGGTCTGGCAGTATCCCAGCAGTAATAACACCAGTGCAAATAGCATTACCGCTACTCAGTCTGGTGCTGTTAGCGCTGGATCACAAGTAGCATGGTACCGGTTATTGCCCTTTCCCCATTGGGTCCATTTAATGGGACTAGGGGCACTATTAGCAACAGAGAAAATTGTGTTGACGCTAATAGCACCAGAAATGTCCATTCCTCTGGTGCATTTACCTCCGGCTCTGAGCTGGAGGTAAATGTGGCCATACTCAAGATTGGGTGGACCCGTAAATGCAGCGGTAATAGCGTTACCGCCACATTTAAGGGCTACCGCCCAACCCGTGATCAGGTCATAAGCATCAAGAGAAAACGGATGATCTTGTATGAACCCTTAAGGGAAAGCACTGCATTTTGGAACTTGTGAGGGTTGCTCCTGATGCCACTGAGAAACTGTTCACTAAAAGGGAAAATAGCTGCATTTTGGAAAGTGAAGGAATAGAATAGTGGGGATCATGGAACAGTGCTTAAGCAGTGTGTGGGGTGGGCTATAAAGGGTGGTCATCAGGAGAGTTACAGAAAAGGGTGGGTATGAGGAATGGCCATCTGGCAAAGGAGTGGGAGCTCTGACTTTGATGATTTATATTAACTGATAAAACGATGTGGTTATTCCATCTAAGGCATGGTGAACTGCTAACCAGGTCCACCTTTTCCAATGTTCCATGATACCAGGTACACATGTACCCAGCTGCATCAGTAAACTGATCTCCGGTGCCTGCCATCCAATGGCCCAGAAGAGGTTCAGGGGTCACATGTGCTCTCTGAACAGTGTGGGGTATTTTGATCCAATCAGCTGTGCTTTACCACATCACTTTGCTGCATTTGTGCAAAATGGGTGCGCTGGCTCCTGTGCGCACCAGGACCTCAAAACTGCTTTTGGCAGCAACAACAGAAAAATGGCTGCACCATCTTGCCTCACACACTTTGGGCAAAATGGAACAAGGGGACACACTGAAAAATATGCAAGTGTGTTCTAAAACATATATGGAATCAAGTGAAAAGGAAAGCCTGCCATTGCTGCAAAAGCCAAAAATTCCCCTTCAGAATGAATCATTTTCACCCTTTCAAAATGCTGCTTTGGTGCCAATTCCACCTGTCATTCTGAAACCACTGTGAGTAAAAAGGCCCAGTCAAACCAAAGAGAAATTAAAAGCAACTTCATTTTTCCCTCGCACGGGAACACGCGTTAATTGCTTGACAAAATGTATCAAGGCGCAGAAGTTCATAGAGACTTTGTACTCTCTGAGCCAGGTCAAGGATAAATGTATTTATACTTTAGATAAGAGTCCTACTGGAAGGAAAATGACTACAGCTGCCAAGACAGTGGCAATCTGAGGAGCTGCAAACCAAATTAATTAAAGAAATAACAGCAGTTTTTAACGCATGTGGAAAAAGGGGCTGTGCTGACTGAAGAGAAAAAAATTACCTGTTTAAAACTCAATTGTCAATGAAAGCCTGCTTACTTAGCAATGTAAAGGAATTATGTTAGTGGTGATAATACACAAATAGGATATCTTTTGTCATCGGTTTGTTTAATTCAAGACCCAAAGTAAGAAATTAAACAGTTTAAAACACATAGGCTGGAGTTGCAAGCGCTCTGTAAAACCTGTCATTCCAGTTGCCAGCCATGAAACTCCTCCAAGAAAGGGAGATACACCCTAAAACCAGGACACGTAGGTGCGAAGTGCCAGCTTGAAAAACTTTAAATGGGAAAGGACAATGAAAGTTCACATGCTCATCAGACATTCGTCTGTGTTCCAGGCTGGGACAATAGCAGTCCTGGAACACTCACCTGTAAAGTGTGACGGGGCAATAAAATCTTCAATTAAGACTGGAAACCCCTTTGCCTGAAAGTAATTGACAGCTGCTTGCAGTTGAAGGAAAAAAAAACAGGATCAAGTAACAAAGGGACTGCCTTTTGGTGCCAGAGACTATGTTATAAAAAAACTTTAAAGACTTTTATTTCTGTAGCAAGAATTAGCAAAAACTTAAAAGTTTGCAGCTTTTAATCTAATTCTGTTGGCTATCTTGTAAAACTTGGTAGAACTCCTTGCCGAATGAAGTTAGGAAAGATGACATATTGCAAGGAAAGTATTAATATCGCCAACATAAGATTTTGTACATCCCTCCCTGCGGAAAATTCAGATTTGTGTATAAAATTGTGGAATTTTAGGCCAAATCTTTAATGTGTAAAATTACCAAAATGTGTCAGAAAGGCGAAACAAGATCGAGGTTGGAGGTTTGGACTAATCTGTGCTGCACATCATGTGTAACCTGTGGGTATAATTTGCCAAGCGATTGCAAGTGTATAAATGTATGTTTTTGGCAAAATCAGATTTTCAGTAATGTGTGGGTGTTTCTGGACATTGTAAGCCTCACCTCATAAACTAGACATCATTCCCTTAGAAATCCAATCAGCAGAGAGCAAGGCGGAGATTACTACCCTTGCCCAATCATATTGTTAGGGTCGTGTGTAGTAAAGCCTGCCCCTGTCATATACTATGATGATATCACCTGGTAGTATAAATAAGAGCCCCAGACAACACAAAGAGACACACTGATTCCTGATTCCCTACGCTGGCCTCCTGTTCCTGTCTGTTCCTGTTTTCATCTTGCATCTATCCATCTAAACTCCAGATCCCAACCACAAGGCCAAGCACTGCTGATCTTGCTTCAGCCAGGCCTCAATTCTAAATGAATCCCAATAACCAAGGGAAACGCTGTGGTGTCTTGGGAAGCATCCTGAATTAACCTAGCTTGCCACTCACTGCATGCTGCTGCCATCCTGCTCTGTTGATGCCCTATAATATCCAGTAACCAGAATTGCCAGTCCAGAAGAACTATCATTTGGTATCCAGTCCCATGCCAGCTGATACTGTCCCACTGATTTTGTCCGGCTGTCCTGTGTTACACCAGATCTGTGTGGTGATCCAGAGCGCTGACTGTCCAAAATCCAAAAACTAAAAAGTGGACTGCGAGTATCATAGCATACCTTCCCTTGCCATGCTTTGTTCCATCCCAATTTCTAAGCAATCTTATCCTTATCTTCATCATTGTAATATTTTAAAACATAATTCTTGAAACCCTGTCTTTGATTCCTTGTGCCAGTGCCAACTTCTTTAATAATTTGTCTTATAAAATCCTAAACTATTAATCCTGTTCGGAGTGATCAGACTGGGTCCGCCAGGGCGGGCGTGGAGGTGCTAGGGTTGAACTTGCGAGTTAACCCTGGAGCTTACTGTGTCTCAATCTGGTAGCCTAGCCTGAATGCCCTAGTGTAGAGTAAGACTGTTCCTTGTCATAACTGATTTCTTTGCCTTTTTCGCGCCTTCATTTTCTCAAAAATGCACCTCACTAGATCTTGCATCACTCACTCAATTTAACAGCTCCAGACCTCATTTCACTTTCATATTGTACCTAGTATCCATAGCTACACCCCAACATGATTTACCATATTTCACCCGATTCTATTAAAAACCGTTTCGGTAAATTCAGGTGGGATTTGCAAAAGTGTGTTAATTTTACAACGTGTCATTTTGATTATAAACTGTTTTCAATCTTCCATTCCATTTCAAATTGTATGCTTTTGCTCAATCCATTGCTTGTGATTGCTAGTATCTTTCCAGTGTTTCTCCAGTAAAGAATAGTTTTTGTTTCAAGCGTTTTAGACACATTCATTCATTTATTATCCATTTCTGAGTGTCATTTGTAGAATTGCCAGGGTTTAAAATCAGTTTTTCTCTCTTGTTTGGGGAGGGAAAGTCGGATTTTAATTCTGTTTTCCATTTGTCATTCCTGATTACCTGCTGCTTCTGTTTATCCACTTAGAACTGATTACTTGTGAGTTGAGGAAACATTGCAGGGGGAAATTCTAACTCAAGCGCTATCTTACCTAAAATCAAAAAGTGTTCCCATTCCCCAGTGTTATGTAGTTGTGTCAATAGAAGGTTAAACTAAAAGCATTGCTTACATTCCTATTGTTCTTATCACCCCATTGCTGATTGCTGCCCCAAATTAAAAATGTATGATTTCTTTTGAATTTTAAATAAATAAATATTATATTTTACCGACCAGCCTGGTTCATGGTCCATTGTGACCCGGGGTATTTGAAAAGGGGGTGTGATATGAGTGGTATATCATCTCAATATTTAATCTAATCTAACATAAGCATTTCAATTACGTGTTGCATACTGGGCCGAGACTAAGGTGTGCATCTCCTGATTGAAATCCTTAACAACAGCAGTAGTGCACTCCTGTTCCAAAGAATGCATAACTATGAAAATGCTGTCCTGGTGGCACACTAAACTGTAATTATAAGCCATAACTGAGTTAAGGTGGTATGATGGCCAGCATCTTCCATAGTTATCCAAGCCACATCAATTTGATACCATAAATGTGTGAGCCCTGTGGGCCCAGTTTAGTTGTGGAAGCGTTATGTGTATTCTCCCAGACAAGCTGACCTTGCTGCTGCTAGCATGACTGTCGGCCTAGGGGCTGCCTCTCTTAGTTCTTTTGTGAGTGCAGCTAACACCCTTTGCAGAGAGACAGGCACTTCACAGGACACTCTCCTGGAATAGGAAATCAAAGTGCACATCGATTCACAAAAGGGTGGCCTCAAATCAGGGTTCTACAAACCAAAGAGCCTAGGAAGGTTCCACCATTTTGTTTCTCTCTTCCTCTATATTTCCTTCCTGTCCCATCTACATCCTGTACCACAAACCACTTTGGGTGTGATGTCAGAAGGCAAGGTCCATGTGTTCCAAGGACAGGGATTCAACCATGAAAACAGGCATGCTTTTTCCCAATCACCTGTAGCCTTTGCCTTTAAAAGAAGGGGTCTCCCACCAATTATTTGACTCAACTCTGGACTTCCAACCTTCAAGAAGATTTCATTGGACCATGTTGGGAGAGCAGTCCCTTCCAAAGTCCTCCATTTGTGAGGTGAAGGCAGGTGTTCTATGGCAGAGCCAAGCTCTGTCCCCTAACCATCCACAGTGAAAATTTGGGGTAAACTGCTGGTGCAACAAGATCTACATCTCTACCAGTCACACTACTACCCAAGATCTCTCCAT
Source organism: Ambystoma mexicanum (assembly GCF_040938575.1). Classification (NCBI taxonomy): domain Eukaryota; kingdom Metazoa; phylum Chordata; class Amphibia; order Caudata; family Ambystomatidae; genus Ambystoma; species Ambystoma mexicanum. The sequence goes on from NC_090923.1 coordinate 463,458,870, forward strand.
ACTTAAGGACCCCTGAAGGTGTGGGTCAGCCTCCCATGTGTTTGGGAGTCAGGAAAAAGAATGATTTTGACCCTGAGTGCAACTCACAGCTTCTGAGAGCCAAGACTACCAGGATTCATGCAATTTAGCCTTTGAACTGCTACAAGCCGTGATTCAAGCACATTCGACACAGATGGACCCAACAGTACCCTCCTGAGCTGCCTTTGGCACTCGATCTCCGAACTGCTGTCCAATATGTCCGAACATGTTCACTGCCGTGTCATATGAAAGCGTGTCCCACCTGAGAATCAGACTTAGAGTGTGTGTCTAATCAGTAGTGTTGAGTGAAGATATGAACAAAACTCTGATTGATGCTTTGCAAATGGAATCTAGAGGAACATTTTCAATGAATGCTAAGGTAGCCCCTGTGCCCCGAGTAGAGTGAGCTCTAGGCGTAGATCTCTCTTGGCAAGAGAGTGACACAGTGTGATGCAATTTGCAATCTATTTGGAAATAGCTGATTTAGAGACTACCAGCTACCACAGAGACAAATAATTGGTTTGGCTTTCTTAATGGCTTAGTCCTTTCAAGGTAGTATATTACTGCCCTCCTCAGATCTAGTGTATGGAGGCTTCTTTCTGCCAAGTTAGTGGGGTTTTGAAAGAAAGTGGGAAGTTCTATTGATTGCTTCACATGGAACTTCGAGATGAATGTATGCGCAAAATGTGGTTGAGTACGCAAAACCACCCTGTCTTTGTGAATAGTAACAAATGGGTCTTAAACTGATAAGACCTGCAGATCACTCACCATCCTTATTGAGGTGATGGCCACTAGGAAGGCAGTGTTATAGGTGAGGGCCTTAAGGCTAGCCTTGTGCATGGGTTCGAAAGGAGGTCCCATTAATCTTGTGAGAAAAACATTGAAGTCCCATCCGGGAGTTGGGTTGGAAATAAGGGGGGGTAAAGTCTTTTAACTCTTTCCATAAAGCCTTAATGACAGGAATCCTCCACCATGAAACCTTGCTCTGGGATGTGGTGTATGCAGAGACGGTTCCCTTTGGTGCGCTTCTGTCGGTCACTGTAGGCGTAATCTGGGCATTGGGTTTCTCTAGAGTCAAAAGCATGTTGATGTCTGGAAAACCCTACTCTCCAAAGACATTGGGCCTCATTACGAGATTGGTAGTAGTCATGGTGCTATTTGCGCCATGACTGCCACCAATAACATGTTCCGGCACCGGTCTCATTCAAAGGGGGCTCACTGGTGTAGTCCGACCTTTGCAGGACCGGTAAGTCCCCTTTGAAGAAGCCATTCCCCATTCCCATTTGAGCCCCCATAGGGCTCAATGGGAATGGGGAAGGCGCTAATTGCGGTACCGTTATTGGCTCTGGTCAGATAAGGTATTAAAGGAGGGACCCGCTAAGGGAACTCGTAGTAGGGCGGTAAGGGATTACCTGCACCGGTCTCCTTACCGGTGCCTGGTATCCCTTACCGCCCTACTCGTAATGAAGCCCATTGAGTAGAATGTTTGAGTGCCTATTTCCAGATATTCTGGGATAGCTTGGATAGCCCTAGAGAATGAGTGCCCCCTCTTTGTTCAGGTAGTAAACGGCCATGGTGCTGTCTGTAAGGATGAGAACTGTTGTGGAATATTTTTTATCCACGCCAATGCGCCACACTGCACCCTTGGCCAATGGGGAAAGAAAACTGCCAAAAATGGAGGCGATAACCCCTGTGCGCAATAAATCTGCAAAATTGTGCATGGTTCACAAACCAAAAAAGAACTGCACACCCTGCCACACACACAGGCAAAGTTGGTGTAAAAACAGGAATCACTGCTGTCACCTGTCAGCTTGACACTTCCCTGAAAACAGGAAGCCTGATGGCTCCCGCATAATGACACCAAGAAGAACAATGAGGCCGCATTAGACATTCATCTGAGGCTGAAACAAACAACAAAGGACAGGCTGAGCATTGACCTCTCCTGGGAGGGTCAGGGGCGTCCCCCTCCAGGAAGGGAACACACCCCACTGATCAAAAGACTGGACAGCTGCTACCTGAGAAGGGGAGGTTACAAAGGAGAAAGAACTTTGATGTGAAATCCTTATTTTTGATTAAAGTTTAGAACTCTTTAACTGAGCAGCCTAAAGAGGAACAGATCTGAAAATTGGTAAACATTAAACTCATTTCAGGCTTGTGATTTGAAGACATTGAGGAAACTTTACCATTTACGGAACCAAAGTTATGAAAAAATTCACATTGTAGCAGAACGATCAATGTTGCACACCTAAAATTGTATGTACGTGATCCACTGATCAGCTCCCAGAGATGTAGAAATGATAAATCCAAACTGTTATAGTTAAAATTGATAGAAATCTGTAGAATGACCAAGGCAGCTCGCACAAAGATGGGGGGTGAATGTGAATGTAGACAATCGAATATAAAATATATGTGTCCAATTTTATTAGGGTATATAATGTTAGAAAGGTACATTTGTGCAAAAGTTATGTTTTGGTAAAAATTAATGTGGGAGTTCCTTAATCCTGTCATAAAGATGACAGCTGTGTTCAGACTGCCAACCAGGACAAAGCATGTGCCTGCAGCCACTCACAGCCATGGGGGTGTGCTTTTGAAATTCTGCCCATACCATAAACTGGGGGGTGGCATTTGACTGTATATATATAGGAACTTCACAACACATAACAGACACTGCTTCCAAAACCCATCTAGATTTCAGCGCAGCACCTGGTTCCAGAACTCTTCATCTTGTAGCTGACACCAGAATTCTTTGAAGATCCAGATTTCTGAGCAGAATCCAGAATTAGCATTAACTATTGCTAGCTTGACCCAATTGAAAACATACAAAACTTAAAAGCATGTTGATGTCTGGAAAACCCTACTCTCCAAAGACATTGGGCCTCATTACGAGATTGGTAGTAGTCATGGTGCTATTTGCGCCATGACTGCCACCAATAACATGTTCCGGCACCGGTCTCATTCAAAGGGGGCTCACTGGTGTAGTCCGACCTTTGCAGGACCGGTAAGTCCCCTTTGAAGAAGCCATTCCCCATTCCCATTTGAGCCCCCATAGGGCTCAATGGGAATGGGGAAGGCGCTAATTGCGGTACCGTTATTGGCTCTGGTCAGATAAGGTATTAAAGGAGGGACCCGCTAAGGGAACTCGTAGTAGGGCGGTAAGGGATTACCTGCACCGGTCTCCTTACCGGTGCCTGGTATCCCTTACCGCCCTACTCGTAATGAAGCCCATTGAGTAGAATGTTTGAGTGCCTATTTCCAGATATTCTGGGATAGCTTGGATAGCCCTAGAGAATGAGTGCCCCCTCTTTGTTCAGGTAGTAAACGGCCATGGTGCTGTCTGTAAGGATGAGAACTGTTGTGGAATATTTTTTATCCACGCCAATGCGCCACACTGCACCCTTGGCCAATGGGGAAAGAAAACTGCCAAAAATGGAGGCGATAACCCCTGTGCGCAATAAATCTGCAAAATTGTGCATGGTTCACAAACCAAAAAAGAACTGCACACCCTGCCACACACACAGGCAAAGTTGGTGTAAAAACAGGAATCACTGCTGTCACCTGTCAGCTTGACACTTCCCTGAAAACAGGAAGCCTGATGGCTCCCGCATAATGACACCAAGAAGAACAATGAGGCCGCATTAGACATTCATCTGAGGCTGAAACAAACAACAAAGGACAGGCTGAGCATTGACCTCTCCTGGGAGGGTCAGGGGCGTCCCCCTCCAGGAAGGGAACACACCCCACTGATCAAAAGACTGGACAGCTGCTACCTGAGAAGGGGAGGTTACAAAGGAGAAAGAACTTTGATGTGAAATCCTTATTTTTGATTAAAGTTTAGAACTCTTTAACTGAGCAGCCTAAAGAGGAACAGATCTGAAAATTGGTAAACATTAAACTCATTTCAGGCTTGTGATTTGAAGACATTGAGGAAACTTTACCATTTACGGAACCAAAGTTATGAAAAAATTCACATTGTAGCAGAACGATCAATGTTGCACACCTAAAATTGTATGTACGTGATCCACTGATCAGCTCCCAGAGATGTAGAAATGATAAATCCAAACTGTTATAGTTAAAATTGATAGAAATCTGTAGAATGACCAAGGCAGCTCGCACAAAGATGGGGGGTGAATGTGAATGTAGACAATCGAATATAAAATATATGTGTCCAATTTTATTAGGGTATATAATGTTAGAAAGGTACATTTGTGCAAAAGTTATGTTTTGGTAAAAATTAATGTGGGAGTTCCTTAATCCTGTCATAAAGATGACAGCTGTGTTCAGACTGCCAACCAGGACAAAGCATGTGCCTGCAGCCACTCACAGCCATGGGGGTGTGCTTTTGAAATTCTGCCCATACCATAAACTGGGGGGTGGCATTTGACTGTATATATATAGGAACTTCACAACACATAACAGACACTGCTTCCAAAACCCATCTAGATTTCAGCGCAGCACCTGGTTCCAGAACTCTTCATCTTGTAGCTGACACCAGAATTCTTTGAAGATCCAGATTTCTGAGCAGAATCCAGAATTAGCATTAACTATTGCTAGCTTGACCCAATTGAAAACATACAAAACTTAAAAGAATAATTCTGATTCAGCTTGGCTTGCTACCATTAAGGCTTGCCCGCTGAAACTTGCATCCGGCTATCTACCGTGTCTACTAACCAGAAGGGGCCCATCCAAATCCAGTCTGAGGTGCAGTCCAAAATTGACCAGAACTGCGCTGCATCGTGTATTCGACCCGTTTTTCTCCAATATCGCATAGTAAAAGTTTGCCGCAATTTTGCAATTTTAGCCAAAGTTACATGTGTCTTTTGCTCATTGTTCTTCCAGCCCATCCTGATCTGAAGTGTGTACCGTTGTTTATATTATAGCTCATGTGTGTTAGGACTTGTTTAGAATTGCTTTCTTTAGAATTTTTTTCCATTTAAGCATTTTTGACCATTTTGCAGCATTTCACAAAGGCATTTTTCACCTGTCATTTTTAAAAGAGTCCATTTCCAAAACAGTTTTCTCTTGTGTGGGGAGGGAAGATTGCCTATAAATGTTAGACCTTGTCTTTCATTCCTGAATACCTGCTGATTACTCACATTGGTGGAGGATTGCTCATGTGCATTTAAACAAAACTTATCAGGGGGAATATTAACCTAAACGCTATCTGTGCACAAAACAAAACCGTTCTTTTTCCTGTGCTTGCTATGCTGCATCGTTATCAGTGAATTCAATTGCTTGACTTATATTCTGAATTGTATTGTCACCATTAGGTGATTGCTGTCCCATATATATATATATATATATATATATATATATATATATATTATACTTATGTGTGATTTGAATATTAAATAAATAAATAAATCTTCACCTTTACAAACTAGCCTGATTCCTGGTTCAGTGTGACCGGGGGGAGGGGGTATTTTGAGATGGGTGTGTTATGAGTGGTATATCATTCAGAATATTGAACTTATAGACAAAAATAAATAAGAGTTTCATCACGCGCTACATGCTAGGCGAGACCTGGGTGAGTGCCTGAATGAAATCCCTTACAACTTGGGGGCTTGTGCCGCAATTCTGAATTTGAAAAACCACCCGTGACCGTCTAGCACAGCATACTAGCCTGCAGGGTACAGGCACCTTGCTGTGTTGGCGTACTGTGCTACACTGTAAAAGCACCTCTCAAAATAAATACTCCAAATAAAAAATCAGGCATGTTTGCAAAAGTAAATTAACCCTGAAATAAGTCAGAAGGAAATTGATATTTCTGCAATGGCGACCCCAGTAGAAATTTATATTGCTAGGTAACACTTCCTGCACAAACTGTTTGTCAGGGGTGAGCGGCCAGAACAGGATGAACAGGTATGGCTGCAGGAAATAAAACAACAAGTCACTGCAATAGACCTAGATATATGGAAGGACAAGGGTCCATTACACCAAGTGCTTAGCGAACTATACATGGCCCAAAAAGATGAGCAGTGTCAAATTTCCAAAATAGCGGCCTACCTGTAACTCCAGCTACAAATAATACAGGAAAAGCATGTAGACAATATAGTTCTGGCAAAGACGCAAGGGGAAACACTGCAGAAAAGCCAAACTTATCTGGACTCTGCAGAGCAAAGGCTCCAGAAGAGCTAAGAATCCGAAACAGAGGTTAGCCAGTATATTACCAAATTAAAGGAAGATCTGGCTCTCTTACAGCAAAAGAATGCAGAACAAGATACCAAATTACAGACACTACAAGACGAGTATCAGGAAAGAGTTGACTCTTTACAACAGAGTCAACAGAAACTGGAGCATCAATTAAATTATAATAGAGTCTGTGCAAAACAGATAGTCACCTTACAAAACCGCATAGAATCCTTGAAAGAGGAAAATAATAAATTAATTATTAAAGACATCCACTCTCAAGAGGAATTTGATGAGGAGCGCCAGAAATCTAGTGCATTTAAAAAACAGAAGGACGACCTGGCTGAACAGAGGGGCATTCTAAGTCAGGAGAGGGACGCCTTAGGCCAGCAAGTCAGCCAATTAAAAACTAAGTTAGAAGAAAGAAAGCTGGCCTTCACGAGTTTAGTGAAGATAAAACTGAATATGAGAATCTACTAGACCACACAAGGCAGGTGGAGGATGCTCTGGCAAAGAACACTCAGACCAATAATGACAAAACCCAGGTGGTGAGTCTCCTGCAGCAGAAATTGGCCCAGTATTTCCAATCCAGACAGGAAGCACAGAGAAAAAATGAGGCTCTCTGTGAAAAGAATGATAGGCTCCACAAACAGATAGCCATCCAAGAGCAAATCATTGAGACCAGTAAGGCCTTAATAGAGCAGTAAATGAGTCAGATTTTGGCATGTCACCAGGGAATAGGGGCTGAAAGAGATGAGGTAGGAAGGGACAGAGAAACCCCTGAGCATAACATCAGGACCCCTGCCATCAGGGACTTTAACCCCTTCAGTACCATGGACTCTGCCGCCCTCATGTCCACTGGCTCATATGAACCAAGGGCCACAGGGATGGTAGACTTCAGTAGAATTAGCAACATGGGACGGACAGATCAGCGCCTCCCAGAATTGGATGGGCGGGCATCTCTGTACAGATTCTCATATGTTAGGGCTAGCCTCTCTGATCAGGAAGACTCCAGTGATGGGAGAATCAGGGAACTGGATCCTCAAAAATACCGCCTACCAAAGGATCAGTCTGTAAAATTTGGTGGGGAACTCCATGAAACTAGGCTCACAAAGAGTATCTTAAAGACCTCTTCCCAGCTTGGGCAGTGGGGGTGGTGGGTACTCAGCCAATCCTGGGAGCGAGGAAGAGTCATAAGACTCCTCTGAGCGCCACAGGTCTCAAGAAACTAGGCCCCCACATTCTGCAAGCCATTCCCAAGCTCGGAGAATCAGGGAGAGCCTAGATGATCAGATAGCCACCTCCTTTACCAGTGCCTCCGAGTCAGAGGATGAGTGGACACAGGTGACTAAGACTAAAAAGGCCAACAAAATTTAGAGGGCCCTACTGAAAGATCCCCTGAAACAGATCAAGGCCATTAGGATCGTCATGCTCCCTATCATAAAAATGACAAGTATTCAGTTTGGGAGCACCTCGAGTTATATGAGCAAATGATGGATACTTTCCATTTAAAAGATAGCCAGAGTTGCATTCAATATGTCAAATGGAGATTTTCACCTGAATACTCCAGCTTCTTTGCGGGGCTGGAGGATCAGAACCACTCAAGATGGTCCACCTATAGGGCGGCCATCTTAAAACATTTTTCGGTACATAGGAACCCTCAAGAGGCCCGCAAGGCGGCCTACAACCTGCAATGTGGGGAAGGCCAGGCCCCACAAGAATTTGTGCAAGAATTAAAACGTGCCTTTGCACAAACCACCAGGAGGGTGCGCACAGACTGTAGGGAGTTCATTAATTCCTTCTTTCATGCACTCCCTAAATACATCATGTCCCAGCTGGTGAGGGACTTTCACGAGAAGAGATCACTAGAATGTGAGGTGACTCACATTTATGAAGTGCAGAAACAGGTAGAGAATAAAAATACAAATAAAAACCCAAACCAGCCAACACCCCTGCTGCTGCTAAGGTGGTGGAGGTGAAGGTTGCCCCCATTTTAGATCTGGAGATGGTGGGGCCTAAAAATATTCCTGTGCAAAATCCTCCTAACCAAAGACCCAGAACGCCCTCGGGTCAATCCCAAACAGGTAGCCAGGGAGGTAATCCCAAAAATAGCACCCCTAACTCCCCTGATTATATTAGCCCCATTACAAGGGCAACAGACCCATTCTGGGCGATGTGTGTGGACTCCCCCAGCCCAAGGGGGGAGAAATCCAACCAGGAAGCTGCCAACCCAGGAAACTTCCCTCCTAACTTTCCCCAGGAGGGCAGTAATCCCCCAAATTCCGGGTTGAGCTTCTTCCCTCGGTACCCACCAAACTTCAACCTCCAAAACAACCCTTCTTTCTTTCCCCACTTTCCTGAGCCCAGACAGCCCAATCCGGGAGAGGAGAGGCCAAGGGCAGAGGGTTACCAGAACTATCCCAACCAAGGGTATTATGGGAGAAGGGACAGTTACCCTTCCTGTGATCCACCTAGGATGGAACAGAGACCCCCGTACCAGCCAGAGCAGGTGTCCCAACTGGAGCGCCAGGTCCAGAACTTGTCACAGGATCCTGGTCGCATGTTGTAGGCACAGCAGAACCCTCAGATGAACATGGCAGCCCAGAACCCCTCAAACCAAGGGTCTGGTACGCCAGAGCAATGACGGGGAGAGAACCATGACAACCCACCGGTTCCAAGAGAGGAGGCACAGGGGTGAGGGAGGTGTAAAGCCTTAGAGGAAGCTTCCTTCCCACTTGTGAAAAGCCTCTGGAAACCCAAGGAACCAGAACCAAAATCTCCTGCCCCCAAAAGTCTGAAACCTAAGGAACAGAGGGTGGGTAGGAGAAAGAAAGGGCCCAAAAAGACCCATTTTGTGGAGGAGGTTAAAGTCTTCCAATTTGAAGGTGAGGGGCCCTCAGAGGACTCTGGGAAAAGGATCTTTTCCTTCAGGGATGGGGGAACACCTCCCAAAGAAAAATGGGTTCCGAGAGATCCTAATCAAGACTGGGTAAATGTGGGGACTGAGTTAAAACCACCCATCATTGAACCCCAGAATGACCAGTCAGAAAATCACCTTGCCAAAACCAATTCTGGTGACTGCCTCCAAAATGGGGGGTCGGGCATGACAGCCCAGAATCAGAACTAGGGGAGCCCAAAACATCCCCAATATCCAACTGTCACCTTTTTCTTACAGATTCCCAAGCTCCCCTAGAATCCAGCCCAAACTACCCCTCTGTCAGAATCAAGAGTAAAGAAATTAACCCACCAATCGGCCCAAGATGCATTATCTTTGCCCCCTTAAAGAGAAGGAGGGAAGATTTCATGCCCTGGTCCAAATACAAGGGCAATGTACATTTGTGGCACTGGTGGACACTGGATCCCAAGCCACCCTTCTGTCAAAAAGGGCCTTTGATCAGCTGAATTCAGGAAGGGGGGAGAGATACCAGATCCCTCTCACCATTCTTCCTGGACAACTTCAGAACTTAGATGGGAATGAAATTCCTGTCGAGGGGACTGCGGATTTAGACATTAAAATTGAGCGACACAAGGTGAAACACCCGGTCATAGTTGTGACTCCAGAGGGCACACCTTGTTTACTGGGGAATGACATCCTGCGTAGATTGTCTCCCATGATAGATTGTGTAAACAAGGTCCTCTGGACCCAGACTAACCGCCAATAAAATTAAAACATAGCGTCAACCATGTTAGTCTAAATGGCACATGCCACATGGTTGAACAAAAACCTTACCAAGTTGAATTCCATTTTCAAAACAACAAAAACTCTGATGTGACAGTAATTGCAGTAGGACAGCAAACTGGTGATGGGAAGTCCTCTCTATTTCTGAAAATCAACCTTCCTTCCAGTCTGAAGTGGCATTCCACACTGGAAGGAAATACTCTGAAATTCTATACCAATTCACACTCAGAAAATCCCACTTCTATAGTCCAAAATGATGAGAAACCAGCTCAAGACTTGGCTGTCATTCAGAAAATTGGGGAACAGTTGTTCATCCCTATTCAGTTAAATGGGGGGGAAGGACTCTGTTCTCGCCTGAGTGTGTGTGAACAACAGTAAGAGCTTCATCAGGGAAGCCATGTTCCGAAAACTCCAGAAAGATCCAGCCATTCCCACCTTTAAATTGATATACATATGGGAAATGAACCTGAAAACACCCAATTCCAAACATCTCCGGCCTAGCAGGTGTATGCTCAAAATTTCCATAGGCAACAAGAGCATAGTCCATAATTGTTGGGTCGTGCGAGATGTCCCTGCTGCATTTTATTTAGGCAGTGACATTCTCAATCTCTTTGCCATAAGTGTTACAGTTCAGGGCTCTGCGGTATCCCGCGGGTCAAAAGAACTTACTCGCCTGGCAGGGCATAACCCATTTATTAGACACGGTGCCCTCCTTGGCAATAGAGTCCAGCGCTTTGTAGCCCCATTCCATAGGCAATGGAGGCTGCCATGGAAACGGGCTGTTGCCGTGGCTGCTACTGCTCGCAGCACGTAAAGAAACTACATGTCCCATCATCCCTGCTTCCTCTCCCAAATGCTGCCAATGGGAAACCGGATCCTCATTCTGAAACTTTCATTACACTGCAAGGAAGGACGAACGCTGCTTCCTATTGAAGCCGTTCCCAACTTTGTTCCTCAAAGTCCCGTCTTGACTCTCTTCTTGTGTTCCGATCCTCGGCTCGCCTAACGGATTGCTTTTGGACCTCCCCCTGTCTTGTTACTACAAATTGTGTACCAAACCTCTGCTCGCCTAACGGATTGTTTTTGGACCTTCCTCTGTCTTTTTTTCTACAAACTGTGTACCTGACCTCTGCTCGCCTAACGGATTGCAACATTTCTTTTCTGCCACTTCTGCTACCATTCTACGTGTAAATGGATCCACACTTACACTGAGTTTCCTGATTAAGGCTCAATACTGCAAGTATATCTTGGCTTTGCACCTATCTGTTAATGTTGTTGGACTGCTAAGTATATCTCTGCTTTGCACCTATCTGTTAACGTTGCCTGGCTCCCCTTACCTCGCCCTGTTGGTAAAACTGCTGCATCACTTTGTTTAGGATTCCTTGGGACCTTCTTCTTCACTAATTCTCTTCCTGGGGAAACGCCTCCTATAAGTGCACTCCGGGATGCTTTGCATCATCGTGCACCATCCCGACCCTAGTGCGCTCCTCATTTCGTCAGGTTAGTTCCTGTACTAACCAATCACATTTTTTTATTTTAGCCCAATTGTGGTTGGACTGCTAAGTGACCTGCCTCCTCTCTACCACTGGGATGCTGGGGTAAGGGATATCAGGAGAAAGCCAGCCACCATAGTTTGGCTGGTGGTCATAGCGGTGTATGCTCCCGCTCTTTTAAGAGATCGGCCTCATTTGACTGTTTCCTAACGGTCTGGGGGCATATCATTGAAAAGAGTTTTATCCCTCAACAGAAAGGAGGCCCCGGTTTAGGTCTAACCGGGGTTCTACAATCAAATCCGGTCCGGGCCTTCTTGAGTCATTCCAGGAACCCATCCGGTGAGTGACAGAATAGGAAGCCCATGGAAGGGGCAGACGCCTTGGCCAGGCTGACGCAGCTGGTGGCCGATCTTCGATCAGATATGATTGCTGCAAATGATGCTATGCATCACAGGATGGACGCCTTGCACGAATTGGCAAGCTCTCGTCCTACGGGGCCTGATACCTCGGGGGGCTTCGGTCTCCGGTTTAGGCACTCCTTATCCAGGCTGTGACCAGACACAAGTTCTCATGGCCACCCAGTTCCTGTTGGCACCCGCTGAATGCTTTTCTGGCGATCCAAGGCAGTATCCGAGGCAGTATCAGACTTTTATAAATCAGTGCGAACTGCACTTTTTGTGCCGCTCTACTGCATTCCCCCATTTGCTCTCTCCCTTTTAGGGGGTACAGTGGCCGCTTGGGCAAATCCATTGTTGAAGACTAACAGCTATATGCTGTATGATTGCGATGCTCTCATCATGGCAATGAACAGGGTATTTGATACCCGTTACAAGTCCCAGGCTACAGATTTGGAGTTTTTGAGCTTACGTCAGGGTTCCTCCTCTCTATTCTAACCCGCTTCAATCAACTCGCCGCTGAAACAGACTGGCCTGAGGAGAAGAAATCAGCTGTTTCCTATAAGGGACTCTCTGATGAGCTCAAAGACATTCTGGCAACCGTTCCTGTGGTTCCCACTGCCTATGGGGAACTTCTGGTTCTTCAGATCGATGCTCCTAGAGCCGAACGTAAAGGGGAAAAAAGGCACGTGCTGCCCACTCTTCCTGCTCTGGATTCTGCTCCTAAGGTATCAGCTCCAGAACCCATGCAGGTGGGGGCTATCAGAGGCCCTTTGACACCAGCCCAACGAGAACATCACAGGTCGCACAGTCTGTGTATGTATTGTGGTTCAGCAGAACACATTCTCAAGGAATGCCCTAAAAAACCTGTCAAGAAGGTGGGAAACGCACAACCCCGGCAGTAGACGGAGTCCCTCTGCCGGGTGTTTCTTCCTTGGACTCCTCCGTTGGCAGAATTTCTTCAGCAGCGCCGGTTTGGCTTCTGGTGATTTTTTCCCATTTGCCTACAAAATCTTTCCGTGCTTTGGCCATTATCGATTATGGGCAACCGACAACTACATGGACCTGGACTACACCATCAGTAACGGTATTCCAGTCCTGGCCAAGAAACGACCGGAAGCGGTCCATGCAGTAAATGGTACGTCCCTGGTTTCTGGTTTGGTCACACAAGCTACATCACTTGTCCGTATGCAAACCGAGGAGGGGCATACAGAGACTCTTTGATTTGAATTGATCAAGGCACCCCAATTCAGAGTAATCCTTGAAATTCCTTGTTTGCAACAACATAATCCGGCCAACAGAACCAACAGAACCGTGCAGTTTCCCTCACAGGTCTGTAACGAGACGTGTTTTAGCGAGATGGTGTCACACGCCATAGGGGCTGGCGTGTGTGGAACCGGTGGCCTTGGGGTGGCCATTAGCCCAACCCGTCACGCTCTCACTCAGCTCTCATTGATGGTCTAGTCTTCCGAGGCCAATCGCCGTCGGAAGCCTTTTCCGTTGCTCCAATCTGGAAGCCTACGCGTTGCAACCTACTCGCGTTAGGCTTGCAGGTTGGTGCGCTCAAGTTTTCTCTCTGGCCCTTTGTGCTACACCAACAGCTCCTGTATATTCTCTGTATTCGTGTTCTCCCTGTTTCCAGCCTCCATTCCACCCTTCTGTTTTTTTGCCAGTGTTGCTATCTTTACTCTCGGCAACCTCCCTTGTTTCCTTTCATTTTCCCGGATTTCTTGCTTCCCTCCTGCTCTCCATTTCGCCTTTTCTTGCCTTACCAACTGCGTTTTCGGCATTGCTGGAGGTCCTTCTGGTGTTTCACTCGCTCATCCTGCCCATCCTTCGTCAGTTGCACCCACAATTTACCACTCTGTGGAAGTACCGCAAGACACAGCCCGGATAGGTTTTTTAATGCCTAACGGCTTTTTCCCCTGGAATAGTTTGTTCCGCAAGAGGAGCCCCCGGACCACTCACCCAAGGGTCGGGGTGGCTTCCTTCCGGGGCAGACCCTATCTACATTCCAAAATAAAAGGCGCTGTGGAAGAAGAGGCTTGGCGAAAAATTGGACCAAGAAACCACAGGTGAGGAGGAAGGGGAGTGGAGTGACCAGGAATCGGGATCTCTGGCCCTTTGTGCTACACCAACGGCTCCTGTATATTCTCTGTATTCGTGTTCTCCCTGTTTCCAGCCTCCATTCCACCCTTCTGTTTTTTTGCCAGTGTTGCTATCTTTACTCTCGGCAACCTCCCTTGTTTCCTTTCATTTTCCCGGATTTCTTGCTTCCCTCCTGCTCTCCATTTCGCCTTTTCTTGCCTTACCAACTGCGTTTTCGCATTGCTGGAGGTCCTTCTGGTGTTTCACTCGCTCATCCTGCCCATCCTTCGTCAGTTCCACCCACAATTTACCACTCTGTGGAAGTACCGCAAGACACAGCCCGGATAGGTTTTTTAATGCCTAACGGCTTTTTCCCCTGGAATAGTTTGTTCCGCAAGAGGAGCCCCCGGACCACTCACCCAAGGGTCGGGGTGGCTTCCTTCCGGGGCAGACCCTATCTACATTCCATAATAAAAGGCGCTGTGGAAGAAGAGGCTTGGCGAAAAATTGGACCAAGAAACCACAGGTGAGGAGGAAGGGGAGTGGAGTGACCAGGAATCGGGATCTGAGGTGGCAGATCTTGATAGTTTGCAATGCCAAAAAGAACCTATGGCTACCCCAGAGAAATTTCAGGAGCTGGTAACAGCAGTCCAGGCTATGAATGTGGAGTTACAGAATGTTAAGGCCAAAAATGCCACACTGAGGCAGATGGTTACTAATTGTGAACTCCGAGAATCTGACCTGTCTCCTATGGCATTACCCTCGGGCAAGTTTGACGGTACCCCTAAGCGCCTGAAAGAGTTCCTGGAAGCCTGTTCCATTTACTTTGCATTTCACCCTCAAACCTATTCCAATGACCATACTAAGATGTGGTTTATGGTGTCTAACATGACTAGGAATGCCCTGGCTTGGGCTAACCCACTAGTCGCGAACAACAATCCTGTAATCCGAGACCATCGGGCCTTTTTGACACTACTCAGACACACTTTTGAGCAGCCTGAAATCACTCACGTAGCTGCTGAGGAGCTCCTTGACGTTCAGCAAGGGACCAGTGATTTACTTTCCTACATCTCCACCTTCAAACATCTGGCTACGGCTGCAGGGGGCCAGAACAAGCCCAGTATACTATATTTCACCATGGCTTAAAGGGAGAGATAAAGGACAAGCTTGCACGCATATCTCGCCCAACAACCTTATCAGATTTGATGTCTATCGTGCTGCAGATAGAGTACCGTCTGAGCGAACGAAGAGCTGAAAGAAGGAAACACAAGACCCCAGTCACTAATACCCCAGTAACCTCCTCTTTGCCTCCTATGCCATCCCCAAGCAATAAGGAAGAACCCATGCAGATTGGGTCCGCGCAGGCACCCTTGATGCCCGAAGAAAGACGACGCAGAGACACAGGACTCTGTATGTATTGCAGATCCAGCACCCATCTTCTCCGTAGCTGTCCTGATGTACCACACAAGCAAGCAGGAAACGATCGACCTCGGACCTAATGGTGACGAGTATCCGAGGTCTAACCCCCAGTCCCTATGTTACAGTGACAGTGGCGTCTCAAGCCGCAACTATGGACTCACGCCTCTTGGTGGTTACGATTCAGTTGGAGATGCGACACGCAGTACTCACTACCATGGCCCTCCTCCATTGTGGAGCTGCAGGGGTGTTCATGGATACCATTTGGGCTCACAAAGAAGCTCTCTCCCTTCTGCAGCGAGAAGACGCCCAAAAGGTGGAAGGGGTCAAAGGCTCCCCCCTTTCTTCCGGCCCTACTACCCACTCTACTGAATCCCTAACCATGAGAATTCTTCAGCATTTGGAACAGCTACAGTTTTATCTCTCTGAGCCGCCCATTTTCCCATAATCCTTGGTATTCCTTGGTTGAGGAAACATAACCCGATCATCGATTGGACCCGAAACACCATGGCTTTTGAATCAGAATTTTGTAAGCAGAATTGTCTATCACAACCGCAAGGAGAGACTGTCCAAATCCTTACACCAGAACATAAGGATGTTTGTGATGTATGCTGTATTCACCCGAATTATCAGACTATCAAGAAGTATTCAGTGACAACCCCATCTTGGACCTGCCTCCGCACTATCCGGAAGATTGCGCCATAGAGATTGTGCCAGAAGCATTGGTACCATTCGGGTGCATGTTTTCCTTATCCTTGATGGAGAAAAAAGTCTTACGAACCTATTTAGGCTCACATCTGACAAATGGTCTCATACAACCATCAAGATCCCCAGCGGGAGCGTCGCTATTTTTTATACCTAAACAAGATTCGTCTGAACTAAGACCTTGTATAGACAATCGGGGCTTGAATAAGGTCACCATTCAGGATCGTTACCTGATGCCCCTCATTTCAGACATCCTGGAGGCTGTCCAGGGTGCATCTGTCTTCTCAAAATTAGATCTGCGGAGTGCCTACCATCTCCTCCGCATTCGGGAAGAGGATGAATGGAAGACGGCGTTTAGAACTCCCTTTGGTCGATACGAGTATAGGTCATGCCATTCGGATTAGTCAACGCACCGGCTATATTCCAGCGCTTCATGGACCGTTTATTTTTGGATTTACTGTTCATTAACACCATTGTTTATTTCAACGACATCCTGGTGTTTTCACACACCCCACGGGAACACATCCAACACCTCAGGACCGTACTCCATCGTCTCCAATCTCAATGTCTGCTGGTAAAACCGGAAAAATGCCTCTTCAATACCTCTTCAGTCTCTTATTTGGGGTATATCCTTTCACAGGAAGGCATCACCATGGACCCGAGGAAGGTGTCTGCCATCTTGGAGTGGCCGACTCCCACCTCAATAAAGGAGGCTCAGAGATTCTTGGGTCTGGCTAACTTTTATAGGAAGTTTATTGGACAATTCTCCCAGATAGTGTTGCCCATCACTGCCCTACTTAAGAAAGAGGCCAGAACCTTTCTCTGGACGGACCAGCCCAACCAAGCCTTCCTTTGGTTGAAAGAGAAATTCTGCACAGCTCCGGTTTTATGCCAGCCAGACCAAACCCAGCCCTTCATAGTTGAAGCGGATGCCTCTGCAGGCGCTTTAGGGGCGGTTCTTCTTCAAGTTAAGAACGGGAAAGAACATCCAGTGGCCTACCTTTCCAAAACCCTCACCGCAAGTCAAAGAAATGACTCAGTAATAGAGAAGGAACTGGTAGCTCTGAAGGCTGCCTGCGAAGAATGGAGACACTTATTACAAGGGAGCTCTCATCAGTTCATACTACGCACCGATCATAAGAACATACGGATTCTTAGAAGTATGGAGTGCGTTAATTCGAGACAAGCACACTGGGCTCATTTCTTTAGCCAGTACGACTTTACCATAACCTACATCCCGGGTACCCAAAACAGCCTGGCAGATGCTTTATTCAGGCGTGATATCCCAGAAGTATGTTCTTTCCCTTTAGCGGAGTACCTATTTCCTAGGAACTGAATCGTGGGCTTGGTATCTTCTTTCCTCCAAGAGGTCAGGACTGTCACCACACCTGATCTTGAAACAAAGGTGCCTCGGAACAAACGTCTACAGGTCCGCTGGTCCGATGGATTGTTGTTGATTGGCCAGAGGTTGTACATCCCCACTAGGTCATTACAGATGAAGATCCTAGGATGGGGTCATGATCATGCCACTGCCGGCCATAGAGGTTAACGGGGTACTTTTGAGCTCGTCTCTCGTTCATTCTTTTGGTCTTTCCCTCTCGCAAGATGTCAAGAAATACTGTAGAACATGTCAAATATGTGCTAGGAATAAGAACCACACCCACAGGCCTTATGGCTTACTGGAACAACCTGAGATACCTGTTCGACCTTGGTCTCAAATATCAACGGATTTTATTGTTGATTTACCCTTGTCTCAAGGTTCCACTTGTCTGATGGTCACGGTAGATTAATTCTCCAAACTTGCCCATTTTTCCCCACTACCAGGTCTGCCGTCTGCTTCTGTGATGGCAGAAGTCTTCCTAAAGGACATCTTCAGTTTGCATGGATTGCCAGATAAGATTATTTCTGACCGTGGCAGTCAATACACCTCTCGAAATCTGGGCAGGCCTATGTCAACGGTTGGGTATAGAGCGTGCACTGTCCTCGGGGTTTGATCCCAAGACCAATGGCCAGACGGAGCGACTTATTGCCTCTCTTGAACAATACCTCAGGTGCTCTACCAATAGTTTGCAAGACAACTGGGTGGCCCTTCTGCCCACTGCAGTATTTTGAAATAACAATTCAGTACACACCGCAACCCGAATGTGCCCACCATTGAATCCACTCTGGGACAGATAGCCACCGCTCACAAGACTGTTCAACAGAGTTTACACATGGCTAGAAGGAGATACAAGGTACGATCAGACCGGTTCAGTTTACCCTGTCTGGAATGGAAGGAGGGTGATCCATTAAGTACTTACCTCGATGGGTCCACCCGACCAACTTGACTCCCTGGTTCCTTGAGTGGCCTTTAGATTACTGCTCCCAAAGTGTATGAATCGGATTCACCCTGTGTTCCACTCCTCCCTTCTTTGTCCAGTAGACCCAGATACACCTGCCGGTAGGAGCGGAAGGTTGCCTAGCGGTCCCAAATCCATCCCTGAGGAGTACAAAGTGTCTTGTATTCGGGATTCCAGATATAGAAGGGGCGGCTAGAATATTTAGTGGCTTGGAAGGGTTATACCCGCTCTGAAGACTCATAGGAACCGGAGTCGCATGGCCACGCACCTGAGTTGACCTGGCGGTTCCATCGGCTTCATCCAGGTAAACCGGATGGCGTGGGACGTGGAGTGGGGGATACTGTCACACGCCACGGTGGCATTGGGGTGGCCATTAGCCCAACCCATCATGCTCTCACGCAGCTCTCATTGACGGTCTAATCTTCCGGGGCCAATCGCTGTCGGATGCCTTTTCCGTCGCTCCAACCCGGAAGCCTACGTGTTGCAACCTACTCGCGTTAGACTTTCAGTTTGGTGTGCTCAAGTTATCTCTCCGGCACTTTGTGCTACATCCCCACCCCCCGGCTCCCGTATATTCTCTGTGTTCATGTTCTCCCTGTTTCCAGCCTCCGTTCTCCCTTCATTTTCCCGGCTTTCTTGCTTCCCTCCTGCTCTTCATTTCTCCTTTTCTTGCCTTGCCATCTGCGTTTTTTGGCATTGCTGGAGGTCCTTCTGGTGTTTCACTGGCTCATCCGGCGCATCCTTCGCCAGTTCCACCCACAACTTACCGCTCTATTGAAGTACTGTAAAACATAGCTCGGATAGGGGGTTTTTCTGTGTACTCCCTCACAGTCCCGGAGGATAAAGACCGTAAGGAGTACATTGAAAAGGCCTTGGCCATGGGATTCATCAGGCAATCCAAGTCCCCTGCTGCTTCCCCCCTCTTCTTTGTCCCCAAAAAGGAGGGTGATCTTCAGCCATGTATCAATTACAAGGCTCTGAACGAAGTGACGGTAAAGAACCAGTACCCTCTTCCGCCCAACTCTGTCCTTCTAGACCAATTGGGATCTTCAGCCATATACTCTAAACTGGACTTGCGTGGGGCATATAACCTCATGCGCATGAGTAAAGGGGATGAATGGAAGACTGCCTGTCAATTCATGGTGGTCTACCTGGACAATATACTGATCTACTCACCTACTAAGGAAGCACATGTTGACCATGTCCGCTTAGTGCTTCAGAGGCTCCGGGATAACCAGCTTTTGTAAAAGCAGAATAATGTGTATTCAATACTACAGGTGTTGAATTTCTGGGTTATGATCTTTCTGATCATGGAATTCGAATGAGTCAGTCCAAGGTCAAAGCGGTCCTCCAGTAGCCGGTTCCTGGGTCCATCAAGGCTCTTCTGTCATTCCTGGGCTTCTCTAACTTGTATAGGTGCTTCATTCATTCCTTTTCAACACTCTCAGCCCCTCTCACTGCCTTTACCAGCACTTAACGTCCTTTTCACTGGAACCACAAAGCTCAGATGACGTTTGAGGCCTTAACTGCAGCCTTTTCTTCGCCACCTGTTCTGCAATATCCGGATCCGCTCTTGCCTTACCTGGTAGAGGAAGATGCCTCCGGTTCTGCCGCTGGGGCCGTATTGTGACAACGCTTTCCTGATTCTGGGAACGTGCACCTGTGGCTTATTTTTCTAGGCAATTGACCCCTTATGAGATGAACTACCCGATCACTGAACGTGAACTATAGGCGATCAAAGAAGCCTTCTCGGAATTGCGACAGCTCCTGTTGGGGGCTTGTTATCCTGTGACTGTGTTTATCGACCATCGAAGCCTGTTGGCTTTCAAGTCAATGAAATGCCTTACAGCTTGGCAAGTGCGCTGGCACCTTTTCTTTTCTCATTTCAATTTCCACATAACATACCGTCCGGCCCATCTCAAACGTGTGCCGATGCCTTATCCTGATTGTCTAATGGGTTGCACGACACCACAGCTCGTCCTAGTCTGTTGTTACCATGTAGGGTGGTGTGTGACTGCACACCCTGACCCATTCTACGTTCCATTATCTCGGAATGGGTCTCTACACATCCGGAGGAGAGTACTTCTCTTCACCTGGATGTGGTACAAGGCCTTCCTTATATCCAGGGGCATCCATTTATTCCCCCGGGGGAAGCACAGCAACATGCTCTCACCTGGTCTCACGACACCCTGTTAGCTGCTCATCCTGGACAGAGAAGACCTTGGACTCACTACGTCGTTGGGCTTGGTGGCCCTCCATGTCCAGAGACATGTTGGATTATTTGATCTCATATTCTGTCTGTGCCCAATGTAAGCCATCCCGTTCCAAGCCGGTCGGCCTGTTGCAGCCTTTACCTGTCCCTCATAAGCCCTGGTACATGGTCTCCATGGATTTTATCGTAGAACTCCCTCCGGTAGGGGGTAAGCACACTATATGGTTAGTGGTTGACTACTTTGCTAAAATGGCAATTTTTATACCCCGTACAGGGCTTCCTTCAGCTTCTGCATTGGCGGACCTCTTCTTAAGGAATGTTTTCCATCTCTTCGGTCTACCACCAGCCATTGTATCCGATCGTGGTCCTCAATTTACGGCACACTTCTGGAAGGCCTTGACGAAGGCTCTTCATATCGATGCCAGATACAGCATTGCTTATCATCCACAAACTGATGGGCAAATAGAGAGGGTTAACACAACACTTTTTCACCTTTGATAACCAGTTTTATCTATAGATCAAGTGAACAGCAATGAGTGCGACATTCACACCCAGTTTAGCTATCCTATTTATGGCCTCATTTGAGGATCAGTTTATATACAATCAAATTAACCGATGGAGCTCCAAAATCCTTCACTGGCATCGTTACATTGACAATATTATTTTTATCTGGGCAGGTGATGAGATATCCCTTAAACAGTTCTTGGATTGGCTCAATACATGCAACAACAACATTCAATTTACAATGAAATGCAGTAATATACAGATACACTTCTTGGATCTGAAAATCTTGTGTCTTGAAAACAAACTTGTATGTAATCTTTTCAGGAAAACTACGGATTGGAACACACTCCTGCATTTTCAAAGTGACCACACCCAACATATCAAACAGAATTTGCTGTATGCCAACTTCTGAGGATCAGAAGAAATTGCACATCCTTGGACGATTTTTACCAAAATGCAAATGTATTGGGCATACGGCTACGCACACGTGGATATCCAAAAAAGCTGGTGACTAATGCAACCAAGAGGGCCAGGTTTACCAATAGGGATTCACTTCTGACACCTAGGATGGAATCCGATCAACACAAAGAAGAAAGACTGACCTGTGTGATCACACATGGCCCCAATACCTTTGATTTAAAAAAAATGATTTGTAAATACTGGCCCATAGTCAGAGAACAACTTACAGACGAACCCATACCTCGGTTCGCCTTCAAGAGAGCGAGAAACATTAAGAACATTTGGTTCACTCCTTTTTTGTCCGAGACCCACCGCGCACAGGACTGTGGAACCTACGGAAAGTTACTGGCCACTACCCATGTGGCTCGTGCTCGGTATGCAAATTTACCGGGAAAATGCAGTCATTTGCTATTGGCAATAGGCAATGGGTCCTCAAAAATCAGTCCAACTGCAAAAGCAGCCAAGTAATATACTGCATTGAATGCCCATGTGGCCTTCGCTACGTGGGCCAAACAATGTGCAATGTAGGCACATGGATTTCAGAACATCGGTCCAGGATCCAATGCAAAAACACTACCTCACCTTTGGTCACACATTTTTTGATTAGTCATCACACACCGGACAACATTCTCTGGTGGGTCCTGGAAAAAATCCAAACAGGCCAGAACATACAAAACAGACACCTTGAACTGGAAAAGAGGTGGATTTACAGACTTGACTCTCTGGAAAATGGTCTGAATGAGCAGTCTCCCTTTTAATGAGGTTCCAAATGCTTCTTTCAGAATATTGAATCTTTTTCTATCCATGCCCTACTTCTGGTAACTGATGGATCAGTTTTACATACCCTGGGAAATGCTCACACCATCAGTACCATTCCTCTCATAGTGTGCAAATACACACCTTTGCCAAGTGCTTTCTTGAGGCCCACCGCCCTTAAAATAATTTTCCCAAAAGGGGAACCCCCCCCCCCATACATACATTGTGCTCTGCACCCATTCTTCACTTTGGTTTCCAGATACCAATGTTCCCCACACATGTTTTGTCAAGACAGGAAACCCCTTTCCCTTTAAGATAATACACAGCCCTTTTCTATTTCATTTTGACTTTCTACTTGCTACCAACAAGGGCTCTTTGGCACGGATTGGAGCCGCGCGGATCACATACTGAGCTCCACATACCTGTACTGGAAATATTTCCATTTGTAACGGAGTTAGATACCTTCCACTCCATTTTTATAGCAAGGTTACACTCTATACAAGCAAACGGCACAGTGCCACATCAGCCGCCTCACGCCTCTGATCTCAATACCCTCCCCCTCCTCTGGAGACACTTCTCCAGGTCATTTTCCGTCCCGGCACCTCCCATTGATTTGCCCTACACCAATCGGGCACCACAACGTGCACCCGGCCCCCGTGCGTGATGTCGTCACCATGGTAACTGACGAAACTCTTCCGCATTTTTTATGGGACTCTCGAGTCACGTCCCTCGATACCCGGCTCTGCAGAGATTCAGCCAGCCCCACTTTCTCCCACATCATACAGAGCTTTTTCCTGCGGCATACCAGGCAAGTGGTGTTTTCATTCATGGGGTACTTTTTGCAGCCTGCACTACCTGCAAGCATAGGTCTCTGCACGAGAAGACTTACTCATTTCCCTTTCCTTTCTTTTCTTTCTTTGCAGTTATATAGAGCATACTGAGAAAACGACACTGGAGGATGACCTGTTTGCTCGTTCACCTCCAGCTTTTACCTAAATTATGGTACAGGATACCAGTCTGTGTCAAGTCTACTCTCACTACCAGTTAACCCTCAGCTGACGAAGCACAGGTATTTCCTTCTCCCTTCTTGTTCGTTGCCTCGGGCATCAGGTGAGGACACCTGAGGGCTCCATCGCCCTTCCACGGTGTCGTTGCCTGATTCTCCATGGCTACTTGATTGTGATAATGGCCTTGGGCTTGGCTCAATGGACCGTGGTGGGTTGGAGGTCTGACTTTGATTATGAACGTCAATTGCCTCCTCCACGTCCGAAAGCGGCGCAGTGGCTGCTGCCTCACCAGTGGAACTGGTGGCAGCAGATTGCGGGCCCTCCATGCTGGTTTCCAATGCCATGGGGTACACTGCCGTGGGTGCAACAATTGCAGCAGCCGTGGCCTCAGGCTGTGTAGAACTGGTGCTCTTGCTGCCTTTGCCCCTCTGCTGCTGATCACTCTTCCCGGTGCCCCTTGAGGTGGTGGCGGTGTCCCCTGTCTCATGTGTCTTGGGCTTTTTCTTTGCTGGGGGAGCAGGTGTCACAGTGCCCGGTTCATCAGTGTCTGTCTGTGATCCTGTAGGGGACAAAAATAGGGAATATCATCGTTTATGGTTCTACGTGCCTTATGCAGAGTGTTTACGGCATGCCGCTCTGCATTGGGGCCTCTTTACTTTGGAATCCGGTAATGGGGATGTCGGGTGGGTCATGCATGAATCGGTCTGTGTTGCACGTGTATGTGGTGATGCGTGCATGTATGTTTGTGGCTGGATCCATGGCCTGATTATGGACTCATATTTGGGGGGCCCCTCACCCTTCACTGTGCATTGTTTGATGTATACACTCACCTCCATCTGATGAAGTGGGCGCACCATGCTCCATGTCTCCGACACCCTCGATCGATTGCATGCCAATTGTGGTGGCGCAGGTCTCCTCCCACTCCCAGAGTTTTATAGGGGAATCAGCGCTACCTCCTGTGGCCATTGCCAGCTTGCGATTCACAGCCAGAATGTTTCGTACACGGACCTGTAGGTCGTCCCACCGCTTTTGGCAGTCCTTGACAGTGCGGGTGGTGGTGCCCAACGCACTGACTTTGTGGGCAACCTCTGCCCAGATGGCCTTTTTCTTGACGATGGTCTCCCGCCGCATGTCATTGGCAAATACTGCATTGGCATTTGCCGCAAGTGTCTCGGTAAGCATGATAAGCTCCTCGTCACTGAATTATTCTTTTCGCTGCCGATCAGCGCTTTTCTTGATGGCCTTGGGCATCTTCGGGCTATCTGGGATGATTTTGTGTTGGAGTCTTGTGGAAAGAAGTCCTGGATGCAGAGGATGGCAATGCATTGTGTTTTTAAAGATGGCCGCCGTGCTCTTTCCCGTTCCTGTGCGATGACGCTATTTCCGGTTCTGCAATTTATGACCGCTATTTGCATGTAGAGTGAGGGCGAAGGTGCTATCAGCATTTTCGTCGAAGCCGGTAAGAGACTTTTTGGGGTCTTTAGCGGCATGGCGGTAGGGTCATGCCGGTAAATGTCGACTTTTACCACACAACGTGTAATGAGGCCCATAGTCTGTAAGGGACCTCCATTCCCCTCTTTGACAGTAATGCGTTTCGGCGGTTGTAGACATATAAAGTTTTTCTCTTCACAATATAAGAAAATGCTCCGCATTCATCAGGGCAATGGGTAGCAGGACCCTGTGTTGTAAGAAGGAGAAGAACAATTATAAATAAAGGGGCGCTGAAAAAGAAACAGCAATATAGAGAGGGAAAATATATCTCTCATGCTGTCGATTTTGATATATACAAAGTTTGAAATGTAGAAAAACGTGATAGCATGGTTGCAGATCATGAACATGGTCATGCCTGCAAAGAAACTCTGGACCATGTATGGAATCCTATGTATGGGGATAATCTACATAAGTACAGATGAAACCCCCGGGGAAATAATAATCATGGTCTTGGGTCCCCTTCTACAAAATCAGCATGGGTCCCAGGTCACAAGACACGCGCCCACCATCCCCAGCCGGAGAGAGAACACGAGGGAAATGGCAGGGAGTGAGGAAAAGAGAGCCTAATCAGGAGAGAGGTGGTAGTCCAACGTATGGTATTGCCCACTAACCTGTAACAGTGGAGAAATCTGCGTGTACATGTGGAGTTCCTGGTGCACGGGATGGATTTAATGTTCCCTTGCGGGGGGGAAAGGAAGGCGCACTGGTTGAGCGTCATACAAATCGGCATCCAATTTGGCTGCATCTAAAGACAATGTGTAGACAAATATGTGTCATGTCCATTCACGACTGTGTACAAAGGTAGATCACAATACACTGTTGAAAAGTTGAAACACAGGCTTGGTCTTCATCATTGTGTATTTGTACTTTATTGGGGACAGAGTCCTTTGTGGGACTCACCACATACATCAGGGCAACAATATCCATCTCCATCCATAATAGTTCTCCCTTGTATCTCATAACATTTGATACATCAGATGCTGACGCACATCGTGTCCCTCCTGGCCATCGCCTCTTGCATGTCCTGGCGGACAATTTCACCCATCCTCATCCCCATCAACCTCATCTGGTGGTTGCATGTCAATGGCAGGTGGCATAGGCACATTCCGTCTGATGCACATTTTGTGCTGCATTACACATGCCATGTTTATCTTTGGCACTTTGTCATGGCAGTACAGGAGAGCCTCACCCGGCACGCTTAGGCACCAGAGCTGTGTCTTCGAAAGGCCAAATGCCTGCTCTATCACGACGCGGTTACAGGTATGTGCACGATTGTAGTCCTCTTCCTGCTGGTTCTGTGGGTTCCGTACAGGGGTTAGGAGCCACCTCTTCAGGGGATAGCCGGCGTCGCCTGTATGGGGTGAAGAATGGGTACCTGTTACCGTTCACCTCTGGTGCGGCCTGTACATGTCACACAAATCGACTTTGCATTGTGATTCAAAATCACGACTACCAGCATGCATGCAGACGATCTGCGTGACTGCAATGTGCAAAGGTGAGCTTGATCCTGCAAGTGGACATGCCCGAATCATGCCTCTGACAGCAAATGACATGTCCTGGGTGAGGCCAGTCTTAGGTGTCCCTGGGCCCAGGCAAATTTGGTACCACACTGCTAGTGTACTGCCATTCTGACATCGATGTTGCCATGCTGTGTGGCATCACTTCAGTGGTGCTATAGGTGTGTGGTTCAATGCTATGGCTAGGGGTGTTAGCTTTGCAGGCATTCAAGGGCACATTGCTGTCTTGATGTTGTGCTGCGCTGATTCTGTATTACCATCTTGACGCCATGTTGCTAATTTGTGTGGTATGTGGTGTGGCATGATGTGCAATGTGGATGTGGATGGATGTGCAATATTGGGAAACCTGGATTGTACTCTATGTTGTGCAGCTCATAATTGCATGTGGGTTCTCCTCAAGGACATTGCGGCCTTCCCTGATGGACATTGGCCTACATCTGTATGTCCATTTGTCCTACAGACGACAGTCAACACCCAGTTGGAGTCTGTATCTCTTCCCACCACATCACACTGCCATGTGCTTGCCCTGCTACTCACCAAGTAGCCAGGAACGTTGTCCAGCTTGTTTCTCCATGTAGCGTGGCATGTTTGAGTTACGCAGGACCATGGAATCATGGGTTGATCCGGGTATTCGGGCACAACAATGTGTGATTATCTTCTTAGCGTCAGATACCATTTGGACATTGATGGAGTGGAATTGTTTTCTGTTTTGGTAGACTACTTCATTGTGATGTGGGACCACCAATTCCACATGGGTACAGTCGATGGCCCCGATGCAACTTGGGATGCCTGCCAGTGAATAGACGCCAACTTTGGTGTTTGCGATCTCCTGGGCAGTCCATGGCAGGAATATGTGTTCACGTGCATGCTTCAGGAGGGCATTGAGTACCTGGTTCAGCGTGCGTGAGGATACTGGTTGTGAGATGCCATGCATCTGCCCCACTGTATGCTGGTAGGTGCCTGTGGCCAGGAAGTGGAGCACAGTCACCACCTTCAGTAGAGGGGGAATGGCAGTTCTGATGTCTATGAGGCTGACAATGTCATCATGTATCATGTACACGATGCTGGTGATGGCATCCCAGTCCACACGGTACAGGGTGTGTATCTCCTCAGGGGTTAGGTTAAATGGACTTGCTCGGATCCTGGGGATTGGTGGCTGCCTCTGTGGTATGACTAGGTGCCCTGGTGGTGCTTGCTGCGCCTGTCTTGCCCTCCTTCTCCTCCTGCATCTCCTTTGTGCTGCCTGTTGTTGTTGCTGCTGCACTGCAATCATGTCTTCCAGCCCATTTAATGCTGCTAGTATTGGAACCATCTTGGTGTGGGAAGGGGTGTGTGAAGGCATGTGGTGTGCTCCTTTTGTGCTACCACAGTCTCCATTGCCTCCACCTGTGCTGATTGTGTCCACCTGTGGCAGGTGGGAACACTGGTAGGGTCTAATAATGGGTGGTTCGCGATGCCGGTATTTGTGCCATGCCGGTAAGGGGTTTTGGGGGCTTTTCCATGCCACTATTAGCATGTCCGCCTGGCTTGTGATGCTGTGCTATTAGCAGCATGGCGTTATTTACGGGATCGAGGGTCGCGCGCCCGCAGACTAGCCGATATTAGTGGCACGGTACTTAGTGGTGCCGCAAATAGCGGTGAGCCGGGTCGAAATTGGCATGGGGATTTAATGATACCGGTATTCCCTTACCGGTAATGTTAAATTCCTACCGCATAACGTGTAATGAGGCTATATCTCGGTGTCGGAGGCGGCCTCTTACAGCGTTGTTATGGGTACGCTGTGTACGCTGAATCGAGGTGCGGCTTGACACGGCTCTCTTCGGTGGCGTACTCACGCCGTATCCACGTATCCACGCCGCAGGGTCCTTTCCTCTAACGGATCGAGTGAGGAGTGAGGACCGAGGAACGGCTGGACGAAGCGGCTGAGTTTGTTTGTTTCTTTGGCAGCAACCGAGATACAGCGTGGCCCTTTGTCACCCTTCACCCACGGGAGCCACTGCGCCGGCGGATTGGAGCCAGGCGTGGGACCATGATTACGGATTTGGTGTGGGGGTGCAGCGGCTGAACAGTGAGGCGGGGTACCGTGCTCTCTCCTGCGGACTCCTATCCATACGGGGTCGGTTGGCACATTTCCACGGGGCCTCTTTGCTGCAGATATTGGAGGTGAGTGGAGAGGTGTGAGCCACATCACTTGGGCTACATTTTATGCTCTTTGCTCTGTATATTGATCCCCATATAGTGCCCATTGAGGATTATTGGCTACTGTGCATGCATTTGTTAGCGCAGTATAACTATAGTGTTAAGTTTGATAACACTATAAATAGGTTGAGAGCCATTGCTCCCCACTAACCCCCGGCTGCGTGCAAATCTCCATCTACCTTGGCTCGTGGGGCATTCGTGGGTGAAGTGTTGGACCTGCTGAACTTGAGGAGGGGGGCCAGTGTTGCTTGTTATACTAAATCGGGCCTCAAGCTCATACGCACAGGAGACTGCGGGCTTAGGCCTTTGATCCTGTGCGTTTTGGGTCACTGTGAGAGCCGAGCAACTCCTCGGTCACTAGGAGAGAGGGATTACCTGGATAACTGTGGCCTATCCCTCTCCATCTTCTTAGGGGTGAAGGGATCGACAATTTTCTTCCAGCAACCTCTATACTTATTTCCTGATATTGTATCTCGCTATACTTAAGTGCGGAGGGCGCTACTTGGTGAAAACCCGTATGCCTCCAAAGAAGAGAACTACACAGTCGAAGTACAATCTTAGAGGAATTAAGGGAATGGAGACACTTAATAGTCCCTCAAACAATGCTACTGCACGGGCAAAACCCAGGAAGAAAGCTAAGAACGACATACCCGCGGATCAGGGAATGATCACTGAGTTTTTTCCACAAAACCCACTTCCTGAAACTAATTCCACCACTATTGAGGAAGCTTCGGCTCCCGTGCTCTCTAATCTAGGGTCTATATGTGCCTCTAATTACGATGACATTGACAATAACTCACTACTGGAGTTATGTCTTAATATTCAAAGGAAAATGACTCCTGCTTCAGGATCGATACCTATCAACATGGACTGCTCCAATGCAAATAAGCAGAGAAATATTCCATTCGCTTCCCCTACTCTAGTTGAATCCACGGGCAGACTATCAGTATCACCGAACCTGGCGATGGCTTCCATGGAAGATAGCCCCGAAGCTGAAAGTGAATGTTTGGCTGACACCTATCCGGGGGCGACGGAGATCGCTGAGATCCAGGCCTCAGTTGCATCATTGCAATTTGCCCTTAAAGTTTTACTGAAAATGACGGGGAAAATACTGGACAATTCAAATGCCCTAACCTCAGATATGGTCATGAGAGAGAAAGTAGAGGGAACTGCTGAAGTTGATCAGTCAGCAGAGTCCAATCTCTCGGAAGCCATAAAACTGAGGAAATTGGAGAACCTCATTCAGAAGAACCACAAAGCCCGGGGTTGGAGGCGGACAAAGAAAACGAAGAACCATTTTTTTCGCGTAAGCAACGCAGACTGGCTAGGAGGGCGGCTGTGATTAAGAGATCCAAAGGAATGGCCCTATCTAAGCCGGCTAAAGAATCTTCTGGACATCCCTCAAAGAAAGCCAAAAAACGGGCAGCAAGAGCAAAGAAAAGGAAGAACAGTGGTGAGGGCTGTTTGACTAGTTGGTTAATACCTGAAAGAGATACGATGAATGAGCCTGAGGAGGTGGAGGTTGTATGCGAGGGGGAGAATCTGAGTGAAGGACCAGTGAATGTGGATGAAGAGAGCCCTGGAAGCTCATTAGTGTTACCAGCAACACCTATCATAACTCGTCCCACCGAACCTACCTCTGCCACGGAAGGAAATCGTATATGTCTAATAAAGAACTTATATTTAAGAGAAAATTCAAAATGGCTCTCCCGCTCAGAATTGTTAACTAGACTGAGTTATGTACCGCAACTGAGGGTCCTTAAGTCAGACGATTTCCAATTCGTGGAACCATTAAAAGGCCCGAATCCTCAGGTCTCAGCATTACATTGTAAGTTCCTATCTACTGCGTCATTGCTAAGGAACTATAAGACCGAGCTGAAAGCGGTTGATGTGGAGGTTGACGCCGATCTAAATACAGTAGACTTAAGACAATTGCCGGCAAAGTTAGATCCGACAGTTGAGACTAACCTCCGCCCCAATCTTCCTGAAGGAAAAAATGTGGACTTTTCAGATATTCAACAAGTACTAAAATGGCTAGCGGATTCGCTTCCTGGTGTGTTGCCAAAGCAATGAGATATTACTATTCTGTCTTGGAACTGTAGGGGTTTTGCTCATCTGCTGTCAACTGAGGGCTCTATTAAGATCTTAGATAAACATAGCTGTTTCTGCCTACAAGAAACTTGGGCAATGGAGCCATTGATTTTGGATGGCTTTGTCATCTACCAAATGGCAGCAAATAAAGGCACAAAGGGAAGTCCCCATGGCGGACTTATTATAGGGGTAGCCAACACATTTGGCTCTAAATTAGTGAAAACCGATTTTCCCAGTAATATGATGGCAGTAGAGGTCGCGTATAAAAACCAAATAGGAAAGGATCACTTCCTATTAGTCAGTCTATATAACCCCTCTGGTGCACTAATAAGAGAACAACTTCAGGAGGCCTTACATAATCTATTGGCTACCTGGTTGTTAAAATTTGGTAACACTGGGGTAATAGTGGTGGGAGACTTCAACTGCCACATGAGCGGTAACATAGGGAAGTCTCATAACCCTAAGTTAAAAGCTAGAAATTATATGCAACAC
Organism: Ambystoma mexicanum; assembly: GCF_040938575.1. Lineage (NCBI taxonomy): Eukaryota > Metazoa > Chordata > Amphibia > Caudata > Ambystomatidae > Ambystoma > Ambystoma mexicanum. The sequence goes on from NC_090923.1 coordinate 463,489,857, forward strand.
ACCAAGAAAAATGATCTTGAAGGACAGGGATGGGAACATTTATTTGAATTATGGGACATTGAAATGCTCAATGGCAAAGCCGTGAGCGACTCTTCTGGCAATCACACCTGGTCTAATGGCATCTCGTGTAGCACCTTAGACTACATTTTTGTTTCCCCTAGATTGTATGAGATAGTGGAGGATATGCAAATAACCCCTAATGAGTGGAGTGATCATGCTACACTCATATGCAAATTGAATATCGGAACAAATGCTCCTCCTAGTACCAACATGGGCAATATTTTGCCAAATAAAGCTGGCACTAGGATCAGTTGGTCGGATAAAAATGTCGCTTTTGCTGTTGCAGCTTTGGCCAATGATAATCTAAACCTGCTATTGAACCTCGGGGAGATGACGAGTAATGCCATTGAAAACTGGATCTGTACTTTTGTTGAGAAACATGCGGTCTGTCGCATGGGGGCCATGATTAGCTGTGGGGGGAAAAAGCTTCCCTTTGATAAAATAATTAGAAATCTGAAGAGAGAATGTAGAGCGGAACTCCGGCTGGCCAAGAGACAAGCTTATCCGTCAGATCTTTATTTTATCAAAGTAAGGAGCATTAAAAACAGATATAGAGCTATGATCAAAGCCAAACGGAAATTAGATAAAATCATGTCCTGGCAAAGATTAGTAAATACGATCTGTACAGGCAAAACTCGTAATATCTGGTCGTTGCTGGGTGAAGCGCGAGGTACTGTTCAAGGCACATTAGTCAATCCTATTAATGCCGAAACATGGGTAGCTTTTCTTGAAATTAGGAATTCCAAGGTAGACATAGAGGAATCTTATACATTGATTAATAGGCCGTTAAATCCTCCTATTAATGCATCTTACCAAATGGTGTTGAATACAATCATAGAATTAAAATCCTCCTGAGCTCCAGGCCCCAATGGTCTAGCAAATATTGTAATGAAGTCGCACCCTGAATTTTGGGCATCCTTGCTAGTTATAATGTTTAAAAAGATCCTAAATGAGGGGAAAATACCCCGATCTTGGCAAACAGCGATGCTTATACCAGTTTATAAGAAGGGTAACCGAACGGACCCTAGCAACTATAGACTGCTCTCAATGCTGGATGTCACGGGCAAAATATTTGCCTCTCTCCTTCTAAAGGAGTTACAGCTCTGGGTAGAGCAATCTGACATACTTTGAAAATTCCAGAGTGGTTTCAGGCAAGGGTATTCCACGGCGCATAACATGGTTCTGGACCTCCTGAGGACACGAGCCAGATCAGGAGGGCAACCACCATTATATGCCCTCTATATAGACTTTTCGGCGGCATTCGACTCTATTCCCGAGAGTCTCTCTGGCGGAAGTTAAAAGCAATGGGATGCCCTGAGGACCTGACCTATTATCTCAGATTGCTCCATCAGAATACATCTGTCAAAGTAAAATTAGATCAGGAAGGACACACTACTAGAAGTGTGTTTCAAAACAGGGGGGTCAAACAAAGTTGTGTTACGGCCCCTCTGATCTATAATATGTACGTATTCGACATCCCTGAGGCCATTAGGGCTGCAATAAATTGCCCACCGAAAATAGGAGATTCCATCTGTCCTGTCCTTGCTTATGCGGACGACCTGGTTATACTGGACCACACTATTAGTGGGCTACGAAGGTCGGCCGTGGCTCTGTGGGAATACGCTGAGAGGAACGGCCTTAAAATGAATCTGGAAAAAACTAAGGCAATGAGATTCACCAACAAGAACACCACTTGTGTGCAGCTTAGAGTTGGTCTAGATATCATTGCATATTTGCCTCATTATCGTTACCTAGGGATAGAACTTGAGAGCATTGGTGACTATGGAATGTGTAAGCAGTTACGTAAGGTAAAGGCAACCCAACTGTCTGCATTGTTCCACAGATTCACAGTAAATCAAGGTGGATTTACTATCTGGGCACGCAACAACTTTACGTACAAGTATTGTCCCCCATGATCACCAACGGCCTGGAAGCTCTCCTCAACTCTGACCTGAAATTGTTGCAGGTGATTGAGGGGAATTTCTGTCGCTCTATCTTGGGCTTACCACCAGGAATCCCCATGGCAATAATAAGATTGGAACTGGGGCTGACCTCATTGAAAGCCGTGATATTAAAAAAGCGTGCCCTACTCTACTTGAGAATGAGTGGTGAGACTAAGAACGAGCTACTTAATGCGGTCTACCTAGAGATTTTGAAGGATCAATCCTTGTGCCCCTTGAAGGAGCAAATGTCTAAATTTTTGATGACCATTGGGTGGAAATTAAGGATGGGTAGTGTCACTGAGGAAATGCAAAGGGCCCTGACCAAACGCATAGAGCTCTGGGACTGGCTGGAGAACTACGCGCATCTCCAGAAGCTGAAAAAATATCAGTTTGTCCAGTATAGACTGTACAGCTATAAAAATCCTCAGAGTTACCTTAATTTATGCCCGGATAGGAGACTTAGACGTTTTATCTTACTACTAAGGCTCGAACATCTACCTACTCTAACGATTACTGGCAGAATAGACATGATCCCCCCAGAACTACGGCGGTGCCGGTTATGTAAAGGAACGAATCAGCTAGAGACGGCTAGACATCTGCTCACTGAATGCCATAAAATGATAAGTGCCATAAACCTTGGTTTGGGTAATTTTGTGCATAATCTAGATTATATTAAAGAGGAGTTATTTTGGCATCACTGTATTAACTCCAACAGTATAAGGTTCCTGATGGCACTGTATAATATTTGGCTGAAGGTGGAAACTAGCCTTAATATAAACATATAGGAAAATATTAAGAAGAGCTGCTAAATAGTCATCAGTGAAATCTAAGAGTTGTTGTTGGCCATCATAGGTCCCCATGTCTATAGGAATTGTAACAACGTTGAAACTAGATTAATATGTCATCTAGATAGAAAAGTCTTATTGGAGAATAGATGGCAGTACGTGGCAAGGTCCGGTCTCTGATCCAATGTCTAAATAGAGACTACTGTAAATCTGAATTTAAAATGAAGATGTTATATATGGGTTTTTCTTAATGATATGTATATCGAGAGAATTCAATGTTTTTCCTTTTCCCTGGAAACTTTTCTTTTTTTTTATTGAATGTTTTTTGTTAATTATCTATTTTTGCTATAATCATGTTCTTATTTAAGATATTTTATGTGTAAAGTTTTATGAAAACTAAATCACAATAAATTATTATTATTATATCTCATCTAATTTGGACCTCGGACTACTGATAGTCCATCCCCTGAAGGAAGACCATTTGAGGTTCCTCCTGGCTTTTCCCCCTTTTGCGTTGGTAGACCCAACCCCAACTTAGAACAATTCTTATTTTGGGACTCTACCTTAACTTAACATAAGGACTTATTTATCGTTTATACAAAATTGTTTTTTTCTATTTCTGCCTCTTACTTTGTTGTGAGGTAACAACCTAGTTAGAAATACTAATTAAACCTTAAGAAGAAACTTTTGGTCTTGACCTAACGGAGAAACTGAGCATGTAAATGAAATATATATTCTTTCATGTTTAGTTCTGTTTCCTATTTTCTCCTTCTCAAAAAAATGTTTTTATTTTTGATTTGAGGTATTTTATTTTTAGATTCATTTTGAAGAATGTGTAATTGTTTATTGATTTAATACGCCTCCCTATTTTGGGCCTCACTGCGTGTAAATGTTCTGTTCTTTCCCACAATATATGTACATGCCTTTTTGTATTTACAATATGTTAAATGTGATTCATTGATCTTTTTGTGTCCTCGATGATGGTATTCTTAATAATATAATTTTTTCTGTTTTGAAAATTTGGGACTCACAAGGTGTCTTTTTGTTATATATCATTGCATGTAGAAGTAATAACCTATGTGGTTAAATAGGATTGGACCAGGTATTTGCTCTAAATAATTCAAACCTAACAGGGCCAATCCTGGACGCACCAGTACTCTCTTTTCTGTTAACAGTAGATATTCTCGCCCCAAACTGTTGCGTCCCCCAAGGGGCAGACCATTGCCACTGACTAGTGGCCCTTTCTGTTTACATATATTAACACAACACTGGAACAGTATTTGTGGTGTCTCTGTTTGCAGTATCAGAAGTCTTGGTTATCACTACTCCCACCTGCGGAGTTTGCATACAATAACTCAATCCACTCTGCTTCCCGGGTTTCCCCATTTTTTGCCATGTATGGCCAACACCCGCGTTCTCTGCCTCATGACCCAAACCCTCCTGTCGACAACCCGGTTGTGAAGGCATGCCTTCGTGACATGGATGCAATTCACCGGGATATGCGCTTGTATCTGCTTCGTGCACAGGTCTGGGCAAAGAAGTTCGCTGACCGCCATCGCCTTCCGACTCCCGATTATTGGGTTGGATCAAAAGTCTGGCTTGCTACCCAACATCTCAAGATTCCGGGCAATCGTTCACGTGTTGTTGGTCCTTTCTCTATCACTGCCATTATCAACCCGGTTGCGATTGCATCTTCCGACTGCCTGGAAAATCCATCCGATCTTCCACATATCCATGTTGAAGCCTTGTTCCACTTCTGTCCATCTTCCCAGGGGTCCACCCCAGTCGTTTCAGTAGGAGATGATGAATTTGAAGTGGCTGACGTTTTGGGCTTTCAGATGCATAGAGTTCAGCCTTGTTATCTGGTCGATTGGAAGGGATACGGTCCCGAAGATCGCACTTGGGAACCATTGGAGAACATTCTTTCACCTCTGCTGCTGTGCCGTTTCCACACCCGCAGTGGGTTGCCACCGCCTTTGGGGGTGGATGCTGTTACAGTTCGGGGCTCCGCAGTATCCCGCAGGTCCAAAGGACTTGCTCACCTGGCAGGGCATAACCCAACTATTAGACACAGTGCTCTCCTTGGCAATAGAGTGCAGCACTTTTCAGCCCCATTCCATAGGCAATGGAGGCTGCCATGGAAACGGGCTGTTGCCGTGGCTGCTACTGCTCACAGCACATAAAGAAACAACCTGTCCCATCATCCCTGCTTCTTTTGCTGAATGCTGCCAATGGGAAACCGGAGCCTCATTCTGAAACTTTCATTACACTGCAAGGAAGGACGAACGCTGCTTCCTATTGAAGTTGTTCCCAGCATTGTTCCTCAAAGTCCTGTCTTCACTCACCTCTTGTGTTCCGATCCTCGGCTGGTCTAACAGATTGCTTTTGGATCCTCCTCTGTCTTGTTTTCTACAAACTGTGTACCGGACCTCTGCTCGCCTAACGGATTGCTTTTGGACCTCCCTCTGTCTTGTTTTCTACAAACTGTGTATACCGGACCTCTGCTCGCCTAATGGATTGCAACATTTCCCTTCTGCCACTTCTGCTATCATTCTACGTGTAAATGGATCTACACTTACACTGAGTTTCCTGAATAAGGTTCAATACCGCAAGTATATCTTGGCTTTGCACCTATCTGTTAACGTTGCCTGGCTCCCCTTACCTCGCCCTGTTGGTAAAACTGCTGCATCACTTTGTTTAGGATTCCTTGGGACCTTCTTCTTCACTACTTCTCTTCCTGGCGAAACGCCTCCTATAAGTGCACTCCGGGACGCTTTGCATCATTGTGCACTATCCGGACCCTAGTGCGCTCCTCATTTCGTCGGGTTAGTTCCTGTACTAACCTATCCCATTTTTTTGTTTTATCCCAATTGTTGTTGGACTGCCAAGTGACCTGCCTCCTCTTTACCACTGGGATACTGGGCTAGGGGTTATCAGAAGAAAGCCAGCCACCATAGTTCTGCTGGTGGTCATAGCGGTGTATGCTCCCGCTCTTTTATGTGATCGGCCTCATTTGGCTGTTTCCTAATGGTCTGGGGCCTTATCATTGAAAAGAGTTTTATCCCTCAACAGAGAGGAGGTCCCGGTTTAGGTCCAACCAGGGTTCTACAATCAAATCCGGTCCGGGCCTTCTTGAGTCATTCCAGGAACCCATCTGGTGAGTGACAATTAATTTGGACCTAATAAACCACAAAGCCTGGTCCAGATTAGTGGGTAATCCCATGGACTTTGATGATCCAGAGAAAGCATTTCGGTCAGCTCAATTGCTGCCATATACAGTTGAAGTTCAGATTGGAGAGGAAGTCACCATCCCAGAACGCACCCGACAATTCCCACTTGAAGTAAAAATTAAAAGAGGACAGAAACTGCAAAATCCTGATGCATATGTTCACCTCAATGCCCATTTCCAACAGGAAGGGTTGGGGTTAAACCCAACACCACTAGTCAATAAAGAACACAACACCATTCCAAAAGGGGTGGATAACAGCGACTTTAGGAGTATCACTCTGGGCGCAGGTACCATTATTGCAATGGCGCTTGATGACTGACATTTTTCCATAGATTTGGGTAATGAACTGATAGGACAAATCCCCAATGACTGTTTTGACAGTGATAGTCGACAATGACACAACACCAGACAGGATCTTCACCCGGCATGGCGGAAATTTCCTAGTGTAATCTTCTTGCCCTTATGGTAAGGAAGAGGTGACCTGTGACTTCAGGAGGAATGAGGAGATCTTTCAAGTCCATCAGGACTGCCTTTCCCACCTGAAGCCATCAGTCCAAGTCAGTACTTTAGCCAGGGACTTCTCCACCCAGCTGGAGGAGGCCGCAGAGATAGCCAAACCAGAAGTCTTCCTGGGCTTCAGGCAGATGGTTGAAGAGACAGTCAACCTAGCTGATGCCTGTGAGACTCTGGAGCAAAAGCAAAAATTGAAACCAGTTTTCGGGTCCACACTTCCCGATGGCCTCTTCCCTACATTGACCAAGGGCTGGCCCAGATCCAGGGGTCAAAGGTATACACTGCCAGTGACCTGACCAATGGGTACTGGACGGTGCCTGTCAGTAGGGAGGACCAATACAAGCTTGCCTTTACCTTCGGGGGGCAGCAGTACACTTGGACCCGGACTCCCTTTGGATAGTCGCCTACAGTCGCCTACAGAATCCGCAACCCCAAGGGCAATTTGACAGAGGGGGAAGACAAGTGGGTCCACATAAACCAGCTAAAAAAGTTGCCATCCCAGGCATACTTTGCGGCAAATAGAGGAGCCGACTGGAAACCCAGAAGGGGAAAATCCGGAGACAAAAAAACAATTATTAAATGTTCTTGAGTACGTACAAGGAAAGAGGGGTAAGGCCATTATTACATATAGGCGGGGAATATTGTAAATTGTATTCAAGGCATGCATCTGCCCCACTACACCCCTCGGGGGAACAGTAGTGGGGAAATTTCCATAACCGTGCTATGTTCTGTTTTCTAGCACTGGAACTAAGAACCACCTAATCACCAAGGAGGACTCCTCATGGACCAGAAAAAAAGAACCAAGAGCCCGGAGTGTCGCTCCACTCTCCCAACCAGAACCAGCAAGGAGAGCGTATCGCATCCATCGCTGACGGGAGAAGCAACCAGATTTTTTTCACATGGAGCGAAGGAAAAATGATACCACGTGTCCAACTCCCCCATGACTGGACGTCACAATGGAGCCGAAGGGGGGGGATATGTGGAATATTTATCCACGCCAATGTGCCACACTCCACCCCTTTACCAATGGGGAAAGAAAACTCCCAAAAATGGAGGCGATAACACCCGTGTGCACTAAATCTGAAAAATTGTGCATAGTTCACAAACCACAAAAGAGCTGCACACCCTGCCACACCCACAGGCAGAGTTGGTGTAAAAACAGGAATACCGTATGTCACCTGTCATCTGTCACCTGTCACCTGAAACAAGGCCACAGAAGGGCAAGATCTGAAAATGCCCTTACAAATCCAGTCATTTTCCCGGAGAATTATTGAAAGGAAAGTGTGCTGAAATCACGGATTCTCCAGGCAGTCAGAGGAATCCAGGCCTCCTGGAAATTAGCTGTCAACCCATTTAAAGGTGTTTCTTTTTCTGGTAGAAATTGCAAAATCCACTATTTCAAGTATGTTTTGAAGGGCTAATTCTTTTAAAATGTCCAGTCCTTTATAATCTGTGCTTATATTTCATATGTGAAAAGACTTTAATTTAAAGGAACCCAGTTTGGAGCTAATCCACTATTTAATTCTGATCTGAGTGCCTGGCCTGGGAAAGTTGACATCTCAGTTTGACTCTTCCTTGAAAACAGGAAGCCTGATGGCTCCCGCATAATGACAACAAGGAGAACAATGTGTTACGCTCACCCGGTATCCATGGGGGCACCACACGATACTGGCTGGAGGTCTAAGCGCTATCATGAACCCCTCTCTGCTTTGTTATGTGCCAGATGTTGGGTAGCGCCTATAAAAGGAGAATGGAGGGTTAAGATACTGGTTCTGTGATGGATGGACTCCCACCTCCCTCTGGTCCAAATACCCTCCCTTGGGGTTATTGCTCACCTTAGGTTTTTGTGCGTTGAACTCTCCGTCCTGTGTCTCTGTCCAGGGGCGCGTGGTTGGTGCGGGCATTCTGTGGACCTGGTTGCTTCACTGGTCCGTGTGCCCTTATGTCGGGTCCAGACCGGCTGTGACCGCTGTCTTCCATGTGAGTTGTAATGTATTTTCCGTCTTTATTCTCTTTCTTTCCCTCTGTTTTCTCGGTCTTCTCGGCACCTTGCTCCATGACGTTGTTCCCTAACAATGTCTCTTTTTGTTTTCATGGGGATGGTTGTGATCTCAGAGTTGCTGCGCCAATGACGAAGACCACGGTGAGTTATTGATGAGCGGAGCGCTGCGCTGTTTATTGGTGTTAATTGCTAACCTGTGTTCTCTTCCCTTCTTTGTACAGGTTGTGGTGATGTTCCAGAGTGATGAGCGATCGAAGCACTGCTTGCCCAAGAAAGTGCTTTGTTAATGCTGATCTTGTTCCTTCTCCCTTGCAGGTTGCAGTGAAAGTTGGGCGAGGTAAGTGAAGCACAGAGTGCAGCCAGGACTCACTGCTTGTCCAGGTAAGAATTGTTATTAATGCTGTCCTTGTTTCTTTACATTTGCAGGTTGCGGCGAACTCCGGAGTTGGGCGAGGTAAGCGAAGCTCAGGATGGATTCAAGACTGGTTACTTCACAGGTAAGTGTTCTTGCTCACTAATGCTGTTCTTGTTCTTCCAGGTTATTAATGGAATCCAGATCTAGGGCTTCAGGATCGGGCCTCAGGAGAAGCAGATGAGCAGGAGCTGGACACGGTGAGCGTTACACTGCAGGAGTGCAGAATAACGTGAAGCGTGTTCTGCTGTTTGGGTGTGGTTTAAATAGCCCGGGTAAAGTAGTTCCAGGCCAAGTAGTTCCAGGCCCAGCCACACCCAAAACACTAGACCGCATGGCTTGGTTCTAAAGAACTGAGCTGTGTAAGAGGCCTCCATGTTGGATTAAGGTCCAAAACCGGTATTGCTTTATTCCTGATAATGAGCCTGGCGCCACAGTCGCCAAGACTGACTCCATGTATGTTTTTGATAGAGTTTTGAGGCCCTTGGGGCCAGTGTGAAGGGCTTTAGCCCTACTGCTGACAGAGGGCTGTTATACCTGAAGGGGTCAGGGGCATAGATTGTGACACAATGAGGCCGCATTAGACATTCGTCTGGGCTGAAACAAACAACAAAGTACAGGCTGAGCATTGACCTCTGCTGGGAGGGGCAGGAGCTTCCCCCTCCAGGAAGGAAACACACCCCCCTGATCAAAAGTCTGGACAGCTGCTACCTGTGAAGGGGAGGTTACTAAAGAGAACTTTGATTTGAAATCCTTATTTCTGATTAATGTTTAGAACTGTTTAACTGAGCAACCTAAAGAGGAACAAATCTGAAAATTGGTAGACATTAAACTCATTTCAGGCTTGTGATTTGTAGACATTGAGGAAACTTGTACTATTTTAGGAACCAAAGTTATGAAAATATTCACATTGTAGCAGAACCATTAATGTTGCAAACCTAAAATTGTATGTACATGATCCACTGATCAGCGCCCAGAGATGTACCGAATTAGAAATGATAAATCTAAACCATTATAGTTAAAATTGATAAAAATCCGTAGAATGACCAAGGCAGCTTGCACACAGATGGGGAGTGAATGTGAATGTAGACAATCAAATATAAAATATATGTGTCCAATTTTATTAGGGTACATAATGTCAGAAATGTACATTTTTGCAAAAGTTATGTTTTGGTAAAAATCAATGTGGGAGTTGCTAAATCCTGTCATAAAGATGACATTTCTGTTCAGACCACCAACCAGAACAAAGCATGTGCCTGCAGCCACTCACAGCCATGGGGCTGTGTTTTTGAAATTCTGCCCATACCATAAACTGGTGGATGGCATTTGACTGTATAAATATAGGAACTTCACGACACATAACAGACACTGCTTCCAGAACCCATCCTGATTTCAGCGCAGCACCTGGTTCCAGCACTCTTCATCTTGTAGCTGACTCCAGAATTCTTTGAAGATCCAGATTTCTGTGCAGAATCCATAATTAGCATTGCTGAACTATTGCTAGCTTGGCCAAATTGCAAACATACACAACTTAAAAGAATAATTCTGATTCAGCGTGGCTTGCTACCATTAAGGCTTTGCCCGCTGAAACTTGCATCCTGCTATCTACCGTGTCCAGTAACCCGAAGGGGCCCATCCAAGTTCAGACTGAGGTGCAGTCCAAAATTGACCAGAACCGCGCAGCAGATACAATCCCTCCTGAGGTGCCCTGTTGCCGGTAGACCTGATCCGACCCGATGACCAAAACCGGACTGTCCAATTTAATTGTAAAGGACTAAGTATAATAGGAAGAACAGTGACCCATAATATATTTGCATTATAGTATCCCAATCTCAACCCATCCCATCTTTAAATTCAGAACCCTAGTATTGTTAGAATCCTTCTTGCGCTGATTTTCTCACCTGTGTTACAAAACCATAACTCCTTAGTGATTTTGAATAACTAAAGTAAATCCCAGAAATCGAGTATCCACCACGGACTGGTTGCGCTGGCCACGTAGCTGTGAAGTTTCATGTGCGGCATCCTCTTTTTCATAGTCATTAATATAGTGTAATAAAACCTATCTGTCATTTTTAAAATCGAATTTCTGTTTTCATTTTTGCGCCTATTTTGCAAAAACGCCTCTCACTAAAACCTCTATAACTTCTTCAATTCTAAAGATAGAAACGAAATTCCAACTCTCACTCATACCCAAGACCCTTAGCTACATACACAACTAAAAATGTATTTGGCCAGTTTTCCTCCAATATCGCATAGTAAACGTTTGCTGCAAATTTGCAATTTTAGCCAAAGTTACATGTGTCTTTTGCCTATTTCAAAGTTTTTCTTCCATCCCATCCTGATCTGAAGTGTGTACTGTTGTTTATATTATAGCTCATGTGTGTTAGGACTTGTTTAGAGTAGCTTTCTTTAGAATTTTTGTCCATTTAAGCATTTTTGACCATTTTGCAGTATTTCACAAAGCCATTTTTCACCTGTCATTTTTAAAAGAGTCCATTTCCAAAATGGTTTTCTCTCTTGTGTGGGGAGGGAAGATTGCCTATAAACTTTAGATCTTGTCTTTCATTCCTGAATACCTGCTGATTACTCACACTGGTGTAGGATTGCTCATTTGTATTTAAACAAAACTTTGCATGGGGAATATTAACCTAAACGCTATCTGTGCACAAAACAAAACCGTTCTTTTTCCTGTGCTTGCTATGCTGCATCATTATCAGTGAATTCAATTGCATGACTTATATTCTGAATTGTATTGTCACCGTTAGGTGATTGCTGTCCCATATATATACATATATATATATATTAAACTTATGTGTGATTTGAATATTAAATAAATAAATAAATCTTTACCTTTACAAACTAGCCTGATTCCTGGTTCAGTGTGACCGGGTGGGGGGGGGGTATTTTGAGACGGGTGTGATATGAGTGGTATATCATTCAGAATATTGAACTTATAGTCAAAAATAAATAAGGGTTTCATTGCACGCTGCATGCTAGGCGAGACCTGGGTGAATGCCTGATTGAAATCCCTTACACTGTTTTCCCCGGGAGGTGAGCCGGGAAGGCTTTCAGTGCTTTGTACACCACAAGCAGGTCCAACAGTTTGATGTGATCGGATGCTGCAGATGGGGGCCGTACGCTGTGTGCCGTCTGTTGAAGGAGGTGAGCTCCCCACCCCGACAGAGATGCGTCTGTGGTGAGAGTGGCCTCTACTGCGGGGGTGTTGAAGGATTTACCTTTCAAAAGTTTTTTGTTTCACAACCGCTGCAGAGACTGAAACAAGGCTGTCGAAACAACCACTACATCAACACACTAGCCACCGGCCTGACACAATTGGCTCGGAATCCACACCTGCATGGGACGCATGCGCAAATGACCGGAAGGAACTAGGAAGATGCAGGAAGCCATCATACCCAGCATCTTCATGGCCTTGCAAACGATTACCCAGTGACTGGCTACTCTGAGAAACCATAAGGTGTCTCACCCACTAGACCCCAGGGATCTGTCATACAGGTGGGCAGGACACGCCATCACTTTTGGATCCAGTTCCTGGCAGTGGACCAGTGCGGGAGGATCACCTGGGTGAGGAGTCTTCGGGGAGTGGGAGTGGGACACCAGATGGTGAGATGCGGTATCACCTTCACCCCATCCTACCCAGTAAAATATTTAGGAACTCTACCCCCCACCCCTGCTTTTACAACACAAACACTTTCTCACAGACAGCCCGCTATAAGGGAAAACAGACTAACACCCGAGCGTGCACCTGACATGTCCCAATACTATGGTCAGGTGAGGCAAGGCAATTATCGACAATCACACCTGACTTCCATTACACTTCCCCACATGGATAAAAGGTGGAGCACGAGGGCACACTCTGAGCAAGGGAAATCACACGAGGACACAGCAGTTTTGAGATGGCAGCTGAGTAAGAGGATCAAGACGGCGAAGGGGATCGCAAGGAGAAAAATTCCCTTGACCTTTTTGACAAGAAACCATTAGTTTCCAGAGACCTTGAGAATAGCAAGGGTAAGACCAGGAGACCAGGCTGTAGAATCGTGCATTGTGTGTCAGAGATACCTGGGGCCCTCCCACATCAGTAATCAAGGCAGGGAGAATCAACACACCACCATGGTAGCCTCCTTGGCTCAAAGAACAAAGTAATCACTTTTACACTGTTAAAACTCGTGTGATAAGAGACATGAGTGAAGTTAAACTGCTGATGAGGGATTGAATTTAAAGCAAGCTAGAATACCTTTGACAGAATGGTCCAGCACCGCGTGGGTGCACAATTGAAGTTCTCTGTAAGGTATCCAGCTGAGAAGTAATAACAGGAGATAAATTTGGTCCGAGTCTATCAGAGGGAGACCAATTGAAGGTTTTGTGTTCAAGTGGGTCTATGCCCGGCGGAGGCCGAGAATCACCCGAGAATTGGTGCATGTGAAATCCTAAGAAGAAAGGAACTTTTATGTTTGTCGTGTTGCATCAGGCCCTCTAAAATAAGAGGCTTTGAATGGCAAAGAGACTTTGGCACAGGAGGCTGTGTTGTTGAATTCTTGAACTGCATGCTTTTGCTAGAGAAGTCAGAGACTGAAACTGTGTGCTGCCTTGTCCCGTGCTAAAAAATGTGGGGAAGGGGAAGGGAAGCCAACGGCTTGAATAGCCTGACATATCATTTCATGAACACTTTTCTTTTGCATAAACATTGTTTCCCACAGTATTTGTATTTAGAAGTAAGGATTGCCAATAGGTTTATTAATATTGGCCCTTTTATTTTGACATGTCACCACTAGGACTGCATTATTATTATTTGATGGTCGTAGCTTGCTCCCATCTTAGAATTAGGATTAGATCAGTGTTTTTCAAACCCTATTGAAGTACAATAAACACCCTTGAACTGTGATCACTTGTATCTGTCTTACTGTTGGATACCATGCCTTCCTTACATATGGTGTCAGGAGTGGTATGCGACTCAATTGAGACAAATTGGGGAACCCTAAACATCCAGAAGCTTAGTTAAAGAGCCTCAGATCCCTCTATCGCCTTGAAAGAATCCATAGCTTACATAACATATATGTAACAGAATAGAATCTACTATCCCTTCATGAAAAAGAGGAATGATTCCCACAGACTTAGCCTTGATACCCCCTCCTGGGTGTTATATAGGTTTAGCTCCAAAATCTGGCCTGGCCTGGAAGTTTGGTCTGGATGTCCTAGCGGGTGTCATAGATGCCGACTTCCAGGGAGACATAAAGGTTCTCCTACAGAACCATTGCGAAATTCCATTTGAAGTACATCGTGGGGACAAAATTGCACAGGGAATTCTTGAAAGGTCTCTCTTTCCCCGTTTTATAGAGAGCGAACCGGAAGAAACTGAGAGAGGTACCTTAGGCTTTGGGGTAGCTGATGAACTATCTATCACAGAGGCAAAAAGGGAAGAAGAACCTACCATCCCTCCTGACCTAGCCTTCGCCCAGAGAAATTATCCAGCACTTGCAGAGGCTTTCTTACAGGTGATTCCAGAAGGGGAAGGATTAGAGAAGGGAAGTCCTTTTTTCTTCCTAAAACAAGGATTACTGTACAGAAAGTAAACCTCCATGGAAGGCCTAAGTAAAACTCAGTTAGTAATCACCAAAACCAACCGGAAGATCGAGCACATTCTCATTTGAGAGGGGGACACATAGGACAATCTAAGACCCAGACACATATCAGTGGGAAGTTTCTCTGGCCAGGTATCCATGTTGATATAAAGGATTTCATTCCGACATGTGAAATATGTCAGAAAACCAGTACGCAAATTCCCTTGCCTGCCCCTCTCAACCCTTTACCAATAATAGAAGTCCCTTTCTCCCGGATTAGGATGGATATCATTGGACCGTTGGAAACCTCTAGACTGGGTAACAAATATGACCTTGTAATCGTTGATTAAAGTACGCGATACCTAGAGGCAGTCCCCATGCGGAAAAACACAACCCAACATATTTTAAAACCTCTATTGCCATATTTTTCCAGGGTTGGTTTTCCCAAGGAAATTCTAATGGATCATTGATCCAATTTTATGATGAGCAAACTCATGGGTGAAGTCAAAGAATTGCTCCATATTGCCACCTTAAGAACCTCAGTTTACCACCACCAAATGGACGGATTGGTAGAAAGATTTAACAAAACACTTAAGATGATCCTAAGAAAGTTAGTAGACAAGGACGGGAAGGACTGGGATCGCATGATTCCCTGGGCCCTATTTGCAGTAAGAAAGACCCCTCTGGCATCCACTGGATTCTCTCCTTTCGAACTATTTAGGATAGAGAACAAAGAGATGGCATAGACATGATTCAGGAGACATGGGAAGATCGAGAAAAGGTACCTATTCCCCTCTCACAAAAAGCTACAAGACTGAGAGAGCATATGAAACTTGCTCAAAATCTAGTCTATACTCACATTGAAAAAGGCCAAGCACAACAAAAGTCCACCTACAACAAAAAGGTAAACTTAAGATCTTTTTCCATAGGACGAAAGGTATTAGTCCTCTTACCTCTGAAAATAAACTTGTCACAAAGTGGCATGGGCCATATGAAATATTAGAGCGAACAGGGACCTGTGCCTATAAAATGGCCCAACCCGACAGGAAACAAAAGACCCAACTCTACCATGTAAATATCTTAAAAGATTGTAAGGAAAATCCATCTGCAGTTACTGCCATGATACTGTTTTGTTTGGTACCAGAGGAAAGAGATCATTTTGAATTAATTCTGCAAGAGCTATCTAGTCAACAACAAAATACTTAAAATATTTAGTCACGACATTCCCTGATATATTCTGTGAAAAACCAGGGAGAGTGCAAGGCACTTATCATTATCTGAAGTCCAAATGGAAAAGCGGTCCATTTGAAACCATATATTCTCCCGGAAGCCCGTAGACAGATAGTGATTGAGGAAGTGAATAAAATGCTATGGGCAAATATTATCAAACGCTCTTCAAGCTCATGGTCCTCCCCTATAGTCTTGGTCACAAAACGTGATCATTCCTGGAGGTTTTGCAAAGACTTCTGACAGGTCAACGCCATCTACGACTTTGATGCCTATTCCATGCGCGCATTGATGACTCGATTAATAAACTTGTAAATTCCCCTTTCCTATCAACCATAGGCTTAACCAAGGGGTACTGGTGGGTGCCAGTACATGGATCTGATAAGGAAACAACAGTTTTCTTAATGCCCCAGGGACTATTCCAGTTTAAAGTCAAAGTCCTCCCTTTGGGCTTACACATAGTCCCCCGCCACTTTCCAATGGCTTATGCACAGAATATTACAACCCTAAACCGATTTCTGCGGGGCTTATATTGACGACATAGTCATTTATAGTAATACTTGGGAAGACCATCTTTTCCATGTCTTTATTATTATGAGAGCCCTCAGAGAAGCCTGCTTAACTGCCAATCCATTTTAATGTACCAATACCTCTCCATAGCAGAGGGAAATGGCAACCAGACCAACGGAAAGGAGAGAAAAGGGCTGAAGAAAAGGCATTCTCAAGTGAAGACGGTACGAATAGGGCCTGACTTTCCCTACTGTAAAGGCTGGGCCCGAGGACCAAGGCCATGTGGAAATAAGTTGCAGAGCAGTCACTAGATGGATCACCGTTGGACAAGATCAGCCGTTGAGTAGCCGTCGATGGCTAGCGAACGCCGTAGAAATAGGAAACAGCAATATAAAACTATTACGAGCTCCGCATTATGTGTGACAAACTTAATAGGTGGAAAAAAAACAACGTGGTGGGCCATCGAGGTGTGAAGGATTTTGGGTACACTACACATCACATTAGGGATAGTGTTACAGTCACGCTCCCGTCGACGTCCCTTTACAATCTTCGAAAAAATTATGCAATACTCCGCGATTTCCACTGGATGTCAGACTATATGCACAGCAGATTCACAAACATATGAAACGTACATTAGTAATTCAAGACCTATAAATTCAGAGGTCAAGTGTAGAAATCTTGAAAGGAGGTAACCCAAACTACAAAATTCATCAAAATCAGTGTTTATTCAAAAGGAGCTCAACGAGTTTCGGGAAATAGTTTCCTTCATCAGGAGAACAGCAATGTTTTGTCTATAATATAATATAAATAAGAAATAGTATGAGAACACCTCATAATAAAATGTTGAGACAAAAGTTAATTACCAATTATTCAAAAGAATTCTGAAAAAATCAAAAAATCAAACACTTATCCATGCACTCAATAATCACTAAACAACTCATTAGTATTTACTCAAAATTGAAAATGTGGCAATGACAGTTGATTCAAAGTGTTGGGAAGGGGTGACCCCGTCCCACCTCCCTAGGCGCTTTAGAGAAAGGCAAGCTGTATTCAAAACACCATGATGGGCCAGCGTGTAGGCAGGGCGGTGGTAGGATCCCACCCCAAAATAATCAATTCATATAGTGTAGCCCAGGACACGATTAAGACTGCCATTTTTTTGAAGATGTTAGTGCATTTTGCATAGATGAAACGATAGTTAGGAGACAAGGCCTGCGTGGCGAATGCAGCATTTCATGCATTAAGCCCTAATTGTCAGATGAGGGAAACTTCCAGTCATGCTCCCATGAGGACAACCCCCACCCCTATCCGCCATAAAGTTAATTAATTAACATTAACAGCCAGGAGGCACAGCCAGCCATAAGCGAAGGCCAGGAGCAAACGCCTCTACCTGCAGTCTCTGCCGGTCTCCACCGGCATAACCGCGTCTTGTCCGTAGAACTCTGTCCCATCAGAACAGGTCACTACCCTGCTAAAGCAGTCTGCAAAGGTAAGCCCTGCTGGCAACTGCCTACAAACACACTAGCTCATGCCTGTCTTGCTTCCACTTTGTTTCGTTCTCTCCTTCGCATATCACTCTTGAATCCGTCTAAACCAGAATCGCTCGACCAAAATTCTCATCCTGCGTCACACTGGATCTTGCTGAACTCACTCATGACTCTAACTCCAAATCTACTACCTAACTGGGTACATGGCCACCATGTACCTTCGATTCCTTTGACTTTACCGTACCGTACTCAGTACTGTTTTTGCCTTTACCAATTCTTGCTGTTGCCCATGTATTTTGCCTTACTTGTCTCTGCAGCACCTACTGTAAACACACTTTTACCTACTTCGACTGCACTGCACTTGGATGTGTCATGTAACCTACCTAGATTGTTTTAGCAGCGATTTGCTGCAAAACACATTTTACCTATCTTGACTGCAGCAGTTTGGAGAAAGTGATAACTCCAAGAGAGAGGAGTGGTAAGAGGGTAGGAGAAGGGGAGGTCTGAGGAGATCAGAACATCCATGGTGTGCCCTGCAAGGTGAGTCGGGCCAGAGGGAAGAATAGAGAGAGAGAATCACAGAGGCTGAGAAAGAGGCCGGAAGAAGGGCTGGTAACATCCAGGTGGATGTTCACGTCTCCGATGAGGCAAGGAGCTAAGAGGAGGAGAGGTCAGTCCACTTAGAGAGGAAGAGGGCGACCTGGCCAGGCGGCCTGTAGATTATTGGCCACAGTGAGAGAGAGGCCAGAAGAGATAAAGAGCCTGCAGACCAGTTATTCAAAGGTACAATAGTGCTGCATTGGAATGATAGAAGCAGCGATCCTCTCCAGGAAAATCAAGGCTACACAGCCACGGAGACGATTGTTTCTGTGTTCAGAGAGGATCTTGTAGCCATCGGGAAGGAGAGTGTTGAAACTTGTGACAGAGCTGGCTGTGAACCGAGTACATCCAAATCAAGATCTTCCAGGAGATGGCAGATGTCAGAGGAATGTTTGACGGCTTAACAGGGAGTAGCAATGCAGAGCAGGTTGCCACAAACTGAAGTACTTCCGGGAAGGGTACAAGCCAGAGCTACACCCCGCGGAAGTGTTGGAGGTGCCTGAGGATGGGGATGGGAGGAAGGAAGAGAAGGTAGGGTAGTCAGAGAGGGAGAAGAGAATCCCAGAGGGGTGGCAAAGGAGAGAATCAACAGAGTGGCCAGAGAAGCAGCAGGGGTGCTGAAGATGTGGCAAAGCAAGGAGGCGGCAGAGGAGCCAGAGAGGGGTAAGAAGGGATAGCAGGAGATGAAAGGAAGTTGATAAGGCACAGGAAGCGTCTATCAAAGAAGAGGAGATTGGCCTAAGGGCCCTGGACCAAGACGGTGCCATTTAAGTAGACATTAATGATGGTCTTAGAAGAGTGGAAGGGGGACAGGAGGGCCTCCCACTGGGTGCCACCACTAATGGGAGAAGAAGGAAAAGGAGAGAGAACAGAGACCATATGGGGGGCCCATATGCCTGGACAGGGAATGGCAAAAAGTATGTCGTTAAGGGTCTGTTGGGAGGAAGCACTGGTATAGGTATCAGCGATAGGGAGGCCTGGGTTGGAGACAAGGATGCACCTTTTGAGCTTATTCCTGCCAGACTTATCGAGAGGGATAGGATAGTCAATAGAAAAGCAGTTACAAAAGATAGGTGAGACAGAAAGCACCATAGGATGTGCAGGAGGAAAGAGGAGGGGTAGGGAGAGGGAATCCCAGGCAGGGAAGATGGGAGAGGAGGTCACACAGGGGGTGAAGGCATACAGGAAGGAGGCACAGGTGGGACATGAAAGGGAGGGGGGAAAAACAAAGAACAAGAACAAAAGTCCTCGAAATTAGATGCAGTACAGAACCATCAGAAAGAAAAGAGCACAACAGTGAACCTAGAAGTAGAAAATGCAGATGTTGTACAGAACCAAGGCAAAGCGCAAAGCATAACAGGGAACCTGGAATTAAAGAATGCAGATGCAATACAGAACCAAGAGCAAAACAAAGAGGTCAGCAGGGAATCTAGAAGTGAAGAATGCAGGCATTTGCAATGTGATGGCACAAACCGTGGATAGCAACACAATATCAAGAACCGTTGAGAGCAAACACAAAGTCAATAAGACCAACAAGACAGAGAACACAACAGGAACCTAGAAGAAGAATGCAGGCAATGCAAAGTAATGCCAGAAAAACAGTGGAGCACGAGACAGTGCCAAAATAGTACACAATAGATCGAAGCGGGAAGGGCTAAGATGTGAGAGGAAGGAAGGGAAAATGCAGGACGGGGGAATGGAACAGGATGCAGGGACCTATGATTCGAGGGAGCCCACTCGGCTAGGGAAGCAAGGGAGCGTACGTGGTCAAGTTGTGCATGCCAAGTTCTGGGGTAAGTATTTGAGCACAGCACAATACTACACACACAGATTTGACTTTCCCAAAAGGGGAAAAAGGCTAAATCCTTTGCACAGCACAATACAACACACCCATATTTGACTTCTCAAAAGGGGGAAAAAAGGCTATGTTTTTTAGCACGTATATGTTTCAAACCCGTTTCATAACTTGTAGACCTAGACCACCTCACTGAGACTAATTCAAGTCCTTCCTCTATAACCTGTTCACGTAATGATAGTTGAAATAATTCTACACACAAGCTTATTCTTGAAAATGGTGCTGAGTTTGTTTTAAATATTACTCTCATCCCTATGCTGAAAATACTGAGGAAGGAAAATGAACAACTTTTTCAAAAGGAAACCAAGTAAGAAAATACAAACAAAACAATTTTTAATGCCAAATGAAGGCATGCAACTGTCGAAGTATAAAAGGCCTCTACATGCAATGTAGACATAGAAATAAACATGGTCTGTACACACCCTGGCGGGGTTCCAATACATCAATACCAAGACAAGGCTAGGTGCCATAATGTCACGGATTTAAAGACACGGCAAACTCCAGCCCAGGATTCTTTCCACTGGCCAGGGATGTGGGGCACAATAAATATGTTTTCAATTTTATTAATTTCGGATTCTGCTTTGAGAAGGCAGCCAACCCGTCTCACACCCCCCTTGATGAACACCCTCTGTCACAATGGACCATGAACCAGGCCGGTGTGTAATAATGAAATATTTATTTATTTTTAAATTCAAATGAAAATCAAACAGATTTAATATAGGTCAGCAATCACCCGTGTGGTGATAATTACACAGCAAAATGATATGATACACTAATTTAACTTTCTGACCTCAAATACATCAATGCAAATATAAATGGAAGCAAGATCACTTTTGGGTCATACTTTTAGATAGCACCACTGTTATGCATCTCCCTTGAACACTACGCCAACCCCTGTTAACTACGTTTTGTGTGGGTGGAAATGAGTAGCAAGGAAAAAGAATCCAAAGCTGTGTATTGCTACACAGCAAGCCCAGATGGACTCAAATAGGGAAAAAGATATCCCTCTATTTCTATTTAAATTCATTAAGCATTTGGTGCCAAAAGAGGCGTACATTTTACGATGTGTTAACAACGTGTGAACTTCTCTTATTTGCAACAGAATGGGTCATTTAGAGCATTTGGCAGTATTATTCAGGATAAAATATACAGTCATAGATGTCAAACCGATAGAACAATCAGAACGAAAACACTAGAGCTGACTTATGGATTTTAATCTTCTGAGTCCAACAAGTCATACATTAGTAAGCAAACAGTAGTACAATCAGTGTTCCCTATTTGCACATGGAAAGGACACTTGTAGGTATTCAATATAACAAAGGTGAGAGCAACAAGCGTTTCCAAAAAAACGCTTGTAAGGAGTAACACAATTGTAAAGCTGTATAATAGTTACAGTGCAAACAAACTCTAGATGTATGGATTTGATCATTCAACAGTTCGTAAATGAAGTCTCATATTCAGGTGTGACCCGAATAAGACCGACGCGTTTCGGTTCATGGAACCATCTTCAGGGGATAGACTTCATTTTTATTTTCATAAACATTAGATTCTAACACAGTCTCTGTGGGGTAGGAAAGAAAGAAGATATTTCAATAAAAACTATCTGATTTACATGAAGTCAATTAACATAGTGAGACGAGTCAGAGTCACTGGGCAGCGGGACAAGGATCTGGTCACTGTGCAGCGGCCGGGCTTGTAAGAGGATTCAATTCAACACTACAGCTAAGTCAATGCCTAGTCTGGGATACTGAATGGAAACCCTTATTGATATATCTTTATGTCCAGTTCATGCGTTCTGGATGACTACCCCTATATAACACCCCTCTCTTGGAATCCTCCTGACCCCACTGAGCCAAGAAGTAGTTCTGTTTTGCAAGTTAAAAGGTTTAATTGAGAAGTAAAGCAATATATATCTATCACACTTTTTAATAATTAATAATTGAATATCACAATTAATCTGATATGATAAAGATTAACAACGGAGAATCTGGCACTAGCACACCTCTTTATAATCACTAAGGAGTTGACATGAAATGGATAAGATAGCACACTGGTAAATAGGGACAGAAGAATAATGTGATAGAGAATGCTTCAGAGTTCAAATGGATGCAATGTTGAATGAAATGCAGTACAGAAAATAACTTAATAGGATTTCAGCAAAAGACAATGTAATCACTTTCTTGGACAATTCACCCCCCCCCTTTTATGCAATTCAAGGAAATGGAAGGAAGGCACACAGTTCTCAGAAATGCAATCAACTGTGATTCAGTTCACCCCAGCAATTTAGACTACAGAAGTTGAAAACACAGGCCCAAATGCTTTTAAATGTGCTGGAAATGAAGAAAAAAATATGCTAAAATGCTTTTAATTCCCTCTAGAGGTTCAGGGTGAGTGGTATCTAGTTAATATTAGTCCAGGCTCACTTTACCAAGGATCTAGGGTGTAACTAGCAGGTTAAACGAATTTTTGGCAAGTGAAAGCAAGAAAACTGCTGTTTTCACACGTTGAGAAATGTGCAAATCGCGGCAAAATTCGCGAGTGCGTTTTTCACGATTGCAGCAAAACTATATGGGGTAGGAATGCGGTTCTAGGTTCGTAGGAAAGCCACGATTCTCAGCTTTCAGAGGAAAGTTACTGCAAGTCTCTAACAGTCACGGAGATATGAGCGATTAAATAAAGGTCGTTTTTCAGATTTGAAATTTTAAAGTTCAAAAAGACAAGTGCAGCTTGCAACTAGCAAATGACAAGTGACAGCTTTACAAATGACAGGTGACAGGAGACAGTTCTACTTAGATTAAAATAGGTTGAATTATATTATTTTAACTAAGAGATTGGTTCTGCACAGTTTTGCTATGTACTCACAATATATTTAGAAATATGCCTTGCCACGGATCTGGTCAGGTTTTGGACTGGACTCCGGTTCAGCTCTCTCTGGTTTTGGATACTGCTCTGCTTTCTCTGGGTCTTTCTGCACAGCTTTCTCTGGAGATTGATGGAGGTAAAGTATGGATTTTCCCGGCAGAGCTTCCAGCTGCAAATGGATTTGAAGGTCCCTATCTGTCCTGTCTGTCTGCTTTTATGTGTTTTTTTTAATGGGTGTGTATGCAGCATCACTAGGCTCTACCCCTCTCCACTTGTCATTGGCCAAGCTTTCATTTCTTCCCTGATTGGGGGAGCTAAGTTGTGTCAGAGTGATGTCATTTTACAGCCTGCAGAAAGTCCACTCCTCCTGTCAACTTGCACACAAATCTAGATTTGAACCAAATACATATTTGCAGAGGTACATATTGTTTAAAATTACATGCACCCATCATGCATTACAGGAGGTATACCCTGTTCAAACTCTGCTCTTCCTGGGAGCTTGCATTCAGAAATGGCAATATTTTGCACTTTTTAACTGATTTGCAATACCGGACATTACCCCAAATTTACACACATGTGCGCAAGGAGTATGGACATTAGTTGATGAAGTGTCATATTTTTCACATGCACACATTTTGAGTAATATCCTCTTTTCCGCTAAAACGCCCCTGAACATGCCACCGGTTCTAAAAACCTCTTAAAATGTGGGTAGAAAAATCACAAGAATTATGGTGTCATTTAAATAATTTTCACAAGTCCGTACTATGAGTTATTCATCTTTTTAGAGTTATGTTCTGGCCCCAAAGGGGTGTGGTTTTCCTCCAGCACAAGGTTGAATTTCTGGTTTTTCCAGTTCTGCCAAGCCAGCTTGCTCTCACAGGCAGTGCCCCTCCCCTTTGTCCTTCCAGGAGGAAGCTACATTTACGACATCTGCAATAAACCATCTGCCTGGGTCAGGACAGGGCTTTGTTCAGAGCTCCTGTATTCTGTGGGGGCTCCCCTTAATTCAATTATCAGAGAGATGGCATATCCTTAGTGTGGCCAGCAAAAGGCAGATAGGCCTGGGAACACAGCTGTGACTCAAGTTTCACTCCTGATGGGGGTCGTTGCCAGGCAGAATTCAGTTCCTTAAGCCAGGTTTCAGATAAACTGTCACTTTTTGTTACCCAGTTTAAGTCAAGACAATGTTTACATATGCGGCTAGAATGCTGATTCTAAGTTTAAAACTATGACATTTAAACAATTGCAACCTATGTGACACTCTAAGTAGGTCACTCATTTCTTTTAAACATTTAAATTTGTAGTGTCTTTCAGTCCAAATTTACTTAAACTGCTGAAATCCACAGCTCAGCCAGTCTTGTTATAAACCTTCAAGTCACTTCAGAATATAACTTTACATTGGATCCACCTCTCAGTAAGTCTTTCTTTGGCATGTTTTGGGTTCATTTATTCAGTTTTACACAAAAAAGTAAAATCTGGTGGTTTTAAAACGCCGGCTTTTGGATAGTGGTGAGTACTGGTACTGCACCCATTTTTGGGATTTAAGAAAATGAATTCTCCACAGTTATGGGTTTGCTTTTGGCAATCAGCATTGCCATTCCCAATGGTTTCAGACTACTGTGTGGGTAGTCCAATGGTGGTTTTAGGCAGTGTCCTTCTGTGCCCATAACATCGGCAAAAATGGGTGGCAGCCTATTCTTCATGCACTTCCCTGGGCATTTTCTGGGAAGCTCTGGCCATCATGATGTTTTCCATGTCAGTACTGCACAGTTTTGAGGTAGGACTTGGATGCGTGGATAAAAACATCCCACAAGCCCCCCTCTTGCGATGGCCATTCGGTTTCACTGATGGGACTCGCAAGACCTGGGATGTTTCCTCATCTTCTTCCAATAAATGGCACAGTTCAGCATCTTTTTCTCCATCCGGTCGGATCGATCGGTTCTCCTCGCCGGTCCTGATGGGAATATTGGGCGGTACTCTGGGCCCGTTGCGTCTCTGCTCCCGGACTCCGGATCGTCCTCCTTGGCCCGTCTCAAGGTTTTCTTTCTCCTAGGACGACAAAGGAAGAGCGGCAATACCTATTCATAGACATTTTTCCACCACTGTTGAGATAGTGGGGCAGCATATGCATTTCATCATAACAAAACATTACATTCTTATTTTGAAAAAAAAAACAGTATAACTACGATACAGTTTCATGCAAATCACAATATTTTAGAGACTAGATGTTGTATGTTTTATGGTTGGAACTGAATTAGTCTGAGACAGTACCCGCTAGGATTCCAAAGGATTCCTCCAGTTGTTGCAGAGTGTGCCTGGGATGGCAACATTTCAACTGGTTTATGTGGACCCACTTGTCTTCCCCCGCTGCCAAAGGACCTTTGGGGATGTGGATTTTGTAGGCCACAGGGGAGATCTTGTCGTTGATCTCAAAGGGTCCCTTCCATGTAGGCAAGAATTTCCGCTGTTTTGCCTGGTTTCTTTGGAAGTTGTATAGATAGACCCGGTCCCCCACCTGATATTCCTTCCTGGAAGTCTTCAGGTCATAGTGGGTCTTCATGCTATCAGCTGATCTTTCTAGATTCCGCTGAGCATAAGCAAAAGCATGTTGAAGGTGTTTCCTTAAATTCTCCACATACTCATGAGTTGTGGAGGCATTTATTAGTGTCTGCTCTTGGGTCCTGTAGAGCAAATGCTGCGGAAGCACCATCTTGCGCCCAGTCATCAACTCGAATGGTGACATTTTGGTTGCAGATGAAGGGGTAGATCTGATGGCCATTAGGACCAGAGGTAATCGGATATCCCAACTTGGCCCAGAATCTGCCACAAACTTTTTTAAGATGCTCACAATTGTCCGGTTATATCTCTCTACTGCCCCAGAAGAAGCTGGTCTATAAGCAATATGCAGCTTTCTCTTGACCCCCAGTATCTCCCACATCTTTGTCATTACTTCACTGGTGAAGTGGCTACCTCTGTCTGACTCAATCCTTTGAGGTAGACCAAAACGGGAAAAGATGTGGTTAATCATCAAGGCAGCTGCAGTTTCTGCCTTGCAATTTGGGGCTGGGAGACATTCCACCCACTTGGTGAACAAGCATGTGACGGTCAACATGTACTTATTCCCCCTAGCAGAGCGAATCACGGAGCATACAAAGTCGATTTGTAAATCTGACCATGGCAGTGTCATCCCCCTCTTTTGGAGAGGCGCACGGTGCGTGAGGGATGATGGCTGAAATTGTGCACACACAAGACACCCCTTCAAGTATTGGTCGAGGTCCTGCCCCATGTGTGGCCAGTATGCAACCTCTCTTAAGATTTCCAATGTTGTGTGAAATCCCCTATGACCGGCGGTGGCCCCATCATGGGCGTGACTTAACATCAGGCTTCGGAATGAGGTAGGAACCACCCACTGATCGTGGCCAGCTTTGGATTTCCTTACCAGCAAACCGTCTTGGATTCGGAACATTTTTGGACATTTCATCAACACTCTTAGGTCCTCTTTCCCAATGTAATCGGTATCCGTCAGGGGAAAGTTCTCAGGGTCCTCAATGTGCTGGTAAAATTTACCAATTATTGGATCCCCCTTCTGAGCTGTAATTAAATCAGCATCAGGGGTCTCCTTGCTCCATTGGGCAGTTGACAGGTCGTTGTGAGCATTTGTCTGGGACCTAGTGATAGCAGTGACCTGGATTTCCCCCAACAGGGACTCAATCTCAATTAGATCCCCTTGGATGGCCCCAGTTTTGGCCAGCTGATCAGCTAAGTCATTTCCAGTTTTGTCTGGTCCCTCTACTTTGGAATGACCCTTGATCTTTTTCCAATAGATGGTCATCTCATTCGAGGTGACCAGATCATCAATGTTTTGGATCAACTTCCCATGTTTCAAGGGTTTGTTGTTAGCACATAACATGCCTCTGGCTTTCCAATTAACCAGGTGCTCCACGAACCCGTTCCGTACATAATCAGAATCTGTGATTATGACCAGTTCGTGGAGTTGATGCTGGACAGCAGTGAGGATGGCTTGATGCACAGCCATCAATTCTGCCACCTGACTACTTCGGGGACCAATTTTGTATCCAGAAGAGGGTTCTGGGGACTCATTCACCCATGCATTCCCTACGCCGGCCACCAGTTCTTTCTCCCCGTCGTTGTCAACGTGGTAAGAGCATCCATCCACATAGACAGTGGGCATTCCCTCACACTTGTCCTCTTCAAAGACTTTGTGTGGGGAATTAAGGTATGCCTCCGTGTTGTCCTTGATTTTTAGACTTTCGTCCTCGAGACAGTTTTCCCTGGCACAATCATGCAAGTCAGCCAGACCTTGCGCGAGGGGACTCTTCTTGTTTTGGCCATATCTGACCTCCACAGGAAAGCCTTGCATTGACAGAATCCAGGAAGTAATTCGGGAATTACTCACATTTCCGGCCCGGATTCTGTCACTTTGGAGATATTGCAGAGGCTGGTGTGGAGTCTCCACTATGATGTGTTCCCCCTGGAGAAACGGGCGGTAATTCTTCAATGCCCACACCGTCGCCAGGAGTGCCTTCTCACAATCGTTGAATTTTTCCTCCACAGAGGATAAAGTTTTGCTTGCATAGGAGATTACTTTATTGACCTTGTCATGCTTTTGGTATAATACTGCCGTCAAGCACGTATTAGAGAACCCCGTCTCCAGGAAGAACTCCTTGTTTCTGACAGGGTAAGCTAGGCAAGGCGCTTGTGAGAGGCTTCTTTTGAGTTGTCTTACTGCCTCGGATTGTTCTGGACCCCATTCCCACTTGACACCCCCCTTCAGGAGATGAATCAGGGGTCTGGTAATCTCTGCGTAGCCCTCAATGAACTTTCTGCTGTAATTAGTCAGTCCAAGGAGGCTCCTTAGTTCTCGCAGAGTTGTGGGGTCTTTCAGTTTCTGAAGTGCTTCCACTTTCTTTTCCTGGGGACAGAGACCCTGAGGAGTAATCTCATGCCCCAAGAAATTAACACGGGTTCTACACCACTGTGCTTTCTGAAAGGAAAGTTTTGCTCCGGCGGCCCTCAACTGCGTCAGAACATAACGGATCTCCGCTATGTGTTCCTCCACAGATGAACTTTTGATGAGGACATCATCTACATAAGCCAGGTTACCCCTCGCACCCAGGTCGGGCATGGCCTTATGTAGGAAAATATTGAACTCATTACCGGAGTTGTGGTATCCGAAAGGAGTCCGGGTCCATGTGTACTGCTGGCCCCCCAAAGGTAAAAGCCAGTTTGTATTGGTCCTCCCTACTGACAGGCACGGTCCAGTATCCATTGGTCAGGTCTATTGCAGTGAATACCTGTGACCCCTGGATCTGGGCCAGCCCTTGGTCAATGTAGGGCAGAGGCCATCGGGAAGTATGGACCCGTTTGTTGAGCTCCCTGAGGTCGGCGCAGAGTCTCCACTGGCCGTTTGGCTTCAATATTCCCAGCACCGGGTTATTGAAGGTGCTGTGGACTGGACGGATTATTCCCCTGGACTCAAGGTTCTTAATTATTTCAGTAAGGGACTCCATTGATGCGAGAGGCAAGCGATATTGCTTCACAAACACAGGAGTCATGCCAGGGTCCGTGGGGATTGTGGTTGTGTGGATGTCGGTGCGACCACAGTCATATGAGTCTACCGCAAAGAGATCTTGGAAATCCAAGAAAACTTGTTTCAACTTTTGCTTTTGTTCCAGAGTCACACAGGCATCAGCTAGGTTGACTCTCTCTTCCACCATCTGCCTGAAGCCTGGAAAGACTTCTAGTTTGGCTATTTCAGCGGCCTCCTCCAGCTGGGTGGAGAAGTCCCTGGTCAGAGTGCTGATTTGGACTGGAGGCTTCAGGTGGGAAAGGCAGCCCTCATGGACCTGGAAAATCACCTCATCCCTCCTGAAGTCACAAGTCACATCTTCCTTACCATAGGGGCAGGAAGTGTACACCAGGAAGTTCCCCCCATGCCGGGTAAAAATCCTGTCTGGTGTTGTATTGTCCTCACTGTCACTGTCAAAACAGTCCTTGGGGATTGGTCCTAACAGTTCATTTACTAAGTCGATGGAAAAATGTCGGTCATCAACCGCCATTCCAATAATGGTGCCTGCGGCTAGAGTAATACTCTTTAAGTCGCTGTTATCCACCTCTATTGGAATGGTGTCATGTTCTATGTTGACTAATGGAGTTGGGTTTACCCCCAACCCTTGCTGTTGGAGAGAAGCATTTAGATGTATGTAAGCATCAGGGTTTTGCAAATATTGTCCTCTTTTAACTTTCACTTCCAGGGAGAATTGTCGGGTCCTTTCGGGGATGGTGACTTCCTCTTTGATCTGAATTTCAACTGCATAAGGTAGCAATTGAGCTGACCTAAATGCTTTTTCTGGATCATCAAAGCCCATGGGATTATCCGCTAATCGGGACCAAGCTTTGAAGTTTATTAGGTCCAAACTAATGGCAAAGCGATTGAGAATGTCACTGCCTAAGTAAAAGGCGGCAGTGACGTCTCGCACGACCCAACAATTATGGACTATGCTCTTGTTGCCAATGGAGATTTTGAGCATACACCTGCTTGGCAGGAGATGTTTGGAATTAGGTGCTTCCAGGTCCATTTCCCATTTGTCTATCAGTTTGAATGTGGGAATGGCTGGATCTTTTGGGAGTTGGCGGAACATGGCTTCGCTGATGAAGCTCTTACCGTTGTTCACACACACTCGAGCGAGAACAGAGTCCTTCCCATCATTTAACTGAACAGGGATGAACAACTGCTCTCCAATTTGCTGAATATCAGCCAGGCTCTGAGCTGATTTCACATCTTTCTGGACTATAGGAGTGGGAGTTTCTGATTGTGGATTGGTATAGAATTTCAGAGTGTTTCCTTCCAGCGTGGAGTACCACTTTAGACTGGAAGAAGGGTTGATTTTCAGAAATGGAGAGGACCCCCCATCCCCAGTCTGTTGTCCTACTGCTATTACTGTCACGTCTGGAATTTGGTTGTTCTGGAAGTGAAATTCTACTTGGTCAGATTTTTGTTCAACCATGTGGCAGGTGCCGTTTAAACTAACATGGTTGACACTCTGTTTTAATTTTATTGGTCGGCTAGTCTGGGTCCAGAGGACCTTGTTTACGCAATCTATTAGGGGTGACAACCTCCTCAGGAGGTCATTGCCCAGTAAACAAGGGGTGCCCTCTGGAGTCACTACTATGACCGGGTGTTTCACCTTGTGTCGCCCGATCTTAATGTCCAAGTCTGCAGTCCCCTCAACGGGAATTTCCTTCCCGTCAAAGTTCTGCAGTTGTCCAGGAAGAGAGGTGAGAGGAATTTGGTAATTCCCTCCCTTTCCTGCATTCAGTTCATCAAAGGCCCTTCTGGACAGAAGGGTAGCTTGAGATCCCGTGTCCACCAGCGCTGAAATCGTGCCCTGCCCCTGTACTTGTACAGGGGCATAATATCTTCCCTCCTTCTCCTCAAGGGGGCACAGATAATGCACATTATTTGACAACTGGTGGGCTAACTTTCTGGTTTTAGACATTGCAAGAGAAGAAATTTGGGCAGAATTCTGTGGAGGGTCTTGGGAATCTGAAAGAAAAATTTGGCAACTGGAGATCAGAGCCATTGTGGGTTCCCCTGGCTCCGGTTCCGGGCCGCCCCCCCCTTTTTGGAGGCAGTCACCAGGATGGGTTTGAACCAGGGGATTTTCTTGCTGTTGGTTCTGGGATGAGACGGTGGGCGGCGGTAGCTCAGTCTCCACATCTCCCCAGTCTGGATTTGCATCCCTGGGGACCCATTTTTCTTTGGGAGGAGTTCCCCCCTCTCTGAAGGAGAAAATCCTTTTCCCAGGACCCTCTGAGGATCCCTCTCCCTCAAATTGGAAGATCTGTACCTCCTCCTCAAACTGAGTCTGTTTGGGTCTTTTGTTTCTCCTACCCCCCCTCTGCTCCTTAGGAGGCAGACTTTCAGGGGCAGGAGATTTTGTTTCCGGTTCCTGGGTTTCCAGGGGCTGTTTACAAGTGAGGAAGGAAGCTTCCTCCAAGGCTTTACACCCCCCTTCCCCTTGTGCCTCCTCCCTGGGAACCGGTGTGTTATCGGGGTGCTGCCCCCATCATTGTTCTGGAGCACCAGGTCCAGAGTTGGGTGCGTTCTGCGCCGGCACGCCCATCTGAGGGTTCTGCTGAGCCCTCAGTATGTGACCCAGATCCCGCGCCATGTTTTGAACCTGGCGCTCTAACTGGGAAACCCGCTCAGGCTGATACGGGGCCCTGTTTTCTCCCCTGGGCTGATCCCGGGAAGGGTAGCTGTCCCTCCTCTGGTAATACCCCGGGTTGGGAAGATTTGGGTACCCCTCCACCCTTGGCCTCCCCTCTCCCGGATTCAGTGGTCTGGGCTCAGGGAATTGGGGAAAGAAGGATGGATGGTTTTGGGGCTGAAAGTCGGGTGGATATCTGGGGAAAAAGTTCTGCCCAGGATTTGGAGAGTTTCTGCCCTCCGGTGGGAAGTTAGGAGGGAAGTTCCCTGGGTTAGGTGCTTGGCTGGATCCCCCCCCTTGGGCTGGAGGAGTCCACACATAACCCAGGATGGGTCTGTTTCCCTTGTAACAGGGACTTACATAATCAGGAGAGCGAGGGACCCCATTTGTGGGGCTGCCTCCCTGACTCCCTGTCTGTGACTGGCCCGGGGACCTTCTGGGCCTAGCATTATTAGGTGCAGGTAGGTTTTTAGGCCCCCCCATCTCCAAATCTAAAACGGGGGTGACCTTTACCTCTGCCACCTTGGCAGCAGCAGGGGTGCTGTTGGCTTTGGGGTTTTTCTGGGCATTACTTTTGCTATCTACCGGTTTCTGCACCTCATAGATCCGGGTAGCCTGTTCAATGACCCAGTCTAAAGATCTTTTCTCGTGAAAATCCCTCACGAGCTGGGTCATTATGTATTTGGGCAAGGCATGAAAAAATGTATTGATGAATTCTCTACTGTCTGTGCGCACCCTTCTGGTGGTCTGCGCAAAAGCACGTTTCAGTTCTTGCACAAATTCTTGTGGGGCCTGATCCTCCCCACATTGCAAATTGTAGGCTGCCTTGCGAGCCTCTTGAGGATTTCTATGAATGGAAAAATGTTTCAAGATGGCCGCCTTATAGGTGGACCATCTTAAATGATTTTGGTCCTCCAGCCCCGCAAAGAAACTGGAGTATTCCGGGGAGAAGGTCCACTTTACATATTGAATACAGCTTTGGCTGTCCTTCAAATGGAAAGTCTCCATCATTTGCTCAAACAATTCTAAGTGCTCCCAAACAGAATACTTAGCGTTCTTATGGTAAGGCGTGATGACGCTCCCGATCGCCTTAATCTGCTTTAAGGGGTCCTTAAGCAAGGCCCTTGTTGCCTTACTGGCCCTTTTGGTTCGGGTAACCCTTGTCCATTCATCCTCTGACTCAGAGGCACTGCTCCCAGAGGTTCCTGTCTGTTCCTCCAGGTTTTCCCGGATTCTGCGAGCCTGGGAATGGCTGGCAGAATGTGGGGACCTGGTCTCCTGTTTCCTGTGGTGCTCAGAGGAGTCCTCAGATCCCTCCTTGCTGCCAGGATTTGCTGGGTACCCCCCCCACTGACCTAACTGGGCAGAGGTTTTCAGGATGCCCTTAAGGGGCCTACTCTCCTGGGGTTCCCCACTGAACTGTACTGTACTTGGGTGCCCATACCCGGATGCCCACCCCTCCATTCCGGAGTGGTACTGGCCTATGAGCCCCATACTTTTAGCTGGATAGTAATCTGCCATCCCTGTGGCCCTGTGCTCATGTGCGCCAGGGGACATGGGGGTGGCAGAGTCCAGGGACTGAGAGAAATAAAGGCCTCTGGTACTAGGGCTCCTGGGGTTATGCTCAGGAGTTTCTCTTTCCCAGCGAACCTCATCTCTATCCGCCCCTGCTCCCTGTTGCAATGCAAGAGCCTGCGCCTTCAGTTCCTCAGTTAAGGCCTTACTAGACTCTATCAGTCTCTCCTGCATCGCTACCTGTTGTTGGAGCCTATCATTGTGCTGGCAGAGAGCCTCATTCTCTCTCTGCGTTTCCTGATTGGTCCTGGAGCACTGGGCCAGTCTTTGCTGCAGGAGGTTTACCTCCTGAGTCCCATCCCTACTGGCCTGCTCCTTTCTTGCCAGAGCATCTTCCACCCTTCTGGTGTGCTCTACCAAGTTCTGGTTTTCTTTTTGGAGGTCACCCAGCCCCTGGAGGGCCAGGTGATTTTCTTCAATTTCCTTTTTTAAGTGGCAGACTTCCTGGCCTAAAGTGTCTCTTTCCTGACTGAGATCCTGCATCTGTGCTGCCAGGTCGTCCCTCTGTCGTTGAAAGGCATCAGCTTTTTGGCGCTCCTCATCAAACTCTGCCTGGGTATCCAGGTCTTTCAGAATCAGTTTATTGCTCTCCTCTTTCTCTCTATCTAGCTGGCTTTGCAGGGTGACTACCTGCTCCGCGCATGCCCTGTTGAAATTGATCTGTTGCTCCAACTTTTTCTGGTTCTGCAGTAAGGAGTCCAAACTGTCTTGGTGCTCCTTCTGCAGGGCCAGAAATCTGGTATCCTGGTCTGTCTTTTCCTTTTGCGGCACATCCATATCCTCCTTTATTTTAGTGATGTACTGTCTGGTCTCATTTTCTGACTCCTGGCTCTGTGCAGCCTTTGCTCAGAAGAGTCCAGATCAGATTGGGCCTTCTCTAACGCCATCTGTTGCCTTTTTGCCAGATCATGGCCTTCAGCACATTTATTCTGTATGGCTCCCATATATAAATATAAATATGCCGCTATCCTAACAATCTTGTCGTGTTCATCTTTTGCCTTAGGAGCCATATATAGTTCACTCAGGGCCACATGTAATGGACCCTGATCTCTCCATGAGTCTGACCCTGTTTCAGTGACCTGTCGCGTGATGGCCTGCAACCAGGCATCCTGGCCCTGTTCAGTCCATTCACCTCTCACAAATAGTTTATGTAAGAGGTGCTCTCTGGCTATTTTCATGTCTACTAAGGTCGTCATTCTAGAGATTGGTCTCTGTCCTGACTTACAGAAATTAGTATTTTATTTTTGCAAAACAGACCTTTTTCTTAGAGCGTTCCTATGAGGAGTGCTTTACAGCGTAACACAGCGTGGTGATCCGACCGGATATGTGTATCTGGTCAGCTGGCACGCTGTATTAATCTGCACAAATGGTAGATCTAACCCAAACGTCCGGCACGAGCCCCCAATTTGTAAGAGGATTCAATTCAACACTACAGCTAAGTCAATGCCTAGTCTGGGATACTGAATGGAAACCCTTATTGATATATCTTTATGTCCAGTTCATGCGTTCTGGATGACTACCCCTATATAACACCCCTCTCTTGGAATCCTCCTGACCCCACTGAGCCAAGAAGTAGTTCTGTTTTGCAAGTTAAAAGGTTTAATTGAGAAGTAAAGCAATATATATCTATCACAATTTTTAATAATTAATAATTGAATATCACACTTAATCTGATATGATAAAGATTAACAACGGAGAATCTGGCACTAGCACACCTCTTTATAATCACTAAGGAGTTGACATGAAATGGATAAGATAGCACACTGGTAAATAGGGACAGAAGAATAATGTGATAGAGAATGCTTCAGAGTTCAAATGGATGCAATGTTGAATGAAATGCAGTACAGAAAATAACTTAATAGGATTTCAGCAAAAGACAATGTAATCACTTTCTTGGACAATTCACCCCCCCCCTTTTATGCAATGCAAGGAAATGGAAGGAAGGCACACAGTTCTCAGAAATGCAATCAACTGTGATTCAGTTCACCCCAGCAATTTAGACTACAGAAGTTGAAAACACAGGCCCAAATGCTTTTAAATGTGCTGGAAATGAAGAAAAAAATATGCTAAAATGCTTTTAATTCCCTCTAGAGGTTCAGGGTGAGTGGTATCTAGTTAATATTAGTCCAGGCTCACTTTACCAAGGATCTAGGGTGTAACTAGCAGGTTAAACAAATTTTTGGCAAGTGAAAGCAAGAAAACTGCTGTTTTCACACGTTGAGAAATGTGCAAATCGCGGCAAAATTCGCGAGTGCGTTTTTCACGATTGCGGCAAAACTATATGGGGTAGGAATGCGGTTCTAGGTTCGGAGGATAGCCACGATTCTCAGCTTTCAGAGGAAAGTTACTGCAAGTCTCTAGCACAAACGGTCACGGAGATATGAGCGATTAAATAAAGGTCGTTTTTCAGATTTGAAATTTTAAAGTTCAAAAAGACAAGTGCAGCTTGCAACTAGCAAATGACAAGTGACAGCTTTACAAATGACAGGTGACAGTTAGGAGACAGTTCTACTTAGATTAAAATAGGTTGAATTATATTATTTTAACTAAGAGATTGGTTCTGCACAGTTTTGCTATGTACTCACAATATATTTAGAAATATGCCTTGCCACGGATCTGATCAGGTTTTGGACTGGACTCCGGTTCAGCTCTCTCTGGTTTTGGATACTGCTCTGCTTTCTCTGGGTCTTTCTGCACAGCTTTCTCTGGAGATTGATGGAGGTAAAGTATGGATTTTCCCGGCAGAGCTTCCAGCTGCAAATGGATTTGAAGGTCCCTATCTGTCCTGTCTGTCTGCTTTTATGTGTTTTTTTTTAATGGGTGTGTATGCAGCATCACTAGGCTCTACCCCTCTCCACTTGTCATTGGCCAAGCTTTCATTTCTTCCCTGATTGGGGGAGCTAAGTTGTGTCAGATTGATGTCATTTTACAGCCTGCAGAAAGTCCACTCCTCCTGTCAACTTGCACACAAATCTAGATTTGAACCAAATACATATTTGCAGAGGTACATATTGTTTAAAATTACATGCACCCATCATGCATTACAGGAGGTATACCCTGTTCAAACTCTGCTCTTCCTGGGACCTTGCATTCAGAAATGGCAATATTTTGCACTTTTTAACTGATTTGCAATACCGGACATTACCCCAAATTTACACACATGTGCGCAAGGAGTATGGACATTAGTTGATGAAGTGTCAGATTTTTCACATGCACACATTTTGAGTAATATCCTCTTTTCCGCTAAAACCCCCCTGAACATGCCACCGGTTCTAAAAACCTCTTAAAATGTGGGCAGAAAAATCACAAGAATTATGGTGTCATTTAAATAATTTTCACAAGTCCGTACTATGAGTTATTCATCTTTTTAGAGTTATGTTCTGGCCCCAAAGGGGTGTGGTTTTCCTCCAGCACAAGGTTGAATTTCTGGTTTTTCCAGTTCTGCCAAGCCAGCTTGCTCTCACAGGCAGTGCCCCTCCCCTTTGTCCTTCCAGGAGGAAGCTACATTTACGACATCTGCAATAAACCATCTGCCTGGGTCAGGACAGGGCTTTGTTCAGAGCTCCTGTATTCTGTGGGGGCTCCCCTTAATTCAATTATCAGAGAGATGGCATATCCTTAGTGTGGCCAGCAAAAGGCAGATAGGCCTGGGAACACAGCTGTGACTCAAGTTTCACTCCTGATGGGGGTAGTTGCCAGGCAGAATTCAGTTCCTTAAGCCAGGTTTCAGATAAAATGTCACTTTTTGTTACCCAGTTTAAGTCAAGACAATGTTTACATATGCAGCTAGAATGCTGATTCTAAGTTTAAAACTATGACATTTAAACAATTGCAACCTATGTGACACTCAAAGTAGGTCACTCATTTCTTTTAAACATTTAAATTTGTAGTGTCTTTCAGTCCAAATTTACTTAAACTGCTGAAATCCACAGCTCAGCCAGACTTGTTATAAACCTTCAAATCACTTCACAATATAACTTTACATTGGATCCACCTCTCAGTAAGTCTTTCTTTGGCATGTTTTGGGTTCATTTATTCAGTTTTACACAAAAAAGTAAAATCTGGTGGTTTTAAAACGCCGGCTTTTGGATAGTGGTGAGTACTGGTACTGCACCCATTTTTGGGATTTAAGAAAATTAATTCTCCACAGTTATGGGTTTGCTTTTGGCAATCAGCATTGCCATTCCCAATGGTTTCAGACTACTGTGTGGGTAGTCCAATGGTGGTTTTAGGCAGTGTCCTTCTGTGCCCATAACATCGGCAAAAATGGGTGGCAGCCTATTCTTCATGCACTTCCCTGGGCATTTTCTGGGAAGCTCTGGCCATCATGATGTTTTCCATGTCAATACTGCACAGTTTTGAGGTAGGGCTTGGCTGCGTGGATAAAAACATCCCACAGGCTCTCCTTTAAGGGAACATTGAGGCAACCGGTGTCTGGTCTCTGTGGACAGTGGAAATCATCAGCTGGGCAAAAGGTCTGGATTTTGAATGTCCGGATTTTTGAATGTCCTGACTCTCCCTATGCCTCCTCCTTTTATAAGCAGTATGACATCAGAGGATTTTTAGTATGTGGGCGGAAGTAACCTGCACATACCTCTAAGGTGGTAAAGGTCAGGCTGTGGATGTCGCCACCTGCCTGCAGGCTGATTGGTTCCAAGGAAGTGACATCAGTTTTAGTGTGTGTGTTTTATGATGTGCTTTGTTTCACCACAGTTACTTTTGCCAAAATCAGTTATGAAACAAAACCCTTATATTTACAATTGTTATCCTCATGAAAATCGGATAGGCAGATTTACAAGGAATATGCCATTTCAAATGCCAAGTCTGTGTGATGCTGCTTTGCTTTTCCATACCATTTTGCAGTTTCTCACATGAAACATTTTACCTAAAATTCTACAAATGGCTACACATAGGCCTAACAGTGTCGGACATATTTCCATCAAGTTTCATATCTGTGTCATGTACGCTTTCCCCAGAAATGCCTCTTAACTACCGTTCACGTCCACCACATGTCAAGAAGACCCACATGGTCTCATTTTACTTGTGCAAAAATTACATTACAAACCGTCATAATTTCACATTACTGCTTATTCAGATTATTGAAATAAATGTCTTAATGTAAAAAGTATTTTAAATCAAATGGGCTGGATTTCTTCCCAAATGTTCAAATCCCAAATCAAATGGTCATTTTAAACACAGAACATTTTCAAGTGCAGTTTTAATTTTTGGAGATGACAGCACAGCCATTCTGCCTTTGAATCCTTCTCTTTGGGATCACATGAAGAAAATAAATGCAGCCATTCTCAGGGTGTCTATGTTCCATCTCACCCCATACGTGCTCAGCATACACAGCACAGCCATTATTTTTGTAACTGCTAAAATGCAGTTTTGTGATGCTGGGGAATATGTGCTCAGCAGACACAGCGCAGCTATTATCTTTGTAACTGCTAGCATGCAGTTTTGTGATGCAGGGGATTTCTGCTGGGCTGGTAAATGTACCCCACAGTAAGTTCATTACGGTGGTGATGAGTGCAGTATAAATATTGCTTAACATAACACAACATTGCTGCTCCAACAAACCTTTGTTGTTAAATAATTGAATCATATCAAAGTCAAAGAACAGAGGCATGCACTGTGTGGGTATTGGATTTATTTTAAAATAAAAACAGCTAGTATTTTAGTCATGATTGCAGGCCTCACCACTAGCCATTGGCTAGTGACAATGGACACTTTGCTGCGCATATGTGGATAATTGAGGGAGCGGGTGGATTTTATGATTGACTAGTAGCATGAAACTTTAATTTTTTACACCCTGATGAATGGATGTGATGTTGTAGGTTGATGTTGACGATAAGCCTTGAAGTATTATTTGGTATCAGCTGAAGTGCCCAGATCAATGAATGAGGAAGTCTTGCATAACAGGTACTGCAATATTCGAAACAGGGTAAGATGATCACTTTTACAAGGACAACTAGTTGATAAATTGGCAGATATGGAGTTGTATTTTGCAAGCTGTTGCAAGAATTAAAAGGTTTCT
This sequence comes from Ambystoma mexicanum, assembly GCF_040938575.1. Classification (NCBI taxonomy): domain Eukaryota; kingdom Metazoa; phylum Chordata; class Amphibia; order Caudata; family Ambystomatidae; genus Ambystoma; species Ambystoma mexicanum. The sequence continues at coordinate 463,528,764 of NC_090923.1, forward strand.
CCAGCTTGGTGGATCTCACTTATGGGTTTAAATTTATGGTCAGAGAAACACCTAGAATGTAGCTCTTCTTGGCCAGGCAATAAATAAATAAACACATCTATATATATAAAAGTGAAAATGTGTTTTTTTGTGGCGGGATTTGTGGCAAAGCTTTGTTCATTATACAATTCCACATTGTTTCACCAATCTGCACCTCATTTTGTATAGTTGCCTGTTAGGACCACCTGGACATTACTAGCTACATGACATTTGGACACCCCACCCCGTTCTGCCGATTTCAGCACAAGTCAAAATTTGTTTGTGGGTTTGTGGGATTATGGCTTGGTGAAGCATTGTTCCTTATACAATTCCACACTGTTTCACCAATCTGCACCAAAGGTTGCACAGTTACCTGTTAGGACCCCCCGGACATTACTGGCTACATGACATTTGGACACCTGACCCCGTTCCCCGGATTTCAGCACAAGTCAAAGTGTGTGAGTTTGTGGCTTGGCAAAGTATTGTTCCTTTTACAATTCCACAATGCTTCACCAATCTGCATCAGATTTTGCACAGCTACTTGTTAGGACCCTCTGGACATTACATGTCACATGACATTTGGACAACCCACCCCCCTCCCCGGATTTCAGCACCTTCACACATGAGACGGTTGCCTGAAATCGGTAAAACATCAATGTGGTCGTAGAAGGGCCGGTACCGAAACCAATAACAAAACTTGAGTTCCAGGCACTAGGATGCACGGTTTCCAAGATAATTGCACTGCACCATGCCAGGATGAGGCAACATGTGGGGTAGAACCTGGAAGGTCCCAGTATGCAGCAGCACACTAACTCTCGCCTCCCCCAACATTTGTTCCGGGGTATGTCAGCCAGCCATGCACGCCCATTCTCAGTGCAGTTTACTTCAGGGTTCAATGCACATAAAGTGATAAGCAAATCGGAACCGCAACCTGCAGGATCAGTGTTATCATGTCTGTCTACAGAACTTGTTCGGAGAACAGGTATTTCTGCTAGTAAATAAATAAGTACATGGATTTGGATGGACTCCCTGGCCATGAACTTCCACTTCTGATGGAATATTTTCATACTTTAGGAGTATCATTTCTCCCCTGTAAATCTATTCCACAGGCTGTGTTATTTTTTGTATGTATCAGCGTGCTTTGGCAAGAGCATGCTCTGCAGGGAGGGGCGGACTACAGGAGGAGCAGTACATGTACTCTATGCTGCTTGTATGTTTTAATCATGGAAATGTAAAAGAAAATGCTAAAGATGATCGACAGGAGAAGTAGCTGTGAAAGATCAAATCATAGCATAAGAAAAAATGGTTGTTCAATAGCAACAAATCAACCACGCCGGAAGTACCCTCGCCGAGTTCAAAAATGATCAGACGACAGGCTTTGAGACTCTCCAACCTAAACCATACTACTGTTTTCTTTAATCCCACATTATCATGTTACACGCACACCCAGGCTGTGATTTTTCTAAGAGGGCTCACGTGGTTTTTAGAGCTGCGAGAGCTCCAGGAGAGAGGAAAAAAGAATGGGCAGCCATTTGAATCAGTGAGTGACAGACTGGGCTTGCGCTCTGTATACATTAATAAATTAGAATTTTAATTGTGTCTCTGACTGCAGGAGATGCTCCAGTACTCTAATATGTACCAACAATTGGCGATGTTACGGAATCTGCAATGTGGCCTCCACTGTTGACCTCTGCAACACAATTCCCATCCTGGCTACGGAAGCTGTTTAGTTTGATCCTTTCAACTTATTTGAATCCTGACAAATAAGCTCACAGCTGAAAGGTCAGCACAGTCACACTTCATCCTCTGGAGCTATTCCTAAGACATCTACACAACAAAGCGCTTCTTTTAGTACCTGACGCTGGCCCTTGCTAGCACAATACCTCATTAAAAATGTCCCCAGTGCAGGACTTTATTAAAAGGCATATGGATCAGCAATGGGTTTACCAAATAAAATGTCCCCAGAAGTGTTAATGTACTCTTTGTTTTATCACCCAACCTTTTTCATTTGATATGAGTGAAGGGTCTCGTTTGTTTAGCAGGTGGTTCAGCTGTGAAACAATAATTTAATTCATCATATTACCAACAGGCGCATTTCACACTTGCATAACTTGCTTCGGTAAATGCATTTTACATTTGTCCGCATGTATTTCGTGCAAAATCACAATTGTATCGTGTTGCCTTTTTGTAATGAGACTGTCTAAATAGAGTATAACTCTTTGTGGGAGCATTTTAGCCAACTATTTAAAAATAAAAAAAAAACTATTTTCCACATTGCAGCACAATGTGCACAACCTAAATCACCATGTGTTGTGTACTTCATGCCAACCAGGGTGTTCCCTTCCAAATAATTGTTCCCAGTCATAACATTTTCCTGCATTGGTAGGGGCAGAGAACGTCTGGATTTTACCTGATTAGACATTCATGGATACAATTGTACGGGTTTATGATACTGCATGTGTCTGTCCAGGATGCAATGTTCAGTCACTGGCGCAGGTGCACAGGCCCATATCGGTCTGCTCTTGGTTTACAGGCACCATGTCCTTGCTCAGCAGCTCCATGCTAGGTGTCTGTAGACCCAGCACTGATCTTCATTGACACACGAAGTAATGGAGGGATTCTGAAGCAGGTGGCTCAGTAGTACATGAGTTGCCGACTTTCAGACCTTTGCTCTTCATCTGTGTGTAAGCTAAGAACCCTGCTAGGTCTCCCTCCATGCACAGGAGAATGGAGCTGCTCAAAGCCATGTGTGTTTAGATTTGGCAGACATGGCACTCTGCATGTGGCATCGCTCCATATTTTTTCTCCATGGAGCTCAAGCAGGGAGGGAGCACTGGAGCTGAGGTAGGAGTTGGATCTGGAGCTAGAATGGCTGAAGCAATAGACGAAGCATTGGAGTTTGAGAAAAGTGGGCTATGACTGAGAAGGGGGGGTTCATGCTACAGCAAGGAGGGATAAAACAGGCAAGCTTGGACTTGAATCAATACAAACGCCTGCAGCTGGAGTGGGGTGGGCTTTGTATTGCAAGTGATGATTACAGATAAAACAAGGAGGGAAGGGGTTGTGCAGTGGGATCTGGGCTGTAGGTGTGGACCCACAGCAGGTAAGACTGGGTAGAAGACAGCCAGATTTAGAGCCAGAACAAGAAGGAATGGGCTGAGCTCTAGAAGGAACGGTGGATTGAACTAGAGCATGGATGGCTGGACTGGAGCAAGGAAGGAGGGATGGAATCTGGATCAGTTGGGAAATGGAGAGTTGGGGCTGGACCAACATAAGACAGAGAAAGGACCCAATCAGTCATTGGCATTAGATTGAAATATTATTATAATATGATTCCATTCTTCATGAGACCATCCTTATTCCCTTCTGTGCCAAACCCACCCATGTCGATCAATCCGTCCCTCCTCCAAACATTATCAACATGATTTCCAGACTAATTGTATTTTTATTTATAACGCTGAGTGTTGGTATGCAACTAATCAAATCACTCATTCATTTTCTGGTATAGTGCTGTGCTGAAGGGAAGACCTCGAGGGGAAAGGCCATGGAGCTTTGTTCACTTATCTTGGTTCCATCAGTTGGGCCTGTATCTTTGGCTACCTTAGATAGAGATCTGAATAAACAGTACTGTCTAATTAAGCTCTACAGCAGTGGGTCAGGTGACTACATTACAGGCTGAGGTAGCACCAGTGGCATTGTGAGGTGTTCTCAAATGCATTATATGCATATTGAGATTATTACCCATCAGGAATAAGGATGACTGTGAACACAGTGCTTCTAGCTGAGTATTTTATAATTCAAAATAATTCACGCTTACAGAACCACGCTTTCACTAACATCCATTGAGTATTTTGGGTATTTTTAGTTTAGCCCAAATGAGGGGAAACGCTTCCCACTTTATATGAGTAAATGAGTAACATGAAATCAAAGATGGCTACCTTAAGGGTAATCTGTGGAATGTTAGCCAAATCAAAAGAATGGGTCTTTCTATTAAAAAAAGGCCAAAAAACAAGTAGCAGTGTTTCAATAATCATAGATTTATTATGCTAACACATGTTTAGGTTGCCATATTTCAACTACATGTAGTCCCCTTTCTCAGGCATGTAGTATGGCCATATGTGCCCGTTTCAGTTTCAGTGGCCTTGAGGATCACACAAATGCATGCCACCGGATAAAAGTCTATAATGGTTTACTCGACTCTGCACCCCATAGCTAATATTAAAGTAAAATAGTTTGGCTAGAATTTGTAACTTCTTTTTTGTATATTGTGACTTTCTTCACCAATTAAGTCGTTCTCATTCATGACATGTTGTCTGCCTGAAATGCGAAGAACTTCTATTTGGGCCAAGCACTAAAACTGACATACGTATTCAATTCCTCCGCATAAATAGACTGATTAACTGAAATGTCCCAACATGCTCGGGCCTTCTATGATATGAAACCTCTATGTGTGCCACTTAAAGTGACATCATGCCTAGGTGCCATCGTACTTGACTCATGTGGAGATTATTCACTACTGAGTCACACATTAATAATGAGGATGTGTGACCTGGTATGTTTCAGAGGAAACGTTATTGTTCACCCAGATTGGTTAACATATGTCTAAATGAATCGAACGTACAAGCTAAACACAAAGTGCTCCTCCTTAAATACATGAACCATGGCACAAATGCAGTGATAATCAGATGCACAGTAATGGTGTGGGTGACTCTGAAGAAAGTGGGTCAGATCCCTGGAGTTGGGACGGATTCTTGGGATTTTCAAAGAGGACACTAAGCCTTAACATAAAGCAGAAACAGGTGTTGTGTTTTCAACTACAACGGTATGTTGCTTTGTACCTTGTAATTTTCACAATCTCAAACATATGTTCCAAAAACATTTCGACATAAGGGAAGAATACGGACTTCCAATTTGTAAATACTAGAGGATTGGGGCAAGCCATGCTTTTTGGAGCATTGATAACTTATTAATGATGGTAGTCATTAAGACAATTGGGAAAATTGTATCACAGAACACATTCTACATAACAACATAATATCTGACCTTTTGCAATCTGTATGTACTACATGCAGCCTCTTAATATACTGACTACAACTATCCATCAATCCTTATACAACTCAGACAACCGAACTTAGAAAATGACAACTGAATAAACAAGAGCATTTATTGTATACGACCACCTAAGCAAGGCTGAGAAAATGGTACACTTTGTGTAACTACTAAATGACGTTCAACGTCCACAATGCACATGTTATATGTAAGAGCTTCCATGAGAACATAATGCAACTAGGATAGCCACATGGTGATTATGATGTCTATTTGTTTTCTGTAGATTCCTAACAAATACATTCAACATCATTAGCTAATTCTGAAAGGGTGTATATGATGATGACATGCCATTAATGAGAAATAGTCTTCCCTCCTTACATCTCCTGATTCCTCCTATCAACCTAATATGTGAGCTCTGGAATGCACAACCTGTCTGTAACAAATCTTCATTACCCCACATGAGGTGGCCACTCCTGCAGATTTTCAGGTGGAATCTGCAACTTTATTTCACTCTACATGCCTGGCCAAGAGAGGGAGAAGGGTAAGTGGGTTGAGGAACATATCCCCACCATCGGCCTCTGTTTCCCCCTCTCTCTTATACTATTATTACATCTGTTAACCCTGGGAGTTTTAACTGCATCGTTTCCCATCTCGTCTTCATCCTTGACTCTAGCTGTGGTCCCAATTGGGCTCATGGGTGACTTCAACCACTGTTAATTGTCTAAGAACCATCACCTCTAAATTGACTCTGTTTAGTTTGAGCACCCCCTGATCTCTCTCTACATCCTCCATACCCACTACTGTGGCAAACCTCGTGGCATAATTTCCTTCACTTATGCCTGCACCCTTTGCACCCTTCTCCTGATAAAGACCTTCATATCTGTGCTCCCTCTCCACTCACCTGACGCTACATTCTCCACCATTAAATGTAAACCAAACATGAATCTCTTGTCCCATATCTTGAAATCAGATTGTCTCTTCCATCTGTTCTTCCACTTCCACTATCGTTATTCAGAAGGTGTTGACAGAGATTAATGCTATATGGTCTACCCCCTTTAAACTCCACTATCCTGTACAATCCTTCTTTCCATATCACCACTATCCCAACCCAGGGATCGGCTCACTGATCCGATAGTTCAAAACTGCTAAGTGCCTCCACCTCCATCACTGGCAAATGTCCCACTGTTCCCTCCTCTTGTCAAGTATTCACATGTCTCCTCTGCTCTAAACCAGTGAATACAAATGGTGAATAATCTACATCAGCACAGGAATGGTTTACAATTAACAAAAAGTAAACTTTGACATATGCCTAAAGTAAACACACATGATGATATATGTTAAGGCTAATGCATCCCACCCACAATTAGCACGTAGACATGCCACACCCCATGGTTAATCCTCAGCACCACGACATTAACCTTTAATGCATCCTGCATCCGGGTTGCCTTTGGTAGGCTGCATGCCTTACTATCTAATGCAATCACACAACACTGCCCTCCTGATTTCAGAACCAAACATGGCGCTTTTTTTTTTAAGCTCAAACCACGTACAAAAAAGCCGAGAGAAAAGAACAGATAGCAATAACGTTGTAACTCACGCGTGCACCTGAATAAATGCTCTTCCCTCACCTGCAGAGCTGGTTGGCTCTCATTCCTTTTGTGAGATTTCAATCCACTCACGTGCTGGCGGTGTAGTAAGAGCTGTCTTGCTACTTGAAGAGCCTAAAAGGAAACGGATAATTGTTTTTTTACTTGAACATATTAGCTCGCGCATACATAATAAACATACATAATAAATCATGAAGATGGCATTTACGATTTTATACTGATTGCCATTTCCCAGTGTGTCTATCATGCATTCCCCACGTAAACATTTAATCAAGTCGTGCCCCACTGTAGCATACTCCCTTAACAGGGTTAAAAACAAAAATACAGTGAGCAGGCTAGTTCAAAAGTCTAAAGAGCAAGCGTGGGGATAGCCTTTGACTTTCATACCTACTGCAAACAAGCAACGTGTTGTCCTTTAAGAGACGCAGCACAGTCAAAACCCAACGTGTGGCAGTAGTAAGGGCAAATGACTGGATCTCAAAGAGTCAAACCCAGAGTGCGAAAGGCGGTCTTAGCTCCTAGTTCCATCACACAATGTAGACATGCATGTTCCCTTCGTAGCTATCATCGAATATCATTGTATTTTCCTGATGCACTGCTAAAATACGACCAGCTAATGAAAACATATTTAAAAAAAAAAATGAGGCCTGATTTATAGAAGCGTTTTACAATGATGCAATCCCATTGGAAAACAATCTGTGTATCATTGTCTCTGTAGAACATTTGACACTTATGGTGTGTGCACACATTGGTTGTTTCAGGATAGGTCCATGGTTTGCATGAAGGAAATTACACATAGATAAAATGTAGATGTAAATCATCAGGAGTGTTTATAAACATAAAACTCTTCATAAGGTGAATGCAGAATTGACATTTAAATCGTTCATTCCATTTTCACATTAGGTGCAGCAGACGGCTCGCCTTCTATATCTGTGTGAACACTGGGAGGAATTCGACGATTTTGCTACTGTATCTCCACTCCATATACCTTGCTATCTAAATGATGCCTGGAGGGTGGGGGTTGCTGGGTGAAGGGAGTATTGTACCAAACTAAGAAATTACGGTGTGTTTTGTATGTTTCATATCGGTTAATTTGCAAGACATCTGACATCTGAAGTAAATTGTGACTGACAATTTCAAAATGTTACCTGAAATATAAGTAGTCAATTGGTGCAAGAAATTTGAATTTGTGATAGTGTGTAGGGCCACAGCATTGGTGGTTGAGGTTTTTGTTGCTATTCCATTTTGTCAAACATTAAATAAATATATATTCTTACTATACACTGGCCTGGTTCCTACTGCATTGGTTGTATTAACGGGTGTTTGTTGGGGTGGTACAAGACGGGTTGAAGAGTCACTAAAGTTGAATCTGTATAAGCGCTTTGGGTGCGTACCACCTTGCTTGGTGGGGGAAGAAACTCCCTGAATTGAGAGTGACCACCGAATAAACCACGACAAAGCTGTAGGCTTGTATGGGATTCAATGCAGTGGATGGAAAGTTATGTTGCATTGTGAAGGTGCCATTGAGACCTGTACCATAGGTCCCAGGGCGATATATAGATAAAACAGTGTTGATTTTGAGCTGTCATTTGTCACTGTTTTATTACACAGCACAATCCAACCAGGGACTCCTTCCCCGACAACGAGTGTGGCGTCTAATAAAGCGCTTTTTATTTTTAATAAACCAAAGATTTTATTTTTTAGTAGGCCTCCAACCCATCTCGCACCCATCCTCCACAAAACACCCTGTGTCACAATGGACTGGGAACCAGGCCGTTGTGTATCAATAAGATATTTATTAATTTATTATTTAATAAAAAAAGAAAATAATCAGCAGCCACCACAATTGTGGCAACACAAATGGAATATCCTATCTAGAGCCACCAAGTGCAAATGGGCTGTTACACTCACTTTTGTTATAATGACAAATAGGAAAATACAATCAGATTGAAATGATAGAGGCACAGTTTTAGCACTCCCTCCTCAACACTCACCTCCAAACAGCAATTACACTTAATTCCATTGAATGGGAGGCAGTGGCAAGGAGTAGGAATAGAGAGAGAAAATCGGATTTGGGTTAAAGTCCACAACCCCCAGATGGGAAGCCAGCAAAGAAAGTGAAAACCTGTTTTTGGAGCAAAATGGCAGAATGGGATTTTGATTCTTACTCACAACTGCTAGGGGACAGAATAAAAGGAAATTTGTATTGCTTACACTTTAGGAGATATTGAAAGTTTAGAGAATACTAATCGGCACACCAGAGCAAAGTAGAAATGAAATGGGAAAATCGGTTTTGGGAGAAAGCAATTGCAAAAGGGAAAACATAGTGGCAAATTGACATTTGTTTATACTGAGGTTTACAATGACAGGCAGGGTTTTAGCTTAAAATAGGAAAATCAGTTTTCAATGAAAAGGGGCCTCATTACAAGTTTTCTGGTACAATAACACCGGTACCGGTAAGCTTACCGGTACCAAGAGTACCAGCAAAGTACGAGTTCTGCTTGCGGGTGCCTTTTCCCTGGCCAAGTCTGACCTGGCGGGCGGCCTGGCACCCGCGAGCATAAGAGGTTGGATGCACCAGGACCATTCAGAATGGTGCTCGAATGGGAATGGGGAGCATTGGGCTTGAATGGGAATGGAGAGCATTTTTCACCGGTGCCCGGGAATGGGCAATTACCGGGTCCGGCAGGGCCGTAATGACCCGGTAATTGCCCATTCCCAGCGCCGGTTAAAAGAACAACTCTGGCGGCACCGCCAAAGCCGTCACGAGGCCCAAGGACAGAGGCACTTAACAATTAGACTTCTAGGAAAAAGGGACTGCTCACAATGGAACAACAGTTTGGGTTTCAATAGGACAGATTCAAATGGAAATTAATTTGGTAATGTACACAATACACAGACAAATTCGGTTTTCAGTTACAAGGAGGTTCATTCTTTTGAGGCAACACTTTAATGACTATAATAATTAAATACAACACCAGGTACAAGATGGTTAATTTCGAATTTCAACAATCTTGTACTGGTAATTTTAATGAGGGAATTAATTGATTTACTTATGAAAAATACTAAGGATTTACAAAGACAACATAGAGGTTTTTATAAAGTAGATATGCTAACATAAACAGGCTAATAATAGATTCTTCTATGGGACGGTGACTGAAATACACTGGGGTTTTCAATGGGGAAATATTGGATGCAATGCTACAAATATGAAGGGGTTAGGCAATTTAGGACTGGGGTTATCTGTTACTTACAAGACAAGCCTTGGTTTCAGATTCAGGACAGCCAGCTGGATCTCAGGACACTCCGGTCAGCTAGGGCAAGAGGTTTGGTCACTGCACTCTCAAAGATGGTAAGGTTCAGCAGCCTTCTCTACATCCTCCTTCTCCTGTCTCCCGGATTTTGGTGTATCTGTCTAACCTAGTACAGTCCCCCTTATGTAGAATGAATGACATCACTACCTTTACAATCTAGGGGGACTACCCTGTAATTATCCCTGCCACTTGGATAGGACAGTTTACCATTCCTCTCTCTGACCTCAGGCATGATTGGTTCAAGGGAAGAGAGCACCATCTGTCTGTTTGCATTTATTACATTGCTTTGTTCTCATGACCACTTTTTGGCAAAAACCAGTTATGTCTCATAACTTCATACTTATACTAGCCCCGGCCATATGAAATAGATATGTGGTTTCAGTTGCTCATAGGGAATTAGGTAAGCCGATTGCTAATTCTGTATGAGGTAGCATGACCCTTTCGCACATTTTTGTCATTTTCATAAAATGTATACCAGTTATGACTCTGCAAATGATCCAGCATGTTCCTAATTGCATCTTCCATCTTTTCATCAATGGTCATATTTGTGACCTGTTCAGATCAGCCAGAAACTAGTCTTAACTGGCCATTTCAGTCCCCAAAGTCCCAGGGAAATACAATTAGTTTCTTTAAAACCGCCTGGAAATCACATGAAAAAATAACATAAAACAAAATTGATTCTTATTCTGATTGCTGCAAAAATGCCTAAAATGAAAACAGTCTATTAATATAACTTGGCAGTGTCTTGTTCCACCTGGGAGAAGGCTGCTTTATCCCCAACAGCCAGCTGTCTCCCTGGGCTCAGCCTGTAACCAGTCTCTTTGAAGTGGTGTGGTTTCTTTTGAAGGGGGTGCAACAAGGAGCTCACACCTCCTGGTCAAGTTCTAGCTACACTTTGCCTCCTTTGAAATCTTTGGCTCCTGCCTTCATGTCTGCAGAGTAGGGAATTATGACGCCCACTCCAGCATCACATTTTATGGTGGGATGGTTATAGGATACGTGTGATATTGAGCGTTAAGTGGGGCTTTGTCGTTTGAAGCTCCTGCCTCAGCCCAAACTGTTTTTTCCAGCGAAAGTGTCTCTGCAAAGGTGACTGCAGTTTTGTGGGTTGGAACATAATGTACATTGGATCTGGTGAACCTCCACATGATATTTCCTTGCCATTTTCTGCGTGAGCAGTGCTATCTTTTCACTGTTGCTTTTTAAAGCTGTTTTTCTTTTCACACGTGTGAAGGGTTTTTGCTTCTAAGGTTTAAAATCCCATCTTGCAGGTCACAGGATTATTTGATTGATTTCTCCTTTTTGAGTAAGTTTGCATTTGCTGTTGGTCCATTGATAATGAGGGGTAGGCCCCTTTCCACGTGGTTATTTAATTTGATGTGAACAAAAGGAAAAAGCCAAGCCATTTTTCGCTGGCAGTCTTTAAAGGGCTGCTGTTCATGTGAAAGGGAAAACAAAAGCCGTTTTTCTTTGTAATGTTTTGATTTCTTGCTCATCATGTGAAATAACAGTAAAGCAGGGCTGTTTTGATTGCAGCGTGTAACTTCTGGTCATTCAGGTGAAAAGAAAGTAAAGCAAGGCCGTTTTTTGGTTGCAACGTAGAACTTTTTGTCATTCAGATGAAATAAAAGCAAAACAAGGCAATTTTTGGTAACAGTGTTTAAATGCACCCCACACATTGTGAGCTGTCATTGTGAGTGAAAACTAAGCAAGAACAGGGATGAGATTTTTGCTCTTGCATAGAGAATTTATCGGGTGCAGAACACATTTCAGAATGACCACCGTAGAAATCAATATGGCGAGGAAGCACCTCTTATCCAAATTGTTTATTAAAGGTGAATGGGTAGAACAAGAACATGAAATGTGGCAAGCCAGAATGATGCAGGAGGTTACCTCTGCAAATGTTGTCATGTGGCAGGATAATGGGCTGTTACATCAGGCGCTGACAAACATGTACATGACACAGACCAGCAATGATGAGCACATTAAAATGGCCGAGCTCACAGCATACATGTATTTCCATATGCTGATCATGGGAGAAATACACCAGCATAGTGTGGCATCTGTGCAAAACCAGCCTGAGCTTTTGAATCAAGCCTAGAAAGAGCTGTAACAATTAGAAGCAAAAGCGAAACAAAGCCAAAACTTAATAAATATTATTGAACAGTTAAAAGAGGGGTTGAAAACACGACAGCAAGAAAATGGAGAGCGAGAGGCTCAATTTTCTGCACTGCAAGGGGGTTATAAAGAATGTGTTGAAAATCTGAGCGCAAGTCAACACAAATTAAATGAGCAGGTTGTTCATAATAGAGCCTGCTTAGAGGACATTTTCACATTTTAATCACTGGTAAAGCAAATGATTGACCTAGAGCAGGAAACACAGGGCAGAATTGCGCAAGAGGCAGAGATTAGTCTCCTGAAAATAAAATGCTCCTGATATGCACAGACGACGCAAGTATCACAAAAGGAAAATGATTCCCATTGTGAAGAGACTAAGACTAAGAGACTGATTAATGGCACAAAGTAAAGTGGTGGAAGCCACTCAAGCTGTGGTGTCAGAATTGAAAACTCAGGCCTTTGCAAATCATCAAGAGATATGGACTGAGAAAAACAAATGTGAGAGGTTGGAAAGTGAAATAGCCACATACAAACAGGCTTTGAGGCACCCCTTCTAGTCAGTGTATGGAAAAACACCCCCCGATTACGGAGTGATGAGCTCCTTAATAGGGACCTCAAGCCAACTCACCACCTCATATGTACACAGTGCAGCTGACTTCATACATGCCAGTGTTCAACAATAGGCCTAGCCCAACTGATCCAGAAAGCCAGTCCTTATCCGACATCAATGAGCGTTCAGGGTTACCAAGTAGAAAGGAAGTAGAAGGGAAGGTGGCCGGGCCAGTGGGCTCTGGGAATTGAAAAATACTGCGTGTACTTCTGACCAGGAGGGTTCCTATGATGAAAAGATCAGGGAGTTGGACTGGCAGAAAATGAAGTTACAAAGGGACCACATGGCCCGCTTTCAGAATGAGAAGGGCCAGAGTTTAGGCCTCAAAAGAGTCTTTCAAAAACCTCCATACATTGGAGGAGGTAGGGGGAATTTGCCACCGTCCCTGGAATGAGGGATGAGGAGGATGAGCACTCTCCGGTGCAAAAAGGAGAGTACAAGGGGAATGACCCTGAGAGCCCACAGCACCATAGGAGAGAAGAGTCCAGACCATGGAATTATGGGAGGTATTCCCAGTCGCATAGAGGTAGGGAGAGCCTAGAGGACTGGGAATGGACCACCAATAGCAGCAGCTCTGAGTCAGAGGGTCAGTGGACTGAAAGAAAGTCTGCCAAACACAAGAGAAGTCTTGTGAAAGACCCAATTTGGCAGGTAAAGGCATAAAGAGCTTTATGACTCCCTACCATAGGAACGGCAAATATTAAGTCTGGGAGCATCTAGAGCTTTATGACAAAATGATGACTTCATTTGGTATTAAGAATGATAGAAATCCCATGGAGTTTTGCCAAATGGACATTTTCCCCTGAATACTCCAGCTTCTTTGCAGGTCTGGAGGACCAAGATCACCAAAAATGGTTCACCTATAAGGCGGACATTTTAAAACACTTCTCCATTCATAGTTATCCTCAGGGGGCCTGCAAGGCGGCATACAATGTGCAGTGTGGGGAAGACCAAGTGCCTTGAGAGTTTGTGCAGAAGCTGAAGTGAAAATTTGACAGACCTTGAGGCGGCTAAATACTAATAGTCGGGAGTTCACCAACACATACTTCCATGCACTACAGAAATACATTATGACCTGACTAGTAAGGGATTTCCATGAGCATAAGACGCTGGATTGGGTGATAGAAGAGGCCACCAGGATTTATGAGGTCCAAAAGCCTCCTGAAATACAACCCTAAAAACACCGAACCATCAAACACACCCACCGCTGCAGAGGTTGCGGAAGTGAAAAATACTCCCATAATGGACTTGGAGATGGAGGTGGAGGTGGCCTAAACATACTCCTCCCAACAACAAGCAGAATGAGAGGCAGAGGAGACATCGGATGGTAGCCAGGCAGGGTACCTGACAAACCCTCCATCTGACCCTGCCACCTAGATCAGTGCAAGATACATGGGTAACAGGACCATCCTGAGGTATGTATGGACTCCCCCAGCACAAGGGGGGGGTCCAATCAGGTGAGTACTGGCCCAGGAAACCTACCTCAAACTTCCCTAAGAAGGTAAGAAATACTCCACCCCCAACCTAATTTTCTTTCCCAGATGCCATTCAAACCACAATTTCCAGAACAATCCTCCACTTTCTCTCCACTTTCAGGACAATAGAGTACCCAATCAGAGAGAAGGGAGACCTAGGATGGAAGGTTATCAAGGAAACTTCCAACTCCCAAGTTACTCTGGTAGAAGCGAAAGCTACCCTTTCCATGAGCAGCACAGGTATGAATCAAGACCTGCCTACCAACCATAAAATTTGTCACAACTGGAGCAACAAGTCCAACCACTAACCCAAGACCTGGGTTGCATGTTGAGGGCTCAGCAGAACCCTCCACTGGCAACTGCTAGCCAGAATAACTTGACACCTGGTCTGGTGCCCCAAAGTATTGGCAGGAAGAAACCTTCAATGCCCAAAAGGTTCTAGAGGAGGGGGCCTGGGTGGAGGTGAGGTGTGAAGCCCTAGGGAAAGCTTTCTTTCCCACTGGAACAAATCTGCTGGAAACCTCTGAGCCTGAACATAAATCTTCTACCCCCGAAACGCTAGAGCCTAAAGAACTGAAGTAGAAATTGAAAGTCAACGATATTCCACTTTGTGGAGGAAGTACGTATCATCCCTTTCGAAGGAGATGAATCCCTTGAGAATTCCAGGAAGAAAACCTTCTCTTTCAGGGATGGAGGGATTCCTCCCAAGGAAAAATGGGTCTCAAAAGACCCTGATTTTGATGGGGTAAGTAGGGAAACAGACACAGAGCAAGAAGTTCTCTAACCCAAACAATGTCATCCAGAGGATCCAGAAATCACACAGGTTCTGGTCTCTGTCTCCAGGAAAAAGGGCACAGCAAAGAATCAGGGGAAAAAAGGGAACTTCCCCATCCTACTCGTTTCTGGGTGCAAACTTTCTTTTACAGATTCCCGGACTCCGACATAGAAAACTGTCAGAGCTCACAAAGTATCGGAGTTCAATATAAAAATGTTAACCACCAAGCTGGCACAGAATGCACATTTTATTTGCCCCATTGGGTAGAAATAAGGAAGATGTTATGCTTCCGTCAAGGTACAGGGTCAGTGTGCATTATCAGCACTGGTGGACACTGGATCCCAGCCATGATCCTGTCCAAAAGGGCCTTTGCCCAACTAAATTCAGGGAAGGGGAGAGTCACCAAATTCCCCTCAAACCTCTTCCCGGACAACTCCAAAACCTCGATGGAAATAACATTTCCGTCGAAGGGACTGCGGATCTAGAGATCAAAATTGGGTGACATAGGTTGAAACACCCGGTGATAGTCATCACTCTAGAGGGCATACCTTGTCTCTTGGGGAATGACCTCCTTTGAAGGTTATGACACCTGATTGACTGGATGAACAACATCCTCTGGGCTCAGACTAACCACCAATTTAATTAAAACAAAGCGCAAATTATGTGAGTTTGAATGGCACATGCCACATGATTGAGCAGCGGTCCTACAAAATAGAATTCCATTTTGGGAACAATCATGTCCCAGACATCACCATCATCTCTGCAGGAGGCCAAACTGGTGATGGGAACCCTTCTCAATTCTTGAAAATCAACCTCCTTCACAGTTTTAAGTGGCATTCCACACTGGGGGCAAATACTCTGAAATGTTATACCAATCCACAAACAGAATAAAACCCAAAACCCATGACAAAAGATGATAAAAAACCAGCTCAAAGTTTGACCAACATCCAGATAAAGGGTGAACAGCTGTTTTTCTGCATTCAGATAAATGAGAGGGGAAGAGCCTGTTCTCGCCAGAGTATGCTTGAATAAAGGAAGAAGCTTAATCAGCAAAGCATTATTCATGAAACTCCCAAAAGATCAGACCATTCCCACATTCCCACACGGTATCTCTGGATTCTCAAGATATCTTTACAGTGGATTCATATGATTATGGATGCGCAGATACATTCAACCACCATACCTATGGACCCTGAGATGGCTCCAGTATTTGGGAAGCAATAGGAGACATACAAGCCAAATAATGAGAGATTTAGCAGATGACCCTAATATAACTTTAAAGCCAGCAGGCAAGGGAGGAACAATTCTTATCATGGATACCAAATTCTATGATAATCAAATAAAAGACCTGCTAGAGGATGAAAATACATATATCAAGATCGACCAGGATCCAACTACACAAATTGCCCAAATCATCAAGGATACTCTAACTAAGGCACGAGACCGAGACTGGACGGGACCAAGACTGGATATCAGACAAAACAGAAAGATACTTGACAAATTACCTCCCCATAATGCCAGTGTTTTATGGGTAACCGAAAATACATAAAGATCTTAAAAAAACACCATTAAAACCTATAATGGCTAGTAAAGACAGTATTTTCAACCCACTAGCAGTATATGTTGATAAAGCCTTACAACCATTAGTACAAGCAACCTCTACATAACTCATGGACACTACAGAGTTTGTGTATTCTTTACAGGAGTTGATAGACCTACAAGAGGCCGATCTTTTAGTATTATTTGATGTACAACGTTTTTACACCTCAATTCCACATCAAGATGGACCAGAAGCTTCGGAATGGGCATTACTAAGGAATGATAACTGTGACGCCAATAAGATATTTATACTGGAGTTAAGCAACACCATATTGGTAAACAACTACTTCCGACATAAAACACAGTTCTATCTACAAGCCTCGGGAACATCAATGGGGTCATCAATGGTCCTCACTTATGCAAACTTATTTATGTTTCATTTATAAACAACTCTTGTACTTGCCAATGGAAGATGGCATGAAAACATTAACACCTGGAAAATGTATATAGATGACATGTTTATCATCTGGAGAGGAGAAAGATCAGGTCTGGACACATTTTTGGAATTCTTCAACTCCATCCACGAGCAAATCAAATTCACTATGGAAGTGGGAACACCTAAATTGCACTTTCTAGATGTCGAGTTCGAAATTAGAGGAAACAAAATAATAACTAGCATCTAACACAAGATGACAGATGTCAACAACTCCCTACATTACCTGAGTCATCACCCACAACACCTGAAAAACAACTTCCCATATAATCAAAATCAGAGGACACAATGAGAGATGAAAACCTAAAAATGACTGAAAAATACAGGAAGAGGGGATATCCGAAAGACATCATAGAATAAGCAAGGGTGAAAACCCAGAACTTGGAGAGGAAGGATCTTTTAATAATAATAACAATTATTATTATTATTATTTATAATAATAATAATAATCCCAAAAACTAAGTCAAAGGACATTTCGTTCATATATGCCCTTCAGTACTGTGGACAGTCATCACATAGCGAGTCTCATAAAGAAGAACTGGAGGCTCATAGAATTGGATCCACAATTCTATCAATTATTCCCAAAATCGCACATTATTGAGTACAATAGAGGACATAATTTTAAACACCAACTGGTTAAGGCAGAGAGACCACCAAAGGCCAAACAAAAGACTTTAAAGAAGAAGACGGGCACATTGCCCTGCTTGAACTGTAGCAACTGTAATAATGTAATGAGAGGCAGTCACATCAGCTATCCTAAAAATGAAAATAAAATCAAATTGAATGTTTATGCAACTTGTGACACTACATTTGTCATTTAAGGATTAAGTTGCCCATGCGGGCTCTTTTATGTAGGCCAAATGACGAGAAAAGCAAAGGAACGGTGGAACGAGCATAAAAGTAATATTAGAACCAACAACATCAGTTCACCAGTAGCTCAACATTTTAAAGTCATCATATTGGAGGTAGTTAAGAAAGCCCGGAGAGGGGGAACCATGCTAGCAGTATGGACCAAAGAGAAATCTTTTGGATTGAGACATTAAACAGTTTAGCCCCTGATGGAATGAATGAGGAATACAACTTGGGGTCCTTTCTGTGAAAGCCACAACTGACCTTACTACTATTTGTCTGCTACTTGTACTTAATGACAAGACATAATAAGAGTGGGAGCATGTTCCCCACAATAAACATGTGGATGATACACTGTTAGACATAAGTACCTATTTCATGCTGGGTTAACAGACCAGGAGAGACATCCCACCATAGTGATCACTTAGACAACACAAGTATATCACTTTGGGGTCGAGTAATCATGAGCGGTTAGAAGTCGGCTTAACTAGGGGACATTTTGTAGGTTTGTAAACAGAGGCAGAATGCCTACAATGGACATCAAATGCAGATGAGACACGAATAACGCAGCAACATTTAAGATCCAATTAAAAAGACTCAACATGGTTGATTGACAAGAATAATTTTAAATACCGAGAATGAGCCAAGGTATCTTTTAATCATATCATATTCAGCAACATTTGTATAATACGAAATCACGTATATTCCGGAACATATGAATGATATGGTATCAAATAGGACATAATGCATTTCATATTTGTTTACCTTAGCAGCAACTCAGCAGTACTGTGCACATGTAAACACATGAGTGACGTCATCAGGCTATAGCATGATGACGCACAACAACAAATAACAGCCATTTTCGAATGCGCACTCCTTGCGGCTCCACAACACAATGCGGTCTACAGCGAAAGACTGTTAGACGTGAGTTCTAAACGGCCCATAGCTATTATTTGTAAATGGGATCATCTACATAACTGTAAATAAGTTGAGTAACCCAAAATCAACCTTCCTGCTTATATTTTCAGGATTACACGTGAAATTGAGCCACCAGCCTGGGACAATAAGATCAAATGCAGAATAGACAAGGACAGATACAAGAGGATTGTACAACATATTGGTAAGCTTCTCGCCATTTCATCCATGATAGAATAATGCATTGATAAGCTTCTTACCATTCAGATTGGAACTAATTGAGATAATCTCTCCATGGATAGAATCAGAATCCTAGTTGACATGAATCCAATTTTACCTACAGCAATACATAAAGGATACAAAGTATGAAAGAAGGCTTAAGATGGTTCACCGAATTTGAGTGGACAAAGTTTTAACCAACATTACACCAGTGTGGTGGAATGTCGCTATCCAATACAGGTAAATTACCATGTACCTACTGGAGGGCAGCTCGTCTACTTCTTAACTGATATTCAAATGAGTTGTTCTTAGCCATTGAGATAATAATAAGTAGTTTGGAAGGGTAGAGGTTTTTAATGATTTATAACACTTCTATAATCTATAGGAGGAACCTTATTCGTTAAAGAAATCCTGATAGAAGAAGGATATTTAGAAATTGATGCAAGACAGTATCATCCAGGCGATTATAAAATGAGGATTCATGACAGATAATGTTGATGATGCAAACCAGAAGAGAAGTATAGTACCAAACATACTAAGGAGAGTAGATGATTATCGTTCATTGTCTATTGTAGATATGAAAAAAGATAACAGCATACTGAATAAACAGCTCCTGAATAAGGGAACCATTTCCAGAAACGTGTAGAGCAATATTCAAGGAATTGTGACATTACCAAGACTATCAATCCATTCATATGAAAAATTGTTTTGGAATTGTTTGGAAATAATTGTGTTGGTGGTTTTTCATACATTCTGGAGAGTGAAAAGTGAAAGAAATTATATTTCTAAAAACTCTATTATTGTTTATTATTGGTTTGAATACGATGTTGAATCTATTTTGGAAAGTATGATCCATAATTGATCATTTGGAATTAAGGATACAGAAATAGTAAACCTTTTTTATTGAACATTACGTATCTAGTGCTTTTATTGAAAGAGATGCAGTATTTATTGACTGTTTGGTTGTTTCACAAGAAAAATTGGGTGTGCAAGGGACAGTAGAGTTCCACAAAGGTGTGAACATCTGTAGTTTTAAATTGTTTCTACCACCTTGTGTTAGGGTTGGTTTTTCTCCCCAGCAGCCCAAACTTAAAAATGTAGAAATAGTAACAAAAATCTAAAAGGTGTGCTCCTAGACAATTAGAACATATGCACAATAACATCTGTTATGTGCTTCCCATTGCAGTCGATTTCATCCCTTTCCATTACGAGTGTTTCATAAATGTTCTATTGGCATTGGGATGTCTGGGGGTACAGTAGTGTCTGTTGTGTTCTTGACATTTTTGGGGGCTCATGATAATAACATGTTTCTTTTCTTTATTGCCAACATCTCTGCCAGTGTGGAACGTTATTTTGAATGAGGCATTGTCATTAGTAGGCAAGGACGATGTTGTGAAATTCCATTCCGCCAGCCGCAAAAGTGAAATCTGTAAGATTTCGATCCATTTTGCTGCAACCTGCCATTCCACCACCCCGGCATTTCGAAAAGAGGGGCACAAAGTTTCTCGTGCCATCTTGTGAACTGAAACGAGCCACTCAAAGTTTCTCGTGCCTCTGCTCAATCCTAGCACAGATCATAAAGAGCAGCACCAAGTTTCTTGTGCCGCTGTGTGAACCTAACACAAACTGAAAAGAGCAGAACATAGCTGTATGAACCTAAAATGAATAGAAAAGAGTGGCACAAAGGTTCTCGTCCTGCTGTGCAAACCCAGTACGAATCGAACAAAAGACTATGTGAAGTTTCTCGTTACGCTGCGCAATCCTAGCATGAATCAAAAACAACGGCAAAGTTTCTCGTGCCACTGTGCAAACCTAGCATGAATCGAAATGAATGGCACAAACTTTCTTGTGCTGTTGCACAAACCTACCATGAATCGAACAGAAAGCTGTGCAAAGATTCTCGTGTCGCTGTGCAAACCTAGCATGGTTTGAAAAATATATGCAGAGTTTCTTGTGCCGCAGTGCAAAACTACCACGGATCAAAAGAGACCTGCACAAACTTTCTCGTTCCATTGCACAAGACTAGTATGGATTGAAAAGAGACCCGCACAGAGTTTCTCGTGTTGCTGCATGAAACTAACACAGATAGGAAAAAAGACCCATACAAAGTTTCTTGTTGCGCTACACGAAACTAACATTGGAACTAAACACCACACACTGTGCAAAACGAGGCAAAGTTTTAGTGGTGGCAGACCTGTAATGCTGACTAAATGGAACTTTTCGCTCACGCCCCATCATTAGATGAAAGTCCTTAGTGGGGGGCGTCAGTTTCTAAAACAACCTCCCTAAAGTCTCAGAAATGGGGCAAAAGTGCTAGGACTGGCTTTTTAGGAGTCTTATGTTCAGTAAGTACAGGGAATTCAGTCACAAAGTACATATGTGGTTTTCATAAAACTTGGCACTTGCTGGATGCCTTTGCATCCTGCGCTCCTGTATGTGGGTGTTTTACTCAAATCTGTAAATTCAGGAGTGGCATTCATGCCTTTGACTTTTAAGGAACAATGTGCTCCTGTGAATGGGCATGGTAAAAGAAATTACGTAGGATGGTAGCTACAATAGAATAGCAACATTTCTTTGAGGATTAGTCCCACCTTAAAAATAAAATGACAATTGTCTTGGCTTTTAATTGCTTGTGCCCCAGCACCTTGATGAACCCTGCCAGTGATCTTGGGACTGCCACCTCTTCTCTCCTTTACCAATCATGGCAGTATTCCAATCCTCTTGACATCCTGTGTATCCAAGCCGATTATTGCCTGCATATTGGCATCCCTCACGTCTGGCCTCTTAATTTCTTTTGCACAAACAGCATTCCCAATGCCATCTTCACCAACAGCAACGCAAAGACTGTCTAATGGACATTACCACCTAAGTAACCCACATTGCTTCTTGTAACTCAACCACACAGTTACACCCAGCACTGGAATGGACAACTCGCCATACCTGCGTTTCCAGGGAAGTAGATCTCTGGTGTCCCCTTTCCTGATTACTCATTTTGAATCATTACCACAGATAATGAGCAGGTCATAATTAGAATGTGAAGTCATTCCCTGGTTGAGATTTCATGCATACTCTTCATGCCCCATTCAAACCCTCTCCCGTAATGATAGGCTCACAAATTGTATCAAGTGTTGGCAATAAAAGGCCGTAGGATTTTATTGTACAGATATGAGTTATGGCAATAACAATATCACATATCATGATGGTATCATACTTTTGGGCACCCGGTCCTGAGGTTACCCCCTCTGACCCGTGCCGCCACACACGGGCAGGTTGCCGGCTGACCGTGTTCCCCCAAGAGTATGCCCTAGAGACAGCCCCTGTGAGTAAGTGTTGCATTGATTTCCCGAAAGAAATGCTCCATGCCCTGGCTAGACAAATGGGTGCCGTCGTGGAGAAAGAGGTCTGGGTTGCCTAGTGTAATGGCTGGGTGTTTTATGAAACCCAGTCCTCTTGTCATACATAATCTCTCTATCGTCCTGTTCAATTTTCTTCTGGATATGTCTATAGATTTGTAGCAGTTGGCCCCTAGCCATTTCTTTCTTGGTAAGATGGCTGAGAAGTATATTTCAGTACCCCTCCAGTTGTGCGAAATGCCTGCTAGGGAGGAGCAGATTTCTTTGCATAGGATGTGTCTAGCCGTGTTGACTAGGTCGTTGCCCCCTAGATGAATGATCAGGAATTCTGGGGGGTCCTTGTATGCCACCAATTCTGCTAGTGTTTCGTGGACGTCGGCCCAACGTAGGCCTCTGTATCCCCACCACGAAGTAATGGTGTTTCTGAAAGGTGGCCCTTCTTTAGTCTCTTCTGCCCATCTGCCTGTCCTGAAAATGAATGAGTAGCCCACTATCCGTGCCGATCGGAGTGTGGTCCTCGATTCGCCTGTTGTTTCTATGGTGGTGGGAGGGAGGGAAAAGAAAGAAAATTTTAGGGAGGATGGCTATATCAGTTGTGGTCTGATATATCTTTTATAACAGTCTGACTTCCATCCCCCTATGCTTTTTAGTTGTTGCGGTGCTAAGTCTCCCTGCCATGCTGTAGTGCCGGCACCTATCCTGAAGGAATGAGTGCCGAACTGTTTGGGATCCCACCCTGCTTTGCTGATTGCTTTCATCAGCACTCCTTTAAATTGGTAGCGGCTTAGGGCCGATGCATCCTTGTGGACTAAAAAACTCCCCACCACTTTGGGTCGTTGGGCGTAATAGCGGTTGGTGATGCAAACCGGACAGTTTGTTGCTTTATCAATGCAACAAATGTTGATGGTTCTTTTAGCACCCGTTTCCGACTGTTGCATTTCTATGTTAACACTCTCCTGATTTCCATGACACCCAGGCCGTTTGTGGCCTTGGTGCTGGAAGCAATGAGTTCTCCTACCCGGAAAGCCCCAAAGTAGGCTAGGAAAAAGGCTGTTTTAAATAACATTATCTTGTATGGGTGCCAACATATGGCTTCCAACTGGCTTGCTATCTGCACCAGTTTGCTGAAAATAAGGGGTTGGCGGGTGTCCACTTGGGCACCCTCTATTCTGCCCCATCCCTTCATTGCATAAGAGATGAGGGCGTTCTGGGTGGGGTCTGAATCGCCCCGTATTTTTGTAAAATATGAAATTGCCACCAGGTGTCTTTTAGCCCAATTCCTTTTGAAACCTTGTTCCAGAGCCCATTTTAAAAATACTTCCATATCTTTAATCGTTATTAATTCTACATGGTTTACACCTGTGGCCCTAAATACTGTTTGCAAACACTTACTGTACTATGTTGTAGTAGTGCTTGCCACTGCCCTCTCTGCCATCTCCGTTAGGAAGCCTGTGAGGTTGTTGGGCATTCCGGCCTGGGTTCTTTGGCGCTGGCGTTGATGCCAAAGTGTTGTTGGCACCCGTTTTAGAGGTGCCTGCTTTGTATTGATCATCCCGGCCTGCACTCTCTGGTGCTGGCGTTGATGCTAATGTGTTGTTGGCACCCGTTTTAGAGGTGCCTGCTTTGCATTGGTCATCCCGGCCTGCACTCTCTGGTGCTGGCGTTGATGCCAATGTGTTGTTTGCACCCGTTTTAGAGGTGCCTGGTTTTCGTTGGGCATCCCTGCCTGTGCTCTCTGGTCCCGTTGATGCCGTTATTCTTGTCTTCCCATTATTGCCCAACATTCTGCTGGTATTGGCGTCATCAGTTCTTGGGCGTGCAGCGCTAGCTCTCGGAATCTTGTCCACTGGAAGCGAGATAAGGCATCAGAAATGTTATTATCTGCCCCTGAAATGTGCTTCGCTTTGAGTACAACGTTTACTTGTAGTGTGACTGTTGTAATGGCTCATAATACTTTCAGTACTAAAGGGCATTTCATAGACCTTCTGTTTATGGAGCCCACTACAGCCATGTTATCGCACCAGATCAAAAGTTCTGCGTTCGCTAGTCGCCTGCCCCAGATGTGTAATGTTAGCCAGATGGGAAATATTTCTAGTAGGGTGATGTTTCTTGTCCACCCTGCTGCCTGCCATGAATTGGGCCAGTGTCCTGCCACCCATTCGGAGTCTAGTATGGCTCCAAACCCCTTGCTCCCAGCTGCGTCGGTGTATAGGACCCTGTTTGGCCGGGTATTTAAAGGCGTTCGCCAAAGTAAAGACCCGTTGAAATCTCTGAGGAATTTTCCCCATGTTTCCAGGTCTTGTTTCACCTCTCTGCCTAGCCAGATATTGAAGAGTGGTTTGGTGAGTGATTTGATTTTGAACTCTAGGCTTCTGGAAAATATCCTCCCTTGCGGTATTATTCTGGATGCGAAATTGAGGCTGCCTGCTAAGGATTGTATTTCCTTTACTGTCCCCTTTTCTTTCGTTATCAGGTTTTGTATTTTAGACAGGAGTTCTGATATTTCTATTTTGGGGATTCTGCAGAGCCCCTTTGCTGTGTCTATTTCGATGCCCAGGAAAATTATGTTTGTGTCTGGTTTGGTGGTTTTTTTTCCTCGCTAGGGGAATTCCGAACTGTGTGGCCATGTGCTCAAGTTTTGCTAAAGCCCTGCCGCATTCCCCAGAGTTTGGCGGCCCTATGACCCTGAAATCATCTAGGTAATGCACTATTTTTGTCCCTGGTCTCTGCTTTAGGAAAGCTCATTGGAAAAAGGAACTGAATTGCTCAAATAGTGCACAGGATACTGCGCACCCCATGGGGAGGCATCTATCTACATAGAATTTGTTGTTAAAAGTGAAACCTAGCCACTGCTGTGACTTGGGTGGACTGTCAAAAGTCTTAAAACAGATTCGATGTCCAGCTTAGCCATCAAGGCGTTTCTGACGCACTCTTGTATGAGCCTTACTGCCTCATGGAAATGTGTGTAAGATACGGCAGATTCTGTGTGTGGGATGCCGTCGTTTAAAGACTGGCTTTTAGGGTAGGAGAGGTGATGGATTAGCCTCATTTTCCCTGGTTCGTTTTTGGGGACCAGGCCTAGTGGAGATATTAAATAGTTTTTTAAAGGTGTGGCGTCCCAGGGACCTGCTACCCTGCCTAGTTGCAGTTCTTTCTTGATTTTGGTTTCTATTATCTGGGGGTTGTTCCTGGCTGACTTTAGGTTCATCGGGATGGTATGTGACCCAGTGCCCTTAAATGGGATGAAAAAACCTTTGGTGAAACCCTGCCATAGTATCCTGCTGGTTTTCTTTCCTGGGTAGTTGTTTAGGGCATCCCTAAAGTTGCCCGGGTTGATAGGTGTTCGTCCTGGTTCTAAAATTGGGATATCATTCTTTCTTGGCTGGTAGTCTGGTGCAGTTGCTTGCTGCATGGTCGCCGTTGCAGTTTGTGCAGGCGTGTTTGTACCAGCATTCTTTGCCCCATGTACACTGGTTTTTCCCAAAATTTCTGCATGGGATGTTGGATTTGGCAGCCTGCTGTTTGTTCTGTCTGTGGGCATTAATTTTAGCCGCCCAAAGCTGGTTCCTCCGAAAGGGCTGCTCCCCTTTTTTGGATTTATCATTGTCATGGGATTTGCTTCCCTGCAAATTTTTGCTATTTTTGGAAGAAGAATGCATGGTATCTTCTTCCTGGGGAGGTTCGGCGTTGAGGATGTATAAATCGTTCTGGACTTCATCCCACTCAATGGCCGGCCTTTCTGACATGCTCCTCCTAAATCTGATGTCGTATGCTAGCCATGTCTTCCCCCTCTGTGTTACTTTTACTTCCCTTAGTTTATCAACGTATGCCCAGATCCTCCTACCATCCATGGGGAATTTTTCATCATATATTGTTGCTAAGATGGCAAAGGCCTGTAACCAGTTGTCCCAGTTTTGTTCTACCTGGGCGTTTCTGGTAATAGCTTTTCCTTCTATCTTTTTGGGGTCTCTGAAAGCGTCTTTCCCTTTGCGTTGGGCTTCTATTAGGGAAAAGATTTCTATAAATTCCTTGGCCCATATAGCTTCTTTGATTGTGGTATCAATGTTCCATGCCAGGCATCTTTTGTATCTATTTAATATCTCTGTTTGGAAAGATTTCATTTTTTGGTCTAACTGTGAATTACAGATTGTTACAATGTCAGTTATATTGCTGCCGGCTGTCCCTGTCGCGCCCGTGTTGTCTGTGCTGGGGGTTGCCCATGCTTTTAGAGCACCTGCTGAATATGTTGCTGGAGTTGTGGAGGCTGTTGTATTTATAGCTGTGGGTGCTACTGGCAAATGCTGTACTTGTTGTGGCGGGATTGCTGTAGGCAGTGTTACGGGTGGGTTGACAACCGTCATTGTAGGTTCTACTGCGATGGTAGGGTTTGAGGCCCCAGGTTCCCTTGTGAGTGGTGTCTGTTTCCCCCTTATTTCTACCATTAGTTGCTGTAATTCCGCTACATTCTTGCATAGTTTTGACAATTTATTGGTACCTTTTTTGGCGCCGTCGGATACGTTTCTCCTTTTTAATGGTGCAGAAACCTCCTCGTGGCTGGGTGGGCTGGTAATTCCTTCCCTGGGTAGGCCGTACATGTTTTCTCTAACCCATGCCCATCCATAGTGCTCTGCTGCTTCAATGGCTGCTAACAATTGTGGTGATTTGGGCTTCTGCACCGGTGCTGAGGGTGCCCGTGCTTTCCGTTTGGGCCCCATGATCTTCTATGCCTGTAAATTGTTGAATCGGCCGCTGTCCACGCTGGCTGCTCGGGTGCCTCTCTCTCCTTCGTTCACACTGGTTTTGCGATGATTCCACAGCACGCGTCTTTGTTTGTTTTGTTTTGGACACGCTCGCCGCTCGCTTTTTCCTCTATGCCGAGATGCTGAGATTGACGCCGTTCCCGCTGGCTGTTCGGTTGCCGCTTCTTCTTTCGTTAAGGCTGCATTGCAATTTCTTTGAACAGTACAATGTTCAGGAAGGAAAAAGACACTGCAATGTACAGCGAACTTCAAGAATTGCTAAAGAAGCAAGAAGATTTGGAAGACACTGAGTAAACAGTGAACCTCCTGTTTGCTTGGGTCCCTGTTCAGGGTCCACAAACAGATTGTGTTTACTCTGAGCATGCTGCTCTCATTTATAGGACCCAGGGAGGCCCTGGGTCTTTGTTGTGTATGTGGTGGGGGCTGCTGTTGTCGCAGCCCCCGGCCGGATAGCCGACTGTCTGACCCCCTGGTGGGGGCAGATCTTTTGAAACTGGGCCCTGCCTGACGGTTGTTTTCCTTATGGCGCTTAGCACCTTGCTGTTTGGAGGAAGGGTGAGATGACTGTTCGCACCTTACCCTTCTGTGGCTTTGTGCTGCCAAGACTGCGTATCTCCGTAGCTGGGGGGAGAAGAGGAGCAGGCACGGTGAGGTTGGGGCTGCCCCTCTCCCAGCTGCCGATGGTAACAGCAGTTACCCTGCCTCGCTTGTGGGATGCCCATGCAGCACTGCCCAGTATTAGTAATGATATAAAATTTCAACTTTGGTGGGTTGGACAGAATACAACCCATTAATCTGTGGACTACCTCATAGTATGCACACTTCAAAGGGGATAAAACCCAACACATTAAGGACAAGATATATCAATTGTGATGATGGTCCATCAACATGCCTTCCCAGCTTAGCATCACCATTCACCCCTCCTTTACCCAAGCAAATGTCTCTCACTTCCAGCTCATGCCAACAAGAAATGCCTCTATCGGACAGACCAACACACCCTCCCAGATGGCCGATGGTCCATCGAGGGAGAAGGGAGAATTGTTTCATCAAGCATGCCTTAATTTAAATATGTGTTTATGAATCATGTCAAATATATCTTTATGAATCAATGTCTGCAAATAAGACAGACATAAATGGCTAATATATGTACATGAACTGTGATTACCAAATCTGCAGGAAAATTAAACAAATGACACATCATTTTTAACCATTAAACAATTTAGAGTATTAATTCAGGCTGGCATACTGTGAACATACCACAGCTAGAAAAAAAGGGTTTGAAAAGGCAACATGCTGGTTGATTGCTGTAATTGACTACCATTCCCATCAAACCTCCCCACTGAATTTCCTGAGTAGGTCTGGAAGGAGAGGCATGCAAAAGGTTTGGTGAGCAGTTCCTGAAATTAAGAGCATTGCTTATCTAAACGTGTACAGATAGACAGCACACAGGAAATAGAAAAAGTTCTCACATACTGACATTACTAAGCATTCCTATACACATTATGTTGCTGATGTGTGCTGGCATACTGCACACATACCGAAGCCAAGGAACCAAGACTTGAAAATGAAACATGCTTGTCGTATGTATGGTATTTCAGTGTGTGACTTTTATGTGCCCCCTCTCAAGAATGTTCTGAGTAAGGCTGATGGACATGTTGGTCCAAAATAGGAGTTGCATAGAATAAGGGTGTCTGTATGTGTGTAACACAGGGTTAAGTGGGAACTCGAAAAAGGTCCTATCGGTTTTGAAACATTGCTAAACACTTATCATTACAATGCTAAAGTATGGTGGTATGCTACACACATACTGAAACAGTGCCGCTTTTACCCTCCAGAACTGCAACACAGCAAAGAGAAAGCCAACACATCTACAGTACTGGTATGGCCACCTTAAATATAGTTTCATCAGAGGTGCAGCATATGGACATCAATTATCAGAATTAATTCAGCCTGTGGGGAAACAGGCACGTGCGACCCTAAACTCAACATGACTAAAAACCTTTCCGTTCGTAGATGCACTCACTGTTAAAAGGTTCTGGTAAATGCCACTGCAATTCGGCAACATAGACACGTTGGCAATGGATATCAGCGGTATAAAGCAGGAATATCCCACAGTAGTGTTGTGTACAGAATGCCTGGGCCGTATAATGTCCATAGTGCACTGTAACAAATATAAATAATTCTTACACCATATAGGTTTGCTGGACTGATGCCAGGGGTGTGAAGCATGACAGTGGTCTTCAGAAATGTGAAATAAAAAAACATTAAAATGGCACCTTAACGATATGTACTGTATAGCTGAGTAATCGTTAATAGGGTTTTGATAGCGCATATGTGATTACAAAACCTAGGACAGCACAGTGGACTCAAGTGCTACAGTATTTATAGGCCCTCGTATGCAACAAGGCAATTTTTTTAATGTGCACCTGTTCTTGTGTGCAGCACATTAAGGCCACTGTGGCAAAGTGGAAATCGCATCGTGGACACAGTAACCAAGCTGTATGTGGAAGATGCCCAACACAGTGAGTGTACATCCTAAAAAATGTTACGTATAAACCACCTTTGGCTTATCTCAAGGACTCACACATCAGTCTCAAACTTGCCTGCATGCAGATTACAAAAGGATTACACTGAAAACATTTAAATCCACCCATTTTCAAGAAACATAATGCCAATGGGCAGCACACCTCACGTGCCAGGCAAATACATTATCAGTAATGTTCTAATGCCTGTATTACACTGGCCCATTATGCACTTGAAAATGACTAGCAGGGGCAGGTGGAGAGTTGTTAATAGACGATTAATACTAGCCATTATACACTACTGTACGTTTGGTGGTCCTGAGATCGGTCCAGTCACAGACTTTCAATTCAACAAAAAGTAGGCAAACAAGCACAATAAATAATAACTAACTAATAATAAATAAATAAAACCAAAAGGCAATTCAAAAAGGCTTGGGTGGAAGTGAGTTTGGAATGCAGCTCCCACCGCTGTTCTCTTTTTAGGAGGCAATTGTCCTAATACGTTTGCAGCTAATGCCAACTTCGACATCCAGAGATGTTTAGGTGATCTTTAGGACAGCCGGACACCTCATCATACATCATCAATGCCTTGTGCATGGGCAGCATGGTTTCCATCTAGCAGAACACTGTTGTAAGAGAAGAGGAAAAAGTAACATAGCGCTTTCCACGTACATGTGGCATCCGAATATTGGTGTATAGAAAAGATACAATGGAACTCTATACAGACAGTTCTACAACTGCTTTTTAGGCTGCTGCCCACTTTCATTTCTGTTCCTGCTGGGAAAATTTGATGGGATGTCCACCTCTCTGTATCCTGAACCAATGACTATCGGTCTCATATGAAGGTTGCCTAGCTCAATTACCTCTTTGGAAACTGTTGCTGCATAATGAGCATGGGAAGGGACTTAGGATTGTATCTCCCAAGTGTTGCAGCTCGCACCAACCTCCCACCACTTGCAACACCAGTTCTTAGTGGTGCTGGAACCATCTTGTCACTGCAGCAAGAACTTTCTTCTGGCCCTGTAATGCATACTGTCTGCACTCAGACGCCAAAAGGTTTCTATGTTAGTGCTCGGTGGAGCTTCTTGGAAGTGTCCACACCACAGCTTCCCTGTAGAGACACTGGTCTACTCACCGCAAAGACACTGGTCCCTTCCACTTCTTGGAGACCACATTAGAGGAGAGCTTTGAAATGGAGTTAAGAGACTATCATTCAACCAAGTCTTCATTGAACCTTATTCAGCAATATCTGTTGGTGCTTATGAACAAGAAGCGTAGATGGTTCAAAATGTTCTACAGAATTGTTTTCACTCTAGTAGGGCCTGCTTTTAAGGAGATTTAGTTTTATTTATATATTAATAAATTCCATAATTGAATAATGTATTTGCTGGTATGTCAGATGCCGTTCGATTCCAGACAAAGGTTGCATGAATATTTCAAAAGTCAATGATGTGTACATTATGCAAAGTAGGCCATAAATTAAAGCTTGCTGCGTAAGGATGTCTCATAGATAAACATGGCCTTGGGCATGTCTACATTATGGAGAGAGGTTAGACCTTAATATCGTGGACCTTTATAAATTCTATTATGGAGCTTGTGGACAAAACAAAACCTACTGCTAAAGATAGAACAAGTTATCTACAAAAGGCAGCAATATGTACTATACGCAAACTCTACATACATGAATGCAATACAACCTGTTGCGTGTCCCTCTTCACATTCAGAACAGTAACAGGTTAATACACTACAGTGACAGATAATCAATGTTCCCAACAATCCACCACACCCAGTCAAAGGTCCAGTGAGTGCTGAGGGAAGACAACTTTATATCTGCTGTTTGCATTAATAGGTGGTCAGCGGTGCCAAAAAAGCTCAGGATGGAATGCTTTGATGTGAGAAGATAATGCCTGGTTTCAAGGCGGAACTGAAAGTATCACTTAATTACAGAGAATGGGGATTACATTATGAAAACGCAGGTCAACAATATAGTGCTCTGTAAATGATACATTGTTAGGAAGAGAAAGAAGGAGAGAAAGTGAGGGAGAGAGGGGTCTATGGGAAAAGAAGAACGTGGTGATTTTTCCTAAGCGTTGAACAGTCCTATGAAATGTCAATGTGCCAAACTTTATAAAGGAAGAATGCATTCAACCTTTATAGAGAATTTGAACTGCATATATTTACGATGCACTGTGTTTTCAAATGTAATCTCAGATGACTTTAACAATAATATTAGGCATTGGAATAATACCATCCAATCATGTCATTCACTTTACCTGTCCATGGTGCTGCACTCCTTTTTTGGAGGCTTCCACACCGCACCTTTTACGCTACTCATTTCATTCATCACGAAAAATTCCCTGTAGGGCTGCAATATCACTCTGATGTGGCTGTTGATAGCAGGTGATGCAGTTCCATTTTTGGACTGTGTAACAAGCGTTTTGGGCTTGAGCGAGAAAGCAAGGTAGACCTCAGGGCGAAATCTCCCGACGAACGCCTGACAAACCTTGTGCTGGCCCTGCTCTCTGTGGACAACGGTCCCAGCAGGCCACTGGGCGTAGCACCTGAGCTTGTTAGCCTGCTAATCAACGTAATAAGGAACGTGAAATGGGTCACTGTGATCCTCAGATTTAGAGCCGCCTTTTCACTGAACCTTTCCTCCCATAAGCCTTAGCAGGTTATGATAATGTCTGAGATTCTACACTGCCCCTTTCCCTCGTCTGCCAACTCACGGACGCTTGTTTTTATTCTTGATGGGGAAGAAAGAAAGAAAGAAAGAAAGAAAGAAAGAAAGAAAGAAAGAAAGAAAGAAAGAAAGAAAGAAAGAAAGAAAGAAAGTGCCACCTTCCTCTGACTAAGCAACACCCCTCTAACATCTCTTACCACCTTATACTACACAAACAAACACCCCACACACAGCAAGCCCTCACAGGCCTAGACGTTAGCACATCAAAAACGAACTGAGCCAAGACAAAGCTCTTCTCTTTAGCCCTCTCACACTGTTAGCGGCTAACCAGAACCAACGCGTTGTAGTCGATCGGATCATGGCCTCCTCCCTATGGGTAATGCAAACTTTCACCAATGAACACCACAGGTTTTACATCTGGCTTTCCCACTGTCCGACTAATGAATCCCATCCCCCCTTTTTTCTTAGAGTGCCAAGTGCAGCGAGGCCACCAATAGTGGCAGACGGGCACTATTCAAGACCACTTACATTATATTACATAATACCCACTCAAAAGCCAAATGTTTTGCCATTGTTAGTACTTCACATAAGTGCAAGGAACTGATGCAAGAGCACACCCTTTTGTATTGCAACCCATAGAATACAGTGCCACAAAATATTCTGTCCAGCACATAGTCACTGACATAGCAGTCCTCTCTGCGCCTGAACACACTGCTTGGCATGGCTTTTATAATATTCTTACACTACCCATCTCTACAAGTAATTCTTACACTGTTCATACACTATAATCCTCTTTAATTTTCATGTTTGCCCATACCACATCGTCCGAAGGGCCTTCAACCAACAGCGCTTCAAAGTCATAACAATGGCAGCAGGCGCTATACAAATATCAAATAACATAACATGCATGCAATGTATTGAGTTTTCACAGCACTGATAAGTGTTACGATTAGCCTGGAGTCCCGCTCATTGATATTAAATGTATTGGCCATGAAACAATGAAAGGTTGAAACAGCCTTGCAACTTGTGGATCTGTGACTTCTATGTTGCCACATTGCCATGCACAATCTCTGTGAAATGTACCTGGGATTTTTGGCGATGTGTACAAGCTTCATTTCAGTGAAATGCACAAACTTACCCCACAGACAGCTGCACAAACTCCACTAAATTAAACATACTTGGTCCCCTCAATACGATGGACTTGTTTCTTACTTCTTATGTCTTTGTTTCATCCTTCTAACTTCTCTTCCTGTGAAAATGATGTGCCTTTTCGTATGATTGTTGACTGTTCTCACTGTTACCCTCACATTAATGACTAATATCAATGCATGATCTCTGCGCTTCTTACCAGCACTGGATGCTCCTACTTCCTCTTGTCATAACTGCATGGTCATACTACTTCTTCCTTTTCATACCTTCACTGCCTCCTTCTGTCACAAATGATTCCTCTGACTGCCTACTCTCGTTGCCTCCTCCAATCAATACTGCTTGCTTCCATTGTATGCTACTACTGCCTTCTGTCAGTACTGCAGGTTCCGACCACCTTCTCATATTCCTTGACCCTACTGCATGCACCTGTCACTTATTCCTCCTCCTCCTTCCTGCTCCTACTGCCTCCTCCTGACTTTACTGCCTCTCACTGCTGTCTGGTCTGATAGTACAACCTTCTCATGTCAATACTATCCCATCCTACTTCATGCTTCTTCTCCTTCTCTGGCTTCGTACTTTTGCTGTCTCATAAAACAAATGCCTACTCCTATCACTTTCTCCTACTCCAATGTCCTTTTGCCTCCAGCTGTCACTACTGACTCCTGTACCACGCACTGCTCTTGTGGCCAGGCACAGGAGGGTTCTAGCAACAGGCACTGGAAGGCCTAGCATCCCCACATCACCATTTGCATTTCAAATCTAAATACTTTGAAAATTGTTCCTCCTGTCAATCATTCAATCAATAATTTATTTGGTATAAAAACCATAAATTACTTATAAAAGCAGATCTACAAAAAAAAGAGTAAAACCAACAATATTATTACACAGGTAAACATGTTCAATAAACTCATCCCAGAAACAAAATGTAAAAAGAAAAGGAGAGTTTATTTGCAGCCTCATTAACGTCCCCAAGTTTGGACCAACATAGTTTAAAATCCCACCAGTTGTGTCATTTTCATTAACTTCAATCTGAGCAACCAAGCCCTATGAATGTAGTGGGCAACTGCATATACAATATGGAGCTCAGTTGAGAATCTACAGAATTTCATTGCTCCAACAGTAGATCGGAGACTAGCTGCCTTAAAACAATGGCGTTAAATATCGAATTCTCAAATATTTCAATTCAGCACAAATGAACAAAAAACGGGTAACAATCTCCATACTCAAGCCACATAATGGGCATATGCCCGATCCACATTGACCTCAGGATTTTGTAAATGACGCCAAATGCAACGTCCCCATCCTAAACTGAATGTACAAAGATTTCTCATAAGGTGGTTGTATATAGTCAAGCCAGAATCAAATGTACGCTCAATGTAAACAGGTCCCAGCTTGAGTATTCTAGACGCCTCCAACATCAACTCTTTGTTCCTCATTTTTATTTTTCTCTTTATCCAAGGAAAAGCAGATTCATCTATTTTTTGGGGGAATTCCCATAGTGCAGCTTCATTCAACCCTATTAGTTGCTTCTTAACATGCACTACCTATGGGAGGCATTCCCACCCTCAAATTCAAGAAATGTTATAATGCATCTTGATATGTTCTTAAGCTATCTCAACTCCACAACCTAAGCCAGTAATATACTGGTTTTATAGCTAATAGATCACCTATTGGGCTGATATCCAATTCCAGATGTAATAGTGAACTTCCATTTTTATTTTCCCTTATCTCCAATGCTCCCATAGTACCATAGCCCCAGATTTCTGCACCAACGGTTGACACTGCTATCACCTGCTTTTGATGTAGCACCAGAGCTGGCAAAACTGCCACCTCCCATGTTTTACAAAAAAGTTGTGGGTCGCCCCAACAAACTTCCACAGGTTAGAACAGGCTTTGGCAAGTTGAGAATACCATCCACAATTTCATGAATTCTAATTCTCAAATAATGATAGAACACTGACGGTTCTAATTTACTTTCTTTTACATAGATATCCAGATGTGTACACTTTGTAAACTGTGGTTTAAACACAAGTATCTTTGTTTTTTTAGTGTTCAGGTGTCATCCAAAAGTCTCGCATTTATTAAAAAATATGTCTAACAAATATGTCCAATGACGTTCCTAATCCTTGTGGTGAGGTAGACAGTATCACTGCATCATCGGCATAAAATAAAGCTGTGTAACTGCCCTTTCTCATTTTAGGACAATCCATACATCTCTGGCTTAATACTTCAATTACTTCTTCAATGTATATAAGACACAGCCTTGTCTCACCCCTATCTCTACATCAAATGGCTCAATCAGTTCTCCGACTAGTCCGAAACAGATAACTGCCTTATTATCAGTATACAATAAACGAATAACAGAAATCAGTTTTGGAGGGGTGCCCCTTTCCCTCATAATCCACCACAGGGTTACCCTTGAAATACTGTTGAATGCTGTCCTGAGATCAACAAATACAATGTACAGCTTTATTTTCAACAGCACGCTGTACTTCTGGATCAACATGAACAGCCAAAAACTTTGATTGGCAGTATTTTTATGTTTTTGGAACCCTGCCTGTAGGTCACTAAAATGTTGTTTTCTTCAACGCAGGATGGCAGGATGGAAGGTGTAGTAAAACTGCATTAGCATATATTTTCCCAACATTATCAAGAGAGAAATAGGTTGGTAGTTGACCGGAGAGTCCCTCCCTCTCTTTATATACATCGGTACAACTACCGCCTTTCTCCAAGAGGCGGGGCCTATCTGCAATCTCTTTTTTGCATGAATGATTTTACACAATGTTGGGGCCCAAACCATTGCCGTTGCCTCGTCCTTTTAGAAGTCTAGTGGTCTCCCATCTGCCCCGGACATCTTCCCACTCTTTTGACTTACAATAGCCCTCCTAATTTCCAGGGATACAGTTTATACTGGCATTCAGTGTCACATTCTGAATCACTCTAGTTTTGCCATATAAGTTTTCAAAGTGCGCTTGCCAAACTCCAGCCGTAATACAGCGTTGTAGGCTTGTTTCCCCATTTACCTCTTTGCCCACAATCATTTCCCAGTAGGAGTTATAATATCCTTCCTCTTAAGCTTTTAAGAGAGTCTCCCATCTTTGCATGACAACATCTTTTTTTTCCTTGCAACTATAGACTTATAATCAGATCTATATATTTGCAGCACCCTAGGGACCTTCAAACAGACCATTATCTACAGGCTTAATCATGCCAACCTGATTTAACTATAGCACGTTTTTTAACTCTAGAACCCACACAGGTCAAGAGTGAATCATGTTCTCTGCTATCTTGTTAAACTGAGTCAGTATCTCCCAATCTGAAATACTTTCTGCACAGATAATTATGAGATTTTGCAAAATAGCATTTTAAATGGAGGACTTTAAATCTTGCTCAACCACTATAATCACTCTAATCAGCTTCACCTCCTTCCGCGCATGGCCAGTAAGGGCTATGGCTTCTATCATCCCTGATTTGTCTCGTAGTGGGTTGGTTAACTTATCACGTTGAATCAATACACTCAGAGGTTTATGATCACTTTCTGCTCATTTGTGTATTCTAAAGTTACCAGTCCTTGCAGAATTTTAAGCCGAAATCACAATGCAATCTATAGTGAATACACCATTGTGTCCAACACAGGTTGGTTTTGCAGGCTGATCTTCTAAGAACCGACCATTACAGGCTCTAAGCTCCATATTATTCAGGGAACGGCCCGATTCCATGCAAAATTGGTGCACCCGCTTAGGGTAGTCAGCTATCAGGATAGGGATTTCCCAGGCAGTGTCCTGGTCCTCCAAAAAGCCCATTCAGTTCCCTTATAGTTTCTACTTGCATATTTAAATCACCTGCCACAATTGTGCAAGTTTTTAGATGATTCGACCCCCTGCAAGAATTAATCAATTCTTGGAACTGTCCCACCACCTCAAGACCGCTGTCTTCAGAAGGTCTATTATAGAGATTAAATGGTAGGATCCAATTATCATCCCCAGTGCAAATAGCCATATGCTGAATTTCCCCTATGCCTGTTGCATGCACTGTCACTTCCCAGTTTAACGTTCTCTAGCCAAATGAGAAGGACCCCATTTGGTCTATCTTTAAGGCCTTTTCTAGCTGGAACATGGGAGGCTCAATACCCCAGCATATCTACCTTATCTATGTCCCAGGTTTCTTCCAATAGAACCACCTGGAATTTCCTCAGAAAGTTGGTCCAACATGTATCCTCCAAATTCTTTCCTATTGCAGCTATGTTCCACAAAAGGAATTGACAACCCATGTCCAAAGAAGATGGAATAGTACCTCAATTAAGTCAGTCTACCTCTTCCAGATCTCCATGAACCATCTCCCTCCTTGGAATCATCTGTCTCAGTGTTATGATTGGAACCACAGACCCCCCCCCACCATCCACCAGTGGAACTAAGTGACCATGGTCTGTTTTCCTCTGATTGTTGTATATGGGGATATAGGGCTGATCAAAATCAAAGTCCCCTCTGCCGGAAGCACCTGAAAATATATAGACAAAATTCCATCAGCCAGATTCCAGGACCAGAAAAACACCTGTATATAATCAGCATGATAATGAAGCATTGAAACACGTGGGCATCTTACGATATCTGATCTTATTAGGATAGACATGCCTTGACATATCTTGTTTTTCAATGCTTCCTCATGCTCAGAGGAGTTTCGTGAAGTTTTCTGGACATTAATCATGGTCACAAAGGGTGGTTTCCCAGAACGGTCCCTAAGCTTATCTCAAGGGGCCTTGCCATTAGTGGTATAGGGATTCCCAGCTCATCATACATACTGGTCACTCTAGGAGCCCAGAAGTTAAAACGGTTGCATGTACTCCGTGTATACCTTGCCTCGGTTACAGTTACCCCTGGGTTTACCCACAATACATTCTGGGCCAGCACATGTAGTCAACATTGAACCATCTTTATCCTGTGGAGTTTTAGAGTGAGCCCCATTGGGGGCAGGGCCCAATTCTCCTTTGTGCTCTTTACCCTCAGACCTAGTTGACAAGATGACAATGGCCTCATTATGAGTATGCCGGTCCGGTAACAATGGTGCCGGTAAGCTACCGGCAACCTGTTGGCGGACCGGCACACTCTGAGTTCTGCGGTGGGTGCCTTTCCGCCTGCCAGGTCTGACCCGGCGGGCGGAAAGGCACCTGCTCGCATACCTTGATGGATGCACTGGCACTGTGTGCAACAGTGCCGGTGCATCCATCCTCCCCATTCCCATTTGAGTCCTATAGGACTCAAATGGGAATGGGGAGTTACTTTTTCCGGTGCCTAGCTTCAGGGACCGCCGGGCTGTGATGCCCTGGTAATTCCCCAAAGCCAGGCGCCGGGAAAAATGCACAACTCCGGTGGCAGCCTGCCATTTTTACTGGCAAGGCTACTGCCGGGGTTGTAATGACCCCCAATGGTTTCCTTTAATGCCTTAATCTCACCAACCAGATCCCTCAGACAGCTCCCCAATGTATCTTCAACCAGTGACCTGATTTCTACTAACAGCACCCTGACCTCTGTTTCAAAAGAGTGTACATTTTCAGGGGATGACACAGTCACACTAGCTACATCCTTTTCCACTGGAACCTTGGTGTCAGTTACTGGAGGTACGCCTAGTGCTATCTCCCTTTTACATTTTTGATTTTGACAACAACCCTCTTTTTATGAGCTCTCTTAGGGGCCTTAGTAAACCCGTTCGGCCAACCTTATAGTGAGGCCCTATGTGTTTTTATCTGTAAGAGCAGAAAACGTATTGCTAAGGGGTATCACAGGATCAATTGAGACCACAGTGTGCACTTCCCTTCTCACCACAGTCATAAGGTCTTCAAATGCAATAACAGTATCAACTTCTGGTTCAGATATTTCAATCAGGGGACCCACTTTTCCCTCATGAGAATGGCACTCAATTATCTGATTTACTATATTTTGGCAAGCTTTTCCGCCCCTACCATCAATAGGCAATATATAGTTTTTTCCCACACTCCTGCCTAGGCTTTTTCAAAAGAGCCAAGCAGATCCTTAATTTACCTGCATGCTCACGTGTTACAATTGCTTGTCTTAGGTAGCGTAGGTTGATCAAAAGAGATCAGTGGGTGAGATTCAAACTTGCCCCTCCCAATGAGATTCCTTTCCTACCCGCAGGGTTTATTTTGCCACTGGGGCCCTCAATATCATTCAGTAGCCGATTAATCTCAAATATAAGATTATTGTCTTCCTTAATAGGCTTGAACATTCTAATTATTTTCTTTTTTTTTAGTTTAAAGGTTTTTTATTTCATTCAAATCATACAAGACATAAGGGAAAGATGCTGTATATAGTAACAGTTTTGACCATATAAACCTTAACTGTTGGGATATAAGAGAGTCTAGCATGAAAATATAGTAATTTATCGAGACAGTTTTTGATTTTATTGGGATGGAGGAACATATAATATTGCAGACAAGGACAAAAACATGACATGACAGAGACAAGACATACACAGGAGGAGGGGTGAGTCTAAGGTTTGAAAGAAAAATATGACAGGTACTCAAAAAGTATTCTGTAAGTAAAATTTAAACCATCAATCAACATGCAAGAAATTCAATATAAGGTTTCCATTTTAGTTCATACATAATAGAGAAACATTGGAGGCATTACATCTTTCCATCCTGTGAGTATTACATATTGAATTCCACCACACTTTGTGATGAAGCTTATCTGAATTCTTCCAATTGGATGAAATTGATCCAACAGCTAACATAACAAGTAAATCAAACAAAAAGTGTTGTGTCTACCTGCAACCTCTTGAAAAATGGAACTTCCAGCAAAATGTATTTGGGGACTAAAGACAGTTGAAATGTTGAAAATACCTTTGATGGTTTTCCATATGTGAAGCCAAAAGGACGTGACAAATCTACACTCAAGAATCAGGTGTTTAAAGGATCCCGGAGATTTATGTCAGCTCCAGCAATTATCATTTTGTGTAAGGCCGCATCTAAGAAGAAGTGAAGGCGTAATAATTATTCTTTGATAGAAGAAGTATGTAGTTTGCAGTATATTTGCAAAAGAAGACACCTTATGTATATGATTCCAGACTGTACACCATTCCAGTTGACTATCTCTTAGAAAATCATCATGTTTCCAAGCTGAGAAGCGGTTGTGTAGATTAGGAGCAGCAATGTTTAGTCAGAGAATTGTGTAAAATGAAGAGGCAGATGTGGACTCTTTATAAAGGGATTGTAAACTCTCAGCATTTGGGGCAATGATTTTCTTAATGAGAGAGTCATAATTTTCAACAATTGCATCAATAATAGACAGGAACTGCTGCAGGAATGAAGGTGGAACATTGAAATTATCAACTAGTGTTTTAAAATTAACTGGGGCCCCCTGAACAAACAGCTGATCGAGATATTTAATGCAAAGAGAGACTTATGGCTTCCAACAAAATAGATTTCTTATTGATTCTGATCAAAGGATTAAACCAAATATATGATGAGATGAAATAATGGGAGTTGTGATTTGGGGGGAATAGGTACATTCTGAGATAGCAGGCAGATAAAATTATAGTTGTACATTTCATAAATTTAGTTTTGGCTTTAATATGAAAGCAATCGGCAAGGCTCAGGCGGGACACCATCCCTCTCTCCATGCAAAGCCATTGAGGTATATCATCAGAGCATTGAAGAGTGAACCAAAACTGAACTCAATTTAACACAAAGGCCATGTGATAATTTCTAAAATCTGGAAATCCGACCCCACCAGCGGTCCATAGTTGCTTAAGTTTACCGAGAGACAACCTATGTTTCTTTTTCCCCCAAAGAAATGTTGTTAAACAAGAGTCAATAGATTTGAAGAAAGAGGAGGGGAGAGGTACAGGCAGCATGAGTAGAAGATACAAAATAATTGGCAAAATCATCATCTTGATGGACTCAGGTCTACCCCACCATGACAGGAAAAGAAGGAACCAGGAGTATGTAAATTATTTTATCTTGGATTGAGTTTACATAGTATTGAGTTTGATGATGTCTTTTATAGAGGAAGAAATATGTATACCAAGGTACTTGAAGCCATTTGGGCACCATTTACTACCTGAAGCTAGTATTTGGTGTATGGTACAGTGCACATTAAGAGGTCAAACTTCTGATTTATCAGAGTTTAATTTGCATCCGGAAACAATAGAGAATTGAGAAATGATGTCTTGAATATGTGGTAGGGATATATCTGGATCTTTAAGTAAAAGTAGAACGTCATCAGCATAAGCTGCAAGTTTAATTTGTATATCCCCATGCTTTATACCTTTTATATCAATATGTTGTCTTATTTTCTCTAAGAAGGGCTCTAGGGTTAGGATAAACAGGAGGGCTGACAAAGGGCAACTTTGGAGTGTACCTCTAAATAAAGGAAAAGCAGATGATGTATGTCCATTAATAAAGATGAAGGTTCTTGGATTACAATAAAGAACTTTAAGCATTCTTAAGAAAGGAGATTTAAGACCATGCCACTTGAGGGCTTCAAACATATAGTTCCATTCAACTCGGTCGAAGGCTTTTTCAGCATCAAGGGCGACCGCAGCATATGGAGATTTAGAGCCCTGAATGGAGTCCAAACAGTCTAGTACCAATCTTATATTAGAAGAGGATAATATAGTCTTGATATAACCTACTTGATCTTTTTTGACTAATTTGGGCAGTACCAAAAGGAGTCTATTGGCTAAGATTTGTGTGAAGATTTTACTATCTGTATTTGCTTTTGTCTAACTTCTGAGGAAAACAGAAGTAGTAGCCTTCCCTTTAGACATAATCATAAAAAACAGTAATTACTGATTTCTCTGGGTACTCAGTAAGAGCAGTTTACACAGTTGCTCAAAACACTCTTCTTGGCCATCTACTGCACACTACAGTCCAACCTATAGAGGCACACATCATCCTATCTAAGAACTGCAGTAGCTATAATTGCTATGACAGTTGTAACAGCTTAATACAATAACAATAATAGCAGTATAGCAGTATAGCAATATACTAAAGGGATAATGAGTCTGATAAAATAATGTCAAACACTTCTATAGAATGCCCTCAATAGAGATATCAATTAAACATTGTGAAATTGAAAAATTAGGAAGAAAGAAAATTAAAAATAAAAAGTCAAACTTCCCACTAAGAGGACAAAAAATGAAAAGCGCAATATGTGCAGACTATGGCATATGAAAGGAAGGAGGGGCATATCTGACTGACTTAAGGGCGATCCAGAATCTGACTTCCCCCCTCACTATCCTGTAGTCAACACAATCGGCACCAGAATGACCGTCGGTCTCCAGTCCTTAATGAGAATAAGTGGGCATATTCATCTCAGTTGTATGGGCATTGCACAGATCCAAAATACAAAGCCACACACAGTCCACTTCCAGTTCCAATCCTGATACGTTTTTCAGTTCCAATTTAGTTCAATTCCAATTCCATTCCGGTTCCAATTTTGATGAAATGTCAAGAATAATTAACAGTACCTTAATGATACCTTTAACAGTTGGACAAAATGGGACATAAGTCTTTAATTCTATGCTTAAGATGCAAATGCAAATGCAGTTGCAACAAACTGAAAATATTGGGTAATAATGAGGAACAAAGCCAACTATGCCAACAAAGCCATAGGCTACAATCGGAACACACCAGGTGTGCTGAGCTGCTTTTTCCACAAAACTTTTCCAAAAAGGCCCAGCATAGCCTAATTGAGCGCAACAGTTATAGCATGAATGATTCCGAGTGATTCACAGTGTAAGGTTCACTTACACACTGAGGATTTGGCTGAAACCAGGGACCAGGACTTACTCTTCAGATTCGCCTCAGGGTTGATTTCCATATCCGTATTAGATGGGCAATGGGCAAAGGCTCTCCTGTCCCCCTCTGATCCAGAACACCATGCAGCAACAAACACTGCGCCCTTTCCCCGCCGCGGGCTTCACCCATGCAGGGATGTGAGGATGATTCTAAAGCTGGAGACGTGGCCACACTTCACTTCCGGGCCTTCTGTAATTCACAATGACACCAAACACTGTGCCCTTTCCCTGACTTCGGCTTCCTCCTGTCAATAAAATATCCTTCCTCTCTACACCTCCACCCTCCTTTCCTATCGCTCTTTGCCCGGCCTCCCTTGGGCCTCCTCCTACCCCCACCTGTGAGGCCAAGAACCTCAGG
The DNA here is from genome assembly GCF_040938575.1 of Ambystoma mexicanum. Lineage (NCBI taxonomy): Eukaryota > Metazoa > Chordata > Amphibia > Caudata > Ambystomatidae > Ambystoma > Ambystoma mexicanum. The sequence continues at coordinate 463,572,386 of NC_090923.1, forward strand.
GTCATCTTTGACTCCACCGCTTTCCTCCTCTGCCAACATCTCTGATGTCTCTAAAAAGTCAAACATTCTACTGCACCTCCTTATAAGTATTCTGCCTTTCCTCCCCTTCCCCAGAAGCTCGCTGTCACTCAAGCCCTGGTTCTCTCTTGGTTAGGTTATTGCAACAGCCTCTTCCTAAATCTACCTGTTTCTACTCTCTGCCCTTTCCAACTTATCCAGAACAGGACTGCAAGACTTGTCCTTGGTCTCAAGCCCTGGGATTGTATCTCTCCAGCCCTGGTTCCCAGTGGTTGCAGGGGTTACATGTAAGACCCTTTGCACTGTCCACAAAGCTTTCTGGGGCTTGTGCCCAAAGTACCTTCAGCTCTCCCTCGTAAATACCTTCCTTTGCGAGCTCTTCGCTCCTCCACCTCTAACTCCCTAAGCGTCAGTCGTTTTTTCAAAGAAATGAGCTGGGGGCAGATCTCTTGTCTTCGGCTGGGGCCTCCATCTGGATCAGCCTCCCTGCCACTCTGAAACCTGAAGAGAACCATTCCGGTTCCTGAGGCACCTCAAGACCTTCCTCTTTGCTTCTGCCTTCTGTCCTCCTCTCCCCTCCTGATCTGTTCTGTCTCGGCATCGTGCACCTGGTGACCCTCTGACTTTCGGGCCCAGGTACCGGCTCACCCTGCCAACCACCTGCCACCCACCTGCTCTGCCTTCTGTTAATCCCTTGCACTGGGGTCTGTATCTTTAACCCTACAGCCCCACCTTTTTTAACGCACTTAACAGGCTCACTGTTTCGGTTTGCCTCAAATCCAGCACTTTCCACTTGCTGGCTACACTATCCCTGTTTTTGTTGCTTTCATTATATAATTTATTTATGTTTTATTTATTGCTCAGCACTTTCCACCTCCCCCCTTCCCATGCACTTTCCCCTTTCCCTCTCCCAATTACTTGCGTGTTCTCAATGTCACTGGGCTTAGTAATATCGTTGTCTGTTCTCAATTGTTCCCCTCCCTTGCCTCGTCGCGCTCTGAAACACTTGTGTACGAGCATGATACAAATAAAATATCAATATCAATATACAATTCACAGTATTTCTTTGCAGAGTGCAAAGCCCGTGGCTGGCCACTCCCCAACACACATCAACCATTTGAAAAGGACCGAGCCTCTCTCACCGTTTTTTCAGATGCACCTAGTAATTGATGATAGATTCCATATTGACTCTTTCTTTAGCCCACCAAACCTTTCTAGGAGTTGAAGCAATAGACAGTGGGCAACCAGTTCTCAAATCATAGAACGAAATCCAGCTCTCTGATGGATTCAGTACAACACATCCACTTGGATTCAAGGACCTACCTGTCCCAATAGGCAACAAAAACATTAATCTCTCTGCTAAGCATTTGGAGTGTGGGGCACATTTAAATTCAATATTTGTAAGTAACTGTTGAACAAATTCATACAAAATCTTCAAAAGGCTCTGCTACACCCCTTCAAACGCAAGGGGTCTGGAGTACAATTGTTCAGCGTTTTTCTCCGAATAAATCTGCCCTGTGTGAAATCTAATGAGAAATGTAGTTTTTTCCAAACCTTCATAACTTTGAACCCCTCCTTTGGTACAACATTTTGCATGGTCAAGTCCAGTTGCTTAAAGAACTATTTTGTATAGTTTTTTTCCAGATTTGTGTTTGGGGCAAAAGTATAAGCAAGATAATGTTGGCAATTTTCAATGGGGAAGTCAATGGGCCTCATTATAAGTTTGCCGGTCCGGTGAGAAAGGTACCCATAAGCTACCGGTACCGTTGTTACCAGACTGGCAAACCACGAGTTCTGCTCGCGGTGCCTTCCCGCCCACCGGCACCTGGGAGGAGAACATGTCGGATGCACCGGCATCATTCAAGAATGGTGCCGGTGCAACCGACCGCCCATTCCCATTGAGCTCTATGGGGCTCCAATGGGAATGGGGAGCATTTTTTTCCGGCGCCCAGGAATGGGCAATTACGGGGTCCAGCAGCGTTGTAATCACCCAGTAATTGCCCATTCCTTTACAATAGGGTGAGTGGGTGAGTGCGTGTGTATGTGTGTGTTAGCTTGTCTCTGGATGTGTGTGTAGGCGTGTGTAAGTTATTACTTTCTACAGAAGTGAACAAAGAATGCGTAGCTAAAGCCCTGGCTATGAATAAATAACATTTTATTTTAAAGTGGCAGGAACAATACAATGCTTAGGTTATGGATTGTGTTTTGAACCAGACCACAATTCATAATGACATTTTTCGGTGATCATAAGTGATTTTAAACAAAATAGCAATGCGTATGTATTCTGTAATGCTGTGCTAAAGAAGGGGGTGTAACCAGGATTGTAATTATTTCAAGGGCATTGTTTTCAAGCCATTTATGAGGTCAAAATGAATGACATTGACTGAAAGCTAGAGACGGTGCATCCTAAAGGAACCAATTATAGATGCCAAAGGATGTGCAAAATACCGTAGGCGAACGTGAAATCTCAATATTGGAGCTATCAGTGAGCCTGCTCTGTAGCCAAACCACATGATATGTTACATATGAGAATACACACATCCTAGGACACATCGATAAGAAGACAACTGTGAATTTTATGAACTGGGGTATGAGATAAAATGCATAGGCAAACCCTGACAGTGCATGCAGTAAGGGTGTGTGTACTGACTTCAAATGTTATTAGTTGATACATCCGTGTGCGCCGGCTTGAAGAGGAACTACATTATAAACTAAATGTTTGTTATGGGTGCAGCACTGTTCCAAATATGCATTTGTTATTTAATTTGATATCACACCCAAGGCCTTTCGGCACAGCAGGTTCCACATGATAAGTCTGCAAAAAGAAAGCAAACAACAACATATCTAAATCACACCCTTCCGAAAGACAGGCCCTCCTCAACATAACAACACTCCCAAATGTACAGAACCCTTAACAGAGTTCAATAGGATGCCCGTGACATCTCAATATAAATATATATGTGTATTCGTGAAATAAGTTCGTTTAAGACACATTATGGCTACATTTCGCCTAAACAAAACATTGACATGTAATCAATATATTTGCTTAGGCAACATTATGGTTGCAACAGAAAATCACAGAACAAAATAACTCTACAAATGATGGTTTCTTAAGCAACCATAACTACGCCACCAACAGTGACAATAACCAAGGCACTAAAAAGACTCATGATGCCAAATATGCCAACACAAATTACATTTATGTACCCACATTTCATACAGAGCTTAAGCAACCAAAATGAGCAGAGTCCCAAACTGTTCAGTATCTTACGCCAAGACAAATGGAAAACAAATGCAAAAAATAACTATGGAGAGCCAATCTCCCCAGGAAATTAACACAATGGGAGTAGACAATGGCCACTTCCCCCAAAACATGAATGGTGTGTTTCTAATGGTTTCACCTCCTCTACATGTGCCTGCCTTTTACTTTCACTTGTTTTTGGGTGCATTGCATGTTCTAATAATCTGAGTCAGCCCTTATCCAAGTAGTCACTATGGTCCAACGTCTCAAATAGCTTGTCCGACATCTTGAGCTCAGACAGTGGTATCGTGGCAGCTGAACACTCCAGTGTTGCAATGGAAAGGTTGCAAACAGGTGCGGTTATTCCCCGTCAGAGGATGCATGTTGAATGCCATGCCTCGTCTGTATGATTTTCCCAGTTGCCATGCCTTTTTCACCGGGGTGCCTGCACATTATCATGGGGCAGATTTTCTCTGGGGGGGTTTCCCCTCCAACAACCTCATTTCACTTAAAGAGTGGTAGTACAAAACGCTCTCCCTTATTCCTCAGAAGAGATATTTCACTTGTGGGGTACACCTTGACCTTTCTCATGCAGAGGTGACTCCGGGGTCGAGGAGAAGGGTCCAGAGAGGGGGATGGGAGAGTGCTGGAGACTCTTCCTTTTACCACCTCCAAGGGTTGCATCATGGAGCGAGTTACTTCCCCTAAAGCCCAGTGAAGCACATATCGCCTCATCCGTCCTTTCACAGGTGACTGACACAGGGGACCGTGAAATCTTGAAGAAAGATCAAATTGGGTTTATGAATAAAACTTCGACATTAATTGTGGTTAGACACAATTGGCCACATTACGCGTTTGGTGGTAATTTGGTGATCAATTTGCTGAAATGACACCAAAACCATTTACCGTTACCACCGCTCAGTCCCGCCGTGGCTTTACCACAGGATTATAAGTGGTGGTAAGGCGGCGTAATGCCCCATTTTTGGAGTCTGTAAGAACTCCATGGTGATTGTGGCATTGTTACAGTGAGGAGTAATTCTGCTGCAGAAATATGATGATTTTTAGAGGAAAAGTGAAAAATGTACCCAGATGGGATTCTTCCACTTTTCCTCCAAACTTGGAATTCAGCAGTGTGGTGAAAACGGCACTAATTCCATTACCGCCACAAAAATTGCTGATAACAGAATTACTGCCACTTTTTTACTGCACCACCATACACATTATGAGACCAAATGTCCCACAGTATATCTTTTCTACAAACAAGTGCTTTCATTTATCCTCCCTTAGATTGAAAAATGTTTTGTTTGGAACATAAATAGTAATCAAACAAAAATGAATAAGTGACTGAAAAAAGTAAGGATATGAATAATACATTGATTTGTCTGTTTTTAACATTGCCAGGTATGCTGCAAAAGCAATTTCGGTAATGAAAAAGAGGGCAGAGAGGACACCTAGTAACATATTAGTAAGCACTAGAGAACAGATGTGCCATGATGGCATGCATAAGTTACACTAGTGTGCTGTAATAAATTATGGCTGATCAAAGAAATCAACAGTGGTCGAAAATGTCACATTCAATGTGTGTTTGTGTGTGTGTGTGTGTGTGTATGTGTGCGTGCGTGCGTGCGTTATTGCGCGCGTACACGCTGGTCAGGCTCAGAAGACTGACAAGAGGTTGTCTTTGCAACTGTGTTTTATTAAAAGAAATGTGTAAGGCCCATATCCCTATATTTATGGAGGGATTTCCCTGTTCTATAAAGAAAATAACAAATTGTGCTTGTCAGGATGTCTCACAACATAAAACCGTCCTCTATCAAAACCTAATCTAACCTAAAGCCTGTCCCCACCACTAACGAACAGGGGTTAACAAAAGCTTTAACCAGAAGGGTCTGATAAGGGTGTTGTCTCTCTCAAGATAATGGTGGCTGTTTTCTGACCCTCCCCCCAAATGTTTTATGATTTCTTTCCTTCTGGACAGTTCAGAATTCGCAGTTTCACAATGTCTGTTCATTCCTCCTATCTTCTTGGACCAGGAGCCTTGCCTGCCACCCCTCCCCTCATGGGTAGGTCGCATAGCAGTCACCCAACCTTTAAGTACAGTCTATCTCCCCCTCTTGGTGTATGACTCCTTTCTCTCCACCTTGCAGTATTATAGTTCACACCTTGGGCCTCATTACGAGGTGGGCGGTAAGGGATTACTGGCACCGGTAAGGGCACTGGTGCTGGTAATCCCTTACCGCCCTACTACGAGTTCCCTTTGCGGGTTCTCCCTTAACGCCTGTTTTTTCCAGGCATTAAGGACGGGACCCGCAAAGGGACTCTGGAGCTAATAACAGTACTGCATTTTGCGGTACCGTTATTAGCACCTTCCCCATTCCCATTGAGCCCTATAGGGGCTCAAATGGGAATGGGGAAGGGCCCTGGTGAATGGGGAATTACTGGTCCCGCCAACCTTGGATTGGACCGGTAATTGCTCCATTCAGCAGGGTGGAGTCGGAACGAGTTTTGAGGCAGCCATGGCGCTAGTAGCGCCATGGCTACCTCCAACCTCGTAATGAGGCCCCTTGTCTTGGGGTATTTGGTTTCTTGCCTGTCTGTGTGGTTTCTTGCCTTTCACCCCTGCTTGTGGTATCCTGGTTCTCAGGTTATTGTTTCTCTCACCCCTACTTGGAGTATCTTGGCTCCCACCCTGACTCGGGTAACTGTTTCTCTCACCCCGTTTCAGGCATAGTGCTTTTTGCCCTGACTAGTGGCCTGGAAGGTCTTCTCCGCCCTACTCCCCTTTCCTGGGAACCACTGCGTACATTGCTCCTCTTAGCAGCATTCCTCAGTTGAGGCAGTCTCTTGCTGGCTTCTGCATCCCTTTATCGGTTCCTCTTCTTCCTGTTGGTACTCGATGAGTCCTCTGTGTCATCTGTTTCCAGCGTTGATCGACCACTTCTGATTCTGTCGTGTCTCTGATCTGGTCATGGTTGAGTCTCACTGGTTCAGTGCCGTGTAGGAGAGAGCAATGTTCTGTGGGCTCCTGTGATCCTCTGCTATAGACGCTGCCTGTGTGTAGCTGCTTCCTGTCTTCGCCGTCTGGGAGGGACTCTTTTCTTGTGGTTCACTCAGCAGGAATTCCTTCTCACTTTGGTTCCCACTTTCTGTCTCACATTGCCGCTCTTAATGGCAGTATATATTTCAATCTGTAACGAGATTGGACAAATCCTTGTTTCTGTGATTCTCGCAATTATGGTTTCCTGAAACCCTACCAGACATTTCAACAGGGTCCCGCTCACCATTACCCACAGAGCCAAAAACAAACAGATAAGACTTTGCACATGAGAGAGAATGAATCCAATTCCTTTCTCAGCATTCCTTGGCGCTAAGGTAGAGTCACCCCCAATGGGATCCCGTTTGCCCGGTCCCATAGGGGGAGGAAAGCTTAGATGGCTTACTGCCCTAATCTCAAAGGGGGTGGATCTCCCCCTTGGAGAGAAAGGATGAATTTGCATGGATTTGTCATAGAGTGTGTGTGTGCATGCGTGCAATATGTAATGTTTGAAGTACACAAGTGTAGAGTTATAGAAAAGAATGTAAAATTATTAACAATTGAGAATGTTTTCCGCCTATCTAAAATGCATTTCTGATCAATTGTGTCACCTCTTAAACACATGGTGCCAAATTGGCACCAATTGGTTCACTTTGCCAAGCATACTGTAAAACTTGCTCCCTGGATTATATTTGAAACCACATGTTTGCACAATGGCATACCATTTGGATCTTGTCCCAAATCTTATCCACCAAATTCCATGCAGACACAAGTTGTCAGAACACGCATACCTATCAATTGACTTGAACCTTTGAATTGACTCCATAAGAACTCAAAGTAGTCTATTATTGCCAAGAGTGCCTGATTGTGATATTCAAATGCAAGATGTTAGGAAATGTCATAGCCTATCCAGGTTAAGCTGGTTGTGCGAGCCAAGGAGTGGAGCTATGCACGCAGAAGGAGCACCACCAGTTTGAGTTTTGGTGAAACTATGGAGTCCCATTGACAAAAAATGACTAGGAACTTAATAACTCTATGTTGGGAAAATGTAGAAGCAATGAATTGATTATTATTGGATCTTAATGAAATTACACTTTTAGATGAGCTGCGTCAAGGGTTTTGAACCATGTTGAATCAATAGACTGGGTAGATGTGGGGATGAGCTGTCACCGCCCATTATTCTATCCCAGAACAAACTAAATCAATAGACTGGGTGGATGTGGGGATCCGCCGACATTCACGCCAGAATCCAGGAGAACTGCGCAGTTGGCGCAAGACCACTCCAAAGATACAACCTTCTTGTGGGGGGTTCCACATCACCACTCTACTGTAAGGATGCCATCAAAACAATGTTAAGCAAGGGTCCTATACTATCAAGCAAAAGACCACTCTATTGAAATGCAGTAATTCAAGACAGATCCCAAAAATGGATGCAATACCGGTACTCACCACTATCAGAAAGCCGGCGTTTTAAAACCACCAGACTTTTGTGTAAAACTGAACAAATGTACCGAAACCAGGCCAAGGAAAGACTTTCTAAGAGGTGGATACAATGTAAAACTATATTCTGAAATAACTTGAAGGAAGTAATTATTTAATGTATATGTAAAAATTGTAAGTTTGATTTAAACTGGGAACTAAAGTGACATTTAGCTGACTTCTGCCTGACAACTACCCCCGACAGGAGAAACCTGCTCAGCCACTCTTCCCAGGCCTAGCTGCATCCTGTTTCCCCACCAAAAGGAGTTGACACCTCTCTGATTAGATTAGGGGAGAGGCACATGCAGGAGGTTGAACAAAGCCTTGTCCTGGACTCAGGCAAATGTTATACTGGGGGGGCTGTAAAGTGGTTTCCTCTTGGGAGAAGTGGGAGGAGAAGTGCCTCTGGGAGCGACCCGAGCTGGAGGCGGGGGCAGACAGAAGCTTCCCCCATGTGCTTTGGAACCTAAACCACACCCATCTGGGCCAGAGCATAATTTTAAAAAAGATGGATAATTCATAGTACGGACTTGTCAGAATTATATAAGTAATATCATTATTCTTGTGATTTTTCTGTGCACGTATTAAGAGGTGTTAGGACCCTGTGGTGTATGCTGGGGGGGTTGCTAGCGGAAAATAGGGTCTTACTCCAAATGTCTGCATGTTAAAAATCTGACACTTCATCAATTAATGTCAATACTCCTGGCGCACATGTGTGTAATTTTTGGTAAATGTCCGATATTGGTAAACCAGTCAAAAAGAGCAAAATGTTGTCATTTTTTAATGCAAGCCACCAGGAAGATCAGAGGCGGACAAGCATGGACCATAAGGAATATATAATGTGTACATGTAATTTCAACATATTGTGTATCTGGGAAATATGTATTTGAATCAAATATAGATTTGTGGGCAAATTGACCAGGGGAGGATCCTCTGACCCATAGAAAGACCTCATCATGATGATAATCCATTTCCTTCCCCCAATCATGGGAGAGGGGAGAATTGGGCCAATGACAAGTAGAGAGGGGCAGGCTTAGCTAGGCCCAGGCACACACCCATTTTCAAAACACATAAAAAGAGACTGCTGGGACAGGTAGACACATTCAATTTCATTTGCTGCGGAGAATGCTGACCGACGACTTCACATCCAGAGATCCAACACTTAGACTTCCAAGGTAAACAGAGACTACAGAACTTTGAACCAAGAAGGCCCACTGCAAGCAAAAGTATTTGTCAGCAGGCCTCAAAATCATTTGCAAACTATTCAACAGCCGGGCGAGCTGTTTGAATTCTTTGCCAAGAACTTTTGCCGGAACCGCAGACCAGACCCAGACCGCTGTGAGCAGAACCAGAGATCCGGATCGCTGTGAGCAGAACCGGTGCCTGATTGACCCGCTGAGCAGAGAGAACCGCCGCTGGACGTGTTGACCAGATCCGTGACGAGGCCCATTCATTTAAAAATTAGGAGTGAGTATCCGCCAGAACTGTGCAGAACCCAATCTCTTAGTTAAAATAATCTAATCCAAATTATTTTAACCTAATTAGAACAGCCTCCTAGAAATCGTGTCATCTGTCATTTTTAAAACTGCACAACTGTCACCTGTCGATTCTGCAGCTGCAAGCTGTCACCTGTCATTTTGAGTTTTACTTTAAATCCGAAAATCTACCTTTATTAAATCATCCGCATCTCTGGAACCGTTTGTCCTAGGAACAAGATTTAACTTTCCTCTGAAAGCTTAGAATCTAAGCTTTCCAACAGGCCTTCCTACTCCTTGGACTGGTACCGCAATCCGTTTGCAACCTGGTAATAACTCATAGAGCATTGCTAAAGTGAGCCTGAACTAATACCAACAAGCATCTTTCACTCACCCTGAATCTCTAGAGGGAATTAAAATCAGTTATCACATTTTCCCATCCATTGTCATCACATTTAAAAGCATTTTGGGCCTGTGTTTAAAACTTCTACCTGTTTCCTCTAAGCTTGCTGGGGGGGAACTGAATTCCGTATTGTATTTGATTGTATTCCTGAAGACTGTGTGTGTTACTTCCATCTCCTTGCATTGCATATAGGGGGGGGTGTGAATTGCCACCAGGGGAAAAGTGAACATATTATCTCTTGTGAAACCATATCAGTTTATTTTCTGTACTGCATTTATTCCACCTTGCATTTCCTTGAAACCATAAAGCATTTCAGCTACCTCATCCTCTATACTACTTCCAAGTAACCAAAGCAGTTTACCAGTAGAACATTATCCATTGTTGATCATTGTCATATTTTAAGTGTGATATCCAATATTAATTTATTTTAAAAGTGTGATAGATATATATTGTTATATTTCTCAAATAAACCTTTTAAATTTGCAAAACAGACCTACGTCTTGGCTCAGTGGGGTCAGGGGGATTCTAAGAGAGGGGTGTTATATAAGGGTTGTCATCCAGAGTACATGAACTGGACCTAAAAATATATCAATAAGGGTTTCCCTCAGCATCCCAGACTAGGCATTGACATAGCTGTAGTGTTGAAGTGAAGCCGCTTAACAGAGTGGGGGCTCGTAGCCGGAGATTCTGGGTTAGATCTATCACTTGTGCAGGTTAATACAGTGTGCTAACTGACAGGAGACATACATCCGGTCGGATCACCACGCTGTGTTACGCTGTAAAGCACTCCTCAAAGGAACACTCTAAGGAAACGGTCTGTTTGCAAAAATAAAATACGAACTTCTGTAAGTCAGGAAGGAACTCAAATTCCAGAATGACGACACTGGGAGACATCAATATAGCCAGAGAGCACTTCTTACAAAAGCTATTTGTGAGAGGTGAGTGGACTCATCAGGACCAAATGGTCTGGTTGCAGGCAATCGCGCAACAGGTCACTGAAACAGGGTCAGATATATGGAGAGATCAGGGTCCCCTACATGTGGCCCTGAGTGAACTATATATGGCCCCTAAAGCCAAAGATGAACATAATAAGATTGCCAGGATAGCGGCATATTTGTACCTATATATGGGAGCCATGCAGGACAAATGTGCTGAAGGCCAAGATCTGGCAAATAGGCAACAGATGGCGTTAGAGAAGGCCCAATCTGATCTCGACTCTTCTGAGCAGAGGCTGCTCAGGAGCCAGGAGTCAGAAAAGGACAGCAGACAGTACATCACTAAAATAAAGGAGAATATGGATGTGCTGAAACAGGAAAAGGCTGACCAGGATACCAGATTTCTGGCCTTGCAGGAGTACCAAGAAGGTTTGGACTCCCTACTGCAGAGCCAGAAAAAGCTGGAGCAACAGTTAGACTTCAATAGGGCATGTGCTGAGCAGGTAGTCACCCTGCAAAGCCACCTAGATAGGGAGAAGGCAGAGAGCAATAAACTGATTTTGAAAGACCTGGATACCCAGGCAGAGTTGACCAGGAGCGCCAGAAAGCTGGTGCCTTCCAAAGGCAAAGGGATGACCTGGCGGCACAGATGCAGGCTCTTAGTCAGGAAAGGGATACCTTAGGCCAGGAAGTCTGCCACTTAAAAACGAAAATGGAAGAAAATCACCTGGCCCTCCAGGGACTGGGTGACCTCCAAAAAGAACACCAGAACTTGTTTGAGCACACCAGGAGGGTGGGGGATGCTCTGGCAAGAAAGGAGCAGGCCAATAGGGACACAGCTCAGGAGGTAACCCTCCTGCAGCAAAGACTGGCCCAGTACACCAGGACCAATCAGGAGGCACAGAGAGAGAGTGAGGCTCTCTGCCAGCACAATGATAGGCTCCAGCAACAGGTAGCGATGCAGGAGAGACTGATAGAGTCTAGTAAGGCCTTAACTGAGGAACTGAGAGCGCAGGCTCTTGCATTGCAACAGGGAGCCAGGGTGGATAGGGATGAGGTTCGCTGGGAAAGAGAAACTCCTGAGCATAACCTCGGGAGCCCTAGTACCAGAGGCCTTCATCTCTCCCAGTCCCTGGAGTCTGCCACCCCCCATGTCCCCTCGCGCACATGAGCCCAGGGCCACGGGGATGGCAGATTACTATCCAGCTAGATGTATGGGGCTCATAGGCCAGTACCTCCCAGGAATGGATGGGCGGGCATCGGGGTATGGACACCCAAGCACAGTGCAATTTAGTGGGGAACCCCAGGAGAGTAGGCCCATTAAGGGCATCCTGAAAACCTCTGCCCAGTTAGGTCAGTGGGGGGGTACCCATCAAATCCTGGCAGCAAGGAGGGATCTGAAGACTCCTCTGAGCATTACAGGACACAGGTCCCCACATTCTGCCAGCCATTCCCAGGCTCGCAGAATCCGGGAAAACCTGGAAGATCAGACGGGCACCTCTGGGAGCAGTGCTTCTGAGTCAGAGGATGAATGGACCAGGGTTACCCGAACCAAAAAGGCCAATAAGGCAAAAAGGGCCTTGATTAAGGACCCAATGAAACAAATAAAGGCAATAAGGAGTGTCATCACGCCTTACCAAAAGAACGCCAAGTATTCTGTTTGGGAACACTTGGAGCTCTATCAGCAAATGATGGAGACTTTCCATTTTAGGGACAGCAATAGCTGCATCCAGTACGTCAAATGGACATTCTCCCCAGAATACTCCAGTTTCTTTGCAGGGCTGGAGGAACAAAACCATTCAAGATGGTCCGCATATAGGGCGGCCATCCTGAAACATTTTTCTGTTCATAGAAATCCTCAAGAGGCTCGCAAGGCAGCCTACAATTTGCAATGTGGGGAGGATCAGGCCCCACAAGAATTTGTGCAAGAATTGAAGCGTGCCTTTGCGCAGACCACTAGAAGGGTGCGCACGGACAGCAGAGAATTTGTCAATACTTTTTTCCATGCCTTGCCCAAATACATCATGACCCAGCTAGTGAGAGATTTTCACGAGAAGAGGTCACTAGACTGGGTCATTGAACAGGCTACCCGGATCTATGCGGTGCAGAAGCCCATAGAAAATCAAAGTAATGCACAGAAAAACCCCAAAACCAACAGCACCCCTGCTGCTGCCAAGGTGGCGGATGTAAAGGTTGCCCCCGGTTTAGATTTGGAGATGGGGGGGCCTAAAAACCTGCCTGCACCAAATAATTCACAGCCCAGAAGGCCCTTTGGGCCAGTCACATATAGGGAGTAGAGGAGGTAGTCCCACAAATGGGGTCCCTCGCTCTCCTGATTATGTAAGTCACTGCTACAAGGGAAACCGACCCATCCTGGGTTATGTGTGGACTCCTCCAGCCCAAGTGGGGGATCCAGCCAAGCACCTGACCCAGGGAACTTCCCTCCTAACGTCCCACAGGAGGGCAGAAATTCACCAAATCCTGGGCAGAACTTTTTCCCCAGGTATCCACCCAATTTCCAGCCCCAAAATCATCCATCCTTCTTTCCCCAATTCCCTGAGCCCAGACAGCCTAATCCGGGAGAGGGGAGGCCAAGGGTGGAGGGGTACCAAAATCTTCCCAACCCAGGGTATTACCAGAGAAGGGATAGCTACCCTTCCCGGGATCAGCCCAGGGGAGAAAATAGAGCCCCGTATCAGCCTGAGCGGGTTTCCCAGTTAGAGCGCCAGGTCCAAAATATGGCACGGGATCTGGATCACATACTGAGGGTTCAACAGAACCCTCAGATGAGCATGCCACCGCAGAATGCCCCAAACTCTGGACCTGGTGCTCCAGAACAATGACGGGGGCAGCACCCCGATAACCCACCGGTTCCCAGGGAGGAGGCACAAGGGGAAGGGGGGTGTAAAGCCTTGGAGGAAGCTTCCTTCCCAACTTGTAAACAGCCCCTGGAAAACCAGGAACCGGAAATATCCTGCCCCTGAAAGCCTGCCTCCAAAGGAGCAGAGGGGGGGTAGGAGAAACAAAGTACCCAAACAGGCCCGGTTTGTGGAGGAGGTACCGGTCTTCCAATTTGAGGGAGAGGGATCCTCAGAAGATCCTGGGAAAAGGATCTTCTCCTTCAGAGATGGGGGAACTCCTCCCAAGGAAAAATGGGTCCCAAGGGATGCCAATTCATACTGGGGAGATATGGAGACTGAGCTACCGCCGCCCATCATCTCATCCCAGAACCCACAATACCGAAATCCCCTGGTTCAAACCCATCCTGGTGACTGCCTCAAAAAAAGGGGGGGCGGCCCAGAACCGGAACAGGGGAACCCACAATGGCTCTGGTCTCCAGTTGCCAACTTTTCCTTTCAGATTCCCCAGGCTCTTCACAGAATTCTGCCCAAATCTCTTTGCTAGCAATGTCCAAAACCAGAAAGTTAGCCCACCAGTTGTCCAAAAAGTGCATTATCTGTGCCCCCTTGAGGAGAAGGAGGGAAGATATTATGCCCCGGTACAAATACAGGGGTAGGGTACAATTTCGGCACTGGTGGACACTGGATCCCAAGCTACCCTTCTGTCCAAAAGGGCCTTTGATGAACTAAATGCAGGAAAGGGGGAGAATTACCGTATTACTCTCACCTCTCTTCCTGGACAACTGCAGAACTTTGACGGGAAGGAAATTGCTGTCGAGGGGACTGCAGATTTGGACATCAAAATTGGGCGACACAAGGTGAAACACCCGGTCATAGTAGTGACTCCAGAGGGCACCCCTTGTTTACTAGGGAATGACCTCCTGAGAAGGTTGTCACCTCTAATAGATTGTGTAAACAAGGTCCTCTGGACCCAGACTAGCCGACCAATAAAATTAAAACAGAGTGTCAACCATGTTAGTTTAAACGGCACCTGCCACATGGTTGAACAAAAATCTGGCCAAGTAGAATTTCACTTCCAGAACAACCAAATTCCAGACGTGACAGTAATAGCAGTAGGGCAACAGACTGGTGATGGGGGGTCCTCTCTATTTCTGAAAATCAACCTTCCTTCCAGTTTAAGGTGGTATTCCACACTGGAAGGAAACACTCTGAAATTCTTTACCAATCCACAATCAGACACTCCCACTCCTATAGTCCAGAAAGATGTGAAATCAGCTCAGAGCCTGGCTGATATTCAGCAAATTGGAGAGCAGTTGTTCATCCTTGTTCAGTTAAATAATGGGAAGGACTCTGTTCTCACTCGAGTGTGTGTGAACAATTAGCGAAGCCATGTTCCGCCAACTCCCAAAAGATCCAGCCATTCCCACATTCAAACTGATAGACAAATGGGAAATGGACCTGGAAGCACCTAATTCCAAACATCACCTGCCAAGCAGCTGTATGCTCAAAATCTCCATTGGCAACAAGAGCATAGTCCATAATTGTTGGGTCGTGCGAGACGTCACTGCCGCCTTTACTTAGGCAGTGACATTCTCAATCGCTTTGCCATTAGTTTGGACCTAATAAACTTCAAAGCTTGGTCCCGATTAGCGGATAATCCCATGGGCTTTGATGATCCAGTAAAAGCATTTAGGTCAGCTCAATTGCTACCTTATGCAGTTGAAATTCAGATTAAAGAGGAAGTCACCATCCCAGAAAGGACCTGACAATTCTCCCTGGAAGTGAAAGTTAAAAGAGGACAAAAATTGAAAAACCCTGATGCTTACATACATCTAAATGCTTCTCTCCAACAGCAAGGGTTGGGGGTAAACCCAACTCCATTAGTCAACATAGAACATGAGACCATTCCAATAGAGGTGGATAACAGCGACTTAAAGAGTATTACTCTAGTTGCAGGCACCATTATTGGAATGACGGTTGATGACTGACATTTTTCCATTGATCTAGGAAATGAACTGTTAGGACCAATCCCCAAGGACTGTTTTGACAGTGACAGTGATGACAATACAACACCAGACAGGATTTTCACCCGGCATGGGGGGAACTTCCTGGTGTACACTTCTTGCCCTTATGGTAAGGAAGATGTGATTTGTGACTTCAGGAGGGATGAGGTGATTTTCCAGGTCCATGAGGGCTGCCTTTCCCACCTGGAGCCTCCAGTCCAAATCAGCACTCTGACCAGGGACTTCTCCACCCAACTGGAGGAGGCCGCTGAGATAGCCAAACCAGAAGTCTACCCAGGCTTCAGGCAGATGGTGGAAGAAAGAGTTAACCTAGCTGATGCCTGTGTGACTCTGGAACAGAAGCAAAAGTTGAAACAAGTTTTCTTGGATTTCCAAGATCTCTTTGCGGTAGACTCATATGACTGTGGTCGCACCGACATCCACACAACAACAATTCCCACGGACCCTGGAATGACTCCAGTGTTTGTGAAGCAATATCGTTTGCCTCTCGCATCCATGGAGTCCCTTACTGAAATAATTAAGAACCTTGAGTCCTGGGGAATAATCCGTCCAGTACACAGCACCTTCAATAATCCAGTGCTGGGAATATTGAAGCCAAATGGCCAGTGGAGACTCTGCGCCGACCTTAGGGAGCTCAACAAATGGGTCCATACTTCCCGATGGCCTCTTCCCTACATTGACCAAGGGCTGGCCCAGATCCAGGGGTCACAGGTATTCACTGCAATAGACCTGACCAATGGGTACTGGACCGTGCCTGTCAGTAGGGAGGACCAATACAAACTGGCTTTTACCTTTGGGGACCAGCAGTACACATGGACCCGGGCTCCCTTCGGATACCTCAACTCCGGCAATGAATTCAACATTTTCCTACATAAGGCCATGCCCGACCTGGGTGCGATGGGTAACCTGGCTTATGTAGATGATGTCCTCGTCAAAGGTTCATCTGTGGAGGAACACATAGCGGAGATCCATTATCTTCTGACACAGTTGAGGGCCGCCGGAGCAAAACTTTCCTTTCAGACAGCACAATGGTGTAGAACCTGTGTTAATTTCTTGGGGCATGAGATTACTCCCCAGGGTCTCTGTCCCCAGGAAAAGAAAGTGGAAGCACTCCAGAAACTAAAAGACCCCACAACTCTGCGGGAACTAAGGAGCCTCCTTGGCCTGACTAATTACAGCAGAAAGTTCATTGAGGGCTACGCAGAGATCACCAGGCCCATGATTCATCTCTTGAAGGGGGGGGTCAAGTGGGAATGGGGTCCAGAAATATCCGAGGCAGTAAAACAACTCAAAAGAAGCCTCTCACAAGCGCCTTGCCTAGCTTACCCTGTCAGCAACAAGGAGTTCTTCCTGGAGAAAGGGTTCTCTAATACGTGCTTGACGGCAGTATTATACGAAAAGCATGACAAGGTCAATAAAGTAATCTCCTATGCGAGCAAAACTTTATCCTCTGTGGAGGAAAAATTCAATGATTGTGAGAAGGCGCTCCTGGCAACGGTGTGGGCATTGAAGAATTACCGCCCGTTTATCCAGGGGGAACACATCATAGTGGAAACTCCACACCAGCCTCTGCAATATCTCCAAAGTGACAGAATCCGGCCCGGAAATGTGAGTAACTCCCAAATTACTTCCTGGATTCTGTCAATGCAAGGCTTTCCTGTGGAGGTCAGATATGGCTTAAACAAGAAGAGTCCCTTCGCGCAAGGTCTGGCTGACTTGCATGATTGTACCAGAGAAAACTGTCTCGAGGATGAAAGTCTAAAAATCAAGGACAACATGGAGGCATACCTTAATTCCCCACACAAAGTCTTTGAACAAGACAAGTGTGAGGGAATGCCCACTGTCTATGTGGATGGATGCTCTTACCATGTTGACAACAACGGGGAGAAAGAACTGGTGGCCAGCGTAGGAAATGCATGGGTGAAGGAGTTTCCAGAACCCTCTGCTGGATACAAAATTGGTCCCCGAAGTAGTCAGGTGGCAGAGTTGATGGCTGTGCATCAGGCCATCCTCACTGCTGTCCTACATAAACTCCACGAACTGGTCATAATCACAGATTCAGATTATGTACGGAACGGGTTTGTGGAGCACCTGGTTAATTGGAAAACCAGAGGCATGTTATGTGCTAATAACAAACCCCTGAAACATGGGAAGTTAATTCAAAATATCTATGATCTGGTCACATCGAATGGGATGACCATCTACTCCAAAAAGATCAAGGGTCATTCCAAAGTAGAGGGACCAGACAAAACTGGAAATGACTTAGCTGATCAGCTGGCCAAAACCAGGGCCATCCAAGGGGATCTAATAGAAATAGAGTCTCTGTTGGGGGAAATCCAGGTCACTGCTATCACTAGGTCCCAGACAAATGCTCACAATGATCTTTCAACTGCACAATGGAGTAAGGAGACCCCTGATGCTGATTTGATTACAGCTCAGAAGGGGGATCCAATAATTGGTAAGTTTTACCAACACATTGAGGACCCTGAGAACTTTCCCCTGACGGATACCGATTACATTGGGAAGGAGGACCTAAGAGTGTTGATGAAATGTCCAAAAATGTTCCGAATCCAAGATGGTTTGTTGGTAAGGAAATCCCAAGCTGGCCATGATCAGTGGGTGGTTCCTACCTCATTCCGAAGCCTGATGTTAAGTCACGCCCATGATGCGGCCACCGCCGGTCATAGGGGGTTTCATACAACACTTGAAATTTTAAGAGAGGTTGCATACTGACCACACATGGGGCAGGACCTCGACCAATACTTGAAGGGGTGTCTTGTGTGTGCACAATTTCAGCCATCATCCCTCACAAACCGTGCGCCTCTCCAAAAGAGGGGGATGACACTGCCATGGTCAGATTTGCAAATCGACTTTGTAGGTCCTGTAATTCGCTCGTCTAGAGGAAACAAGTACATGTTGACCGTTACATGCTTGTTTACCAAGTGGGTGGAATGTCTCCCGGCCCCAAACTGCAAGGCAGAAACAGCAGCTGCCCTGATGATTAACCACATCTTTTCCCGTTTTGGTCTACCTCAAAGGATTGAGTCAGACAGAGGTAGCCACTTCACCAGTGAAGTAATGACAAAGATGTGGGAGATAATGGGGGTCAAAAGAAAGCTACACATTGCTTACCGACCAGCTTCTTCTGGAGCAGTGGAGAGATACAACCGAACCATTGTGAGCATATTAAAAAAAATTGTGGCAGATTCTGGGCCAAGTTGGGATATCCGATTACCTCTGGTCCTAATGGCCATCAGATCTACCCCTTCATCTGCAACTAAAATGTCACCATTTGAGTTGATGACCGGACGCAAGATGGTGCTTCCCCAGCATTTGCTCTACAGGACCCAAGAGCAGACGTTGATAAATGCCTCCACAACTCATGAGTATGTGGAGAATTTTAGGAAACACCTTCAGCATGCTTTTGCCTATCCTCAGCAGAATCTAGAAAGATCAGCTGATAGCATGAAAACCCACTAGGACCTGAAGACCACCAGGAAGGAATATACTGTGGGGCACCGGGTCTATCTAAACAATTGCCAAAGGAACCAGGCCAAACAGCGAACATTTTTGCCTACATGGAAGGGACCGTTTGAAATTATAGACAAGATCTCCCCTGTAGCGTACAAGATATGCATCCCCAAAGGTAGTCTGGCGGAAGGGGAAGACAAGTGGGTACATATAAATCAGCTAAAGTGTTGCCATCCCAGGCACACGCTGCAGCAACTGGAGGAGTCCTCTGCAATACCAGTGGGGACCGCTCCAGATTAATTCAGTTCCAATCCTAAAATATCCCACATATAGTCTCTAAAATATTATGACTCTTGTAAGCCACTGTCTCTGAATTATATCTTGTTTTTCAAAATTGGAATGCTATGTCTATTAAAGTATAAAATGTATATGTCGCCCCGCTAGATCAATAGTGGGGGAAAAATGTCTATGAATAGGTATTGCCGCTTTTGCTTTATCATCCTAGGAGAGAGGAAAACCATGGAGACTGACCAAGAGGACGACCGGGGACCGGGAGCAGAGACCCGAGGGGCCCGGGGTACCGCCCAATATTCCCATCAGGACCGGCGAGGAGAACCGACCGATCCAACTGGGTGGAGGAAAAGATGCTGAACTGTGCCATCTACAGAATTGGAAGAAGATAATGTGGACATACACCAGCGCAAGGGCTCAAAACCTCCTTTGCACCCGACTTCCCCTCGACTCGAATCAAAGCGCAGTCGGGCGGGGGGGTCTGTCAAGGGTTTTGACCCATGTTGAATCAATAGACTGGGTAGATGTGGGGATGAGCTATCGCCGCCCATTATTCTATCCCAGAACAAACTAAATCAATAGACTGGGTGGATGTGGGGATGAGCTATTGCCGCCCACATTCACGCCAGAATCCAGGAGAACTGCGCAGTTGGCGCAAGACCACTCCAAAGATACAACCTTCTTGTGGGGGTTCCACATCACCATTCTACTGTAAGGATGCCATCAAAACAATGTTAAGCAAGGGTCCTATACTATCAAGCAAAAGACCACTCTATTGAAATGCAGTAATTCAACACAGATCCCAAAAATGGATGCAATACCGGTACTCACCACTATCAGAAAGCCTGCGTTTTATAACCACCGGACTTTTGTGTAAAACTGAACAAATAAACCGAAACCAGGTCAAGGAAAGACTTTCTAAGAGGTGGATACAATGTAAAACTATATTCTGAAATGACTTGAAGGAAGTAATTATTTAATGTATATGTAAAAATTGTAAGTTTGATTTAAACTGGGAACTAAAGTGACATTTAGCTGAATTCTGCCTGACAACTACCCCCGACAGGAGAAACCTGCTCAGCCACTCTTCCCAGGCCTACCTGCATCCTGCTTCCCCACCAAAAGGAGTTGACACCTCTCTGATTAGATTAGGGGAGGGGCACCTGCAGGAGGTTGAACAAAGCCTTGTCCTGGACTCAGGCAAAAGTTATTTTGGGGGGGGCCGTAAAGTGGCTTCCTCTTGGGAGAAGTGGGAGGAGAAGTGCCTCCGGGAGCCACCCAAGCTGGAGGCGGGGGCAGACAGAAGCTTCCCCCATGTGCTTTGGAACCTAAACCACACCCATCTGGGCCAGAGCATAATTTTAAAAAAGATGGATAATTCATAGTACGGACTTGTCAGAATTATATAAGTAATATCATTATTCTTGTGATTTTTCTGTGCACGTGTTAAGAGGTGTTAGGACCCTGTGGTGTATGCTGGGGGTTGCTAGCGGAAAATAGGGTCTTACTCCAAATGTCTGCATGTTAAAAATCTGACACTTCATCAATTAATGTCCATACTCCTTGCGCACATGTGTGTAATTTTTGGTAAATGTCCGATATTGGTAAACCAGTCAAAAAGCGCAAAATGTTGTCATTTTTTAATGCAAGCACCCAGGAAAATCAGAGGCGGACAAGCATGGACCATAAGGAATATATAATGTGTACGTGTAATTTCAACAAATTGTGTATCTGGGAAATATGTATTTGAATCAAATATAGATTTGTGGGAAAATTGACCAGGGGAGGATCCTCTGACCCATAAACAGACCTCATCATGATGACAATCCATTTCCTTCCCCCTATCATGGGAGAGGGGAGAATTGGGCCAATGACAAGTAGGGAGGGGCAGACTTAGCTAGGCCCAGGCACACACCCATTTTCAAAACACATAAAAAGAGACTGCTGGGACAGGTAGACACATTCAATTCCATATGCTGCGGAGCATGCTGACGACGACTTCACATCCAGAGATCCAACACTTAGACTTCCAAGGTAAACAGAGACTACAGAACTTTGAACCAAGAAGGCCCACTGCAAGCAAAAGTATTTGTCAGCAGGCCTCAAAATCTTTTGCAAACTATTCAACAGCCAGGCGAGCTGTTTGAATTCTTTGCCGGAACCGCAGACCAGACCCAGACCGCTGTGAGCAGAACCAGAGATCCGGATCGCAGAACCGGTGCCTGATTGACCCGCCGAGCAGAGAGAACCGACGCTGGACGTGTTGACCAGATCCGTGACGAGGCCCATTCATTTAAAAATTAGGAGTGAGTATCCGCCAGAACTGTGCAGAACCCAATCTCTTAGTTAAAATAATCTAATCCAAAACTATTTTAACCTAATTAGAACAGCCTCCTAGAAATCGTGTCATCTGTCATTTTTAAAGCTGCACAACTGTCACCTGTCATTTTGAGTTTTACTTTAAATCCGAAAATCTACCTTTATTAAATTGTCCGTATCTCTGGAACCGTTTGTCCTAGGAACGAGATTTCCTCTGAAAGCTTAGAATCTAAGCTTTCCAACGAGCCTAGAACCGACTTCCTACTCCTGGTACCGCAATCGCGATTTACGCACTCGCGACATTTACCGCGATTTGCGATTTGGCTCAATTTCTCCACTTGTCAAAATAGCAGCTCCATTCCTTCCTTTGTTAAAATCCGTTTGCAACCTGGTAATAACTCATAGAGCATTGCTAAAGTGAGCCTGAACTAATACCAACAAGCATCTCTCACTCACCCTGAATCTCTAGAGGGAATTAAAATCAGTTAGCACATTTTCCCATCCTTTGCCATCACATTTAAAAACATTTTGGGCCTGTGTTTCAAACTACTACCTGTTTCTTCTAAACTTGATGGGGGGGAACTGAATTCCGTATTGTATTTGATTGTATTCCTGAAGACTGTGTGTGTTACTTCCATCTCCTTGCATTGCATATAGGGGGGGGGGGGTGAATTGCCACCAGGGGAAAAGTGAACATATTATCTCTTGTGAAACCATATCAGTTTATTTTCTGTACTGCATTTATTCCACCTTGCATTTCCTTGAAACCATAAAGCATTTCAGCTACCTCATCCTCTATACTACTTCTAAGTAACCAAATCAGTTTACCAGTAGAACATTATCCATTGTTGATCATTGTCATATGTTAAGTGTGATATCCAATATTAATTTATTATAAAAGTGTGATAAATATATATTGTTATATTTCTCAAATAAACCTTTTAAATTTGCAAAACAGACCTACTTCTTAGCTCAGTGGGGTCAGGGGGATTCTAAGAGAGGGGTGTTATATAAGGGTTGTCATCCAGATGACATGAACTGGACCTAAAAATATATCAATAAGGGTTTCCCTCTGCATTCCAGACTAGGCATTGACTTAGCTGTAGTGTTGAAGTGAAGCCGCTTAACAGAGGAGCCCTGGTGAGGGGAGATTGCCCAACTACCATGGACAGAAATAGTGCATGAGTGTAATCTAGTTCAGGATTGGGTTGCCAAGCCACCAGAATTCACTGGGAAAGTGAGGGTGGAGCAGGACCTGAAATTGAGAGGAATTACATGAAATAAATTTCACCACAAGAGATCATCAGTGGTCCTGAGGCATGTTCGAAGAATAAGAGATGTCGTGCCCCAACATGTAGGGTGTCCTTAAGCAAATATTCTTTCAGTTTGTTCTGGATTTGTGTCTTAATTTCCTAACATGCAGGGTTTCTTTAAGCAAATGCTCTGACAACACAATGTTCGACCTATGACTTGGGTTTCCAACAGGCAGTCGCAATTTTAGTGAAATGCTTTCTGAGTTCTTTGTGGGACTCGTGACCCCAAACCGGCAGAGTTTCTCACAACAAAAATATATGAATGGTAACATTTTACCTCTGTGACGCCCAATAATCTTGGGACTTCTCACTCTAGATCAGCATATGCAGCCTTTCTCCTTGGATTGTTTGCACACTCTTACTCGGATGCTTTTTGCCAAGATACTCGAAGATACTCCGTAACTCTCACTCCAGGTCTGGGTATGCTGCTTTATTCCTTGAATTGTTTCTATTGACTTTCTTATTAGCATTGCTCACTCACCGCTCTGTAGGAGGAGGATTCAGGACCATAGACTTCCCTATTTGGCTTGTGGCAGACTCTATCTTTCTCCATGTATCTCCTTCCATGTCCACTCAGGGCCTTTTGTTCATAAAGGTGGATGATGGATATCTCTAACTTGACTCTTTGGGAATGGCTGCTCTTCTATTAGACTCCTGGATGCAACAATCCCAATTCCTGGTCCTCTCATTACTGTTGGCATGCCTGTTCAACACTACCTTGCTGCAGACTGATTTGATATTGACCATACCACAGACGGTGTGGCCTTAGTCGTGGTTTCTCCATCTTTCTGTGAGAAAGACAGATGTATATGTGCTCTGTCCAGAAATACCTTGTGTCCTAACATGTATATGCACCGCAGGTCGAAAGTCCAACTTGTCTTCCTCTCAGGCAAAAGATTTTTACATATTGCTCTGTGAGCAATAGACCCAATACTGTTTTGATAAGGTTAATGCAGTCTTAGTCAAATTACAGCTGAGGCTTTTTTGGACAAAAGGTGTCCCTGATCACTTTAAGGAGAGACAGTAAAATGTCCTTGGCTGAAGGAAACATTCAATAAAGTTAGCCCAAATGATCAAAACAAGATGAAAAAATACTGAATATGATATGATATGATATGATATGATATGATATGGCATTTATAACGCGCCTATACACAGGTGTTTCAAGGCGCGAGGAGACAAGGGGGGGGGGACAATGGGAGGACAAACAACGATCCTACTAGGCCAGGTGTCATTCAGATCGCGCAAGTGCATGGGAAGGGGGGAAAGGAAAAGTGCACAGGGGGAAGGGAGAGGGGAAGTGCAGTACATGAGAAGTGGAATACATATGACACATAAACAGCCAGCTAGTGGCAAGTGCAAGGAAGTGCAGACGTAAGTGCTAGTATAGATTAATGCTACATTAGTGGTAGAATAATTCTGACAATGACAAAAGGGAACTACCCTGCTAACCTAGTTCTCTGTCCTTTCCCTCTCTCCCTCCTATTCCTTACAGCATGCTGACTGGCTGCCTGGTGTACCTCAGAGTCTCACTGGTGCCCGGCACTCCCGCCAGTCCTCTCTCGCACTTGCCTCAGGGCCCTACACCCCACCCACACCCAACACACTGAGAAATTAACCCAAGAGAGTGGCTCTCTCTGTACTTACCCCAATCTCAACCGACAGCGTGCAATTGACCCTCCTCTCCCTGTTAGCCTGTGTGCACTTGCTCGATCCGTACGCACCACGTCTCAAGATATTCTCTCTGTTTCTCCCCTGTCTCCAATCCTAATTGTATTGTTAAAATTGCAGAATCGCAGTAAGGCCTATTTGCTATATCCCATACTGTTAAATGGATTTATGCACTTACACTGCCTGTGCAGACTATTATCGTCTCAGATTTTCAAGGGCTCTGCGCGACTGTTGTATTTTGCCTGTGTTCTGACCCTCCTTGTGCGCTTTGAAACATTTGCCTGTGTATAGGTGCTATAAAAATAAACAATACCATACCTTACCAAAAGTGTTCAAAATGGGAAATAAACTAGGAGAAACATGGCAGAGAGTGGGTTCAGATTTAAGAATGTTTAAACCAATACATTCCTGAATAGTTTGAAAGTTATTGAGAAAATAGGTGCTAAAAGCATTAGCCTGGTTCATATAAAAAAAATAGGATGTTACATGGGAATAGGTTAATGCAATGTTAATGGTTGATGTAGTGCATTGGAAATATGAAGCAAAAAATTGGCAGATTTAGCTTACTGAGAAGCACTTCTATTTGGTCAGTCATCATAGTTTTCACAATCTGTACCTCAGGTTATGATGCCAGGCCTCATCTATCTAGTGTGCAGGAATATCACCCGACATTTGTGGCCTCCTGTGGCAAGAGTGGACACTTCAGCCTCACTGACTGAAACCAACAGACAGAAGTATCGGGTGTGTATACATAGATGATTGGAATAGCTGTCTAGAAGATCTCCACAACTGTGGCATTTGCTGGATGTGTCTGGAAAAGGACAAATTGTAACACTGTTGCAGCTGAGGTCTCTATCCATACCACAAGTGATGGGGTGATGTGCTTGGCCAACTGGATAGGTAGTGTATGGCGCAGTGCTTCACTTGGCCAGACCTAGGTTTTTTCACCGGTGGTGTGGTCTGTTTGTGAGCAGCTGCTCAGGAGTCCTATACATCTCAAATCCAACTACTGGTAGTGTCATATCGGTCAGGATGCATTTTGATTAAATTCCATCTTTGTTCCCCCTGTAAATTCATAGCAGTACAAACCCTGAAAATTTATTCTGCGAGATAAGGGTGGGAGAGTAAAACTACTTGCACCTTCTCCTTCAGATGGTATCAGTCATGCTCTTTTTCCGGTCTCTTTGGTAATTACGTTATAATGTAGATTGGTGGGTCGGACTTTTATTCAGGACAAGCTGCTTCCTACTCATACCACCATTTGTGGCAGACGTGATGATAATGAAACAGATGGCTGAATCAAATGTACAAAATTAAGCATGATTTATTAAAGGAAGATCGGCATGGTTTGATCAGGACTGTGCTTCAAGGATATTGTCCAGTTGTCACTATCAGAAGTGATATAATCTTTCGAGTAACCTGGAACATTTTGGATTGAATTACCTTAGCACACAAATGTTTGTTTACAGAATGTTATTCAGATTGTTTTAGGCCAAAGGGACTCAACCACCTAATATGTACAGTTTATTTATTCAAATATTAACTAGCTACACTGTTTCCCAACATGCACTTTTGCTTTAGGCAAATGTTCTCTCGCTTCACTATAGGATTTGTGATTCTGTTTCTCATTGAACTGGTATCATTCTTGGTCTTTCTATGGTCTCTTGTTGTAATGATGTTATGTCCTGAGCTCATTGATTTGGACTTTGTGTCAGGTATAGTTGACTCACACTGTTGCCACCATACTTAAAGGTCTTAATGACTGAGTAATACAAGTTAAATATGATTTATTTAAGGAAAAGCATCGCTGAGTTGGAAGCTGCCTCATTTCACTTTTCGTGTGTGTTGGAGATTGGAGGTGCGGCTTCACTCGGAGGCTCTGAGGCTGAGAGAGGGTCCCTTTCTCTAAACTGTGAGAATCGAACGAGATCCAGTATGTGTCGGGCGAGAGAAAGCCAAACCAGGGCTAAAACGCCAAACGACGAAGGACGAAGCTTCTGAAGCGGAGAGGCAGTAGCAGGGTGAGTCACGGAAGTGTGTGTTTTCTGTTTGCTGAGGTGCAGAGGTGCAGTTCGGCCATAGGGGAACCCAGGAGGCTAGTTCGCCCGTGCTCGTTCGCCCACCCGCGAAAAGCTCTTGCTACCCATTCTCCCCACTGCCCACCCCCCAGACAAACCTCTCTTGCCGATTGCACTGACTAGCAGGCTTCGTTGTGTTGCGCTGTGCTGTGTTGGGGGGGACAGCATAATTAACATAATTAGGGAAGCTACTCGCTTGGGGCCTCTCTCTTTTTTTTTCCCGGATTGAATACTGTAGCGGTAAGCGTGGGTGGACACAAAAGGCAATCACCATTGATACGGAACATAGAGCAACAAAAATAAAGACAAAAGAAAGACAAACATCTGGATTTAGCACAGCAGAGACTGTTGGGCCTAGTCCCATTGATCTTCTGTGCAACTGATTCAGCCTTGTCAAAGTGTGGAGGGCTGAGTGATACACCTGTATGTTTGGAGCAATGACAGGGGAGGAGTTGGAAATAAGTCCAATAAATGGTACTTTGAACACTACTGAACGCTCAGAAATTGTTTCTTCTTCACCCAATATTTCTCAGGTAGAATCCAACGCCCATCTAGCAAAAGGCTGTCCATTGACTCCTACAGTTGAAATTGCAAATAAAACTGCCTCACACAAGACTATTCTCCAGAAAAACCCAGGTCCTACCGATCAACCTTCAATAGAGGGTACAACACTACCAAATGGAAGGATTGACATTACAGTTGAAAAGACGAAAACAGTGTTAACTCTAAGTGCAGATCAGAAACCAGTGAGGAGGCTCTACTAGGAGTTGCTCCTTCCATTAATTTAAAGTCCTCTACTAGTATAACTCCACCCTCTAACTACACATACACCTTTGGACCTAATGTAAGAAAACCTCTGTACATCCCCCCATGCCCAGACTTCTTCAATAAGCGCATGGAAACCCAGGGGAATAACCCCTGTGTTACTGGAAGGGAATCAGCGCTTCCAATACAACAGGAAGGACGTATCACAGGACTTACTACAGGGGCGGGAAAGTCAAACACTAAAGGGAGGGACTACATGGAAATGCATAGAGGGTCCTTAATGCATTGTTTACTGTGCAACCTCCACATTGGAAGATAGCAGCCCATGTCTTGCCAACAGGAGACGTCCTTGGGCAAACTCTACCAGCGCAAGCCGCCCCACTAGCAACTAATGTTGAAACTGAGCAGCATCGAATTGACCTTGTTCCATCAAAGAGGGAGACAGACTCCATTAAGCGTCAGAGGACTATTACAGAAGAAGTTCCACCTTACTCACTGGATGAGGATCACAAGGATGAATTAAATAGCTCAAATTCGATGGACCCAAAATTGATTAGAGCTTTCACCTTAACGATGACTCCCTTTATGAATTGGATAGAGTCCCAAAACGAACAAATTAGAGATCAAACCATGGTCATTGCAATATTGCATAGTAAGATGATTTCTGTGGAAGGATTCATCACAGCTATCCAGAGTACCTTGGACACGAATAAAGAACAAACCACTAACATCCTAAAAAGCATACTGGAGCCCATTATCTTGGATAAAGAGAGAAGACGATCTGAAAGATTCTTTCTGAATACACATTTACAAAATCCCCTAGTCTGGGAGAATAAAAACAAAAGATTCTGCCACGCAGCGGGGGCCACAGATGGGTGACAACACAGGCCACAAGAAGTCCCAGGAAGTGAACAACACTGGTTTTAATCTTGATAAACAGGAAGAATGGTGGTCATTGATGAAATTGGGGAGGAGAGTTCTAAAACAATCCCCAATGTCTTGACGCATGCAGAAAATCATGATATTGCTGGATCCTTGCCTCAAGTGGACAAGAGTGAAGATCATTTGTCTACACCCCAGGTGTCACCAAAGAAATTTCAATTAGTTAGTAAATTAAGTGAGGGGAGCAAAGAAACAACTAAGAACTCTGACTCTCTGCAGACTAAGAGACTGGCATCAGAAAGAAATTGGACCAAGAAAAAAAGCTGCAGCAAAAGAATTACTAGTTAAACAACAAACAACTATGGAAAAAAACTGAGCAAAAGCAGTCCCCAGTAAGAAGGAGTCGAAAATGAAACCCAGGCCCTCAGTTCGCAACATCACTATGCTGGAAGACCTTTGATAGAACATCAAATAAGGTCACAGAAAATACAAGGGCCATAGATATTCAGACTGGGGCAGAGCAGCTCATTACAAAACCTCAAATTCAAGACCACAAAATAATACAAGAGGACAACATTGATGAGGTGTTACTCAACTTGTCAACTTACTCTGATGACTTAGAAGTGGTTGGCTCAAATACTCCTGAGTTAGATCATCGGAATGGAGACTCTGAAAGAAATCATCAGAATGAGGTAATAGAGGGGCAATTCTCTGAAACAGAAGAGGAGATTGGGTTGGCCAGCCCAAACGCCATCATTACTAAAAAAAAAGTCAGTAACAGTAAGATTTATGGACAATGAAAGGTTTGTGATACTAAAAGACTCAGTAAGAGAACATGACTTGAGTGCCCCTTTAACTACGAGAACTTCTCCTGTAAGGGGTACGGATAACCTGGATCTGGAACTATTGGCAATTGAAGAATATAAAAACTGGGACCAGAAAATAAAAGGTGCCAGGAAAAGGAACAAAGTAGTCCAAACACCTGGAGGGAGGCAAGTAACTAAAGTGAATGATAACATCAAAATCACACGGACGATTGAGAAATGCGATAACATACTCGCCTCCCGCTTCCTTATAGAAAGGGTTCTAAACATCAACGATAATTTATTCTTGAATAGAACCAATGTTATGAGACTCTTGGGCACAGTGGACGAACTCAGGAACATACAATCAAGAGAACTACTTCGGATAGAATTTCCTGAGGAAACTCGTCGAGACAAAGTGATGATTCACTTGTCAGACCAAAAAACCAAGGACATTCTAAGTAAGGAAGGGCACAGTCTTCTAACCATGGGCTTTTGGCTTAAGGAACAAGCACTTACTGATATGAGTGTCCTCGAAGGGACTTACCATCACCCCACAATACAGGTGAAAATGGGCACTATGGAAAAAAGCATGTTTAGTCGAAAGGGCAGTGGCCAAGAGCAACTCTTGTGTGGGACGACCAAGGGAGGGACACATCCCCATTAAGGTGGGTCTTGCAAGTTCACCAGGAAGCAAGGAAGCAAGGCAAAAACCTCAGAAAGAAACTGGCTGGGCTAGCCACGAAACCCAAAAGGAAGACTGGAGTTGGCTTGCAAAGCCACTAAATCATAATGCTTACAGTGCGCAGATGTCTCCCTGTTCCAAAAATGTACCATCTGTTCTTGGAACACCAGGGGTTTCGTGCACCTTTTTGGTCAAGGGCACCTAGAATTTGAGAAATACGATTTGCTGTGTTTCCAGGAGACCTGGTTAACTGCTGAACCAACCTTGGAAGGTTATGAAATCTACCTGAACCCAGCCACAAAAGGAGTGATGGGTAGACCAATGGCAGGGCTAGTCATTGCCAGTAAAAGAACTAACGGACAAAGTGTTACTCACAGACCCCTCACCACTAGTCCAATTTGTGCTGCTGAAAAAGAATCTTAAACTTCACAAGTGGTATCTTTTAATATGCAACCTTTATTGGAACCCTGCCTCTCCATTAGCAGTAAACTTACTAGACACTGTTATTAATTGCATAGATGAGACCAGAGTTAACTACAACAATGTAGACATTTTAGTGTGTGGGGATCTAAACATAGAATGTTTTAATTCCAGGCAGGAGCTGATAACCAACACACCTAAAAATGCCAACTCCATGATTTTAAGAGGTCTCTGTCTGAGAGAAGCCTTGGAAAAAACGAAACATTAATCTAAAGAATGGCAGCACTAAGGGTGACATTCCACCAAAAGCGACATGGAAGAGAGGGCACCAGTCCAAAATACTTGACTATGTGTTTGCTTCAGAGATACTCTTGGGACAGATGGGCCACTTTGAAGTTGTTACCTCTGTAAACAGTGACTACAAGCTGTTAGAGATGTGGGGTACAGAACGGAGGGGAAGATCTGGGGAAGCTGCAGAAACGCTCTATACTTCAAGTATAGAGGTCACGCCAGGCCTTAACCGGATAAGAATTTCATCTAAAGCTATCACAGGGATGACCCGGTCACTGGCTTCAGGAAACAGTAACATTGACTATGGTACAGGGTCACTGTTGCTCCAGTACCCCTTGGCACTTAAGGCATTCCAGGTCAAGAAAGCTACAGGCCTGAAACAGGTCTATACAAGACAACACACATACAACCAGGAAATTGCAGACCGGAAAAAGGCTTTGAAAAGATTCCTCCGGCTACAGAAAAAAGGAAGTACACCAGAATTAAGAGAAGTTATAAGATATGAAAAACAATCATCTAAAAACTGGCTCCATTTTCATCGGTACCATCTCCTCCAACTGGATGGTGAGAGAATGCTGTGTTTATTAGCCAACAAAAGCACAGTGGAGATTTGGAAGCTATTGAATAAGTCTACTGCTCCTCAAGATGCCATCCTCGGAACTCTGTTTCATCTACTACTTGGGAGAACCATTTTGCCGACTTGTTTTCCAGTTTAACAATTGAAGGACACGGCATGGTAACACCTTCTAACTCATTTTGTTGTTTTGAATTTGACAGATCCTGTCACTCATAAAAAAGCAAGTTCCACTAGAGTGGCCGGCCCGTTGGCCTGACAAATGCCATATTAAAAAAGAACCCGGAGCAATGGGCAGACGTCATGGTCCAACTAGTTGAGGAAATTAAAAAGACCAAAAAAAATCTGATCTCTTGGACTAAGTCAAGAGTAGTGCCAGTCTACAAAAAGGCCCTTTTTTATGTAGACAGAAATTTGCTTTGGGAGAAGTTGACAACTTGGGGCTGCCCCATGGATCTGAGAGAGGCTTTGGAATAGTTACATTCAGGAACAACGATAAGAGTTTGGTTGGATAGGGCTGGAACACTGAAAAGAGAAATCAGGACTACAAAGGGGATCAAAGAAGGATGTAGACTGGCACCAGCGATTTTCAACTTATATATATCTGATGTAGAGGAGGTATTTGAGGACGTAAGATGCTTCCCATCAAGCATTCCTGGAACACCAGTGGGAAGACTCCTTTACACGGACGACCTCCTTCTCCTCGATCAAACCGAGATAGGACTACAGTGACAACTGAATGCCTTGTCAACGTATGTGGGAATAAACACGTTAACTGTAAATCCTAAGAAATCAAAAATCCTGACTATTGGGGACATAAGGGGCCCAAGAGGGATAAATAGACGATGGAGTCTGCAAGGGGAGAAAATCCTGGAGGTATTGTTAATGCAGTACCTAGGTCTAACCTTAAACATCACCATAGTTCATTCCTATGGAGAAGCCATTGCGAAATTAAAGTTAAAAACCTGGCCACTTAGGCGAGAATAATTAACCGTAAATACGGTAAATTCTCCCTACTCCGGGTAATCAACTTTTACAGGTTAAAGGTGACACCTATTCTAACTTACGGCTCGGAAGCTCAACTGCAACTCACAAGGTCGGTTTGGTCTCAAGTGGATGGATGTTTTTGGCGACGAGTCCTGAACATGCACAAATCACTTCCAATAGAGGTGATAAGAAGAGGGATGGGCACAGTTTCACTCTACACCATTATGGTGTGGAAATCCTTGTCTCTTTTAAGAAAGTGTTTAATTCCTCCAGGTAAAGGGGGTTTTGAGGTACTGAATAAGGCCCTTACCACTAACAGTGAAAAGTCCTTCAATGAATGTAGGAACATATGTGTTGAAATCTTAAAAAACCAAGTGCTAAATGAGGAGCTGCTAATAGCAAATCCGGATCTTGTTAAGAGAACATTTTTGACCTGGATTGTATATCTACGGGTAAACGGATCCGAACTATGAAAAGTGGGGAAGGGATAATTCGAGACAGTAGGAAACTAGGTGACATCCCCATTTATTTAACTAAATTACCTTTGCCAGCTATGAGGCAAGACTTTATGAGGCTAAGCTTTAACCTCTATCCTACCAGGGAAGGCATGGAGAGCAAGAAACAGCATTGGCGTGCAATTACACTTGTCGGCTCTGTGAAGGCCTCGGGAAACTCTTGCACATCTGATAACAGCACTCAACTATACTTTCTCCTAACAAACTTTGGGTTTATTTGAGTCAGGGGAGGAGAACTACAGAAATGTTAACATTACTAGCCTTCGTTAAAAAATGTTTGGGGAAAATAGCAGAGAAGGAGGATCCTCAAGTGTAATGGACTGAAACATTATGGGCATTCTTCTCTTTGTAGTAGTTAGAGTAGGGGTGTTTTTTTTCCTTGTCATTTTGATCATACAGTTTTAAATTGATTCATGCAAAAAGATGCAATTGAATGGTTTTTTATTTTAATTTTTGTATTTAATTTCAATTTTAGTTTTTACTTTATTCTGGATTGTGTAAAGCATAAAAGGTTTAAATGTAAACTAATTTAATGCTTAATTAAAAAAAAGAAAAAAGGAAAAGAAACAAGATTTCGATCAGGACTGTGCTGCACGGCTGCAGTTGTGATAGGATCTCTTGGAACATTGGAGAATTTGGCTTTGCTTTCGCCCACCACACAGAAATTAATTTACAAGAATGGTAGTCTGACTACAAAAAAAGTATACAGAATGCTTTGGTGCACGCACCTCAAATTTTCACAAAGCAGAGTTTCTTTAATTAAGTGTTCTCTCGATAATGAGACACAAGATTTCATTTCCCAACATGCAGCATTTCTTTGGGCAAATGTCCTCTCAGTTTGCTATGGGTCCTGTAACTCAATTTCCCAATATGCAATGTTTGTTTAAGCAAATGTTCTCTCAATTTGCTATGGGACTTGTGACTTAGCCTCCCAACCCACTAGTGTTTCAACTCACTATCAAACTTTGACACAGTTTACCCAATGCACATTGCTTCTTAAGCAAATATTCTCTGAATTTGGACTGGGAGTTTGATTCAGGGACCACTTCAGAGGCTCTATGGGACCCTGTGCTCTGTACCTTGGTTCCACCGGAGGAGGTCTTGGGGTCGAGGATGCAGAGGTCACTTTTGGCGTTGGGATTTAGGTCCAGTTAATCAACGATTCCACACTCTGGTGATCCTGGCAAAGGACAGCTGGATGACCCTAGCACGATTAAGAAAGGATCACCACTTGGCAGGGATGGTTTAAGAAGTCAATGCTAGTTGGCTGCAATGGCGAGTTCCGGTTCTTCAGAGAGATGCACCTCTCATGACAATTGGATAAATGGACTACAAAAGTCCTCCTTTTATCTAGGATTAGAGTGGAAGTCATCCACAGGCCCGCCAATGGTAAGGATCTGCATCATTTTAACTGCCAACATATCTTCCCAGCAAAAGACACACTTTGGAACGGATGTGGACTGAGGCCAGACAGTTGCAGCCCCGAAATCCAACCACAAACTAATATCACTGCTTTGCCCAGGAAAGCTGAGGTTTTCCACAGGAAAAGGTTTACCATATATATCAAATCTGGACCTGAGGGCAGGAAGTTGGTCAAAATACAAGATGGCCAAAGGACAGGTAAAAATCTCATGGCACTGCCTTTTTGGTGTAAATGGCACTCTAATAGGCATTACGTGGTAAAATGCACAAGTGCGCACAAGGATATACAAAAACATGGAAGGAAAATGTCCACTGCCACCAGCCTGTCTTCAACACATCCTGCAAATAACCACAAAGTTACCAAATGTAATGGGAACACAGAGTATCCCTACCACCAGGGGGAGAAATTTAAAGTTGGAAACTACTAGCCAGTTAAACAAAAGTCACTTGCCACCTCAATATTACACGTATACAGAGCACATTATTACTTACTCGCCAAGAGTAAAATATCACTAGGCAATGGCTAGTGGTGAGTGCACATTTTTAGCCCTGCCTACTGTAAGGTGATGTGTGCAGTGAAAAAAAAGAAGGAATGTCAGAATGGAGAACAGTGTTCTCCTGCACTGATAGCCATAGGGGCTGATCAGGGCCTCCAAATCAGATGAGCTGGGTAAGGCTAGTGAAGTAAAATGGCTTCACTTCCCTTCAAAAGGCAGGACAGGTTCAAAACAACAGCAACATATTGATGGGTTCCATATTTGCCTGTGAAGGCAAGGAAGAAAAAATTAAATCATATCTAAACATCATGCATTCTGTTCTCTCACTCCACACCCATGTGGCTATGACCGCCAACAGTTCTGGCTCATGTGGCATTCACTGCCCCAGTTCTTTCCCATTTGGCTCTAACTGGCCCTATTTCTGCCCCAAAGTGGCTCTTCTTTCCTGCTGTTCTACCCCTATGTACCTGTGTTTACCCCCAATTCTATCCGAGTGTGGGTCTTTACCCTAGTTCTGCATCCCAACCACCCCTCCCACAAAACGCATGCACGCATACACACATGCTCCCAAATACACATGCTCACATACGCTGTCTTTGTCTCTCTCTTGCGTGCATATACACACACAATCTCTCTAGTTCTTTCCCTCTTGCATAGAATGAATCCACTTAAATGCATGAGCTATACAGCCAACAGCGGTTGCCTCGGTCTTGCCCCAGTCCTCAAGACAGCCGCTGATAAGGGTGAAGGCGCGTGTGACAACACAGGACACGAGACAACTATTAGTTGCTAGACTTTATTTGAACTCAGTTCAGAGCTTATCTCATTTTTGGCAGTAGAAGTGCCACCATTTTTAGAAGTTGTACTTGCCTGTGATGCGGCTTGGGGTGGTATTATTCCACCACTGCTAGTAACCTTAGCACTAATGGTAAATCAGGAATGAACTAGAAGCACGTTTTTCCCGTCTGCAGCAATTTGGCCATTATGGGTATAGTCTAAGACCAGAAGGATTCCGCACTATCCATCGGTGGTAGCATAACCACCAAAACTGGCATTCATTCATCCAACAGGCCTGATTGTGGCTTCGCCTTCACGCAGTGTGAGAGAGAATGTGCAGGCTGAGCGTGAAATTAGAGTCTGAAAGATAAACATGAAGAGGTGTTCTAGAAGCTAAATCTCGCCCTGACCATTCCTCCCATGAAACAATGCGCTTGTTATTTTCTGCATATCTGCGAAAGGGCACGGCTTGCTTACTGGGTGGAAAACAAAACAGAGCTGGGTCACATGTTTATTTGCTTGGGCTAACTCCCTTCCCCTTCTGATAAATAATCAGACATGCCATCCAGAAACAACAAAACCAGCGAGCTGGGAAATGTGATGGTCATCAGAAAAGCTTAGACACTAAGAAAAGCAGCCCACTGTTCCCACAGAGAATTGTCTGCCCCACACCTACACCAACATCTGTGTAGAGAACTCCAGTCACTCTTTCCATTTTCTCTCTGCAATTACTCCTACTGTTAAACAAATTGTTCTACGGGCAGTTGCAAACATTCCCCCCTCCCTTTCCAGCAAAGCTACTTCGTGACATTAAAGAGATCACTGGCTTTTTTCGTGCAGCTGTCTTGACGTGCTGCACTGCTTCCGGCCGTTTGGAGAGCCCATTCTGCCCACAGTAGAAAATTAGAGCTTTATAGCTTATACATTTAAAGTATGTCAGATTATCACAGCGGTCATTACAAGCCATTTCTTAGGATCCTTGTCCTGTGGTAATCCTACTGCACTTGTTCTGAATATCGCACTTTTTCTATAAACTTTGTTTTAAAGTTGCCAATTTCAGCAGTGCAGTTTCATTGTATGACTAAAAGCCCGTTTAGAATCACTCCGGATAGTACAGAAAGGAACGTAGGGGCATCGTTTCTTGATCCAACTAATATAGGTAAGAGTCACGTTTAGATGAATCCATATAATAAACAAAGGCTCTCATAAAAGAAGGTGAAATTCTCTTTTATCGTATTCCACACACCAGGCCATTATGGCGATTGACTAAAGGGCATGGTTTGCAATAAACAAAAAAAAAACAGACGTTAAAAATGAAAAAAAAAGGTATTTAAATGTACTGAATGAGTTTAAGGCTCACATATATGTCTCGTCGGTGAGGTCGCAGTAAAAAAAAGGAAGCTTTTTGCACATTCTGCACACTCACACATGCTCTGGGAAAACGCACCAACCAACGGCACTGCCAAGCACCGATTCTCGGACTCCTCCTGGCCGTCGTGGTAAACGCACGCACGCACGCCCAGGCAGCTTGAAGTGTACCATTGTAATGACGACACCGGAGACTGAAAGGGAGGTTTAGCATGCTGCGTCACACTGAACGTACAGGCGCCTGAAAAAAGTAAACACAGCGGACCGCGCTCTCTACCTTGTGACTCCCTCAGCAAGGAAGCCTTCCGCCTCGAAGGCAAGCACCCCAGTTAAGGGGTGGGGAAGTGAGCGTCCTGCTGGGCAGCTGAGGAACGCGCAGAAACGCGCCCCGTGAGTGCCCCGCTTTAGTTTGCCGTCTCCTTGCAGAGAGTGCGCTCGTGCTGCTTCTAGCAGGGCTTGAAGGGTGGTAAAGTGACCTTTGCATAAACAGGAAGTGCTCTGCGGCTGAGGCACACACAGAAGCGAACACACACTGGAACGTTGCCCTTTGTAGGCAACAACGGGAGACCTGCCTCTACAGTAGCGCTGTCTGGTGCTACGAAATGACAAAGCGACCACAAGAATTCCTTGAGTCAGCCTCCATTCACAAAGCCGAAAGACCATTCGGAGCCAACTCGAAGTGCACGCCGCTCTGTAATCCCCCGCGCTCACGCAGCCGCCTCCACCGCACATGTGCAGAAACGCGCCGTACCTGCTCGCACTGTGAGCCGTGTATTGGCACAACGTGGCCGCCCTTCTGTGAGCATTTCACTGCGGGCGCCCTCATTGTTTTACTGAGAGCATAGCCATGTACGGTGTTTGATTTCCCAGTGAAACATATTAAGAGTGGCATCATTGGCAAAGCAAGGAATGTTATCGTTCGTATGTTTAATCGGACGACGGGGACATAAGGTTGTATTTCTATGTACCCGGACAGTGCAGTCGCTTGGTTGAATTATTATTACACATGGGTTAATATTCACGGAAAATCCGAAAACAGGTTTTTCACATGCCTTTGAACCGAATTCATGGTATTATTTTCGCTTTATAGTTCTATTTTTTATATAGCCCTCATTTTATCTGTATTCATTTTAAGTTGTTGAGAACCTGAATGTGATCAGAGGAGGCTGCATACACTACCTTTTGCTTTGCATTCCCC
Organism: Ambystoma mexicanum; assembly: GCF_040938575.1. NCBI lineage: Eukaryota > Metazoa > Chordata > Amphibia > Caudata > Ambystomatidae > Ambystoma > Ambystoma mexicanum. The sequence goes on from NC_090923.1 coordinate 463,610,183, forward strand.
TTTCCTGCAGACACATCTACCTGTATAACGTGCAAAGAGTGACTGAAACCGCCTCGCACTATTAATCATGACTGCTGTCTTTTGCCGCCGTGGGTGACATGACACAGATACTGGCTGCAAAGCACAGTAAGCCATGGCTGACTGGCTCTGCAAGGCAGCCTGTAAACAGAGATGAACCGTCAGCCAACCATGTTCAGTGAAAAAACAGTGTGGCAACATTCCTTCGCCGAAAGCACGGCTGTTGTGGCAACGCGCTGCTGGCGCGGAAAGGGCTGGTTGGGTTTTGCATTGAGCCCGGACCCGTCGGTCATTGGGGGAGGTAAAGCTTTGCTAAAATAACACTTTGGGAGCTGTCAGGAGGATGTTTACATAGACCCCACTCTTTTCTTCATACAAGGACATTTTACTGGAATTCATCTCCTTTTGATCTTGCATTCAAAGCAACAGCAGCTTGATAGACGCGCACGCCTTAAAGCAAACCCAGACGCCTAAGATGAACCACCAGCGTATGACAGGCAGGGACATCTAAAGTGCAGAGGACTGAAGAGAACAGCATGTTGCCTGAGTATTAAAATAGCAGGAATCAAGAGACACATTAGGTGGAACTGATCAGCCACAAAAACTGTTCAAAAAGCAGATCACAGGAGCAGCTGACGAGACTGGAAGGGAAACAAACAGGAAGGTTTGGCTTTGAGGTGACATCAGCTCCGTTCACATGTCACATCATTCACACCATAGAAGGACGCTACATTTAAAGGACAGGATGCTGTCATGATGGCGCCACGTTCGAAGGGCCTCATTAGTAAAATACATGCTCACATTCTGTGATGACTGGGCTTTCATTTGTATTAACCTGCTTACCTTTTTTTCTTCCCACCTTGCACTACATTAAGAGCTCGCGCTGCATAACTCTGCAACAAACGCGCTGCATAACTCTGCAACAATACTACTACACACACTCCCCACATCTTCCAATACGCCCACTCTGCCAGTATCTCAAATCATTCCAGCACACAGGAAATAGTTACTTCAACCCTGATCCCACCAACACATCAGATTGAACCTCCCCCCACCCCACAGCCCTCCTTTCCCTCTGTTAGGGAGTTTTACTTAAGTCCATCTGTTGTTGAGCTTTAGAAGACTCACTCTTAGCACAGGGCTCCAACTCTTAGGTTTGGCCTGAACTACCCAAAAGGTTTGGTAGCTATGGTCGAGCAGCCAGGCTTAGTCTAGGAGGGAGAAGAGCTGCAAGTCAGTACAAAGACCATTGATCACACTTATAGTCAAGGAAACACTTACACAGTAGTTATATAAAAGAAATGGTTATTTATTATATTTTTTTAATGATTTATTTCAATTTTTATGACTCACCACACAGCGAAAGGCCTCTGAGTGCAAGATAAAAAAACAGACAAAGAATACCATGAAAACAAACAGACCAATTCATTGGAAAATGAGCAATAGCAATAATCTGACCAGCATAATAAAACAGGTGCCAAATGCAACTAAAAATTAAGACAGGTATAATAACATCCTAACCTAGACATGTTATGCAATACTATAGGTTCTACCTGACGTCCACCACCAACTTCAAAATAGACAAGCCCGTAGAACATTCTTTGTAAGTATTCAGAAAGAGTATACAGTAGGACAATGTTAACATCAGTAAGTAAGGAACGTTTCACACATATATACAGTAGGACATTTGTTGTAGCAATACTCAATTCAATAGATGAGAAACAGGTAAGTAACTTCAGGTTAGCAAATCATTCATCAACCAACATTTACTTATATAGCAATATTGGAAGGTTAATAACTTTGTGTATGCCTGAACGTTATAAGTCCAACCGTATCTGGGGAATGAGTGTCTCAAAGGTCAGATGGGGACACAGGGAGACAAGTGACCTGTGGGAAGCAGAACAAAGGAAGGACGATGTTGTCAAAGTTGTCAAATTCACAGACAATGTTTTTTCATAGCAGGTAAGTAATGGAATTGTATTCAAAGGGTCCAATGGGGCTAGTTAGGCTGCCTGAAGGGATTTCTGCCTCTCAGACGGATGTCCTTAGGCACGGGAGAACAGAATTGGGTCATCCACCTCAACGTGACTCAGAAAGCTTAGGAGGAGGGAACAATAACGCAACTATCTACGTAAGTACCCAGGACTGATACAGTACCTTCTTAGGTGAAGAACAGCGGTGTCACCGTTGGGTCCTCAAGATCAGGCGGAAGCAGCTGTGGGTTGGGTTTCTGACCTTCGTGGCTGAAGAGTGAACTTTTGGCAGGAGCAGGCAGTCAGAGTCGGTCACAAGGATGCCTAGCAGATGACCCTCATGGCACTTGGTTGTGGAAGCTTCACACAGGCTTTGTAGCAGCAGCGGTTCTTCCTTCTCTCGGCCCACGACTTGGCTGAGGGGCCTTCTATGATCGGGATGGAGTCTCTGTAGGCTCAGAAAGATGCCCACAAGTTTGCAGCTGGAACTGCGCTCGACGAGATGATGCACTGCAGCATTGCCAGAGAACACAGGGTATTCAGAGATTGCAGGCACGGAAGGTGAGGCCCACAAGTCCAAGGGAGGAAGTCATTGGGTCTGGATCTTCCCTGTCACAGAGAAGAAAGGGCTGGAGCTGCGGCTGACACTCAGTTGACTTTGGTGGTCGCTGGAGCTGGCTGCGAGCATCCGTCTTTGTTCTTCTTCTTTGGAATGGATCTTCCAGTGGTTCACTCTGCCTTCTGCATCAAGACCCTCACCTTATATACAGGAACCCAGCCAATCATCATGCATGCTACATTCAAACTGTGAGTGGTGGCTGTCCCAAGGGTACACTCAGGCACCCAGTCAGAACTGAATCCAAGCAGACACAGTAGAGGACAAATACCTGAGGAGTTTCGGTGTCCTCCCAGCTTCCTGTCCTCCCAGACAAACGGGCACCTCTGGGTGGGTTTCCCCATGGGATTCTGTCAAAGACAAAAGAGTGAGCAGGACTTCCACCACGAGGTCGGCAGAAGACGGCTCAAGAAAGGACAAGCCATCGTTAGTTGGTGAAAAAAGAAGACAGGTACCATTTTTGGTTGATGTTGTCCTATGTGTCCCTTACCACAGCTGCGAATACAGCCTGCAAAGTAAGTTTCACAAAATTGGTAGAAAATCATCCTCCGCCACCAGCCACTCAGATAAAATTGTCACTGTAACTAGAAAATTACAGGAGAAGTGAGAAAAGGGATACAATGTGTCCCCTCAGAACTCCACTCAAGGTGCTCCCAGCAACACTGCACAAAAAGTGCTGTGTGCTGCAATAATACATTGCATATGCCTTAAAAGTTGGAGGAAGGCATGGCTCCAAAAAGACACAACAAAAAGGATTGAAAAAGTTTCCCAAAGGTAGAGTAAAAGAAGGAGTGAGTGTGGGAAAAAAAAGGTTCCCACTCACTCAGGAGGACTGGTAAAAATCCAGGAGTCCAGCAAGAAAAGCTGGGTGACTCACACGTGGGGAGAATTACACACAAGATGAAAATTCTACCTAATACCCTCTCCTCTGACGAACTTACTCCTCTCCACTTCCTGCTTCCCCAGAAACCCACATCAAGAAGTTGTCAAAAGGCAGAACTTGCACTACTGATCTGTTTATGGAAAAATATCCATGATCTAATACCCACCACCACAACAACCCCATCCACAATCTAGGGCAAGAAGCATCCTGCTTCATGTCAAATATTGTTTTGTATATACACTTCTAAAAATAAACAGATTATAGTTGGTCCCCTAGCTTTTGAAGCTGCTGTGGGCACCCACAATATTACACATGAATGCAGGCACCATGTCTACAGAAATAAAACCTGCATGCTATTGTCTCTGTTTTAATTCAAATTCACACAAATATCCATACATACAAAGCAACATTAAAGACTATACTAGGTAATTTCACTAAAATACTAAACAATATAAACATATAATTTGACATTGGTTGTTTGTTTCAAAATAAAGACAGGAAACAGTTCTTTGAATAAAGTTTTAAACAAAACAATTCCATTAGGGCCCGATTCATGGAGTTTATTGCACGGTTCAAAGTGACTGCACTGCTGAAAATTGACTTTGCATGGAACTGTGCAAAGTGTATTTTTGCAGTGCAAAGTAATATTGTACGGCAGAAATTACCATTTGCTCAACATATGATTATCTTGTTCTAGTACTGTCAAATCTAAAATGCACACTAACCGGGATGCACTATCGGTTCATTGGTGAAGCATAGATACAAACAGGTTTATTTGGGGTTGTCTTGGTGACAAATATGTTAAAAGATCAGGAACAGGAATTTCTGTTTGTTGATGGAATGCTGGAATAGTAACTCCATTATTCTGTAGGAATCAGGTTTGCCCGCTCAACACTGCAGTTCAATGTGTTCCTTAACGAATAGATTTCAAATACGTTATTCACAGTGATCTTCCACCTTTCACTCTGCAGATGTTTTGGACTGCAAATGTCATGTTCCCTCAACATTGACTAGGCTAGTTTGGGCCATTGGGCGTTGTATCGCATAACATCTGGAGAGCCAAAGGTTGCAGACCCGTCCTTTATTGACTATGGAAAACACCAATCATAATGGAATAACATTCTAGAGTTCAATTTGGGATTTCTCTGGCCCCTAGAGATCCGAAATTGCCACAGAAAAGCCTTATCATTATGAAACAACCCTGTGCTTCAATTTTAGTTATCAATCAGAAAGCATGTGCATCTTTTACTATAATACCCCTTTCAGTTAGCTAGTATACAGGGAACCCCAAGTATTTTAAAATGCCATCGCGATTCAATTAAGTTCTGGGAATATTGTCTAGATGTTCTGGGATTATTGTACTCAAGTTCCGTTTGTCTTTCATATCATCAATATACTGTATTTGACAAAAGCCTTTCAGCAGTACAAAAAAAAGAAAACAAAGTCATTTGCATAGAACATAATGCACAGTAAACATATCAAATCCTCATACACAGAGTATACATATTATACATTATGGATACGATACAATTACAAAGCACCATTTATATTTATTAAAATGTTGCCTACTTTACTGTATTTCTACGGATACAAGCCCGATGGATATGATATGATAAAGCCTTAATAATGCGCATATGCACAAGTGTTTGAAGGCGCAAATCACTGGAATCTTTGAAGTTGATTTACAAAAAGAGATTGCGGCTTCAGAAGTCCTAACAGAGTATTGATACAACCAGGGTTTAAGCCTTAAAGGTGAAAGGATATCAGATCTTTATCCAAACGAGAACAAGCAAAAAAGAAGAAAGGCCTCTTTTTCCATTAGGCAAGAAGCACAAAAGTCAGATTCTGAAACAACCAATTTTTGTCTCATTACCGCAATGGGGTGCAAACCCTGACTTTATGTAAAGGGACCTGGGAAAAATTGCCTACTCAAGTCCAGGTAGCCCTCAAACTCTGTTGTATTTCTACACAACCAATTATCTCCTAATAACAATGATTCTTGACAGATCTCAAACAAAAGGGAGGCTGATCACTCAGCATACCCTAGTTTTAAAAGGGACATGGATCTGCTAGTGATGTTGGCAGGATTGACCCCTAGATTGAAAAGGTCTAAGTACTTTATAATCACCTTAACGTGTCTACACCAGGGAAACCTGGAGCTCCCATCCTGGGAGAGGATGTAGGCCATTGCGCCACTATATATATATTAAATTGGGGAGGACCTCAACAGCACTCAGTACATTACTGGTTTCATATTTAAATCATATCTGACACCCTTCAAATCAAGTTCAATTTTGAGTGCTGTGTTCAGGCTGAAAGGACGTCCCAGCAAACATTCCAAAACCTATTTTAATTGATAGCCATTGTCATTGTGTTTGCAAGGCCCCACAACTTGATGTGAAAATGAAGACGAAGAGCAGGCCTGAGTCCTGTAAACAGTCAGGGAGGGACTAACAGCACCATTGCCATGTGTTGTGGCAAATCTCCAAAGGGCGTTAGAAGATCACTTCAGCATGAGACATGATTTCTCTAGCTGTTTGTCCCACAGGCTCTTGCTATCAAACATTACAACCAGGTAACTGTAGCTGGCAACGTGCGCTATAGGCAAAACCTCCAAAGAAATAGACAGCTTTTTTACTTATTCCTCGTTTTACCAGATACCATAGCCTTGGTTTTGTTTACATTAATTTCCACCCCATTATCTTTACAAAACCTGTCAAATATACTGAGTTTCCTGCTAAGACTCCTGGGTGTTTATGAGATTAGTATGGCATTGTCTTGAAGGAGTATTGGAATACATTTGTTTCCCAATGTCGGAGCATCTCTGCAGCTATAAACAGTTCTATAACAGCATTAATGAACAAGCAGAAGAGAGTGAGTGCAATGAAACAACCATGTCTCACTACCTTCTGCACCAGAAATACTCTGGTTGTCTTTCCAGATAGACTCCAAAGCACCTTTGCTACATTGTTTGTGTACAGGCTAATTATTGCATTGAGCAATTCTGACAGCACCCCCAGATTTCTTAACCTATCCCTAGCGCAAATTTCGGAACACAGTCAAAGGCTGTTTTCAGGTAAATTAATATTACATATATCATCATTTTCCTAGGTTTTAAATTTTTAAATATGATCAGTTACGGCCTAAAGCACTGATCCACAGTGCTGAATCTACTTTGGACACCTGCTTGCAAGTGATATATTGCTGCATTGTCGCAATCCATCTAGTAAGATAACGCAAGAGTACTTTGGCATATAGATATTGTTAAGCGACTTCAATTCAGCACTCCAACTAAGTCAATGCCTGGTCTGGGATGCCCAAGGGAAGCCCTTATTTATATATTTTTATGACAAGCTATAATCTGGATGATAAACCCTTATATAGCACCCTCTCTTTGAATCCCCCTGACCTCAATGAGCCAAGAAGTAGGTTTGTTTTGCAATTTACACATTTATTGGAAAATGAAACAAGATATATTTCACACTTTTATAAATAAATTAATATTTGATAGCACACTTATGAATATGACAGTGATCAACAATGGATAATATTACACTAGCACACTTATTTAATTACTTAGGAGTTAGTATAGAAGGGATAAGGTAGCTGAAAATGCTTTATGGTTTCAAGGGAATGCAATGATGGAAAAATGCAGAACAGGGGTAAACTGATATGGTTTCAACAAGAAATAATATAATCACTTTTCCCCTTGTGGCAATTCACTCCCCCCCTATGTAATGTAAAGAGATGGAAGGGGAGCACGCAGTTTTCAGGAATACAATCAAAACACAATTCAATGTTCAATTCCCCCCAGCAAGCTTAGAGCACAGGGATGATTTTAAAACACAGGCAAAAATACTTTAAATGTGATTTGCAAAGAAGTGAAAATATTCTAAAATGATTTTAATTCCCTATAGGAGATTCAGGGTAGGTGACAGCTACTTTGAATTAGTTCAGGTCAACACTAGGAATGATTCATGAGAGATTATCAGGTTGAAAACGAATTTCAGCAATGCAAAGCAAAAGACAGGTATTTTTGACAGGTGAAGAAGTTTGAGCTAGTTTTCAATTCGCGGCACTTTTTCCGAATGCGTCGAGCGCGATTACGGAACAACTATGAGGAGTAGAAAGTCGGTTTAGGGCTTGTTGGAAAGCTGAGGATCCTAGCTTTAAGATGAAAGTTCCTAGCATATGCGGGTCCAATGATACGGACAATTTTGTGGAGGTAGATTTTCAGAAATAAAGTAATGATTCAGAATGGCAAATGACACGTTCACAGGTTTAAAGTCACAAAATGAACATGCGATTTCTAATGCAGTTCTAGGCAGGTTGAATTGGATGGGATAAGCCTATTTTATACTAATAGATGGCTATGCACAGTTCTGGCTGGGTACTCGCACTATAAATTTGAAATAGGCCGTCAAGATCTGGTCAGGTTGGCTGCGGTTCTCTCGCCACGGGACGGTCTCTGGCACTGGTTCTGCTCACAGCGATCTGGTCTGGGTCTGTTCTGCGGTTCTCGATCTCTGGTTCTGGTCTCGGCACTGGATACAGCTCTACTTTCTGGGTTCTGGCATAGGGTTCTATCCAGAATCAAACTGCACAGCCCGGCTGTTGAAGAGTCAGGTTGCAAAAGATTTTGAGGCCTGCTGAAAAGGATTCAGCTTGTAGTTCAGGCCCCTCTGCTTTAAAGTTCTGGAGTCTAAGTTCTGGATGGTCCTTCTTGATATTGTCTGGTCCGGCAGAGTGCTTCGCAAGAAATTAGTTTGAAATGGAAAATGAATGTCCCTTCCTGGGTCTTAGTGGCTCTTTTTATGTCTTTTGAAAGTGGGTGGAGAGGCTGACTTTCTATACCCCACCCTCTCATGATTTGATAGGCTATAGACTTTTCTGTCCTCTGACTGGAGAACAGAGTAGTGAGTCAGGATGAGTCAGAGTGATGCTATTTTTATGGCTGGCTGAAGTCCCTCCCCTTTGCATTTACTTAGAAAAATGATTTTTCATAACCACACATGATTCCCAGATACAAAAGTTGTTGAAATTACATGTACACATCACAGATGAATTAAGGTACATTCTTGCCCAACTCTGATCTTCCTAAGAGCTTGGGTTCAGAAATGACAACTTATTTTCGTTTTTGATTGGTTGTCCAATATTGGACTTTTACCCAAATTTACACAGAGGTACACCCCCCCTTCTGGGCATCTTAATATAAGTTATCATGTCTCTAGCATAAACACAGTGTCTACATCATGAATAAATTGTGGGGTTCGGTCCCAGAACATCGTACGGAATTGAGTTTAGACTCAAATTGTAGGTACATTTTTCATATTAAGGATCTCCAAATTGTACATTTCTGTTATCTGGTTACAATTAGTTATCAGTTTTCTTATAAAACATATATTTGCCTTCAATTCAATTCACAAAAGTGTCTGGGTCCTCCCCCAGAAACTTGGTGAGTCATAGATCACATGTCTTGTTTCTCCCAGAGCAGTGTTGACAGTTAACACCCAAATCAGCTAATCCTATTCAGTGGAAAGAGGCTATTGTTCCTTTCTGCCAGGCTGCAGGAAACTCTCCTCCCCTCCTAATTTACATGTCAAGGCGATATCCTGTACTGTTGGTGGTAAGAGCAGGTGTGAAGACTTCCCATCCTCTTGAACTTTTAATTGAATCAGGCTGCCTTCTTGTGAGGGCCTGGGAACAGCAGTGGTTGAGAATTCTCATTAATCAGCAAGCCTTCGAAGTCCCAGCTAGCTCAGGATCCTTTTGCAACTCCTGAAATACAGTTCTCATGTGAGAGTTTAGATTGCTAGCGCCGGTTAGTGTCAAATGCCGGTACTGCACCCATTTTTGACAGCTGTTTTGAATTAATGTCTTTCAAAAAGAGGATTTAGCTTGACAGCATATGATTTTAGCTGACATTGTTTTGATGGGGATCCTTGCAGTAGAGTGATGTGAATGCCCCACCAGAAGTTGGATCTTTATAGTGGTCTTGTGGGCCATGATTTTAGCAACTTTTGACACCAATGAAACACATTTTTGAACAGCTCTGGGTACAACCAAAGGATGGGTCTGGGAATTGTCAAAAGTGGATGGTGGCTTATCTGTCAGGGTTTCACTGCGCTTTTTCTGGTGGGCAGCATTGCTTTTTCTAAGTGGGCAGCATTGCTTTTTATGCTACCAGCAACGCACAGTGATGTTGTAGGGCTCGGATGCATGGGTGAAAACATCCCACAATATCTGGGGTTACAAAATATTAAATAATGTTTGCTTTCACAACCACCTCTGTAATAGATATAAATTAAATATTTGTCTGCCAGTTACAAGCAATTAAAGAAAGCTTGCCAACTGCATTGCCATAAGTTTTGCCCTTCTGGGATTTTTAAAGGCAAGTAGCACACAAATATAATGCTTAAGTCCTCAATGCAAAAGACATAAAAATATATCAAATACATCTTTGAATAGGCAAACTGCTTTATTTCCCTTATGCAATGTTGTATGTATATCTATTACAGACATTGATGTATAGGCACATGTTATTTAATAGTTTGTAACTCCAAACATCTATTGCAGAAGTTAATGTATAGATTTTAGGATGTACCTTACTTACTAACAATCTCATGAACAAGTCATGAGTATCAAATTAGAAGAAGTACTCCATGTTAGTTTCTAAATTTAATAAAACAACTTATCTCAATTTATTGAATCTTGGTGTTTCAATGAAGTGTCTCATAGAGAAACCTACAAAGATCAAAACATTGATGAAAGCCTTTGATTGGGTGAATAACAATGCAGTGATTATGAATTCAAAGATATAGAATCAAGTAGTATCCATGTGGAAATGGCTACCTGATCTTGAACCATATTTAATAAAGTATCCGTCTAGGAAATTCCGAAATAGCGTGATGAGATTTAGGTTCAATGTTTTAAATACAAATGAAATCTGCCACGTAAGAAAATTAAGCATTGTGTACAAGAATTCATGTAGATTTTGTGAAAAACCAGAGGCTGTGGAAACATTAGGTCACTTGTTGCTAGTATGCCCTAGGTTGGCGAACGAAAGACTTGTCTACTTCTCTGAATTTGTATCTGATACATCCTATGTATTTAGGGAATAATTGTGGTTTGAAATGCTGCATGGGACAAATACAGCACTGAAGTGCAAAGTGATAGACTTTTTGACAATCATTTGCAAAGTGACGTGACCAAAGATCCCGCATGTAAAGCCAGAGTTTGAAAGAGACACGAAAGTTTGGAACTAGTTGTTTTAAAGATCGTCAGAATATTAAGGATTTAAGTGACTTCCAGATTGTCTAGTGAAGATCAAGGTTACTCAGAAGATTGTGATCCTAAATAAGGATATGAGATACATGATTTTAACCTTGAAACTTATGAAATGTACTCGTGGTCTAATGAGTGATAAATTGTTATGCTGATTTGTAAGTTTGTTTTTACAAGTTTTTTATGAGTTTTGTATAATCATTGATTTGTAAAGGTTTGAATAAACCAAATACAATATAAAAAAAACAGCTTATCTCCATTTAAAGTACTTATTATAATTTAGTTTCCCTTTGGCGTGCCAGCATAGGGTTGAACTTCTATTGCACCTACTAGCTTGTTTGTAGCATTTTTGTTTGTATGCTACTCATCTGACAGTATCAGATCAATTTTCCTAAACATAATTTTCACACACATTTGCAGCGTACTGGTCCAAACAACTGCTCCAAGCTTACGTACTTTGGCATATATTTAGTCCACAGCATCTGGCAGAGATATAGGTTTATACTTAGTAGGCACATCTCTGTAACAATGACCCCAGGACAGTAGAATTACTAACAAATGCATTAAACAAGTGATAAAAAAAGATTTCCATATTTCTATATCCTCGCTGAAGATATCAACAGGAATTTTGTCCAAGCCTTGGACCTTCCCTATTTTCTGGGATTGGATTGCTAGTTCAATCTCATCTAGGCTAAAGTGCATGTGCTCAGTGAAAACTGTTACAACGGGAGGGGAACACATACTGCTAGTATCTATATCTGAAGGGGTGGCTTCATATCATTTTTGAAACTGGCAATACCACCTATCCTCCGTTTCAAAAACAATATGGTCCAAGTTCCCCCACAATAAAACATTCCATAGGCAACAGTATTATTTTCTCTGAGAGCATCTAGCAGAAGACGTCATCTATCCAAATATTTCCACAGCCATAATTAGTTGTATCCTTAAAACCCATAACTGGATCTACTTTTACTTTGCGACAGTCCTTATTGAACCAGTGGGAGTATTGGGTAGAAAACCTATCCACATTAGAGTAGGGTTTGGTTACCAGCAGAAAAAGTAGTGAGACGACATTCTTGAAGTGGATCGACATCTCCATACTGGAGTGATGAAAATCATTAAAAACACACTTTTCAAGTATTGGCAGAATAGTCTGATAAATTAGAGGCCGAATTATAGATAAATGCAGATGCAACCTCTCAGAGCTAGTCTTCTAGTTCCACCAACTTCAATAGACACGCTTCTCGCGGATGCTGGGAGTAGATATTCAATAATAAGTAGTCTATGATCAGTCTTGGTCCTATAACAGACAAAAAAGTTATGGCCAGAACTCCAATTATAAACGACCACCAATATATAATCTATGTGTCAAGGTATGATGGCAGATATATAAGGCGGTAGTGCTGGGGTATCCCCCTTAGTTCTGCCATTACAGGTGCACAATGAAAGATTGAATAGTATTCTTGCACAGTCAAGAGCATGTTTGTGGTTTCTCCGAGGTGTAGTACCTATACATTCTTGGATACCCTGAAAACACAATCTTCCTCAGTCATAACATCTGTTAAATCGACAATGGGTTCCAATTGCATGTTAATGTCAATTGCATATGATGTGTATGCCCCTTACCATTCTGGTAACCAATTCATCTTTCCACGGTCTCAGGAATTCCATGCATAAATTCTGGTCGGGTCTGAAATACATATTTAGCAATAAAATACTTGGACCTATCCCAATTCCTAGAAAAATCAACTACATGTCCAAGGATTGAGTAAGGATAACAGTTGGATTGGCATTAAGTGTGGTATTAACCCAGATAATCAGACCCCACTGGGCCTTCCCTTTAATCCTTTCCATGTGGGAATAAAGAAGGTGATGTAACCTGGATATGCAGAGGTTCAACAGCCCACATCTCCTGGCAACAAACTATATTATGATTAAGGCTTCCTGTTTTGTGGTATTTATTTTTCTGCCATTTCCATTTGTATTCATCCATATTTATTTTTGGGGCTTTTTTCTGTATTTATCCACATTTATTTGTCGTCATATAAAAAGATAATTCACAAGCAGTATTTTTCTGCATTTATTCTAATTTAAAAATGCATTCATTAAAGCACACATGCAGCCATATAGGAAAGGAATGTTAGTTCCATTTTCTCCATAACAAACGGTTGCTCCTGTGACTGCTGCTGTCTTAAGATATATGCTGTCAGCAATTTCAAAAACTTTAATGCTATTTTCGTACAACTTTTACACTCTCAATGTTGCCAATCTGCAATTTGATTGGCCTGCAATGTATGAGTGACATCGCCGAGGACCAGACAGACCTGTTTTTCATTTTTTTGCCATTTTTATAAATAAATATAGACATAAAGCAGATTAATTTCTGTCTGCATTTATGTGAAAATAATCGGTAGAAACAGAAAACTGGAAGCCTTAATTATGATTACTAATGAAATCGCACCAGAGATTGCCCATTACATGATTTTTCGGCTGAGCAATATTCCAGGATAGAATGCTGAGCCATAACTGTGTAGGAGGAGACAATTGAAGTTCAGTGCTCTGGGGACACTGGTTGTGGGACTAGTCAGTCTACGCCTTTAAAGCTTTGCTCATTATTTGTACCCTGTTCTGCTCTCATCAACAACCCTGAAGAATCATTATTTGTAAATTGTAATTGGTACATGGGGACACTGTCTATCATTATTGGCTTGTGCATTTCTTTCTTTCCTTATTGTTTCATAGGTAGCAACATTGGGAAGGGACCCTCTCAGTTCTATAGCTGACCCTAGCAGTGGCCATTCTCCTCCAACATGCAATGCCATCTCTAATGCTAGAATAGCAGCCCCTTTTGGTCCATATCTAATGGATACATGTATTAGTCACTGAGTCCATGGGCACAATATTCCATGGAGAAAGCCTGGGAACCATAACCATATATACATTGGGCCTCATTAGGAGTTAGGTGGCCGCGGAATGAACCGTGTCGGTAAGGGACTGGCACCATTCATTCCGGGCCGCCCTATTACGAGGTCTGCAGCGGGTCCCGCTCTGGAACGCCTGGTCAGACCAGGCATCCTTAGCGGGACCCGCTAGCAGACCAGGATGCTAACAACGGGCCCGTCATTAAAGGGCCGTTGTTAGCATCCTCCCCATTCCCATTGAGCCCTATGGGGGCTCAAATGAGAATGGGGATGTACCGGGTCTGGGTCCCTTGAAAGGGATTTACCGGGCCCTCCAAGGTCGGAATGGCCAGGTAAGTCTCCTTTTGTATGGGGGTAGCCATTCCGCTAAAAACGGCATGGCTACCACCATACTCTTAATGAGGCCCATTGTTATCTCCAGGGAACCTATTGAAACTTTCAACTGTATCTTGTCTCTTACCACCAGTGACTAGATGGTTATTTTGCTTGTTAGAGTTTCTGTGATCAAGAATTCCCCTCCCCTTCCTCCGGGGGTGGATTGTACCTTTAACATTGTTGTGAAGTGGAAGTTAAGAGGAGGCCCCCCTTTAGTCAAGGCATTACAAGCCGTAGATGGACCTTTTGTCTTTCAAAGGCACAAGTCAGGTAGGGACACCATCTGGCTTCACGCACCACTGCTAAATAAGCTTTTCCTTACACTCTGGTTCTGTCTTGGTAAATGCATCTGTATTGAGCCCTATCTGGAAAAGGCCCTCTTAAAGAGAATATCCATTAGCTACTTCTATTTGGAGCCTCAATCTGCTTTTTTTCCCTGTCAAACGCTTTCTTTCCTGCTTTCCATAAACTCTTTCTTTTCATGTGTTTAAGTGTAAATATCCACAAACTCCACCCATGCAGCATCATTTGGATTAGTCATGGCCTGTGACAGTTTCCCTTCACTTACTCACAACCACTAACTTCCTCCTCTTTACCTCTTCTGCCCCAATGTATGTTCTGTCTCACTGTGTTAGCTATTGGGTAGCCCTACCCTCAGGAAATGGACTTGAATATTTACTTTTATTATAACTCCGGTATGGACCTTTGCCATTAATAAGAATTATGCATTCAGATTTGCAAACATATACTGAATCCAAAGATATCCCTTATTTCTTTATGACTGCATGCATACAAGGATTATATGAATTTATCATTTTTGCATGTGATCCTCCATGTTCTGCTGAATTCAGATTTTATTTTTCAAATCAGACAAACAGTTCTAAAGTTAAAGCCGAAAATGATTTCCCATTGTCACTTTAACAAAGATCAGCTGTCATCGTGTCATTCTATCTGAATTGATTTGGTTGTGCGCCTGCCCCTTCTAGCAATAGCAATATCTGCTTTCTTCATTAACAAACTATTTGAATAGTCTGCTTTAATGAAAGTCTTAAACAGGCAATAAGGCCTTTAATGAAGCCTTATTACTAAGTTCAGAGGTTAAGGTCTGTGTAGACATCTGCTTATTTGAAGTCACCATTACGAACCGACAATTAAGTCATCAAGCTGGAAGTGTGGCCTTCCAGATAAGTTTGCAAAAATAAGTCCATGGCAACCCTGGTTTTCCAAATTTTTTTGGACTTCTTTCCTTATTTTGAAAACAGGCTTTTGTTGTTGGTAAATTTAGGTAAGGTAAAGTGGTCTTATATAGCACCTTTCTCCCAATAATGTTGGCATTGCTGCATGTGGATCTATAATAATAGAGGTTGGGGCCTTGTGGTAGCTGAATAGTGGGAAAGGCGAGGAGCAGAAAGGCTGCTGGTTAGTGCAGATTAGAAGCATCCATTACCTGAGTGCTGAGTATGGATTGTACTCTGTTTCCATGGGTAGACCTGCTCCAGAGTATATTAGGCATAAGAGACAGAGTTAAAAAGATAATAGTGTATGCATTGGATTGGTGTGAGGTATTGATTGAGCCGGAGTAGTATATGAACCGGGGAAATCTGTGTAAAATTGAACATTTAAGCACCTGCACAAGTTGAGGTGTGTTGGGTGACTGATAAGAATTAATAGACTAGACAGAATTACTTAATGTATAGTCAGTTTGTTTCATCTGAAGATCATTTACTTGGATCAAACTGATGGATAATGTATCCATGGATTCCTGGTTTAAAGAAAGGCAACACAAACTAAGTTTGAATACAAACTAAGAGGGCAATTTTGATGTTATATGTAAAGGAAAATGTTCGATTTGGTTCATTTTTACTGCTAATGGCAATTCAGTAAAGTGAAGACATGTCCACAGATTTTACTTAGAAAAATGATTTTTCATAACCACACATGATTCCCAGATACAAAAGTTGTTGAAATTACATGTACACATCACAGATGAATTAAGGTACATTCTTGCCCAACTCTGATCTTCCTAAGAGCTTGGGTTCAGAAATGACAACTTATTTTGTTTTTGATTGGTTGTCCAATATTGGACTTTTACCCAAATTTACACAGAGGTACACCCCCCCTTCTGGGCATCTTAATATAAGTTATCATGTCTCTAGCATAAACACAGTGTCTACATCATGAATAAATTGTGGGGTTCGGTCCCAGAACATCGTACGGAATTGAGTTTAGACTCAAATTGTAGGTACATTTTTCATATTAAGGATCTCCAAATTGTACATTTCTGTTATCTGGTTACAATTAGTTATCAGTTTTCTTATAAAACATATATTTGCCTTCAATTCAATTCACAAAAGTGTCTGGGTCCTCCCCCAGAAACTTGGTGAGTCATAGATCACATGTCTTGTTTCTCCCAGAGCAGTGTTGACAGTTAACACCCAAATCAGCTAATCCTATTCAGTGGAAAGAGGCTATTGTTCCTTTCTGCCAGGCTGCAGGAAACTCTCCTCCCCTCCTAATTTACATGTCAAGGCGATATCCTGTACTGTTGGTGGTAAGAGCAGGTGTGAAGACTTCCCATCCTCTTGAACTTTTAATTGAATCAGGCTGCCTTCTTGTGAGGGCCTGGGAACAGCAGTGGTTGAGAATTCTCATTAATCAGCAAGCCTTTGAAGTCCCAGCTAGCTCAGGATCCTTTTGCAACTCCTGAAATACAGTTCTCATGTGAGAGTTTAGATTGCTAGCGCCGGTTAGTGTCAAATGCCGGTACTGCACCCATTTTTGACAGCTGTTTTGAATTAATGTCTTTCAAAAAGAGGATTTAGCTTGACAGCATATGATTTTAGCTGACATTGTTTTGATGGGGATCCTTGCAGTAGAGTGATGTGAATGCCCCACCAGAAGTTGGATCTTTATAGTGGTCTTGTGGGCCATGATTTTAGCAACTTTTGACACCAATGAAACACATTTTTGAACAGCTCTGGGTACAACCAAAGGATGGGTCTGGGAATTGTCAAAAGTGGATGGTGGCTTATCTGTCAGGGTTTCACTGCGCTTTTTCTGGTGGGCAGCATTGCTTTTTCTAAGTGGGCAGCATTGCTTTTTATGCTACCAGCAACGCACAGTGATGTTGTAGGGCTCGGATGCATGGGTGAAAACATCCCACAATATCTGGGGTTACAAAATATTAAATAATGTTTGCTTTCACAACCACCTCTGTAATAGATATAAATTAAATATTTGTCTGCCAGTTACAAGCAATTAAAGAAAGCTTGCCAACTGCATGGCCATAAGTTTTGCCCTTCTGGGATTTTTAAAGGCAAGTAGCACACAAATATAATGCTTAAGTCCTCAATGCAAAAGACATAAAAATATATCAAATACATCTTTGAATAGGCAAACTGCTTTATTTCCCTTATGCAATGTTGTATGTATATCTATTACAGACATTGATGTATAGGCACATGTTATTTAATAGTTTGTAACTCCAAACATCTATTGCAGAAGTTAATGTATAGATTTTAGGATGTACCTTACTTACTAACAATCTCATGAACAAGTCATGAGTATCAAATTAGAAGAAGTACTCCATGTTAGTTTCTAAATTTAATAAAACAACTTATCTCAATTTATTGAATCTTGGTGTTTCAATGAAGTGTCTCATAGAGAAACCTACAAAGATCAAAACATTGATGAAAGCCTTTGATTGGGTGAATAACAATGCAGTGATTATGAATTCAAAGATATAGAATCAAGTAGTATCCATGTGGAAATGGCTACCTGATCTTGAACCATATTTAATAAAGTATCCGTCTAGGAAATTCCGAAATAGCGTGATGAGATTTAGGTTCAATGTTTTAAATACAAATGAAATCTGCCACGTAAGAAAATTAAGCATTGTGTACAAGAATTCATGTAGATTTTGTGAAAAACCAGAGGCTGTGGAAACATTAGGTCACTTGTTGCTAGTATGCCCTAGGTTGGCGAACGAAAGACTTGTCTACTTCTCTGAATTTGTATCTGATACATCCTATGTATTTAGGGAATAATTGTGGTTTGAAATGCTGCATGGGACAAATACAGCACTGAAGTGCAAAGTGATAGACTTTTTGACAATCATTTGCAAAGTGACGTGACCAAAGATCCCGCATGTAAAGCCAGAGTTTGAAAGAGACACGAAAGTTTGGAACTAGTTGTTTTAAAGATCGTCAGAATATTAAGGATTTAAGTGACTTCCAGATTGTCTAGTGAAGATCAAGGTTACTCAGAAGATTGTGATCCTAAATAAGGATATGAGATACATGATTTTAACATTGAAACTTATGAAATGTACTCGTGGTCTAATGAGTGATAAATTGTTATGCTGATTTGTAAGTTTGTTTTTACAAGTTTTTTATGAGTTTTGTATAATCATTGATTTGTAAAGGTTTGAATAAACCAAATACAATATAAAAAAAACAACTTATCTCCATTTAAAGTACTTATTATAATTTAGTTTCCCTTTGGCGTGCCAGCATAGGGTTGAACTTCTATTGCACCTACTAGCTTGTTTGTAGCATTTTTGGTTGTATGCTACTCATCTGACAGTATCAGATCAATTTTCCTAAACATAATTTTCACACACATTTGCAGCGTACTGGTCCAAACAACTGCTCCAAGCTTACGTACTTTGGCATATATTTAGTCCACAGCATCTGGCAGAGATATAGGTTTATACTTAGTAGGCAAATCTCTGTAACAATGACCCCAGGACAGTAGAATTACTAACAAATGCATTAAACAAGTGATAAAAAAAGATTTCCATATTTCTATATCCTCGCTGAAGATATCAACAGGAATTTTGTCCAAGCCTTGGACCGTCCCTATTTTCTGGGATTGGATTGCTAGTTCAATCTCATCTAGGCTAAAGTGCATGTGCTCAGTGAAAACTGTTACAACGGGAGGGGAACACATACTGCTAGTATCTATATCTGAAGGGGTGGCTTCATATCATTTTTGAAACTGGCAATACCACCTATCCTCCGTTTCAAAAACAATATGGTCCAAGTTCCCCCACAATAAAACATTCCATAGGCAACAGTATTATTTTCTCTGAGAGCATCTAGCAGAAGACGTCATCTATCCAAATATTTCCACAGCCATAATTAGTTGTATCCTTAAAACCCATAACTGGATCTACTTTTACTTTGCGACAGTCCTTATTGAACCAGTGGGAGTATTGGGTAGAAAACCTATCCACATTAGAGTAGGGTTTGGTTACCAGCAGAAAAAGTAGTGAGACGACATTCTTGAAGTGGATCGACATCTCCATACTGGAGTGATGAAAATCATTAAAAACACACTTTTCAAGTATTGGCAGAATAGTCTGATAAATTAGAGGCCGAATTATAGATAAATGCAGATGCAACCTCTCAGAGCTAGTCTTCTAGTTCCACCAACTTCAATAGACACGCTTCTCGCGGATGCTGGGAGTAGATATTCAATAATAAGTAGTCTATGATCAGTCTTGGTCCTATAACAGACAAAAAAGTTATGGCCAGAACTCCAATTATAAACGACCACCAATATATAATCTATGTGTCAAGGTATGATGGCAGATATATAAGGCGGTAGTGCTGGGGTATCCCCCTTAGTTCTGCCATTACAGGTGCACAATGAAAGATTGAATAGTATTCTTGCACAGTCAAGAGCATGTTTGTGGTTTCTCCGAGGTGTAGTACCTATACATTCTTGGATACCCTGAAAACACAATCTTCCTCAGTCATAACATCTGTTAAATCGACAATGGGTTCCAATTGCATGTTAATGTCAATTGCATATGATGTGTATGCCCCTTACCATTCTGGTAACCAATTCATCTTTCCACGGTCTCAGGAATTCCATGCATAAATTCTGGTCGGGTCTGAAATACATATTTAGCAATAAAATACTTGGACCTATCCCAATTCATAGAAAAATCAACTACATGTCCAAGGATTGAGTAAGGATAACAGTTGGATTGGCATTAAGTGTGGTATTAACCCAGATAATCAGACCCCACTGGGCCTTCCCTTTAATCCTTTCCATGTGGGAATAAAGAAGGTGATGTAACCTGGATATGCAGAGGTTCAACAGCCCACATCTCCTGGCAACAAACTATATTATGATTAAGGCTTCCTGTTTTGTGGTATTTATTTTTCTGCCATTTCCATTTGTATTCATCCATATTTATTTTTGGGGCTTTTTTCTGTATTTATCCACATTTATTTGTCGTCATATAAAAAGATAATTCACAAGCAGTATTTTTCTGCATTTATTCTAATTTAAAAATGCATTCATTAAAGCACACATGCAGCCATATAGGAAAGGAATGTTAGTTCCATTTTCTCCATAACAAACGGTTGCTCCTGTGACTGCTGCTGTCTTAAGATATATGCTGTCAGCAATTTCAAAAACTTTAATGCTATTTTCGTACAACTTTTACACTCTCAATGTTGCCAATCTGCAATTTGATTGGCCTGCAATGTATGAGTGACATCGCCGAGGACCAGACAGACCTGTTTTTCATTTTTTTGCCATTTTTATAAATAAATATAGACATAAAGCAGATTAATTTCTGTCTGCATTTATGTGAAAATAATCGGTAGAAACAGAAAACTGGAAGCCTTAATTATGATTACTAATGAAATCGCACCAGAGATTGCCCATTACATGATTTTTCGGCTGAGCAATATTCCAGGATAGAATGCTGAGCCATAACTGTGTAGGAGGAGACAATTGAAGTTCAGTGCTCTGGGGACACTGGTTGTGGGACTAGTCAGTCTACGCCTTTAAAGCTTTGCTCATTATTTGTACCCTGTTCTGCTCTCATCAACAACCCTGAAGAATCATTATTTGTAAATTGTAATTGGTACATGGGGACAATGTCTATCATTATTGGCTTGTGCATTTCTTTCTTTCCTTATTGTTTCATAGGTAGCAACATTGGGAAGGGACCCTCTCAGTTCTATAGCTGACCCTAGCAGTGGCCATTCTCCTCCAACATGCAATGCCATCTCTAATGCTAGAATAGCAGCCCCTTTTGGTCCATATCTAATGGATACATGTATTAGTCACTGAGTCCATGGGCACAATATTCCCTGGAGAAAGCCTGGGAACCATAACCATATATACATTGGGCCTCATTAGGAGTTAGGTGGCCGCGGAATGAACCGTGTCGGTAAGGGACTGGCACCATTCATTCCGGGCCGCCCTATTACGAGGTCTGCAGCGGGTCCCGCTCTGGAACGCCTGGTCAGACCAGGCATCCTTAGCGGGACCCGCTAGCAGACCAGGATGCTAACAACGGGCCCGTCATTAAAGGGCCCGTTGTTAGCATCCTCCCCATTCCCATTGAGCCCTATGGGGGCTCAAATGAGAATGGGGATGTACCGGGTCTGGGTCCCTTGAAAGGGATTTACCGGGCCCTCCAAGGTCGGAATGGCCCGGTAAGTCTCCTTTTGTATGGGGGTAGCCATTCCGCTAAAAACGGCATGGCTACCACCATACTCTTAATGAGGCCCATTGTTATCTCCAGGGAACCTATTGAAACTTTCAACTGTATCTTGTCTCTTACCACCAGTGACTAGATGGTTATTTTGCTTGTTAGAGTTTCTGTGATCAAGAATTCCCCTCCCCTTCCTCCGGGGGTGGATTGTACCTTTAACATTGTTGTGAAGTGGAAGTTAAGAGGAGGCCCCCCTTTAGTCAAGGCATTACAAGCCTTAGATGGACCTTTTGTCTTTCAAAGGCACAAGTCAGGTAGGGACACCATCTGGCTTCACGCACCACTGCTAAATAGGCTTTTCCTTACACTCTGGTTCTGTCTTGGTAAATGCATCTGTATTGAGCCCTATCTGGAAAAGGCCCTCTTAAAGAGAATATCCATTAGCTACTTCTATTTGGAGCCTCAATCTGCTTTTTTTCCCTGTCAAACGCTTTCTTTCCTGCTTTCCATAAACTCTTTCTTTTCATGTGTTTAAGTGTAAATATCCACAAACTCCACCCATGCAGCATCATTTGGATTAGTCATGGCCTGTGACAGTTTCCCTTCACTTACTCACAACCACTAACTTCCTCCTCTTTACCTCTTCTGCCCCAATGTATGTTCTGTCTCACTGTGTTAGCTATTGGGTAGCCCTACCCTCAGGAAATGGACTTGAATATTTACTTTTATTATAACTCCGGTATGGACCTTTGCCATTAATAAGAATTATGCATTCAGATTTGCAAACATATACTGAATCCAAAGATATCCCTTATTTCTTTATGACTGCATGCATACAAGGATTATATGAATTTATCATTTTTGCATGTGATCCTCCATGTTCTGCTGAATTCAGATTTTATTTTTCAAATCAGACAAACAGTTCTAAAGTTAAAGCCGAAAATGATTTCCCATTGTCACTTTAACAAAGATCAGCTGTCATCGTGTCATTCTATCTGAATTGATTTGGTTGTGCGCCTGCCCCTTCTAGCAATAGCAATATCTGCTTTCTTCATTAACAAACTATTTGAATAGACTGCTTTAATGAAAGTCTTAAACAGGCAATAAGGCCTTTAATGAAGCCTTATTACTAAGTTCAGAGGTTAAGGTCTGTGTAGACATCTGCTTATTTGAAGTCACCATTACGAACCGACAATTAAGTCATCAAGCTGGAAGTGTGGCCTTCCAGATAAGTTTGCAAAAATAAGTCCATGGCAACCCTGGTTTTCCAAATTTTTTTGGACTTCTTTCCTTATTTTGAAAACAGGCTTTTGTTGTTGGTAAATTTAGGTAAGGTAAAGTGGTCTTATATAGCACCTTTCTCCCAATAATGTTGGCATTGCTGCATGTGGATCTATAATAATAGAGGTTGGGGCCTTGTGGTAGCTGAATAGTGGGAAAGGCGAGGAGCAGAAAGGCTGCTGGTTAGTGCAGATTAGAAGCATCCATTACCTGAGTGCTGAGTATGGATTGTACTCTGTTTCCATGGGTAGACCTACTCCAGAGTATATTAGGCATAAGAGACAGAGTTAAAAAGATAATAGTGTATGCATTGGATTGGTGTGAGGTATTGATTGAGCCGGAGTAGTATATGAACCGGGGAAATCTGTGTAAAATTGAACATTTAAGCACCTGCACAAGTTGAGGTGTGTTGGGTGACTGATAAGAATTAATAGACTAGACAGAATTACTTAATGTATAGTCAGTTTGTTTCATCTGAAGATCATTTACTTGGATCAAACTGATGGATAATGTATCCATGGATTCCTGGTTTAAAGAAAGGCAACACAAACTAAGTTTGAATACAAACTAAGAGGGCAATTTTGATGTTATATGTAAAGGAAAATGTTCGATTTGGTTCATTTTTACTGCTAATGGCAATTCAGTAAAGTGAAGACATGTCCACAGATTTAACCTGATTAATCAGAGGATTTTGAATACACATTCTCTCCATTGCTTCATTATAGAATAGTATGCTGCAAATTGCACAGTTTATTTTATTCTCCTTTCACATGGCATCAGCAATACAGAAGCTCATTTGGATTAGCTAATTTTATTTTGAGTAAAGTATTTGGTCTTGTTATATTTAACATTAAGTACAGGATATTCTAGTGTGAAATATTCAATCAGATAATGTCTTACATCTATATAAGACGACTTTACAATGCATCATATTGGGTAGGAAGAAAGAGGTGGACTGTCTCAATGCAGCCTACAATGTAACAAAGTCAAAATAAAGGTAAGAGGTCCAAACACGAAGCCAATATGTGGACAATCATAAATACCCTGAATAAATAGTGACTAGTCAGCACGAGAGGGAGCAGTAACAATCATTGTACTGCGTTCTCTGTTTAACTGTTAAAAGTATGTACTGTGATAAACTTTAAGCACTAGTCTCCATCACTTAGAGTGTAGCAACCCATTCAGTGGGACAATTGAGGAGTTCTAGATCGATTTGTAGGTGCCATTGAATGATTATTTCATTACCCTGGCACCCCGGAGATGCATCCTGCATGCTGCAGAATGACTCATCCAAGGGCTCCGCAAATTCTATCACATCACCCCGACCGTCATCGAACTACACTGGCTCCCGCTACAAACCTGTATCATCTTCAAATCCTGCTTCATTATCCACAAGGCTGTCACCCTGAATCCCCAAGCTACATCACTGAGAAACTCAGCATCCCTGCAGGTCTTTTCGATCCACCATAAGTAAGGACATGCTTAGACTTGAACTTCGCTCGTGCTGGAAGTAAAGAACCAAAAGACAGGCTTTCAGACTCTGCGTCAAGACTATGGACCCTACTCAACATCAACATCAGACTCACCCCCTCACTTCTACAGTTCATGAAGGAGCTCAAGAACTGCCTCTTCAAGGAATGACTCCTCCCTAATACCTAGTTCCACACACCCTCCACTCATCCCCACCATAACTGAGACTGGGTGAACTGATCCCCACTGTTGTCTACCCTGATTGCTTTTAGATACCTTGCTGACAAAATTCCCATATTCCCCCTACCCTGTTAGCTCTGCAACCCTTGTTTCTTTGCTTCCCTCACCATGTTCTTCCCCAATGATTTTAAAGTGCTCTGTTGATTGCTGAAGCTAGGTCCACACTCAATAAATACCCTAATAATAATAATAATAATAATAATAATAATGATAATAATAATAATAATAATAATAATGAAAGGGTATTGGAGCCACCTACCACCAAATTGCTTTGCTAATTACCAGCTGAAAGATCAACTGCAAAACACTAGCTGTTGCCTTTCAACAATATTTAACAAATAAAACCCTCTGACCTACAGGTGAAATGTAAAGTATCTTCCATTAATGGAGTACCTTCCTAATTATCTCCAACATCCTTAAAACCCTTAGTAAGCTACTTTAACAGCTTAAACATGGCATTAATTACTCTCTGAAATAGGGCACCCACAATTCTAGCAGGTGCTTTGAGGGTTTGCCAATCCACATGCTGTGCAGCAGATAATGTTAGTATAGGACATGGGAACCCATGTCCTGCACAGTTCAACATTAAACAATTATGCCAATGATACCATCATGGATCAAGCATTCTTAATGTTGCTGCCTATCTTTGGCACTATCTTGCCCAAACTGGCAGACCTGACAACAAGTTCCCTGGGCACCCCAACTCCACCTTGTCCACTTACTCAGAGTCACTCTGCAACTTTGTGAATTAAACCAGACCTCACAAGAATCAACCCCTATATATATGCTCTCTTTTCTCCTACCCCTAACACTGCACACTCTGAGCAACTCACCATCCAGCTGATGTCTCCACAGCTGCTGACATCTTCTGTGCAAGCTCATGGAGGCTGCTCAGTATCCCTGACCTTAGCTACTCTCTCCCCTTCCACACCAATGTAATACAAGTGCTAGCCCCCATGGCTCTCACTGTGAAATGTTTTCAAAACCTATACAAGCCCCTCTGCCCAACACAACAATAAAATAATTTTCCCTACATCCATGAATGCTTAATCTGCCAGGAAACGTTCCTCATATTCAACATCCAGCAGAAATGATTCCTATTTAAAGCTAACGATCACGCTTCGATTGAGGAGCTCTCTGTCAATTGAATCCCTTGCCTGTGCTTTCTTTATAGGCTAGGCTCTGTGACCCAAAGTAACCTCGTTTAAGTTTATCTTTCTTTTAATTTACACAAGCCCCACATTTGGGTGGCTGTGCTGTAGGGAAGGAGATGTTGGACTGCACTGGAGAGTGGCCAGTCAAAAACAATAATGATGTGCTCCCCCGCTGCAGGATGGTGCCAGCCCTCCAGTGGTCCACGAAGTGGTCTGCATGAACTGCATGAGGAATAAGCACTGCTGAATTGACCAAAGCCATACCTTTGCTTCCCACCTGACATTCATCGCTCAGCAAACAGTGGAAATATGCCAATCTATAATAGCACAGGAGGATTCTTTGCCCTCTCATCCATGGAGACACGTTGGCCAAGCAAGTATACAGCCAGACACTGCCTGATCCAATATTAGAACTTGAACTTGAAACTGTTCAGTACCAAGAGGCCACTTGTGATGCATTGTAGGATGTTTTAATCAAGCAACATCTAATTCAGAGGAACTTTCCCCGACCCCAAACCAGGCATGCACAAATGTCCTTTATTTATGAATTTGGGGCCCCCAATTTAATAACATGGATTCCTTAGAGCTTCCCTCCCATTTCAGGACAAGAAACAGAGAGGGTTGCACAGAAGGTCTATTTATTGACAACATTGAAATAATGTAATAAGATTAAAGATAAACAAATGTATTCTTCAAAAAAGGGCAATGATGAAAAATAATTAAGACACTTGCCACTTCAGTTTTCAATGCTACAGTTCTAGAAATAGAGACTTTAGTTACACACACTCTACCATAGATATCTATGCACCTTTATTCATCCTGAGCGTGCATGCACCATGAAAAGAATGCATGAGTTTTCAAGATGAATCTTTCATTTATTAATGCAAATTAACTCAAATGATCCCTTCCTATCCAATTCTCGTTACTTCCCCTTTATTAAAAATAGATACCACCACCACTAACACTATAGACAGGTCAGAATTTCAACAGCATTTTAGACTTAATTGAAACAGACCACTAGACCTTCATGTATGTAGGTGTCTTATAGAAAGGAAACATGTTCAATGTGTACATAGGCTAGATTCCCTTCAGTGATGTTTCTATTTAATTTTCATGTAAAAGCGTACCTTTCTCATTTTCAATGGGAAACTTTAAACAGCAAGAGAATGTGTAGTGAATAATCACCATTCACACTGTGAGATGGTCATTGCTCTTCTGTGTTTGTGCAATTCACAGATATGGAGTCAGGGATCTCACTATATATAGACCATATGTACTATTTCATTGATCTATAATTCCAGTAGCACACAAGATTAAGAAATATTTACTTGTTTCCCAGGATATACAGTCAGTTTCTATTATTACCCCCACCCCTCATACTTAGAAATAAAAGGGCCAAGATTTAATTGTATTCACTTTATAGTATCACTCTCCTCAGGATGGTTTCCCCTTTGGATCACACTCACATATGCATTTATTTAGGGCTGGTTCAATTCTCCCCATCTAGGAAAAGGTGGGCATCATTCAACAAGATTGGACCAGCATTCCTCCACAGACTGTCTGCTATTTCTTCCACTGAAGAAGGCCTGAGGACTTAACTCCTGCAAGGCCTCACTTACAGTCTCTGCTGATAATCCATCAATGGGTCCAAAAGGAGAGCAATCTATTCCTTCTCCTTCCTGTTGTTGTCAGTTCTTCTTTCCCTCCATCAGTCAGTGAGTGAGCAAGTGAGTCTCTCAGTGTCTGTCAGTGAGCGTGTGTTGAATCTTAAATAGAACAGAAACCCCACCCTTTTGAGATGTGTATATTTTCCCCAATCTAATGGTCAATGTTATGTGATTGGACAGTGTTCCACTCCACAGTGATTGGGCATAACAACGAAGGAGGCAGTCTGATGGGAGTAACTTCTATACCCAGTTTCCCTCCCATTTAATGTGATGTCATATGAGGGAATTATTGCATTAAGTATTGATACAGCCTAAATCTGTAATTTCCACACATATGATGGCTTTACTAATTTGCTCACCAGATTCCTCTCTCTGGCATGAATCAATTGATTCAATTTGTATCATGAAGGACCAATGGTTAATTACTTACAGACTTTGGCTTATAACATATTGATACTTTACTGTACAAATCATTTGCCCATCTCCTGAAAGGGACAGGCTCATCCCTGCAGACGCTATGACATATGACACACTAGCATGTGCTATTTATTTTGACAAAATGACAATTCACCTAATTTGAATACACGAAAAAGGACCTCACACACATTTCTTTTTTTCTACCGTCCTGAACATTGCAAAAGAAAAATTAACTGTATACGAGTTTCTGTTCAAGAGTTATGGGTGAAATAGGGAATCCTACTGTAAAAAAAAATATTAAATAGCATCTGCAGTTAGGTCTGTCACTAACAGAGCATCTGGAGTCTTTAGATCTTTAGCTGTTAGTTCATGGCTAATCGTCACGACCCAGAGTCCTAGCAGTGATAAGGTCTTTGATGTTTGGTTCTTCAGGGTCTTATGACTTTTGTCGCTGCCCCCCTTGGGCAGTTACCCTGTCTGTAGATTTTACAGATGAACCTTTGTTTTTCCAGGTATTTTTCTTTTTCTGCCTTCATGAGGGCAGGCAGATGGAAGGACAGATTAGGCACCATAGAGCGGCTGAACCCCCATTAATTGTTCCTTGTCTAAAGCCCACCATACACATGCTACCCATAAACACCAGCTTAGGATATATAGTCAGGTCCAATTGGTATCTTTATGACCCTAACCTCCACCAGTTCATCTCTGTGAGAAAGCATGGTATCTTTTTTCACATCTCATTTTGGGGGAGGTGACATGGGCAGAACACAAATGTCAGAGTTCATTTCTGTGTTCCCATTTACACTATTAGCTTTTAAAATTCCTGTTGCCCTTGATTTTCAAATTTTCCCAAAAAACACAGCAGCATAAAATGCGTGGGAGTGGCGTTAAAAGTGGTCCGCAGTGGTACTGGCCACATAGGGAATTTTGAGGATTCTTTCTATTTCTGCCTTGGAGGCTAGCTCACTTTATCTTTGGGACTGCAAGGAGGTTTAAAAACCCCATGCCACGTGGCATGGGAAGTGGCATTAGAAGTGGTGTACTGTGGTACTGGCTACATATGGAATTTGGAGCATTATTTCTGTTCTACCTTGTAGGCGAGCTCACTTTACTTTTGTGACTGCAAACCCCATTGTCGTACGGAAAGTGCCATTAGAAGTGGTCCACAGTGTTCAGCTGGAGGTCGGCTGTATCAGGTATTGTGACTGCAGTACGCTCTAAAGGAGAAGGGAAAACCATATAACTGTAATACAAGTAAGTGGCAGGAACTTTTCTCAACTTCCTTTATTATGCTCCCAATGTGCAAAAAAGTACCAATTGAGAAGCATGGTACAAACAGCTTGTAATAAGCCTTTCCGCCAGCAAATTCAATAATCTATTTACGTGTTGTGCGTGATTGATTGTTGTTATCGAGAGGCTGCTGCTGTTTGTGAATGAAATAATATTGTTTTTTCACTTTGTGCTTTTATGAAGTACAGATTTACTGCTTGTTACATTTAAATTGTGTAAAAACTGCTGTTTGACCATTTCGCGAGCATTGAAATTTAGTTTTCAGGCATTCTGTCTGATTTTGAAATTGCTTGCAGCAAGTAGTCCCCTTGAACTGCATTTCCCAGAGTCTCTGGTGACTCTGAAGCTCTATTGGTGGTGTGTGAACAGAGCCAGTTTTCACTGGTTATCGTCCGGGCCAGAAACTTTTCTGTAAGGTAAGCGTCTTTGACACTATGCATTACCCAAGTCTTGTTCCTGTTGCCTCTGCCTGGGGGATACTTTACTATGCACTACACCATGAAAAAAACAAAGAAAACATTAATATTAGAAAAATACTTAAATCTTGCACTGTGCCCGAATGCGGATATTGCTAATGAAATGAGGCATGCAGTCACAACAGAGGCTTTGTGGACATCTTGCCCTCGCTTATTCTTCCACATGATAATTTTACTTCTGTAACTGGTACACCAGACCAATATAGTGAAGGAACACTTATACTTCCTATTGTGCCACGCCACTGTTCCAGCTATGCAGGGACATTAATAATTTCTGTCACCTCCCCGTTGGACATCTCAGAGGTGCCGAGCCACCTAGGCTGCTCTCATTCCTTTGAACAAGTTAAGGTTGCTACCAAACCTGTAGACAATACCAACTATACCCAATATCCACCTATTTCTGACAGCTTCCTTGATGGTGACATTATATGTACTAAGATTGCCTTCCTTAATGACCCTGCTGGTTTACTGGATACCACACATAAAGATACATCTAAGAAATCCCTCAGATGCATGTTACTGAATACACTGTCACTGATTAAACTCTCTACGGAGTTTGCTGATTATATTAGGAATCATAACATCGATATTTTTGCTATTACAGAGTCCTGGCTGAATGCTGCAGTAGACCCGGCACATATTAAGAGTTGATCGTCTCCTCTGAAAAGGAGCGGGAGTGGCCCTAATTTTTCACTCCTCTATTAATATTAAAGTCAAAGATATAAATATCCCAGATTGCGAAGCAGTACCAGCTAAATAGGTAATATCTTTATGATCTATCACCCACCTAACAATATGCCTGATTTTCTGTACCCAGTTATTTTACTTAATCTCACCATCTCTTAAATCCCATTCCAAAATTATCATTATGGGGGACCTCAATCTAGGTCTTGACATCCTCTCTTACCCGCTGGCCAAAGCCATCAAGACTACCATGGAGGATCTTGGTTTTCTCCAGCACACCAAGCAAGCCACCTACATTAAGGGTAGGATTTTGGACGGCATCATACAATGTTGAAATTGATGATATTGATGTAGAACTATTCTCATGGTCGGATCACAGTCTTAACCAATTTCATCTTCCCAGGATAAGGCCACTCAAGAAAACTAAAAGTCCACCACTAAAACTGACATGTTGCACTCTTTGCAATGTCACCCCCACCTCCATTATGCCTTTCTTTGTCCCTATCCTGGATAAACTATAAACATATGACTCAGCAACTAAGCTTGCTGTGGCTTACTAAGGTATGATGTCTGATGCTGCGAATAGTCTGGCACCTGCGAAAAAGACACTGGTGAAAACTCACCTTCAAAAATCTGGTATTCACATGAAATCCAGAAATTAAAACATAGTAAAAACAGAGCAGTAGGTCTATTGAAGAAGACCGAGTCAACTGAAAACAAAACAAACTATGCTTGGGTCATCAAGGCACACAAAATGGCCATCTGTAATGCAAAAATAACCTCTTATGACATAAGAATCAAATCAGGCACAATCCAACACCAAGGAATTATTCAGAATTCTGAGATAGCTCGAAGATCCCCAACCACCAGTTTCCACAATTATCAAAGATTCCAATTGGTGTACGTCCATCCAGGACTTAATGTTACACAAGTGACATCTCTAGCCTAAGCATCTTGGATGGATCGATCCCTACTAGGAGGTATGTGAGTCCTGTCACGTCACAACCTCTGTTCAAATTTAGGGAAATTTCTGAAGCGAAAATCGTTGCTTTGCTTAAAAGAATCAAACCTACTAATACTAGGAGTGATGTTTGTCTGGTATACATCATTAAAGCTTGCACTATGCCTGTCACCCCTCTAATAACAAAATGTGTTAAATACTCCTTTCAGGAGAGCCATGTCCCTCCAGATATCAAACAGGCTTGGATCTCCCATTTAAAAAAAGAATCTATGCTGGATCCAAACGTTGCACCAATTATCGCTCCATTACTAACACACCATTCCTTTTGAAGATTCTGGATAGATCCGCCCATGTACAGATCCAGTTCTTAAGCCACTACAACATCCTAGGTCCAAAGCAATCAGCACAGAGTCCACTCTATTGGACCTCAAAGCTAACATCATGCAACACTGTGAAAAAGGAAAAACCGCTCTCCTAATGCTTTTGAACCTGGCAGCAGCTTTTGACCTAGTAGAACATTATGTTCTTATAGCTAGACATAAAGAATGTGCCTCTTTCTCCAATGAGGCTTCCAGATGGGTCCACTTGTTTTTGACAAATCGGACAGCCAGAGTAAATTGTGAGGATGCCATGACCGATGGTTTCATAATATCATGTGGAGTGCCTCAGGGGTATTTGTGTGTCCTCCATTTTATTTAACTGGCAGACCTCAACATTCTCTTTTACCCTCACTCCTGCCCCTTGCTCCCTGAAATCTGTGGCGGGTCCAGTAGCCCACTGGCAGGCGTCAACCTTCTCCACCTATATCCCAATACCTCCCCCACTTTGTACCCACGACTAATGGCTTGTCCACTGTCATGAAATAACCTTCACCCCTGCTGACTCTATGTTTGTACAGTAGTCATTTCTTGTTTCAACTAATGTACAACACCATGACACTATGGATAGTATTCTGATTCCTGTGCTGCGTATCATTTACCATACTGTGCTGCACATGTTGTTGTTCCTGCAATAAAACATTTTTTCTGCATTTTTGGGGGCTTTATGTTGCCTTATTTACTGGATTAAAGGAAAAGAATATGTGGTGACATACATTCATTAAGTGTATGTACTTATAATTTCATTTATTGGTTATAATGCTACAAGCAAAAGCATCACTTCAGCAAAAGAATTGGGAACACACACATTCCGTACTAGCAACAAATGCATAGGTGATAACACATGGAAAAATAGGAGGGGGATACAGGTCATTCAAATATTGGTTGCAACCCCATTTCACTCCACTACAAAGGGAGCACCTTCCTAATAGGATTTATTTTCCCTGCACTGGTATTTAGGTTAAGGACTCCTAGAATTTTTACAGTAAGTATTATCACTAGTGGGCTTTATGTCATACAGTGTCCCACAGCTGCATCTCTGTTTTTGCCATTAGAAGACTACATGCCCCAGATTGAATGGAGCCTACTGGTATGTACTGCACAAAACAAATGCATCCTGAGCATGATTGCTCCACTGTTCCATGACCCATTACACCACTTATTCATACCAGATTGAGTGCTGTGTGCAAAGCCCTACTGTACAGTTAGCTGGCCAACATGCAGTCTCAAGGTGAACTGCTGCTGTAGTCATGGACAGAAATTAACCCAAAAAGATACAAATCCCCATTATTCCAAGACACAAAAAGACACAAGGCAGTGCCCCAAATCTGCATTACCAAACAACACACAATGATCCATAATGCACAGAATGGTGCCTGCCAATGGCTGAGGATAATTGGAAACATTTAGTGGAGAGGGATTGGCCTGGTTCTTGAGTTTCAATTCAACTAAATAACCCCAACCCACATTTTACCAAGTGAATCACTCAGGTTGTAATGTACTAAGCAAGTTGTAGGGGAATACACCAAGGATTACACACACTGAACACCTTGATAGATGGAAGGGCTACCTCCAACTCCTATGTCAGCTGACAGAACCCTTGCACCAAGGTACATAAATACATCAACTCTGACTGCAGATTGCCTACATTATTTGTTATTTTCTCCATTAGTCAAAGGATAAACAACAAAAACCACCAAGATTATATTGAATTAATCTTCCTCTTTTACTGTGCATCAGTGCTACGATGTAACATGCTAGAAATGTTTCACTTTACAAAACCAGCGACATAGCAAGCTAGATCTAACAAGTTTATGCTGGATGCCTGAGGCTGTGGATCAGGCACATCTTAAAGTAGGTCTTCACCTATAAGAAAGCATGACCTACTTTACAGAGACCGTGAGATGGACCAACCTCCCTCATTTGTGATTTTTACCATGTCACCAGCAAGGGCTCTCCCAGCCAGACAGTTAGTGCTTACACTGATTTACAGGCCCCTCACTCCCCCGGTCTAAATATTGCACTTTTGTGATCAGCTACAATGTTATTTACATAGTTTGTTTTCTTCTTCACGATTGTGTTTTTGATTGTGGTAATACAAACCCTACTACTGTTGTGCTCAGACTTTCTATGTTCTTGCCACTTCTACCTTCACCTCCTACCACTCCTTTCTCTCTTGTGCATGTGGTGCATTACAAAACACCAATAAATAGCTCCATATGTCTTGCTACTGCCTAGACACCTCTGTTCCAGAGTATTAAGTCAACTGGTCACTCAAAGCATCAAGACAGCTAGAAAAGATGGATATACATCCTATACGGAAAGGCCACGCATGGGGCATCCCACTCACATGTGGTAGCAACCCTTATTGCACCCCACTAACAGACAAGATCAACCCCTATGGCACCATGCTTCCAGGCACCATAAATAACCTAATTGTCTTACTACCAAACATCAGCAATCTACTCCTGCTACATAGCAAAACCAAATTCCCATTTCACAGCACAGGTTTTCTACAGACACTGTACAAAGTGAGCCATATTACCTGAAGTGTCCATTAACCCTACTCAGAGCTTTGAGTGTTGGTCTTTGCGAAGGAAGTCCCTGAGGAGAGGAACAATAGTGGAATAGGGACCTTCATCTTGGATAAGTATAAGGGTGACTAAGGAGTCAGACAAGGAGATGGCATGTTCTGGGTTATAGACTGTTATTTAAAAACCATAAAAAATAACTATCCCTTTCTATATGAGGGATTTCCCTGCCTCAACTTAGGAAAATAAGGAAATGTCAGAATGTCTGTCAAATAATAATCCGTCCTTATCCAAAACCCTGTTTCTATCCCTTACACTTAAACCTAAGAAGTTCTAAATAACATAAAGTTCTTCCACCAGAAGAAGGCATCCCTTCTCCTGGCAAAGCTCTGAAATTTCAAAGCAAAAAGAAAAGGTCTCTCACCAGTAGGATGATTCCCTTCTCCTGGTGGCTGGTGTCTCTAAGGTTCAGGAGAATGCCTCCCTTCTCCTGGTTTCTCTCCTCTTGTCAAAGAGCTGTATCCGTAAATCTTGTAGCTCCTGCCGAGCATTCTTCACTAGGCCCCCAAAGGCTTCCTTGCTCCGTCCTTCTCTCCAAATGTCTTCTTGGCAGGGGAATACTATTCCCTATGATCAGTTCCCTTGAGATTTGGTTAGTGATCTTTTGGTTACAACTGTGAAGACGAGATACTCCTCTGATGCGTTCTTTGTGCTCTTGTTTGGAGCTTTGGTAAGTGTCAGTGGGAAAGAGGCAAACAAGGGACATAAGCAGTCAGCTTCCCTCCTTTTTGGATTAGGCACGGGTAACCCGTAAAAGATTAGGACCACCTCAGAGACTGCATAGTTAAAGTAAAGGTAAAGCCTGAATAGGAGTAGCAGAAGAGTTGTCGGCCTCTTAGAGACAGGGGGCAGCCTCCTATTGAGCATAAAGAAGAAGCAACTGGGTGAGGGATTATAAAAGAAAGGAATAGCTTGCAGCCAGTGTGGTGTGCCATTCCTATCAAGAAGGCAAGATTTTCAGATAAATGTAATTGGTGGTTGCAATTTTCAGACTGCTACCCTTAGCTAATAATAAAATAAGTTTGTTTTCATTAAAGGCAATCATTGAAAGGAATAGCCTGCTGTTCTATGGGAAGATACAGCGAGCACCGCGCCCAAAAATACTCGAAATAATCAAGAAGGAAATGGAGGGATGTAAAAACATGATGTTAACCAACTGGGCAAACAAGAAAAAAAACTCCTAGACACAATCTGAAGTTTAGAGGAAGAACTGGAGCGCAATCCATCTAAAGTAAAGCAGAGACTAAAAGTATGGGACAGGATACAGTATCTTGAAACAGCGTCAAAGAATAAACTAACTGCTATACCACCAAACACACAAAAAGTAAATCAAGTGACGAAATAATTGCCAAAATTCCCTGACAGAACACTGCGCTCCACATTCCTAAAAGCCCTTCTGAATGTCTTGAAAACAAACAAGATCTTGGCAATTTCGGGGATTATTGACTTTCAATTCCTGCCGTTATTGTAAAAATAAGGATCAGATAGAAACAATCAGACACCTTCTCGTGTCGTGCTCTGGCACAACCAAACCAAGAGCCATTTGTTTGAGACATCATTTGCAGGCTGCGCATATCCATGAGGAGGAAGTTTGGTGGCCTATAATGATAAATGGCAATACTACATCTCTCGTCATAGCTGCAGCCCGGATTCTTCAAAGCCTTGTTCTGGAACAGGAAACAGGCGAAAAACCCCACATTGGAGTGGACTAAGAACAACGCTTCTCATTATATACATTTTTCTTTCGAAACCAACATCATTGAATTTTAATCAAACAGATAGTGGAGGAGAAAAACCCCCTCTTTAAATGGAACTTGAGGATGATCAGGATTCTTGTAAAAATTGCCAAAGATACAATTAAATTCAAGTAAAGACTTTGAATTGGTCTTTTGAAAGCATGAGCATACATTTATAACTCACAAGAAACTGCCTTACTATTAATTATTTGAGATCTTGTCTGGCAGGCCATTGACAGTTTATTATCTAACATAAATCCTATTTAGCACCGTTTGTGACACCAATAACCTGTTTACACAACCAATAAGATGAGGTTTAAACAATATTGAAGCAAATAATATTTGTGATCCTGATACCAGTATGAAATATTTGAGGAGCGCTGGGCATGTCTCAGACCTGAGCAAATAACCCTTGATAAGGCTTATAGTGCATATTAAGCTAAGACACTAATGGCAAGAGAAGGGCCACAAATTACAGTGTAATCTATAGATAATGTAATCTATTAAATTATTTCACTGCATACTCCAAGGATATTAATGTGGGTGTAGAAGAAAAGGGGTGTTGACATGATTGAATACACCTTGTATGACACGGTTAACACTTAAATGCTACCTCTATATTTTGCATTTATCCTAGACTAGATACAATGCTGGACTGAATGACAGAATCTGAAATCAAAGCTCAGCAACAACCCTCAAATAATAATTATCCTTACACTAAAAGACGTTAAACCTCTACTCTATAGGGTCCAGTGAAACAGTTAGAGTACTGGGTCCAGCACAGGAACATTTGCATTTGTGCAATGCTAGTAAAGCAATATAATCCTCCATAGGTTAGGTAGAGGAAAACCTTGGGAGAGGATCTTTCCAGTAACATAATATAGCTTTATAGACCTTCAGCGAGGGCCATACTGGGAGATATAGGTCCTGAAGGCTGAGTTAAAGGCACACGCATAGCAAGGGTCTTTAACAAAGTATGGGGAGCCCATAGCACCTGGTATGGCCAGAGATGTGGGTCTATAAAGCTATAAGAACACCCTCAGTATTTCCTAAAAATAGAAAAAATACAAATGAGTCATACTTGCTGCAGAAATACATTCTTATTGGGAAAAGGGTTAGAGGATGAAAAGGGTAGTATTGTAAAGAATAACATATATTTAGGTTGAAGTGTGCCATGCCATGGACATTCAGGGTGCAGTTTTTTTAATTGCCCATGTGGAAAAAAAAACGGGACTCCAGTGTTGTTTACATTCATGGTTGAGGTGGTAGCAAGATAATCTTGGAGAGAGGATGTGTTTGGAAATTCATCTTGTATAGGTTTTTCAGTTGGTTTGTCTGCCTTCTGTGGAACTGCATCAATGAGCGGTGCTGTGGTAGAAAGAGGTTGAATTTCTTCTATGTTTTCATTGAGCCACTGGTCTAGGCTCTGATTTCCAAGGAGGTTGAACGATATCGGTGTCATTTTAGTACTTAGTAGCTCATACACAGTGTCTATGTACAAGAGTAGAAATAAATCTGCTGGCATTTTACTGGTTGTGTTTTTTTGTAGGGATGGGAGATGTCATTAGAAGTTTAATGAGGCAGGAGCATGTTAATGGTACTGCAGGTGTTAGTAGGCAGGAGGACACAGGGGAATGCAAGATAGTTGGTACCATGTAAACATTTAAAAATCATACTTGGGAACATTTACAAATAAAAACCTACTTTTATAGATGTTTCTGTGGTACGGCATTACATAGAGAACCATCTGGGAGTGCCAGCAATCATTTCTGTGGAGGTGAGACATTCTTCTTAGATGAAGGCAGACGAAAACATCTGTGAGAGCCAAACCACTGGTCAATAGAAAGCATACAAAGTTCATATGAGATAGAATGAACAAGTCTCTAGAGTCCAGAAGGAGCAACAGCACCCTGCATAATTAAATCAAACAGCAGTAAATGGAAGGCTGAAATTGACAAATTTGTAGTCCACTCACACGTGACTCAGAAGTCGAAAACAAAGACTATTCATAAGAGCCGTAAGCTAAGATAGTGATGTGCTCACACTCCCTTGAATGTTCCATGTAAGTGAGCAGCAACAAGATCAAACTACAAACGGGAGACTTTGCCTTGTGGCTTTCCGATGAGAGATGATGGACTCATTGGGAAATAGGGAGTAGTGCGATGGGATTCAAACACCTACGTTTTGTTTCATGTACGTGCTGCTAAGGAAACGAAAGTCCAAAGTTGGGATAGTACAGCAACCAATCAGTGGGTTTGGGGGACAACCTAACACATAACATTGCAAGAGCCAATCCCCTGATGTTTGTTCACTATAATCAGTACTGCATGCATTTACAGGTATTTCAAGGCATGCCCTAAATACAAGGGTTAGCCAATTAAGCACTAACCCTTAAATATTTTATATGTAGACATATTCCCTTAACCAATCCCTCCCCTCAAAAGGTTTTGTATTTTGCCATGTAGTATGACATCATAGATGACGTACATTGGGGTATAAGACCTCCGCGTAATCAAGCCTAGGTGTGAGTGTGCATGCATCAGCCCGATGTTTGTCGGATTACTATGAAATGATTGAGAAATGAAATACCTAATGAGAAATGATAGATTCTGCATGTCCATGTAATAATAATTAATAATAACTTTTTATTTATACAACGTTTTACATAGGACATATATACGTACATTATTCTTATTATTGCATGTCATTGTGACTATGCCCCAGTGCTATAGGGACCTGTATTAGGATAGGAGCAGTGCACAAGACAGTGTATGGGTAAAAAAATGACGCAACAAGTCAAAAGTAAAACATGTCTGTTGATAGTATAGTAACAGAGGGACAAAACGACAAAGGCATGTACATAGATACAAAAGTGGGAGAGAATTTGCAGAAATGTCACGCAGGCTGAGTGAAGCAGTGGGTGGACATGGCCAGCATCAGTGCCCAGCATTGTCGCCTTGCATCTCAATGTTTGTCATGAAAATGGATACATACTCCTGCCCTGCAAACCTGGGTCGTTAGGTTTGTGAATAACAATGAGCCAGCCTAGGATGCAGAGGCCCTGGCCAGTGCACACTGTTGATTGTTATGTTACCATGACTGACTGACATTTAAAATAATTAAGTTTCCAAAACACCACAACATAAAGAAGCTGGGCTTAAAAATAAGTGTCAGGGCTCAAAAATAAGTACTGGGTCTGAGCCTTGGCAAACAAACCCACAAATTAAGCACTGCCCAGACAACAAGCCAAGAGGCAGAGGGCACAATTTATTTACAGAACTTGCCTTGAGGGTGATGCAGAATCATGAATTTGATTGATGGAATTAATTCCATTAGGCAGTCTCTGTAGCACAAGGTGGGCCATGAGTCTCACCAGGCAGTGCCAAGGGCTGTAGGTCTTCGAGCTAAGGCCTGATTAGGATAGCATCCTCTGGGCCATTACTCCGCTGTGGAACAATCAGGGTTTGATAGACATTGTGCTGGGGGCCTTGCAGAGTTCTCCAGGTCTTGGAGGGGCTGAGAAGTGGGTTTCTACCAGCTGCAAGCTTGGAGTGGCAGTAGCATTGCTACAGTCAGGCATCAGCACCTTTACCTACCATCAAATCGAGCAGTGGATTCAGGGAGGCGGGATGGAGAGGTCCAACAGCTGACCTGGCCGAAACTGCGCCTCTAAACTTTGTGAATCCAGAAATTGTGCAGGAGGTTATGGCATACTTTAAATTGTTACATTCATAGCTACCTTTTAGGTACTGAATAACTGCATTGAAACGATGTGCTTGTCAAGCTCTCTCCACGTCTCTGAGCAGAGCAGCATGTGCAACACATGTACAATGGTGCTCTTAGCAGAACGCAAACCTACCTGTTCATACTGAATCTTTTATTCTGCCCCTGCTCACTAAGCTTTAAAACCTGCCCGGCCGCCCATTACATAGTGTATTATATGTTCCCAGTTAGGGGTTGCTGGAAGCACCACTTTCCCTTTTTCTGACAAGAAACAGCTCCCTCGGCACAGTTATGTCAGTGAAACAGTTATTATGTGAGTGTCTCAGTAGGAAGAATTTTACTGTTCTTGAAGAATAAAGAAGAAATCATATTTTAAAAACAAATTAAAATATATGGGGTTCTTTTAAATCCTTGCTACACTTAAGAAGACGGCCGCTTTGGGAACATTGTGATGTACAAATGTATTTACTTACCAGGGAAACACAACTTTGCAAAGAAGATCAAAGGCATTATAAATAGAGAACC
The DNA here is from genome assembly GCF_040938575.1 of Ambystoma mexicanum. NCBI lineage: Eukaryota > Metazoa > Chordata > Amphibia > Caudata > Ambystomatidae > Ambystoma > Ambystoma mexicanum. Next base: position 463,650,307 of record NC_090923.1, read on the forward strand.
GTGGCGTTAGTTCATGTTCAGGATTGCTAGGGAGAGAGCCTCACCTAGTTATGGTCTGAGTGCAGCACTTAAAGGCAAATGAAAGGTAGCATTCGCCAAGTGTTTAGAGCTGCATTTGATATTTGTGTGCAGCATTTTGCTTTTGAAACGTTCGCACCCGAAACATTCTATCTGTTAAAATGTGCAGATTGTGCTGAAGTGAATGTGTCACAATCCCATATCAACAATGCAGCGAACTATTTGTGTCATTCATTCATATCCACTACATAACACACGATAATGAAATACTTAATATCGGTATTGGGACACCTCTGGGCTCCTTCCTCGCTTTTTTGTGGCCTGGGTTCCAACTAGCATGTCACTTTTGTTTGAACAATATCCAGCAAACCCTGGTCTTACGCTTCTACATGTTTACCCTACTCTGTAGACCTTTGCACACCCTTAGACACACAGCAGTTCTCAGCCACCCTGCACCTCTTTAACCATCTTCAATCACCTTGCAAACCACCAGCTAGACTGCTCACCTTGGCCTTGATGTTCACATGCACTGCGACGTTCTGCACATCACATCCGGCAGTCTAAAGACCCTTAGAAATATGAAACCATTGCAAAGTGCAGATGCTGTGCACGCTCACAGCAGATTCGCCAGACCCTCACTCATGCAAAGTCACACTCTTCATTGAATTTGTTCAGAGCATTGATAGAAGTATTTGAAAAACTGTATGGATATACATGAGGAAGCTGGACATACCTCTATGGCCCTATTAAGAGAGAGACACACAGAGTGAGGACATTTGCTGCCTTTGGAACAGAGCTCTCAAGTCCTAAAACAAGCCAGATCCTCTGACGTATGCATCAGGAAGCAACATCACAAGAAGTGAACATATGCTAAAGTGAACATATGCAGATATCATTCAATTTGTCTTTCACATTTAAAGATAATGCAGAGGACAAAGAGACATTTGCCAAGAAATTCGATTTCCCTATAACATTGCTGGCTAAGTATAAAAGGATATGTCTAAGTCGACTTTTCAGAACTTCCTGAGAAGAGATGTGTGCTGTCTTCTGGCTAAGCGTATGGCCCCACTGCCCAGTGACCTGGGTTCAAATCCCAGTCACGGCAGTGGTTATTTTAAGTGGGTGCAGCAACTTATTTTTCTTTTTAAATTCCTCGAAGACACACAGAGGGGATGGCGTCCGTCCACTCAAAAAGGTAGGCAGATGCCGCCCACCTGCATGTTCCTTCGACTCGTGCCCTGCTGTGGAAAGAGGACACAAAGAGAACAAGTTCTTCCTTGCTTCTTCTGGACAGTTTTTGTGGACAGCTGGAGGTTACAAGCTACTTGCCTCTCGGTATACGGCTCCTTAATGACGAGGGCATACAAGGTATACAAGGCCTGGTGGGAAGCCCAAAGTCACAGAAGCTCTGGCCATACCTGCCTTCGACTCCTGTCAGACACAGTAAAAGGGAACTGATAAGACAGGAACAGAAGCACAGCCTGTAAGTACAGGCACTTGCAATTCAGCACTGCTGTGAAAGTCCAACTCACTCTAGAATGCTGCTCATTCTATACGTTTATCCGAAACTGTTTGATTTTTTTGGAAACCTGTTAACTGCTATTTTGATATCTTAAAGATGGGCACACAGGGAGCACCTTAAAACAATCATAGATCTGTCATATGCAAGGAAGATAGCAGAAAGGCAGCTTCTGATAAACATGTGTTTGAAGGACAGTAAAGAGTCTTGCAAGAAACAAAGCCTGACTTCCTCTGAGGAGAAACAGAATGCATCTACATGCTTCCTGGGGTGTGCATGGGCTGATTATAGCGGAATTAATATTGACACAGTTCCAGTGATATATTATAGGAGGTTACGTGTTTGGATGTAAATATTTTTGTTGTTTTGGTTTATGTTTTGGTTTTTGATTTTCCTTTCAGTGAATTAAATTGTGCTTGTACACTTAGTAATATATTATTAAACAAAAACACAATACATGTGATGGCCCATGTCTGGAAGTTCTGTAAAAGGAACACTCGAATGCACAGTTCTTTTAAACATTAATGAAATCACTAAGGCTGGTTGAAGTTCCCCAAAAGTATCCTGCAGAAAATGTGTACGACGCAGACCTAAAAATAATATTCCATGCAATTGTTTATGGGATACCTGTACCTGCACCTCCTAAAAGCACTGCTATCCCCTCCACTGCTTACACTCTCCCCTAAACTCACATCACCACAATTATATATATAGTGCTGACCACCCCCCAAAAAAAGTTCGATACCTTAGATATTTATTACTTGCCGTGCAAGAGCTTGGAAATAGAAAAGAAGATACCACATGAAATGCACAGTAAATATGGTTCTGACCCAGCACCAGGGGGCCAGATGATTCTGGGCAACAAACAGTTCTTCCGGTTGTCTCTTGGGCGAGTAATTAATGCTCATCCAGAAAAATTCCTCCTTCTTCCTTGACTAGAAAGGCTGCAGCACCAAAACAAACATTAACTGATCTTCCAGGCTTTGCACCATCAAGTCACTGGGACTCCAGCCTTTAAAGGCAAACTCATTATGAGGTTTTATGTCTGAATGTCACCATTCCAACAGGTGTCAAAATGGCCATTTTGAAAGGATCACCCTTGAAATCCCAGCCGCCACCTATCCCCTCCCACATCAGCTGGATTTCATTTTAAGCAGAGGGTTGCACCCCCTGATCCCCCTTTAGCACCCCACATGCTCACACACACACACACACACACACACACACACACACACACAACACAAACATATATGTTCATGACTTGATTGTAAGAATTATTAATACAACTGTATGTGCCCCATCAATCACCAAACGCAAAATTGACATTCTCATGTATGCAGACGACACTGTCTTAATTTCCAAGACCAAAATGGGCCTTTGAAAACAACTTTCAGTACTTAAAGGTTTTGCAAGGAAAGAAAACTCTCAATCAATCACACTAAAACAAACAGTGGTGATGGTATGTCATGCCACACACAAAATTAACACCAACATAGCCATTGAAGGAGGGAGTCTCCAGCAGGTGAGCTTCTATAATTATCTGGGAGTGAAATCTCAAGATAATGTTAAATGGTCAGGCCAATTGCTCAAAAGTGATCTGACTCTCAAAAGACATTCTGGTGCTATGCATGCACTAAATATAATGGGCCTCATAATAGGTTTGCCGGTCCGGTCACAACGGTACCGGTAAACTTGCTGGTACAGTTGTTACCGGACCGGCAAACTACAAGGTCTGACCTGGCGGGTGTACCGGCACCTGCAAGCAGAGCATGTCTGATGCACCGGCACCATTCACGAATGGTGCCGTGCATCCCACCTCCCATTCCCATGTCGGGCTCAATGGGAATGGGAAGCATTTTATCCAGCCGCCCGCGAATGGGCAATTACCAGGTCCGGTGGGGCTGAAATGACCCGGTTATTGCCCATTCGCGGGTGCTGGAAAAATTCACAAGTTTGGTGGCACAAGGCTACCGCCAAACTTGTATTGAGGCACAATGGGCTTCATTACGAGTGCAGTGGTAAGGGGTTAACGGCACCAGCATCCTTACCGGTTAATCCTTTACCGCCGCATTCCGAGGTCCCTTAGCGGGTCCCACTAAGGGCGGCTGGTAAAACCAGCCCTCCTTAGCAGGAGCCGCTAAGGGACCAGGGGGCTAATAACAGGCCCGTAATTTACCAGCCCGTTATTAGCTCCCTCCCCATTCCCATTGAGCCCTATGGGGGCTGGAATGGGAATGGGGAAGGGTTTTTTGAATGGGGACTTACCGGGTCCTCCAAGGTTGGAATGACCTGGTAAGTCCCCATTCAGAGAACCTGGACCTGGACACAACTTTGGAGGCAGCCATGGTGCTATTAGCACCATGGCTGCCTCCAAACTCGTAATGACCCCCAATGTCTTCGATTAACATTACTGGAGGTTCACTCAACACAGGCATGGTCTGCTGTCTTGTATGGCAGCAAACCTTGGGGGTATCGTGACAACTCCTTTATGTCCACGATAGAACATAAATGTATGGAGAAAACCCTCAACCTACCCATACTCCAACTATTTCATTACTGATGCAAACAGTTTTCAGAGCGCTTAGATTTGTGGCCTTTTCCAATAGCCTTTTTTCTGGCTAGCTTAAACTGCTCAGTTATTCTGAATTTTTTACAAAGTGGTGTTTAAAGATGTAGCAGAGTTGGCTAATGGTAAAACCTGGAAACTATGCAGCTACCTGAATAACATATTGCAAAGAATAGGGATGTTGCATATCTTGACTGAAAATATTACTATTACAGAAGAATTTAAGAGGGTAATTAAATAAAAAATTGAGACTCTGTTCCTGGAAACTATAATCCTCGACTCTGTCTATCTATCCAACATGGATGCTGAATCTAATCTTAATGATATGTTCCTGAGTCCAGAAATAGTGTTATATATCAAATTCACATTGCATATATTTCCTGTTGCAGCATTCACCCAATCATGGTCCCTGGATTCCTCTAACCTTTGTTAATTGTGTATCACGGAACATGAATCTGACATGCACTTTCTGCTGATTTATTCAGCCAATGCTAACTTGAGGAGGAGATGGCTCTACCCCATTCTCCTCAAATACCAGGCACGTTCTAACGTTCTGTTATTGATGCATATGCTCTTGGTAATTCCACGGTTCACAGTTTTTAGTTTTCTGTACCGGGCTTGCCGAATTCAGTCAAAGGAAATCACCTGAACCAATTGCTATTTTTAGTATCATAAAGCGTATTCTCTATTTTTATCACTGCAACTCATAAGTTACACCTATATGATGCTAAGAATTTCTATGTAATCACTCATCTTACAACGTGTTGTTTAATGTTTGTAATCTACGCACTGCACTTTTTCACATGAAAAATATTTTTTTTACATTTTCTTATTGATCTTATGAACTTTATCTTTGTTATGAATCTGCATGTAATCATAAGCTTCACAATCTATTGTACAAATGCTCACACTGCCTCTTTTAATAGGCTCCATCCGAAATAAAGTTTATTGACTGACTGACACATACATACACGCATACATATACTCTTACTCTGTGCATGCAATCCTTAGGTCACAGGCAGACCAGCTCTGGAAAAAACCTTCAATCATGCATTGTTTCTTGACAAGTGGGTCAACAGTTCTACATCTAGCAAGGGGGATTCCTATGGATACAGCTACTGCAAACCACAGAAAGATTGCTTCACAATATCCACACATCCTATGCCTTATTCATTCACATGAAAAAAGAATACATGTAATGAATTATGGGTAAAAAATGCTTGCTTCACTGGTGTCCCTTACTGCCGGTACAAATGGAGAGCTGCATGGGGTGTTAAAACATTAGCTTGAATGCCCTTCGAGTTTAGCCCCAGTCAAAACTAAGAGAGAATCCAAGTGAAGAGTGGTTTCCATTGTTAATAGAAAATAGTTGCATCAGCCTTCCCTGATTAGCATGAAGGGCTTTTCCCAAAGAGTACTTAAAGTAATGTAATCATACAATGGGAAATTCTCCAGTGCAGGAAAGTACCCATGGCATGAATAACATTTCCGTATTAAAATAGAGATAATAAAATCTAAATTTAAATCAAAGAGCAACCCGAGATTTATTTTACACATATTTATCATTTGCCAATATCATCATAATTTATTTACATTGACGATGCCAATACCATGCACACAGAAGTGTTAAAAACACACTGGCTGTGACACTTATCTTTACTAAGTTTCAGTCAAAACGATTTGTACATTGTGGTGAACCCATAAAATATGTGACAGAAAGGATGTATTTTCAACATGCTTTGGGCTCTATCAGAAGTTTGGTGGTATCCCGGTGGTAAATCTGATGGAATACTGCCCAAAGCAATGACACTACCGCCATTTGGTCTTGTGGTATTACCACCGGATCAGAATTGGCGCTGGCGGTGTAAGTCCCCATTTTCTTTGAGTCAATGGGGCCTTTTCTGTGCAATTACCGCAGCTGTAATTGCACCATGGTAACTGCTCCGAAAATGGGTGGAATCTCGGCGCATTCACCTCCAGCTTAGAGATGGAGCTGTATGCACCGACTTTCCTCAAAACTCGGCATTTGTTGCTGTGGTAATGCTGCGGTGACGCTATTACTGTTGCATATTTACTGCACCACCCGACTCCCGATGAGGCCCTTTATTATCAGGATGTGCTTGTGATCAACACTTATAGGGAGGCAGGGTTTATCTACGAATAAAGGGACATTTTTGTATCTTATCTTATAAGCATTGAATCAAAATGTGCCAATATGGGATAAAGACAGCAGCAGGGACCTAAATATGTTGGGTTTACAAATCCTCTTTGAAATTGACGTTGTCCGTCTTCCCTTGAGCCTGCAGCACTAGAGTACTACTTAAAGCTTCTACTCTGAACAGGGTATGAAGGGAATGGGAAAACATCTTCGTGCATAAGGGGTTTATCTACAACAGAAAAGTTGAGCTTGGCATTGTACTGTGTAAACATAAAGCGTCTGGAGGGATTGAACTATGAAGTGTCAAGGGTCAACCAATACATTTAAGTTAATTTGGTACATTTTAACATTATAACATCGACAAACAAATGAAATCTTAAACAATTACATAATTACACAAATAAATATAAATAACTATTAACCACTAAAAAAAGAACAGGTCATTATGTCAAAGATAACAAATGTTTTTATCTACACTACATTTTTGTTTTGAAGCGTAATTGGTGTTATGTAACCCAAGTATTTTTCCCAGCTTTGATCAGTTTTAAAAGGCAAAGGAGCTGTAGCTGTCACCGATTTCTTGGATTTCAGATTTTGAGAGGCTGTCTATCATTTCACCAGTAGGCGCAGCCTTTGCCATTAATTAAGGGTGGAAGCACGCACACCTTAATGCACTGGCCTTGCCACAGCCGAACTTTGAGTGGGAGGAGAGTGGGTCATAGTCATCCTTTCAAGCACAAAACCGCTCATGGCTCTCTATAGCAGCAGGGGCTGCATGGGGTGGAACCTGACTGGTGCACCAGTGATGACTTGGGGAACATCATTCCATCTGTTCCACTGCTGTGTCTTTCAATGTGTTCAGTAAATTATTAATTGTACACCTGTGGTACTAATTTATTTGTTTATGACTTACCCCCTGCTTTTTAATATATGCTAATCTTATGGTGCTGGAAATAAGCACCAGAGGTAATTGATTGTTGATAATAATATATTATTTATTCTTTCAAATGTATCTGTGTCTTCCTGTTATTCACTATATATTGAATGTGACATTATCTATAATATACATGCATTTTGAAGATTTGTTGTGCAGAGAAACGTCTCCTGATCTAACTCCCTGTAGAACTAAAATCCCAACCCAAAATTCTTGGACATGAAAAAAACATACTCCATAGACACCCTGATTAACTGATAGACACCCTCATTTACTGATGCTCACCCCGATTTCCTACACTAGGTACCAGAAGGAGGCAAAATTTGGAAAAGTGTCTGAAGCAAAATATTCAATATGTTGGTTATTCCTTTAAAATGTATTACTACTGTATACAGTTTGAAAATGTTTATTAAAGCATTTTTCAAGGGAATAAAAAAAGAGAATTTTACATTTTGTTTTATCATGACCTCCAAATATGGGAAATAGAACATTTACAGTTTACTTAAGTTAATTCACGAGAAGAGAGCACAATCAATCTTCTTCAGAAATGTTATCAAATGTGCTAAAGCCATTTAGTGACTGAAACATGCTGCCCAAAAAATGAACATCACTTGGAAAAGCTCTGTCTGATGCAAAGTGAAAATCAATATCAAGAGCTTCTGAAACACAACAATAAACTGCAGCAAGACATGTGACATGAGGACAAGAGCAACATCCTCCGAGACACCAGAGCAAACTGAAGAAAGACTTGTCGACAAGAGGACAAGAACAACATGATCCAGGGCACCTGAGACACCACTCAGTCAGGACACGGACAATGCCAGGTACCCCAGGTAGTTACTTAAAACACTCCACCCATGCATCATCATTTCATGCAATATCTTCGCATTGGAAGTTGCCTACAATGGGTTCTCTTTACATACTAACACTCCCAATTATCATCCCCTTTGATTGGGCCAATGTAATTTTCCACGTGGTAAGGGGAGGTTTTCCCTCTCCTCCCAGCTGAAGGTATGATGAAATTGGACTGAAATCAATTCTTTCCTATGATTTCTGTTATGGAACTGTATAATTATTGAGACTGATATTTGCAAGACAATTCTGAATCCATAGTCATCTTTCATGTTCCAATAAATGGTGATATGAGAAAGTTATTGAAATACATGGATTTTTAACAATTACACAAAGTAATATATCATGTTTATACATGTATGATGGAAAACGCTTTGCTGAACTCACCTCTGTTTTCAGGGTTTTAAATGAAGCAAAGAGTTCAGAAGGCATGGCCATTTTGGTAGCATTTAAATGAATCAAGTTTTTATTTCATGTTTCAATAGCTCTGCATTGCATATTTCTATGGGATTTAACTATTAACTTAAATGCTGAACTAAGACCTTTGAGATCCCAGATCATGAAACAGACACACATTGTATAATGGGGTATGGCTCTGGCCGAGTTCAACAGGACATAACAGTATGAAGATGTTTGTCTTTTGAAGCATTGTTTTCACTAAAGAGCACTCATAAACTGTGAAATACCAAAAACATGTTTTCCTGGAATACAAAATGCCCTATTTTCTTGCATTTTTTAAGTTTAACATATGCTGTTAATGCCCACATCTGTTTCTGTTCGGCTAGATTAGTTATTGATTAATGGTGTTTTTTGTTATACAAGAGAGCTTACCTCTGCACCTCTTGTCTTGGGAGATGAGTTGAAAAAGCACAGGTTTGTTTTCAGATGACATACAAATAGGAAGGAATGCTATGGTGTAATTTTATTTAATCAGAAGTTGTTAATGTAAGCCTTATCAACACATTTAGGTCAACCTGTATAATATTTTGGATACTGCTTGTCATTTCATCAAAGGATAATACAATATACTCTATGAGTCATTTATGTAACATGGCTGCACAAAGGAACACTTTTTAACATTTGTTTTAAAATATTGTATCATGAGATTTACATCATAGGGATTCAAAAGTAATGTGCTATGCATATTATGTAGTAAACTATAATCCACTCTACTGTACACTTCTCGATGAAGCCCCAATCCAGTACCTTGTTCAAATGTGATGTTTTGCTGAAGCTGCCATGCATTTTCTTAATACCCTGCACAGCTGACAGCAATGTGAAAAGCTAAAGCTCCTCTAATTGCTTTTACAAAAGAGTGGAACAGCCACAGCTGACTTCAAGCCACTCCCCTGGCATCAACTGTAGTAATGTCCCTTAAAAAGGACGATAGTTGGTAGACTATTTTGGGTTAGACCAGCATCTTTAATTTGATGTTCCATTGTGACACTTGAAAGTCTTTGTTACACTACTCTCATAGACATTGAAGTTGTTGTCGTTACCTATCTACTTCTTAATGGGTGTTTGGTAGCTGCTCCCAGCCAGTGGCTGTGTTTACAGATAGAGTTGCATGTTGTTTGCCCATGACATTCTCCTGTACGTGCAACATTAAAAAGGGATCAATATTACAGTGCTTTTTCTGAATGAGTCTTACCCTCCAGCCTATGTTCAATGCCACATAAAATATGAAAACCACTGAGTCTGTGACTATAGCAAGCTATCCTCTGGAGTGCATTGCTGCTATTGCACCAAAAGGCAAAAGGCTAATGGTGGATCTGTAGAATATGCTGCTGCTCAGTTTTATCGAGCTGTAGAGTTCTCAGAATAGGGTATCATACATAACATCATCAAAAACCTGGTCTGGCACTAGAACAAGTCGTTCTTCTCACTACACTAATCGGCAATCAGCAGACTTTTGCTCCCCAGATGTTTTGGACTGCAAGTTTCATCAGCCCAAGACAGCATATTCAATGGCACGGGATCATGGACATTGAAATCCAAAACATCTGCAGAGTAACAGGTTCCAAACCACAACTTTTAAGACTATGGTGTGTACTCACTGTACAGTCTATGCATCAGACACAGAGTACGAAGTTTGCATCCCTGTTCTCGAACATCCCTTTTGTGATTCCTCAGCTGAGATATGCAAAAAGCAAAGTTACGTACACAGCATTTCTACAAAAATATGTAGTAAATGTAGCATATTTAATAACAAATGGTGATGGTCGGGGGTCCATGCCCCCAGCCACAAACCAAAGAAAAAGAAAAGGTCCAACAATCCTTGAGTAAGAGGATACTTTATGCACTGTATAAACCTACTTTACCATGCAGTTAACATGAATCAGGAGACATATCAGAAGAATATAATTATTGCACAGGCATTCCTCACTTTGGCCAAAGCAGCCCTCCCCAGCTATCAACCCATCTTCTCAAATCTCACTCTCAGTGTATCCACTGCAATTAGCATACACACATATCTGAACCCTGGACAAAGTCTTTAATGTTCTTAAATGCCCAGTCAATATTGCAGTGCTCCACAGTCGCTCTCAATATTGGACTAATCACTGACTATGGAAGAAAAGAAAATCTACAAGATTTGTGCCATGCCATGGAAACTACATTTCGAACACCCAGATGTTGGAAGGCCAATCCTGTTGCCAGAGTGCAAATAGGACCTGATGTCCGATGCCCCCAAAAAGCCACCCGACAATTCTGAGAAGGTGGCAGATAAGTACGCGTTGCTTGGGATTAAACTGAGTAAGCAATGTACTTTTCAGCTAATACGCTCCCTCCCCTTCATCCATAACTCACCGCAATGTGTTCTGCATATTTTATGTGCCTATTGTGTTACAGTGATTCATACCACAAACTGTTGCTTATGCCAATCACATTGGTGTTTCCCTCTCTCTCAGTGTGGTTCAGCCTTTATTATCTGTTTCTCTTTCTCTCTGCCTCTCCCCTTTCTTCTGTAACTTGCTGCAATGTGTTCTGTTATGGGGTGAAGTGCTAAAATATTATAAAGTGGTATTATTATACTCATTTTCTTAACAGAACCTCTTAAATTGCACAGCTCTCTCCTGTGCATACTTTTTCAGCTCTCTCTTTCACTCTCTTTCTTTTCCTATCCCTCTGTCATTTCTTCTGTAACCTACTGCAATGTGTTCTACATAGACCCATTGGATTGTTCACCTACAAGCAGAGGACTTTGTCTGTTCATTGCACTGGACACTATTCAGAGAACTCTGAACAACAACTGAACAATTTTATGGACAACTTAAAGATCTGGACAAGATGTGTGATACTCTTCTCAAAATATGTGGATACACAATTCTTGAAACTTTCCTATAAATCCTTTAAATCCTCCAGGGGAAGTTGCCACTGCTAAGTAGTGAACATGTGTCGATGTTTTCCGAAATATAAATACTATTGTGAAATTAAGAAATGCCATCAGAGTAATTAACATGTTTTAGGACCAGATTAATAAAATGTATGATGGAACAACGGAATTGTTTAAATGTTTATTGAGAACGTCAAAAGAATTTGCGGTCAGGCATTCAAATAGCCTACGTATATTTCCATGTTGCATTCTAAGTTCCTCCTGTTATGTTGACATCTGAAGTGATCCCTCCCCACAGAAAATTAAACCAAACGTTGAAATGGGGAGACACAAAAGGTGAGAGGGTAGTACCTTAGAAATCAAAGCATGAAATAAATAAATAAAACAAAGGTCAAGCCTAAGAGTAGCACAGATTTTAAAGTGTCTGTTTGAATACAGGGATAAACACGGTAGTGGGTAAAAAAAGCAGCATTGGATGTGACAACCACATTGCACTGTACCGCTGTACGGAAGACTCAATATTGCTGCAAGTGTGCCTGTTATTGTTTATACCCCATTAATACTGTTTGTTGATAATGCTTACACCACATATTGCCTTTTATTATAATAACAACAAACTAATACACATAAAAAAATCTGAAAAACTTTATAAAATAGACCATATGAGATTAAACCAAATCTGCTAAAGTTTTTGTTGCATTCAGTGTATTGGTCTACCTCTCTTTCTCTTCTGTATCTCTATGTCTCTCACTCACATTCTCACTTCCTCTCTTCTTTAACTTATTGCAATGTGGCATACATAAACCCCCTGTGTCGTTCGCTTGGAAAGACAGGACATTGTCTGTTCTGTACAATTCCACTCAAAGGCATTACATAGGACACTATCTAGAGAACCTTGAGCAACAGCTGAACAATCTTATATTCAAGATTTACAACCAACATAATGATCTGGACAAAGGGAACATATACAAGATGTTTGAACCTGTTCGAAAAAATAAGTAGGCAGATACAAAATTCTTGAAACTCTTGTCACCGATGGCACAACAATCACTCAAAGTCTTATAGACAGTTCAGGGGTTTTATTTTTCTTTGTGGGGCCAAAGGCCATCTATCTCTCTCATCTGTATTTGACCCACCTTACTGACACAGAAGCCGTAACCCCCAGTTATTGCTAGTTTATGATGACCCCTATTGTCTAAAAGCAATTGTATGCTGCAGGTGGTACACTAAGACAGTGGCTGTCTTATCCCCCTCAGGGACTTCCTAACTGTCCCTACTTTAGCCAAGGGTTAGTGTTCTACTGAGAATTTGGATATTGCTGTGTGCTTACTCTGGTTTGAGTCAGGCTATCCTTGCACATTCACTCTCTCCACTCTCTCTACTGTAAGTACTTCCCGCTCACTCATCCCTCCTTTCTGATGTCCCTTCAATGTTTCACTTCTCCTGATCAAGCCTCCATCCATTAATAGTACCTCTCTTCTTACTCCACTCTACTACCTGCCTCCCCCACCCCACTTGTCTCCCCTCCCACTACTACTCTTCTCATCTACACTACTACTCCCAAACAGTTTCTCTCCAATACTCTCCTCCTCCCACTACTACTCGAACACCCTCATCTTACCATGTACCATTCAATTCACATTCACTCCTTACACTAACCTCTTTACTCACTTGTCAGCCAAACATGCACAGTTACACTGCAGAATCACTTCAACTCTTTAGCCAAAACCTCACCTGCTCCACCAATCCAATCTCCACAACTAGCCACAGATCCCTCTGTCATCCTTTATCCTGCTGGTCTCTTGGTCATTTTCCATTCCCACCTCTGACCTTAGATGAAAAATCCACACTTCCTGCTTCCTGTCACTGGTTTGAATCCCCCTGCCTTCGTGAGGATTGGACGACTATCCCTAGCCAATTTGGCACTGGCTCACCTACGTGTGAGAAAGACTCATAAGAAGGGGTGTAAGCCCAGCCCACTTTCTGTACATGGGCTTGCTGCTTACAAAAGTTGTCAGTATAGGAAGTTCAGTGTCAAGTTCATGTTCTGTATCCCATTCTCGTGGGTACTCCTTTTCCCCTTCCAATCCCAGTGGTCTAGGGGACCTGTGACTGGTTATTTTATTTATTTTTATTTATGTACTTATAAAGCACCGAAAGCCTGCAGGCATCAGGGCGCATCACATAAAACTGGGTTACTACATGGGTTACTACATCGTTGCGCAAACTGGTCCGCAGACTCTGCCGGTACTGCACAAATGGTCTTCTCACACTGGGTCTGTGCACAGTTGCAGGCGGCACCTCTCTCCCTTGGCAGTGTGCTGCTGTGATTGAGTCACTGCAGGGCTGTGGGTTTTCTTTGCAGTTCTTCCTTTCTGTTCAGTGCTGCTGATCCTCTTACTTGGCCTTCACTGATTACTGTCTGTATTGGCCCAGAGGTCTCTAAAATGGAAAGAGACAAATGCCAATATTTGGGACAAAGGGAAATGCTGTAGAAAAGGGTCTGCACCCAAACATACTGGCACAATGGGGGAAGTCCACCTCAGGAGTAGGACTGGCTCTGGCTGGTTCCCTGGTAGGCCTCCCACCCCCGCTGAGAGGGTTTACCATCCCCTCTTGACAATGTCATGTTACTGGCCTTGTCACACTCTCCTATAAATCCTTTAAATCCTACCGATGAAGTTGCGTGAAAACAGTGAAACACATGTTGAGGTTTTCAAAATATCAAGAATTTTGTGAAAATAAGAAAGGTTCTTCAGTGTAATCAAAACAATTTGAGGTCAGGCAACCAAACCACCTACATATTTCTTTATGGTGAATTCTACATTCATTATGTTATGTTGACATCGCAAATGTCCCCTCTGCAAATCAAATGAAACCAAACATTGAAATGTGGAGACAAAAAAGGTGAAATGGTGGTACCTTAGGAAACAAAGCATTAAACAAAAAAAGTCAGCCCTAACATTAGTACCCATTTTATAGTGTCTATTTAAATAGAGGAATAACAGTTTTTGGTAAAAAAAAAAAAAATTTAAAACACGATATGGCATTTCATGAAACAACCACATTGCACTGTACCATTGTATGGAATCTTCAAGGCCGATCTGAGTGTGCAAGTCTCTGTTTATAATGTTTGCAGATTATGATTTGACACCCCATATTACCTTTTATTACTAAAATAACAAAATAATGCACCTTAAATAGTCTAAAAAAAGACTATCTGAGGTGAAATAAATCTGCTGATGTTTTTGTTGCTGTAGTAAAAATGAATATAAATAGGTACTGGCTGAACCAAGGTGTGAGGTGTCGAGATGTGGCCCTGCTTCTTTCATGTATGATTAGTTTTATTCAAATATGACGAAGTGTAAGCATGTGGAAGGCAGATAGATACCCTTTTATGTAATAGACAATACAAGAGAAATGATGCAGGTTTCACAATGGACATCGGCAAAGTACAATTAATTTAAATGCACATGCCAATATGCGAGAAAGCATGTTTCCACATGTTATATGAGAAATGTTGCCAAGGGTAAAAGAACACCCAACTTGCACCTTCAAAATGTATTTTAAATGTAGCTCAACAAGCAAACATATTCACCTTTTTATTTTATAAGCTCACATCCCATGTGTTTCGAATAAGGCGCAGCAGTGCATTTAAACATGAAGAAAATGATCATTCATCAGAACTCTAGACGTCTTGTTGGAAATATAACTATTTGAGCAATTATGTTCTTTTCCACGTTGTAATGTATGTCTCATTCAGAATATGTTGTTCCCAACAAATACATAACATATATTTATTTTCCCAACAGCAATAATATTTACCAAGTGCACTTTCATTTCTCCATTAATACATGTTCGAGAAATACCTGTAACACGATTGTAAATGAAGACTTACACATTGAGAATGCATCAAAGATTAAAACACACATATTTAGTTTACTAGAAATCATACATGGGCTGTATTTAATGGAAAACATCATGGCCCTAAGTCTGGCCTTGCATTTATTTGGTTTGTCTGTTCCCCAAGATAAACCCATAAAACAAGGTAACTGCAGTTCATTGTGCATTCAATAATATGTCTTGGAGCAGCGAAGGCCTTGCAGATCATGAGATAAGCCATCTGGAAAGCCAGGCATCATCCCTATCACAAAAGAAAACCATCAGGCAAGATTAGATCAATAGAACTGCATGCCCACATCTACAAACATACACACGATGGGCCTAAATAGAATTCCTACATGGTCCTTCCAGTTGATAAAATCTAGGAGGTGATTTCATGGAAGAAGGTGTAGTCTTCAGAATCACAACATCAAAGGCAATAAGATGTACTGAAAGTTTCAACTTCAACTGAGATTAGGTAACCCATGAAAAATCATCTGAACGTTGTGCTTATGGAAAAGCAAAAAAGAGATCCCCTGTCATCTGCTTTCATAACTCATTCAAATTAGTTTGTTCTTAAATGCAGAGTTAAATAGAAATTAAGCTTGCCACTTTGTATTGGATTAGCAATGTAAAACACAACTTCTCCACAATGGATGAACTAAGAAGACAAAGAATAAGTGTTCTTATATCTTGGAAGTCTAATGCATGCTAGGAGGCTAAGCATGATATTTTTTATATGTATCCAATATTAATAAAATAACATAACTTAATAACATCCTCAAATATTCCTCACACAAATTCATGTCATATATGTCTGAATTTTGGCTTGATCATGGGAATCTGAAAATACATATTACATTAATGGGAAACATACCTGTTGGGAATTACGGGAGAAAATATGATTACATATCCAAATTGTTCAGAATGCACCCTTGTCACATGCAAACATATTTCTGACCTACTAATAGAAGGGGTCTATTGTCTGGGAGCGTCAAACTGTTAAACCAGCAAATGGGCATACTTTGCCATTCAGAAACTGCATTGTCATATTATATTCCATGGAAAAAATAGCAAGAATGTATGAGCAGAAAGCCACATGAAGTGAGGAGACAGCTGTGGGACTATGAAGGTTGACAAAATGTAAACCTATGTCCAGATCGATGAGCACTGAGTTCCAGTGACATATTGAGGAATGGAACAGAACATGGGCCATGTCGAATAGGAAGTCTGAAGCAGATTGTAACTGGGGGTGAAACCTGAGTTCCCTGAGGCAGAGAAAGTAGATAGCAAAGGGGCCCAACAGACTGGGGAGTTTACCCGGAAGCTGTGAGGTTCCATGCTGGAAAAAAAAAAAAAAAAAAAACGAATAATCTATAGAGAATAAAAATCCTCTAGAATCATTTCTCCTATAAGTCCCTGAGGTGCCATAGGAGATACTGATTCCAAATACAATTATTTTCTAAGTCAAGTGAGATATGATTCAGTGTTGAACAAATAGCATTTCGGTGCATTGGACACATCATTTGTAAACCACAGCCATTTTTGAAATTTTGTGAAGCTTAAAAATGCTATCAGATCTGATTTTTAATGTTTTCTAATGTTTTATATGTTATGTCTTTGTATATGGATTTGTATGTTGTATACATGTATATTTGTAAAGCACTAAGATGCATTGTTGCCTTGTTCACACAAATGTGAAATAAAATAATAATAAATAAATATAAAAGTACATTTAACTCTGTATTTCATAGGTATAGTCAACAACTGGTGCTTTGAAACCAGGCACACACTGCATAGCCTGTCAGAGAATGTATTAATGGAGAGCTGTGATGGCCTAGTCATTGAAAAATAGATATTGACATGAAGGGGCGCTCAGCTAGGCAATTTCAGTCCATAAAAAATGATGTAATTATAAATTAAAATTTAAACCTCACCCATCACAGTCAGCAGAATAGGGAGTACCCTTTGCTAGTAGGACCATATCTGCAAATTGAAGACTGAGGGATACTTATTACACTGTCATAAAATCATACAACTATATTCCTCTGAAGAGTGGATGAATCACTAACCCACAGCACCATAACTGCACCTGAGGGGAAATTCATTTTAAATGTGATTGATTTTAATGTCGATGATTATGTAACATTTATCTGATACCAATACTTGTTATTGAGCTTGAAGAACAGAAAGCATTTTTTAAGAACATGTCATTCATTAAAAAAGTTAGTTTTCATGCATATGCTGTGCAAAGTATTTGAAAACACTAGCCAACAAGCAGCAATGTACAGATTGAGGTACATTGTGCTGTTCATAATTTGCATTTTATTGTTTAGAACAACCTATTCAGAGATATCATTATTTGATTGATGGGACTGATTGGATGCGTTTCATGATCGTGTGAGATATCTACAGGGGTAGGTTGAATTTCTTCTGTACACACGATACCTATGTCTGTAGGTTACTTTGGTGACCTCCTCAGCATAACATTTGGGCACCACCTTTGGTTTTGTTTTTATTTAAACAAATTAGAGCTTGAACTCTGAATACACCTGTCCCAGAATTGTGGTGTGGGATTGTATACCGGGGCTTTTAAATTAGAGGCTGCCACTTAGCAGAATTAAAAATAATATTCACAATACATCTGACATAGCCTTCTGTGTGTGTGTCTATCTCTAGAAATACTTGTCTCCCTCAGCATATTTACTCTCAACACAGTCTCAAGCAGATAGTGCCAAGTCCCTTTGCCCCAATTAAAGCACTACTCGTTTTTTTTTCTTTGTTGGTAAGATAGCTCAGTGAGTTGAACACTCACTGCTTAGATCTGTGTGTGATCTGCTGGTTAGAGGTTTGAATATAGGCATGGCCAACTCAGCCTTTCATCCTTCCATGGTCGATACATTAGTCAACTATGGTTGGGTAATAATTGTATATAAATCACTTTACAAATGACACATTATTATAATTATTATTATCATAATGACAGTGCCACTGATTTATTGCTGAGCTAGGTTTTTTCTCCAATCTCAATCATGTGGGTAGAGCACCAATAAGTCACAGGGCTATAGCACACAACTTGCTTCTTTAATTTCCTAACAGTCTCAGAAATATAATGACCAGTTCACTATTTGTTATTTATACAGGAGGATCGTGACTGGCTTCCATGTTCTGGATTCAAGGAATCCATGGATATAGTGCCCAGCTCATTTGAAAGGAAACGAATACCCAGCTCACTATCCAGCAGTTTCAGTTTTCCCAGGCATGTCATCGCTTTCAGTGGGACCGTATTGTTACATTTGGCCAGTATAATAAGGTCCTCTAAATCGGCCATACTAGGTCTGGTTTCAGTTTCTCCACTGCTTCCTTGATGCCTGTATCACTCTGTGAGTACTCACGTGACCAGAAGCAAACATCATCACAATTAAACTATTACTTACCTCTCACCCGTCACTGACTGCCCCTGCTCTGAGCAGGACCAGCTGTGGCAGCTTGCCTAGTCCTTTCAGCCTTTAGCCATGCCCTCTGATCAGTGACTGCAGACTCACCCACCATGTGTGGGCCTCCTTCAAACCAGGCCTACCAATGCTCACAGGAGATTAGATGGACAAGCATTCACATGTCCTTTCACATGACCGGAAGTGAACATCATCAGCAACTCAAATTCTGCTTATTCTGCATAGCTGTCACTGATGGCAGAGTGCCCCATGGAAGACTGGCTGTGCCAGGTTGCCTGGTCCCCACAGCCTTGAGCTCTGCCCACTGATCAGCGGCTCTAGCATCTACTTTTTGCTAAATGTATTTCTGTTGGGCTTTCCCTACTGCCTTTAGATACAGCCAGCCAAAGGGTGGTGGGGATCTTGTCCTTTTTATATTCATTTTTTAACTGTCAACAATTATCCTTAGGTTCCTGTTCCTCTTTTGAACTTCTCTAAGTTTCTTTAGTTATTAACTAGCAAAAAGTATGCATTCTGCGAATGGGTTCTGTGGACAGACATAACAACACTCTCATCAATTGTTGAAAATCGATAATCCTCTAGGCCACTGTTCCGATTTGCTTATCGCTTGATGTGCTTTGCACTCTGAAGTAAACTGCAGTGAGAATGGGTGTGTGTGGCTGGCTGCATACCCCAGAGCAGACGTTGGGAGAGGTGAGAGTTGTTGTGCTGTTGCTTACTTGGACCTACTGTGTTATCTTCCCACCTGTTGCCTCACCCCAGCATGGTGCAGGCTGTTGTGGTGCATTGCAGTGCAAATGTCCCAGAAACTGTGCATTCTAGGCTTGAGGACCGGTCCTTTTATAACCACATTGATGTTTCGCCGATTTCAGGAATCTCATGTGTGAAGGTGAAGGTGCTGAAATCTGGGGAAAGAGGTGGGGTGTACAAATGTCATGTAGCCATTAATGTCCAGAGGGTCCTCACAAGTAACTATGCAAAATTTGGTGCAGAATTGTGAAACGGTGTGCAATTGTATAAGGAAAAATGGTTCGCCAAGCCACAAACCCACCACACATTTTGACTGTTGCTGAAATCCGGACAACGGGTGGGGCGTCCAAATGTCATCTAGCCAGTATTGTCCGGAGTGTCCTAACAGGTAACTATGCAACATTTGGTGCAGATTGGTGAAATGGTGTGGAATTGTATAAGAAACAACACTTTGCCAAGCCACAAACCCAATAATGTTCACTTTTATAAATATAGATTGAGGTACCTCCTATTCTTTTAATTTCATCAACCACTCTCCAAAATGTTTCCAGACTTCCTAGATCACATATCTGATTTTCTACGACAACTCATTAATCAACATAAAGTTAATATTATTTTAGGTGTTTTCAATCTCCCCAATATTCTTACATTTTTAGGTGTACTTACAAAGTGTAAGGATCTACTATTGATTCAGGATCTCCTCTCCAAATCTGAACATTCAAATTAACTCTAATCACTTTGTAGAGCATTGCTCAGATCACTTTATTGTTCCTGTTTCTTTCTCTATTAAAATTATGACTCTGGCTATTCAATGTAAAGTTTCAAAAATCCAGAACTATATGTTCGCTAAAATCTCAATGTCCAACTTTCCAATCACCTCAAGACAACCAGACCAAGGTCAATTCTGTCTTTCAAGTTTACATCATATCTTTTTAAATTTTAAAACTTTGTCAAGAACTAATTTGCAAAAGAATGGAAAAACACAGGGCAACTTAGTACTCTCAGGCTCTAAATCAAAATAAACATCTGCTGCAATAGCTGCAAAAGCTTTGGCGTGCCCAGCATTTTGACAATGCTTTCCCCAATCTATGGTCTTCCTTCCTAGAATAGTTATGATTGATGCTAAAACCTTGTATTACTCTTCCTAAATTAAGACAGTACCCAAATTCAAGCCTTTTTTCTGGTTGTTCACCATTGTGCAAATCCAGTGCCACTATCCCCACTGTATCTTCTGTATACCATTTTCACCCATCAATTTTTTTTTGTCAACAAAATTGAATTTATACAAAATAAATCACTAATCAAAACAATCCATTCTTAGTCCCCACTTTCAACCCAGAAACAGTCTGTTATGGGATGCTTTGGCTCCAGTTTCCATGTAAGATGTTGTTTCTCTCTTAAGATCTCTCAAACCCCCATCCTACTCTGATGCTGCCATTCCTGCATGCCTTCCTGGAGACTTTCTAGATGCAGCCCTTTACCATCTGTTACACACTCTATCTCTAAATCCAGGGATTATTTCCTAATCAACTGAAGTTGGGTTTAATTTTACTTATCTGGAAGAAAATCTCATTAGACCCAGTCATTTCAAGCAATTACAAACCATCACTCTTCCAGGGGAAATTCTTGGAGAAAGCAGTTTCTTTAAAATGCTATTTTTGTGTTGACAATCATCCTTTGCTGTGTTCTTATTGATCTGACTTCCACTCTCGACAGTGCACTGAGATAACCATCCTTGAGACTGTGGAAGACTTCCTTTAGTGTATTTCTGATGGTGGTGTCTTCCCCTTTATGCTGCTGGATTTCTGTGTGGCTTTTGACATGGTGGAACATGGGGGCTCCTTGTCATTTTATCTGCTCACATAATTTGGGTTTATGAGTACTGAACAAATTTGAATCCTGTCTCCTTGGCAGACCACTCCCACTCCCTGCCTTTGCAAAATGGTGTGCCTGAGGTGTCCTTCCTGTCTCTTTTAATCGGTGCAATGTATATATGTAGGGGCTGGTAGCTGAGTATGATGTGGACATACACCATTATTGAGAAGGCACCCAATTATACCTATTTTCTCCAATGAAGATGTTTTGCATCTGATGGCTCATTTGGAGGTAATCAAGTCCAGGACTTTGCTTGCTACCCTAATATTTAACTCAACTAAACATATTTCCTTCTGTGTTCTAATTGGTAAGTGGATGATGTAATCGAAGGTTGGCTGTCCATCTTGAGCAAGGATGGTTCTCCCTCAGACTCTTGTCTTCTGCTAGTTCCATTGGTTTTGGTCTATGTCAGAAACACCTGTGTATAGGCGCGTTACAAATACCATATCATATCATATCAGTACATGTGGCCAATCTGCGCACTACCAGATTGAATCATTGTTCTGGATAAATCATTCTTTTCCTTTGGACCTTTACTGCTATGTTGTACAGGCCCTTGTTTCAAAACAAATTGATGGGGTAATTTTATTCTTAAATGTGTTCTAAGACCTTGGAAATTGTTCTTTCATGCTTCCTCCTGACTGGCCATTGGTGCAAAACATTTTGGTCACATTACATTGATTTTAAAAGCGATATATTTGTTGACTTTTGGTGCCATAATTCAGTTTAAGTTATGTTCCATCACGTTTAAAGCTATTCAACTTCAGCACTCTAGAAGCTAACATTAGCATGTCCTGAAATACCACTTGTGAGAAAAATGCATTTGGAACTCAAGCGTTCTCCGATACCATTCATCGGATTTGGAATGCGTTTCCTTTTTCTTTACATTTGGCCCTTTTGCGTCTTCATCTCTGCAGAGAAGTGAAAACATTGAATATCAATGTCCATTATTTTCTAAAATGATTTTAATGTTAATGTTTAACATCATCTCTACCGTGTATCGTATTATGATAGTTTTAACTGTAAATTGTTTAATAGTACAGTGTTTTCAAATATCCTTAATAAAAGGAATACATAAAATAAAAATAACTGTGTCTGACCTTATATGGGTTGTTGCATTCTAGAAACGATCTGTGCTCTATTTCTGTCCAATTTATTTTAGAAGACCTTCATAGGCTTATTAGCTCCCTTTGACAATTGGGTCCAGATTGTTCATGTTTGCGGTGTCCCAAGAATTGATACAGCCCAGTGGTCATCTTGGGTGAAAGTGTCATTTCCACCCCTTCTATTCAGCTCCAGTCCCCTCTCTCAGAGTTCCTCAGAGGCCTCTGCAATTCTGCTCTCTACAATGCTGAATTTGCTGGTGGTGTCACTGGCTTTGCAAAGATCAATGCTGGCATACCAGATCCAGGAGACCTCATATTCTTGCTAACTGTTACTCCTGGGCTATGAACCAGTTCAATATTTCTGTCACTGGAATTCCTGCTCTTATACAGGATCCTGTGGTTCTCATTCCTTCTATGTGCTGTATTTAAATCTTGATTTTTATGGGTAACCTCTACAAGAATGCCCATGGCCATAGAGAACCACACAGTGAGAGTAACTGTAACGCTCACCTGATTCCCACAGAGGCGCTGGTCTTGGCAGGAAGGTGTCTGTGACTCGAAAAGTGATGTGCAGGACTCGATTGGCTTCTGGGGTCGAACCTCTTCTCACTGTGTGTCGAACCCGAAGGGTGAGGTTTCTGTAGGTGAAAGAATATGGGGGTTAAGGGTCTGGGCTGTTGAATGTTCCTCTCCCTCTCCCTCTTTTCCTAGCTTCTCCGTAGAGCCCCCCCAGGTCACATGCTCACCTTAGATAGGTGAATGCTGGACTCTCCATCTGCGTCTGGTGCAGGGTGCCTTTGCCAGTTCCTTCACTGGTGAAACATAGGCCTCTTGAACTCAGAGGATCGTTACCGTCGTTAACTGCACGAGCGGTGAGTTTCCGGGCACCTTTTTAGTCTTTATAGTCTTTTGGTGCGTGGCACGTTAATATTGTACAGGACTCTGTATAATGCTTTTCCCTTTTTGTCTTGCAGGACTCTGGAGATGGAAGATGGAGTGAAGTGCCTGGAAATGAGTAAGTAAATGCAAGCGCTCAAACTGTCTTTTTCCCTTGCTGCTTAGTCCGTGCTGAAGAGACGCCGGAGTATTTGCAGGCGTTCTACTGACGAGCGCGATGGCGTAAGTAAATACCTGTCTAATGTCTCTTCTTTTGTTTTCACAGGCGGCGATGCAGCGTAAAGAAATCCGGAATTCGTGGAGTGCCGGTAAGTAATAACAATGCTTTTGTCTTCACAGGCGGAGGCGCAGCGTGAAGAAATCCGGAATTCGCGGAGTGCCGGTAAGTAATAACAATACTTTTGTCTTCACAGGCGGAGGTGCAGCGTGAAGAAATGGCCGCAGCCGATGGATCAGGTGAGTAAGAACTGCATGTAAAGGTTGCCTTGCTAACCTGTTGTTTCTTGTCCTTGCAGGTGCTGTTGTCGACTGGATACTGGAATGGTAAGTATAATTCTTGCAGGTTCAGGATCGAAAGAAGAAAGGCCGGAACAGACTCGGTGAGCGTTCTGCTGCAGATGCAGAATAACGCGAAGCACGTTTCATCTATCGGGTGTGGTTTAAATAGCCTTGGAGTGATGAGGCATCTTCCTCCACGGCCCCGCCTAGGTAAGAAAAGAGTTCCAGTTCCAGAAGTGTTCCAGTGCTGTATCCAGGGAGTGGAGCTTGCCCCACCCAGGTAAGAAAGTAGTTCCTGTTCACAGAGGACTTCTAAGTGGCTGGTAAGTAAGCAGCATGGTCTGCTGCAGGTAAGTCCACCCAAGCATCTTCATACATAATATGAGCCCGGCGCTTCCAGTGCCGGGACCGATGACTTTGATGAGCCTGGTGCCACCGGCGCCAGGACAAGGTCCAAAAGGTCCCAGTGGGGACCGGCTGGTGCCTAAGATAACGGTTAGGGGCCTGCTTCCAAGGATGTTGGGCTGTTCCTGACTCCTTGGAAGCAGTGATCATGACAGTAACCCCAGGATTAGTTCTTTCTGCTTTGTCCATACACTAGGAAGATCTGGCATTAAAGTAATCTCATGAAGGTTACTTATCCCCGCGAATGCATATACACATTTGCAATAGATCTTTGAGGACCTGACTTGGGTAACTCAATGAGCTTTAGATCTTCAGAGTAAAGGTCATTATAAAATGAGGTCTACTGGATTGGGTAGGGTGCATGGAGTTGGAGAGGGACTCTGCAAGTCCAACCCTGTCTCACCTGCCTAGTAAGCAATACATTGGGGGCTTTAAAGGCCCCTTGATACCCTAGGGCAGAGTCAGTTATCTGAATGTTCACAAGATGCATCCTGTACCAAGCCTAGTTATGTATGATAACTAGCCCAGCAGCTAGTTCTCACAAATCTTACCAGCGCAGAGTGCCATTTATTAAGAGGATTCTAATAACATTTTTAGAGATTATGATTCTGACACATGCAAAGTCCAGAATCCTACAAACTGTCACATTTTCAGTAAAGATAGTGTCTGGTGTTTTGCAGATGGACGACCTACAGAAGATAAATAATCATTTATGAATGACGTTTATATAGGCCGTTAGCATACAATACACATGTTGCATCTATGAGGAAGATGTCATCATCAAAAGACATTTGAAAAGCAAGGTTTTGATTTTACATCTGGACAGCAATAGATGCTCAATTTGGCAAACCTCTCCTGGAAGCATGTTTAGTAGTCTGGCTGCATGAACTTGGAATGAGCCCCCCATGTAAAAGAGGAGCTAGTTCTGTGATTGCAGTTCTCACAACAGGGCATAGTATTTTACGTTAACTTGTAGGTAGTTTGATGTTGGTCCTTGGGGGGCTTTGTAGAATAGAACTAAAGGTTTGCATTATTTTCTTGCTGTGGCATCTAGCTAGCATAGTATGTTTCAGAACAGGAGTGGTGTATTCTCATCTAGGAGTATTGGTGACCATTCTGATTAAAGAATCAAGTAAAACGTGTAAGCATTGTAACATCTTCTGGGGTTCAGACACAAACAGAATATTACAATAACCAATCATGCCACGGATAATGGCACAAGCAATTGCACCACAGTCCTTTCAACGGCAATATCTACTTTGATGAAGCAGGATTAGATTTTACCTCCATGAGCCAACAAGATGTGTATCATATTGACTTAAAGTTCATCTCTGATGTAAGTGCACTTTCTACACCTACTGGTTAAATTATCCGTTTTCTATTATTCAATCTTTACCTGCTTGTGATTCTCTTTTCAGTTGTTTAACCCTTATAAAAGCACGAACAGCCCACATACCACCCATCCTCCAAATGATATAAAATGTGTATTTAAGCAGATTCTAAGTTTAGGAGCCATTTCATCAAGCCTATAACTCACTCCCAAATATAAAAACAGGATTTCTTAGTCTGTAAATCCATAAAGTGAACATTTATTGAATTAATTGGTGACTTATTCATATTTAGATCAGTTTATCTAGCAGCCACAACTAAAACAGTGAGAAGCTAATAATTACATAACCAAAACGTGTTGCTCTTGTATCAGGCTTCGTCAAAGTTTCATTTACTTTTATAGGTAAGCATGGCGACCATCTTACAGTTACTTGAATGTAGTTAGATAACACTTTGGCCGACAAATACATAAATATTCATGCATGTTTGAATACATAATGTTGAGAGTTTGTTGATAATTCAAGATTTTTAACTATAAAAGTAGTCCGAAGAAAGGTGTAAACAAATAAACCATAACTTGATGACAATAGGTCCAGATATGCAGAAACCATTGAAAAACATTTTGAAAATCTGCATTTCAAAAAAAGAATAGGCCTTGGGATGCTGATCCATAATTTGGAAAGATTTTGTCACAATTGGATATAGGGGGATTCATTCAAAATGGGCCAAACATTTTTCTTTATCGTGAGCTGAAGTGGCCTCAATGTACTTCCCACGTGATATAGATTGTTTCAGGCTATAGATCAGGGGTCTGCAACCTTTGGCTCTCCAGATGTTTCGTACTCCCATTCCTATGATATCTGGCTATTGACTATGCTGGTTAGGGATGATGGGAGTTGTAGTCCAAAAACATCTGGAGAGCTAAAGGTTGCAGACCCCTGCTGTAGCTTATATGCATGCTATTACAATTAATGATGTTCCTGATTAACCATTTTCTTTTAGAATACTTTCTTGTGAAATTCTTAGTAATTTCTAATCAATATTGGCCAGATGTTGCAGTATTTATGTGTAAAGAAGCCAACTGGAGGTTTCTTCATGATATTTGTTAATGATGATCTCATGTAGGGGATCTCCTAAATGTAATAGCAGGTGACTTTGATATGCATTTCTTAATAATTGGGTCCATGGCAATATATTCCAATGCTTGGTCTATTTGTTGACGCTTATTGAATGTATCAGGTATTACAACTAGTTACAGACTCTGCAATCCTGTCACTCATTAACAGACTGCCTTGCTTGATTTACTGCATCCTATCCTTTTTTTTTATTTGTTTTTATTTGTTTTTGGTTCAGAATACAAAAGATAAAGAACCTTTACAAACTTTTTATAATTTCCACATTTTCAATACAAAATTCTCTGATTAAAATTCCGCAGAATTCGTTACATTTCTTAAAAATCATCATTTCAAGAATTGAATTAAAATACAAAATCAAATAAAATTCATATCTATGAAACATAAAATCACTTAGATTCAAAAGATATTAATTCTTTTTCAATGAGCTTGCAAAATGACATCGTCACATATATTAGGAGTTTATGATTCCCTTGCATGATTCGTACCCATATTGCATTAAAAAAATCATCATATTCCAAAAATACAAATTTCATCAGAAGAGTAGTACATTTTTCTTTGAAATGCAGGCAATATAGAATCAAATTGTCATGATCCCTGCTTCCAAGGGGTCAGGACTTGCCTCACATCCTTGGAAGCAGGCCCATAACCTTGATCCTGGGTACCAGCCAGTCCCTATCGGGACCTTTTGGACCTTGTCCTGGCGCCAGTGGCACCAGGCTCATAAAGATGACCGGTCCCGGCGCTGGAAGCGCCGGGCTCATAATGCTTAAGAGTGCTTGGGTGGACCTACCTGCAGCAGACCATGCTGCTTACTTACCAGCTTGATGGTCTTCTGATCCTTCTCTGCCTGGAACTACTTTTCCTGTCTGGGTGGGGCAGGAGCCACTCCCTGGAATCAGAACACAGGAATTCTTTTCTTACCTGGGCGAGGCTGTGGAAGAAGACGCCTAAGCACTACAGAAGGCTATTTAAACCACACCCGATTGATGAAACGTGCTTCGCGTTATTCTGCATCTGCAGCAGGACGCTCACCGTGTCAGCTCCAGTCTTCCTGAGATTCTTCAGCTCCAGTTCCTGTGAAAACGAATTCCTTACCTGCTAGAGATCCGATCCTCAGCTGCACCTGCCAAGACAAAACAACAGGTTAGCAGAACTCAATTCGAGAGCAGCGCTCTTACTTACCAAATACGGCGGCATCTTCCAAAGCCTTCCGCCGCTTTCTTCGGCTCCCCATCGACATCTGCAAAGAAAAGGACTTGATTAAGCATTGCATTCTTGAATTGCTTACCTGCGCTCCGCACGTTCTGAACTTCAAGAAGCGCTGCATGCCGGCATCTGCAAAACAAAGGGAGACATTTTAAGGCGCATTCTAAACCAACCATAAACTTTCTACTTACGCGCTCGCACGTTCGCCGGCATCCATCTAGCCACGCTCTCTGCATCCACGATCTGCAAGGACAAAAGAGACATTAAGGCGTGCTTTTGAGACAAACAGCAGTCATTTTACTTACGTGCACCGCGCTTCATCTTCTTCGTACATACGCGCTTGCACGATCCTGGGCACTTATTCATCAGCGTCCATTGCCCCTAAACCTGCAGGACAAAGAGAGACATTAGAAAGGGTGACAGCAACCGGTCATCTTTCCTACTCACCTGCTCGCCGCATCATTCCTCTACAATTTCAATCTTGACACCCTGAGACTGAGCAAGGGACTAAATTAAGGATGCTCCAATGACTATCAAGAAACCGCTCGTGCGGTAAACGGCGGTATCTACCAGCATCAACCTCTGCAATCAAGAGGATTGTCAGTAATCCAGTGAAGTAACTGGTACTTGAGCCCCTGCAAAGACGCAGGATGGAGAGCCCGGCCTTAATATATCTAAGGTGAGCAAGCCACGCCCTTGGTTCGAATAAGAGGACTGAGGAAGGAGAAGTTCAGTCAATCCAGTTCCTAAATCCTTGTTCTTCCATCTGCAGACACCTCACTCTACACGTCCGGTACATCGTGAGAAGGGGACCAGCCCTAGGAGAAGGCCGAGATCTACGAGTCACACTAGAAGACACGGCGACAGCTCAGTCCAGCCCAGCGCCTCCGTGGAAATCAGGTGAGCGTTACACAAATGTTTAAGTGTCTCTTTAGGCTCTGAACATTCGGGGAAACGACATTGTTCACAAATTATGGCTTCTTTACCCTTGTTCCAAAATTTTGTCCTTTCACGTGTATGGTGTAAGTTAAAAATAAAGAAATAAAACGACATAAGAATTTCTAGGAATATGTTTTTTTGTATGTGCTGCGTATTCTGTATACATCTTATATGTCCCTATGTGTTGGAGTGTTGTGATCCAATCTAATTCGAAAAGTTTTTTCTTTGCGTACCCTGGGCGAAAATATACATCATCAACTGATAATTCCGATTCCCTCAAGAGTAACTTCAAATTTGATTGATACTCCATTATAGAAGGCATATTGCATAAACTCAGGTTTTCTTTCATGGCTGTATAGAGGCTCTTTCGTGGCGGAAAGCATATCTTAGCATAAGTAGTAAACCTAGTTTGTGCCCAATTATAGGATTAGGTAGGGACATGATATGATATGATATGATAGGTTATTTATAACGCGCTTAATACCCAGAGGTTTCTAAGCGCGGACCCAGGGATCGAACCTGTGTTGCTCCGTGTCATTTTGTTTCCAAGTCGAGCACGCTGCCACTGAGCTATCCTCCTGAGACAAAGAAGAGTTGCCACTGCACTCAATGTTTGCTTTAGGCCACAAGCACATATGACATGGGAAAGAACATAGCAGACTTTAGCATAGTGCCCTGTAAACAGTCCAATTGTGTACTCATATCGCATAGGCAAATATCCAAAGCATATAACAAAATAATTTCCACTTTTAACGTATAGAAATCAATGAGCGGCACAAGTGAAAATTTGCAATATTTAACATAAATCAATTTCATTTGTGAAAGTGGAGGCCTGCTCTTACGATGTAATAATTCCATCCACGATGTAATCGAGTTTTTCTCTGAAATATAGTATCCAAGGTAAATCGTACTAGTAATCAACGATAGTGGGGTCTTCATAAGGTTCCACTGATAGCTTTTACATCTAGAAGCTTTACCAAACCTCATAATAGCCATTTTTACTGGATTCGGTAAAAGGTTGTGGGCACTTGCGAATCATTCAAACAGTTGTAATTTTGCTTGTAAGCCATATGAAGTGGGATCAAATATTATGATATCATCAGCGAATGAAAGCCATTGGAGGCATAAAGTACCCAATTTCACAGAAAATAGATTTTTAGAACACCAAACTTGATCTAAATCGACTATGTATAGGTCAAAAAGGGTGGCTGCTAAATTACAACCCTGTTTTAGACTCAAATGGGTCTTTATTGGCATTGTAGTATGCTTGTCATCAGATAGCTTTATCTTATAAGATGTGTTTGTGTGAAGTTTGATAAACCAGTATATTAAATGTAACGGGATTCCCAACTTCATCATTTTCATCCATAAGATATTCCGTATTACAGTATCAAATGCAGATGACATATCAATAAGAGCAATATAAATAGGGTTTGCTTGCTTAGTTTTAGCCCCCTTGATGACATGTGCCATTATCAAGGCATTAAGCGAAGTACCCATCACTTTGTGAAAACCAGTCTGATTCTTTGAATAGAGGTCATGATTTTTTATGAATTTTTCCAGCTCACATAACAGAAGTTTTTCAAATATCTTGTCTTCCGTGTCAATCAACGAGATGGGCCGGTAGTTTGCTGGCAACAATGGGTCACCTTTCTTATAGATTGGAATGATGTCCGAGGATAGCCATGAACATGGGATTGTACCAGATTGAATTATTGATTGAAATTTTGTTTTGAGAATTGCAGCCCAAAGATCAGGGTCCATCTTATAGACGCATGGGGGAAGCCTGTCTGGTCCTGCTGATTTTGAATATGACAATTTAGTAATTGATCATTTAATGTCATCGATTGACCAGTTAAGACGGCTAATCTCGTTGTAACATAGCGATACTTCAGATACATGCATAAATCTTAGTGGTAGCTGATATTTGGAGGCTATATAGTCGCACCATATTTTGTCTGAAATACAATTCGGCATAGGCAATGAAACCTGATTTTCAGAACTTCTTATAGTACGCCAAATAGTTCTAACATCATGGGTGCAAATTGCTTTGATTAGTGAGCAGTTAATCTTATTATAGTTCCTTATGCGAGCATTTTTCAATTTCTGTTTGTATTTAAGATTAATCCATTTGCATTGAGATTGAAAAGTCACGTGATTAAGCTTTTTATTTCTCAATCGTCTAAGTTCCTTATTTTTTTCCCGTTTGAGTATTTTACAGTTTGGATAATAAGGATGTAAATGCTTTTTATCAATGAACTTCAAACTCAGAGCTACCAGGCCCCTTCTCACTACGGCTGAGCATTCATCTGATACCTCCATAACTGATTTTGTTTTGTCGCCTTTGATCTTAACTATCTTTTTTGAGACATACTTTCCAAAGTAATTACAAAGCCCTGTGCTCCATCTAAGCGATGACTGATGCTGATCGACCTCAGGGAAAACTACAGAAGGGTCAAATTGCAGTAGCGTGCTATCTTATTGTAATACAATAGATATTTGAGCATGATCACCAAACTTTATTGGGCTAATCATTAGCGGTGAGGTAGTAGCAAGTAGATTATGGGACAGGAATATGTGATCTATCATCGAGGAGTGGTCGCCACGTTTCCAAGTGAATCCTGGGCAAGTTTCATTAGCTTCTACCATGTCCAAATCCCAATCTTGAAAATATGATTTCCAAGCAACACCTCTAGTCCTGGCATTTGCCTTATTATTAAATGCTTCAGCTATCTGGCTTATACGGCAGTCAGAATTAAAGTCGTCACCAATTATAATTTCAAGAGGAAAGTAGATGTTCACAGCACTTTCAAGACCTTTATCAATTTCATCAAACATTGCTTCTAGTTTAATTGCAGTAGGATTCCAATGTAAAGAAATTATTCGAATATTACTACGACTTTCCTTAGACTTCATCAATAGTATACCCAAAAGATTGCTAGATTCCCACACCAATTTGGTATTTGCTTTAATGGTATTTGTAACCGCAATAGCTAGGCCTCCCGAAGGGCGCCCTTGGTTAGATTTTAGAGCAGATGCACTTTAGATATTATAACTGGGCAACAAGAGGGGACTAAGTTTCATAGTTTCTTGAAAAAGTATAATTGTAGGACGATTGTTCGCAGGAAGCAAATTAAACCATTGCATTATATTTCATCCTATCCTATCCTATGCTTTTCTTAAATCACCAATCTGGGTAGCCCCACTGTTTAAAACATATGCAAACATCCTCCTCCTAGATTGATTAATCCATATCACAACTGCAACTTCTTGTAGCTTTGATCATTAACCAATACACGATTTTCCATTTAATACTGGATGGATGAGATCTTCTTCCACAAATATTGACCAAACACTGCAATTTCTTCAAAGGGACAGTTACATTGTCCTTCTGGATCAGTACGTTTAATTTCTAAATCAGAATGATGTGAATTTACATTTTTACATAAGAATCAGGCCAAACTTCAATCTGTTATTTAAATCCTACTTTTAAAGTACAAAGTTTTATATTTGAGTATGAGAAAAGCTACTTAATTTATTGCAGTTTTATACATGCCAGCTTTCTGGTGCTACTGTGTCTTTGATCCCCTTCTAAGCCTTTGTCGCGGTCACTCTGAATCCAGATTTGGGAGGTTGAGTGTTGCTGCCTTGGGTGGTGTGGCCAGAGCTCCTGCATATCTATCCTGCAGTATCCCAGTGCGTCCCCATGCTCCCTTTCCCTTCTCCTACCCAGAGCACCCACGTTCTTACACTAGTGCTGTTTGGGTGGATCTTGGAAGTGATTTCCCTGAGGTTAGCTCAACTTTATTATAACTGTGGAATGGCCTACCTCCTAATGCTTGCAGTACTTAGTTCCACAAGGAAATGTCTTTGTCTTTAGGCACTTCATCTTTGGCATCAGCTGTCTCCTCATTGCAGCCAGCTTAACCTAGTGCCCCCTCTCATGTATTTGTTTTATTTTATTTATTGTGCATTTGTTTATACAAGAAAATAATGAGTACACTGGAGGATAAAGACAGACCTACTAGACCTTGTGAGCATTCAGAGCGTGCAAGTGCAGATTGAGGAGAGAGGCAGAGGGAGTGGGGGGTAAGTGCTGGAGTGCCCATGCTTGTGAGTGAGCAGCAGATGTTAGTGCCCAGTGAGGGAATTGTTAGGGAGCATTCAGCAGCAACAAATAGGTAAGTGCAGGCCAGTGGGTGCCAAGGCAAGTGCTGTGTGAGGGCAGAGGCTGAAGGTGATTGGGTGTGGGAGGCCAGTAACCCGAAAGGACACATAATGGCCCTGGTCACCAATCTCAGCAACTGTGGGATTGGCAACGGTGGGAAGAAGGGAGGCAAGAGTTGAAAAGGAAAGTCTTTAGGAGCTTCCGGAATTTCAGGAGATCTGGCTCAAAACGGAGAGGAAGGGGGAGGCTGTTCCATAAGAGGGAGCCATGATTTGTAAAGTTTCCAAGTCAGGTTTTAATTTAGTTAATGAAAGTTCAAATATTGCGATAGTTGCACCTCAGTGTATGACAAGAGGTGTGGAAAAAATGTCATGAAGTGCAGAAAATAAAGACTGGGCTGAAATCTCAGCTTCTCCTCATAATTATGTGTGTTATCTTGGGCAATTCATGTTATCTCATATTGCCTAATCTATCAAAATTGCCAGTTATTTAATATTATTAGTGATTAAAAGTGACTCAGGTCTCGGGGTACCTTCTTCAGAAAATCATTGTTTACTAGGCTTTAGTCTTGCTTCATATATAATAATACTGACATTGGATGTATCACACACAGCAAAGTAATTTACTTGCTCACTAATGTCAGCACCCTTTGGAAACATGGACCTCTTCTATACCATGTCTCTATACTTGCATCTTCTGGTCGTTTCTAAGCCATGTCCTCTATCTGTACTATGGTATGTGTATTTCTCTTGTTGCTTCCCATCAGTCTCCTGTATCTGTGCTTGAGCACTTTAAAATGCGTTAGTACAGTCAATGTGAGTTGATTGTTGATTATTGATACAGTCAATGTGAGTTATCGTTCTATGCTTGGATGTGTGTTCTTTTTTTATATACAGCTACTGATATGGGTTCTGCATCAACTCTACAGCTGTCATGCCTTCTTTGTGGCTACTATTGTTAAAAAGTGTCCTGTAGCTATGCTAGAACACACATACCCTCATCATGGACTGCTACTAGTGCCCTAAGCTACGGTTTGTACATGTGATGGGGGCGGGGAGTTGAGTGACTATACATCCTGGATGCCTTAAAATGTCTGGTTCTGGAGGGGTTCCCAATAATAGGTGCAGCAAAATGCGTAACGATGGCGCTGCCAAATGCTGATTCTTTCCCACCAAGCAGCACTGGTTTAAGATGCTAAAGCCATCGCTGGCCCGTTCCTTGCTCTAAAATCCTGCGACTTCCAAGGCTGCATGCTGCGTCCCAGTGTACTTGTCACATTGTGTGTCAACAGTAGCCAAAGCTGAAACTACAAAGGAGTGCCCAAGAACAAATCACAATCGATGCAAGTGAAACGAAGGGCTCATTTGGAGGAATATTTTTCATCACTCGATGTGGCTGGCATCATTAGGACGAAGTAAACTTGATTAGCTTTGCGTTACAAAAGCAGCTTTAATGGCTTTGGCACTCCCAGACAGTCTTCACTCTCATCCCCAAAATCCATATCCGATGGCAGCAATGCCAAGGATCACTTGCTGCTCTGTTTTCGCAAGTTGCCATTCTGTTCTGTATCCCTTCTCTGTCTGGACCTGGGTGTCACAATAGACCTTGGATGTGAAATGGCTTTTAGCTAATTGCTCTGAATGCTCAAAGATGTGCAAACTGGTGAAACAGGATCCCCCACCCAGCCATTGTGGAGGCTCGAAACAACAAGGGGATATTTACACAGTGGTTTGCCTTTAACAGACAGTCAGCTAAGCTCCACCTAAGTTTCAGAGAGCAAAAAAGCATAGTGAATGGCTGCCCTCACAAGGTAGTGCAACCAAAAAATACACTTTCATGTTCCAAAAGGCAGTGATCTAAATGGCAAGCATGTATGCATGACACGTTATAATGAATGCATTTTTAATTTCATGAAAAGAAAAGAAGGGCACTTTATATGTCAATCAACTAACAAACAATTGCACTGGACCATATCTGGCGCTTGCTGGAGCATCTATGAAAATCTCTTGAGCAAATATTTATGAATCACATTGCCACGTGAGCAAAGATGCTCCGACCATCTCCACATGTGCTTATTTTTTAGGGTTTAGCAAATCAGGTAGAAGTGTGCAGGTGATGATGAAGATCTTAATGGGCATCTTCATATTTGCTTTAGTGAACATCTTCATGACTCATAACGTAGCAGGTGCAAATCAGAAATGCCCATGGACATCTCTTTTACCTGATTGCAATTCTTTTTGAATGCGCTGGTTTAATCGCTTGCTCCTGAACTCTGTGAGTGATCTCAGGTTGCAGGTTCGAATCCTGGCCAGGCCCACTCATTCTTACTTTCCATTGTGGGGTTGTGAAATGAGTTCCAATTTCAGTTTGATAATAATACCTTTATAATGCAAAGAGGCCTGCAATTCCTATACACAGGCTAGTGCTGCCCCTACTACTGACGTGCAATCAGAAAAGTGCATCACTATTATAACTTTAATCATTATTACAGATCGGTTTTAAAAAGCACCAGGGCCTGCTGCTTCATCCACAGCGCGGAAACCCACCTGCCACTGCAGCGCTTGATAAAAGCTGTTACTAGCTTTCCAGATTCCTTTCCTCTAAATGATCTTTGGTGACACTTTGCAGGCATTGGTTGATGTTTAATATGTTTAATATGTGCATCAATGGCTTTTAACACAGGAGAGCAATCCTCTATCTGCATGTTACCATTTATTTTAAATATCAAAACTCTTCTTAGATGCATTTTATTGAACAGTTTAAGCTATTTCTGGAGCAAGTTGCAAGCTGCCTTTTTAAGCTTTTTTATCTTAATAGAGTGGGCCTCCTTACAAGTTTGCCGGTCCGGTAGTAACGGCGCCGGTAAGCTACCGATGCCATTACTACCGGACCAGCAAACTACGAGTTCTGCTCGCAGGTGCCTTTCCGCCCGCCAGATGTGACCTGGCGGGCGTACCAGAACCTGCGAGCAGAGCATGTCGAATGCACTGGCACCATTCACGGATGGTGCCGGTGCATCGGACCTCCCCATTCACATTGAGTCCTATGGGAAATTATTACCGGCACCCGGCAATGTGGATGTTCTGGGTCTGCCGGGGCTGGAATGCCCCGGTACATCCCCATTGCCGGGTGCTGATAAAAAAACGACTACGGTGGCAGTGTACGTTAATTATATGTACCTACAATTTGAAGATCTCTTACATTAGAATACTGTTTGTCATTCTATAGAATTACCCGTCTCAGTGAATGGAACTGCTGTTTGCACCGAAGAGTGAAAAGAGATTATGCTTGTCCCCCAAACTGTTACACAATACATTCAAGACTCACTGCCTCTCCCTGATGGCCGCAAAAGCACAGAGACTCGCACCGATGGGGGTGCAGTGTGCGCTATGTACGATAATGTGGTGGGGCTAGCGAATGATTTTGAAATCTCCTGCTGCTGTGGCAAAACACCTGGAGAAGCAGGTAGTTTAGATTGTCCACAGGAATCAGGTGCACAGAGGAGCCAATGGGGGGGGGCACAAGAAGGCCGAGGGAAGGCATAGATATGCAAACTCAGCAGGAAACAGAAATGATGAGGGTTGTTCGGTTGATGTCAGGTGGAGCGGAGGTGGACTGGGAGACCATAGAGAAAGAGGTATTTGGAGAAGAGCGATAGAAGATTGTGGTGGAAATTGTTAAAAGTAAATTGTTGGTTGTGAGAGAGAGTGGTACCTGATTAAAAAAGTGAGGGTGTGAGTGAATGATTGCTGAATCATGTGAAGGGTGTTCGGGGTAGTGTAGTCGGATAAGTGATTGAAAGTAAGGAGTAAATCTAAGTGAAAGAGGTGAATGGAAGTGAGAGAAGAGTTGTGACGAGAGAGGATGGGACAGGTGAGTGGAAAGAGAAGGGGAGCATAGAGTAAAGAGAGGAGGAGAAAGAAACAAGTTGGGTATAGTAGAGAGGAGAGAGAGGGAGAGAGTAGAAATGTTGGAGGTGGAGAGAGTCAAGAAGAGAGAGGGGAGAGGAAGTGGAGCGAATAAGGAGGGGTAGCTAGGAGAGTGCATGACCATCAGAGACACAGAGAAAGGAAGGAGGCAGAGAGAGAGGAGCAGATCTTTAGAAAGGGAGGGAATACCTAGAAAGGACATCATGGAATCATGGAGGGGAACAAGAATGAGTGAAATAATATAGCAAATGGAGCTGGGCATATGGATGGGCACTAGACAACTAATGAACTATACTCAAATGTTATCTCTGGGCTTGACTGGACAGATACCGCCAAGGAGAACCCCAAAAGGAGCTAGAGAGAAAGGGCAAAATATGTAGTCCCTCACCTTACTTAGTAGGTGTTACCTATTGCTAGTGAGTAGCCTGGGTTACAGGGACACTGGGGCTATAGATGAGGGACACCCACAGGAGATGATGTAGGGACAACCTTCAATGTGCCACAGTACAGCCTGCTGCCATCAAGCTATAGAAGTACATATTCTAAAAAGTAGATCCCCTTGAGCCTATCTTTGGAGTTGATGCATAATTAAGGCCATCTGTGACAGATGGTTACATTGACTACAGAGAAATATAACAGTGAACCTCAGGGATACGACTAAAGGATTTA
Organism: Ambystoma mexicanum; assembly: GCF_040938575.1. Taxonomy (NCBI): domain Eukaryota; kingdom Metazoa; phylum Chordata; class Amphibia; order Caudata; family Ambystomatidae; genus Ambystoma; species Ambystoma mexicanum. The sequence goes on from NC_090923.1 coordinate 463,687,932, forward strand.
CAGTCTAGGAAGAGAGATTATTAGTGAGAAGGAATTTGAATATTTCAATTGTAATAACCCACAGACTAGGACTTGTACTTGTATATGCACATCCTTTTGATAATTCATCAGATCTATTGTAACGTTTGGCATAGATAAATACACCTCACAATGAAGAATGTGACGATTTGACAGGTCTTGATGAAGACCCCAGCGGTGCCCAAATATTTTCTTTTTAAAGCATTACATAATAAAATTAAACATTTTTTTTTTATATAAAGGTGAGTTGATTCTGCAAATTATGAAACGGACATGGGAGCAGCTGTGGCTCTCAGTGTGGACAACTTCTTCATGATCGACTTTCAAATGAATCATATTTTTTTAAAATAATCCATATAGGGCCAACAGTATTATCACCAGTAAACCTCTTCCAGATATGTTATTCCTTTGGAGAGGAACGGAAGATGAAATTATGACATCCCATAATTGTCTATATAATAGGAACGTCAATTTGAAATGTACTGTCAATTTCAGTAAAGCCAAAATACATTTTGTAGATATGTATGACAGTTTGTTAACTGAATTGTACAGAAAACCTAATGACAGAAATAATATGAATGTTCTAGCCAACAGCCTAGAGCCTTAAGGACAATTTCTAAGAATGCACAGGAATTGTAATAATTTGGAAGATCATAAACAGGAAGCAGAATAATTAACTAAGAGACTGATAGAAAGAGAAAACATTAAGAAGCAATGCTAAGAAAAGAACTAGAAATCAGGATAGACAAATTCTTCTGGTGTCAGGATATGTTAAATGTGATTTGACTATCAACCTTTAATAAATATTGCAAATCCACCAAAAGATGAATTGCCATTGTTGCAGCTGTGTAGAATTAAGACCAAATGATTGCGAAGACGTGTTGGCAATATACTATTTGAATGCCTTCATCAGGAACAGAAGAGGGATTTTAGAGTCAACTTGAAGACTCATTTTCAAAAAATGTTTGCCACCCCAATCATTAGCAAACATTCCTTGGAAGGAGATAAAAATAATTTCTATATTCTTTGTCTCTTTTTCTTTATCTGAACGGATGGCCATCAGTAACTGGCCATCAGTCTCTTTACCTATCAAAAACCAATGAATGCATTCTATAATAATATTTTAATCAGAGGAAAAAAAGAATCTGCATTTTCGTAAGCCACGGTAATCACCCACCTATTTTTCATATCAAACTCAAGAAAGCCCATCGACAGCCACATGGGGGCAAAGTTATCAGAATCCTTCCACTTTCCATTTCTAAAACAAAAACATTGAACAAATCACCCACTAGGACTGATTTATATCGGGCACACAACGTGTTAAAAATGCATGAGATGATTAAAAAGCACCCCGCAGTGTTTCATTTCAAGCACCCAGCTGGCCCTTACTTGTAGCCGATTGTGTTCCCAAATGTATGCACTCGGTCGATGAGTGGCAGAACATCAGAGCTTTACAATGTAATAAGCATTCCACGTAAAGATGGTGTCATCATGTAACGTGAAAATTGGTGTTATGTGAAAACACCACATCGTCCACGATAATAAACGTTAAATGTTATGTGAAAAAAATGATACGCAAAGTCTAGCAACAATATTGGTATTCAGTACATTTGTATTTGGACTTCAACATTGAAAAACACCTCCTGCAATATGATGGTTGTTAAAATGTCACATGCCATCAATGGTCAAATTTGAAAGCATATGCTTTTAACCCTAAAGCAACGGGGGTGCGCAGTGACGCACATCATCGCGTATCTGCCTTATATGCATCCATACGTGTATTCAAAGGGGCATACATCCAATTAAAAAGTCACTATCCTTAGTCATTGTGAACTCTGCTACATTTGTGTACTGGCGTTGCTGACTCAATCTACAAATATCCTTGGTGGTCACATACAGTCTAACACTGTCTATAGACATAACTCATTATATTTATCCATTAGTTACATACACTGCACAGCCTGTATCAATCCCCAGTGGAAGATTACATATATGACATATATGACATTATTTTGACAGATTAGTTACCCTTATAAAATATATTTTTTGCTATATCAGGTGTATTTGGTTTACATTCTACCATCCACCAAAGCAGATTGTCTACTTTTTTGGCCTGCATCCAAGAAATGTCTCACTAGTGATGCATTAAGATTTGTACATCAGATGCGATACCTCTGTTCGCCTATGCTGACGTTGGCTGATCTTTTAGTATGGTCAATATATCTCATGCCACAAGGGCATTCGATACAATACACCACTGTAGCCGACTTGCAGTGAGAAAATTACTTTAGGTGCCATGTGTAGTCACCTTTTTCAAAACCTTCCACCTTTTTTCATAAATGTACATGCAGTACAGGAATGACATGGATTGTGTCCTGTAAGTGGGTGCTGAGGGCCTATACTGACTGCCGACGATTCAAAACTTTTGGAAATGGAAAATGAGAATGCACCAATTGGTCCTTTAAATTTAAATTGCGCGTAAGTCCAAGTATAGGAAGATGTTCACCTTCAAGATGTAATTGTTTCATAGGCCAGTGTCATTTAATTTTCTGTTTAATCAAGGTGGTGTGTGGATTATGTGAGTAGACACACCAATGTCTCATTGTTTGTCTGTCATGTAGTGGTAATCAGTAGGGTTTCCCTCTATCGGGCCCTTTTGTTGGATTTACTAATCATCTTTTAAGTATAAGCACGCTCTTTTAGTCATTTATCCAATATTGAAGCTTGTTCATTCGAATCTTAAATAGAACTTCAATTGGTGCGGATACACAGTCACTGTCCATAAGGAAGATTGTCTTTCTGGGTGATTAGATGATAACGCTGATAGTGCAAAAAGGTGTCGCGATCTGTTTCCTTTCTAACGAGGCAGCCACGCAGTCTGTTTTCTTCATTTCTGATTGTAATATCCCCAAACAATAATGTTGGAATTAGAGAATTCCTTAGTGAATTGGATGTGTTGATTAACACTATTAATCCATGCATGAAGTTGCACCAGTGTTTCTGGGGAACTCTTCCAGATGAACATGACAGTTCTATATATCTCTTCCATGATCTAACGTGGCCAAAAAATAGATTGGTAGAATTGAGAATATGTACATGTTTATAGTGTTACCTGTAGAGGATTGCCAGACTAGAGGCAAAAGTTGTCCGCATCAGCATACCATTTATTTGTTGGACAAAAAGATTTTTGAATTAAAAATATATATTTTCTAATGCCAGAGTCTTCATTTCAATTATGAATCCATGTGGAATATTGTTTTCATGGGGCACAGAGTGTAATATCTCTTGAATATAATCAACAGCCTCCTCTTGGGGGATTTTGGCATAGAGAGCCTGAATATCCATTGTGACAAGTAGTCCAGAGTGTGCATTGAATTCTAGGTTTTCAAAGATGTTAATAGCATGACAGGAGTCCTTCAAATATGTGAACGTTTTTTGACTTAGTGGTTGTAGATAATAGTCTACAAATGTACTAATGGTTCCTAAATTCAATCCACAGCCTGAAACTATGGGTCTACCCAGGGGTCTGCTCAAATTTGTATGTACTTTTGGTAACGCATAGAACGAGGGAATACAGGGATTTTCTGTGCTCATGTTTTCGTAATCCATTCATCGAGATCTGTTGTTCCTTAGTGTAGAGAACGTCATGCCCTCAATCATACTTCAAATTCTATTAGGGGGGCCTCTATGCAGTAATTTGAAATGAGTTCTCTCATCCAACAATTCTTGAGCCATACAGACCCTCATATTGGTCTCTATGCATAACCATGATTCTCCCACACTTACCTGTTAGTTTAATCACCACAATATCGTCATTTTTAAGACTGTTAAACGCATTGTGTTCACTGGGTTTTAGATTGTTTTTACTCTGTTGGATTCCTGTTGTTTTTAGTTTATTAATGTCCTTAAGAATCAATTGTTCAAATGCAAGCAATTTAGAGGGCGTGAGGTTATTTGGTGGTGTGAAGTTTGATTTACTTCTAAGACTTGAATCACTGGGTTGCTTCCCATTTAGAAAATTGACAAAAAACCGTTTGATCTTAAATTTTCCTAAAAATTGCTTATGTTAAATTTTAGTCTGGTACCAATTTGTGTGTTTATTAGGTATGAAGGATAGCACCCAGTAAGCAATGCTAGTTCTCCATCATTGAGGCTTCTTTTTGAAAGGTTAAATATATGAACTTCAGGGTTTATCTTGGATATGCTCACCTCCGAGTTTCGAACATTCCCAATGACCCTTGACTTAGATAATTGATGGAGTGGGTATTCCATCCTCTTCTTCTTCGACATCCTCTTCATAAAAAGGTTTGTCTATTTGCAAAATGTTGGCCAGGTCTGAAATTATATGGTTCCTCATTGGCTGAGTCACTTCCAGAAGAATCCAAGAACGTAATCCATCTACGTCTATTTGGTCTGCCTCTGTTAAATCCATGAAACCTGAATCAGGTATTTGCCTTCTTTTTTTGTTTATGGGGGATCAATTCTCAAACAGGAAAAACACTCAATCGCACATTCACAATATGAGAAACTGATTACCCCTCTTTACGCCAAAGGCCAATGGATTGATGGTGTTATCATGGGATGTTCAGAGTAACATAACCCAAACAATTATTATATAATGGGACCAAACTTTATTATCATTACAAAACAAATGTATTAATACCTAAAACACAAGACAAACTGGCCAAGATCATTTCGTTTTTTGGCATAGTTTGCAAAATCTAAAAACTTGTTCACGAGTAACAAAATGAATCAGATTGCATGGGGATAATAATCACACCATTTGTAATTTATAATCTGGTTGATAATGTCAGGAAAAACAAACTCTTATTAGTATAGGTTATTTCAGATAGTCGACATGTTTCGGCCTCATTTAGCATTGGACACTATCCCTAGTGTCCATGTCGGTATAGATATAAGGGCCATCTTCAGGACAACAATTTCCTGATAGTTGAATCTTATATACCCCAGAACTTGATATTCATTAACATCTGTAAATAACACAGATATAAATTAAAAACAGATACAGTATCACGTGGTCCATAGATATATGACATTGAACATTGAATCTCTAGACATCTGTATAATTAACATGTATAACAAGATCTTCAATATCTACGATTGTGTCTACTATACAGGAAAGCACCCCCAATCGTTACATTTTTTGCCAGGCACGTAAGATGAGTTCTGTATTACTGGAGAAAACATATTTCTTCTGATAATCATGTTTGTTTGGCACACTCTCGTCATATCTACTCAAACGAGGGTGCTACATATTGGTTTATGTTTTAGCGGCAAGTTATTATTATAAGTTTGCAAATATTTTCTTGAGGTCACTTCCGAAAACAAAACAAAAATTTGAACAGAGTATCCCGTGCTAAAAATCTCAATCTCAAGGGTAAAGTCATTTTTACATATGTTTCCACTATAAAACCTACTAGGATGATATTTGTTTTAAGATATTCTTGAAATAATTGACCATGCATTTTAAGACAGAAACATTTCTTTTTTAATTATATTTGTTCATCATGTGTTGTTTTTGAAATCAAACCAGAGATGGTCCCAGTTGAATTGACTAATGAGGGACCATGAATAAACTCCTGCATGAGTTCCTCACTGTAACTTAATTTCTGAGCATCTGAAATGGTGAGTATATAGGTGGGGGAACCTTTAATTATTCAAATGTATGGTCACAAGCTTGTATAACAGTTTAAATCATTACTTTACTAAAACTTTAAAATCTTTACAGCACAGCTGCTGTACAAATGTGGGAAAACTAAGAGTGGTCACTCCTATAAAATGTGGAACCGAGAAATACGACTTACACACAAAAAGGGTTACGATTGAAGTAATTCAACTTATTTTCCAAAATGGATCTTGTAACTTAATTGCAGTTAATTACAGAGTATTTCATGATGAATGCACATGAAACATAAACTAAGAAAGAATGTGTGTATTCTAATGACTAACATATTTACATCAAGAAACAAAGATGATTCTAAACAGAAAATCTTTTTATTAGAACTAAATGTACTTTTATTATTTTTTAAAATATACTAATATTGTGTCAAAAAGCCAAAAAGGATCTAATTACATTTTTTATAGATTAATGTACATAAATATATACACACATATATCTTCAGCAAAAATTTACACTAGAACAACAAAACCATCTAATATGGAAAATGCTTATTGAGAATCGAAGAAAACAAGAACATATCAATTCAAGGACAAACACAAAATGAAAGGAAAACACAAAAGGGGAAAGTAAAAATTACACTCATGTAGTCAAAATAATAATTAGATATGAAACAATCAGATTATTTCAATCATAATGAATAAACCCCAATTCATTCCGTCATGAAGTCAAAAAGATGTGTAGGCAATCTTAATTCCCTTAATTAGAATAACAGATTTTATTTTATTTTGATAGGGTTGACGTCACAGCTACCAAATGATGCAATGGTGTTTTGACAATACACTATTTTAATGTCTTCATCAGGACCAGCAGAGGGAATACTCATTTTCAAAACAATTGTTGGCATCCCAATCATTAGTGGGATCAAATTGCTTGGAAGGAGTCTCTTTTTCTTTCTCTAAATGGACGGCCGTCAGTAACTGGCTATCAGTCTCTTTACCTCAAAAATTGGTAATGTACAGCTTTTGTTTTCATTTTGCTTGCTTTAAACATACATCTAGGTCAAGGGAAGTAAGGATAACTCACGGGCAACGCATTTGTCTTGGAAGCAAGACAATGCAGCGCAATACAGGTTCAAATCCCGATCCTGCGCTTTGAAACGACTCACCACTCACTTGTATTAAGCGTGTTATAAATGAACAATAAAATAAACATAAAAAGAAATGCATGAGGTATACTATACAAAAAGAATATTATTTAAACATTTCCACTTAGCTCAAATATGTTTGTGTGGTCTGTGCTTTGCATTGATGTATGTGATTTACTTTCATCTTTTGTTTTTGGACCATGTCATATAAAAGACTAGCCTCATTCCGAGGTCGACGTTAACCCACCGGTCCCACCGTCGGGATGCTGCTGACCCAGAAACACTGAATCTGCCATCTGACTTCCCGGTACCACCGGGACATTACTAGTCCCAGTGGTGCAGGGAAGACAGGCGGAAGATTCAGTGACTTCCCATTCCCATGGAGTCCTCTAGGACTCCATGGGAGTGGGGAGATGGAAGCACTGGCACCGTCCTACGGTGCCAGTGCTTCCGTGAAAAGTCTACATGCAGGTGCTGTTGCGCCCGGCAGGTATGACTCATAGTGTGGCGGTCCAGAAACAAGGGTGCCGTTATAACTGGCTTTGCCAACCACCTTCAATTATACTGTGACTCTGGCTATGGGTATCAGGAGGCGAGGTTTCAGCATTTTGTGTTAAACGTGTCACAAAAAGTCTATGCCTGGAATTCCCCAGTTGGTGTTTTATATTGGGCTCACTTGGCTCCCATAAAAGCAGTCCACCACACTGCAGCATGTTTTATTACAGGCGCATGAAAATTTGACTGAATTACCCCCATCCTACGCGAACTGCATTGGCTTCCACACCAAGCCAGGATACTGTACAAGACTGCATGTATCATCTACAAAGAAGCCGCGCGGAGCACACCAGCGTACCTGAGGGCTAAGCTCCACACATCTGCTGGCACACGCTCCTCGTACAGAAAATCGACCAACTGGCTTGAATCACAACTCGTCCGCAAAGAGAGGACCTGCAAACAATCCTTCTCTTGCCATGTACCCAATTTTGCGAACTCGATCGCGGTGTTGGCTTGGAATGCCCCACAATTCTCCAATTTTGCAAATCTTTCAAAACATGGCTTTTTCAACAAAATCTGACCATGGACTAATTCCAATGAACACACATACTGACGCACAGCCTTCACAGTACTGCATTGCTCTTACAAGATGCCAGTCCAAATGACGACTACCCACACTCTGTACAACGCAGTTTAAACAATAAAATAAAACAATTAAATAAATAGCACATGCAGAATGTATAGGAGTGAGTTGCTTCCTGTTTGTTCACGTACAACATTGTAGCTGTGATGTCTGTTCTTATGAGGATACTGTTTCCTTGTTTCTGTGTGTGAAAGCTGGTTCCTGCTAGGGAAACTGTCATGAGCTCCCATATCTTGATGTTTAACTGTGCCTTAAAAGGTGTTGATGTCCCTTGAACTTTGTTGGATTGGATGGGAGATGTGATTCCGGCCCTGTCATGTAGACTTCAGTTTTAATGGCTACTTGAACGGGAGTTTTGTAAATGGGTACCCTTTGAAAATGTTTTTTTTTTTCCATAATTACATTGCCTACTTGACCTTTTGTATTATTACCACTACATCTTCCCAATCCCTCAATGCTTGTGACCAATGATGCGCTAAGCCATTCTTGAAATGCACACATGTGCAGTCTCATGTGTGGCACTAATCATGATGTAGATAATGATTCTTCACAACTCCATCACTTTTTCTACCTGTGATGGCTGCCTAAGTGGAACCATTGCAATGAAAGCTTATATTTTTTCTTTGGACAGGAAGGCTGGAGCTTTACTTGTGTTTAGCTCCATCCCTTTTGTTGTTGATGGTACATTGCCACGGTCAGGCACTTTGCCCTATTATTAGCCAGTCATCTATTTATATAATAGAAGAAATCCTGACCGACTGACTCATCAACCTCCAGCTCAAACCGTTTAACCTAAGGGCATGACATTTGGAAAGTACATTGTTTTCATGACGTAGGCACCCACTAAGGAAGGATTCTTGGCCATTTTGTCCCTAAGGGGGTGAAAAGCGGGTGTGAATTGTTCACTGACTCATCAACGACTAGCTCAAATCATTTAACCTATGAATGTGAAATTTGGAAGGTATATTGTTTCATGACGTAGACACCCACTAAGGAATGATTTTTGGTGAAAAGAGGGGGTGAATTATTTTTTGATATATATTTCAAAAACCAAAGATGGTACCAGGGGCGTTGCTAGGGGGGGCTATGGGGGCTATAGCCCCTGATCTTTTGGTTGTAGCCCCGGATAGAATCTCAGGAGCTACAGCCCAAAAAACCAGCTAGCCCCCAGTCCCAACAGTTCCAACATCAGCGTAGCCCCGGGTCTTTTCCAGACCTAGCAACTCCCCTGGATGGTACAAATGTGAAAATTGGAATGTAGATTCTTCTTCAAAACTAGAGAAACACATGTTTTACCATTTTCTGAAAAATCCAGTTAAGGGCGGTGGAAAAGGGGGATGCATTATTTTTTTAAGGATACCCATATCTCACAAGCCGAAGATGTTAGAAAAGTTTAAATTCACATTTTACTATAAGGTACATTTCCAGACTGCTTCTTAAAATTGGCAATGGAGAGTATCCCGTATTTGAGAGCAAAATTGGCATCCCTTCCGATCTAGGCACAGTTGTCAATTACATAGCAGACCTCACCTCCAAATTGTACCCTGACATAAAACATCTAAAGAAGAAATCTATAGAATAGTTATGTCAGCGTGCCATTTTAACGTCAGTAAACAGCATGGCTGCCGTAATCAATAAGATACTTATTCATTCTTTCGGATGAGTCAAAGTGGAATACAAATCTGTCCACAGCCCTGTTGATTTCCTGAACACTTTAAATCCTCCTGGTCGTCCCGAACTTCTTCTCAAAGTGGGAGCCCCTGGGATATTATAACCTCTGTAATAGCACCAGATTGCGAGTGAAAGCTCTCCACAGAAATGTGATTAAGGCTACGTTGCCAACCGGCTCTGACCAGGGGGAGTCTGTGTTCATACCACAAATACCTCTTATACCTTCAGAATATTCATTTGAATTCAAAAGACTTCAGTTCCCCTTAAAGGTTGGTTTTGCCATGACCATCAACACATCTCAGGGGCAGACCTAAAAGTAGCAGGAATTGACCCAAGGGAAGTCTGCTTCTCGCATGGGCTGTTTTACGTGGCCTGTTCCAGAGTGAGCTCACCTAACTCTCTGGTAATCCTAGCACCTGAAGAGAAAATGACTATTGTACCAAATCCCAAAATCCATGTGAGCAAAACCAAGGGCAACAGCTAGTCCACGTATAAATATACATGATGCCCTTGCCTGAGCAGGTGTACTGCAACCACTGAGAGCACTTTGTCAATTCACGTGGTATCACTTTTAACCCACATGGGAGAACTTTAATGCACCTACCTTAAACCCTAGATATATATTGTAATTTGAAAATATGGAAAATTAAAGTGTGAATTTTTCATGCCATCGTGAGATTTTTTGTGGTTTAATGAATGTTGCATATTTAATATGGACAGCAAAGTTGTGTCATGTTTTGAAACTAGGAAATTGGTGCAATCCATTTCATTGTCTTTATGTACCAATAGCATCTTCTCTATTGACCCCTTCAATAGAAGGGGTCAATACCATACCAGTGTGCTCATACCAGTCCGCTGAACTCTTTTCTTCCTGACCATGAGTTACATCTTGACTACACTCCCAGTGATGTTCCTATAACTGTACTAGGGAATCTCAACCTTCACAAATATCTTTCTCACATCAACTTTAATTTATCTCCCTCATCTCGGATCACTCACTGCACTCCATGATCAAACCACCTGGTGGAAACTCCCTTGATTTTGTCTTCCCTTTATCCTCACTCTCCTCACCAACCGCTCTGTCACTCAAACTGCTTCTGATCAATCACTTCTTCACTTCACTTTACTATTCCTCCATTCTACCCCTGCTCCAACACAAAATCAAACTTGATGACTTGGCCTACTATCTGTAAGAGAAGCCAGGTTATCACTACTTGCCCTTGTGACATCCAGGGCTCGTCCACCAAGCAAGCAATCCCGGATTTTCTACACAGCCCGTAACTCATTCTTCAATCACCACTACCCCTCTCAAACCCTTTCTCAGTAACCCGTTGACACCAGCCCTGGATGACCAGGATTTGTGGACTCTGATCAACCATCCCTAACTACATTCCTTGTGCAAATATGTCTCCTTCATATTCTTATCTTTATACAAAGTCATTCTCTGCCCCCTCACTTTCATCCTTGATAAAGCAAAAGCCATATGGCTCACATACCTCATATACACTCTTTGGTCTGAGAAATGTAAACACTATTACCATCCAAGCCATGCCAACCCCTTGCCCCTGACTCTATCACCCCCTCTCCATTCACCAATGACTTTGCCATCTACCTCACATCAAAGATTTTGTGGGATAAATGAACTTCCCGTTCAACTCTTCTACCTCCTTCCTCCTTTCCTGCTTTGTGATCCATATAAATTCCCCTCTACTCCTTCCTACATACCTCCCCTCTGAACAAGTGGCCATTGTCATCAGAGCCGACCTCTCATTTGCTCCGATTTACCTTTTTGCTTTACAGACAGTAGGAGCTCTAGCTTTTTTACCCAGTCTGATGTCTGTTCTCTTTTCAACCTTTATCTTCCATCAAACATGTTTTCCTATGTTTTAAATGCACCACAGTGCTACCAGTCATAAGAGTCATCTGCTGACCACGGCAATACTGCTTACTGTTGCCCAGTATCAGGCCTGCCCTCTACTCTAAAGTCCTTACAAATATCCCATTATACCTGTAATACCTGCAGCCATCGCAATTACTCTAGTCTTTCATCTATTTCTCCTCATCAAGGTTCCCCCTTCTCACTAATGTTCGTCTTAATGACCAATCTATTTTTTAATAAAACTCATTCTCTCATTGATACATTTTTTTCTCTTAATCTTCAATTCCTATGTCGCAATGAGACCTGGATCTCTACTGTTGACACCATTACTGCTGCTTCTCTCACCTCTTGGTCATCCAGTTTCTCTCACTCCCCTCATCTTGTTGGAAGAGGTGGCAGGACTGGTGTACTTTTCAATTCTTCTTTTTCTATTACACCTCTTTCAGTTTCGCTTCCTTTGTTCCGCTCTTTCGATTATCATTTTATTTCTTTTTCTAAACCTTATGCTATTTCATGCTGCACGCTCTGAATACTTGTGTATGGGTGTGATATAAACAAAATATCATATAATTTCTTGCCCCCTATTGCCCTCCTGGCACTCTCTCATGCATTTGTTATGATCTGATTAACACACACATAACGTGATGCTTTTGGGTATAACCAAAAACCCTAAACAAAATCACCTTACAAGTCCTTTAAATCCTATGAACTCAACTCAACTCCGATAAAACCTTAAGTACTGAGATGAGGAAGAGGAAGAAGGATCAATGTGGATCAAGGGAAACACTAAGATCAAGATCCAGGCTAGTTGTTGCAATGAGGCTCTACTACGTGGGATATTTAAAAATTATGTCCGCATTGAGAAAAGTAGAACGGAGGAAGAAGGAAGCAGAATCGCGGCACAAGGCAGCAGCATGGAAACAGACCAAGCTGGGGAAAGAAAGCACGTTCATACTGCCACTTGCAGGCAGTGTCTACCGGTGTGGCACAAGCTCACAGAAGGCACAGAAGGGTCCATGGAAGTACTGCTGGGGAACCGGCAACAACAGCAAATTTGCAGAGAGCGGGGTCGAGTCCAGAAGCAGCAGGCTTACTGGTGGGAGAACGCAGAGCTGAGAGAAGAGCTGTGAAGAGGTCTGCGGAGCAGAGAATGGTATCCCAGAGAGAAAGCTTCATGGCAACAAATGCCACGGTTTGGGAATGCTACCATATACCAGTGAGTCTGCCAGAGATGTTGGGGACCCCGGGGTGTAGCAACAGGCACAGGAGACAATAAGAATTTATTTTGAATATCAATCACATAGAAAACAAAGACAGAATTTGCCCAACTACTCATGTATGAGTTGTCAATATGAGGAAGGTTGGTACAAGCATTGCCACAAGCCAATGAATACAATTGATGGAATCAAAAGACCAAACTTGAACACATCTCGAAAATGGAACATCAGTATTGGAAAGTTGGAGCAAGTGTTACGAAAAACAAATTAATACTATTGAAGCAGTTAAAAGGTTGAATTTGAACAACCCTCTGGACTCTAGGATTAGCTCTGTTGGATGTATTTATTTGTTTGTGAACACCCTATGCCAAACCTACATCAGAGACACTCTTCTGGCATTTTTAGTTGTTCACTTCTAGTGCAAGGGTCAGATTAGTATGTTTGGGACACAAGAACAGTGTATATACCTTTGACGATGGGAAACAGACTGATCTTTACTTTTAGTTTACTAGGTAGGGAAACTCTCTTTAGGATAGGGGGATAGAGGCCTTTATCCAACCTTTTTATTTGAATAAAGATGTATGATGTTGAAAACACTACCACTTTGTGTCTACTTCTCATTTCTGACCTATTTTGAAGTGTGCTGAACGGGTTTGGAAGAAAAGAAGGTCATCTTCAGATTTTACTGCTCAGTCCTCTATTCATTCTTCCTATGATTGCTCTTTCTGCTGCTTAAAAATTGTATTCTTACAAACCTATTGTTTCTTTTTCCACCATCCTCGTCGTCTTTTCCAACATCTTAACCACCTTCAATCTCCCCCTCTCTCGATCCTTCTCTCTCATCTTCGCTTTCCCCCTCTGACTTTGTCAACTTTTTAATTTCTAAGGTTACACTTTTACGTTCCTTGCTTTACGTTTTACACTCATATATTCATTACCATGAGTCAGGTGGATCACCCTGAGCCCTGATTGGCTCAGGGTGATGACCTGATCCACCTGACTCATAGTAATGAATATATGAGCTTGGCTATAGGACATCCTTTGTTTTTATAACACATAGCGGAAATGAGACCAATGAACATTGGACCGCATATTGTTGTGATTTTATGATAAGTCACACCAAGTGGCAGCAACACAAATAAAGATGATTGTTGACTCCCACACGGTGTGCACCTTTTTAGAGTATTAGGAAAGTAGTGAGCCAGGATAGGGCGAGTTCTCGGCTGTCCCCTTCACCTATATAGTTGATACACCAGCGCCCAACTAGGGACAGCTATTTCCAGTGATAGAGAGTTTCCCTTTCAGGCATAATTTGTTTAAATAAAATAGATTCTGCTTGTGATGTGTTAATAGTTATAGGGGACAGAATCCAGTAACCCATACAACTCTATTTGTATTGAACTGGGCCCTGAATAAACCTGCATTACTTCCTGACTGCGTACACTCCTTTATTGAAAACGTTTGTAATTTTTTATTCGTGCACCCTGAGGCCAGTACTAAGAGTTCAAACTAGAGGAAGCCCGCAGATGCACAGTTCTGGAAGGTCCGCCTGGTCCGGTGCTGCCTTTACTCAGACTGGAGTACAGGCCCTTAAATGGAGACACTGAGCCTCATTACGACTGTGCCGGTCCGGTAACAGCGGTGCGGTTATTAACGGTGTCAGTGCTTCCGTGGTCTACATTCCCATTTAGTGCTATTGCACTGAAATGAGAATGGGGATTAACAAATTACTGGTGCCTGACTTCCCGGATCACCCGGGTTGTAATACCCTGGTGTTACCAGAAAGCCAGGCACCAGTCAATATTGAAAGTCTGGTGGCAACTCGCCGGTACCACTGGCAGGGTTACCGCCAGACTTGTAATGAGGCACACTGAGGTCGAGAGAAGTGAAGAATCTCTTAAAAGGACACGTGAGTGTACTTGTGAATGGAAGCGCAAGGGGTGGGAGGGACTATTTTATGGTGCATAGTGGCGCACCCTCAGAAGTGGTGGAGGGCGATTGACCATAGTAGTCTTTGATTTTAGGTTTTGCGATCCGATAGGGAGCAGGTGGATGGTGGCACATCTTCATTAGAGCAGAGGGTTGCGTAGTAAGTGGCAGACCTTGTTAGACAAAAGTTGCGCGTAGTGCAGGCAGTTAGTATAGTTGCTTCATTTTTTTGGGGGGACATCTTTTTTTGAGGGACAGTGGCTGTAGTATGTGTTTAATGTGGCTATGGAGATGACGGAAGGGCCAACACCGAAATAACGTGTAAATATTTACAGTGCTGCGTAGTGCGAGTTAAAGGTGCAGTCGATTGAAGGTAGGAGTAACTGCTCTTTTAACATACCAATGTAGGGCATTGTTGTTAAGGTGTTGGGTCTCGGGAGAAGCCCATTTGTGTACTTATACAACCAAACAAAATGGGCCTGTGGAGAAGGCCTGTTACATACGTGTGGAGTGTGAGGTATGAAAGGAGGGCCTGTGGAGAGGGTCACAGTTAAAGAAAGTATGGTGATTGAGTAAGTGGTAAGTATACAATTTAGCAAATGGGATTGATTGAATAAGGTTTGAGAGATTAAAGGTTTAAATTATAAAGGAAAAGAGGAAAAAGGGAGGTAAGACTATTGCGACAATAAGGATTAAGGTGGGATAATGATGTCCTATTGGATGGATATATCACTTAATCACATGTGTAGGATCTTGCCTCATTATCGTGACAAGATAACAAAGTGCCATTTTGAGTGGGTACATGACACAGTGGGGAAATGTTATAAAGAATGGCTTGGAGAGGGAACGTTTGATACAAATATTATCAACAGTATGTATTCCTATTTGTAGGCTACCTACAAAGTAGCAAAGCTTGAAAAGAGGCAGGGCATTTTAGTACTTTGGAAGTTGTACGAAGAAAAGGAAAAAGAGCCAGAGAGGGGGAAGGAAGAGGAGGAGTACGGTGTGCACCACCCCCTCCATATACGATACACCCATTACTAAAACTAGCTGCAGGATAAACAAATCCTAAATCAGTGTCTCAAGATAAGGAAGGAACACATAAAAAGAAAGATGAGGGTGAAATGAGTGCCATTAGTAAGGATGAGAAGGTGAGGCAGAAATATATAATAGACATTAAAAAGAGCACCCAGCAGCAACTTGACTCTGTGTTCAGGGAAGCTGAGAAAGTCATGGAAAGGGAGATAGAGAAAATAGGAAAAGAACAAGGAAATGCAACTGATGAACAGGGGTGCACAGCATGATGCATAAAGTGTAAAATTGACAACTGAGGACAGGACAATATTGAAGATGACACGACAGAAGGGGTGCGCACCGCATCACATTGGGAGGACAGTGGTGACAACGATCATCAGGATGATGAATTAGACACGTGCAATTCGTGCAATTCGCCAGACATGTGCAGGAGAAGGATATGAATGAGAGAGAAGAGGAGGAAAGAGAGGAGTCATTGGGAGGATGGGGAAATTGGCTTCAGAGTAGAAAAACGAGAATAGCAGTCATGACAAGACCACAACGTGGTAATAAATGCAGAGCTCACACACAAATGCCCCTTTTGCAGAAAGCGGGGGGAGTGGTTCTCTACATACCATTTCAGACAATGGGTAGGGTAAATTTGGTTTACAGTTTACCCTCATTAATGGCAAGGATGATCAAATAGATACTTAGAACTTATTGGCAGTGATCTTTGGTGAAGTGACAAAATATGGTAACAGGCCAATTATGCCAGGGTAAAATTAAGCTCTAACATACATGATGGAGCACCCTTTAATAACTATCGAGCACATGTTAGGAAGGCTCTAAGGGAGCTGTATCCAGACACATCAGACATGGGTTCAATATTAGCTTGTAAAATGAAGCCTGATGAGGACCCTGCGGAATATATACGGTCCATACAAGAAATGTGGATACTGGAAAATAAACAGTCTTGGGATAACAAAATACCTTTGTTTTACCACGTCTTAGTGAGGGGGCTCCCTACAGATGTGCAGACATCCCTAGAGAGGATAGTGGGAATTGAGGCAAAAGGGTGGCCTGAGATACAGGCAACAACTGTGCCTTATTGCAAAAGAAAGCAGGAGAAGGATAAGGAGACAGCTGACAATGCGACAAGAGGTGAAAACAAATTAGTTCTGAAATAACTCCCTAAAATAAACATGGAAGGATCAGTGCTCATAGGGCCAGTTGTCATTCCACAGGCATATCAAGGGGACTCCTAGTGGCAACCTGTAATGCAACCAGGAGGGTACACACAAGTACTCACAAATCAGGTGTGGGGAATGGTGTAGATGCAGCAACAATCTGCATTTATAAATGTGTAGCAACAGCCAGGGGTTGTGCAGACAGGTGTAGGAAATGATCACATGGGACCATATCAGACAGGGAGAGGATATTACAAATAAGGAAGGGGAATGGGGTACCGGGGAATGGGTCCACGGTTTGGGGGACAGTGAGTTGAATGTGGACAGTTCGGTCACTTTGCATGGACATGCACACTAATAGCACTGATATGGCATCAACAGCAACCTTATACACAGGCACCTCAGCAAATATAAGTGATACCTCAGCAGCAACTACAGTTACTGCTCACACAAACTTAGGGTATATCCACCCAGACACAAGTACATGTGCAGGGTAGGGAGATGGCAGGAACCCCAGGTACAGTAAGCATTCTCCAGGGACTAGTACAGACACAAGTATACAAAGGGTTAACATTACTGGGACAGAACATTGTGCCCCAATACCCTGGATTAGGAGTGGTGGGTGGTAATCCATTTACATAATCCGCCAATGCATTTTCTCAATAGGGGTGTCCACGGGGAGTGTGAGTGTGTACAGTTCTAACGGTAACTGAGGACCCTGATGGGAGAACCGGAGTTAGTAGTTCAGATAGGACAGAGGGGATTTTCCTTTCTTATAGATACTGAAGCAACCAGATCATGCATAAAGGGAGAAGGATTTCCTTTATTTAACAAAGGTTTGGACACACAAGGCTTTTCAAGGACAATTTTGAAACTTCCTCTGACAAACAATTTACCCAGATTACAAAACATGATCATATAGTGATCATGATACATACAAAAATAGAGAACCCTCTAGGAACAGACAAGCTTTAGTAAAGTTTATGAACACATATACTAAGTCTATTGTAGAGCAATCTCTGTATCCAAACCTGTTTTCATTTTTTTCTTCTTTGTAATGTCTTTGATATTTATTGTTGATTAGGATATGGTCTTTGTATTTGTTTCTCATTTTTTAGAGAAATGTATTTCTTACTGTGTTTGAAGAATTTATTACCAACTTTTGTTTAATTTACTGTTTTGAATTCCTTTATTTTATAATATCTTTCCAGACGAATCTTTGATGTTTTCTTACCTGTGACTCTATATATGAGCACAAAACATTTTTTGGGTAAAAATAAGTAAAACAAGGACAGTAATTTTTATGTCTGTCCATAGTGTGGATTGCCCTATTTTGTTTATTAAACAATTTACCCTTGACAATAGGGACACCGAATATTGTAGCACCAATATTCTATTCGAAGGATACTCCTGTCAACATTCTGGGAAGGGATCTACTCAGCAAATTCAATGCCACAATCTCATTTTCAGAGAAAGGGGTGATGATGATTCACACCCGGAATGTATTCAGCTAGAGTGGCAGTATTAATTCAGGCATACTACACACACAGCACGAGGAGAGGGATACCCACACACATGGAGGTGTTTCTGTGTGGGGGTGCACCTGTTGTTGGGATGGTTACCAGGAATTGAAGGGTGTTTCGGCTGCCAAACACATTTTTGTTCAGGCCAGGGTGTCCTTCCTCTGACAGTTCAGATACACACACACTGCTGTTCCTAGAGGACATAGTGGTACGGAAGGATCTGATCATATTCGTTGCTACTGATGAAAACAACATGGAATAGCGTTCAGTATTATTTATTGAGCCCACACTGACATTAAAAGGAGTAAGTGACCCAGAGTTGTTTGCAACAAAAGACAATGAAGAAGGAGAGGTAGTGTTTGAATTGAGCATACCTTGTCCAGTACACATAGAAGAAAGGGCAGTTCCTCAGATGACTCAGATAACAAAAAAGAATGCAAAATATTTGCAGGAAGATTCCAAAAATCTTATAGAAAACAGGACCCCATGATGTAGGCATAAGTTAAAGGGGCAGGGGCAGTACTCATCAAATTAAAAGAAGCACTATTGCCATTGGTAAAGCAGTACCCCCTTTATCGAGAAGCAGAGGAAGGCGTTTATGAGACACTGTATGCCCTATGTCTGCAAAGCATAATACAGGAGAGCACATAACCTTGCAATACGGCTCTCTATCCTATCAAGAAAGCAAAGGAGGGGTGTGGCATTTTATACAGGATTTACGCCCTCTTAACAATATTATTGAGGCAGAGTATCCATTGGTCCCAAAACCTGCAATGATTATATGAAGCATTTCAGTGGAGGAACACTATTTCACCATGGTAGATTTGAAGAACACATTTTTCTCCATCGCACTATACCCAGACTCCAGGTATCTCACTGCGTTTACGTATCCGAGACCAGGTTCAAAAACACTAGAATGCCCAAGGCTAATGTGCCGGGCCTAGCATCTTTAACATCTGTAATATAGTTATACAAATGGATTTGAACAACTTACAGGTTGCAATCACAGTGATACACTACTTTTACAACTTATTGGTGTGCAGCCAAACAGAGAGGATTGTAGAAAGGACTCAGTGACACTACTGACTTTGCTAACTGACAAAAGATACAAAGTGGACAAAGAGACATTGCAGTACTGTCAAAATGAAGTCGGCACACTTGTACTTGGGTCAGGTTGTGCCAGCAGACAGGAGAAAAATAACAGCAGAAAGAGTAGAGGTCATACAAAAAACTCCACGACAAAAACAATGAAGGAGATGCAGCAGTTCTTGGGCCTATGCAACTACGGCAGGCATGGGTTTTTGATTACTGCACGTCCACCAGGCCATTGCTTCTGCAAGCATTAAAAGAAGCTCAGAAACGCAACACATAAAATGGACAGTTGAAATGGGTGAGAGCTTTGATGAACTAAAACATGAGTTAGCACATGTACCAGTACTGGCTACACCCAATTACAAAGAGATGGTTCACCTGTTTTCCCCTTCAGATGGAAAGGTAATGACAGCTGTGCTGACATAGAAGAAGGGACAGGGACACAAACCACTTGCATATTACAGTGGATTACTAGATGCATTGATGCAGGGATATTTGCCATGTGAGCAGGCACTTGCTGCTGCTGCATTTGCAATTGAGAAGGCTTCCACAATAACTATGGAATGCCCCATAATTTTATACGTGGACTATGCATTATTCACAATACTGAAAAAAATAAAATCAACATTGACAACTCAGAGATCTTCAGTGGTGTGAGGTAATACTGACAAACCCCGAAATAGAAGTGGTGAGATGCAGCACTATACATACAGCAGAGTTAATTGCAGAACAAATAGAGAAGGGAGATTACATACATGTCTGAATAGCATGCATAGACAGGAGCAAAGGCAACTCCCTGGTCAAGGAAGAAGTGATTGAACAGGGGGGGTATGATTTTCATTAACGGAAGCTACAGTATTGATCAGACCACAGGAAAGATGCATTCAGGTTCCACAGTGGTAGGGCACAAACATGGAGCATACAAAGGGGAGCAGTTGATAGTGTACTCACAACCACAACTACCAGACCACTACTCTGCACAGACAGCAGAACTGGTGGCCTTGATTGAGGCACTGAACATTTCTGAGGGCCAAGTAGTGAACATTTTCTCTGATTCGGCCTGCGTTACTTCCATGGTGCACTCAAGACTAGCAAGATGGGAAGGGAGAGGATTCAAAAGAAGTGATGGTACACCTGTTCAGCATGCAGGATTACTGAGTAAATTATTAGAAATGTTACCACTCCCAGTAGAACTAGCTTTAATAAAGTGCAAGTCAAAAACAAAGGAGGGAAAAATTGTATTTCATTAGGAAACGAAAGAGCAGACAGAGCAGAAAAAGAAACAGCATATCTAGCAGAAAGAACACATTTGCTATTCCCTGGTGAAAAGGAAATAATACCCATACTAGCAATGCTAAAAGTTAACAAAGAAAAAGATGAATTAACAGAAAACATTAATGCAATCCCAATAATGCAGCTAACTGAGTTGCAGGGAGATGCATCAGATGATGAGAAAGAGTTGTGGAAGAGGAGAGGATGTTCTTTAGACCCAACTGATTTGATATGACAGCATAAAAGCACAGGAAAAGTGGCCATGCCAATGAAATTGTTGGGGGTGGCATTGAAACAGCTTCACTACCCTACCCACATATCAAAATAGCATGTGGCTACAGGGATAAGTGAAGACTGGTTTGTACCAAATTTGTATGGACATGTTGTAGAGTTCATGAATAACTGCATGATATGCCAGAAGTATTTGCCAGGTCACACATTGAGAGTTGTGCAGGTAACATTGCCGTGACTGGAAGGCCCCTTCTGGCACTTGCATATTGAATATGTTGCTATGCAAGAGAGATGTACATCTTACCGGTACTTGCTTGTAGTAGTGTGTCCATTCTCTTTTTTGCTTGAGGCTGGTACCTGTGCCCATAATGACTCCTGCTCTGTGGCCAAATTCTTGTGAGGGAAGTGTTCCCAAGGTGGGGGATTCCAGATGAAAATTGTTCTGACAATGGTTAGTATTTTGCTAATGATTTAATTAAGGAAATGACAACACTCCTGGCGATAAAGCAGTCATTATGCATGGTTTACCATCCACAAGCCAATGGTTTGGTGGAAAAGATAAATGGACAGCTTAAAATAGGGTTGGCAAAGCCTACACAAATGCTTTGAAAATCCTGGGTACACTGCTTGTCTCTTGCTTTGTTTGCACTACGCAACACGCCTGGAGGAGATCATCACTTGACTTCTCATGAGATTGTGACAGGGTGAAGAATGTGTGCGCCTATTCTGCCATCGCCTACAATGTCTGATATACATTCGTCTTCTTGCATTCTGGGGGAGGAATTTGATATGTATCTCAAAAAACTTACAAAATCCACTTGATTCATATCCTTGCAGACGAGGCCAAAAACTCAAACCAGACTATCAGGACAATTACCACGAGCAACACCTCTTAACCCGGGGGAGAAGATATTCATCAAGAACCCCATTTGCAAATGGAAGGAGGAGCCCTTCATGGGCCCACATACCGTGATCTATTCGACACCCACAACGGTCAAAATCAAAGGGCTGAGGATGGGTCCACATCACAGACGTGCGCAAAGACAAAAGCTTTATTTCCCCAGACACAACATGATTGGAGGTATATCAGAGACTTCTTAACGTTTTTTCTTAGACTATATCGAAAACAAGCAAAAGAAAATTATGAACATGTCTTTAAAGAAAATGTTTTACTGAAGAAGAAAATGACGTTTTCAGCGTTTTGGAGTGTGATTATGTTATGTTTTAGTATAGGATTAATATTTTGGTCTATTTGGTTTTAAGAGAAAAAAGTGGAACACAATTGGATGAAAATATAAATAGGGAAAAAAGGAGTTTAATGAATAAGGAAGGTTTTCATCATTGCACTGAAGGAGAGCCACATTGGTGAACTGGAAATGTTTAGTAAAAGATGTTATATCTAGGGAGAGAAAGGGTGAATGGTACTTGCTATGTCTGCTCTCTCATCCCACAGGTGATGGGAGTGCCCAAACCTTTTCTACCCCATGCTGTGTCTTATGAAGAAGCAGGACGCCTGATGCAAGTAGGAAGGGCAAAGTATACCCTGGTGTCATAAAAGGCCATTTATGAGGGTAATGGGAACAGTGTGGTATGGGGACACATGGGAGGGGGTAATAATGCAATGTTGTGCTGAGGGATTGATAGGTTTAGTACAAAATGTGGCTGCTATGGTGAATGATAGTTGCAGGGCAATTTGGGGAAAATATGTACTTGCATTAACTTGGTTACGTGAAAAGCATTAACCAGTTGACATCAAGAGCTTTACATGATTTCCTTTGTGTTTCAGGTCGAGTGGGTCTATCTATCTGGGCACTAACTCTGAAAGCACCAAGGTGATGCAAAATGCAGCACTGATGCAGGGGACTGCCATGGTGATGGACGTTTGGTGGGCCTCTACTGGCACCTCGTATCTGAAAACCTCTTTTTTGTAACTAGGTGCGGGTCACAGACTCACAACCACACTGCCTGGTATCTTCTTCTGCCACGGCTTTCACAATGTTCTCTTTCTCTTTAGTTCTAGGTCTCCTGACTCACAGTCACATTGCTTGGTATACTTTCCTGCCAGGACTTTTTTTTATGTTCTCTTTCTCTTTGGGTACGGGTTGCCTGACTTGCTGTCACATTGCCTGGCATATTCTCCTGCCAGGGCTTATTAACTTTGCACTTTGGGTACTTGTCTCCTGATTTGCAAGGGGCTGCCAGGACTTCCCTCATTTGACACAATTCAGTTATTTCAAGTTCTGGGTCTTTGTCCCCATTTCTTCTATCTCCCTTCTAATGGTATTAGGTGTCCCAGGTCCCTTGCCCAGGTTCGCCAAGTGAGTGTCACATCCCCTATCTGGGGTCACTGGTGTTCTCTTGTGGCTTCAGTGTTCTCTGGAGCTGTCAGTCTCTCCAGTGGGGCCCTTTCTCCTTCTGCTTGTGTCCTGTCTGTTCTCAGGTGTTTGCCATGCCTGAATCTCCTCTCATCAGATTCTCTTGCTGACTACATGCAGCAAACTCTTCCCCTCTTGAATTCCCTCGACAACACCAATAGGAGCTCTTCTGCTCCCTGCTGTAGCAGGTCTGCTTGTTGCTTCCCGACCCGTGTCGGTTACTGTGTCATTCAAGCTTCCTTGCAGTGCCAGCATTTTAAATATTCTGATACCTATAGGTTGCTACCAACCACTAGAGCGCATCTCTGGTTCCAAGGCTTTTGCGCTCTGCATTACTCTCAGCTCATCCTCGTCTGTGTGTTTTGGCAGAGGTTGTCAAAAACAACCCTGTTGTCAGTATAGAGGGGTTGGAATCGATCTGTAATACAATAGGCCATAATGGTTGATGTACTTAGGGGAATGTCATACCCTGAGTGGAAGGGTGGACACCATGTTTCTACAGGTGAGTCTCTTTCCCTCCCATGAGGGTCCTCTACTCCATGTGGTACTTACTCGGACAGCCACCCATAGGGTTGGGATCTGGTGGCAGCTGCCATTCCATGGCCAGATGGGAAGAGAGTTTCCCCAGAGAGGAAGGGATGGCATCACTGGATTCATCCCCCCATCCATTGGGGGCCACTCCAAATCAGCCAAAAAAAGCAACCTTTTTGATGTGGTATTCAACCTTACCATCATAGCCAGGCTCGTAGTGGCATGATTTAACCGAAATGTAATCTTTTTCTTTAAACTATGTACATTTTTAATGAATTTATATGTTCATATATTTCTGATGTTAGACACAAAAATAATAAGTGGTGTCTTTCAAAATTGTTTCTGTATTTATGCAGCTAATTTGCATTAAGAACACGCAGACTTATCCAAATTGTGTTTTAACATTCTGCAAGGAGATGACATACAGAATGTGTAATATAAGTTATATAGATTGAGTTATGTTTTTGATAGACTCGGACTACAAGAATGGGCTCTACCCCTGTTGAGCTATCTAGCCTAGAAATTAGTAGCTCTTCTCAAATCAACAAATTCTGGCGATTTCAAACTGTGGGTTGGCTAGCATAGGTCAGTATGCGGTAACCTAAGCCTACTGTTCCAAAGGAATTATTAGTAATGAACTGACCAAGTGCGCCACACCATATTTTTTCACAGTCACACTGACCCGTCATTAATGTGCCCCTTGTTAGCATGCTCACCATTCCCATTGAGCCCTATGGGGGCTCAAATGGGAATGGGAACGGTCCCGGTCCGGGTTCCCTGAATGGGGAAATAACGGGACATCCAAAGTCGGAATGGCCCAGTATTTCCCCATTCAAGGACCACGGACCCGGACCCGAGGTTGGAGCCATGCCCTGACAAACTTTTTTCCAACCACGGTGTCACAAATGATTTTTTCACTGTATTGTACCGATATACATCCTGTATACTTGTTCCATTTGTTTATGTGATCTGACTCTTGTTGTTATGCATCGACAGTAGACATCTGTATTCTGTTAACTGTACAGATATATGTGCAAGAAATTCCACTTGCTTTTTTTTTGTATTGTGCAAATCTGTATTGCTTCACCCTGTAACCCATGATGTTCAGCACTATACCTAAACCAATAATCAACTAGATACTATAAAATACAAAAACTAGTATTCAAAACATTTAGGTGTGGTACCCAATTTTTTTGTGTTAATAGTGATTGAACAGTAAGGGGGCATGCGTGCCACATTGACCCGTTCACTTGTATTTTTGTTTACTATCTGGATTGCATGCATAGCCAGCCCGTAATGGCAACTTCAGAGGAACAGATATCCACACAATCCCTAATCCTTGACATTGAAGAGCAATAATGCCTCAGTGAAGGCCTACACTCAAGGCCTCTTTCTTCAGTCTCTGCCGGTCTCATGGTGAGACAGGACCCCTTCCCCAACAGGGAGACCCACAACCCCAGCAGCCCTGCAGCTACAGCAACAGAATCCGAATTTACAGCAACCTCCAAGATGGCTGATGCCATGCCTCAGTGCACACCAGGCTCCCAGGGCCTGCAGCACCCTGATTGCCTCAATTCCAAATTTGATGGAGCCAATCCCCAGTGCCGGCAGTTGAAGCCGGTCCCCAATGAAAGACTACACTCAAGGTCTCCTTCTTCACTCTCTGCCAGTCTCAGCCACGTTGACCATGTAGCTAGAAATGCTGCACAACAGGTACTCTCCAAAAAATGACTTCGAACCCTGGCTAAAGACCCAAATTAATTACAACATTTGTCTGATGTACTTATTGCATGGTAATGACATTTCGAAACTCTATGTACCTCTAATAACAGACGATATATCGCTTGCAGTCGAACATGATTTATTTATTTAACATTTATAAAGCGCTCACACAGCCCGCAGGCATCGAGGCGCTGTTACAGGGATTGTTTGTTTTTTCTTAGTTGCGTAATTGTGTTTTTTTTTTTTTGTCTTAGTTGCGTATTTATAACGCGCTTAAACACCCAGAGGTTTTTAAGCGCGGACCCGGGGATCGAACCTGTTGTTGCTTCGTGTCGTCCTGCTTCCAAGACGCGCACGCTGCCGCTGAGCTATCCTCCCGGGACGAGGATAGGACAATAATGTCGTGCATAGAGGCACGGCTGTACCTTCATTGTACAACAATAGTGATGCTTTGTTTTCTTGTCCAAAATTTGTTAGTAAAACAGCCCCAATTATTGCATTGCACTGCCCGAGGTCTATTACAATTAGTGCTCCGCAGATTGACAACGTATTGTATGATCAACATAACACAAACCATAATGGTATAAATTCAGTTGTAAATAACAGAACTTTGATTGTGCTTCTGTTCGCCTGCATTGCCATGCTTACATGACCCCGCCCCCACCAAACACTTTCTCAGACCTGCCCTCTGTCCATAGCCGATTTATCTTCTTTCATTACATCACCCGCCTCCGCATCCACCCGCCCATCCTCGTGCACAGCATGTTACCCTTGCTCGATTCTGGCACCTCCCTTTCGAATGCGTATCGTGAATATTGCAAAAAGAAACAAAATAGAAACACGTCCCCCACCGACACAACCCATGAGTGTAACCGCAGCACCTCTCATGGCCGTAAATCTGGCCAGGTCCCTTCTCAATTGAAACATACATTTCCCTGACTCAGCACTGATCCCCTACCAGATCCAGGCGTGGTCAAGGGCCCTCGATGCGCCGAGGCATGCAGAGTTTCATCTCCTGCCCAGTGCAGCAGGGATGCCACTGTTCTTCCAATCCTCCAATCACGCCGGAGCCGACCTACCTTGCCTCAGATGCCAGCTCCCACACATCCACCCACAATGATTTGCCCTGCCTAGGACCAGGCCCAAGCATGTCTACAGTTGCAAGCACAAGATACACTTCAATGTTATCCAATGATGCTAACCCCAACCCCACACCACAACTCCCAAAAGCCCCTGCACATGCGCATGAGTGGCCTTTCTATACGTTGCTCACCACACCATACAGCCAAGAACGCTTTCTCAAGACTCTTGTATGTCAGCCACTCAGGACAGCTCTGCCCGCTCCTAGCTAGCTCCCAGACCACCTCAATCCCCAAAGACACAGTGATGCCCATTCACAGCACCCCCACAGAAATAAGAGGCCCATACACTCTCATCCTTGCCATTCCCACACGCTCATATCCCACTCAACTACACTCCAAGACCTGCCCATTCAACTTAGCGTTCTCCCCATGCTTTTCCCTCCTAAAAGCAAACTTACACCCCTAACTGACAGTGCCCCTCCACAAACAGGTCACATCAGACCTCAAACCATCCCAATTAATCTCATGGCCAGAAATGCCAGACTTAGTCATCGCACTAGCCCTTCCACATACACCCAATCAGATAATTGCTGCTACAGACTTGCAAGCTACTTCAGCCCCAAACCATTCACCTCCTCTTACCTTTCAAGTATCCCCCTTCTAAATGCATGCACCCAGCTTCCTCCACCCAAATTCCACAACCCCTCACACCATTTACTGCCCCTGATTGCCTACACAGACTCCGCTCCAGAACAAACATCCCCTCCTCCAAAAGGACCAACCTAACCAGCCTCTCTTTCCCAATCACCTCCATCCCACATCCCCCCTAAAAAACCCCCTTCCAGAACCCCCGTCTCCCCCACGACCCTCTCCTGTGCTCTGCTCAATGAGCGTTCCATTTGCACCGATGCCCCTGACATCCATGACCTCTTCCTAGAAAGTAATTTAGACCTACTAGCCTTAACTGAAACCTTGTTACACAACACTGCCACCCTCTCCACTCCCTCGCCATACCAACTGGATACTCCATCCTTTGTGTCGACTGTCTTGATGGCCTAGGGGGTAGGGTTGCATTCATTCACTGATCCACCATCCCTATGAGAGCCTCACCTCTGCAGCCAATTCCAGGCTACAAAATCCTCCTGGTCAAACTTGAAGCCTCGCCCCAATCCACCATTAACCTACTTGTCCTCTATCGCCAACCTTCCCACTCTGGTAATCTTGAAACCGACATCCCCTTCCTCATCTCCCCTCTCCTCAAGCCCAACACCAAAAGTCTTCTCTTAGGAGAGTTCAATCTTGACCACAATGACCCCTGACTATAAAGCAGCCGCCAATGCATCTAGCCTTGAGGAAATGAATTTCACTCAACTAGTCAGCACTTCATCCCAAGAAAAAGGAAGAATACTCGATTGGATTCTCCCATGCAACATTCCCCTCACAGTCTTCCACCACCCCCCTTCCCTGGTCAGATCACTCTCTGATCCCTTTCACCCTCGCCAACACCACAAAAAATACCCCACCACCAGCAAAACCCTAAGCATCACCTCCAGACACACCCGTAAGCTCAGAGCTGAGCTGCTGACCCCCTCCATCCTAGTCTCCCTCTAACCAATCCCAACCAATTCACCCCCTGAAGTCATCTTAGCCTCCTACATTTCCACTTTGCTCTCTGCACTTGATGAACACACTCCCTTCAAAACCACCTCCTGCAGATATATATATATTTTAAATTGGTTCACTGAGGACTTAGCCTCCCTCCGGAATAAGAAACGCGCCCTTGAACATCTCTAATTTACGACTCAACACTGCCAACAAAGCAACCTTCCAGCACTCAGCCAACATCTATAATGTAACAAATGTTTGCTCAAGATACCCAAGATATATGTAACCGTACAAGCTCACCAAGATGTATGTAACCTCTGCCGTGATACCTAAGGGTTTGGGCGTGTAACCAAATGCAATAAATAAATAAATAAAATTTAAATAAATATAAACAAGCCATTACTGACACTAAAGCCAACATCTTCAACACCAGAATTTCCAATGCTAGCTCTGACACCAAAGAACTCTTTAAAATTCTTAGAGAGCTCAAATCCCCAGTACCTTTTCTAATAATTCCCTAAAGATAAAGCATTGTGCACTCTCATCCAATCCTCCCTAGACACCAAAACACATACACTAAGAGACAAAGCCATTCATAAAAAATCTCTCCTTTCACCCCTGCTTTCAACCCTGCTACCCTCTCCCCTGGCCAGCACTTCCACAGCTACTGCCCCTCCTCCCCTATTTCAATTCTCTGCCATCTCCCCCTTTGAAGTCTTCACCACCATTCAGCACCTGAAAGCTTCCAATTGTGCCAATTGTGACAGCGACATCTGCCCAGCCCAAATTGTAAAAATGTGGTCCATACCATAGCCAGCTTCATCAACGCATCTTTCAAGTCCAATTCAATCCCCATTTCCATCAAAGAAGCTTGGGTCACACCTCTCCTGAAGAAACCCACACTAGACCCAACCATCCCTACCCAACTACCGCCCCATCACTACTGTTCCCTACTTACTCAAAATCCTGGACCGCACAGCCTACTCACAACTCCAATTATATCTGGAAAGCCATAGTTTACTAGGTATCCACCAATCAGGCTTCAGATCTAGATACAGCACTGAATTTGCCCTCCTGGACCTCAAGATCCGGCTGGACCACATTAGGGATAATGGCAAGCTGGCAATCCTTCTATTACTAGACTCTCTGCAGCTTTCGACCTCGTTGATCACAAAATCCTCTGTAAACACCTTACCGCCACCTTCCACCTTGCCCCCGAAGCCACCCTTTGGATCCAATCCTTTCTATCTAGTCAATCCCTGAGGGTCTTTGCAGGCCACAATGCTGCTGACCCCATAACTGTCGCTTACGGTGTCGCACAGGGCTCCTGCCTCTCACCCACCCTCCATAACATGTATACCAAACCCCTCTTTGACCACCCTGACAGCCTCAATATCCCATATACCAACTTTTCTGATGACACGCAGGTCTTCCTCAAAATTACTGGCATCCACGACCTAGACTCTACTAATATCAATCACGTCTTCAGCATCATCCAGGCCTGGATGACTACCCATCATCTCTGCCTGAATGATGGTAAACCAGAGCTCCTCATTGTGGGATCTTCACACTGCCTCAAACTCCTAAATCCTGCATTCTCCTCCGTTTGCTTAGATGGCAACACCATCCCCGTCGTTGCCCATAAAAAACACTAGGCGTTTACCTGTACGCGGAACTAAGCATGCAAAACATGTCAAAGCCATCGCCTCCTCTGCAGCCTATTCTACCAAACATATACACCTTTCCAGGAAAATCCTCACCTCTAACAACTGTCTCACCCTATCAAGAGCCATCATAGGTAGCAGATTAGACTAGTGCAATGCTATTCTAGCAGGGACCTCCACCACAAATATTAATAAACTGCAACTGCTCCAAAATGATTCCCTCAGAGCTGTCCGGCGTCCTGAAGTGCTCTGATCACATCTTCGACATCAGGCGTGAGGCACACTGGTTCCCCATCAAAGGTTGCATCGAATTCAAACTCCTTGCCATCACCTACCGCTGCCTACATAACACTGTCCCCACACCTCACCGACTGTATCACTAGGAAACACAATTTGCGCAATCTCCGCTCCTCCACCACATCAGCCCTGAACATCCCCAGATTTTCTGGACAGAGAGCTTGAGGCTCCTGCTTCACGACCATCGCTCCCACACTCTAGAATGCCCTCCCTCAGCAGATCCAAGACAAGCCTGCTTAAGCACTCTTCCACAAGAAAGTTAAAACTTCACTATTCAACAAATATCTTTAATTTAGATGGACTGCCCTACTTTCTCTGAACCTGGATCTATAACTTAATGCAATTACCATGTCATGTATGCTTCATATTCTATGATGTATGACTTTACCACACTGTGTCCATCTAATCCAAATTCTGTATCTTTAGTGCCGTGATACCTCTGGGTCTGGGTCCTACCAACATATGTAGTAAATAAATAAATATATAGTATGTATTTGCTTCATGAGAGCACCCTTAAAATGATTGCCTTGCTTTTAACAGAACTTCTGATTCAGCAGATGATTTCTGGTGATAGCAGGCCACCAACAAAACATGTAATGTGCACCATAACCATGAATTTTAAGTGAAAAATAAAGAAAAAAGACATTATCTGCTCGCATGTTTGAACCTTTGCTTTAAATAAACCAATATAGGTTTTTAATTCAGCAGAACGGCCCCTATTGCATCCATATAAGAAAGATGTAGGAATTATTAATAAATCCACCCATTTTAATAACTTGACTGTATCTGAACCTACAGAAACATGAAAGATTTCTCTAAACTCTATTTTTGGATAAATAGGTCTCATAATGACACAGGTCCATTAATAATTATGAGGGAAAGGCACATTTCAGTCCAATTCTCACAACTAAACATATGAACTTATGTCATGGTAAAATGAATTAGTCCAATTAAAGCAAAGAGCTCTGGGCCAATACAAAACTGGCACATCAAATGAGGCTGAATGGGTGGAGTTGGTTGGGTATTTAAAGTTAAACACATAGGAAGAGAGAGAGTTATTGGAAAAGCAGCAAAAAATTAGAGCCTGTCCACCAAGAGAAAAGTTTATTGGCTTTAGACTTGGGCGTAGATGTTGGAAACTTCCATAAGAAGGGCTTTTGCAGAGGGATTTGAATACCGGGGTTTTTCCAAGACAGAAGCAGATTGCCTGAGAGGGATTTGGGAGCAGGTGGATAGGCTGAATGGAAAACATGTATCTGCCGGTGTTGCATTGAGCTGTTGATGTCCTTATCTGTCCTGGGTCAGAAAGAGGTACTAGCTTGTGCTAAGTGGTAATAATGGGACTTCTTCCACTGCTATTACTGTCCTATGCCAATTCCTTTTACTTCCCTTTTTAATTATTGGATTACATTTTATCATCCAGTTTATATCACATCTGAAAGCATTCTACTTGGTTTTCCCCTGTGTGATTTCCACCCAGGCACCAATACTACCACTGCTTTTTGGATTCCTGGACTTTTCCTGCAAAGCTTAAATCAAGAGCTTGAAGCTAAAGGTGGAAAGTGGAAAGGAAAGCTGGAAATGAAAGCTAAAAATGGAAAGGGGGATGCTAAAATAGTTTTGTCCATCGTGAGATAGTCATGTTATAGTTGGAGCAAGAGAGTATCGGGTTGAAGTGGTGGATAAGTCAAAATATGCCTTACATTCTCCTTCTATAACTCTATTTCACATACCCAAAAAATTAATTCTATCACATTTTTTTTAAACTTCAGTTGAGGTGGCTGGTGGAGTATGCCGGGAAGATTTGATTAACTGATGCTCCGAGATGATGTTCCTCTTTTAAAGCAGCCTGATTTATTTGGCTGTAAGCTGTTTCATATGTATAATAGCAAGGTTATTTGGTGTGAAATGATTTATTCTTTTTGTTGTATATTGATAAATGGTGACAGGGAAGGGGAGGTTCTGACTAGAACATTTTATCCCACAAAATTTCTCTGATCAGTTGTGCAGTAATTTAGTATTCTCTAGATCTAGTAGTGAGGTGCTCACCATAAAATGGATATCAAGTAGCATCTTCATTAGCGAAAGACTGGGACACATAAAGACCAGATGGGCATTGATATCGATATTTATCATCAATTCTAATGTCTCCAGCATGTTAAATTGCATTAAGATGCTTTTGTACTACCTAATCATCATTGATATAGTTTGAAAGACCAATCCTTGTGTGTAGAGGGGCCTATTGTCACCCCACACGAGGAAACAAGACCATAGCCTGCTGGAAAGGAGAGCATGAAAAAGGATGACATAAGATGGAGGGAAAACAGGAAAAGAGGTTGCAGACAGAGAGATGCAGAGAAGTAGGCAGGGGGAAATGCTTTGTATGAGCAGGAATGCATGTAAGTCTGAGATATGCTGTCACACCCTCTTGCCTGGCCTGACCACTCTGCCATCCTCTTTTCCATCTCCCTGGCAGACCCACCCAGCCATAGAGCAGCTCTGGGGCTACAAACCCACTCCTGCCTATGGAAAAATATCATAGTAACTCCTCGCCTGGCAGGCAACCTACCTGTCTCCCAACTATTCAGATCAGATCGCCATCCCCAGCTTTGACCACTGGCTTTCTTAAACACTCAGTCCCTCATCCCCATCAGATCCTTCTCTCACAGACAAGGCCTCTCCCCGAGATGGTTTACCTCAGCCCTCATAAAACTGAAATTCCAGAACCACTTCCTAGAGTACAGATGGCAGGCAGATGTCATCCCACAGATTGGAATACAGCACCCAACTCAAAGCTTACCGGGCAGAGATTCACAAAGCCAAAATATCCACTACTGTAACAGAATCAACAATACTCTGCACCCTTCAAGGGAACTCTTCAAGCATTTAGCCGAATTCAATGCACCCACCTACACCACCAACACTCCCAATCATGCTCAATCCCTCAGTGACTCCCTTTCAGACCATTTCCACAATGTAGCCCTAGGGAGACACAATACCATCCTCTCTAAAATCACATTGCTCACCCCTCCCTCACACCCTACTTCTCCCATGACATCAGATCCACCATTCATCCTCCTGCTCTTCTCTACCTTCTCTTTACTCTCCCAACTAGAATCCTCAACCTACTATCACTCAGCCATGCCTAGGGATCCCCCAGAAACTGCTGTCCCCCTTCTTTACTAAAAGATATCTTGACAACCACCTGCACTGGCAACTTTGCAAGATCCACCATCAACACATCCTCTCATACTGACCAATTATAGACCCATCTCACACAATTGATACATAGCTAAACTAACCGACTGAGCAGCATACTCACAACTATGCCTCATCTCATAATCCAACCAGATCCTCGGCTCTACCCAATCTGGCTTCAGACCCACACGAAGAACCAAGTCCTGCCTAGTCTTCATTTAGGATGATTTTAAAAGACACGCAGGCTCAGAAGGCTGTGCTGCCCTAATCCTGCTCAACCTCTCGGCAGCCTTCAACACCACTGACCACTCCATCTTCACTCTTCACTGACAGACTCCACTCACTCTGGATCAGGGACTCAGCCGTGACTTGGATCCCATCCTTCCTCTCCAACAGATCCCAAACAGAACACATGCCTCCATTTTGTTGGCTCCACGCCTTGTCCCCATGGAATGTCACAGGGTGCCTCTCTCTACCCACTCTTCTTAAAACTCTACCTAAGCTTCCTTCCACCACTCATTCAATGCTATGGACTATCGTTCTATAATTACGCAGATGACAGCAAAAACATTTTCAAAATCCCAAAGAGGCACACTTCTGCCTCCCCCGATCTTGCAACATGTCCCTCAGAAATCGAACACTGGATGACGGCCAACCACCTCTTAATCCTGGAAAAACCGAGATTGTGCTCTGTGGGAAGACGGCACTATTCCCTAAACCCACCCCATGGCTGCCCTGACTAGGAGCACTTCCCACCACCTCCAACACAGTAAAAGATCTTGCATGCATTATCAATGTGGACCTGACCTTATCATATCATATCAGTTCTGTGATAAAATGTTGTTACCTACACATTTGCACCCTCTGCTGCCTTTTACCTCACCTTTCTCACACAG
The DNA here is from genome assembly GCF_040938575.1 of Ambystoma mexicanum. Lineage (NCBI taxonomy): Eukaryota > Metazoa > Chordata > Amphibia > Caudata > Ambystomatidae > Ambystoma > Ambystoma mexicanum. Next base: position 463,722,258 of record NC_090923.1, read on the forward strand.
AGTCACCGTGATCATTGCTATCATCCTTTTGCGCCTAGACTGTGCTAATGCCCTATCCCAAGAGGGCCCTGCATTACAGATAATAAAATCTCAACAAGTACAAAACACAGCCACTAGGCTCCTTCTAGCCCTAGACCTATTTCACCCCCGCCCTCCATGCCCTTCATTGGCTTGTGATCAGGTGGCCATCCACCTTCAACAGTGGTCGAAGTGAGCGGGAGCGGTTGGGAGCAGTGCTCCTCTACTTTTTAAAATTAAGTTTTACTGTTCCTATACTTTTATACTAAAAAGAAACTGTCCGGAATGGTTTGATTTTCAAATACAAGTGTAGGAAGAAGTTGAAACTTGCACTTTCAGTGCACTGCACGTTCCCTTTAACAGCAGGTGCATGTGTTTGGGAGTTTCTATTGTGTTCGGGAGGAGGCGTGGTGATGGGGTTTGTGGGCAGTGGGAGCAGGCCAGCAGAGAACATAGTTCCACTACTTCTTTTCGTACAATTCGACCACTGACCTTCAAGGAAATCAGGCACACATGGGTAGCCTATCTTCCATGGCTCTTCTTAATCCAGGTCTTTACGAAATACTGCATAGGACTAAATGTAACCATAATTCAATCTTTCTGCAACAGAGCCTCATGCACTGCAACCCAAGGAATACAGCTGTGTTCCAGCGAAGGCTCGGTCCGCACAGCCACAATCATTCTGCAATACACACTGTCTGACTACACCCACCTTAAACATACATCACGCTGGGCCAGGGCGGCTCCTCCAATAGAATACAGCTGAGTTGCATGCTAAATTAGCTTCTAGCCAGTCACATAACCTGACTCATACTCTTATGAGCCCTCTGACTCTTTGACGACTTGTCAGAACACCTGTTCCCTCAACAGATAATTACAGGCTGCTGTTATGGACCTAGCAACTCCCTGCCTTTGCTACAGAAAAAATGCACACACACATTTTACAACTGCTTTCATCACTTTCCAATCCTCTGACTATGGTCTTCCAAATGGTGTTCATCCTCACAGCACCTTGAGGCCATACCAATGGCAGTAGGCGCTATACAAATACCAAAAACATAACAAAACATACACAGACTAGCTTCTAGAGAGAGTAGACACTGAAATGGAGGTGATAAGTTAATACAAGCATTGTTTCCAAGGCAGCTTTGGAGTAGTATAGTATAGAAATCAAGAAGTGTTGGGTCTGTGAGGGGATTGAGAGTGATGCTCTGGCAATACTGTATGACATGTTAGCTTAAAACACCTGGGATGTCTATGTTTGGGGCCTCAGGTAAATTCCTGAATAATAATTCTTAGACTGCCAAACCAACAGCAGAAGGAGTCCTACTCCAACAGTAGTAAGTTTGAAAAGGTGAATGTTGTTGGTAATAAAGGTGGGGACTGTGGCACAGAGAAATCTTAATGTAAAATGTATTTTGCCTGGTGCCTAAATGTAAGTTAAAGGATATGCTGAATCGAGCAAGGTGTATAGGTTTGCCCGAGCTGTAATTTCTTAACCTGGTGACTGTCTGCTGTCACAAGTCTAGCCTGTGGGATACTTCGCACTCATCCCAGTTCAGCTGAAATGAAATCTATGTTAAGGCAACCTGCAAGAAGGGGTGCACATGAGAGCGTTACCTGACAACCAAAGCGACATCCCTGAGCTCACACCATAGGAAAATGCAAGCTGATGTTAGGTATATAAAGGAAACACTTACGCAAGGACTCCTTTTCACATTCTATTTCTCTGAACAATTACGTATATTTCAATGGTGCCATTTCTGTCCTTACAATTTCATTCTCTTTCCCTAGACCTACAGCAAAAGGGCAAATAGGTGTCTACCTAAAGACATTTGCATTAGAACCCCAGTCTCAATCACTATAACTATGATCATTAGAGCCAACATAGGGATGGATTGAGTATCTTAGAAAATAATACAGTTGACATTGCAGAAATAAATGAAACTTGACTGCATTTGCGACTCACCCTTCTTAAGAGCTAGACAACTCCTTAAACTGAAGCCTTCTTATTATTCTATCAATTTTTATGAACACCCGTTCAACTGCTGGTGGCTTCTGAGAGGGCTCCTCACTGTGGCGCTGCCCGATGACGGGCCTACGCGGCGGCGTGACGTTTCATGCCGCCGCGCTAAGCATAAATAAAGGGGGCGTTCCCGGCCGCATCAGAGCGACCGGGAAGCCCGAACACGAAGGACTGGTGTCTGTTGACTCCTTCATGTGGCGGGGTCTTACGGGACCACGTGGGGGCTCCGACCCGCCCCCAACAGTGGCGACGAGCGGTGAGGGAGACCCAGGCCCGGTGGTGTAATCTGTGGAAGATTAATTTTTCAAAACGAAGCGGAACGGATTTTCGTTTCGTCTCATGCCGGGTCGCAGGACGCACACACGGCCGGCGGCCATTTTGTTTAGAGGCCGTGAAACTTCACGAGGCTCCGGTTTGGAGCATGGAGTTACGACGGGCCTAATTTTTGGACACATTAATAGCAGGAGGTCTACCCTGCACGCCCATGTCTGATTTGTGGATTTTAACCTGATTTTGGGTCTTTTACGTCGTGTGAAAGCCAGGAGAGGACTGATATGACAGGGCCAATCCACTACTTTTGGCTCAATTTTTGGAACTTCTAAGTCCATTTGGATAGCGGCAAGGTGGATCCACGGTGTTCTTTGTCCCCTTCATCATCAGTGTGCCGTGGGTTTTTCTTCTTTGTCCTCTTCATCATCAAGCTTGGCTGCTCTGGATAACTGTGTCTTTTGGACATCCACTGGTGCCTTATCCGGATATCTCCCCGTGTTGGAACTGTTTGTGTACCCGGGAAGGAGGGGTGAGTCGCACTGTGTTGGTGGGTGTCTGAGTTGCGGCCCTCAGGACAGTAGGTGGGGGGTGCCTGTGCGCTCAAGCCCATGTGCGACTCTGAGGATTCGGACAGTGGTGGTGCAGCAGCGTCCCTCCCCCGCGATCGTGGCCAGGCAGCGGCTCAACAACAGGCCGCCCTACCTCCGGTGATTCAAGTCCTTGCAGGACCGCCACCTGGACAACCAGGTTTTCCCATTATGGCTCAAGCAAGAGCACCCGCGGCCCATGCCGCCTTGCAGCCGATTCCGGAATTCGATACTTCGGGCCCACCCTCGAGCATGGGGCCCCGATGGAGAAGATGGGTGAGTCGCCTCGACATGTATTTCAGGGCTGCTCAGGTGACGGATGATGACAGCAGAATTGCCACCATGCTGTATTCGGCAGGGCCGACAGTCCAGGAGATATTTGAATCGCTTGCTCCTATCAACAACTCTTATGATGCGGCCAAGGCGGCCCTCCTCGCACACTTCCTTCCCCTTGCAAACGTGGACTATGAGAGGTTCGTCATGCTCTCGGCGAAGCAGAAGGAGGAGGAGACGCTGGACACTTTTTATGGTCGCCTACGCCGCCTCTCCCTCGGTTGTGCATGGGGGGATGCAGACGACATGATACGCACCATGCTAATCCAGGCATGCTCCTCCGGCAAGCTTAGGAGGCAAGTCCTGAGAGAGCCGGGCCTCACGCTGCCCCGCATTCTGGAGCTGGGCAGGTGCCACGAGGTAGCAGAGGCACGAGCCAACAAGATGGAAGCTGGGTCTCGGTCGGTGAGGTCGGAGGAGGTGTGTGTCGTGTGGCGGGGTGGCCGAGGAGTGAGACGCCCGGGTGGAGGATCCCGAGACAGGGCTGGAAGAGCCGGGGAGTCGTGCCAGAAGTGTGGGTACGACCTCCCTCACATGGCAGAATGCCCGGCGGCTGGAAAAACCTGCGGGAGGTGTGGACTGGCCGATCATTTCTCAAGAGTATGTCGGGCAGCCATGCCGGTGATGGTGCCGAGAGGTCAGGCACGGACATGGGCTCCGCGCCAGAGCCAACAGCCCAGTATTGCCCAGGTAGAACAAGGGGAAGTTGAGTCCCATCCGGAAGGAGCCGAGGAGGAAGACGAGGAGAACATCTTTTTCGTCTCAAGCGTGGGAGTACTCAAAGGAAGAAGCCGGAGACAGCCGAGATGTATGGTCGAGATCAACCACTCCCCAGTCCCAGTGCTCGTTGACACAGGCGCCTCTGTCAATGTGATGGCCAGAGGGCATTATGACTCCCTCAAACCCCTTCCAGGTCTGGTCACACCGAAGGCCCGCATATTTGCTTTTGGGGGTCAGGAACCGCTACCGCTCGACGGTGCCTTCGTGGCAGACGTGGAACATGATGGCTCACAAATCAAGGCCCGATTTTATGTGACCCCGGTGAGCAGCAATACCCTGCTCAGTTGCGCAGCTGCGGAGGCCTTAGGTATCGTCAGCTTTGCATACTCTGTCCACCTGGAGGACATTAATGATCTCCTCGACAAATATGCTGCACTCTTCAGTGGGATCGGAAAGATGATCGGGGAACCAGTTCGATTACACATCGATGAGTCAGTACAGCCCATCGCATTGAAACACCGACGAGTACCTTTTCATTTAAGGGAGCAGGTCGATAAGGAGCTGGACAATTTGGTGAGCCTGGATATCATCGAAAAGGTTGAGGGCCCAACCCCCTGGGTGTCCCCGATCGTGGTGGCCAGAAAGCCCAAGCAACCCGACTCGGTACGCATTTGCGTGGACATGAGGCTCCCCAACAAGGCGATCAAAAGGGAGCGCCATCTTACTCCAACGATCGATGATATCATTGCTGATGTTCAAGGGGCTCGAGTGTTCTCGAAGCTGGACCTCCGAGCCGGGTATCACCAGGTCGTCCTTCATCCAGAGTCCTGGTACATATCAATGTTTACCACCCACCGGGGATTATATCGATGCAAGCGGTTGAGTTTTGGAGTATCGTCTGCCGCTGAAGTGTTCCAAAACATCATCAGGGGCGCCCTAGCAGATCTAGAGGGCGTCCTCAACATCAGCGATGATATTCTGGTGTTTGCCAAAACCGAAGTGGACCACATGAAGAGGCTCGAGAACACTCTGAAACGACTTCAATCGTTGGGCCTCACCCTGCACAGGGAGAAGTGTGAGTTCATGTGCCCCTCTATTGAATTCTTTGGCTTCATATTCAAGGAGGGGGGGTGTCGCCAGACCCGAAAAAGGTGCAGGACATCAAAGCGGCGAAGGCCCCCGAGTCTGTGACGGACGTGAGGAGCTTCCTGGGGATGGTAACGTATTGCGGGCGGTTCATCCCAAACTTAGCCTCAAGATCCGAACCACTCCGGGCGCTGACCAAGAAGGAGTCACCATGGCATTGGGGCCCTCTCGAACAGGCCGCCTTGGAGGACATTAAGGGTGCCCTCACAATGGGAGATACTATGGCGTTTTTCGACCCCGCCTTGGAATCGGAGATTGTGGTTGATGCGAGTCCTTTCGGGTTGGGGGCAGTGCTGACTCAAGTGGACCACAGCGGGACTATTCGACCTGTGGCATATGCGAGCAAAGCGCTCACCGAAACGGAACAGAGGTACTCCCAGATCGAGCGGGAGGCCCTGGCAGTGCTGTGGGGCTGCAAACATTTCCGGCTCTATGTCTTGGGACGTCCAGTGACGGTGGTGACTGATCACAAACCGCTGCTTCCGATTCTAGTGGGCTCATCGTCAAAGCCACCAGCTAGAATTGAGAGGTGGATGCTCGCCCTCCTCGAGTATTCAGTCACCCTGGTATATAGGCCGGGGGCCAACAATGCCGCGGACTACCTGTCTCGTCATCCGGGAGTAGGTGGGGGAGATGGACATGACACCTGCGGAGAAGAGGCGGACAGTTATGTACGAATGGTGGTGGAGGCGGCAACGCCAAATGCGATGTCCCTAGAGGAGTTGGAGGCTGCTGCGGCTGAGGACGAGTGTTTTCGAATCTTGAAGGACACAATGCACAACGGGTCCTGGAAGTCCGTCCTCGGAGCCGTGTCCGGGCGCACCCAGGAAGCCAAAACAGCTCTGGAGCAGTTGTGGAAGGTGAAGGAGGAGTTGTCGTTCTCCGACTCAGGGCTGTTACTCCGGGGTGACCGGATCGTCATTCCACGGTCAAAGGTGAGCGATGTGATCAGTCTCGCCCATCATGGACATCAGGGCGCCGCTAAGACCAAGGCGCGGCTCCGCTCGAAAGTCTGGTTTCCGGAGTTGGAGAAAAGGGTGGACGACTTCGTGGCGGCCTGCGTATGGTGTCAGGCGGCCTCTCCTCTGCAACGAGAACCTGCAATTGAGGCAATGCCCCGTGGCACGAGGCCCTGGGAGATCGTCCACGCTGACTTTGGCTCAACATCAGTGGGCACTCACTTCCTGGTGATAGTCGATGAACACTCGAGATACCCGGAGGTTGAGTTCGTCGAATCGGTGGCTTTTGAGCATGTGGTGGTGGCCATGGAGAAGATATTTGCGGCCCATGGTTTCCCCCACACTCTATGCTCTGATAACGGATCGCCCTTCCAAAGTGAGCGGTTCTCCGAGTTGATGGAGAGCTGCGGAATACAACACAGGAAGATCTCCCCCCTGTGGCCCCGCGCAAACGGGGACGCCGAGAGACTGATGAGGACCCTGAACAAAACATTCCGAATTGCTCAGGGGCAATCCTTACAACGCGCCCTCTATCAGTTTCTGCGGGTGTACCGCACCACCCCACATGCCGCCACGGGAGTGGCACCCGCAGAGGCGTTATTCAAGAGGTGCCCCAGGGGACTGCTGCCGGAAGTGGGGGAGAAAGAACCAGGGGTCATCGATAGTCCACGGGTGGAGGCTGAAAGACGAGTCCGAACGGAACAGGAGAACCTGCGCAGGGGTCTCCGACCTCAAAGACTTGAACCGGGAGATGAGGTCCTTATCCGTAATCGACACCCTCACGGGAAGCTATCGCTCCCCTATGAACCGGAGCCATTGGATGTAGTGGCAGTGAAAGGATCCATGGTGACGGCCTCGGATGGACGGTCGGCTGTCACCCGAAACGTGAGTTTCTTCAAGAAACTGGGTGATTCACGAACTGAGACCCCACCCGAACCTGATCCACCAGACATGCCTGCTGATGGAGGTCTCTGGGACGAAGGACCCGAATCCCCAGTCCGGGGAGGCGCGGCGGAAGGACGTCACGTGCCGGAGGTAGGCCGGAGGTACCCCCAGAGGGCTGGGCGAGGGAAACCTGCCTACCTCAGCGAATATGTTGTGGGACGTTTGATTGATCATGGGGTGATAAGATCTGAGGGGATGACATTAAAGGGGTTTTTGTTTTGGGTGTGCAGTAGTGTTTATGTTAGATGTGTGGTTTTCCTGGTTAATAAAGTTACTGTTAATCTATGTTCGTGTTCCTCCCGGAAAAGGAGGAGTGTGGCGCTGCCCGATGTCGGGCCTACGCGGCGGCGTGACGTTTCACGCCGCCGCGCTAAGCATAAATAAAGGGGGCGTTCCCGGCCGCATCAGAGCGACCGGGAAGCCCGAACACGAAGGATTGGTGTCTGTTGACTCCTTCATGTGGCGGGGGCTTACGGGACCGCGTGGGGGCTCCGACCCGCCCCCAACACTCACCTCGCATTGTGGTGTGTCGGTGAAGGATTCCCTGTTCAGACAGGAAATTACAGAACAATGGGCTTGGTCAAATAAGCGGGCAAATGACTTCCTCCCTCATTGTATATTCATCTTGTCCTGGCACTGGCGTAAAAGCAAGATGGAGGCACCTGGGAAGGCACACTTTCTTCTTGTGCATGGCTTTGAACTGGCCTTCCCACTCCAGCAGGGAATACCACACGTGCAGCACTGAAAGACCTCTCTGATGTCACGACTGGTGTTCCTCATTGTTTTTGTACCTCTGACTGAAGCAATCAAATGCTGCTCAACAGCCCGTGGGGCTAGAGGGAAATTCAGTAATTCCTCTCTCTGTCTATAGGGCACGTGTCCCTTTATCATTCCTCTTCAAAGAGGCATTGCATATTGAGCCTGTTCACTTCTATTGGCACAGGGAGGAGCGGGGCAGACAGTAGGCTACAGACAGTAGGCTACTTTCCTTTGCATCCTTTTCTTGATACCGCGTGAAGGCATCTAACAGGCCATAACACAGGAGCATGAAGCCACCTGAAAACTGAGGGCACTGCTTTCACTAGACCCAAGTTCCTTCACTGCACTTGTAGATGCAGGCAAGTGGACAGGGCTGGGGATAGCACCAGCACATACAAGAGTCAGACCCGCATTAGCATTCTTTTTGCCTGGCCCTAGCTACACGCAACACCAGCTCTGCTGGCTCCTCCTCCACACCGGCTAGGCCACCCTCTTCCTCATGACTGGAGTGCCTCAGAGGGCAACCACAACAACGGAGTTGCAATGCTCCTCATTGGCCCGTTGGTCCTCTTCCTGGACCAACCCGAAGCCAGCAGGCGAGGAAGCCGGACTCAGCACTAAGGCCCACACAAGGCCCCGACCTCCATCAGGCCTCCTTCCACGATGCTTAACGAAGCGAGAGGATCTCCTAGCTCCCCCTCCCATGACCCGACCCTGTATTGATGCTAGCTTACTTTGCCTGCAATAATTAATGTAGGTAAGCGTAAGCCTATCGGGTGCATGCTGCCTTGTGGTGCTGCACACCACTTGCAAATAATATCTTAGGCTGCAGCAGTGCCTTTTATCACCCGCACCCGATTCCGCCAGGATTAGCCTTCTTTTTGTCTGGCCCTAGGTGTACACAGCACCAGCTCTGCTGGCTCCTCCACCACACCAGCATGGCCGCCCTCTTCCTCAACACCAGAGTGCCTTGGAGGGTAACCACGACAACGGAGTCACAATACTCCTCATTGGCCCGTTGTTCCTCTTCTTGGATCAACCTAAAGCCGTCAGAGCCTGTCAGAGCATGAAGGGGCATCTCTCCTTATAATCTTTTTCCAAACTTTTACAGCTTTTGGTTTCATACAACTGCCACACGACTCAGTAAGCCGCCCTCCTTCTTGCCTGGACAATATCCCTGTCTTTATTACTGTTGCGTACCTTTTTCCCCTCTGCCCATCGATAGCTACCTATCACCCATTCCCATTAACACTACTATGTTATGCATGCCTTAGAGTGCCCTGTCAAAAATGTATTTTAGTTGTTCCTACATGTGTGCTACCATTTTGGTTTTTATGCTTAGAGTGACTTGGCTGGAAACATTTAATTTAGGTGTTCCTACATCTGTGCTACATTTTTTTTTTATAATTAGAGTGCCTTGTCTGGAATAATCGAACTTAGGTGTTCCTACATCTGTTCATCCATTTTCGTTTGTGCGCTCAGAGTGCCTTTAGAGTGCCACTCATGTGGGTGAGACATTCCTCCTATGCTCACTGCCTATTTTGACTTGCTTACAGAGTCCATACTGTGTGGGCAGCCTCTTGGTTGCTACCCCTCTCCCCATGAAGTGTAGCTTTGCAAGTCTGTGCACCCGTACCTATCTAACTCATAAGCTGTCTGATGCAGCCCCGTAACATGAGGTGAGGCTTGGCCAGTCTGTGTAACTGTATCTGTTTGACTGACATGTTGTCTGATGTAGCCCCTGTAACATGAGGTGAGGCATTGCCAGTCTGTGTAATCGTATCTATTAGACTCATGTGAAGCCCGATGTAGCCCCTGTAACATGAGGTGAGGCTTTGCCAAACTGTGTAATTGTTCCTATTTGACTCATATACTGTCTGATGTAGGACCCTATAACATTAGGTGAGGCTTCGCCAGTCTGTGTACACACACTATGTTTGTCTGTATCCTTATGCCTACTCTTGAACTTAACTAATGTACCTCGCACTTCTGCTTTGTGCACTGAAATAAATGCTAAAATAAACAAATACATAAATAAAAAAATAATAAATGAAAGATCCCAACATCGGGCTATAGGCCAACATTATTAGTTCGCCTTAACATATCTTCCCGAGGCAGCAGTCCCCTGAGGCCTCGATTCCCTGCCACTCTCTCTTGCTGACCATTGTTTTTCTACTCACTGGACCCAAAGCTTTCTGGAGCAGACCCTCTCTTCTTGGTTATGAAGGGTTGACCAGTCAATTGTAGACTTAGCCAGGGTTTGTAAGTGGCTCCTACCCCAGCCTGAGCAAAAGCCTGCTATCCTGAAGTTGCCAACAGTTGCCAACAGTAAAAGCACCCTCATAGTTTTTTCTTCTTCAAAAACTGTCTGTGTTAAGACTTCTACTAACAATCTGAGGGCTTACGTTACCGTTGCCGATATTGCGCCTGCCAATATTTTTGATCACAGCTTTCCCTCAATTGATAACAACTTCTCCCTTCTTATGTGCGAGAACCTACGACAAAACTCTATTGGCTCCACTCTGGCAAATGTTGAGCCTGTAACCAATGCCAAAGCATCAAGCCCTAATCCGGCAACAATGACATTAAATCATGGAGTTTCTTCAACTGACAACAACTTAGCCGATATGGCAACATCTTCTTTAAGTCGCCCGTCTTTTCAAGAAAAGCCACCAACGTCTGCTGCATTTAACTTAATTTTGTCCAAAATTAAGGCTTTATATTTGCTCTGCTCAAACATGGCAGCGGATCAGCAATCATTAAAGATTACTGTCGCCAGGGTGGTCGATGTTATTTTGGCCAGCAACCAAAACAGTATTTCTGGGCCACTGGGTGACGTATCCACTGGCATTGGGGGAACAAGTATAACCCAGCAAGAAGCTGACGGAGGCTTGTGTCTGGCCAAGTTTGCAGAGCAGTCCGGGAAGGTAACAGTCCATCAAACTCATGTGCTATGAGGGACTCTCTGTGAGTTGTGGCTGCAACAGAGAAAGATGTAATTGAGGCCTTACCTGCCAAACAGTCGCCTTTTCAGCAGACGACCAAAGCGACAGAAACAATGTTTAACTGCCAAAACGAGGAAGTCCCTTATGGACAAACAGCTGACAGAGATGGCATTCCCAGGACAATGCCAAATTCTCCCTCTCATCATAGGTCATTTTGCAAGTATCTATCACGATGGAGCAGAGGGACGGATCAGTTAGAAAGGTGATCCTCCAAGGTGCGCAACCAAAGCAGGCTACTTTTTCAGAGCAATTTCTCCTAAAAATATGCTTTATCCAGATGTCTTTCAGCAAGATTCTGAGTTTGACCAGGCTCCTAATGGTCCACCATCGCCCTGCCTGTGTCAACTCCCTTTTATAAAGGGCCCTCCTGCTAAACCATTTGGATCCAATTTTAACCTACAGCAGAATGGGGTCCGAACTAACAGTGTTCACAAAGCCTACAACGAGTCGCAGGTTAACATTTTCCTATCCATGTCGGGGAGACTTGAGGAACTTACACCAAGATTTGATAGCCCATTTTTGAATGGCACTTCTCTTCTGTCCATTTGGGGGTCTATCCCCCAGTTATCTTCTCTTTGCAGCAGTGACAAAGCTCGTATTAAACTACCTAAGTGGAACAGTGCCCATAACTGTGCTTTAAACGAACTTGTCTCACCAGTGTCTGTATCACTACTGAATATATGTTCCGGAATTTATTTTCTATGGGCTACAACCTCACAGTGTGCCACATGCAGCCCACTGATGTCCACGCCTTTTTACAACGGCATGTCTGTAACAGCAACCAGGAGATGCTCCTTGACAGGCTCCATTCCAGGTTTCTTGGTTCCCAACATGTGTCATTACCAACCTGTGGGGGAAGAGTAAGAGAAAGGAGCCAGTGAGCACTAGCTGATTACCTACCGATCCCAAATTCGATTCAATCTAAACTAAAGGCATCAAACTGACTTGGTGAAGGCCTGTGTATTGCGGCAGGTAACAAGGGGTTCAGGCTGCTCTCCTGGAATATCACTGGAGTGAAAAGGCAACTACAAGACCTTATGTGGATTGGTTTTATTGGTAGCTGCAACATAATTGCCTTGCAGGAGACTTGGGCAATCAACCCTGTTCTGTTATATGGTTATCAGTCCTTTGGTGTCCCGGCCACCAAGGGAACGAAAGGTAGGGCATGGGGGGAGCCTACTGGTCTGATCTGAGTCTTCCAGGAGTTGGGAGGTGAAGATTGTCGACACTTAGTCTCCGAATGTTCTTATGCTTTAGTTCAAACCCAACCCCTCAGAGTCATTATGATTAATCAATGTTTACAAAAGACGCTCTGGTATGAATGGAATTGCCTGCATGGAAAAAATTCAGAAGGCACTAGGTCTCCAATGAAGCTACCGGGTTACAACATTCTTTTATAGTGATGGTGGGTGACATTAACCTTCAATTGGAACTGATCAACCTGCTTGAAAGTCTGTGGGCTGACCAAAATCAAGCCTGGGATATTCCTGACCTGGTGGCACCTTGACCAACATCAATGTATCCCAAACTTCTACCATCCTGTACAACCCCAAACTAAGAGCTTTGACACTGACCAACCTGCCAACAAAAAACTTTAATGGGCTAAAGGGTTGTACCTTAATTGATTATATATTAATCTCTGCATACACTTCGGCACGGGTAGGCGATGATAGCATCATTGAAAGATCCGAAAGAGACCATTGCCCGCTAGCTATCCAACTAAAGTGAGAAATCCGAGGGATTGGATGGAAGGCCCCTATGCAGGGTCCACATTGTGAAGGAGTTGTGGACCCTGTTCGAAGATCACTGAAATGGGCCAAGATTCCAATGCCCGAGAAGAAGCAGACAATGTATGCCTCAATTCAAGCCAACATCAAGGCAATTTTTAACCCAAAAAGTGGGCATACCTCGGTCTTGGCCGAGTTTGAAAAAGTTAATGATCAGCCGTATGTTTCAGTGCCGGGGTCCAAATTCAAATGTAAATTCACCAAGAGGGTGGTATGGTTTCATGGCTTCTGTAGAGAGGCAAAAAGATATATAGAAAGGTGCATCAGAGTCCCAATGGGGGTTGACAGACCTATGCTTTGTTTCTTGAAAACCCAATACAAAAGCTTAATCCATGGTAAAAATACTGATCACCTGAAAGGGAAATGGGAGATCCTTCATAGAGCCTAAGGGATAATGGGCCTCATTACCATTTTGGCGGTAGCCATGCCACTATTGGCCGCCGAAATCGGGTCCGGGTTCCCAGAATGAGGAATTACCAGCCCATTCCGAGTTCGGAGGGCCCGGTAATTCCTCCATCTGGGAACCCGGAACCGGGCCTTCCCCATTCCCATTTCAGCCCCCATAGGGCTGAATGGGAATGGGAGAGGAAGCAAAAACGGGCCAATTACGAGCAGCCCGTTGTTTGCTCCCTCTTCCCCTCGCGGTACCCGCTCTGCACGTCTGGTGAAACCAGACGTGTAGACCGGGTCCAGCGAGGGGACCTCGTAATCAGGCGGTACGGGGTTGACGGCGCCGGCACCTTTACCGCCGCCGTTAACCCCTTACCGCCTGACTTGTAATGAGGCCCAATGTCTTGTTTTAGAAATTGGTTTCTGACAGAGATCATAAGTAAGACCCCCAAGTGGCCTGCAGCATTTGTGGAGACAGATGGAGGGCCCACTTTTTGTGATCTGTACGCTGCAGACTCTACTGTAACTTGTCCCTCAGTCACATATTGTAGAACAAGTACTACAATTCTGTGTATCACCCTTCAGGATGTAGATGACGCAATAGCTTCTACAAAAAATGGTAAAACGGAAGGCCAGACCTCATTCTGTAGGATCTTTTTAAGGACAAGACCCTCATTTAGTCTTCCACATTGTACCCGGTCTTTAACGCACTATTACTTTCGGGCAGGATCCCAGACTCATGTTGTAGGGCTGTTATCATGGCAGTTTACAAGAAGGCTGGTAGAGACAGTCTGGCCAACTTTAGACAAATCTCCCTGTTGGATGGGACTGGGAAGTTGTTTTGAAAAATAATTCTGAAACATCTCCAATCATGGGTCGACCAAAAAAGGTGATAAGTGTCCATCAGGCAGGGTTTCAAAAGGGTCATGGGACAGTGGATCAGTATCTCATGTTATCTCTTATCATCCAAAAATACTCGGTCCTACTGAAAAGGCGTTTGTGAACCTCAGGACAGCATTCAATTCCATGCTCCATGAACAGCTATGGCAGGTGCTGGCGAACCTGTACTAGAGGGCGGCGCAACCTCTGAACGGGCCCATGAGATTCAGAGCTCGCCCTCCGGCACCTTCAAATGAGATAGCTGCACCTTGAGGAGGATGAGATGCAGGATTCTCTTACTCTAACATTAATCAATAAGGACAAGTGAATGGTTTGGCAAAGGGAATTCTATTTAATGACAAGTACACAAAACGGGGAAACAAATGGAAATCATCAGAGCTGCGATCGCCTGTCTCGCTTCAACTCCCAAATTCTTCATTCAGACAGCAATTCTTATAGGCAAAACTCGTCATCATTGACGTGTAACACTCAAAGTTTGTCATGCAATTCTATTGGTCGGGAAAGGTAAATTAAGTATAGGTTCTATATCTGTATATGGTAACAGAGCGTGAGGATTGGATAACTCTTATCGGGTGGGCTTCTACGCCCATCCCTCTACATCACTCGTGGTAGACGTCACTACAAGTCCGACGTCTTATTGGTTCTACTAGCTATAGGACCCTACATTATTTGGTCCATTGTGGTTGGGTGGGTTACACCCCTAGGCATAAATATCCACTTTAATTAGCAGCATTGCAGAATGGACACCCAGATGCGGTGTGCCCCAAGATTCACCCTGCCTCCCTTCCATCAATCAGTACTTTAGGGCTATGTGTCAATTAGTTGTCTGAGGATGGCCTCGAAACTGTAGCTTCTTGTCAGGAAAAGTTATGGCATCCTCGGGTTCTGGGTGACATCAGACGTTGGTACCTCTTCGCGCTCGGCTGTTCATGTGTCTGTTCACCGTGAATCTGCTTCATTTTCCATCTATTTGTGTATTTGAGTCTTTGTTCGGCCTCGCCACCTGCCTGGGCTTCCTTATCTCAACCTTCACTGGCTGGCTGCTATGCTCTTAAGTTTCGTTTCTTCGAAGTTGCCGCTCTCCTCCCTTCCTTGAGTTGACCTCGAATTCCCAGGCATGAACTGCCTTTTGCTCAGTTTCGATTCTGCTCTTTCCTTCTGGCTTTAGCTGGAATATGAATCTCAGCCCGGTTGGCCCCTTGTAGTCTGGGCTTAATTGTGCTTTAACAAAATGGAGTCGCACTTGTATAATGTGCTTCATTGAGGTAGATATATAATTGGCGCTTGTCGCTCTATTCTTATACTCAGCATTGCAAGCAGTACCGTTTCCTTAGCTTCTTGCGTTCCCAGCCTATTTACAGGCGTTAGTTAGTTGCATATTTCATCACACTTCATGGTTACGTTTCTTTATATATCAACAACATTTCTTCTTACAAGTCCATTACGTCATAACTCTTCACATTTCGTCCTTATGTGTCATCTTTCGATTGTCGTTTATGTTCATCTGTACGTCTGTCCGGGCCCTTGGGTCATCCCCACTTGCCTTCCATTAAGGTTTTTTGGGTCTCTTCGGGGACAGTTTGCAAGTAGTCTTCATTTCGTGTTAACTGCTGGTATGATTGTCTCAATTGGTACCTTGCAGCCCACAGTTGTCTGGTTATTGGTGCTTCAATAGGTATACATGTCCTTCTGATGGGTACTGGACAGAGACCCAACGTGGCTCTCTGTTGGTTCATTTGCTCCTTATACGTCACATATCTTGGCGAGTATGCTTCTGGCATCTCGAAATGGGTGGCTGGAGTGTAGGCCATATTTGGGACCTCCTCTACACACCCCCCTCTGGTCGGTTTATCGACCACTTCTTCTTCTTCCTTTAGATTACTCTTACTTGGTTCTTCTATATTCAATTCTTCGTCTTTTGGGTTTTTACATGATGGTGTGAACGTGTGTTTCTTTGGAGTCCATACGTTTATCACTCCTTTCAGGCGTCCTGCTGTTTTTAAATGTTTGTCTTTGTTCAAGGTCATAAACTGACACTGACCATTTGGGCTACAATAGATCCATTTTCCTTCATAAAGTCTTCGTCTTCTGGGATACTCAAATTTTGTTCCTTCTGGTGCAAATTCGCTGGCCTTCACAAATTCTCTTATTTCTTCATCAGTCAGGTCTCTCGGCCTCCATCCTGGTTTGACATCAATCATTATCTTCATCCCTATTGCTTTCTTCGTAGTTTTCTGGCATTGTGTGATGATTATCTTGATAACACAAAATCCTAGTAGTATCATTGATAGTAGGGCTCCCAGAAACTTGAATATGTCCGCCATCCATTGTGGGACCCATGAGAATAGAGTTCCAAACCAGCTGTCATCATCAACTTCGTCAGTTTCATCAATCATCTGGTTCTGTAGGTTTGTCAGCATACTTATGGCTTCTGTTACAGTTCCATTCTCTTCGCCATGCAAAGGTATAAATGTGCAACACGATTCTCCAATTTTTGTGCAAACACCTCCATCCATCGCTGTGATCATGTCAAGTACATATCTGTTCTGGAGGGTCATCAGTCGGATTGCTCTTAGTTCTTCCTTAATAGCATTGAATCCTTTTATGGTAGTGTTAATGGTCTGCAATAACTCCCATCTGGTTATCTGCAACCATTTCGTATTTGCTCCAACCTGGAATCTTGGCATGAGGATTGTTGCGAACACTGATGAGATGAGACTAAACAGCCTGTGTTCATATGGGATTGCATGAAATGCTTCTTCTGATTTGGCAGACAAGTAATTCTCTCTCTTTCTTCGGGATACCAGGTCCACAGATCTCCTTTTCCTCAGGTGAGCATCTGCTTTCGGAAAGCTGTTTATATTCAAGTCACTATTCGGGATCACTAGTGCAGGAATCTGGACGTTCACTATTGTGCATATGCCTCCCCAGTCTCTTGGCAGTCTGATATATGCTCTGGATCCAAACGCCCAATAATGATCCATAATGACTGTGGTTCCGTGCGTCATTCCTGGAGCTTCAAAGATTCGTCTGCAGTTTTGATTCTCTCCCATCTTTCTCGTGCCATTGTTCCTGAAGCACAATTTCGAGCTTTCGAGTGGCAATATTTGCAAGGGTCCTCCTCTGTCTTCGACCCATGTCAGTAATCTTATGAGTTTCGGCAAAAAAGGTTTGCACAACCTCTGCAAGTTCTATATTGCTTCCTTGTATGCTCCATAGACCATCCATGCTCGGCAGATCACCACTCCTTCTTCCCATCAGTTTGGGGAAAGCAATGTTCTCCAAATCTGCATTTGGCCTCTGTTCTTCCAATTTTTCGCCTCTTCTGGAGTTTTTCCTTGGACGTTTAGCTTTGGGTTCACTTCCCATCTGATTGCTGTTCCTTGAACTCCAGGCTTCTCGTACCTGATCACATGATTCCTTGTATGGGCTCTGTTTCTCGTCTTAATGTCCTGTATATAATCATCTTCATCTGGGTAATTTGTCTCAGTTGCCCATATCAACGAGGCATCCCTTCCCATGAACTGTCCTCTGGTGTTACACATTTCTATGTGTGAAAGACAATGTGCTGTCGGGACATCAATTTCTACAGCCACGAAGATCTTGGATTTCCACATGCTGTACGGTAGAAGTGCACAAACAAAGCATTCTCCTTTTGATTTTCTTCTTCCAACCTGTTTCATGTGTTGGTACCAAATGTTGTTTCATAGATGTGCTGTCCAGGTAATTGTTTAGTTCATTGTTATCTTCATGTGGGCTTCTCTTGATTCTTAGTGTCTTTCTGAAGTTAGCTATAACTACATCTCTAAATGCGTCTGTGCGACTTTTCCTTGCTGGAAGACTCTCAGGCATTCTGGTCGGTGAAGCGGTTTTCATTACCTGCATCGATGTGGTAGGTGGAGGTTTTGCAATTCTCCCCTTCTCTTCTTGCATCCTTTTCCTGCCCTCTATAAGTGTCTTTATTAGCCACCAGCCTGTCACCAGCCCCGTGTATGGCTGCATCATGGGTCTGGTACTTGATCCTTGTGTTGGAACTTGTGTGCTTGTCACTACAGACTCGGCGGTTCTATTTTTCAGTTCCTCATGTAGCTTCTTCGCTCTAGCTATGAACGGGAATAAATGATCTATCAACATTTGTGTTCTTGCAGTGAATTCTCTCGTAGCTGCTTCTGTCTTCTCAAGGGCTTTTGTTACGTCTTCTTTAGTAGGCTTTTCTCTTGATTCTTCTTGGTTTCTCTCATTGTTTTCTGAGGCTGATGTACGGCAGGCCGTCTTGTGCTCTCTGCTGCCTTTGCTTGAGGTTCCGTAGCCATTGACACTTGCCCTAGTTCGTGTGCATTAAGTGTGTGGGTGCGTGTAGTGGTCAGTGCTATGTTTTCATTCTTTCCAAGCTGACCCTTCATTCGTTACCTCAAGTGTGTATGAATCACTACTAATTACATTCAATTTTAGTTTGTTTACTTTATCATCAGATTTTCTTGGAACTGGAATAACTATATAGGGTCTGGGTACTTTCGTGGGACTCATGCTTACATTATCTGGTGGGTGCACTGCAATTGGACCGCTTTGTGCACCAATAAAGAATGCAGTTCTGTTTGTTAATGACAAAAAGACAATGATAATCACCATGCATATACATATGATTGTGCGGTAAAACAGGTGGCAGCATTTCCTTCCTGGGAAGCGGGGCGCCCCTCTACTGGTGGGATGACCAGGTTACTGTTCTGAGCCCCCATTTTGATTATAGGAAAATGTCAATGTTCTATTCTTTTCGTTCACTTCATTATTGGTTCTCGAAAGTTAGTGTCTTAAAGTGCCTGGTGCTTGGTAAGTGTCCCCCCTCTTGCGGGTGACGATTGTCTCTGGTTATGGGATACAGTTCCCTTGCTAGACTATGGAAAAAGATTAGACTAACACCTTTGGCGAGTCACATTCATTGTGCATATTCAAAATAGGTCAGTTCCCAGTCTACCCCCCGAATTTCCTTCAGTCCTAAGGACATGCTGGAACCTGTTCAATGTGAAAAACTAGAAAACATGGGAAATCAAAATCAAAATCAGAAAATCAAAAATCAAAAATCAAAAGTAACAGGCGTAGTTCTTTTTGCTGTTCCCACGATCTGTCCCTCGCGGAAAGATGAAGAGCCTTGACTCTGTCTCCTGGATCTGTCCCTCGGCAGAAAGATGAAGTGCTTTCACTCTGTCTCCTGGATGTGTCCCACAGTGGAAGGTTTCACTGGATCTCCCAAGAAGTCGGTGGAAATTAGTGTTCTTAATCTGAGCTATAATGGCATGCAAGAGCATGTTTAGCTGAGTACTCTTCACTGGATCTCCCAGAAATGTAAGTACGTCAACATTGGTTGGTCTTCCCACTAGCTCTGGAAAGTTCTCAACGAGGTTAAAGAAGACATGGTATGCCTAACTGCTGCTGTCTGGTGAAAACGACATTCGTCCTGTCTTGCTGGGTTCAGGATCAGAGGCTCTTCCCTTGATGTGAACAGTCTTTGCACTTTCCTGCTGCGTTAATTACGACCAGATAGTTCAGTTTGACCCACAGCTGGTTCAAATGTTCAGTTTTCTTTGCATCTCTGATGAATGTAAGCATGTCAATGGTTCTTCTGACAATGGCTGGGCACTCCTCTATGATGCAAAAGAAGAGCGTATTTGTGAGTTCATCTACTCTTGCCTGTGGTGAAAGCATTTGTGTCCGTATCACTGTATTCTGGTAACACAGCGAAGGCTTCCGCGATGACCGTAAGCAGTTGCCAGATTACTTTCTTGTTGGCAGGATCTTGAATAAAGTCTGTGACACTGGTGACTCTCCCTACATGTGACGGATATGATATTACTACTAATCTGGAAATAGGTGAGAACATCCCTTGTGAGATTTCTGCTGGGAGCAACCATTCATGCTGCAAAACGACGTCTTGATCTTTGATGATTCAGGATATTTGTGTTAAGATCCTTTGGGCAAAAGTCATTGATCACAGTCTATTTGGGCTTTGTTGTTCAACAATGCTTAAGTGTGGCTTGGTTCAAAAGTTTAAGTCATCAAACGTGTTGTGGCTTTAGATGCACAATTGTCTTCTTCACCCTACAACTGAGATGCATAGAGTGTCCGTTATGTCCTTATCCCTTTTTTGCTTAGAGGAGCTGTCCAGTTTAAGCCACAACTTGCAAATGGGTTCTTTGTCTTGGCTTTTCTGCTCATGTGTCCTTCTTCCTCATCATGGATCTTGTCTGCACCTGCTGAGGTTCTTCCCCGTTGTCTGTAGTTTCTTCACGGTGGGGTGCAGCTAGAGGGCCTTCTCCAATATAGGGCTTAATGTCATTGTGAAAGATCCATGCTCTTCTGCCTTGCAGTTTGACAGCTGAAGGTGTGCATCTACGATAAAAGGGTTGTTGAATCTTGAATCGTCCCACCTTTTCCTCATGTGGTTTTTCACCAACACGGCGTCTCCAGGGAAGATGAGAGGTACACATAGGCCTTGAACTGCGTCTGCCTCAGTGCCTCCTGCTGTCTCTTGTGCTGTGCTGCACCCTTTTCATCGTCGCTGTAGATGGTCTGAAATAACAGTGAGACTGGCTGTCATGCAGTTCAGATATTCCTGCAGTTCGGTTCCCAAGACCTCTCGGTCGGGTTGACTGGGCATCACATCTAACTCTGTCTCTGGGGCAAGGGGGTGTTCATTCTCCTTCCTGTGACTATCTTGTACAGCGTAAGATGATGGTCGGAGCCTGGTTGGTTCCAAAGCGCATACAATGCCAGTGGAAGGCAGTGCAACCATCCCCTCTTTAGAGTAAGCTTCAACTTGGCTATCCTTTCTTTTAACAAGCCATTGAGCCTCTCACAAATACAATTACCTTCCGGATGATACGCTGACTAGAACTTGTGCTTTATACCAAGCAGCAAGCTGATCTGTTCAATGACTGCGTTAACAAAATGAGCCCCATTGTCTGACCTCATCACCTCGCACACCCCCCATCTAGGCAACACTTCCCTCTCCAGGAATTTGGCCACACAGGTTGAGTCTGGGTGTGTACAGGGACCTGCTTCTATCCATCTAGAGAATGGACACACCACTACAATTAAGTACCTGTACCCGTTACACCCTTGGATCATGTTGACGTAGGGCTATTTGGCCAGGGGAAGACTCCTCTTACTACTTTTAATGTGTGCCCAGCGGTGAATTGCTGGCAGATTATGCAGTTCACCATAAAGAATGCAACATGTTCTGCTAAATTCGGTATGAACCAGTCTTCTGCAAGCGCTGCAGATAGATTCTCTTTCGACATGTCTAATGGGTAATGTAATTGCTCCAATGCTATTTTCAGTAGGACTAAAGGCATGACTGGTTTACCAGTGCTGTCTTGCCACCACAATCCGTCAGAGAGGTTTAAAGAACACCCTTGACGTTTCCATAGGTTCTTTCCGTCTTGAGGGGCCTCCCCTTGAAGCTCCATCAGTTGTGTCTGCCCCACGTTACTATAGGCTTCGGGTGTGGTTCGTGCCACCATCATTCGTTCATGGGTGCACGCCACTTCTACTTCCATGATCGTCTCACTTTGGGAGGCCATACGCTTGGCTTCCGTGTCTGCTGCATGATTTCTGCGTGACACAAAATCTGTCCCGTGAGTATGGGCGGCGCATTTCACGACCACTATGCCCACTGGGAGCTGTAGTGCCTTAATCAGCCTGTCCAATAAGGCTGCGTGCTGCACTGGCGTGCCGTCCGCTCAGAGGTAGCCCCTCCTTTTCCATCGTGTTAGGCCTGCGTGCACTGTAGATGTCACACAGGCAGAGTCACTGTACACCATTACTTCCTGGTCTGCGGGATTCTCAATGGCGAGCATCAATGCCAATAACTCTGCAGCCTGTGCTGAGAAATGAGATGATATTCATGCACTGACGAGTACTCGAAAATCTCTGTTTGCTATGTGTTTCATCATGGCAACGCCTGAATATCTTTGTCCGTCTTCTTGGTCGATTCTTGAAGAACCGTCAATGAAAACGATCTCTCCTCCTGCTAGGGCTTTTTCTTTTACCCTTGGGATTTCATCATAGAATTCCTCATAGTTTGCACAGTCATGTATCGCTTTGTTCGCATGGGACTTATTACTGGGACCAGATTCCCACTGTAATAAGCCAGGGGCTTGTACCCCAACAAGGTTTTTTGAGCGAGCACTGCCGTCATAACGCTGCCATTCGTGTGCGAAAACAGGTAGAATTCCTCTGCATAATTAGGAATCTCAAGAACTGGGGCAGTACAATCACTCTCTTGAGCTCTGTAAACCCCTTTTCCATTGCCTCAGTCCATTCAATCTTTTCCTTTGTCGCCTGGGCCTTCTTTAGGGCCTGGAGCAAGGGCTTGGTATATGAGCTGTAATCGAAGACCCATGCTCTAACATAATTACACAGACCTAAAAAGCTTTGAATTTGCTTTACCGTGAGCGGCTTTGCCGTGTTGCTGATAGCGTCAGCCCTGTTTGGGGTTACCTTTTTCCCCTCATGCAAAATTAACTGGCCTATGTACAGCACCTCTTGTTGACAATGTTGTAGTTTTTCCTTGTCAACCTTATAACCCTTCTCAGCCAGTATAGTCAGTAGCTGAACTGAATCGCGCATACATTGTTCTTCTGTCGTGCTGCAGATCAGAATGTCATCCACATACTGCAAGACGATGCTTTCTACTGCAATATTGCTCAGGTCCATCTGGAGGACTCTGTTAAAGATGGACGGGGACTCACAGTACCCCTGTGGCAACCTTGTGCTTTTCAGACGCATTTGTCTGAATGTGAACGACGTCAGATCTTGTGAATCACGGTGCAACGGGATTGAGAAAAAAGCATTTTTCAAGTCAATCACTGTGAAATATTTTGCCTCAACGGGTATATAACATAAAATCGAGGAAGGATTTAGGACTAGCGGGAACTCGGCTTCAACAATATCGTTTAATGCTCTTAAATCTTGAATTAAACGCCAAGGCCCTCCTTTTGATTTCTTGACAGGATAAATCACTGTATTACAGGGTGATTCTGATGTCACCAGGATGCCCTGATCCATCATGGCGGAAATTGTCTTCGCGATCCCTTCATCCGCTTCTCTGGACATGGGATATTGTCGCGCTCTTGGTAAAATTGCTCCTGGTTTCAGTTTAATTTTCACTTCTCTCACCCCCTTCAGGAGACCTACGTCATAACGTCCTGTGGTCCATACTGAGACAGGCACTTGGGCCATGTCGTCATCAAAGTATTCTGGACGTATCAGTGCCAACATCATTCTCTGGGGCACTTCTCTTTTGATCATTTTCAACCAAAATATGAGACTCACTTCTATCCTTGTCTCTTCTGAATCAGGCTGTTCTTCAAACAGATCGTCATCGGTGACGTCAGTCACTCGATACCCTTCTTCAATGGCAATAATTGCACACCATTGTCTGCCTTCATCATCGTAGCCTTCAACTAATGCTATCCTACTTCGCACTGCTTCAGCATATATCATTAAGGGAAATATTTGTCCCTTCTCTTCATGCATTGGTATTCTCTGCCTGAATAAAAATTTGTCCGGGGTTCTCCTGACCTTGTCTGCAAGGCCTGGTAATCCCGCCATAAGTACGCATATGCCATACGTGAAAACCTCAGGTTCCAGTGGTATAGCTCTCATGGCTTTGTGTCCTGAATAGGCTCTAATCATATTGCACACATTCGAATAATGCATTCCCGGGGTACAGCATACTATGCCCTCCTCTGTAAACGAGATGGTCATATTTAATTTTGTCATTAGATCTCGACCCAGAATGTTTACTGGGGTCTGACACGAATAAAACAAAGGTACATTCATTTCACATTCCCCTATGGAGACTGGGAGTGCGTCTATAAAGGGAACTCGACTGTGAGCTCCTGTAAAACTCTGAGTATCTATAGCCCCGCCGGACAAGGACAATTTGCCTTCTCGTATGCAAGTCGTGTTGCCCCCGTGTCAACTAAGAAGGAATATTCTTTACCCCCTATTGCGACATTCACCCTAGGTTCCTTATTAGGGTCTGGTGTCACTGATAGGATAGAGCACATCAGGGTTCCCAGTGAGCTGCCCTAGTTCATATATAAGTTAGGTCCACTGTACACTTGTGGATTTTCTCCATTCCTTGGGTTGCCTCCCCTCGCGGAGTTTGTGCCCTGAGACATTTGCTGTGGTGCCTGTTGGAATTGCCCTTGTGGTGAGTTCCCCATGCTCGGGGGTTGAACCCCCTGCTGTGCATTCTGCTGCATGCCTGGTGCTGGCTGCTGCACTGTGTGATTCTGTGCACCGCCCTGTTGTGGGATTGCAGGTGCATTCTCTGCGCCTGCTCCCAATCCTTGGCTATTTTGCCACGTGCCTTGGCTTTTGCACGTGCAAGCCAGGTGCCCCGTCATTCCACATAGCCAACACACCAGCGGTGGTCGGCTATTTGTCCGTTTGACATATCTGGACTGCCCATCTGCACATTTTGAAAGCCTCCTTGATTACTCTGCCATCCTCTTGCTCTAAATCCCCTTCCCCTTGGGTATTGTCCTTCTAAACCCTGTTTATTCTGCTGTGGGATAGCCACCTGTTGTGCTTTCTGTTCAGCTGGGCTAGTTAGCATGGCTCCTTCGAGAGCATACTTGGATAATTTCTTTTGCACCAGCTTCGCTTCCTCACCTTTACGAGTTGCCTCCTTTTTCCGATTCTTTTCTTGCAACAGTCTGCAATAACGTGCAATCGTCAACTGTATTTCGGCCCAAGGTTTAGCCTCAACGCCTACCAATTTCTTAAGCTGTTTTTGTACAGGCTCTGGTAACCCCATAAAATGTGGTAAAACATAGGTATAGATTTCGTCCAAGATTCATGTGTTTCGAGCACCCATGCGTCTTGGAACTTCTGTATATAAATAAACAGATCCTCTGACTCCTTCATTTTGTGAGTCATTATAACTCCCATATCGGAAGTATCTGGTTAAAGCACTCGTAGCGCTTTCCATACTGCTGCTCTGCAATTATTAAATGTCATGGGCAGTGTTAATTATGGTAATACCAGAGTACCCAGCCAGTGCCCATACATCGTCTGCTCTCTCACCGAGTATGGCAATCAGGAGACCTTTAATGCCCCCTATAGCTAACGTGACACCCCTGTCATTTTTTCTAACTTGTGTATCCACTTCCCAGCTCCCGATGTCAACATTGGAAGCTTGTTTTTCAAGTTCTCTCGATCCATGTGTGGCCACGGAATATATTGCGGTCTCGCTCCCCCTTTTTCTGGAAGTGGAAATTGGAAAGCGCAGACTCCCTTCTCTTTCCCCATAGCTCTCCTGTCTACCGCTGGGGTAACATTCCCGCATCGCCGTCTACCTGGCAATGTCCTCAATCTGTCCACATAGGCGGGCACTGGCACCCCCCTCTGACCATGGGGTGTTCCTTTGTGTCGGTCAGAATGTGCGTTAGACTCTGATGCCCTTGGTGCGGACTTGCTAGCGTCTAACCATTGTACCCCTTTGTCCCTTCTTCATTTGCCTCGCACTACGTCTCAGGTCGGGAGTCGGACATTGATTGTTCCCAATTCACGCAGCTCCTTGTGTCATCTTCATTCTTATTGATTTCCAGCCTATCCAGGGACAGTCTCCTGCTCCCACTACTTTGGGTGACGTCCTCAGTGTCATACAGCTGAGTGCTTTCTAAGCGCTCGTCTTCCCTTTCCCTTTGGGATGCTCGTTCTAACCCCATTTCATCATATATTTTATCGATCGTTTCCCTGATGCTTCTGGTGTGGAAGTCATCCCCAATATTCGTCCCACTATTGCCTGGTACTGGATCGTACGCAGGGAAAAATTCTTCAATGTCTTCCCATTCTACAACAGGATTGGGTTTTTTAACTTCCCGCTCCAGATATTCGAGATCGCGTGCACTCTGTCTACGCTTACGTTCAATATCATCATTGAATTCTTTTCTGCTTCCTCACCTCTTTTCTGCCCTTATCTTCTTCCCTTCTTCTTTCATTTCTACGTTCGTTTGCCCTTCTAACTTCCTCATCTTCTCGTCTCCTTACTCTTTACTCACGTACTCTTTGCTCTTCTTCCAACCTTTGCAGGTTCTGCCTGTACTGGTCATAGGCTGCGCTCTGTTTGCAACTGAGCTGCTTTTCCCTTTATTCTTTCGTCCCTTACTTGCTTTTCGTTCTCTTTCCCCCTTCTCTGTGCCTCATCAGACCCCTCTCTCGGTCTCATATCATCACTTCTTTGACCATCGAGTTTCAACAATATCTGTCCTCCCATCCATTCGTCTTTCGCGAATGCTATCTCATCCGTTCTGTCTTCTCTTCCTTTCCATTTTGTCCCCTCTCTCTCCTTATCGAGAGGTGCACTTGTATGTGCCTGATCCTCCTTTTTATCATAGCGTCTCTCCTTGTCCCTCGGGTGAGATTCTTATCCTTTTCCTTCCCTTTATTTTCGTCCCTACTGTACGTAGCTGACTCATATGTGGGGTTGCTGTACCCTCTAGCTGCCTTGAGCTCTCTTAATGGGTAGAGTCCCTCTGACTTACTTCCCTCACTTTCTGTTTCAGGTGGGGCTTGTGGCGCGGTAGGCCTCTCACCCCCATCCGTGCATACATTTAATATCCAATCTGCAGGTGGCTATTCCTCTTTCGCATTTTCGAACATTTTCCAAAGTTTTAGAACAGCGAGGCGTTTCTCTAGTTTCCTGCCTGTATATGTGGCATGCAAATAATTTGTCATATGTTGTAAGACGGCTTTAGATAAGGACCCATTCTGTGGCCACGGCATAAAGATCTTGTGGGAGGTGCCCTTAACCCACTCTGTACTGTATTTCTTAAGCTTGGCTGCATGTTTAGGCAATTGTTTGCACAAGTGAGGTAGCAGAGTAATATCTTCCAGGCTCAAATATGGTTAAGCAATACTTTCATGCAATTTCACCGCTCCCAACAATATGAGCGAGCACCACACACCGCAAGCTCCAATCCAATCTTTTCCCAGCAAAATTTTTATATCACCAATTTACTCAAGAAAATCAATTCAGGTGCGATTCCCTCTCAACTATAGAATCGCGAAAAACCCCTAATCAATTTCAAACAAGACAGAAACAAATGTTCTTACATGTGGCACATCAACAGAACATGTGTGACGAACGTTAAACAGACTAGACAGACTAGACAGACACCAGCTGGACACAGATATCTCTGCCTTCTGATCAATACCCCGACATGAGTTTAAACAAACTCCTTTTATGACGTCTTTAATCGTCGTAGTAGCCTAGTTTTTCCCTATTATTTGGGACTATGAGTTCACGTTTCTTCTGACCGCTATATTAAAGCGCAGGAACAAGGCGAATCCTTTACCTCGGGTGTCCTCCCCGGTGTCCTCTCTCTTCTCAGGTGCCTGCCCTGGTATCCTCTGTTTTCTCTCGGGTGTCTATCCTAGTATGCTCTCTCTTTTTATTCAATTCCCCTATATATATATACAGTCTTCTCTATTTCTGACTATTTCGTTTTTCCGCCTCCCTCCGTTACCTTTCCCTTACTTGTTCTAATGCCTATAAAAACATTTGCCAAAGCATTGAATTTTTTGTTTCACTCACCGCTCGCATGGTTACTCTCTGGATCCTCGGGATCACGGCCTCCATTACCACCTCCTTCAGTCTTTTCATCCGATCGGCTGCCCGTAGGAATGAGAAGGGTTATGCTTTGTAAGGCAGGTTCCTTCAGACCCACTGCAGTTTTTTGATGGACTCACACTATCATTGTCCACGGGAAGTTTCTGAGTCTACTCAGCTGAATGGCGAAGGTCTCGTGATATTGCCGAAAACCTAGAGTTACTACGTGTCAGCGGTCAATAGGTGTCTTATCAATAATCAAAATTCACTAGTAGATGGTCATATCCATCCTCACCGCTACAAAGTGTACTAGAGGGCGGAGCGACCTCTGAACGGACCCATGAGATTCAGAGCTCGCCCTCCGGCACCTTAAAATGAGATAGCTGCACCTTGAGGAGGATGGGGTGCAGGATTCTCTTACTCCAACACCAATCAATAAGGACAAGTCAATGGTTTGGCAAAGGGAAGTCCGTTTAATGACAAGTACAAAAAACGGGGAAACAAATGGAAATCATGAGAGCTGCGATTGCCTGTCTCGCTTCAACTCCCAAATTCTTCATTCAGACAGCAATTCTTATAGGCAAAATTCATCATCATTGACGTGTAACACTCAAAGTTTATCATGCAATTCTATTGGTCGGGAAAGGTAACTTAAGTATAGGTTCTATGTCTGTATATGGTAACAGAGCGTGAGGATCGGATAACTCTTATCGGGTGGCCTTCTACGCCCATCCCTCTACATAACTTGTGACAGACGTCACTACAAGTATGACGTCTTATTGGTTCTACTAGCTATAGGACCCTAGATTATTTGGTCCATTGTGATTGGGTGGGTTACACCCCTAGGCATAAATCTCCACTTTCATTAGCAGCATTGCAGAATGGACACACAGATGCGGTGTGCCCCAAGATTCACACTGCCTCCCTTCCATCAATCAGTACTTAAGGACTATGTGTCAATTAGTTGGCTGAGGATGGCCTTGAAACTGTAGCTTCTTATCAGGAAAAGTTATGGCATCCTCAGGTTCTGGGTGACATCAGACGTTGGTACCTCTTCGCGCACGGCTGGTCACGTGTCTGTTCACCGTGAATCTGCTTCATTTTCCATCTATTTGTGTATTTGATTCTTTGTTCAGCCTCGCCACTTGCCTGGGCCTCCTTATCTCAACCTTCACTGGCTGGCTGCTCTGCTCTTAAGTTTTGTTTCTTCGAAGTTGCCGCTCTCCTCCCTTCCTTGAGTTGACCTCGAACTCCCAGGCATGAACTGCCTTTTGCTCAGTTTTGATTCTGCTCTTTCCTTCTGGCTTTAGCTGGAATATGAATCTCGGCCCGGTTGGCCCCTTGTAGCCTGGGCTTAATTCTGCTTTTACAAAATGGAGTCGCACTTGTATAAAGTGCTTCTTTGAGGTAGATATGTAATTGGCGCTTGTCGCTCTATTCTTCTACTCAGCATTGCAAGCACTACCGTTTCCTTAGCTTCTTGCGTTCCAAGCCTATTTACAGGCGTTATTTAGTTGCATATTTCATCTCACTTCATGGTTACATTTCTTTATATATCAACATCGTTTCTTCTTACAAGTCCATTACGTCATTACTCTTCACATTTCGTCCTTATGTGTCATCTTTCGATTGTCGTTTATGTTCATTTGTACGTCTGTCCGGGCCCTTGGGTCACCACCACTCGCCTTCCATTAAAGTTCTGTGGGTCTCTTCGGGGACAGTTTGCAAGTAGTCTTAATTTCGTGTTAACTGCTGGTATGGTTGTCTCAATGGGTGCCTTGCAGCCCACGGTTGTCTGGTTATTGGCGCTTCAATAGGTATACATGTCCTTCTCA
This sequence comes from Ambystoma mexicanum, assembly GCF_040938575.1. NCBI lineage: Eukaryota > Metazoa > Chordata > Amphibia > Caudata > Ambystomatidae > Ambystoma > Ambystoma mexicanum. Next base: position 463,751,559 of record NC_090923.1, read on the forward strand.
TGGGTACTGGACAGAGCCCCACCATAGCTCTCTGTTGGTTCATTTGCTCCTTATACGTCACATATCTTGGTGAGTATGCTTCTGGCATCTCAAAATGCGTGGCTGAAGTGCAGGCCGTATTTGGGACCTCCTCTACAAACTGTAAAGTACTAGAGAATTTGTTTAGTATTATATCATCACTCTATTCAAATCCTGTGTCCTGTGTATGCTATAACATGGGGTGCGATCAAAGATCATTCTTTGAGGTGGCTCTGGGTGTTAGGCAGGTCTGAGCCCTGGCCCCCTATTATTTAACCTATATATACAGGAGATCATAGATGAGTTAGTATCCGCAATATTCTATGCAGATGATGCTGTCCTAATAGCAACAACACTACATGGCTTGAAGGAATCCCTTTCAATTTTTCTAAGGAAATCTAGGGAGCTGGGTCTTCGAATTATATAGCGAGAACCATGTCGATGGTCACTAAGCTGAAATTTGGGAAGAAGGTCTCACTCCAAATAAAGATTGATGATATTTTAATTGAACAAGCTGCTAGCTTTGACAATTTAGGTGTGAGATTTCAGGCAAGCCCAGGATGGGCCTATCAGATAAATAAGGCTGCCATTACCCTGAATACATTTAGTGGGGCTATTTTAACTTTTTTTATCCACCATGGGAGTGGTGCAATTTTACCTCCATTAGACCTTTATCAGAGGCAGGCGGTCTCACCCGCTCTTAATGGTTCAGAGCTATGGGGGCTTGAGGATGTTGAGATGATTCTTACAAGGGAAAAAATATTCTTGAAGAAAATATTATTACCCAGCGTGCTCCGACCACATTAGTTCATTTGCAAAATGGCACACTCCCTCTGAGCACCGGTATTATGTTTTGGCCTGTCTCCCTATTGGTTAGAGCCTGGTCCAAACCAGCTCTGGAACTATGTAGGTGTAATGAATTCGACCATCCACACAGGGAGAGTGCGCTCAACTGGGCTATTTCATATATTGTTTATTTTAAAGATTGAATGATGTGAGAGCAACCTCTGGAAAATATGTAGGGCAATTCCTTCACATATTTTCCAGGTTCACTGCACAGCAGAAAAATAGTCATGTACTCTGGGAGGACACAGCTTACCAATGCCGCCCTCCCCTGTTATGTGTAGCTGACACCTGAGAGCTGTGGGTACATCAAAATCCTCTGGCCGTGGGCAGCCTAATTAGCATTTCTAGGCCCCATGGATTTGCATCTCCATTGTTACACCTTGCTGGTGGCCAGCAAATACTGATTAATGTTAATTAGCAGGCCTCAGGGAGGCCTGGGTGCGCGAAGTGACAATGGAGACCAGAGACCAACACCTCTTTGTAATGCAATGTGTCAACTTGTTACTAACATCCCTCCTTGTTATGAAAGAGCATTGGATGTCCTGTCTGGGGCCATTTCTTTCAGAGCAGGGAAATATGTGAATTGTAGGAGACTAAAGTCTGCCTGCAACCCCCTACTTCAAAGGAGGCCTATGTTGTGACCAGGAGCCGAATAGGGCTCAGTTAATTAGGGAGACCCTTTGATGTACAGCAGACAGGAAGATGGGTGGGGCTTAGAAGTATATGTTGTCATCCTTCCCCTCTGAGGCCTGTTTGTCTTTAAAATAGAGCTGAGCCCCTCACTGATCAGATCATCTGAAGACTTCCCAAGGAGTAAGAAGAAGGACTCATTTGGACCCGAGCTGAAGGTACAGTCTATCTTACATCTTCTGCCAGTGAAGGAAGGCCAGGAGTTCCAAGATGGAAGCAATATCCCTCCCCTAAACATCTCCCAGGGCACAGAGGGAGATACCGGACTCAGAGGACCCGTCCAGCAGCTCCAGAACCGGTACTGAGGCAGCACACAGGGTGCCTTGCTAGGTTCTGACAGCAAGCTTCCTAGGTGGGAAGTGCCGGAGAGTCTCTGGACAAAGGACAAGGCCGTTGCCTGCTAACACCCTCCTGTGTGTTGCGCCGTCCACCTTGAAAGGACGAAAGGGCACAAGCCCTGTGAAGAAGCTAGGAGGAGTGCCACACAAGCTTCATCCAGCGTCCATCTTTTAAAGGACAATTTCGAGACAGTCCAGTCCTTGAACCGCATCCGGCTGCACCGCTGACTGTTGTCACACTGCAGTCACCAAACCCATCTGAGACGCTTCATCCAGCATTCCAGATCCGCCAACCAGTACAGAGACAACGATTCTTGGTCTCGAGCCACCGCGCTGGACAGTCTGCAGATGTCCGTCCAGCCTCGCTTGCCGAACTGTCTGCCGCCTGGTACCCGTAGCTGTCTCCCACCACTATCTCTGTCTCAAGGGCTGCAAAGTGCCATGGAACTGCCTTGATGCTGTCAAGCACCGAGGACTTCTTCAGCAGCAGGTACATTGTGGTTCTGCCCCACTGTTCCATCTCCGAAGGACCCTAGAGATAGTTACGACCCTTTGCCCCTTTCGTGTTGAAACCAATTAATCGTGTACCATAAGATTAATTACTTTACCAACTACCCTCCTGTCAGTATCCAGAGTGCGTCCCTTAATTTTTGAAAGTGTCTGTCCTCTGTGTTCCTTTACAGTCGGGGTTGTAATTGTAGTGTGCTAGAACTGTCTGTTGTGGTAATAATAAAGTCGATATTTTTATACATCCTTGACTGGACAGTCCCTTTTATCATTGGGTAATAATTGTATTGTCACTGTGTTGCAACTAACTAACGATCCACGACCATGTGGAGATAAGCCTGCCGTTCTGTCCACATTACCAAAATTGGACAAGAAGGTCTTATAATTGACTTGTATTCCAATCTGTTAGGATGCCTTCTGGTGTACTAGAGGTGTGGGGTTGATTGATGGGTTGGAAACCGATATTCATCCCCGGACCACTGGTGCCCCGGAAGTTGATTCGTCACAGTAGGGACACACTCTAACATATTATGACACTTGAAGAAGCCAGTAGCCTGAAATGGCTTTCCCACATACAAAATGTATTATTTTGTTTGAATATGGGGGAGTTTTGGAATTACCCTGGAAGCCTTTGCGGATCCAGCTGGAGCTAAATCAAGCCCCTTATAAGACAGAGAGCAAGGGACCAGCTCCTCCTCGAAGCTTCAAAGCTAAGGTTGGGCCTGGATTATTTGGATCAGAGACACGCATGCGGTTTTAAAGCCTATCAGAACCAGATCAGGCCTGAATGCAAGATCACTTTATATGAGGCTTAGACTAGGGATCCTGCCAATTACCGCTTTTACTTCCAAATGGAATGGCTCTGATTCAGGTAGTTGTCCCTTGTCCAGTGCCACAGAGAAGACAAATAATTGCACATTTCCTCTTGTTTTGCAAGCCCTATCAGCGGCTAAAGCGAGACCCGTTCTGTTGGAGGCAGGCATTAAGACATGGGATCACGCCTTAGAATTTTTGGTCCAAAGCCTCATCCCCTCAACGGCATACTCAGTGGCCAGCTATTTGCACAGAGCATGGTTGCTGAGGAGAAAGAAGGCAGCATTTTAATTGGTCCGCAGGCTGCAAGTAGTATTTTATCTCCTGGTGTCCTAATTGCTTTTAGGCTACTTCACGACAATCAAGGCACTGTGTTGTTGTAACAACCCTTTTTAGTGTTACATTTTAGACTTTTATCAAAAGCTGTTTTAGTTGTGTTACGTTGTCTGCATATTTGTATGCATTTTATCTATTTTGCAATGTATTGCAACCTGATGACTGTACGTCGAATAAAGGTTTTGAAAATTAAAAGAAATTAATTAAAATGTGTGCGAATTTCTTTTCACAAGTGCAATAACAAAAAAGCATGAAACCATATTACATCTATGAACAAATGCAAATACATTACACACCTAAATAAAATGTTTGATTTAATAAAATAACGGGTAGGTCTGCAGGTATGGTATGGGTTGCATCTTGGAACCCCAGGATATGCTTGGTGCAATTCAATCCAGCGTGACACAAGTAACAGCGTTGTTTGCAGAAAAGCAGGAGAGATGCACAGCAGGTGTAATAAGAACAATGTGCTTTTATCTAGCACGTTCCAATACAATCTTGCAGTTTCACAGTGATGCAGGAACTATGTTATAAGCCAATGTATTGGGATCATCTTCTAATCCTTGGGAGCATGAAAAATAGGAACAATAGGATACATCTTCCTGGGTTCAAGCCCACTTTGAACGGGTTTCAGATTTGTATAGCGACACATTAAGCCGCTGAGTTGTCTTGTAGTTTGTTGCATGCCTGTGCAAGGGAGAGGAAGCCATGCTGTGTGCCGCAAAAGCATTTAGTACTCCTTCCGAATCTTTCAGATCTGGGAGAGCGAGAGAGCTCGAGCTCTGTAGAGGATGGAAAACACTGGAGAACAAACGCTGAGCGTGCCAGGAAACGTTGCCCCTCTTGCCCACTTAGATGTTTTCTTTACCTACATCAGATTACATTGGCTGTCTAGTGAATGATGTCACAGTAGGTTTCAAGCGGATTTCCATCCCTTTCTGAAATTCTTACTGTTGCTGATTGTTGATGAATCGGGTATAGGAAAATAGAACCGGAAGTGGTATGTTCATTACATAGTCCCTTTCAGGCACAATCACACGAAAGAACACCATTCAAATGGATGTTTCTGTGTTCGCGCGAAGATCTGCTCGGTGGGCTTTCAGTTGTCTGTGCTGCTATTTGATTTTGTTGAAATGCCCTATAATCACGCAAGGGGTACAGACAATAGCCCACGGAGGGAACATTACCATAGCAGGCAAAGAAGAAAAAACTATTTTTTTTAAATTTTGTTTGCCTCTAACACAATATTTCAAGTGCCCCACACTGCCAGCACTGAATGTTAGTGTAAATCGTTTGGATTTGAAAAACAAGCGTCCATTGTAAGATTTACAAGAAACTGTGGAGGCGAAGATTTACTATTAACGTGTTGGAGCCCGCCCGTTAAAGGAACATTTGGTGGGGGCGGGGGTAGGTAAACAACGTCCCCCAAGAGTTTTTCTTTCAAGCTTTCGAAGTGCAGTCAGTGCCTGGTACCACCGGCTGCCCTGCACACTGTGGAGGTCAACGCAGCTATGCTACACTGACAGCTTCAGTTTACATGACTCTGTATGGATACAGGCCTCGCTCACCAGCAGCTTAACAACAGATGGCCATGACACCTCCATTATGTTGTACGGGTTTGAACAGCAAACAATGCAGAGAACTGTGAAAAAGTTTAACTCTCTCACAGCCAGGTGGAAAATGGCTGCCTGTGCCGGGGCCCAGGCGAGGCTGTGGCCTGGACGCCTACACAGGAATAAGTAATTCGTTTTAAATGAATGAAATTCAGATGTGATGCTTAATCAGGCCTTGTTATGAACCTTCAATGTATTAGGAGAGAATTGGCCAACTGACAAGGTCAATTCAATAAAAATACGAGCCCAGAAACAAAATTGACAATGACAAATGACAGGGTTTGAAGTGAGATGTTACAGTTACATGAATACATTTAGCATATTACGCTTACGTTATCAGGCAATACCAATTGAGCATTTTTTTATGCTGAAGAAATGTTTTGTAGAAATTCGTATGTCTTATCCATGCCTTTCCAACAATTTATGCCACAGCATCCACAAATTATCACTCATTTGTTCATTCAATGAATATTGGCAAACGCGGATATTCCTCCGATGAATATTCACAATTCATCAAAGCGTGCCATCAATGTGCCCACTCATTTAAAAACCTGTTTTTCTATTAAATTATTCTATGAATACCTAAGAATCCTCTTTGTGCGAAAAACTCAGCGATGTGGCTCACTTTCACCCCCGTGCGAAACCCTCCGGCGCCATCTTTTCTCCTAAAATTAACTAAGAATGCAACATTTCTGGCTGAAGACAAGTGAGCATGTTTTACACTCCTCATTACCAGAAACGTATTGTTTAGCATTATTAAAGAAATGAGGAGAGCTGTTTCCCTGCAAACAGGCGCTCGCAGGCTCCCCTTCCCTGTTATTGAAAGAAAAAGCTGTTTATTGCTCCCTTCGCATAGTGTAAACTCATAAACGTCAGCAGAGAGTACAAGGAAAACTGTCAACTAAATATTGTTTCCTTCATGAGCTGCTCTTCCAAGTCAATTACGGCTTTCAACTTCTGGGGCATTGTATGATAAACTGGCAGTAAAAATCATTCACATTAATATACCATGGTGCCTTGCCTGCAAAAGGTAATTAAAGAAGTAAATGACTCATAGGAATAGACATATTAGCTGCAAAATGAAAGGCAACTGAGCTGCCACATGAAAATATGTACCATTAAGATACTGCGCCTTGCTATTCCTGTAATCAGCTTCACTAGACTAATGCGAATTTAATCCAGTCCTCTGAAAAGTCCATCAACAACTGTTTTTTGCTGTTTTCCCCTTGACTGAACATTATGGGCTCAGGTTTCGAATAAATAAGGCAATGGGATTTTTCCATACTCGATTGAAGGACTGGTTTTACATTTTAAAACCTATTCTTTGTCGTGGAGCCGAAGACTGAAGCACAATTGTCAGGCAAGTGTTGCCCAGCAAAGCTTGGGTTTCCAAACCAAATGTGTCTGCATGTAAGCGCGCGTGTGTGTGTGTGTGTATATTTATGTATAATACTCTCCCATTAGAAAGATTCTAAGCAAGAGATGCTCCGCCTGTCATTAGTTCTATTCGGACATTGTTTCATTTGCACCCGCAAAATTGCGTCTAACGAATCGTCAAAATGTAATATGAATTTAGTTAAGCAGTAACTTTTAAATCAGCATTGACAAAGCCAATAGTTTTGACCTTTACATAGTGTAAAGTGTCTCTGTGCTAGTGGCACACAGGGAAGAAATATAGAAAGAACTAGCATAGATGGAAGAATAGGGGTCAAAGGACATTGGGGATTGTATGAGAGAATGCGCGCTGGAGACTGCGGAATAGGAATGAGTTTTGTTAAGTGCTTGTTTTCCAAAGGCATCTGGGCGCTAGTTTGAAGGACTGAGTAAGAGGTCCGAGCAAGGGAAGAGAAAAATCTTTAATACATGAAACACTTAGATGAATTGCTGGGAACATTAATGTGTCACACTTAGATGGAAGGTTGGGGGTAGGAAATGTATTGCTACTAATTAACCATGCTAAAAAAACACCTTTCTGCATACGCACCCTCAAACTCGGAACTAAACGCAACTATACCTTTACCTCTACCGCACCACAAACCACACATACTTCACAACACCCAACATGAAAATAAACTATACACAACCAGGGCTCAACACCGCATGATGGCTACCGGCCGAAAAGGCACCAACGCTCAGTGACCTTTTTCTCTGAACTGAAGCTGCCAAGAGCACATCAAAGCTATCTTGCTATTTTCCCTCTCAACCCCACTTACAATCCCCAAACCCCTCCCATTATGGATACACCAGAGCATCAAGAGACCACGCAAGTGGTGACAGTGCACGGTACAAGAACCTTTAACATAACATGATGGAAAGAAAGTTAATTGTCAATGCCACAAATGAGAACAGGATTTGATTTCAGAGCATGGGCGGCAGGATGAAAAATGCTTGGCGGCCGCGATGAGCAATTCGGAAATGAGGAGCCATAAGTACATGAGATTAGATGTGCACCGACAGTGGTAAGAATATTAGTAGTGAAAGTAGAATTCTGGAAAAGATCGCCAGTGAAGTAATAAGCTCAAGCCAACTGAGAACCTTAAATGAGATCCTCTGACGAATCTGTAGCCACTGGTGGGACGTGACCCTTGAAACAACAGTGAGTGTCAAGCAACAATGGGATCAAGGCATGCTGCTGTGTTTTGAATGATCTGAAGATGACATAAAGGGTAGCACTAGAAAAAGGGATTTTCCAAAGTCTATACTAGGAGATAAGACCTGCAAATCCTACTTTTTGAAGGTAAACTATGAAGTGTGACCGTTCCCGGTACAGCAGTACAAAAAGGCATTACGTGTTAGCTGTCACACGGGATACAGAGATTAATAGCATGTTCTAGGTCTAGGACACAGTGCCATTACTGTTGTAAGACGTGGGAGAAATCATATCCCCGGTGATTGGGGGTGGGCACCGCTTGATTATTCAAAGTTCATTAAATCTATAGTTATTAGTATTGGAGCACACCTTGAGGCCTTGGCACGAGGTTACAATAAATGATAAAAGACAGAGCCAGAACTTAATCTGGTTCCAGGTGTTCTCACGTTAAGCTCTCCTATGGAGTTGCAGTTGGATTTTTGATTGTACCAAGTGTTCAAAGTATTGGTCTAAATCAATAGACAAAAGATTAAAATGATTTAGCCAAAATTCAAAATCATTACTCAGAGGCTTGAAGTACACCCAACAGTTCAGTGCCAATGTGCATGTATGCCAACGCATTTCAGCCTATGTCTTTCTTCAGGGCTCAGGGCACTGTATGAGGTTGATAAGAGGATATAATACCATTTAGCAAATTTGTGTCAGCATTACATTGAAAGCACTATTGTGATGAAAATCAGTAAAAGAAGTAAATAAACAATCGGTAGATAGACAAAAAGCAAATTAGTAACAACAAAACAAAACAAATAGAATTTGCACATACCATTTGTTAATTAGTAGTGTACGACCTGGAACGATAGGAGAAAAATCAAACAACCGATTGTTCAAACCCTGTGGTTCTACTCTTAGTGTGATATTAAATCCATCATAGATTATAACACCTTATAAAACACATCAATACCTGAGCGTGTTGTCTTTTAGCGTGACGTTGGCGTATGGATCTCAGAGCATCATAAATCTAAAATGATCAAAAGCATTATTACTGTAAGGCAATACTCATATGGGCGTGTGTGGTATCTCACTGTTAAACGAGGAGATTCTGCCTACCTTATTGTGAAACATCAGCTTTACATGCCATGATACTGTGTAAATGACAACACGCTCAGGTATTGATGTGTTTTATAAGGTGTTATAATCTATGATGGATTTAATATCACACTAAGATTTGTACCACAGGGTTTTAACAATCTGTTGTTCGACCTAAAAGAATCAAACAATTGAATACCTTATACCTTGTACGAAAAGAAATAAACCGCAAACTACATGCTATTACCCTTGGACGATATTACAAAAACCAAAGAATTCCGAGAGGATTAAGAATCAACTTAAGACCTACCTTGTGTAAAGAAAACAAGGACTTTGTGCGAAAGTGGGATGCGATCCTAAACAAGTGCTCCCTGGACCTTATCCTGCTAACAATACAAGAACTCACTAAAAATGTTACATCACTAAATGCAGAGATAGAGGAGATAGAAAAAGAATTACGTACCCTACTTGGCATAGAGGAACTCAATACTCACTGATATAAATCAAGAGTTGGAATCATACAGAATGGAAATTGAAGCAAAAAAAGTCAGAACATTTCAGAGAGATATGTACGACTATAAAACTGTGAGGTCTATGCATGGATCGGAAAATACACAGCTCCTCCTCAGAGCACCAATCCAGGTGGTTCCGACAACTCTTCCAGCACAGATTCAGAAACTACGGGCGACAAACGTACAACCGGCCGAGACAGAACAACATTAAGCGAAGAAATAATTTCAGCACCATCCACTTCAACAGACGCTACTGCAACTGTGTCTCCTTTTTTAGGATGAAATACAGATGAAAGAGGACCAGGCTGGGGAAGAGGAAACTCAAAAGTGGAGGGCAGAGCGACAAGACTCCAACATAAGGGAACTTAGTTATAAATCTTTCATCCAGAATGCTTAACAAAGCTGAAACAAATCTATTGCAAAACGGTTTAAGCTTCGTTCCTACACATAGTACAACCCTTTCTGAATCTAAAATTGATCTCTTTAAGCTAGTTAGGAAACTAAAATTAAAAGTCTTTTTCAATGAACTGGAGCCTTCCACCAATTTGCCCTTAGATGAAGATGTATTGTAAGAATTCAAACAGAAGAACAACTTCATGCCTCCCATAAGCATCCCGTCCATCAACATTTTCCACAGACAAACCTTGAGAGACCTCAAAAAGATTTTTCACAAACTGCCAAGATTCAGCAATTTGAAACCCAATGAATTTACTCTATTGAAGAATCTTTATGGTGACGAGAACATCACGATACGACCAGCCGACAAATGGGGTGCATTGGTGATCATCGATAGTGCAGATTACCATAACGAATGAGAGAGACAACTTAACGACACAACCACTTATGCCAAACTGGAAGGAGACCCCACAGTGGGAATATTACATCACTTAGAGAAATTTTTAAATAAAGCAGAAGACCTTGGTTGGATGACTGACAGAACCCAATCATTTTTGATCAACAGACACCTACGCATTCCAAATTTCTATATCTTATCGAAAGTTCATAGACATCCCACTCAACCACCAGGGAGACCCATAGTCTCAGGGATGGACAGTTTACTTCAACCATTGGGACAATATATAGACTATTTTCTTCAACCTTTAATACAAAAGACCAACACTTTCATAAAGGATACCACACATTTTTTGGAACTTCTTCATGATACTGGTTACATCAGGGACACTATTGTATTCATAATTGACGTTAAAAGCTTCTATCCTTCCATAGCACATGATATGGGACTGGAGGCAATTGAATGGTTTTTGCTCAATGAAGCAGACATAGCAGCAATCAAAGAATTTATTCTGGTGCTTCTCCGTTTTATCTCAGAGAACTCATACTTTACATACAGAAACCAGTGCATTTTACAGACCTCTGGAACATCAATGGGGGCCACCATGGCAACCACATATGCCAATTGCTTTATGTATAGATTCGAAAGAGAATATAGCTTAGACCATGCTGTATGGCGCAACTACATATCACTCTCATTATATAGATGATATTTTTGGTATCTGGACAGGCTCATCTGAAAACCTACAAGATTTATTTGCATATAGATCAAAGAATTCAATTTACTAACGAAAGTTTGACCACAGAGATACATTTTTTGGTTGTATCCATACGAGAGCAAGACGATAGATATCAAACAAATATTTTCCACAAGGAAATGGACCACAATAACCTTTTACATCACCTGAGTTTTCATCAGACTAGCTTAATTAAGAACTTACCTTACAGCCAGATGATGAGAGTGAAGAGAATTGTTAATGACCATGTGGCATATGAAAAAGAAATAGTGAACATGGGAAACAAGTTTGAAGCACAAGGCTACAAACCAGAAGAGATAACAGCCTCAAAAGAATGATTGATAACACCTACAAGCAGGACAAAACCCAGAGAAGCAATAATACCTATCACATTTATGTCCTGCTATTCTATCTAAAGCAGCCGCATTAAATCTACAATCAACAAAAATTAGCGCAAGTTAACCAATGACTCAAGAGTGGAACACCTATTTAAGGACAACCCCATATTTGCGTACAAGAGAAGTGCAAACTTGAGAGACAGACTTGTCAAAACCAGACCACCAACCAAAGTTAACTATACAGTGGGGAGAATTCCATGACCGAGCGTAGCTATTATATACTATACGTCAGTATATTATTGACTTAGGAGTAGGCTTCACAAACAGGGCATATATAGATATATATATGCCCTGTTTGTGAAGCCTTCTCCTAAGTCAATAATATACTGATATATATATATATATATATATATATATATATATATATATATATATATATATATATATATATATATATATATATATATATATATATGTATACTAGTAGTTTTAGATTTGGTTCTGAACAGCATACAATGCAACTTAGTTGATCACTGAATACATACATATGGCAGTACTGTACATTTGCTGCAGAAAGGAAGACAGCAACATATATGACACGCACGCAGAGGAACAACGATCCAGCATCCCACAGGCCCTGTCCCAGGAACTTGTGGGACGTAAGGCGAGAGCCGCACTAGGTGCTGCTGCCTCGCTTTATCTCCACCGGAACTGAACAAGGTTTGGAGCCTCAACAGCGAACAACGTGACTGAGTTGATCACTGAATATATAGATATGGTAATGCTTCATATGCAAAGCTAAATGAAAGACAGCAAAATACATGACACGCCCCCACAACAAAAATGATCCGACATCGGCAGGCCCTGCTTTCAGGAACCAGCGGGAGATAAGGTGAGAGCTGCACATGGTGCTGCTGCCTCGCTTTAACTTTGCCGGAACACATTAAGGTTTGCTGGTCACTTGTATTATATATTTTGACTCCACAATGACATAACCTAGTATGGTTACTAAGGAGGCTCACTGAGTAGATCCTGATACGTCATCACGCTCACAGATGCGTTTACTGTATCACCTAGCAACGCCTCGGTCTCTAGAAACGGCTTCTTTTTTCACATGAATAAGTAAAGTTAAAAATAAGATTTTTATCCTTTCCTTTCACTGTACATTATTTACACTTGATTAAACCTGGGAGGGTTATCTAGTCGCACAACGAATTAAACCCGACACAACAGCATGCCGGGAGACACATGCGTCGTGTCACATAGCAATGCCCTGAAACACACTTATCAGGGTCCTCCACGAGAAATGCCGGCTTGTCGGAGTGGCGTACATGGCATCTGCAAAGTCTGACAATAGGTACGTTCACATGGATAGGGTTTTAACTACAGCACAAGGGTGATATGTGACAGAGAACTTTCGATCTATATTTTTACACAGCGTCACGGCATGAATAGCAGATGTTGCACAATAAGGTAGGTAGAATCTCCTCTTTTAACTGTGAGATACCACACACGTCCATATGAGTATTGACTTATAGTAATAATGCTTTTGCTAATTTTAGATTTATGACGCTCTGAGATCCATACGCCAATCTCACGCTAAATGACAACACGCTCAGGTATTTATGTGTTTTATAAGGTGTTATAGTCTATGATGGACTTAATTTCACACTAAGAGTAGAAACACAGGGTTTTAACAATCTGTTGTTCGATTGTTCTCCTATCTTCCTGGTTCTACCAGGAAGATAGGAGAACAATCGAACAACAGATTGTATGTAGGAGAATGGTATGTGCAATTTCTATTTGTTTTGTTTTGTTGTTACCAATTTGCTTTTGACTATCTACCTATTGTTTATTTATTTCCTTTACTGATTTTCATCACAGTGGTGCTTCCAATGTAATGTTGACACAAATTCTTTAAATGGTATTGTATCCGCTCATCAACCTCATACAGTGCCCTAAGCCCTGAAGACGGACATAGTCCAAAATGCATTGGCATATATGCGCATTGGCACTGAACTGTTGTGCGTAATTCAAGCCTCTGAATTAAATTTTAGAATTTTGGCTAAATCATTATAATCTTTTGTCTATTGATTTAGACCAATACTTTGAACAATTGGTAAATCAAAAATCCAATTGCAAATCCATAGCAGAGCTTAACCTGAGCACACCTGGAACCAGATTAAGTTCTGGCTCTTTCTTTTCTCAGAAATCATCTCCTCGCCATAAATTATTACAAGTAAGTGTCGACACGGTGTGCGCATTGTGAGAGTTGATGGGAAATACGAACGCTAGTCAGCAGTTTAGCATATTTGTGTTGTTTCTCTGTTTATACAGGGTTGGTTTTTCAGCACTTAAGGAGCCCGGACCACATTACAAACTTGTAGAACTAAAAGCAGACGTGGCAAGGAAAAAGCCAGTAATAGATGATGCACAAGATAAGAACAGGCACAAGTGTCCCCACAGGTATGAAAATAGATACCTATTCCGAGTACATACATATATATACACAGTGAGCATCAGGAGGAGTTAGCTAATGTTTGTTTTTATGCTTTTTTGTGCAGCTAAGTGGAGGAAGACGATTAGCTAACAGCATTACGTCAGCCAAAGTTGTAGGACTGAGCTAATGAGCCCGAGCAAAAGCAGACAAATACTTTAACACATATGACAGTCTGCGGTTTGTTGTAATCCAAAGAAAATAGGGGACCTTGAGTCCTACAGGATATAGTAGAAGAGGGATATTCCTTGAAAACTAGCTGTGGCTGTTTATAAGATTGTAAGGCCCTGAGCAGCATAGGAAACAACACTTTGCTGACGATAGGGAACACAGATTGTATATGACGGTGTAGAAGGAGCAGTAGCCCCTGATAAAGTTCTATAGATGTTTACCAAATATGAAAGAACGAAAAATGTTGGGCTGGGCTTTGTGAGTGAATGCATCCAGGGAGTGGGTTTTATGTATTTTGTATAACATTTTGTTGTACATACTACTGAGGATGGATTAGCAATTGTAATTGGTTATTTATAACACGCTTAATACCCATAGGATTCTAAGCGCGGACCTGGGGATCGAACCTTTGTTGCTCTGCGTCATCTTGCTTCCAAGGCGAGCACGCTGCCCCTATGCTATCCTCCAGAGACTGGGATGAATACCTTTACCAGTACAGCACTGAGGATTTTGGGATTGCTTTCAGGCTGTAATTTGTAGCACTTGTTCGGATTTTTATGTTATATATTGGTTTCTGTGACTGTCTCTCTGTTGAACCTTCAGCTACAATGGTGCTCTAATACCTGTCTAAGTAAATGTCTAATTTAATAATTTTTCTAATGAAATTGATAATGAGCCTTACGAATGTCGACAGTATCCTATTTCTAGCAGTCCAGTCAGATTGCTTTAACTTGCAAACACAAATGGTGTCAGTGTTTAAAAATCATGTTTTTCATGTGAAAGTGACCTTTGAATTTCTTCTGCCTTTGTGAATTAAAACGCTACTTTTCCTTTGGTAATGACAAGTAGGCTTTTTTGACATGGCGCTTCAGTTCTGTTGGTTTGGGGCCTTTGATTACACCCTACATAAGGCAATAAGAACACAATCCTCTTGGAGTGAATCATGAAACATTGTCAACAAGCGGACAATGACAGAGTACAGTTTAAGAGTTTTTAAAGGAACATGACCCAGAAAGGAACCCGTCATGAAGGACAGAACAGGGGAAGAATGGAATGGATCTGTAAAATGAAACGTCCTAAGCTGAAACTCTGCAGCAGTATCACTGCACCTTCCTACATTTCCTGGCATGGCCCATCTATGTTTTGATTGTTCCCTTATGACACCTAATCTCAACATCTTGTCAAGGCTGCAGCCCCTGAAATAAATCCGTCCTATGCTATTTAGTCTTAGGCTAGTAACCTTACCTAGCTATCTCTAAAGGTTACATTCTGGCTCATGAGAATTTTAATTTCTTTCAGTGAGTACAGCATGACTGTACATTGGGATTGAGAAAACGGCACATCCTTCTAAAATGCAGTAGCAAGGTCCTTTAGCTGCATGCAGCTTATTCCTATGGACAGGGATGTATGTATTTATGTATGTATGTATGTGTGCTGAATATGGCCCTGATATGACTTCCTCGAATTTTCGGAGGTATTTGAGTCCAGGGACTTCAATTCACCAAAATGTCTAGGGTAGTGAAAGTAACACTACATACCTGAGGACATCACAGGAACTGATACACGTGACCTTTGAGCCTGAGGACATCACATGAAGTGATGTCATATTACCACATCACCGGAAGTGACATCACAAATAAACTACATAAAATGTACGATTAATACAATAAATAGCAACAATTCTAAAGCTATGGTGTTGCCTCAATATGTAATGAATGCAGTCATGATATACCAGGAGCACGCCCAGCAAGACCATGATAGGCAGGAGCACTCAATAGTACAGCCTCAAATGGCCAATTACTGCCATCTAATATCTATTCAAGCATGACATGCCAGGAGTAGTCATAATATGCCAAAGACTGTCTCTCATGCCATGCACCAATATGATAATCACCCCCTCATGTACATATGTAGCACCATCTAAAGCAAGGTTAAGCCTCATATTCCACTTGTAGACATCATATGCAAACTAAAGCCTGACAACCCCAAGGGTTGTGAGAATATGCCGAGTGCAAACTCAATTGCCTAAGTACAATCATTACATGCAAGGTAAATCCTGATTCACTAGCTACATGACGTAGCTTTTGATTGGTAGGTGATCTCAATTTGAGAATGTAAGGAACTGTAGGCCCTACTGGGTAAAGGATCACATATGTTGCTGCCAGGATTTGCGTCCACAAAGCTTGTTGTTCTGTCTCCAATTTACCAAGTAGACCACATCGCCCCCCATCCCACCTTTAGTTTTACATCAACATTCTAATATTTATCAAAACCTGTTGAGCAAACAAGTGTGATCAGATGCAGGATAAATACAGTAACTTGAAACAAGCACTTAATTAACTGAGCTATCTGCCTTCCCGCAGACAGACTGCACAAACAAAGATAATTTTTCTAAAAGTACACATTTGCAAAGAGTTGAATGCTTCACACAGTTTACAATGAAGTATCATACATAAGACATATAACATCACACTTAACAAAACTTTTAGGCACCCTAACAAACACACATGCACGCAACCAAAAGCTAATAAACAATGTATGCACTCCGCCAAGAATTACTTATCACAGTGGCTATTACTGTACTGGCAGTCATAATTTTGAAATTTTGAGAATGGGAATGGGAAGCAAAGAGAACTGTACTTGGTGACCCGTGCCTTCTACCATGAATTCTATTTGTGTAAGTTCTTTGGATGCTTTGGATGCTGGATTCCAGAGAGTAGAGCTCATCGCCCCCCAAACGTTTGGAAGTGGGTTGATGGACTTACAGTTACTACCTATGTAAGTAATATTACATTGTTTAATTCTTTTTGGGAACATGAATGACAATATTGTCATAACAAGATTTTGTTATTTGGTTTCTTTGTCATTTATTTTTTTCTTGGATGTTTTATTTTCATCTGTTACAGCATATTATTGGGTCTAGAAAATTATGGCTAGACCGATGTATGGAACCAAGTACAATTCTATTTGTTTATTATGACTTTCTTAACAACATGACAATATGATTCACTTGGTATCTATTGGAAATTAACATTTTTAATTTATGTTTTAGATGCAGAATTGTGTTGAATGTCTTGAACAGCCCAAGAAGAGTTGGGAAGGAGATGGTATAGTAGCATTATGTTTTTCCTAAGTAGAGTTGTATAATTTGTTTGCCTAGAGTTATACTGAATTTCATGCTTTTTTGTGTTCTTTCAGATGATGTCAGTGATGAAGGGCTGTTAATGTCGGACATGCATTGGCCCTTTCTTTCTGTCTCTACATTAAACTCACATACTGTGCACTGAAGTATTAAATAGGATTCCTTTGAAAATAATGTATATAACAAGCAGGGGACACAGAGCAATGGGGAAGGTTATTTTCTACAATCTTAGAGTGTAGTTAGCTGTTGTGAACCAGATTCATATATTGAATTATTTATAAAGGCTGGGACTAATATTGAATATGTGTGGTGCCACATCCCTAGACCATTGTTGAATGTCACCATAGTTTTCCAAAATTACTGAGGGAATGCTCCAATTAGTTGTAGTTATATGGAACCAGATTCTAGAACCTACAACACATTGTGCTTCCCAGAACCAGACAGTCCCAGATCCAGATGATGGCAAAGTTCTATGAAACATAAGGGATCACCTTAATGTAAGGTACTTGGGGTGAAACTTAATATAATTACACAATTGTGCCCAACCTTTTACTTCCTTCTTCTCTTACTTCTTATCAACATTTACTGCATTCAATGCTAATTCGCAAATTCTCTCGTATCATTTTTAGTATCAAATCTTATTCAATGTATTTGTTATTTCTATTTCATTCTTTTTGCATTATTAATTGCAAATTCAAATATTTCATATTTAATTATTTATTGCTTTTTTTATATCTTTTTTTAATCTCTTCTTTCATACACCCCCTGATATTGTCTTTTAGCGCTGCATACACAATAACATATTTTCTGGAATTCTACTGTGAATTCTATTTGCTGTTTTCACAGCAAAAATTGGCTAAATCACCTTGTGAAGTGAATTCCACTAATCACCCATAAAAACACAATGTATTTGCAACCAGGCTGCAAAGTTCTACCCAAAACGTTTGGGAACTTAACTTCCGGCTACCAAAATATAAATCAAGGACAAGTGGTAACATCTTTTATTGCAGAGCACAGAAAATGAGACAGCAGACAGATGAGAGGTCCCAGGACCTGCAGCTGTGGCATATGTGGCCATACTTGCATATAGTGCTGCAGCCGGTATGGGCATGTTTTCAGACAGTGGTGAGGCATTTATTTACTGCCATTATGGTAAAGCCAGCTTGATGAGCGTTCTTACATGGTCCAACTGGCCTACATTAATACAGCCAGCATTGACATGTTTTCTTGCACTTCCATGTCAGTTTTATAAGGCAGGCAGTCTGAACATGTGTTGGCACAGCCTACGTGAAGATGTTTCTATACTGACAGAATACTGGCATGAATTGTGGTAAATGGTAACATGAAAATGCATTGGACAGTGCACCGGAATTTATTTTTTGCCCTTTTGGGTGACTGGGAGTCTATTGATTTTTTTTAAAGTGTTACCATACAAAACCGTTTGTAAATTGTTTGGCTTCTTACTCAATTTCTCACAGAAAGTGTGCTGTAAAATGCACAAGTTTAACTCATTAATTAAAATATTTTCTTGGGGGAGGATCCCCTTCCCTGAACTACCCTTGGTTGTGTCAGTTTTCCCTGCTTCCGTCGGTATGTCCCACATATTCATGGGAAATGCTTGCACCCCTCCAATTAAAAATGTTTCCTGCCAACACTGAAGTGAAGTGAACAAACATGGTATAAACCTCTTTTTCATGGAAGTAGTGGTGCAGCCAGATGTTGGATTTACACATATACAGGTATGCTTAGTGCAGGAGATACCCAAAGCACGGGAGAAATATATTTTTAAACTGGAGTGTTTACCTTTGCACGCTTCACACCTGTAAATACCAGATGCTAAGATTACCCATGTAAATGGTAACCCTTTTCCTGTCTATTTAAGGATTACAGTCAGAAAGAATCACATAATAATGTGAGCTTATGCTATTATTATTTTAAAGTGGGCACATCACCATCATAGCAGTGTTAATGGGCCATGCCTTGTTCAACTAGATGCAAACTATGCCCATGCACGTGGTGAGAACCAGACTATGGTCTGGGGAGAAAAATACATGAGACCAAGAAAACAGGGAACAGGGAGTTGTGAGAAAGCCAGGGAAACAAAAACATACAGCCTTGTTGGGATGCATGTATGTATGTATTGGTTTCAGTCTTTATATCAGAAGAAAATATACATAAAAGAAGGAGTGAGATCATCCTTTATTAGCCATCAGACCTTTCATGGAGGCAATTGCTGTTGTGGTGGTGTATTATTTTAAGTCATGCAGTGGATGCTTTATTGCCTTGAGGTATGTCCAAGTGTGCATAGGAGTTGTAGGGAATACTCGCCTGATATTTAGTTTTGATTCCCTTTTTCTGATAGCCTGAGGAGTTTCTGATAGAGAGGAGCCCACTGGCAGATATAGCAGAACCAGGAATTTCCTGTGTGTAGAATGAGTGCATTGAGACATTGATGGATAATTTGACAAAAAGTTCTCGCCACACTGAGTATTCCCAGATTGTCTGTGATGGAGAAGAGAGAACAAGTGTCACACTTGTATGTGACAAATTGGAAAATAAGCAATTGGAATGCAATACAATATAATTAAATTAGAAGTACATTTGTAAAACAATTCATGTCAGGCTAGCTACGTCCAAGGATTCGTTCCCATCAAGGACAATAAACTAGGTGGGTAGCTCTTAATACCTTTGCCTTTGTTGATGCCACAAGAACATGCTGCATATGCCTGAATTCAGTATTATTGTGTCATTCTGAAAATCTATATGCCAATAATGGGAAACTATCAAGAGTTATGAAAATGTCATGATCACTGCCAAAACTCCCAATTGCCATTCCAAGAAAACCTGGTCCAGGGCATATCATTCCTGGATTAAGGGCAGACTCAATACTGATTAAGCAAGCGAGGAGTCACTTCCTGACTTCCTAACATGGCCGCCTCCTAATTCCCAGAGGTTACAGTGTAGGTCTAGTCATCTCCACTCTTTCCCTACTTAAGCCCCGCCCCTCGAGTGCTCCGCGCTTCGCGTCTTTTCTGCCTCGGCAGTTAACGCTTATCACGGTCCGCTCTGTCAGGAGATTAGCAGCTATATTCTTTCCACAGTTCCACAGTATCCAAGTCCTTGTATTTTTCACGTTCTTGTTAGTTTAATTCAGGCTTCCTAGTGAGATTTTCAGTTCCCAGTGTTTTGGTCAGGAGTTCTGTCAGTCAGCTGTTTCCTGTCATCGGCGCCACAGCATTGCTCCAGGTGGTCTGTGAAGTGCGTAGCAGCATACGGAGCTAATTTCAGTCACAGCACTTATTTCACAGCAAGTATATTCGTACATTTGGCAGCCCAGCAAAACTGTTTACGCTCTGAGGTGGTTATGTAACAGTATGGTGGAATGTTAGTACGAGTGCGCAAACATTGCAGAGTAGTCTTTTAGCTCCGTTTGTTGAACTCTGTTACAGGCATTAAGCGCTCGCAACCAGATTCCTGAAACTTCTCTCAGAAGAATTTGTAGCATTATCCTCCGTATTAGAATTCATTCAGGAACATTGGGTAGAAAGAAATAAGGTTCTGCTTTCTAACCTTTTTCATATTGTCAAGTGGCATTTACCTAAAATTGGGCATTTTCTTCAGGGTACTGTTTGTGACCTGTGTAGTACTAGGTGGCGCTTTATTATTGTTGGGGTTCCTATTTTTCGTGTCCTCAGGGTAGATTACCATCTTATCATACTACTCAAGTTTTACCCTCCACTCCTCTCCACAGTAGTTTCAGTATTCCTTGTGCCTGTTCCTTTATTCACCATCACTACCACACACAAACCCTTAGTTTCTTCATTGCCCATTCTTCAGAACAAGCGCCCCTGCACAGATGCAGGATGGAGAGCTCACCATAAAAAAGCAGAAGGTAAATAGGAAGAACATTTATCATATATTCTCACATCGAGTCAGTGCCCATTGTTTTCCCCCTGAAAAAATTTGAATCCTTGTTCTAAGAGGAGCCTTCTGTGTTTTAACAGGAATTCTGTTGCAGTAGAGAGGCCTCTAATTAGAAGCAACGTCGCTCTCTAAGAAGAGTCCTTGTGGTGTTCCCGCAGGGTTCAGGTAAGCGTTACAGAAAAATATAGATTTTGGTCAAATAATTGTATAGAACCATCCCTTGTCACATGTCTAAATTTGGTATACCTATCAAATCATGAGGTGTTTTCTCTGGTATAGTCTGTTTTGTAAGAGAACCAATGGGAAGACTCAAACAAACACCCACATTATGATATCATGTGACACAGTGTGGAAAACCTGACACTCTATTTAAGCTCAAACCCATAGAAAGTATGGAGACCTCTGCAATGTTGGTTTTGGACGATCTGTAGGCAACACATCACTGTCTGAAAGGATGAGTGCTGAATTTGTATAAATTGTATAATACCTTAAAATGATGGGAGGACTCTCCCTGGGCCTTATTCAAGAGAAAGCCTAAAGCAGACTTTGGGCCTCATTACACGGAAGGCGGTAGGGGATTACCGGCACCGGTAAGGGCACCGGTGCCGGTAATCCCCACCGCCCTACTACGAGATCCCTCAGTGGGTCCCGTCCTTAACGTGTGGTCAGACCACACGTTAAGGACAGGGCCCGCTGAGGGACTTGAGTGCAAATAACGGTACCGCAAATTGCGGTACCGTTATTTGCTCCTTCCCCATTCCCATTTGAGCCCTATGGGGGCTCAAATGGGAATGGGGAATGGTTCCCGGAATGGGGACTTACCGGTCCTGCAAAGGTCGGAGTAGGCCAGTAAGTCCCTATTCTGGGAACCCGGCCTCCGACGGCGGTAAGGGGGTAGCCATGGTGCTAATAGCGCCATGGCTACAGCCTTCCGTGTAATGAGGCCCTTTGTGTCAAGTAGACCTGATTCCCTGAGACAGATAGTAAGCAGAGACAAGTAGGCCTAGCTGGCTGGGTGACAACTGCATGGAGCTGTGAGAGGATGAAGAACCCAGAAGTGAGTATAAATGACCAATGCAATAGAGATATATGTCCTCAAGAATCCTATATATATATATAAGTAGGCACACTACTGGGGGTGGAACCGGGTGAGAGGTCACAGGGGGCCTGATGTAAAATGGAATGGTGTAAAATTTGTCAGTGCCAAATTCACCTTGCTCTCTGAGAATAACCACAGCAAATGGAGAACCAATGTAAACTAGAATCATAGCATTTTTGTGAATCAAATCATGTGTTTTCACAGTTGTAGTTGGGGACTGATGCCTTGGACTGGAGATCAATGCTCAATTGCTTTACTATGGATTATTACATTTTCAAGATGTGGGAGCCATTTTTATCTAAAAAAGGGTAATATTTAGACAAATACTCTACTCCAAGACATTGTTGCAATTTAAAATTACTATTCCCATTGGTCCAATGACATTGTGCAGAAGTGAGAGGACCGTGTGCTAGATAGACCTGATCTCCGAAGTGAAGTTGGGGGTATAGTAAATATACTTTCAGCAAAGCATAATTTCATATCATGCGTGGATTATAATCAAACCAATATTCGGTGTGCTCTAAAATTGAAAGTGCATTTTCCTTAAAATCAAGTCTATAGATTCGTCATGCAGCTGGCCATAGATTGTATTTTACGTACAAGCATGTATTGGAAGCCCACAGAACCATATACATATAAAAGTATGTTATATAGATGTGGAAATGCATTTTGAAGCTATATGTTTGAATATGATTTTCTCCAATAACAACATACATTGTATTACATTTTCTGGGGGGCCATAAGTATAAGACATTATGTGAAAGCCGACAAGCAATGACATTAAATGTTTAATGTTCTTGCAATCAAGAAATATATTTATTTATTACAGTGCAGCAGTCTCCACAATATAGTTAAGTAGAGTATCAATTTCCATAGAGAACTGGAAAATTGAATTGCTAATAACTTTTGACTCACATGATGGATTTGGCCAAAACTTTGGGAGTGAGCCATTAAAAATGAAAACGTTATTAAGAAAACAAAAAAAAAAACAGTTTCAGCCTCATTAATTTTTGCAAAGAGGAAAAGGTAAAAAAACTGCTATACAGAATTAGACCAGGTACGAAACAACTTGGGCACGAAGCGTTGACTCGATTTCCAGTGCAGGTCTTAGATTATTTCATCCAATAGTTTTTAAATATTTGACAGAGAAAGGGGTGACCTCTTGTCCAAAAATGATAGCTATATCTCCCATGTTCCTTTGCAGCAGAAAGGCTTTACAGAAATAAAAAAGGTGCCATTTTATTTTTGTTTGATGCAAGAGATAACCGCAGTTATACCCATGCCTACCCCAAAAATGAAAAGGCTGGAAAATGCCTTTTCGTGGAGGAAAACAATGCAATGGCATCAGGCTAGAGTTCGGGGACCAAGGAGAGGACACCAAGTGAAATTGCGGAGTTGAGTGGGAGCTAGGAACCAAGTTAAGAAAACAAACATTTGCTCATAGCGTGGTTATTCGACAGGATAACCGCGGCTACAAAAGAACATGAGACTGGTAATGGATGTGTGTCCCATGGATGGTTGGGAGAATGGAAGAGGGCTAGGGATGGAAGTTTACAGGAGTGGGTGAGCATGGCAGGTGGAGAGGGGCACCTGGTGAGTGACAGGGATGGTAGGGAAACATTATTTTTATTTGTTTTTCCCCATTACCATGGTTATTGGACACCTACATATAACTTCAGCTAACTGTAGTACATTGCTATTATAACTGCGGATATGGGGAAAAAGTAGGAAAAAAGAGAATAAAGAAAAACAGTATCCGGACAGCTACAGTGTGGTGGGGTGGAAAGTGGACACAGCGAAATGTTGGAAAGTGTTTTAAAGTATACTGTGGGCATGGCAGAAGGCCCTGGCTAGTGGGTTCGAATGGCCATGGCCATCTAGTGGGATGAAAGGAAACAAATACATTTACAGTGGACATGGCCGAAGGCTGTGGCCACTGGCTATGGCTGAAGGCCATGAGTACTGGCCAGGTAGTGTTTTAAAATATAGAGTGGGCCGTACTGTCTGGCCAGGGCCGAAGGGCCTGCCTAGTAGGCCAGAAAGACATGTATAGTGACCAGAGCCAAAGGCCTTGGCCATCTATTGGGTGTAAAAGACACATATACAATGGACACAGACAAAGGCTGTGGCAACTGACCATGGCCAAACGCAATGGCTAGTGGCTTTGTAGTGTTGGAAAATATACAGTGGACAGTGCCATAAAAAACTATGGTATAACAAAACCCTTGAAATTCTCTGAAATAAAAGTTTAGTTAAAGTTGAGTTACTTTGAGCAGATTTATTGCAACAAAAACCTTGAAATTCAGAAGTGGGTAGTCATGACCGGCTTTACTAAGTGCATTCCTGTTGCAAAACACATAAGCACATGCCAATGAAAAAGCTATTAAGAAAGCAAATAAACACTTTTTTTGGCCTACTCCCATTCATTTTCCCCTAGAGAAAATCCAAAACTTTTCGCAGTGCAGGGCAAAAATATCTGGAATTGGACCAAATAAGAAACAATTTAGGCACAAAGAAATGATTTGATTTCTGGGAGGGGTCTGGGTTTACTCCGTCCAGTAGTTTTTAAAATATTTTATGGGCAAGCGGGTGCCCTTTCTCCCAAAATTATAGCTATATCTCTGATGGAGCTTTATAGCTGAGAAGCTCAGAGGCTTTTCAGAAATGAAAAAGCAGCTATTTGTCCCCGTAATTCTATTGCTAATAACTTACTAGATTGATTTTGATGAAATACTCAAAACCAAAGTTTGTTAAGGGCCCCCCAAACTGGACATTTTTGGAACAATACGTTAAAAAAAGAAAATGTTCTTAATAAAATAAAACACCACAGTTTTCAGCCGATTCATTTTCCCGTAGAGAAAAAGTGCAGTTTTTCAACATTCGTAGCGTGAAAACCGCTGGGTAGATTTGGACCAAATAAGAAACAACTTCAGCACAAAGCACTGACGTAATTTCCTTGACTGGTTTGGGGTAAATCCACCCAGTAGTTTTTAAAATATTTTACAGAGAAAGGGGGGCATCCTGCTCCATAAAACATTTATATCAGCCTTGGTGCTTTGCAGCAGAGAGGCTGAGTGAGGCTAATAACATTTGACTTGCTTTTTGACATTTTGAACCAAAATGTTTGTCAAGGGTCCCCCAAAATGGAACTTTTGGGAACAGTTCATAAAAAATGAAATAGTTCCTAAAGGAGCATAATAACAAAGTTTTCAGTCTGCTCCCATTCATTTTCCATTAGAGAACAAGTACAGTTTTTTAACAGCCACAGCGCAAAAACCACTAGGCAGATCTGGACCAATCTTTGGCATGAACTCCCCCACGACCTCACAGAGTCGAATAACATTCTCGACATGAGAAAGAGACTCAAAACTCTTATGTTTATTTAGTCACTCCTAGGGGAACACTGATTGTTTTGAACAACAGCGTTCAGATGGCTAGGCCACAGGTGCTATAGAAATACTAAAACCAATAACAATAGCATTGGGCAAGAGGTGGGGCATGGGAAAGAAGACACTATGTGAAGTTGGGGATTTGGGGGTGGTTGGGCAGCCAGTAACGGGTCAAAATGTTTTGGTTTATCACAGTAAAACTGCATGAATCTCACGAGATTACAGCGGCAAAGCCACAATACACGCTCAGAAGAAAATGTGCATCAGACGAAGCAACGAGTGATAGTGGGTAATGGAAGAGGGTTAGGGAGGGGAAAAGCAATTGAGTGGAGTGAGGGGACCTGGAAAAAAGAAGGGGGACACAATGTTAAGTGCCTGAGAGGATGTGGAAGACATTTTAATTCTGCGCAAATTAGCCTTTTTTGCAGGAATCCGTGAACCGTTACTCTACCACAGGAATTTCTGCTATTGGAAATTATGATGGTGGAATTATCATGGGATTACAGAGTTAGAAAAAATGGTTTAACATCTGCAGTGTCTACAAAGATATTGGTGCTACACGTACAGAGGCCATGGCCGAAGGCCATAGCTGGTGAGATCTCAAGAAATTATGCAACAGGTTTGGCTGTGGCTGAAGGCCATGGCTTGTGGGCCCAAAAGAGATCTATTGGATCAACATGCACAGTGGCCATGGCAGAAGACCATGGTTAGTGGACCCTGCGGAAAAGTTATAGCAAAATCATTTTTCTCAACAACTGGAATTTTACATTAGACATTGGGAGGCTTCTAATGCACAATGGCCTAAGCATAATTAAAGAACCTTCCTTACAGGCCACTAGGAGGAGGCCAATACAGGCTTTAATGTCCACTGTACACATATTGCTAACCTAACTAACTTCTTAGAAAACCAATACAATAGTCGAATCAAACAGTGATACAGGGTAATGCCCAGGAAAGGACTAGGGAGGAAAAAAAACTATGGAGTGCATAGTTGGACCATGGCAAGCAGTAGTGGGCCTTTGGTGAGTGCCTGTGAGGACAGGGTAGAGTTTGGGATTTTTGAGGATTATCAGGGGATTTTAGGGGGAAACCCGGGGCCTGGGTACTTCAATGCTGCTGTATGCTTAGTTCATTGCCATTATCAAGGGAATATTTGGGGAATACGACAGAAAATGGGAGGGAGTGAAACACTATTTGTATTTTATTTTATTTCTATTTTGTTTTTTAAAGCACAAATCTAGGTCGAGAGCAGCAGAGCCCTGTACAGAGTGTGGGTAGTCGGCATTTGGGCTGGTATCTTTTAACAGTACGGCAGTACTGTGAGGTCTGTGCATCGGTATGTTAGTCTATTGGAATTAGTCCTCGGTCAGGCATTGTTGAAAGAGCCATGTTTTGAGAGATTTGTGAAATTTGAGAATTATGGGGGCATTCCAAGCCAACACCGGGTTCGAGTTCCGGAGGCTGGTTGCAAGACAAGAGAAGGATTGTTTGCGGGTCCTCTCTTTGTGAGCGAGTTGTGAATCAAGCCGGTTGGTTGATGTGCTGCGTGAGGATTGTGTGCCACCAAATATGTGGAGCTTAGCTGCCAGGTACGCTGGTGTGCTACTCGTGATTGCTTTGTAGATGATACATGCAGTCTTGAACAGTATCCTGGCTTGGAATAGAAGCCAATGTAGTTTGAGTAGGATGGGGGTAATTTGATCAAATTTCTGTGCTCCTGTAACAAGGGCCTGCACTACAGTCCAGAATTCATGCAGTGGAATAAATGGTTTGATTCTTCGAAGGGTAGAGATTCTGAGCATGGCTACTTGGGCCTTCTTGGCTTTGTGTTTCTGGAAGGACAGATTGCTGTCAATGGTCAAGGCTAAGGATTTTGCTGAGTCTGAGCGTTGTGGATCAAATCCTTCTAGGCGCATATCACTGTGCCATTGTTGGACAAGTTGTTTTTAGCGGGCGGACCGATGAGGATAAATTCAGACTTGGATGGGTTTAGTTTGAGGTAGGCAATCAACATCCAGGACTGGATGATGGCTAGGTAATCGCAGAGACAAATGATGTCCCGTGTGCTATTTATTCTCATGTACAACTGCGTATCGTCTGCATATTGCTGGATGGCTTTATTGGGATCTTTGAGGAGAGTGCCCAGAGGGTCCATGTAAAGGTTAAGAAAGATTGGCGAGAGGATGGAGCCTTGGGGGAATCCTCAGGAGACCTGGAGTTAGAACACAAGAAGTCCATCTGGACAGCCTGGTGTATGCCTGAGAGGTAGGAGGTAAACCAATTCAAGACAGTGCCAGAGAATCCCATCCTGTCAGCAAGGAGGGAGAGAAGGATGCAGTGGTCGACAGTGTCGAATGCAGCTGATAGGTCAAGGAGGAGGCATAAGTCACCCTTATCAATGATTTGGAGAGCTTCATCTCGATGCTACACTTTGGGTAGAACCCGGACTTAAAGTAATTTAGGAGGAGAAGTTGTTCGAGTCTGGTGAGTAGTTGTACAGCAATACCTGGAGTATAATCACAGATACCCGACTCTTCAACTGAAACTGCATCACGGAAATGGCATGTGTTTTAGGGGGAAAGGGAGAGGGCAGGGGAGGTGAGAAGGCCATCAGAGGAGTGGGGAGAGCTGGAACACATGTGGGGGCACTGATGGCCTTGGATAGCAGGGAAGTATTTTATTCACTGTTTTCCCTGATAGCTGCAGTTATGATGAAACAGAAATATCTGGTTTCATAGGTTATTGGCATACGCGCAGGTATTGATATTGATAATATTATTATTATTCATTTATTATTATTATTGAGCATACCACCGGCTATAACCTGGGTATATCTGCGACTAGCCGACATGTCAACTGAAACTGCATCACAGAAACAACTGGTGTTTTAGGGTGAATGCGAGAGGGCAGGGAAGACGAGGAGGCCATATGGGAAGTGGGGGGAGCTGGCATAGACGTGGAAACACTTGGTGGGGGGCTTGGGAGAGCAGGAAAGCATTTTGTTTTCTGTCTTTCCCAATAGCCGCAGCTGTGACAAACTAGAAATAACTGGTTTCAATAGTTGTTGGCATACGTACAGGTATTCACCATTGCGTCTAGGCATAGACACGTTAAAGGACCACAGCAGCTGATTGGTTATTCTTGTACACATAGCTATGTAGAATGGCCACGGGTATTTAGCCACAAATCTCTGTGCAATAATTATATTATTCCATAGATGTTAGACCACATAATTTTACATGTATTTTTGATTCCGTGCTTTCACCTCTACCTTTGTGTCATTTGAACTTTAAAACCATGGCAATGTGTGTTTTTGAATATGTAAAAAATGTACATGTACCTTTGGCTACAGGAAGGGTTTTTAGCGGAAGCTATAATGGCTGTCCATGGCCCATGAGCCTATTCCATAGTATATCATAGCTGTGGTGAAATGGCTGTTAGTGATAAAGATTTTGAAAACATCCAAATTCAGATAGAAGACATGTCATCTAATGACTTGAATGGAACCAAGTGCATTTTAAGACACACAGATAATACAAAAATGTATCAATTTCATTATTATTTAGTAAAAAACAGCAGCTTTTTAAGAAAAGAGAAACTAGAACTTATTTAGGTTTCAGACAGAGGAATACAAATATTTGTTAATAAAATGTCCATTCTCGAGTCTTTACAAATCTTTTGAGAAGTGTGAAATTAAAATCTTATTGTGAAATGTTTTCTGCAAAAGAAAAAAAAGAAGGAATAATCAGAAAAGCTTTCAATATGAGAAGAATATTGTTTATTTTTGTATTGATTTATCTTAAGAAGTCAATTAAGGTCACAACACCATTCTACATAAAGGTACGAACAGTTTGTGCACTTACATGACAAAACGTTTGTGAATTCTTTGGTGGAGAATGAAAACACACTTCTTATACAAAAAGATTTTTTAATGAAGAGCTACATTTAACAATGGGATGAAATACTTGCTATTGACAAGAGTGGACAAAACTATGAAATACAAAATGGTGTGATTTCTGGAAAGAAGATATCCGGATGACAGTCAATAGTCAAGTAAAAACATTAGGACAGGGTGTGATAAAAGCAACACAAGAAACTCAGGTATGGACGTGTAATTCTTTGTGCAAAATTGACATGTTTTCTTGTAAAGTCTTAAAGAGAGTTTTGCAAGTGTTGCACAAAAATGATAATGTCCAAAACCAAATCAGGATGTTGCAGAGATTAGATGACTGTGACATTCATGAAAAAAACAGGACTTCTGGGTCACTCTCTAGCTTATCTTGATAAAAGCAAATGCAAAAGTCAGTTTCATCATATACGGATGCTGGCTGCATATCATACCAAAATTAGATATCTTCTTGTTAAATTGTATGAGAGCAAAACACCATCTATGTACTTCAAACATTTAAATAAAACACTGACGACTGGAACTGTAGAAAGTTTACTTTCTACACATCAGATGACAAACATGACTCATTTAAAAGATTATGTGTATGCAGATGAAACACTTATAGAAAGTGGAAATCATGATCCTATGCTTTCAGATGATCTAATTTTTCAACAGTACAAACAAGGTATTGCAATGTTTGAGTGTTCTACAAGAGAAAGTCATGACATTGTTTGTGTGTCTTGTTGACCCACTTTCTTTAAACCACAAGTACAACAAGTGTAAATTGAGGAGATAGTTACAGATACTGTAGAAGATGTTTAGAAAAACCTTTACCTGTATTAGTTTGTAGAAGATCTATTTCACACAAGTCAGGCACTAGAAGAACAGTAGGTTACGCAACTATAAACTTCCTGAATGAATTGAAACTCGAAGCTGATGATGACCAAAAAGGCAAAGGTTAAAAGTGAAGTGCACAAGTCTTGTGGTGAACCATCTGATATGTCAAGTTTGAAATCCATTAAAAAAAAAACATTTTGACCTTCCTGTTAGACAACTGTTAACTGTTTCTACCAAAGAGTATGTTGTTCTTCTCTCATTTTTTTCTTTTTTTAAAATTTTATTTGTCGCTTGATTTTAGCGTCTACTTCACTGCTTGTTGCACACATTTTTTTACATTTTTTTATGTTTTTATTGAGAACTTGAATGAATGTACATGTAGAAGTGACTGACTTACATCATGATAATTGAAATGTATTTGTCTGATATATCTGTATACATCTGTATTTTAAGCATGTGAGTAACAATGGAAATGAAGTATATATATTTTGTGTTGAAAGGTTGAATTTTTCAGCCAAATCAAATAAATAAAAAAAAACTTATTTTCATTAACCATATCCTTCATGATAATGAGGGGTATGACGTTGTTATGGTAATGTGGAAACGAAGGCACTGTCATCTTTAACATATAAGTGATTGGCTTACTATGTTTTCTGTGAACTGAATTTGCAGGCTTGCCCATCATTAACACAGGTGCTAAACCCATCATAATTATAAGAAACAATGGGCCTCATTACAAGTTTTACCGTAGTTACCAGATCGGCAAACTACAAGGGTGCCTTTTCACCCACCAGGTCAGACCTGGCGGGCGTACCGGCTCCCATGAGCAGAGGAAGTCGGATGCACCGGCACCATTCTAAATGGTGCCGGTGCATCCAACCTCCCCATTCCCATTCAGCCCTATGGGGCTCAAATGGGAATGAGGAGTAAAATGTCCAGCCCCTGGCAATGTGGAGATACAGGGTCTGCCAAGGTTGTAATGGCCCTGTATTTCCCCATTGCCAGGGGCCAGAAAAAATCAGCCTGCCTTAACTTGTAACAAGGCCCAATGTATGTGACGCAATACCAATCTAGCTTTGTTTCAAAAGTAATTCATATTGGTGTTTAAAAATCTATCCCAGTTGATTGTCTTCACACAATCATGTAATCCACTAGGACACATTAGCCCTCATTACGAGTTTGCTGGTCCGGAAACTACGGTGGCGGTAAGCTTACCGGCACCGTTGTTTCCAGACCGCAAATTACCAGTCTGTGAGTGGGTTGCCTACCTGGCTGCCAGGTCTGCCCCGGCGGGCGGACCAGCACCTGCCCGCAGACGTACACTGTAACACCGGCTCCGTCATTGACAGTGCCAGTGTTACAGTGGTCACATTCCCATAGAATCCTATGGGACTGTATGGGAATAGGAACAACACAGTTACCTGCGCCTGACTTACCGGCAGCTGGGGTTGCAAAACCCCGGCGTTACTGGCAAGCCAGGCACGGTAACTGTTAACGGGTCCGGCGCCAGCCTTTCAGATTTACCAGCACGGCTAGTGCCTGGCTTGTAATGAGGGCCATTGCTTGCTGAAATTGTCGTATATCATCAATCAAAGTGTACCCCAACAGTAATGCATAGTCATATAACCAGGCACTGCATATCTGGCAAGTTATCTGCAATTAAATAAGTCATAGATATATTTGAACTCTTTGTGAATGCTACTTCCTGAGCCAGTCTTTGCTACCTGCAAGTATGCCAACAGGGATGTGTGAAACTGCTGGGCCTCACTTCCATGAGTACCATGCGTAGGCTCCTTCCCACCAGGACAGCAAGCTATGTGGATATGCCCATCCCCTATGCTCCAATTCCTTTGTTTAGCAAATCAGCAGGGTCCAACTGCTCTACGTTCTAAATACAAATACAAAGGTGATCAGAGTGTTGCATGTCTATCTCCTCGACTTTGGAATATCCTGTCTCTTGAAATTCATGAGCTAACAAAACTTATGAATTCCCACAGGGCAGTAGCTACTGCCCATTAATCCACAATACTCTCAGTGCCGACTTCTCATTAAAAAAAAATATTTGTCGGGTGACTTCAAAAACGTTTGTGCTGATTTTGGTTGGTTAATCCACAGTTTGAAATACTATTCTAATGTAGAGGCCTAATCAGGGGTCAAAGTTCAAAGTGTATAAAAAAAGTAGTTCCTCCACAACACTGCTTTACACATGTACTATCAAGACTGAAAGAAACACAGTTAAAGAAAATGGATCTTTACCGCACACCATTACTTTCAGTCATTATTGCCCACAGCATGCAGTTTTATGCACTGTCGTGCGAATGGTACAGCACATAGTGGGATGATTAGAACCCTTTGAAATCACACACAATTCACACCTATTAAGGGACATGCCAAGGACCATAGCAACCCCCATACCCACTGATCACCTATACACAACAGCTGTTCCTGCAACAATTTCATGCTAATCCTGATTAAATCCAGAAGGAAAATGCTGATCACTGCAGGGCTATCTGGGTGGGTGTTCTGTTCCAAGCAGGCTATTGAAATACTCAGCACAAAGAAGCACCTGCAAGATAGCTCAGCAAGATGCTGCACTAGAACATTCCCAGTAAGGCCCAGGTTCGATAACCCAATAGTGGGGAAGCAACACAAAATGTGCCCTTTGCGTGCCTGTCAGCAACAGTGCTCTGGGTGAAAAAAGTAAGGGGGTGATGGTGGATGTCACCAAAAAGTACAGGAACGTCATACCATTTAGTTCCTGCCCACCTTGACTTCTATCCTTATTTACCCACTACAGAATTATGCACGCACAGGAATGAGCCCGAAAAAGAAGTACAGTACCAGGAAATGAACAGGAGGAGAAATGCCCCCACCCATTCAGAAGACGTTCTATCTATTGCTCTATATTCAATTTAGCAGATTAAAAAGACACAGACCGTCATTAAGAGTATGGTGGTTACAGGCAAAACAGGCAGTATTTGCAATTACTGCATATTTGGACCTCAGAACGTATCAAGGGCCTGGGAAGATAATTTCATTAGGTATCCCAAAGCCATTAACACTGCATGAAGAGTCTAAATGCCTAATTGTTTACTCCAATACTTACTTCCACCGATAATCTTGTGTATTCAAGGCAAGAACAAGTGCTTTCCTTGAATATAGCAGAACATGTCTTTTTTTATTTATTTTTATATTGGGTTTTCGTACATAACAGTTCTTCCGTGAACGAGAGAGAAAAGTATACATACATATATGCTTTGGTTATTAATTGAAAAAATGAAATTGAAAAAATGCAACTTAGAATAATTCAATAACATTGTTTTACATCAATTGAAAACATTCTTTTAAACATATTCAATAAAGGTGAAAAAGAAAATACTTTTCGCGCTCCTCTTTCTTCAATATTCCCCTTCCCTCACCCTCCTCCGCTCTAGGGCTGGGCTTTTTGTCTGATCGGGGTAGTGTGGATCATGTGCTTGTTCGTGTTCTCGTGGGTTGGTGGATTTCGTTGTAACATTTTCGGGGTCTCCTTTTATTGGGGGGTGTTTCCATATGTTTAGAGTCGGACATTGGAGGCGGTGCTCGTATGGTTGGGGATGGTCATGTTTGGGTTCCTTAGGTATAGGGTTCTCTTAATGTGTTGTCTCCGACCTATATTTGTTTAGGAAGTCTGTCCACAAGATATCACATTGTGTTGCTTTGCCATGTAGGGATGCCGTTATTTTTTCCATGGTGCATATGTTCATTGCCACATTGATCCATTCATTCTCAGTCAGGATTTTGTTTGATTTTCACTTCGTGGCTAGGAGGGCACGGGCAGCAAGCAAAAGGTGTGGGGCCAGGCCCTGTACTCTTCTCCACTCATCCTCGGGTCTCTCAAAACCAAACAGGACAAGGTGGCGGTCTGCTATTCTCTGGATCCCATCTAGGTCCCTGATCCACCCCAGGACTTCATCCCAATAGATCTTGATTCACGGACAACCCCACCACATGTGCCAGTAGTCTGCAGTTTCTCCACATTCACGCCATGTTTCTTTGTCAATATCTGCCCCAAAATCTTTCTCCCATCGTGCTCTGAGATTTTCAGTGTTTCCTCTACCTGCTTCTATGAGTGTTTTATACATATCGGATATCAGGCCCTTTCTGTCAGTCCTGGAGTCAAGCAACTTTTCGAAAGGGTTGAGTTCTCTACTCAATTTATCTCTCCATTCTGGTTTCGTCAAGACTTCTTTAATCTACAAATAGTGGAATGTGGACAGTACTCCTATCCCTAAGGCATCTGTTATTTCTGGGAGTGTAATGAAGGAGTCACTTCGCAGGAGTTGACCTACCCGCTCCAGCCCAGCTTCGTACCACGCCTGAAACCTATCCACGTTGGGGATGTGATCATTGAGGCCTGGGGACCATAAATTACTCAATGGGGATGGCCATGAGGTAATCCTCTTCATCTCTGTGCCTTCTATCCATACTTCCCATATGGTCGCTAAGATTGGATGGGCCCTTGTCTTATTCAGAATTCTCTTCCGTGGAGCCCATAGCCACTCTGAGACCGTTGCCGGGTTCAGCTAATGGTTACCCATTGCAATCCACTGGGGCTCCTTCTGATTGCGCAGGTGAGGAATGAGTATCCGTAGTTGGGCTGCTTCACATTATTTTTTGAGATCTGGAAGGCCTACCCCCCTCTGTCTTTGGGCAGTGTCAAGATGTCGTAGGCGAGTCTGGCCTTTTTCCCTTGCCACAGGAATTTTAGGATCGCATTTTTGACCTCTAAGAAATAGTGTCTTGGTATTTTTATAGGGAGCATCTGGAAAGGGTATAGAAACCTCGGGGGACAGACCATTTTAATTGCATTGAGGCGTCCCAGCCATGATATTGTCAATTTGCTCCATCTGGCCAGGTCTACGTGAAATTTCTCAAGGAGTTTTGGGAAATTGGCTTCGTATAGGGTTTCTATTTGTTTCAAAATCCATATTCCCAAATATTGTTGGGTGTCATGTTCCAGTGTGAGGCCCAGAACATGTCTTTTAATGGACAATCAAAGGGAGTGAAGATGCAGGAATTTTGTAGTGCTCCTTTTGGAAATTGGAAACATATGCTCAGTAGTATTAGGACTTGTTACTGTATGCAATTAATTTCCATCCTCAAAATGAGAATGCAAGTAAATAAACATGTAAAATAATGCATACTGTAATAAGGAGCGTGAGGCAGACAATAGTAAAACGTTTTACAAGTGTGATTTTAATTTCTTTCATTATACATATTTTTATGAACAGTTAAAAGCGAATGTTGAGAAGATTTTGAGTGGGACGAGATTGGGGTGGAGATCACGTTTTGGAGAGGGGCGTGATTTTAAAGATTTTGTGGTATTGCGCAGGTGCACATTGGGACTTTGTGTGTTCTGGTATTATTTTTTGCATTAAGGTCTACGTTTTGCGGTTTGCGAAGCAGGTTGCGAGTGCGCCAAAGTGGGGCGGCACTTTGAGATATTGTCAAAAACATTGTTTTGATCTGTGTTTTGTGGATTGTCTTGATTTCTGTTCTGCAAATTGTTTAGACTTCTGTTTTGTGACACGAGAGGTACACTGATCAGTTGTGTTGTGTATTGTTTTATAAAAAGAAAAATTAGCATTCCCTTAGAGCACATGTGCAGGGAACTACTCACTTATAGAGTGAAAATTAGGAAGTATAAAGAAGAGTGGGCGGTAGGAACAGAAGGAAACATTTTCACATCCTTGCCAGCTGAGGACAACCATGATAAAAACATTATAGAGCATATGTATACCCATTGCATGTCCACATATAACGGCAAAATATTAACCCCTGTCCGACAGCATGAAATCAACACATGCTTCAACGCCTGCACAGTTGCTACCCCAGACAAATATTGAGAAAGGCACCCATTCGGCACAGGCTTCAGCGCTTGCGCAGTCGACAGCCCTGTACATAGTAGGGAATTATCCTTTGCAGGAAATACCAACCCCAAATACAAACCCCGGCCTATTCAGAAACAAACCCCAGGAAAGGAGCAAGTACACCTAGTGACAGATGAAATCCAGCAAAGTAGAATTAGAGAATAAAGTGTGCAAAGATTTGGAAGCAGTGATATGCAAGAGTGAGGAAGAATTGCGATGGGCGACCAGGAAAAGGGAGGGGCCATGTCCAATGGTAGATGCACAAATGTGGGCAGCGGGAGAGATACTATTGAAATTGCATAAGGTGGTAATAAAGGATGTGAAAGTAGAAACTGGAGAACTAGAGCCGTAGGATGTAAATTATGGTTCAGATAAAACAGAAAGTGAGATTGAGCAAGGGGAAGGTGAGGATAATTGGGAAACAGAAGAGGACCAGGAAGCGAGAACTCCATGGGCGAGACAATTGAGACCTTGCCCCATATCTGTGGCAGTGGTCAGAGGGAAGAAGAAGGCTAGAACACAGTATAACCTAAAGCGCGGTAGACAGTTCCCATTTATACAGAAAGGAGTGGGTATGGTATGATATGATAGGATATGGCATTCATAATGCGCCTGTACACAAGTGTTTCTAGGCGTGACAAGACAAGGTGAGGGAAACATAGGGAGGACAAAACAACGATCTTACTAGGCCCTGTGTCATGCAGATCATGCATGTGCGGGGGTAGATCGCAATATGTACCATGACCGCATATGGATAAGAATAATTTGATCAAGATGTTACACCCTCTTACATGAGGAGCGGGTATATGGATTAGTGCAATAGAAAAGCACACATCAATGGGCAACCCTTGCAATTTGGGACATGAAAAGCTTTTTAGCTAGCATAATAGGGGATCAGACAAACATAATATGGGAGCGAGCAGTGTACCCAGGGGTCCAATTAGAGAGCATGTGCACAACAGTGCACCATTTAATAACTGCAGAGACCATGTATGGGATGCATTGAGAAGGACGTACCCTGATAGACCTGACTTATATACTATAATGGCACAAACAATGAAGCATGTTGAAGACCCTGCATTGTATATCCAGTATATTCAGGAAATGCGGTGAGAAGAGACAGGGAAAATGTGTAAACAGAACATACCATTCTTCTACCATGTGCTGAAAAAGGGCCTACCGTTGTCCGGTCAAATGTTCGAAAACAAAGGGTCGAATGACCTTTTGTTCTAAAGCAAAAGGATTGAAAAAAAGGTTCAAATTTTTTATTTATTTATATATATTTTTTAGCTTAGAATGTAAAAAAGAATGTAAAAAAGCTTTTATAAAAACAAAACGGTGGGCTGGGGGAGAACCAAAAAAAAATAATTCAAACCTTTTTTTCGGTCCTTTGACTGTCGAGAAAAAGGCATTCAAGCCTTTTGTTTTCGAAACTTTGACTGTGAACCGGACCTACCCACTGAGGTGCGAGTAGAGCTGTATAGGATTGCAGCAATGCGCAGCGAGCGAAAGTAAAAATAGTGAAGAAGAAGCTAGCAAAAATCAGAATGGAGGGAGCAGTGGTATCAAACCCCACAAACAAGCAACAGCAGTCAGAACAACTACAAGATTGGAGAAATTCACATGACAAAAACAAAGGGTGAGATAGGGAGGAGTCCAAGGGGCAAGAGGTAACTCATAGAAGGGGGAGTATTTGGAGAATTAAGGCCACAATTTGGGGGATCATGTTGGACATGCGGTAAGATGGGACACATGTCTAAGGATTGTTGCAGCAGACCCCCCATGCATTATCACCCAGGAGCACCCCCAGCCCCATACTATGAACAAGGGATACCACAGGGATTGTATTCCCCACAGCAGGATGCAGCCCCCCTGCCAGTGTATGCCCCTGGGTCTGCATAGCCCCAGAATGCAGGACAAATACAAACGACTGTTCCCACACAGGGACAACCCATACAGTATCCCACACCAAACACAGTTCAGAATGTCGCACAGCAAGTTCTAACATAGGAAGAGAATGCCCTACCACAGGGACACTCACACACTACACTGGAGCCAGTGTTATGAGCAAAAATACATACTTTCCCTCTTCCAGGAAACAACACCTATACACAATAGGATATACCACAGCAAGCCTTAATGTGCCCAGTTCTCTCAATCACTCCAAATACAGATAAGGAACTCAAAGTGGGGGTGAAGATAGGGAACAGAATGTTTCCTTTTGTGGTAGACACAGGAGCCACACCATCTTGTAGAAGGGAAGGACGGTTTCCATTAATGGACAACAGCATGGATACTCAAGGTTTTCTGGAGCAATTGTAAGGGTTCTTTTCACAGAAGATTTACCCCTCCCTATAGGGACATAAGTGATAGTCGCACCATTATGGTAAAGTACTGATACACCAGTAAATCTATTAGGGAGGGATCTCCTTAAGAAGCTCAACATGACCATTTGATTCACTGACAAGGGGATCATGTGTTCAACAGCAGGCCTGCATTACAACAGAATAGCCACAGTAATACAGGCACTTTGCATAACCAACACAATTCGAGCATTACCATTGCACGAGGCACTATTCACAATTGCCATTACCATTCTGATTGGTTGGTTACCAGGAATGCAGCACATAATATTTTGCCTTCCAGCAGAATCCCTATTTAGACCAGCAGTGGCAAATGAGGAAGCACCATGGACACATTTTACCTTACAGATTGTGGCAGTGATCATGAGGAAAACCACAGTCATTGTAATAGGCAGGAGAGGCATGAGGAAGGGATGGAGTGGAGAAGCGTGCTATGCATAGACCTCACATTGCCATTTAGAGAATTCACTGGCAACATCTGTTTGCAAATTTTAACACAGATGGGGAAGTAGTATTTCAAATCGGTATAACCTGTCATTTGGTAATACAACACAGGGAAATCCCTCAGACAATAATGACAGCTACAAAATGCAGTTGCATGAAGATTTAGCACAAGTTCCTAGTCGACTATGGGCAAACAACCCACATGACATATGGCGACTGACCAGCATAGGTGCAGTAAGAAACAAGCTCAAACCATGTGCCATACTCCCTAGAATAATGCAATACCCACTATCCAAAGAAGCAGATGAGGGAATTTATGACACAAACAATGCCTTTATTGACCAAGGCATTATAGTGCCTTCAGCCTCACCTGGCAACGCAGCTATATACCCATTGAAGAAAGCAAATGAGGGATCATGGAGATTTATTCAGGATTCAGAACTCTGACCTCTAAATGACCTAGTAGAAGCCAATTATCTGCTAGTGCAAAACACTGAATACGATGCAACACACCTCCCAACGTAGACTACTTTTCTGTAGTCAACCTTAAGAATGCCTTCTTCACCATACCACTGTACCCAGACTCACAATACTTTCCACCCTTTTCATATGGCAGACAGAGATTCTGAACACACTCATTTGCCCCAGGTGTACTTTGAATCCCCTAGTGTCTTTAACAGGGTTCACCAGATGGACTTAGGGAACATTAACATGGACGGTACACTTTTACAGTATGTAGAGGACTTAATAGTATTCAGCACCAAAGAAGAACAGTGCAGAAAAG
This sequence comes from Ambystoma mexicanum, assembly GCF_040938575.1. Classification (NCBI taxonomy): domain Eukaryota; kingdom Metazoa; phylum Chordata; class Amphibia; order Caudata; family Ambystomatidae; genus Ambystoma; species Ambystoma mexicanum. The sequence goes on from NC_090923.1 coordinate 463,791,226, forward strand.
AAGACACAATACAGCTCCTGAAAATTCCCTGCAGACAAAGGATACAAAGTGGACAAAGACAAATTACAATATTGCTAGAAAGAAGTGGTGTACTTGGGACAAATCATATAAGCAACAGGGAGAAAGATAAGGCCAGACAGAGTTACGGCCGTGAGAAACACACCAAAGCCTGACACAATCAGAGAAATGCAACAATTCCTGAGTTTGTGCAATTATTGTTGCACTTGGGTATTTGACTACTCAACACATGTTAAACTCTTATTGCAGGCACTCAAGGAAGCCAAACAGATCAAAGGTGCAATTGTATGGATAGAAGAAATGGCAGAATGCTTTGAGGATCTTAAAATAGCAATCAGCAGTACACCCGTACTAGCAACACCAGATTACACAAAACTATTCTTCCTATTTTCACACTCCAATGGTCAAGTGACAACAGTACTTACACAGCTAGCATCGCTGAAACACAAACCATTGGCATTCTATAGTGGTCTCTTAGACCCAGTAATGCAAGGGCACTTTCCATGTGAACAAGCATTAGCAGCAGCAGCATTTGCAGTACAGAGGCCAGCCACCATTTTTATGGGGTGCCCACTCACTTTGTACATAGACCACACCATTCTTTCCATACTAGAGAGAAACAAGTCCACACTCACCACAAAGAGGACAAGTGGATATGAGGTAATTCTGACAAATCCAGCCATCACCATAGTGAGATGCCACACAGTTAAGCCCAGCCATATAAGTGGCCAAGCCAGTTGAGCCACTAGACAAAGTTCATGATTGTGCAGTATATGACAGAGAATTAGTTGGGTTGAGTAGAATCAGTGAAGACCCCCGTGACACAGGAGAAGTGCTCTATGTAGATGGGTCATCAAGTATGGATCAGGCGAGTGGCGAAAGACACACAAGAGCAGCATTAGTGAAATATGTGTAGAATCAAGAAGAGGGATTTCAGATAGTGATTTCAGTACAAGCACCAGAGCTCATTGCACTCATTGAAGCCTTAGAAATATCAGCCGACGAGGATGTTAACATATACACAGATTCCGCATACATGACATCTACAGTACACTTAGGCTTATCAAGATGGAAGAGGAGAGGGGCAGACGAGCAGACAAATACGCAGTCCAGCATGCAAATTATATTGGAAAACTAATCAAAGCATTGAAAGACCCTTTTCATGTAGCCATAGTAAACTGTACAGCACACTCCAAAGGAACAGACTTAATCTCATGCAGAAATGCTGCTGCTGATGCAGCTGCAAAACAGGCAGCTTGTATGTCCTTTCTAGAAGAAATACCTATTACCGCAATTTACCAGAAGTGTACAGTGCACTATCAAAGGAACACATAATTGAATTTCAGGAAAGAGCCCCAGCAGGGGACACATCTTTATGGTAAAAGAGTGGATGCACCTTATCACCCACCGACATTGTATAAAACATCACATTAGAACAGCTCCATTACCCTATGCATGAACCTGAGCAGCACATTGCTGTTGACCTAGGTTGACATAGGTGAGGACTGGCTGGTGCCAAATCTGACCCAACAAGTTGACACGTTTGTGGCCAATTGTTCTACATGTAACAGATTCCATCCAGGACATAAACTCAAGACATTGAAGGGAACATTGCCCCACCCCACAGAGCCATTTAAAGAACTCCATATGGACTGCATAGACATTGTGAACATTTTCAGCACATACAGGTATGTTCTAATGGTAGCGTGCCCATAATTCTGCTGTATTGAGGCAGTTCCCTGTGTCAATGCAGATGCTAAATCAGCTGCCAGGCTGTTAGTAGGGAAGTATTCCCTAGATGGGGGATATGTAAAACATTGAGGTCAGATAATGGTCCCACTTTGTGAATGAATTCTTGGGAGAGTTCAATCGACCGTTAGAATAAGACTTTGTACCGCATACCATCTGCAGTCAGACGGGGTGGTAGAGAGACTGAACTGCCTCCTGACATTGCCTGTCCCTGACCCTATTCATTTTATGAAACTAGCCTAGCAAGGATCACCACCTCAAACCCCATGAGGTGGTGACAGGAAAGAGAATGGTTGCCCCAGCTGTACCCTCACAATGTATTCAGGATTCAGAACTCTGACCTCTAAATGACCTAGTAGAAGCAGAATATCTGCTAGTGCAAAACACTGAATACGATGCAACATACCTCCCAACGTAGACTACTTTTCTGTAGTCAACCTTAAGAATGCCTTCTTCACCATACCACTGTATCCAGACTCACAATACTGTACACCCTTTTCAAATGGCAGACAGAGATTCTGAACACACTCATTTGCCCCAGGTGTACTGTGAATCCCCTAGTGTCTTTAACAGGGTTCACCAGATGGACTTAGGGAACATTAACATGGACGGTACACTTTTACAGTACGTAGAGGATGTGTCAGACGCACATTGCAGTGCAGACCTGTTAGGAGAGGAATGCAGTGTCTATTTTAAGAATATGTCCACCCGTGCAAAGTTAATTTCTTAATAGATACACCTAAGAGAATACAAAGGGCCTCATTGGATCAACAAGGCACCACAACAGAGCAACCTCCTCAGCTACAATATGGTGACAAGGTCTACGTAAGACAGAACCTGTTCAAATGGACCCAAGATTTACTGGTCCCTATGAAGTGCAGCATTCAACCCCTAACAGTCGCAAAGCAAAAGTATCATAGTGCCTGGGTGTACTTAACGGATCTGCAAAAAGACAGAAGTACAGCCCTCAACTCTGATGAACAACCGTCTCCAACACCGGAATAAGCAACAAATGTTGAGTACAATTGTTGACTATAACAACAAGTGCAAGATGAAGCTGAGGCCTTTCGGGCATAGCAAGACAAGTGCAACTATTGATATGCAGAAAGCTCAAGAAAATAGGCATAGACATGTGAAAAATGTGTTGATAGGGATATGTTTATTGTCCTCTCTTCTTTCTATCATCTTAATGGAGCTGCTAAGATTAGGACTTAGAGGTACTAAACCAAATGGTACACAGGTAGAAAAGGTATTTGCACATAGAAATAACCTCATTATTACACATAGAAGGCAAGTGAGCAATGACGCAAGTAGCATGTTAGATGACCATCATTCAGAAGGCACCAACATGTGGTACAACCTGATGAAAGAATTCAGTATGGCCCAGGTAAATGAATCATGCTATATATGTGGGCTTATCCCACATGTGCTTGGCACCACCAGACTGTTCTTATCACAGGAAGTGTCAATGTTAGAGGCACAGTGCTTAGCACATTTGGTAACTTGCAGGGTTCAGGGCCAATTCTAGGACACACAGTTTATATTAAAAAGGAAAAAAGATCAGGAGATGAATGTGAAAAGATGGAATAATGAGAAGGCACACGGTGTCCAGAGAAACCATTGATGGCCATAGAAAGTGCAATGATCTGGAACAAGAAGTGTGTAAAGGGCAAAGTGGTATTCAACACTGAGTGACTAATAGAATTCACAAAAGAAGAAATAAAATGAACTGATAAACTTTTTAGACATGTTCGGGCATTACACGTGAACGAGTTGACAAGTTTGCATCAAGTTTGCATCAACACACACAACCTGTAAAAGTACAGAAACTCACTCTGTCTTCATTTTCTTTAAGAGGAAAAGGGAGCGTGCCTATTAGCAGCAATAGCAATGGCAATCGGACGTACCAGATGCCAGCATTGAATGAAGGCACAGCCACAGTAAGGGATATCCTCTACCAGTGCGACACAAAGTCTTACCATTATTTGCTGCCATCGTGGAGTGGCCTCTGCTCTCTAGTCACCTTGCATGCATCTGTTTTGGTCATTCCTGAGAAGCATGTACAATTGCCCAGAAGAGAATCCCAGTCCCCAGAAAAGTCCCCAACAAACGTAGGACATTTAGACTCACCTAGAGTGCAAAGAAAGAAAAGATCCAGATATTTTCAGAAGGAATCAGATGAAAAATTGGACAAAGTACTAACACAATATCTCCTCTTTACCAAGACTGAGGTTTTCTTCACATCATTGCTGGCATCCAGGATACTGGTATCACACATTCTAAATGGCTACTGCTTATCTGTTGGAACTTGATGGAGCTCTCAAATGCAACCGAGCATGGATTGAATGTAGTCCACGAGGAACTTCGTGCCCTTAGGCTCATGGCACTCCAAAATCGCATGGTGCTCAACCTGATTACAGCAATGGAGGGTGGGGTCTGCAGGACAATTGGAAGCTCATGCTGTACCTACGGGCCTCCCAACGATAGAGACAATGGAACCCGGACTCTTGCTATCAAGCAGATTGCCATATTGACAGTTGACATGGAAAAGGAAGGAGGGAGAACTAAGCATGGCAACTGGCTGACAATGTTAACATCATGGATGCCCCATTGACATTTACATTTCTGTCACATTTTGTTTCCCATCCTCATTCTCCTGATATTACTCTGGTGCACATATCGCCTAATTGTCACCTGTTGTGTCCCGTGATAATAAAATAAATGTCCATGCAATTATGACAGGTATTAGTGCCACTCCTTGTTGAAAAGATGAAATCAGTCAAACAGATGAGCAACCACAGATAAGAGAAGCAAACAAGTACCCAATGAGCATACACTGTTTCCCAGACAACACCCTTTGGTCACAACCCAATGACCCTACTATCTACTTTGAGTGCTACATTGATACCACCTTAGAATGGCCAAGAATCCACTTGCAATGCGTGGGATTACATCATATATGGAAGAGATTTAGGTAAAATATGGATAACCAGGAGTGTTTATGAATGGCCAGAAGATGAAGAAAATTATGAGACATAGTTTAAAGAAACAGGGAAATGTAGGGGGGTATGAAAACATAGGCGAATGTATTCAGCGTCCTAAACAAGTACAAAAATATAAGCTGCAAAAGTCATTATGAAAAGGCACACTGCAAAGAAACGAGCAGTCCCATTTAGCAAGAAGCTACCTGCATAGGTCCAACGAGGCATTAGTACCCATGTTTTAGGTAGGCCATATCACACCTTTGTGTCGAACATAACCACCTACCCTTAACCTGACCCATTTGCACCTAACATCAATTAGTGAAATATACAAGAGGTGTTTATATTGACAAATATAATGATCACCATTCTCTTACATTAGCTGACCGCAACACATGATATGATATGATATGACATTTATAATGCGCCTATACACAAGTGTTTGTAGGCATCATGATTAAGTTAGCTTGTCCTGAAGCATGAAAACTACCCATCACCCCACATCAGAGAACCTTAGCCAAGCCCTTGCAGAAAGGCGAAGACACAGTTCAAGTTGCAACAATTCATGCAGCCAAAGACTGAATTCTGTGTAGTGATTGGTTAAAGCAAGGGAGGCGAATACTTTCCCAGAGCTTACTTTGTGGTATTGAAGTCATGAAAGAGCAAGAGAAAAGATACCAGACCCGGGAGTTTAAGGAGAAGACACTGTACACTGATTGGTCAGAACAAATCAGGTCTTCCAAGTTCCTATAGCCATGTTCCTAAGAATTATAGCAATTTATTCCCTAGGCAGAAAAGTCAAACATAACTAAATGAAGTTTTGCATAGATTGGAGTTATTGGTGTCGGGACTCCTTCTCTCCTGCGCACCTGCTCTTTACTTGTTTCTGAATCTGCCTGCAGCATAAATCCTGGTTTGTCTAGGGACCAACTCCAAGGTACCTAAATTGTTTGAAGATTTGTGGGGAAGAAAAATCCGTGGATTATTCTGGCGCTGGTTGGATGTGTTAGTCTATAATGTCGCAGTTGTGCGAATGGCGTATATTAATGATCAAGTCAAGTGTGTTGTCATTACAAGAGTAATTTATTTCTTGGTAGGTTGGCACCAAAGAGAACATCACTGTAGTAATGAATGACCATTTGTTGGCATGGTGCAAGCAACACAGCTGACGTGCATTTCAACCTTAGTCTTTTTCAAGGCTGTGATATGTGAGTTGATTTGGTGGTGAGGTGATACACATAGTGAAGTGACATTGTTGGAGGACATTAATTTCGTAAAGAATTGTGTTTTATCTGATATACATACATTAATGAGTAGTTTCAGACATATTGTATACAAATACATTATAACAAGATTTGGATTGTATATCCGTGTGGTGAGTGATGGTGGTGATGGTAGAGTGAGAAGGAAATAATTTAATTAACCATAGATATTTGCATTAATACATATTGACAATTATAACAATATGAGGTAGAGCATGGACAATGTACCAAGGGAGAGGAAGGAAAGAGAGAGGAGTAGTTAGATAAGCGATAGGGCCAAGAAAAATAGCCAGGCATTCGTGGTTCAGGACATAGGATGATTCTTACACAATTGAGTTAAGGGGTGAGCTCTGGAGAGTTGTGGACTGGTCCTCCCAGGTGTGGGCGCCAGAGGGGCTGGATAGCCAATCTGTAAGGATAAGTGATAATTTAAGATTAGGATGGGAATCCAAAGGATATGATTCCAGAGAGTGGCTTGTTCTACATGCGTGGTGCCATGTAGAAGGGGTAGAGTGTTAGATAGAAGTATCAGGTCAGGTGAAAAAAAGTGGTTGATAGGTGGTTGATAGTGACAAAATAGATTCGGGTGACGGGTGAAGTTGGGTAGTGAGGTCTGGAGGACGTGGGGGTGAGGCACACATGGAATGAGGGAAGTAGCAGGTGGTAGGGCTCGGTCCCCGATGGGTCAGCAGGGAGAAGGAGGACATCCTGGTGAAGGGCGTGTGTCCACAGGGCCTGCCGGTGCCGGTTTCGGCGCACAGTCCTGTGTCAGGGTTGGCATGGAGCGCTAGATACTGTGTCAGGGTTGGCATGCAGCGCGTGATCTAGGAAGGTCCCAAATTCACTATTATCTTATAGGCAAGTGTGGAATGGATGTGTATATCAAGGCGTGATCGTCATTGTGAGAAAGCGGATTGTGATGAGGGGTTGGTGGTTACCAACGGGAGGTGGGTACGTGTTGCTAATCAGCACATCAAGTCGGTTGAAGAGCGTGAGATTAGCTCATGACACCGGGAAGGGCAGGAGATTCTCCAATTGTTCGGGCTAGATCCCGGCAGGGGAGCAAGTGAAGTGGGGGCGCCCTCTCAGTGGCATCTGGTTCAAAAACTTACTGGTGCCGGATACGGCCGATGGTTCTGAGACGGAGTTCTAGAGAAGCGCGTAAACTTGGGAGGAAAACCATCTTCCTGGTGATTAAGTAAGCAGGTCGATGGTTGGTTGGATGGGCGAGCGATGTGGTTGGTCGCACGCTACGGACCCGCGGATTGGTTCGTGGCAGGGAGCGTGTCACGGGGGCAGAGCTAAGCCGTGACTGGGGTGAACAAGGCGAAATAACCGTTAATGGTCGCGGATACAAAAATGGTCACAATAATAAAGTATATAATGAAAATTATAATCATATGGTTGATTCTAGGTCTGAGGATGAATTGTTGCAGCCCAGTTGAAATAAAATGGGGGGAGTGGGCGGGAGGGGAGAAGAAGGGGGGGTGGTGTACCCCTCAGTGAGAGAGCGGATTACTGGTGGCCCGTGTTTGTGGCAGGTGCCCAAGTAGATGAGCCATCATTGCCAATTAGTTCAGGATGGATGAGCAGGAGTTGAGGAAGCGGCATGTTGGGTTACAGGGTTGTTCGTAGCCCAAGGCAATGCCAGTTAGGTCAAGATGGATGAGCAGGAGTTGATAAAGTAGCATGTTGGGTTACTCAGGGTTGCTCGTGGCCCAAGGGAGGGACACATGACCAAGTGGACAAAGATTTGTTCCAGTAGGTTAATAAGGAGGGAAGAAGATGAGAGGGTGTAGGAGAGGTTGCATATTGGATTACACAGGGTTATGAGTTCTGGTGGTTAGGTAATTGCCACATGTGTCCGAAAAAAGAGCCTCATAGGATTATACATGGATTATTACAGGAAAACATGGAAATCATGGTCACTGTTTAAACCATAGGTGACCGCGCAATATTTGCATATCAGCCTGGCTTCTTTCTGGCATAGTGGAAGTTCTATGTCGCCACCTATTCTATTTGTTGGTATTTTTTCAAGACCCGCGAAGGTGATATCTTCTTTGTTGTCCCACTGGTGTTTTTCCTGCCAGTGTAATGCCAGTGGATATCTCGTATCCTGGGCATGTAGGGAAGTGAGATGTTCCCTGATTCGTGTTCTCAGTTCCCTCTTTTTACTCCCGATATATTTGCGATAGCATACACAGGTGATAGCATAAACAACATATTTGGATTTGCAGTTAATATACTGTCTGATTGTATGAGTGTCAGTTTGTACTGAAAGTCAAAGTCTTGGTATTTGTGGCGAATCGACACATGGAACAGCTTCCACATTTGTAGAAACCCACTGGTTTTTTGCTCGTGAGCCAGTTGTCATTGGTTTTAGGAAATGGTGCCATGAATGATGGACTTAGAGTGTTTTTTAGTGTTCTGGCCTTGGTGTAGGTCAGACTGGGCGTGTCTGGTATCCATGCCTTGATGTCTTCGTCTATTGATAAAATATGCCAATGTCACTTCAGGATCTTCTGTACTTGTTGGCCATCACTACAGAACTGGGTAATGTATCATATTTGGCTGTCATTGGATGACTGTTTGATGTTGCGTGCCTTGGGAGTCAATAGCGAACTACGTTCTCTACTGTTGGCCATCGTTATGGCTGCTTGTATTGATTGCTCAGGATAACCTCTGTCTGAGAAGAGTCTGCTAAGTATTGTGCACTCATTTCCATATGCTGGCCGTGTGCTACAATTCCTTTTAGCTCGTAGGAATTCCCCTTTGGGGATGTTGTTGATTAATGATTTTCTGTGGCAACTTGATGCGTGCAGAACTGAGTTGACTTCAGTGGGTTTCCTGTATGTTGAAGTTATTTGCTCAGAACCGGCTGGTGTGATGGTGATGTCCAGGAAGTCGATGCTCGCCTTGCTTGAAGTTCCTGTTATTTCGATGCCAAAGTTGTTTTCATCAAATATTGATTGAATGATTCAAATTCATCCGTTGTTCCACACCAGATCATCAGGATGTCGTCTATGTATTGCATCCATGTGTGGATCATTTTGTTGAAATCGTTGTTGGCAAAGGCGTGCACTTGTTCATAATGATGCATGAATAAGTTAGCCATGAAAGGTGCATATGTAACCACCATGGCTATGCCTTTTGTTTGTCTGTAATATTGTTGATCAAATAAGAAGATGGTGTTGGTTAGTGAAAATTCCAAAAATTCTTTTGTGAGTTCCAAGTGCGACCTGAAAGAGGCTGACGCTTTTGCAAAGGCATATTCAATGGCCTTGAGAGCTAGTTTGTGGTGTATGGATGTGTAGAGGGCTTTGACATCCAGAGTTACCACAGTAAAGTCTTTGTTCCACACGATATCTTGTAGGACTAGCAGGGTGTGCATTGTGTCTCGTAGGAAGGTTGGTATCTTTGGGACCTCAGGTGCCAGGACGTTGTTGATGTATTTATTCAGTGGTTCCGTTATCCATCCTAGCCCACTCAGTATTGGGCGTCCCTCAGGTATAGAGTCAAATTCTTTGAGTATCTTAGGCAAAAAGTAGATCGTTGGCATCCTGGGGTGTTTTAGGTGCAAGTATTTCATTTCGTCGTCGGACAGGAGTCCACATTTGTGCCATTTAGTCAGCAGGGTGTTAGCTTCTGATAGGATTTCATTTGTTGGGTTCTTGTTCAATGTGTCATAGCAACCCGGGGTGGTTAGGTGAGTGAGGGCCATTTGTACGTAGTCGGTTCTCTCCATTATGACCACGTTGCCCCCCTTGTCAGCTTCCTTGATTATGATTTGGTGATTGTCTTGCAATCTCTTGAGTGCCAGTCTTTCCTGACTGGTAATGTTATCTCTTACTCCTGGGTGTTTCATTCTCATGCGGTCCTCTAGTGCTTGGAGGTCTCTTGTCACCGCCTGGCTGAAGATTTCAATAGCATTGTCCACTTGTAGGTTTGGAGTGAATTTGGATTTTGATTTCATTGCTGGTATTTTCAAATTGCTTTCCTCAATGTTGAGTTCTTGCATTGTTTGGTGCATGGTTTGTCTTTCCATGTTGGGTGAGTTTCCAAGGTTGTCAGGAGGTGGGTACATTCCAGATGTTCAATGTCCAACGTACTTAGTGGAACTGTTGTAGACTTGGATTGTTTCCACTTAACTTGTTTAGCAAACAATTTCTTAAGTTTAAGTTTCCTGGTGTATTTGAATAAATCGATCTGGGCATTTACATAGTTGGTGTGTTTACCTGGAGCAAATGAGAGACCTTTATTCACGATTTCAGAATCATGCTCAGAAAGGGTGTATTTTGAGAGATTGGTCACTAGCTACGTTGTCTTGGTGTTTGCTGTTGTAACTGTGTCTTGGATCTTGTTAGTCTGATAGCACTTTCTTGTTCCTCTTGAGCGTTTCTTGGTCCCTGCTCTCTTGCCTCTCTTGGTTCTAATCTTGGTGGTATGTTTCCCCGGGTAGGGTCTAAAAAATGCACTTGCTTGTTTTTTTGTTGTTGTTGTTGCTGTGGAGCTCGGGTTCCTTTTCTGTAGCGTTGGATCTCATCAAGAAAGTTCACCAGGACATCCTCCTTCTCCCTGCTGACACACTGGGGACCAAGCCGTACCACCTGCTACTTCCCTCATTCCATGGGTGCCTCACCCCCACGTCCTCCAGACACTACCCAACTTCACCCATCACCCGCATCTATTTTGTCACTATCAACCACCTATAAACCACCTTTTTTCACCTGAACTGATACTTCTTCCTAACACTCTACCCCGTGTACATGGCACCACGCATGTAGAACAAGCCACTCTCAGGACTCATATCCGTTGGATTCCCATCCTAATCTTAAATTATCACTTATCCTTACAGATTGGCTATCCAGCCCCTCTGGCGCACACACCTGGGAGGACCAGTTCAAAACTCTCGGGAGCTCACTCCTTAACTCAATTGGGTGAGAATCATCCTATGTCCTGAACCACGAATGCCTGACTATTTTTCTTGGCCCTATCGCTTATCTAACTACTCCTCTCTCTTTCCTTCCTCTCCCTTGGTACATCGTCCATGCTCTACCTCATATTGTTATAATTGTCAATATGCATTAATGCAAATATCTATGGTTAATTAAATTATTTCCTTCTCACTCTACCATCACCACCATCACTCACCACACGGATATACAATCCGAATCTTGTTATAATGTATTTGTATACAATATGTCTGAAGCTACTCATTAATGTATGTATATTGGATAAAACACAATTGTTTTTACGAAATTAATGTCCTCCAACAATGTCACTTCACTATGTGTATCACCTCACCACCAAATCAACTCACATATCACAGCCTTGAAAAAGACTAAGGTTGAAAAGCGCGTCCGCTCTGTTGCTTGCACCATGTCAAAACATTGTCATTCATTACTACAATGATGTTCTCTTTGGTGCCAACCTACCAAGAAATAAATTACTCTTGTAATGACAACACACTTGACTTGATCATTAATATACGCAACTCGCACAACTGCGACATTATGGACTAACACATCCAACCAGCACCAGAATAATCCACCGATTTATCTTCCCCACAAATCACGTAACTAAATGAAGGTCACAAGTTGTCAGGAGTTGAGCAAAAAGATATGAAGAAGCATGGTTGTTGAAGCAGAAAGAGCAAAGCACAACACTGCCCCCCTGTAGGGTAAATTGCACTTACAGGACTTTCCTTGGCAAAGAAACAGCTATGCAAAACATCACTTTCCACAAAGTATCCCCAATTAGGACTCAGTGAATAATACAGAAGTTCACACACATCTCACACCAGATGAACACAATAGCAATAAGGATGACTTATGCAACCACACTGTACACGAGCACCATTGTCCATACAATAGGATTAAGTAGGATCCAGTAATAAGTACAACACTTCTCACCTAATTTACACTGCATGATTGTTATAGTAAATAAATACACCTTTATGACAATGTAAATTGTACGAACACTCATATACAAATGTTCACCATTGTGAGAGAGCTAAGTTTGCAAACAGCTAAGCCCCAGCACATAAGGACAGATGTGCACACAAGAACAGGAAGGGGATGCAAGTAATCTTTCCAACAATTTAGTTGCAAAATAAACTGATAGGAAGCAGTTTGCATAGATCAGAACAGTACGATGGTGCCAATCACTGAGGTCAATAGTAAGGGGTTTAAATGTTATATTTACATGTGTGACACTTTACATCTCATATAATGATTGGTCAAGATTTCTGTAATCATTCACTCCACATCTTCTCCTCCTGGAGCAACCAATTGCAAATATTTTCTGACTGATACATGTTTCAAAAGAAACTGTCCAATGAAAATGGGTGAGAATGGAAATGATTTCACCGCACATGAGCTAATAAGCAAGCACGTCTCTTCTACCATGCGATTGGAATAGGCCAATTGAGTTAGAAAATGTGTAGAAGAGCCTATATTGTAGATCACACCAGCCAAAGAACAATGAAGAAGTTTGAGACATTTGTTGCCTTTTCCTTTCTGTAATTACTATAAAACCAGCCATTTTCTGTACTCTAATATCTGTTAGATGTTTCTCTTCCCCAGGCAGTATAATACATTTTTGGTTTTCTCATGTCTCATGCATCACATTGTTTGGACTATTTGGATTATTTGTATTGATACAAAAGGGACTTGCCATACAATCCTTTCCAGATATACTGCTTGCTGCATTTCTGTATATCTATATCCTTTACCATCAATATGGCAGACTTATTTTTATGTGGCAGATTTGAAGAAATACTGCATTGCGGTATCAGTAATTTCCACATACACTAATTCTGTTAAAACATCTGCCTAACTCATAATGTTAATCATAGTGCTTTTGTTATGGCCTTGATTAGTATTAGCTCACAGGAGGTGGAGTCACCAGGCCTCTCAGCCAATCAGTGAGCTCGGAGGGGGCACATTACTAAACAGTACTGCACTTCCTCCAAACACCTTGAGCAATGAGAGGCTGCTGGATCTGGCCTCTAGACACTCCCACCTCTCTGCTTTTCCCCAGCACCCGATCCCCAGCACTTACCCCCCATGCATGCACTTACCTCCTGCTGGCCTGCCACAAAATCCTCAGCCATTCTCCCTTTTCTGGGCTGCCTCTTTCTCGCCCTGACAATGGCCACCATGGAAATAGAGAAGGGACTGGGAGAAGTGCCCTTTTCCATTTTCCATATGGCCTATTTTCTTTTACAGGATTATTTTGACTTGACAATAGGACACTGTGGCCTTTCAAAACAAAGAAATAGCTATTAGCACCCCAGACATTATGCTGGGGTGCTAATATGTATAAACCCCTTTTTTTGGGGGCATTAAAAATAGTTAATAGGACTAGAGTTCTTATTAAGGTCCATGCTTTGCTCAGACCTACATCTTGGGCCCTAGACCATTACCTGATGGTTAATGCCCACCCCCTCCCACATCCATGCCTATGTAGTAATTGCTTAGGTCTATAGACAGAATATTTGAAGCTCTTGCACTTTTTATTCCAGTTCAAAAATGAACTGAAACAATGCATATTATCAGGGCAGAGTGTTTACAATGGCACGCACATTGCTCTTCACTGTTGTAAATATCCTGTAACACAGGCATGCAGCTTTATGTTCATTTGGTAATGGACAGCACAGTCTCCTTCACCTAACTCTTCTAATGTGAACTGTTTGACAAAACTTTGACTCGATCCAATTCAGGAAGTGTGACCAATAAAACACATAATCCGCTCTTGACCATAGCCCAGTTCATAGTGGGGCTCTTTCACAATCTCTGCACCTCTCTCTCTCTCTCTCTCTCTCTCTTTCTATTTTACCCTCCGGCCCGACACACTGTGCCATTCACACCCACCCTGAATGTTCTCATCTCTTCAGACATCCCCCTCTCTAACCCTCTCACCACTCCTCTCTCTTGGACTGACCACTTTCTTTTCTCCTCCCACCTGACGCTCTCTGTCCCCCAAGTGAAATCGACCCCTGCACTGCCACCTACCTTCATCCCGACCATGAAGCATATGTCAGTGGAGGCCTTCTCCACCACTTTCCCTCCTGCTCCTATGCCTGTGACTGAATCACACTCTGACACAGCCCTCTCTAACCTGCATCTCTCTATCTCTAACTCTCTTGATGTCCTTTCCCCTGTCACGAGGATCCGTTTGTAGCTTACCTCCAAGTGCATCTCTTTGTATGACCCCGACCTAGCCACCCTGAAACGCAAGTGTAGGGTGGCTGAGAGGAAGTGGAGGGCATCAGGGGCATCCTCTGACAAACTGACCTGCCGCCTACTCCAAAGGCAATACAGACTCTCTGTCCTGTCCAAGAAGAGAGCCTACATCCAAGCCTGTGTCTCTGCGATCTCTAACAACATGGTTGAACTCTTCAAAACCTGCAAGCAGCTGGCCAATCCTGATGCAGTCTCCACCTCTCCTGTTCCCTCCCAGGCCTTTTGCACGGCACTGGTTTCTCACTTCACCACTAAAACTCAGGACATCCTGTCCGCTCTCTCCTCTTCCTCTACCTCTCCTGGCCCCTTTCTGGCCGCCTCTGCCTCTCCTCCTTCTTCCTCTTTCCCCCTGTTCACTCCCAACAATGTTTCTAGACAAGCACGATCTGTGAAAGTGCCGTCCAAGCAGGTGCTCCGCTGCTCCTCCAGAACTATCAAGGACCACATCAACACTCTCGCTCCAGCCTTGGCCGATTTCTGCAATCACTCTTTTGCCACTGTAACTTTCCCCTTGTGCACCCCTCCTTAAGAAACCTTCTGCCGATCCTTCCTCTCTGGCAAACTACCACTGACCTCTATCACTCCTTTCTTGGGCAAACTCCTGGAAAAGCTGGCCATCTCCCAGCTTACTATCCATACTGAATATGTTGATTGTCTCCATGACCATCAGTCTGGCTTTAGAGCAGCCAGAAGCATGGACACTGCTCTCCTGAACACCTGTGAAGACCTGCTCTTTAATCTCGACTCTAACCTTCCTTCTGTCCTCCTTGACCTTTCCTCTGCTTTCGACACAGTCAACCATGCCATCCTGATCAATTGTCTCTGTGAGAACCTGGGCATCACGGATCCTGCCCTAGCCTGGTTGACCCCCTTCCTCTCTGATCAACCCTCCCAGGTCCAACTGGGGTCCTTTCTCTCCACCACCTCTCCCTCCACATGTGATGTTCCCCAGGTTTCTGACCTCTCACCATGGCTCTTTAACCTTTACTTGGCACCTCTGGCCCACCTCATCTCTACATTATCTCCTATCTTTCAGTGTTATGCAGAGGACACTCAGCTCTCGTTCAGGCTCTCTTCTGCCTTCTCTCCTCTCTTGCTCATTCCTGTCCGTTCGTGATTCAGGAATGGTGTGCCTCCAACAACCTGTGCTTCATGCCAGTAATACCGAGATCCATCTCATTGGGACCCCTCCTCCCGATTTCCCTCATTCACTGTGGCTGCCCTCCTTGGGCCCTCTACCTGCACCTTCCTGCGAGGCAAAAAACCTTGGTGTCACCTTCGACTCCTCCCATGCTTCTCCCCTCACATCACAGACCTCTCTTTGAAGTCACACTACCATCTACGCTTCCTCAGAGGCATTCTTCCGTTTCTCACTTTCCCCCAGAAGTTCACTGTCTCCAGAGCCCTGGTTCTCTCTAAGCTGGACTACTGCAACAGTCTCTTTCTAAATCTCCCTGCCTCTACTCTTTGCCCTCTACAACTCCTCCAGAACAGGACTGCAAACATGCCCTTGCCCTCAAGCTTAGGGATCGTATCTCTCCAGCCCTGAAATCTCTCCACTTGCTCCCAGTGGCTGCAAGGATCAAGTTCAAGACCCTCTGCATTGTCCACAATGTTTTCTGTCCTGGGACCACACTACATCCAACTCTCTTTTCCTAAGCACTTTCCTTCTCAAGCCCTCTGTTCATCCACCTCCAACTCTCTGAGGGTCAGACACTTCTCCAGGCAGAGAGTGGGGGGTAGATCTCTCCCCTCGGCTGGCGCCTCCCTCTGGAACAGCCTTCCTGTCTCTCTCAATCTTCAGCAGGACCACCTCAGGTTTCCGGAAGCAACTCAAGACCTTCCTTTTCGCTTCTGCTTTCCAGCTCTCTCTCCACTGCTGATGTTTTTGTCTGCTGCACTGACCAGTTACCAGGCCACCGACTGAATTTACGGGACCAGGCTCCTGCACGACCAGTAGCCCCATGCACCACCTCCAGGCCTACCATGCACCAGGGACTGTCTCTGAACCCTACAGTCCCTTGCCTCCTTGCACTTACCTAGAGCCGGCCACTTTCTTGAGTGTTGCTTATTTCACTCTCCTCTTCCCTCCCCCCGGCATTTCACCTCTCCCTCTCCCTTTCCCCTGCTCTTGCACAATCTGAATGACACAAGGCCTAGATCGTTTGGTTTGTTCTCCTTTATCCTCCCCTTCCTTGTCTTGCCGCGCCCAGAAACTCTTCTGTACAGGCGCATTATAAATGACTTATCATATCATATCATATCTCAAAAAAGATTCTGAAGAGTGCATGCAACTCACAGCCTCTTATATGCCCTTGCCCTACATCGGTCTTTAGGGGAAATGGAGGATATGGGACTAGTGGTTTGCTGAGGGTGTGGATGATGCTGGTGGGGGGCTGTTTATCCTGACCCACTATCGCTGATGTGTCTATAAATGGGGAGAGAGTTGGATCTTTCTTAACAGATACTGGAATGTGCTTGAACACGAGGGGATGAAGGACATTTGAAGATGTTTCTCACTTTAGGAACAGCCAGGGGTGGCAGGGTGCAAGTTAGGACTAATACACAGAAACCTAAAGTCTGCGCAGTGCGCCTTCATGAGACTGGCTCATAATGATCGGCAGGCCAGTGGTGCTGACCTGTCTGTAACGCCCAGAGGTTTGTGGGATTGCTGTGATCCCTGGAATGCAGGTGATTGCTGGGCTTCACTGCCCTGTAATTGCCAGGTCCGAGTCCTGAGCCCATGGATGCCCTCCATGACCCAGTGAGCTTCATCTGCCCACCCCTCGGTGATAAGGAGGGCATGGCTGGATGCCGGACCACATACATATTAAAATCACGGGAATGATTTTGAAATGCATATCGCATTCCCACTTGCGTTGTTCTAGCCAAGTGGCACGTTTTTCTCTATTTTATTTTAGTTATTGGTCATTTGTATGGCGCCTATGCACCGATGTTTCCCTCTCATTAAAAATGTGCTAACATTTGTAACAGAAACAGCGATAAAAATGCTTACACTCAAAAAGAGAAACACGCAAGGTATTGATTGCAAGGGGTGTCCCTTACATAGATTTATTTTTAATTCCAGTATGAAAAGCCTCAGCAGCTTAGGAAGCGCACGTGTGATTAAGACGGCGAGTACAATAACCTCAGTGTGCGGTGATTAGTGCTGTTTGAAATAGGATAGCATCGCTTAGAAGTGCCACAAATACACCACACCGTACGAAATGGCTTGCCCTGCCGGGAAAGTAGACTCGCTATCAAGGGCAAAGCCGCTATACAGAAAATGACAGAGTGCTGTTCTACCCCATTACCTGCTATGTGATAGGAGCGCATTCACTGGCACACGACCTGTGAAAAATCTTGAATCTCTACTGAATCTCTGAATTGGATTGCCGCATTAATTCTGAGAAACTGCAATGCTTCAAGCGAATCAAATTACCCTCATTAACAGCGGGAAAAACTGCCTCTGCAATAAGCACACACACAAAAAGGAAGTATTTATTACACACGAGCACTTTCTTGCACTTTAGCAGTGAGCGGCCCCTCTCACGCACCAACTTTTAGAAATGCCTTCCTAGTGTGCTTTGCCTCGTTCACACACATGCCACATACCCTGGGCGGAATCCAGCAGAACGCAGACTCCCTGAAAAAGGCACGTTCTTTTAATGAACTGTAGCAAATCTAAAATGCCGTGTTTTCTTCAATCCATAATATTAAAGTCCTATTTAAGTCACTAACAAGACCGGCAGAAAAATGTTTTCCGCTAGTCAGAACCTGATTAGGGCAGCACTTTGTAATTAAACATGAAATAAATTGTGTCACTAGCCTGAAAATTCATATGCCAACTGCAGGTCTCCAATCATCCACTCATTAACGCCGCACTCGCTATTAATGCCGACACAAATCATAGATGTAAGCCCTAATGGTTTGTACTCAGTTCCAATTAAAAACAAATATTTTGTTTTCTGGTTTTGCACATATAGCGCAGGCAGTTCGGTAACTCCTTGATAATTTAAAGCATTTGTCAATGCATTGCCGAGATCACAGAATGAGGAGCGGCAAAGTCAGAAAAATAATAAACACGTGTTCACTCCGAGCATCAACATTTTTTAATGTTCCAGGATAACTCAATTTCCTAACTCTCAAAGCATGTAATACTCCTAATAATCGGTGACAGGGGTTATGGCAGCAGGCGGGAACTCCGCAAATGGAGGACAAATTGCCATTGCCTGATATACTACCACAAAATAGTGTTGTTTGAGCTGACATTACTCTGACGAAATGACTACTGCGCTCCAGGAGTGCAGGGATGAGTAGTGGTTGCTAAACTCTTACTCAGCTCCACACTACTACAAAACCAGCAGAGATCTCAATCATGAAGGTGAAACAGCCACAACCCGATGGGTGTACCTTCTTCACCGCTTATGGTAAGGTGGGTTGAGGGCGGGCTACATTCTTCATGAAGGATGTGAGCTAGCAAAGAGGCATACAAAAAACAATAGATGTGTGATACCAAAATAAAGACACTGTTGAATGAAGGTACTATTACAACATAGGACGCACAATAAAAACAAACACACTACTAAATACACTAATAACCCATTTCTATGAAGGAACACACAGGATATGCAGACAGGCATCGTTTCTGCAGCAATGACCAATTAATATGCTATTCTTCACAAAGGTATGGTGGGGGTTTTAAATTGGTACTACGGCCTTCAAAACCAGTCTCGGGGGACTGAACCCATGGGAACACTTTGATCTTCTTGGGTGGTCGCAAAGTGTTGAGCCGAGTCCCTTCTTGTTTTTCAATGGGTTGAGTCGGCATCAAGACAGTTACGTTGGGTGCGCCCAAATGATCCAGTCGGCATTGAGATGGTTGATTCGGTTTGATATGGTCCAGCGATGCAGTGTGTTCCTGTAATTTTGATTGGCTCAAATCAGCTGAAGAACTTGCAGGTGACAGCAAGTCAGTGGTTCAAAGTGGTGAAGTCACTTCGATGTGGTCCAGCGATGTGATTCTGTTTTGTAGTGGCGATTTGTTTTCTGGGTCCCGATATTTACCACAGGTGATAAGAGTAAATGAGTTTGGCAATCATAGGTAATGCCAGCAAACTCCTCATCTGTTGCTATGTCTTTAAGCTGGCTTTTTTAGTACTAGTAGTAGTTCAAAGTTTATTTTTTAAATAATCATGAATATACACATAAACAATTAATTTATATAAACTTAAATATATTAAAAATAGGTCTATAAAATCAGACGACAACAACAACTATTAGCCACAGATAAAATAACTATCGACATGCACCCACAGAATGCAGCAACATTTTAACGTGCCTTTTGTCTTATGCACAGTGCAACAAATTAAACTTTTCTAGTCTCCAAGTAGAAATATTATTGGCTTGCATCATAGAAATAAAAGCCAAGTAACACTGACAAAAATTAATGTTTCTTAAAAGCAGAATAATAAAACATTTCCTAGGTTCCTCATATCGCATACTAAAAAGAAGATTATGCATACTGGTTTCTTCACTTATACGATCACATTGACTTGTATATTGATTCCTATCCCAAACTGCCATTTGTGTAGCAAGTGGTAATTGAGAGAAGCACAGTTTTATGATACATTGTCTAGCAGCAACATTTGAAAAAATCAACAGTCAATCAGTACATTTTAGAGAATCCATCAGAATATCCCTGTGATGAATCAGTTTTGATTCCACAGAACACCTCACTTGGAACCCTTCTCATGTGGCCAGAAAGGCAGATGCTTCCTGACCCTAGGGGTGGTGTTCGGTGGGAGGATCACATGGGGTCTGGGGGGCAACTCAAGAGGAATCGGAAACCTCCCTTTGGAACTTTTCCCTAGAATTCAATATTTGAATGCCTTATTGTAAAATTAAAGCTGTAAGAGAAACTAATTTGAAAATTCTGGACTTCAGGTGCCACAATGTTCAAAGTACTGTGACGAAGAAGAGGAATACAGAGGCACAATTGATGTTAATGACCCACACCAAAGAGGTATTTAAAACTCCCTCCGGTGTAGACCAGGAGACGCTGGGACCACAACCAATGTGTAAGCAGAGCTGGGTCATAAGAGAGTCATCTGAGCAGGAGCTCTGAGCTGCACAGGCTGTGCAGCGGAAAACGGGTGCCGTGACAGACCATATCTTTAGAGGGAGAGACTCTCTGAAATGCTTGTTTGATCGGGGTGGCTGGCGAGCACTGGGGTGTCAAAGGGGCAGAGCAAGCTCCTTTTCCAAGCAGCACAGACTGCTGGAGAGCAACCGAAGTGGGCAGGAGCCCTTGAAGCACGAGAACAGGCAGCGACAGCGTTTCACAGGGAGGCGGGCAAAGAGACCAGTGATTTTGTCTAAGCTAGGAAACTCCAGAACACTCCATAAGCAAATGCTAGGCTTAATTCATAATTTTGAATACAAAACTGATATGAAGGAGCCGAATGAGCAGAGCAGAAACATTGTGAACACAAGGAAAGGTCATGGTTATTGTTACAATGATCAAGTGTAGAACAAATATAAAAAGGGGACAATACTTTGATAACTTAACCTAAACTATCATTGCCCACGCCAAGAGGGAGTTATATTAAAGAAAGCTAACCATAACCCGCATTACCCAAGTCCAGAGAAAGTGGTTCTTAAGCAAACTTCTTTCTATGAGAAGTTTAGAGAGAGAGAGCAATACAACAACCACATGATTATGAAGAATATTACTTAAGACAAAGAAGGGGAAATGTGATAAATGAAGATTGTTCACAGTGGTCTGTTGAAAGAAAAGGGAAACAAGAATGGCAGGAAGGCTGTCCTTCTGGTAGAGAGTATGCAGAAAGAGTGGAGCATAATCTGCATTGCATGGGGCAATCATCAGTGTCTAATAAACAGCACCAGTGTGATTCTTGTGGTCCCTGAAGTGATGCACATGCTCTGGTGAGCCATTCTGACCTTTTAGCTGCTGCCTCCTTTCTAGAACATGTGGCGTCAGTGCTCCACTTGAACAATTCTTAAATTTAATGTTGTGAAGCAAGAGACACATATAATGTGTTGGAAGCTTACCTTTACCGCAGAAGTACTTATAGTTAGTAGTTTACTCTGGCCTGGCATGAGAGTACACCAGGTCAAAGGACAGTGTAGCGTTTTTGTTCTGTTCTGGCAGGGGAGTACACCAGAACAAAGAACTTTGAAGTAGTAAGCCTGGCAGGTAAGTAGACCAGGTGGAGGTTCATGAAGTACTGTAGTGTGATGGTGAAGTGTCATAAAGAAGAAGTGGCAGAACCACTAAGGTGGTTGTGTGAAGTGCTACAGAATTATTCGGACAAATATATATTACTGAAGCAAGTGTTGTATAAACTGCTGCCGAATTATCCAACATTGATTAAATAAGTATATTGGTGAACTGTTGCAGAACGATCTGGTAGATATATAACATTTGTATCCTACAAGCAACTGTTGGTGAGCCAATGGTGTTCTGGGAATCAAAACAACATTGACCATGTGGGCAAAATCTTGTATGACTCTCCCAGTCACCCAAGGCCCTTAAAGGTTTAAGCTATACAGATAGCCATCCAATCATGGTTTTAAGGTCCCCCAGTATCCTACCCAGAGCTTGACTATAATCATCATGAAATTGGCTATAATGTTGTTTGAAATAGAAATATGTAAGCTTTCGTGTGGGGCAAGAAGTGAATGGGAAAACAATACATACCACATCCTCATGCATACTACTCACTGGTACAACCACACTGAATGGTGAAAGGAGACCAATTGTGGTCTCTAGATCACACTCCTGCCAAGTGATATACAGAATGCTGCATACAGAAGGCCACATCCTGCACAATGGCCTGTAAGGGGCGCAGACCGGTGGGGAGCCAGAAGAATTTAGGAGCCGGTTGAGGTAATGGGGGGGGGGTTGAGGTTGTGTAGCCATGGGTTTGTGCAGGGGAGACACCCCAGATATTGACAGGGAGATGGAGGGGGAGGCAAACGATCAACATTGATAGGGGCAGCCTTCTCAACCACCTTCCTCAAGGTCAGTCTTTTGTGTGCTAGGTTTAGAGCCGGAACCAAAGAGACAGCTCAATGAAGGCTTAAGAGAAGCATACAGCTCCAGTGTGCTAGGATCAAAACACCCTTTCCCGATTGATAGACATCAAAATATTAGAAATATAATCAATTTGACTAGAAAACCTGAAGGGGATGTAACAGGGTAGTCTACTATTACACAATAAGGGCCCAAGGGCCTGATTTACAAAAGCCTTTTCCTATGGGAAGACCCAATTGCAAAGCGATTTGTAAATCAGACCCTATGTTTGTTAAGGCAATTAGCTAATCTAAGAGAATGCTTATACTGTCTAATGTTTGACCAGGTCTGAAGTTCAGGAATACCTCAGGTCTCATATTACTCATAATATATTTCACTCATTGCAATGTGACATATAAATTGGGTATTAAGATCACCAAAAAGAAACAGTTGTCCTTTACCAGTGTAATGAATCTTGTCACGCAAGCCCCTTAATATGTATTCTAAGGTAAGATCTAAATTCAACAAATAAAATACATAACCATCCAGAGTTACATCCTTCAGCAACAGCATGGCATTTAAGTTAATTTAGTTAGTCAAGTTAAAATTCATTGCAAGGACTTTCATTTTGAAATCACTGGCATTCTGGACCAGAAAACTACCACATGGACTCTATTAGTCCGTGGCTTGCCAGAGTTAAAAACAAACAATACCCTTATGAGTGCCAGAACTGTCTCCAACTTCACTCAATAGTACTGTTCCTTTGCTGGTAGTCTGTTGTAATTCCTATCTGGTAACAGGTAAATATTTGGAGTCCTGGAAAAATGCCATCATCCATCCGATATTTTAAAAAGGCGATCCTGGAAGCCCTCTGGCTGACAGGCCAATCTTACTGCTGGACACCTCCTGCAAGGTTTTTGGCCGGACCATTTTGCAACATCTTGAGGTCTGAATCTTAACCAGCCAAGTCCTCTCAGAGGTCCAATACGGTTTTATACTCAGCCTGGGAACCGGGTCCCAGGCCTTGAAATTGTATTTGGTAGGGGCTTCCTCTTTCTATAGCAGGGTGGAGCCAATTTATTTAGCCTTCATGGACCTGAGCACCGCATTTAAAAATTGTATTGAGCTATTTTATGGCGCTTACTCAGGTCAATGGGCTGTCTGACCTGAGTTGCTAAGGATCCTCCAACTGATTCATGAGGACACCAGGGCCTGTGTCTGATTCGGGGAACAGGGCGAATGTACTAGTTATTTTGAGGTGGCTACCGGAGTGCGCCAGGGTTGTGTGCTTGCGCCAGTTTTATTTACTCTCTATATAAATGGCTTCTTTAGAGCACTTGTGAACACAAAAGCAGACAATCCATGGGTGGGAGCTAAAGCACTTCCTCTGCTTGCACATGGCAATGAAACAGTGCTTATTGCCCGGACTCCATTAGCTCTACAAAAGTTGATTAATGCCTACATTGATTTCATGACAGATCTAAAACCTACTATAAACAACCGCAAATCGGCAGTGATGGCATGTAGGGTTGAGAGAGGGAAAACAATCAAAATGCGCACTATGGTGAGCAATGGGTCTGTTATTCCTAGGGTCACCAAGTTTGATTACTTAGGTATTTGCTTCTCAGACAATCGGCAATTGAAGTCACAGAGAATATTTTTTTGAAAAAACAATTGGGTCTTCCATGTTCCGCCTCCAATTATGCTGTACACTTAGAAATGGGCTCAAGAACTACTCTTACACACAATATTATTAGATCTATCTTAAGGGGCTCCCATGGACAAAAAATCCCATGGCTGAACCACATTTATGAGTGTGTGTCTCAGATGAATGTCCCATCTTTACAATGCCCAGCTCAAATGTTAACAATAGTAGAGATGAATGTGTATAAAAGGGCCTTCTGTTGGCTTACTAAAATCAAACGCGATTCTATTGGCCTCGCTCTTGAGTCCAACAGGGAACATTCGTCCATCACGAAATGGGACAACATTCAACCATATTTGATACACAGCAACAAACAAGCTGACCCATTGGCACTCACTAGGGCACGCTTTAATTCATTGATGCTGAGGGACATTACGAATAAATGGCAGGGACAGGAGCTGAACCTGGCCTGCCTGGGTTGTGGGGGCATGCCCGAAGATCTTTTACATTTTGTCCTGTTTTTTCCATGTTATCATGATATTAGGAAACAGACTATGGCCCCACTCTTGAGAGAAGCCAATTTTACTCAGTGTTGCCCGGCACTTCTGTTTCTATTGCGCTCCGAACCACTTATCGTTGCCTGGGGCCTGTAAGACTATTTGAGGAAGGCATGGAATAAACTGTAGCGTATTGTGGATGCCCTATAACAAGTTGTTTAATCTTAAAAGCTAATGCTCCCCTTTTACTTAGATGTAAGACTTAACACTGCAGTTCGTTTTATTGAGTTTTATTGTGTTTATTGCAAATTGTATGTTATTAGCATGGACTGTGTATTTTTAATTCTGCTTATTTTAGGTTTGATTATGCAAACTGTATTTTAATATATGGGCTGCGTTTTGTTTGCTTTTTTTTAAACCTGTCTATTTCATGATTGATTATGCAAACTGTATTTTCACAATGGACTGTGCATATATGTATATGAGTACTGTTATACTCTAAGATACCATTTTGAAAGTGGTCTAAACAGGGGTAGATCGGCAAGCTAGTGCACCCTTGCCCCTACACGAACAGTGGAGGAGGTTAATTTATCATTGTAGTGAAATTAAATCTTAAACTATTGTGTTTGTTTACTCACATTCCATTGGCGATTACTGGACCTCTATCTTTCTAATGCGTTGATAGATATATACACACCTGACAACCAGTAAGAGAGTATGCCAGACCATGGGCACACCCATGAAGAAAGTCATCCCACTTAAGTATCAGGTGGCAAGTCCTGACTGAGTAGAGCAGACATTACCTTGAGGTCCAAGTGTTACTGGTAATTTGCCTTGAAAGTTAATCTGGATCATGAATAAGCTTGGGAACGCAAGTTCGGGGATTCACTGAATCACCCGCATATTGGGTCATTTGACATTCTGTGGAATTCTTGAACTTCCCTTGAGTTATTTCTGGGTGAGTTTGAGATCACCAAGGGTAGAAAAATAGGACCAATCGGGTGAGGGCAGGCCTAAACTATGCCATACTGCTCTAATCTGGTCTGGCAGGCCCCCATAGCACTGTAGTATATGTTAACCTCCTTTATCTATTTCTAGAGCTGGAAACAGAAAAGAGGTTAAAGTGTTTCCTATTATCCTAGGGGTGGTGTGGGGGGGGGGTGATGGATCTAACACCAAGCAGTAATGGAGGGACCATTAATCCCTCCCCTGAATTTTCATCATATTGTTAAAGTGTTAGCACCGACTGCCCTCGCTCCCCTGAATTTTACATACTACTGACTCTAGTTGTAGCACCCAAGAAATACAAACACATTACTTCTGCTCTCAAGTATTTGTTCTGACCACCCTTCAAGGCCCAAATCCACTTGGATACATCTTGCATCTCCTCCAGTGACTCGCAAACGTACCTGATCTTAGTGGGAGCCATCAACCCAGAAGCTGATATCACTTTAAACTCTACAGGTGTTGCTGTTCCTCACCCATAAAAGATCCTACACAGAGCAGGGGGAATCTGGAGCCAGAATGTGCTGGAATGCTCTTGCTGTTTCTATGCACCAGATTGTCAATCTCATCTCACTGAGGAGGAACCTCAAACTGAGCTGTGGGAAGAGCCATTTGCTGGATGGATTGTTTTATGAATCTCCACATTTCTGTTTGAGGGCATAGAGAACATTCAGCTTGTTCTGTGTCAACATAGCTTTTATCATTATTATTTTTATTATTAGGAGTATTAGTAGTGGTATTAATAGTAGTAGTACTTCCTATCGTGAGTGAATGAAGACGGTGTCCAGTCATTTGTTCGAATACAAAGGATCGAATGACAAAAATTTCGAAGCAAAAGGATCGAAAAAATGTTTTTCAAATGCATTTTCGTTTTTTTTTAAATTTAATATAGTTAAAAAAAATGTTTTTGTAAAGAAAACAGTGGTTTAGGGGAGAACCTCCCATAAACATTTTTTTTAATTTAAAAAAATGCATTCAACCCTTTTTTTTCTCGATTCTTTTGCCTCGAAAAAATGGCAATCGATCCTTTGTATTTCGACTCTTTCACTTATAACCAATGAAGACACCCATAGCAACACACCTATAAGGAGTATCCATATAGTCAAATGATCAGCGTCTTTGGAAGAAATGTCTCTGCCTTTCCAACTCAAGAAAGGCAATGTTAAGTGTCTCTTGAAGAAAAGCAAATTCAGTCTGGTGGATCACACCTATGATAAGGTTTTAGCTGGCCTTCCCATGAGTTTTGTAGAAACAGATCTACCTGAAGCTTTGTACCAATACTTACTTCAATCAAGGTTGATGCAGAAACATGGTGCAGTAACTATTAGATTGTTTGACAATGTGTTTGTGGAAGTGGACATGGACAAGGAAATCCAGCTGATATCACTGGACCTAACTGCTTGCTTTGACAATGCAAATCACAACCTTTGGTAACATGAGCTTGCATCAACAGGGCAAGTTTGATACAAGGCCCTGAATTAGTAGTTTACTATCCATTCAAATCCACATGTTTAGGCCTGGTGAATTCAAATTGTAAACATGGTCTTCAGATTGTGGGGGGGGCGTGGCCAGCGCGCATGGAGTGAGGACGTGCTTTCCTCCCGCTCCTGCCCGAGATCCTATAACGGACAGAATCGTTCGGCCAACTTAAGCTGAACAAGCACATTTGAAGCAGCTACGGGAAGAAGAACCTACCCTCGACGAAGTTTCTGCATGAAAATCGGACCAGCATAACTGATATTCTAGGCGAACAGAGAGGTGGCACCCGCCCAACAAAATGGCAGCGCCTGCGGTTCCCATCTGAGGCGCACGGTTGGAGAGCGGACAGCCTCCGGCGGGGAGAGAGAGAGGCCCGCTGCATCCGACCCGGTGATCCGAAGACACCCCGGGGAGGACTGACCCCCACTGCTAGCTGCGGCCCGGATCTCTGCCTTCGGGACCGAGAGCTGAAAGGAGGAGACGGAGGAGAGGACCCTCCGTACAAGACCGCTGAGAGCACCGTCTCCCCGGGCTCCGCGCACGCGGCGTGGAAGAGGGGCCCCGAACGGTGCTGGCTGGCGGGAGACCGCGAGAGACGACGGGCGGTTCCCTCCGGAACACCCACGAGCAGACGAATCCCAGTTTGTAGCGACCACCCTCACAATTGACTCTACATAAACATCCCCGCAGAACGTGAGAAGGCCGCGGAGTACATCCAAAGACAAGCAATGTCGCCCCCCAAAGGCAAACTAAAAACCGCGACCATGGATTCCTTCACCACGGTCAGGGCTAAACAACAACAGGGAACAGAAGCAGCAGACGACCCGTCGGCCAAGGAGGACGATCCAACAAATATGCAAGTGCTACAAGCCATAGC
Source organism: Ambystoma mexicanum (assembly GCF_040938575.1). NCBI lineage: Eukaryota > Metazoa > Chordata > Amphibia > Caudata > Ambystomatidae > Ambystoma > Ambystoma mexicanum. The sequence continues at coordinate 463,819,023 of NC_090923.1, forward strand.
AGCGCTACGAACGTCCATCGAAACCAGGATTGATGAAATCAAGTCGGACATGCAGCTGATGAGACAAGATGCCCGTAACCTTACTGAAAGGGTGACTACAGCGGAGACAATGCTGCAAGACAATGTTAACAACACCACAGAACTTAAATCTAAGGTCCGAGACCTTGAATTGCAAGTAGCGCGGCTAGAGGCGCGATCAGAAGACGCAGAAGGACGCGCCCGCCGCGGCAACATTCGAATCCTGGGGGTACCGGAAGACACGGAGGGCCCAGACCCGACTGAATTCGTAGATACGATGCTATTGCAAGAAATTGGGGCCGGTAAACTGACCCAGGGCTTCTCGATAGAACGGGCCCATAGGTCACTACAGAAAAGCACCCCCCCGGGCTACCGACCGCGCCCAATAATTGCAAAAGTCTGGAACTTTCGCGACAGATAGACTATATTAAGATTCCCAAGAGAAGGAGGGGAAATCGAGAAACATGGTGCCAAAATAGTCATTTATCCAGACTATACCCCCGCGGTACAGCGAGCACGGAACTCATTCGTACCGGTGAAAGCTAGGCTACGCAAGCTAAACCTTAAGTACATGCTAATGTACACGTCCCGCCTTAAGGTACTATACAAGGGGAAAGCTATCTTCCTTGAGACCCCGGCAGCGGCAAATATGTGGCTTGAGGACAACAACCTTGCAGATGATAAGGAAAGCACTGTGCAAGAAGTCACAGGCCATTGAATGATCCAAGCAACAGGAAAGAATAAAGGTTTGCACAACTGCCCAATGAACACCGGACCGCTTGAGATTCACAACTCCACGAACGCTACGACGGGCATGAGCGCACCGACCCATGCGTATAACAACGAAGCCGGCGTACCCCCCTGAAACACGTGAAGGCCGACTGCCGACACACCACCCGCACCAGGAGGCCCGGAAAGGCCTGGAAGGATTGGGTGCCCCCGAGCGCTGCAAGTTTGAGGCAACTGCTGGGGCAGTTCTGATTTGAAAGGTTTGTTGCCCTCATTCACTAGAATGAGGATTGTTAATGTTAATAAGTCTCCAAGTGACATTGATGGGGAAAGAGGAAGGGAAGGAGGAAAGAAGGTGGCTCGTTCCCCAACCCCAACACAGACCGACCCCTGGATAGCAGGTCCAAGCCCAGGGGCGGCAGAGGCGGGGAAAGGGGTGGACAGCGGATCCGTTACTGAACCCCTATGGCTACGACCACCATAAAAATAATGACATGGAATTTAAGGGGTCTGAGGACTTATCTCCGAAGAAACAGGATCAAAACCTACCTGCACAGAAAAGGGGTAATGATAGCATTACTACAGGAGACCCACTGCATGGTGGACTGTGTGACCAAGCTACAAACACATTGGGGAGGACAGGGATTTGGCACCACTTACTCTAAATACGCAAGAGGGGTCTACACCTGGATCCACCCACAGCTCCCATTCCGGGTGGACAAAACAGAGATAGACCCGGAAGCTAGGTTCGTCGTAATTTGGGGATTCATTGAACAGGAAGCAGTATGCATCATGAACTCCTCTCTCCCTAATAATAACATACCGTCCTACCTGAACACACTGTACCCCAGAGTTGCACAGTATAGGAACAATCTCTTTATTTGAGAGGGAGATTTTAACTGTGTGCACGACCCAAGGCTAGACAGGTCCACACCACAGTTGGGAGGCCCATCGGCCGCTACGGCAGCGCTGTCCACCATGTTGGGGAGGCTAGACATGACGGATGTGTGGCGTGAAAAGCATCCTGAAGCACGCGAATACTCATTCTACTCATCTCCACATAAGCTACACACGAGACTAGATTATATACTCATAGAAAGGGAACACTTACCCCGGGTGGAGGGAGCACAATACCTGGGGAGGACTATCTCGGATCACTCCCCGCTCCTGATAACATGGAATCACAAAGGGCCCAGACCCCCCATTCCCATGTGGAAAATGCCTACAGACGCCCTGAAGGACCTAGCCTTCCGGGAGGAATTACGTGATTCTATTGACGCCTACCTAGAGGTTAACATCGGCAGTGTAGCTCACAATAGCACAGTGTGGGAGGCTCTAAAGGTGGCAACCAGGGGAGAAATCATTGCAAAGACGGAAGGTATTAAGAAGCTGCTCAGGAAAGAACTAGACCTAGCGGAGCGGCAAATTGAGCGACTCGAAACAACCCCCGTAGATACCCAACAGAGAGAAGAGGACCTTGTAAAACTAAGAGAGAGGAACATAACCGCGTGGAACAGGCTGGAAAAGTTTGACTATACTGCCAGAATGAACAGAGCACATGTTGAGGCGGACAAACCGGGCAGATTACTCCCCTGGCTCTGCCAAAAAGAACACCCCAAACACCCCACCACCTCACTACAAGATGAGGATGGGAACACACACTACACAAAGCAGGGTATAAATGATACCTTCACTCGCTTTTACACCCACCTGTACTCACATGAGGAGCTGGTCCCCCATGAACGGATGGTAGAAACATTAGAGGAGATAGGGCTCCCTGGGCTGTCCCCTGAACAAGCCGACTCCCTTGAAACAGAAATCACGCCCGAAGACATTACCTATGCAATTAGGTCCCTGGCCACAGGCAAGGCACCTGGTACTGACGGGTTGCCCACAGAGTTTTTTAAAACATATGAGTCCTCCCTGACCCCCCTATTACACGCAGTGTACCAGGAGGCATACAAAGAAGGAATACTACCCGAAAGCATGAGGTAGACGCTCGTGATTCCGATCCTCAAGCCCAACAAGCCGGCAGACCAATGCGACTCATGTCGCCCGATTGCAATGTTAAATTATGATGTTAAAATCCTGACTACGATTTTAGCAAAGCGGCTGTCTAGAATAATAGGGGATATAGTTCACCCAGACCAGTGCGGCTTCGTGCCGGGCCGCAATACATCCATGAACCTATGCAGGCTACAACACATTATAGCGCAAACCGACAAAGACAAGGACTCATACGCACTGCTGTCTCTGCATGCAGTTAAAGCGTTTGACTCCATCTACTGTGAGTGGCTTGTAGCAGTACTCAGGGAGTTTGGCTTTGGCCCCGGGTTTATCAGGTGGATTAACATCTTGTATGCTGAACCTAAGGCAAGGGTGAAATCTGGGAAGTATGTGTCGAAGGCCTGGGATATATGCAGGGGGACTAGACAGGGATGTCCACTATCCTCAATGCTTTATATACTGGGAATAGAACCCATAGCTGTCTACTTTAGAAAGCAGTTTTTCGATGCAGGCATAAGGCTGGGAGACGTGGCTCACATCATCTCACTCTACGCGGATGACGTTCTCATATACGTCAGGGACCCACGTCTCAACGTACCAACCATGCTAGAAGTATTGGACAATTATTCCAAGGTCTCTGGGATAAACTTTAGCAGGTCGAAGTCTTGTATGTTCCCCCTGGCGGCCCTGAAAGCAGTGAATCTGGAGGCACTCCTTGAGGTGGGGATCCAGTGGCAGAATACGTCATTCCGCTACCTTGGAGTACACATAATGCATACCCCCGAGTTAATGCACGAGCACAACACAAAGGCAGCACTCCCAGCTCTACGCAAAGCAATGACGTTTTGGCCGAAACTACCCCTTTTGATGATGGGCAGGGCTTCGATAATCAAAATGCTCGTTCTCCCATGATTTCTTTATGGGTTTCAAAATGTACACTACTATATACACAAACCCTTCTTCAGACTGCTTGGGACCATACTACGAGAGTTCTTATGGGGGAAAGGAAGGCACAGGATAGCTTTGCAGTTGCTAACCCTACCATATAGTCAAGACGGTATTCCACTTCCGAATCTAGAAAGATATTACCTAGCAGCTCAGCTTAGTTTTGTGACCAAATGGCTAGATGATGAACCCACATCTGAAACACCATTGCTACAGGCCATGCTGCCCCAATTCCATCTGAGAGAACTGGTCTGGGCGCCGTCCAAACTGCTGGGAACTTTACTCTTTTTTGGCTGATTAAGGGAGGACATTTTGGCGCAGGGCGAAAATGCTCACTAACTCACGGAACTCCTAGGCCCCAGAAGTTCCCCTGATCGCTGACTTATGCACAACACTTTCTGATTTGAAACGCATCAGGCTCTGGGAGAGGGAAGGGGTCTACACCTTGGGAGATCTGTATGATGAGGGCACTTTTAGGGAGTTCATCTCGCTACAGGAGACAGAGGGCATGCATACCGGCCAATTTCTATGGTATCAAAGAACCCGTGCTGTGGCCAGACGCAAATGGGACTCGTGGCCGGAAGAACCAGCTACAGACCCGCTCCTCACTCTGATGTACAAGTTAAGAGAGGGCGGTAGACCCATTTCGCAAATATATGGCCACCTGATCGACATACCAAATCCCCAGAGCATGGAAATGAAGAGCAAATGGTAGGTGGACAAAGGCCAGGAATTGTCTGAAGGGGAATGGAACAGAGCTCTTACATTCCCCAAAACGGTGTCTAGGAACCATAGATTCAGACAGATTCAGCTAAACATTCTGCATAGAACTTACCTGACCCCGTGCCGCATAGCCACCTTCAATCCCCAGACACAACCGACCTGCATCTGGTGCATGGGGGAAAAAGTGGATCTGATCCACATGTTATGGGAATGCCCCAGAACAAGGGCTCTATGGGAGAAAGTCCGACAAACCTGCGAAAAAGCAGGCCTGAGCAAATATAACTGGACACCCGAAGAGTGCCTCCTGGGAACCCTTCCCCAGACCAACCAAACTCAAGCATGCGACAAGACTCATGGACATATCGTGCATACTGGCCAAAAGAACTATCGCAATGGCTTGGAAAAAACCCATGGGCCCTCAGTTCAAACTATGGCACAAACAGAGTGAACGATGGATTCTAGCCGAGACCGTGGCATGGGAGGACTGTGTGGCCAGATCCACAATGACTCCAGTATGACACTCGAGGCATGGAAGGAACTCACCAGACACATGTTCCACCCTTCGGATGACAAACCCCCTTGAATTGGAACTAAAACTGGGCCCAGGTGGGACCTATCATAAAGCCAGCAGCAGCGGAAGTGTTGCAGATGATAGAGACCCTTTCGGAAGCCCTCCCCCTTTTTTTAGTTTGTATTTGTTTATTTATATAGCGCAGACCAGGCCCAGGTTACATTGCAGGTAGTGGAACATTACATTACAATAGAAGGCATTACAATAGAAGGCATAGCAATAGAAGGCATAGTTGCCAGATGGTTCCCCCTCGCTCCGACCCTCCCCCGTAGCAGATAACGATATATGAAACGGATAGAATATGGAGACAGTTATGGCTGTTTTGTTTTGTTTCGTATTTGTATTTTCTTGTCGTTAAGTTAAATATATGACTATTGATATTTGAGAAAGGTACTATCGCACACAACTTGTTTGATATTATTGAAAATGCCAATAAACAAATTTGAAAAAAAAATAAATGGTCTTCAGATTGTGGGGTCATACAAGAACCTCGCCAGCACATTTAGAATCTACATGAGCCATGTCATGGAGGCGATGCTGCATGGAGCTGCAGAGATGGAAAACAGGCAGCAGGTCCAACACTTGGCTGCCGTGTACTCATGGTGTGGTTATGGTGTTATTGCACATGCAAGCAAGGAATGTGGCCTCTTATGTAATCCTATCCCCTCCATTTGGACCCGCACGCTGGCACAGGCCTAAATGCATAACTAACATTCGGTCTGCAAAATATTTTAACAAAGAAGAAGGAACTATGGGTGCAACTCAACAATGCCGTAATGTAACCAATCATGTAACCAATCATCCCAAGGCCAAATAGAGAAGTGCTTGAGAGGCACCCACAAATACCCCAGATCTTTGGTGGGAAGTTAAAAAACTGGAGAGAGCCAGTTCAAGCATGTTGTAAAAACTGGTGATCAAGAAACTGAAAATATGTTTTTCTAATTTCAACATGGTGGTTAGAGACATGATTAACTCTAGTTTTACTTCTCAACTGTGATGTGCGAGGTGGGTGGGACCTCCCAAAATAATGATACAATACATCTGAATGTCCAGAATGCTAACTCACAGTACTGAAAAGGTACAAAGTTATGTAAGAAGTAGAGAAAGGAATACACTGACTACCAGTTTATTAGAGGACTGTCTTTGAAGGCTTAAATCTGGTCTATAAAACCCTGTCACGTGTGACATATTCATATTAAACTTAAAAATTCACTTTAAGAACTTGTATTTTTATTCTTTTCAGAGTAATTTGGTCAGGACGGTTTCTACTCAAATGTGTATTCTTCCAGGCCTTCTTTAGAACCTTCCCTCCAGTAAGTAGTGCAGATTATTCTCTAGCACACAAGTTTCACTCACTACTGTTGCACACTTTTGAAATGTTACTTCAGGTTCAAGATGGAAGTGATGGTTTCTCACATTCTCACATGGCTTGATGACTACTATGCAACACTTATGGACCTTCACTCCAGTTTCCAAAAGGCAGGGTTAGGTCTTTTGTGTTCCCCAACGTTAATGTATCACTGTCACACACTGATAAAACATCATGTCAGGTTCAGGAATGACGTGTGTGTATCTCTGCTTCTTACACTTTTCACTGGTGGTTGTTGCATGGCTGGGAAGCTTCCCTGCAGGTTTCTGGGTGCAGCTCAGTTTCTCTCTCGCTTTCATAACGTTCACTGGTGCTTGTTATGTGCTTGAGAAGTTTCAATCCACAGATTGCAGCACCATTTATGTTTGGATCTCACAACTGCATTTTCTCCCTGCTGTCCCTCACCTCCTATAAATCATTTCTTGACTGTATTATTCCTCTCTCTGTACCACCATCTACGACTACTACATGTTTGCTCTTCATTCGTACTTCGCCCACATAACATCGTAAGGGACCCGCACTGAGGACTGCCCTGATGCCCATATGTACTGTGTATCGAGTTTTTTTTGGGCAAAACTCCGTGGTAAGTCAGACATAGGAGACAGTCATGAAGACATGTTTTCAATGACTCTAAGTTCATTAAAGGGAAGAAATGCCTATGCTATCCTTACTTCTAATGATGGTGGTTCCTTATTCTAAAACATAACACAAATTGTGCTTGTCACAATGTCTTAAAAATACCATTCGTCCTCTACCCCAAACCTGTTATGTCTTATTGTCTGCTCTACCATTATAAACAAAGAACCAAACAAATGAGCCTACGGAATTGTTGTGCTGCCCTTTTGGCCTGGGGTGGCTGGTGCTGAACCCCACCCACTAGAATGTTCAGTTCTTTCTCCTTCTTGGCTCAGACATCAGCCGGACTGTGATACAGTTCCAAATAAATTAAAATATTAAGTTCTGTTTTTCTCACGACACTCAGTAGACAGGGAATCTTGACCCCCACAGAAAGTTCACAACGTTCCTTATATAGTTGCAAAATGTTTTCCTGTAATTTTTTCACATCAGTGTTAAACCTCTTCGGTCTTTCTTGCTCCTCCCTCCAGGGTATCTCACTTTGTCTTGTCCCTCCATTATCCCTGCCTGGGCAATCATGCCTAATCGGTTGTAGCGGTAATAAAATATCCTCAGCCCCTTCAGGGGTTCCGGCTCGCTCAGTCCCTCATGGACTATTTGATTTTGTTGGCCGCGTACATTTTGCAATTTTCTCACTCCCTCCAGAGGTCCTTGTTTCCTCAGATACGCACGGTTTACTCAGCCTCATTGGTTATGTATATGATGAACGGTTTGCACCCACTCCAGGGCTCCTGGTATCCCAGCCTCTCGTGGGCCCCTTGGCCTTGTTAACTGCATGCCTGGTGCAATGGTCTTACCCACTCTAGGTGTCCCGGCTCTCTCACATTCTCATGGGTTATGTGACCTTATTGGCCACGTGTCTGCTGCCCGGGTCCTATCCCCTCCAGGGATTCTTGGTCTCGGAGCCTCTCGCAGGCTGTTCTCTTTCGTTGGCCGTGTGTTTTATGCAATGTTCTCACCTGCTCGTGGAGTGCTTTGGAGTCCCACCATCCCCCTTCCTTTTCTCTGTACCGGCTGTGTAGCTGGGTGTAGTCAGCATTGCTCATTGAAGGAAGCAGTGGCTCGGGTGGCTGCAGAGCTGCACCTTCAAGGTCATTGGCTCTCTTGTATTGACTCCTCATCTTGCGTCTTGGTTTGGGAGCCTGAGTGTGTCATGTCTCTGGTGGTTTAGTCAACCACTTCAGGGTCGTTGGGTCATCGGCCGCTCTGCCTACCTGGGCTCGGCAGTGGTCCATGGGCCCTGGGTTTCCTCCACCCACCACACATCTGACGTGGGCCTGTGTTTAGGTTCTACATATCCAGGGTAACAGCGCAGGCTTTAAATGTCTGTGGACTGGCTTAGGCTCACTCCTCACTCACTCCTGTGGAACAAGAGAGGAACCAGGATTGGTTCTGCGTCTCCCGAACAGTGGTAAACAGAAAAGGGTCAGCAGCCAAGCCATTCCCATTTAAAAGGACCTCTACTTTATAACATGCTGCAATTTGCATTTAACTCATAAACAATGGGTATTCTGTCTCATGGGAAAGTGTAGTCATACCCTGACTTAGGTTTTCCTTGTCTCTTAAGGGGGTGGGGATCAAGTCCAGTAAGAGTTTATTTTATGTATAGTGTGCTATATGCCAGAGCACTTAACAAGTAAAAGAAAATGGTACAATTCATGTGAAAATGAATAAAATAACCATGTGTTTTCAGACAAGAACGCAAATGGAGTATAGAGTATGAAGAGCAAAGGGAGACAGGGAGTGTGTTCCAGTTTTCTGGGGGCCATTATAGAAAAGGAATTAATTCAAGATTTAGCACATGGAGGATGAGGTAAGTAGAAAAAGGGTTTGATAGTGAGGCAGAAAGGGAATAGAAGGAAAACAAAGCGAAAAGATATGGAGGGGCAGAACCATGGACATATTTGAAGACAAGACAGAGAATGTTGAAGAGAAGACATGATTCAAATAGAGCCATTGGTGTGATGCAAGTGCAGGACAGATGTACTTGCATGAGGAAAAAGAGAAAGGAGACTTATGGATGAATTATAGAGAGAGGAGAGAGAAGTCAGGGGGGCGATGGGAAGTCCAAGAAGAAGAAAAGACCAGTAAAACAAACAAGAACAAATAAGGGAAACACGAATTTTCATGACCTTCTGATATTGAAAAGCTGAAAATGGCAAGAGCTGATAATAGCAGAGAGGTGAGAGGAAAACGTAAGAGAAGAGTATAGAATAACGCAGAGGTTCCAAGCAGAATAAGCCATATTGAGAGAAGCTGGAGAAAAGGAAATAGAAGGAGGAGGCAGATGAGGGAAATAGTAGCAGCAGGAAAGAAAAGACCCTCATTCTTGAAGAGGTTTAGATGGAGGTAGTGGTCCACCATCCAAGACTAAATAGCGAGAAGACAGGAAGTAATCGTCGCATGAATAGAAGAAGAAAAGGAAGAGAAAGAAAGGAAGAGCTGCATATTATCCAAGTAAAAGTTGTGAGAGAGACCAGAGTATGAAATGATGGAGGCAAGAAGAATCGTGTAGAGAGAGAAACTAAGACTGTACCCTGGGGGACACCATATTGAAGAGGGGAGACGGATGATGTTTGACAATACATGTGATTGGTGAGGTCGGAGTGGAACCAGATCAGAACAGAATCCTTAAAGCCAGGATGAGAAAGTCAATAAAGAAGAAGAGAGGTCAACAGTGTCAACATTTGCTGACATGTCGAGACGAACCAAAGGAGAAAATTGCTTAGAGTAGTGGGCGGAAGGAAGACAGTTGCAAAGAGAGGGAAGAGCAGCTTCTGTGCAGTTATAAGAGTGAAAGCCTTATTGATGCAGAGGGAGAAGAGATGCAGTGTTTAGGTGAATGGAGACCTGGAAATAAATAATGCATTGCAGGGTTTTATAAATGAAAGGTAGAAGAAATATAGGACGATAGTTGGAAGGAGAGAAGGATAAAGAGAAGGTTTATTAACAATAGGGAGAATAGTAGCCTGTTTGAATAAGGAATGAGAGGTAGAACACAAAAGGGGTAGATTAAAGTGGCCAAATAAGTAGTTAGAAAGGGATAGACCTTAGGAATGAGAGAGGAGGGCAGAGGGTCAGTGGGAGCGGCAATAGGATGGGCTTCAGAAACAAAGGAAGAAATATCTGAGGTAGAAAGAGGAAGAAAGGAGGACATGAGAGGGGAGAGGGCCTGGGCAGCAGACAAATGGAGAAGAGTTACTTTTAGAAGAGAAATAAAAAGCAAAATCAGAAGCAGAAAGCAAAGAGGTTAAAGAAGTGTCGGGGAGCGGGTGGGAGAAAGTGATTCAAAGTTGGAAAATGATGACAAGGATGAGAAGAAAAGGAGTTGAGAAGATCAGTGTAATAGTATTGTTTAGCAGGAAGGAAAGCTGTGTAGAAATCTGAATGAAGAGAAGACAGATTAAGAAGATCTAGAGTGGATTGAGACTTAATGTTCGGGCCAATGCAGAATATACTGCGAGGAGCGGAGGGCAGTGGTAGCAGAAGGTTGAGGTGGCTTATGCAATGGGGGGAAGGAGGAAGACAGATAAAGAGAATCTAAAGTGTTGGAAAAAGCCAAAGAGGAAAGAGAGGCAAGGGAATTGGCAGAAAGAGTGCATAGTGTTGCAAGAAGAGGAAGAAAAGACATACGAGTAGAAATTAACACAGAGCTATCAAAGGAGGGGATATCCCAGTGGAGGAAAGTGGGGTAGGAAGAAGGATCTGAGGATGGAGGGGAAGGAATAAGTGAAACTGAAAGGATAGAATGATCTGATGAGCACATGAGAAAAGCAGATACTGAGGTAAGAGATAATGGAGAGGAGAAGATCAAATCTAGTGAAGATCTGGAGATGTGACGGGAGAGTAGGGACATTGGAGAGATGACAAGATTCAAAAATAGCAAAGAGGGGGACAGAAGAGTGAGCAGAGTTCAGATGGAGTTTAAAGTCATGCAAGAGGATCAGAGTGTCGGCTAAAGGGAGGAAAGAGGAGAGAAGAAGATCAAGATTGCCACAAAAAGTATTGGCTGGCCTGGAGGGTGAAAGATTACCAGAAAAGCAGGAGAGAGAAGCTGAGGGAAATATGAAGTACGAGAAGAGGTAAAGATTTGTAAGGGAGGAGGAAATTGAGTGATAGAGAATGGCAAAACCACCCCCATGTCTGGAAAGATGGTGGGTGTGAGAAAAAGAGGTAGACATAGAGAAGAGGGCAGCAAGAGTAACACGATTAGTACGGGTGAGCCAAGTTTACATAATACAGAGAAAATACAAGTTAAGACAAAGAAAAGTGTTGCGGACAGATTGGGCTTTATTACATATTGAGTGCACATTCCAAAGATCTAGTTTGAGAGGAAGTGAACATGTGGAGGGTGAGAGATATAAAGGATTATTGATATTGCAAAGTGCTACTTCAGTGGGAAGCAGGAGAGAGGTATAAAATGAGGGAACGGAAAAGGATATATCCATAGAAGAACAGAGGATAAGCAAAAAGAAAAGTTGAGACAGAATATAGCAGAATGTCCGATTGAGGGATGAATAAGAAAGTGCTGTCGAGTTGTTATAAAAAACAAAGACCCAGCAATGAGGTGGGCATATGCACCAGGAGTGGCGGAAAATGGTAGTAAGATTGCAATGCAGAAGTCGAGATGAAAGTGCCACAATGGCGGCAACACTGGTAGGGAGAGCCTACAGAACTGGTAGCAAGCTCTGAACAGTGACAGGATTGCAGTGAAGTGCCGCTGCCATCTGCTGACAGTTTCAGACAGCAGTGCCCTGTCCATGACAGGGGGCGGGGCTTTAATGGCAGAAGTGGGCGTGGCTCAGCACAAAGGCAGGATGTTTGGAGAAGGGCACTCACTCCAGATGCAGGCCAGACAGAGCATGAGTGGAGCAGCAGGTACCATGGTGGAAGCAGTCTTCCCCAGCTGACACCAGTCACAAGACACAGAAGACAAGAAAGGGCAGCTAAGGTGCCTTCCTTCCACTTCAAATTGCAGACAGCATGAGTTGTCCATGACTACTCACTTTCCCTGTGCCCGCTGGAGTATTCTGCATTGTGTGCTCAGCTCCCTAGTCCCAAATGGGTTACGCCTCGCTAAGGAGACGTGATGAATTCCCTGGATTCATCACAACTTCCTATAATTCAATACATGAATAGAAATTCAATGTTCCTTGGCGCTTGTTACATGCATGTGCACTGTCATTTTTGGTTGCAGTGTGTAGCAGGATTGCTCTCTTGCTTGTGCAATGTTCATTAGTGTTTGCTACATTCTTGGGTACATTCACAGAAGGTTGCATGGAATGTAGTAATATCCTCTGGCTCTTACAATATTTCATCGTGTTTTACACCTGTAACCTTCACTACAGGTTTCAAGGTGCACCACGATTGCCCTTTTGTGAAGACAGATTTCCTCTTTGTCCCATCTGCCAGAATCTCGAATGTTTTCGTCTGCCTGTTTTTTATATCCTCTTCACCCGTCTCGCCATTGTTATGAAGCGGTCTCTCTCACATCATTCCCTCTAAGTGTGGTCTCACTGCTGTGTTCATTTAATTCTCCATCTTTAAAATAACACACTGCCCCCCTCTGTTTTTCTTCTCCTGTCTCTTTCATTGGTTCTTTCTGGATACTTCTACACGTGGTTTTGGTGTGGAATATCAAGTTGGATTTCCAGCAGCCTGGTTGGCTAACTCCTCTGCAGGAACCCATGCATCTTCATGGTTACTCATTGGCTGCTCTTCCCTGCCAGGGTCTAATTTCTTTTCTCCATTCATTGCTCATTGGCCTCCCGTTTTCAATCTCTGGTAGATTTTAGTTGGAATCCAATTGGCTTTGCAGCATATCTTGTCTTCTGGTGGCTGTTTTTGTCCCAGGAGAGCTACATATCCATCCACGTGATTGTGACAATGGCCAACACTCTGTGGATGTTTCTCTGCTATGGGCTGTAGTGGGGTCACTTCACAACTAAGTAAAAGCACCTCAACTCTGTCTCAGATCATTGAAAAATATAACGCATTACGTCACCAATTGGCGTAAAAGAGCATGCCATAACTTTGCCCCTGACCTCTGTAGTTTGGATGTCTATCTCTGTATCTTTTATCTGACAACTCCTTAAATCGAATCGCTGTCTATCATTTTGACTAAGCAGACGTAATTCTGAAATCACTGAGCACTCTAAATCCAGCAGCTGCAAACAATTTTCCTTGCAGATGCCCTATATAAATGTACCAACTCACTCCCTCAGTAACTCAGTTTACCCTCTCCCCGCTAGATATTGCTGTTGGCAGAGCAGTCGCTCATGATAAAGAAGAATGGTGATTGATCCCAATTGACTTCACTATGGTGAGGGACTGCATGCAAACTACACATAATAGTTATTTTACCTGTGACGGGAGGTTCTCATAGAGCTGCCCTTTCAGGTCCTTCGGTTTCTCTGGGTTTATGGCTTTTGCATGAGGTGCCTATGCTTACAATACTATTCCTATTGAGGAGGTGAATATTATTTCTATTTTTCTAATACTCGACTGTGTTCTCAGGGAAACTGCAAAAACTACTCTCTATTTTTTTATGACAAAATAATCCAAGTAGACGTACTTATCTAAGGGCCGTATCACAGGTGTGGATTTTGTATTCAAATTGCCACTGATAGCATTTAGCATTACCACTGGTGGTAATCTCAGTGACCTCACCAAATTACGGAATTGCAGCCTACATGCAGTAACAGATGTGGATTGAATGACATACTACCAGTGGTATTTCATTAAACCTGCTTGCATTATTTTACAAAAAATGTTTTTCCCATTTTCATCCACATCTTGAACAATTCAATGAAGAGAGGGTCTTAACTCTAATGTACAATTTTATTGTGCATTAAAAGATCATGTTTTGACCTTTTTCTGAATTACACTGAAAAGCCGGTCAGAAGGTGAGCATAAGAGATGCACATTTTTGGATCCTCCTGCCCCTGATGGAGCCAATCAGAGCTGTTTTTCTGCTCTAGTGAAGGGAAGTGCTTTTGCATTCATTTACTGCTGGAAAAGTTCTTATGTGGACCTATACAAATATTTGTGTATTTTTTACGTTCTTAAAAAGCATACTGTTTTTTCTCCCATCCCCTACCATCAAGTGGCACTTCAGTGGTATGTGCTTGCAACGTTGTCATTTACCCATATCATACATTGGAATATTGAAACAGAAACTCTCTTCTTTCCTTCCGACAATGCTACATATTGTTTTCCCCACTAACCCATCTCCTACATAAATTGTAAAAATAAGGCACCAAAACCAGCACTGAATGTATCTTACCAACATAAAGCAAGTTCCCAAAAGGTCACTGTCTACACAGCTGTGGTTCTCTCTAGGCTGGACTATTGCAACAACGTCTTTTTAAATCCGCCCACTTCTACTATCTGCCCTCTGCAACGCATCCAGAAGAGGACTGTGTAACTTGTCCTTGGCCTCAAGCCCAGGGATAGTATCTCTCCTGGACTGAAATGTCTCCAATAGCTCCCAGTGGCTGCGATGAATAATGTGAAAACCCTCTGCATTATGCACAAGGCCTTCTGTGCCCTGGGACCTTCAACTCTCACTTCCTAAATGTCTCCCTGCTTGAGCTCTTCCCTCGTCCGCCTCCAACTCCCTCAGGGTCAGGTGCTTCTGCAAGTAACCAGTTGGTGGTAGATCTCTTTCTTCGGCTGGGGCTTCCCTCTGCAGCAGCCTCCCTGCCTCCCTGAAACTTGAGGAGAACCATTGCCGGTTCTGGAAGCACATTAAAGCCTTTCTCTTTGCGTCTGCTTTTTTTCCTCCGCTCCCCGGCTGATTTCCTGACTGCAACTGATTCTTCACTGGTTACCTGGCCTCTCTCTGATGTCAGGCCCAGGCCACCTCCCCCCACCAGCAGCACCCCTGCACTGCCTTTCTGGCAAACCCTGCACTTGTGGACTGTTTTCTGTATTGCAAACAGTTCCTCCACCACCTGATGTCTGCACTTATCCTTAGACTGGGCACAATCGGGCTGTATTTTTACTTATTGTCATTTATTCTTCTTCCCATGTACTGCACTTTCACCTCCCCCTACCTATGCACTTGGGCAATCAGAGTGACACTTGGCCTAGTAGGTTTGTTGTCTCTGTCTCCCCTCTGTTCCCCCTCCCTTGCCTCATCGCGCCTTGCAAAACTTCTGTATAGGTGCATTATAAATGGCGTATCATACAATTTCACATCATATGATACCATACAAAGATTGCATTGATACCAAAAGGATGCCTGCCACTTACCTTGTAGACTTCACAGTTTGTTTTTTCCACAGTACCCCACTTGCTACAAACTTTTCAAACATTATTGCACAAAAGCAGCATTGAATGCATGTTACCAACTTCACACAAGTACATACAGTGCATGCATACAAACAGGATGCCTGGCCCTTACCTTGCACACTTCCACCATAGCCTTCTGCACTTCCTTGTGCAAAGAGACCTTCTGCCACAGTTTTTGCGTACAGACCACACCCACAAACCTTATTGAGCAATGCTGTAGCCTCCACAGTCCCATTTTCATGCCTCCGATCCTGAAAATAGCTGGATGTGGCATGGGACATCCTGAATCTACCGCGGAATCTGCTGAGATTTTGTGCTAGGAAGGGGGTGGGGGGGTGAAACAGGGTAGGAGATTGGGTTTTTAGTGGTCCCTCTGAAAAGTTTTGGTCTTTTTTCTTGTTTGTTATGCATTTTTTTAAGTGCTTGCAAAAACCTTTTTTTGTTTTTGTCTTTGTATGAGTTTCTGTTTGATTCTCCACCTTCATTTTTTACCGAATTATGGTCAATGCTTCTTGCACAGTGTAAAAGAAAATGGTATTGCAAATGGCGTTCAAAGAAATGCCATTTGCATGGAAGCAGTGTATATTTTGCAACTTCATGCTCTCATAGTGGGTGAGACCATTCCATCAGTGCACATAAATGCAGACATGCTTCTGTTTATAAGACATCTTTCGAGCTCTGGCTGGGGACAAATTACATCGGCATGGTCCCATACTCCTCTTGGTGGAATGGTTGAGAAAACGACTTTGGCAGTGTGAAAAATCTGCATCACTACATTCATCAACTGCTTCAGGTGAAGGAGCAACCGTCCACAAGACATATAACCCAAATGTAGACCTCCATAATGCACCACGACAACTTGACCAGTAACGATAGAGGCGACATATCTGCAAACACCAACCATCCCACCAAAACTGCACGCATAGGGACTGGCCCACAAAGCGTCCGCTCCTTCCAACCTGAAAATAGCAGCAACACCTCTTTGCACAGCATACCTGTGCAGATCTTGTACAAATGTATCACCCACGAGCAGCACTGTGTGTCTCTCCATCTCTACCAACCTCATTACACAGAGAGTATTGGGAAAAAGTAGTACCACCCCTTCCTGTGAACCGCACCCTTGACACCTGATTCCATAATCCCCACAGTTCCATTTGCATGCCCACCATGCTGAGAATGGCAGGATGTGGCACGTGCGCTTTCCCAGCTACAGCGAGGGCTACACCCCAGTAAAGCACGGACAGTAGATCTCCCCTCTCCACTGTATTTCTTCCAGCACTCCCTCATTGAGTACTGTGAAATATTCACTCATGCATGCAGCAATCACAGCCACAAACTCTGCAGCCAACACTATCCTTTCTGTACAGCACTCCATATTTACTGTTGAACACTCGTCGTGTGTGCTTCCAAAGCACCTTCAGTACAAAGTCCTGGAAAAAATCCATGATGTCAGCATCCAAAATCATCCAGAGCGGCACCCAGCACGCCTTTCACTATGCACACAAGCATCTACTTTTACAACCTTTGGCCATGCACCGAATAGTCTAGGCCTTGCCCACACCCACAGCAACGTAATGCAGCCATGCATGAAACATGTGCCAATTACCACACTCCACACACGTACTACAGCCAACGCCACTGCTACCCAACCTTCGCACCGTAATACACCTTAATACAGCTATGCATGGAAACATGCAACAGTTAGCAGATTATACAAAAATATCTCACAATGAGCAAGTCATGTGTAATGCACTCCCCTTCTGCAATTGAGCTCCCACCAGTCACCATGGAAAGAGGTCTCCGCACCAGCTATTGTGCCGTAACACAGCCTGTAACACAGCCTGCCTGCATTCAGCACACATGGTTGTCGCCTGTGCAGAGACCTGCAAACTGGCTCTGTACACACCGATACTGCAGGCACATCAACGTCTTCGTCCACCTATTGACGTATCTCAGATGAACCACTTCTCACTCCACCACACTTTCCATCCAGTCTTCCCACCACCACATGGCGTACTCTATGCAGTACACAAAAGCAATACCTCATAGTGCAGTACAGTAGTCAGCATTGCGCGCAATGGACACTAGGCAATCCCATGAGATATGCAATTCACCCCTATCCACTTCTATGCACACACTATTTAAATACGGCACCCACTTCACACACTGCAGTATCCATGCACATAGAATATGCACTTCAACCCTACCCTCTTCTACACTGACAGTATTCCAATTCTGCACTCAGTGCACACAATGCAGAACTCTTCACTCCATTAGCTGCAGCCATGGAGTGAACACTGTAGGATGTGCTAAAAAGAAGCACCACACCTATGGAATCAACAATGTATGTGATGCTGACCAATCGCACACAGAGAAGGCAACAATGTCAAACCTAATTGCAACCATGACACATAGTTGTCGGTGCAAAGCCTCCATCCGTACTTCGAATGAGCTACGGCCTTACCACATGCAACACACTGGAGTACACGCTATCTTACAATGTGCATGTCATGTTCAATGCACTCCCCTTCTGCAATTGAGCTCCCACCAGTCACCACGGAAAGAAGCCTCTGCACCAGCTGTCCTGCCGTACCGAAGCCTGCCTGCATTCAGCACACACATTAGTGGCCTGTGCAGAGACCTGCGGATTGGCCCTGTATGGACGAATACTGCAAGCATTACAACATCTTCGTCCAACTATTGGCATATCTCAGATGAATCAATTCTCACTCCCCCACCCTTTCCATCCCCTCTTCCCACCGCCACGTGGCGTACATTCTGGTGGATTTCAGTCCCTTTCGGCGCCGACTGTCCTCCGATACACCATGACGGCGTTTCCCAAAAATGTTGACGGACGCCATACTTCCCTCCAGCCAACTAACGGCCGCATCCAAAGTTTGTCGACATCACGGCGTACTCCAAGCCAATGAGACTTCTGTCTGTGGAGCGAACAGGGAAATGGGTCCACGAAGCAGAGCCAGATATCACTAAAATTTTTAGAGGTACATTTCAGTTCTTTGAAACAAAAGTATTGGTCGGATTTCCACCAAACACACAAAAGCACGCTTTGGGAACCAAGCCGCCGCCCTTGACGCAAATTTGGTGAAAATCTGTCCAGTCGTACGGGCTGTAGCCGTGCGCAAAATCTTTGCCCATTCAGTCTTTGGAAAAAACATTTTCTTGGGACCCTCCTATAACTTTCCCCCCCCTTTACGAAACCTCACCAAACTTGCCAAAAAGATTCATATACTTTTTTTGCAAAGTCTGGTGAGGATTCCTCCAGGGGGAGCAAAGTTATAAGACGCCAAAAAAGTGGTATTCCTATGGGTTTAGCAACTTAACCATAACTACATGCCCGCTACTGCGGGCCATGTAATATAGGCCAGCAATAGCCCCTCTATAGTTAAGGTGAAACCTATCATCCATAGCAAAAGCAAACATTCTATGGTTAATAGCTTATGAGCTGTAGCACAGATCAGCACAGCGTTTGACATTCCTTTATTTGGGTCTGGACCCCCACGTCTGGAAAGGTTTGTGCAAATTTGTGTTACAGCTCAAAATATACAAAATGGTCAAAGAAACAGTGTTTTTAACTTTTACATTGATTTTCCCATGTGGGAAATGTCACATTTTTGCTCACATGCACAGTTCAGACTGCTGGCCATATTTGCACCAAATAAGAGACAAATTGTGTGTGAATAGCTCTAAGAAACTGTGTTCTTCTTTTGGAAGGAATCCATTAAGTACTTTTTTAAAATATTTGGCACAGAGTGGGATACCCCTGTAGTCAAAAAGTTAGTCATATCTCCCACGATGAATTGCTGTTGCCAAGCTTTTTCACTTCCGTAAATCCACCATTATGCAATTCGAGAATAAAGTTCAGAATCGACATTGGAAAGTGTTCTAAATATAATATAGAAAGTGTTAATTTTGGCGTTTTGAGGGCAGGGAAACATGTGGGCAGGGAAAGGAAGGATGATTGCTGAAGGTTTTTGGTTTGGAAATAGCGAGAAAAACAATTCGGAGAGTTTTGCAAGATCTAGAAGTGGCGCGAACGGCAAAAACAAAAAGTAAATACTCAAAAACCATGATACATTGAGATGTGCAAATCGGAGTGGTGGCTAGTTTGAGGGAAAATAGTATTTCAAGTTAATTTATTACAATGTACTATTTTAAAAGGTGTTTTCTAAATTAACTTAATCTCTCGTATTTGTGTATGGAGATTGAGAACTGTTTTATTTCACTTTGTTTTGTGAATATAAAATGTGTCACAGAGAGGCGTTCATGGCCGTGCCGTGGTTGCATGTGTTTTGTTTAGATTGGATAAGGTTGTCATGTGACCTGAATGAATGCTTCCTAATTCAGTGTTCTCTTCGGAGTAATTCTCAAAGTCAGGATATGTACATCTAAGAGTTGATTTTAGGATTGCTTAATGTTTGATTTATTTGAAGAGAGGATGTGAGGGGTATAACGGAGGTAGATCAGTGTTGCCAGTTTTTGGGGAAAGGGCAGTGTGCGCAGAGATAAAGCCACACTATTTTGCATGATTTCTGGAATCGTCAGACGTGACTAATGAAGAATATACAATGTAAAAAATGTGATCTTTCAAGTGTGAAAAATGAGCTTGAGAACCCTTTTTTTAATAACAGTTTAGTTTCTAAAAATGTGTGATTGGATGCGGTTTCCACGTGATCTGATGGAACACTTCTTGACTCGGTGTTCTCTTCTGTGCAGTTATCGAAGTCATGCTTTGTACAGAAGTTTGATATGTTTGAAGGGTGGAGATGAGGGCTATAAAGGAGGTAAAGTAGTGTTGTCAGTTTTGTGGGCACAGAGATAAATCTGCACTATCTTGCATGATTTCTTTTTTTATAGAGTTTTATTTTCCAAAAGTAAAAGATGTATGTGTATTGGTTCGAGAACTGTGATTGTATATTTGTATGTTAGAAGTTGATGGTGTTCTGTATACTTTGTTGTGTTTATATTTATATGAAAAAGAGTTCAGGGAGATTGGGCAGTGGTGTATCATAAGCTAAAGGTAATATTTTCTTTTTTTCAGTACATCCCTGGAACGGGACACTAGCCAATCAGGATGCTTGGAACGCAGACTGTATTCTCAGGTGCAAGTCTGTGTTACGAGTATCCCAAATCTTGCTGGACCGCGCCCCCTACTCCTATGCATCCTTCCCCTCCCCACTCCTCCCTCACCTCTTAACACCCATATAGTTTCCTATGCGGGTGCTAAAGGTGTTTAATACAAATTAAATATGATCTTGTGGTGTGGCAGAGGCCCATGCCATGCCTTCAGAAGTATAATTCCTTGTCGATGATGTCAGGGTCATTAACAGATAAAAATGGATTTCAAGAACTTGGGCATGGTGCCGAGGAGCGCCTCAAGTTAAGTGATTTTTTTTTCAATTAAACACACTTAGCACCTCCATGGTGCTAAGGTTGTTTAATTTTTAAAAAGACCTTGCGGTGTGGCCCTGCGTTACGTGCCATAGTTTCTGAAGTCAGTTTCTCTGTGATTGATGTTATGGTAAGCAACAAAGGAAAATGATTACAGGAACAAGATGTGGCGCCAAAGTGCATTGTAAGGTAAGTATATTCTTTTCAATGAAAGACCCTTAGTACATGCGTAGGAAACTAAATGGGTCTTAATGTCGATTTAATCTGTGGTGGCGGGCAGAGACTGCTAGTAAAGGTCCCACTGCCTGCGTTAATGGACCCTAGCTTGATTTGGGCCTTTAACCTGTGCTTCGGGAAGTTACCGGTAGGATTATCCTTTTGTTGTGGTGCTTAATGTTAAACCCACTTACTCCCACTTTAGAATTTCTTTTGAAAGTTTTATAGTGATGCTGAAAAGAACTGTTGTAGGGTTAAGGAGGTGATTGGAGGGCGAGGGAGTAAATGTAGGAAAGATAGGTGGAAAGTAGACATATTTTTTTTATGACAAGTTTTCTTTTTTGTGTGTTTTTAAATTAACAGTTAGGTAAAAGTAAACCTGAAAAAGGGAGTAAAGAAATTATCAAAAAACTAAAGAAATATTGTCAATGTTGCCCATGCTCCACCCAGGAATCGTCAATTCCCTCAAAAGTGGCTGCATTCAGTGCTATTGGCATATAGCACTTCAGGTAAAAACAGCACCTACTGGAGATCTGCGTTGGTGGGGAGGGTCAAACGCATTAGCGGCAGAAGAGGTACTCACATCATTGGCACCAGATGAAGTTGATGGAAGAGGTTCTGAGGATGAGGCAGTTTGTGGTAGTGGGTCTCGACGGCCTGTGGCATTGTATGTTCGGCGGTGGGTTGCAGCGCACTGCAACCAATGTAGATTGCCTGTTGCCAGAACTTGCACCTCAAACGTTTGCCCACTTGCCGCCAGTCATAACAAATAAGGTGGTTTATGAATTCATTGGTGCCCAGAATGATCAGTATCCCTTCTCTACATCTGAGAGTGGAGCATCTTCGGGTGCCTTGAAGTACTGCCACAACAGAGAAGCGTGCGAAACTCATGCACTGGCACTTCTTGAGTGGAGCTGGCTGCTCTACCCACTCAATGACTTCTTGGTCTTTAATGTTAATGTTAAAGGATATTTTTACCGCACACTATGATCCTTGAAGGACAGTGACAAGGTCTATCTCTTCATCACTGGAGGAAGTCTCAGAATGTTGTCTCTCCTTCTCCTGAAAATAATCAAAAATTCAAATCCAAAGGAAGAAATTAAAACAAAAAGGAAAGGTACTACAAACCAAAAACAAATATAAAACAAACCAACCAACAGAAAACAAAGTACAACAAAGGGAGAACACAAGGGGTAAAGGTTTGGGTAGGGAAAAGTGCTATGGACAATTAGGACAGTCAGAGATTGCACTATGACTATCTGAATTTGTCGCCAAAGCAATGAGAAAAGTATGTGAATCACAACATGTGTGTCTGTGAACCAATCAGCTCTTCAATTTCATGCAGTGCACCTGCTTTGAGGCCAATCCATTTGCAGAATGTTTTTTATGTGTGAATTGCTATTAGAAAATAAATAAATCTGTTTTTTTTCTTTTAGTATTAAGGATTTTGAATATGTTAAGTGCCAATTTGCTCGTTGATTAGATCAGATATGGCAAATATGAATTTCTACAAATGCCATATGTATGTTTTTCCTTATATGAATATTCTGATAAATCTCAATTTGGGGATCGAATGTCGAATGTTAGTGCTGCTCAAATTGCTGTTCGTATTGCAAAGTTAAGGAAAATAGTGTTTTTTTTCTTTGTATGCAACATTTTCCACAAGAGAGTGCATTTATTAATGTTTTTTGTAGTGTTTACATTCTGCCTTTACATAAAATAAAGTTATTGAAATACTAAGATGCAGTTTTTATTACATTGGGTGTATACGTGGCTTTTAAGCTGCTTTGTTCATCATGTCAGTATTATCTGAATAATTCGTAATATTATAAGTTCTCGATTCGTTTTGAGTGGGGGATAGAAACAAGGTAAACTGCAAAAACATTATTTAATCTGGTTTTCGATTCACATAGTGTTTTCATATCTCTCCTGTTTTGCTAATTCTTGATCTCAATACTCAAAGACATAAAATCTAAACAATACATGAAACTCATGCACATGTTTTTGGAAATTAGCGACTAATGAAAATAGGCAATATTTTGGAATGTGTAAGTAATTTGGTTGTGCTAACAAACAATGATTTGTTACAAGTAAGAGGCTCAATGTGTATGAGATCTAGATTTGTGATGAGTGGTTAAAGTGGACATAAACAGAAAGCGTAGTAGTTGTAGTTGTAGTTGAGTAGTTGTCAATAATTTATGACAGTGTTTAATCATTTTTATAGGTACTGTTCATGAATATAGATATCATGTCAGAACGGCCCTCTTCCTCGTCCCAGTACTTTCATTGATCTCGATCTGAGCATTAGTCTGAAAACATTCCCCTATGCAAAAAACACATTTGAGTAGAGTTTACTCCAGACCTCCATAGAATTCAACATACATGAGAAGGGACCTTGTCTGATATCATTGCATCTTCATTTATAAGACTACTTGCTGTCAGTATAATAAATCGAATGGTAGACCTTAACCATGTTAAATGGTAAAGTTTAGGACAGGTGGACTGCAAAGGTCCATGACATAAAAAAACACATTCATGTTTTGAGGACACATGGTTATCAGGACTAGAATACCTAATACACTAAATAGACGAAAATTGTAATTGTTTTAGTGCCATGGTTTCTAGCCAGCATTCAACTACATGTTTTGGCCTATGACTCCCATGATCCCTTAGTCTTTCCTATGCTGGGTAGGGCTAGTGCAACTTGCAATGTAAAATCTCTAGAGATACAAAGCTTGCAGAGTTCTTCTATATTGAACATGAATTTGTAATTTGCTACGTACAAGATCAACTTTATATAGTTCTCCAACCATTATTTCCAATGATTGACAAATATTTTCAGGACTTCATAAAAGACAAGGTATATTGCATCTGTGCTATATGGTAAAATACAGTGAGCAATGTTCCTCCGTGGCTAGTACTTACCATTAAGGTCATTGAGGAAGATGCAAGTGGTGATTGGCTTCAATTCTAAAATGATGTCATACGTGATGGACTCTGATACGTCCTAAGAAGCTAGGGAGTACGGTTAAGTGGAAGGGCTGCACATGTTGCAAGTATTGCCAAATGTGGACACAATTTTGTCTACATTCAGTGTTTGTTTGTAGTGACTGCACCGTCAGGGTCACTGTGCATGAAAATGTGGCCTGACAGTACAAGTCAAATGGTGGAAGACATAGTGTAATGTCAATCCACAAGTGCAACAAATTCAGAAATGTAAATATGCGGGCAGCTTACCCAGTTACTTCACGATATCACAGATATTTGTTTGTTTGTTTATTTTATTTGTATGGCGCTCCAAACCCTGAGGTAGAAGGAAGCTTAAAGAAGATGGTTACATAATTGTGATATACAATTTTCAATATACAGCAATTTACAGAATATACAGACATAGTTAAGCAGTGGGAGGTGTACGCACATATCACTGTGGTGCTACAGTTACAGATACGGAAGTTTGCAGGGAACACATATATGTTTAACCAGGGGGGAGTGTTTTAAATGCAAACTCCATCCAGGCTTTGCACCTGAATCCAGTGATGTGTGGTACCAGTGATGCCACACATTATGCCATAAGTGATGCCATATGTAATATTGGCAGTGATGTCATGGGTGTACTTACAGGCTCCGCAATGCAGTCTTCTTAGTTAAGCTGGCATAGCTTCCAGCACCTGCTGAATTTCAGGGGTTTTGTGTCATTAAATCGGCACCTTAACGTCACTTCAACTCAAGATTTTTCACAGAATTTCAAGGGTTTTGTTGCATCAGATTGGTTCATATATATAATATATTGCACTCTTAATGATACCACGCGTTTTAAATACACTCCGTATAGACAACACCATTTCTTCAATGATAACATTGCTGCTTTTCAGTCAGTGTATTCATTTACTGATTTAAAACATATTCAAAAGTACTTGATTTTCTCCAGTATCAAAACAAGTCTGGAATCGAAGAAATTACTTGAACAACTAGTATATTTTGAAACAAACATCCATTCTATTTAGCTTCTTCGTATAAGTGTGGGGTTGTGTATGTATTGGCTATGTCGCATTTAAATGTAGACAGTGGGCAGCTGGCATATGACTTGCATAGGTTTAATTATGGAACAAAATGCTCTCCAGGATTTTTGCATTCTTCTCTGAGCATATGTGTGTGCAGTCTTCTCAGAATATGTGCATGGAGCTTTCTCTGAACATGTGTGCATAATTTGCAGTGTACTTGAGTGTGTGCCACTTATAATACAAGTTTGTGTGTGTGTGTGAACTGCGTTCAATCTATTTTTACTGAGCTTGACTTAAGCTCAACAAGTTTGGACTGGAGATGTAACCTTCTCCCAGTAAAAAAGTACTATTTTACAAGCAGCCTTGCCCTGTCATATTACACATAAGTCTGCTTGTGAATGCCAAGATAAGAGACTGCTGAGGTTTAGCACTTTACATGATTTTCTATGAATATAATTAATTCTTAGTGTTAATTATGGTCACACAAATACCTGATTTATGACTAAACTCTGTGATGAATCACAGGAATTCATCCCACAATATCCTCCCAGGAGTAGAGACAAGAGGGACCTCTCCGGGAGAGACTCCCCCTGTGTGGACAAGTGCTCATGTTCCAGTGATGAACTCCTTAAAGTCTCTCCTAAATTCTATTTAATACTGGTTACATTTACAAAAATAGACTGCATTAAAGTTGCACCAAAATGAATTCAGTTCTAAATTTTGCCGCTCAATACAAAATGCATTGTGCTTCAAGTAAATTACTTCTCACTAGGGATTCAAAGTAAATGGGAGATATAGGGCATTATACCTAACACTACACCTGTGTCTTTATCACATTAAGATTTCCCTTTAATTTCCAGCTCCTTTGATTTTCTGTATTTTACCATTAAAAGTCTATAGGGACAATCTGAAGTTACATTGGGGTTTGAATTACCTTTTTAAATGTGGTTTCTCATCTCATTGCAGGGATCCAGCCAGCCTGGAATTACTGCATCATCAAGCTCTGTTTTTAGCTTGCTGTATGGAATTCAATTTTCAAACTGGACTGGTCATCCCGCTCTCAATGGCTTCTGTCACCATTCTGCATGGGGTCAGTCATCAGATGACTCTGTTCTCTTCTTCTTGGTCATTTGTCTCCAGTTATATCCAGCGAATCTTCAATGTTTATCTCTCCATATTAATTAATCCATCTATTCTGTGTGCATGCTATATCTTCAAATCCTTCCCAGCCTTGTTACTTGGCGTGATTTACTCCTCTCCCATGACTGCAATCGGAGGGGTGAAACTCACTCCTGATATAAAAATGACATAACCTTGATTGTGAATGTGTGAGATTAATAGAATCAGTACCACTGTAATCTGAATGTCAGAGGTACCAACTCAAAAAGTTAATTGATCTCATGAGTAGGTTATGTTTAGAGATAAATGTTTTTCCCACTTATCTTTAACTCGTTCGATGACACCAGATGCAGACTTTATATGATGAGATATATTTTTTATCTACAATCTGCAACTAGTTCCACGTTGAGAGGACCTTGTTTTCAAATGGTATGATTTTTTGAATAATTAAATTGTTGCATAAAAATCCCATTTATTTGCTTTCCATTCAAATTTGAAAATAAAAAGATGCTGAATTCGGCCAGTGGTTGTCACTGTAGATACGTGGAGAATGGGCTTTATTACATAATACTGTGATAGCAAGCTCAAATGTGCTTCTCCCTTAGAGTAAACATGAATTAAACAGGTCTTGGGCTGTGATCATGCCCTAATGACTGCATTCTTAAGGTGGCAGCTGTTGGTGTGAGGTAGACAGTTTCAGGTCTTCCCAAGTCACAACAACAATATTTTTGGGCCTGCTATTTTTATTATTATTTATTATTATTATATTATTTAGAGTAAACTGAATGCATGGCAGAATACAATTCACAAGTGCTCCTATTTATTTACCTTTGCATTTTGCTATGGGCTCACCATTGAAAGGAAAGTAAGATACTTTAACACAGATACATTTTCTCTACACATAGTTCTGAATCATAGGAAAATGGTAAACAAATAAGGCCGTTTTATGATTCAAGCCTGCGAAAATAAGTGTTCTCGGTCCTAGGCTGAGTTCTCCCGCTGATAGCACATGATTGGGCCTTAGTATTTTTCTACATGTGGAAAATGTTCTGTGCATGTCCTTATCAGTACTCAGCCAGTCTCTGCAATACCATTAAAAGGCTCCAGAAATAGTTGCTTTCAATAAGTGTCACTTTTACTCTGTGGAAAAATGTTGTCTGGCACACCTGCATTTATTAAATTTTTGCATTTTTCTGAGGCATGCTTTTCATCATGTCAGCAAGCAAAATGGGCAATCCAACAGGAGGCATAATTTGTGATTGGTGCCAGTCGCGCTCTTTCAGAAAGGCTTTTGTCAGTTGATTTTATTTTAGGCGATTATCCTAGCCTTTTTTTCTCTGGCAGACCCTCCATAATCTTTACATCCACTTCCTGTCTCCAGCCTCATTCGGGTTCCCTTTCTTGTCGGCGGTTGACCCTCCTGTCTCTGCTCCCTTCTTGGGCTAGGATTTTGCTTTCTGGTGACTTGCCGGACTTTGGGACACATGGAGGTTTGTTCGAGCAGCCTGAGAAGTAGCTCCTTCTCCCTTGACTCCCTTCACGCTCCTGTACGTCTCCATGAACGGCATCTCCTGTTGCAGTCCCCTTTCACCGGGTCAGCATCTCCCTGGTTTCCTTGTCAGAGGATTACTTTCTCCATGTTGATTTCCTTCTGATATTTTATATTTCCTTTGACCAAGCAAATGCTGTGAGAGACTAGACTGTTCACTCTGGTTCTCTGGAGTGATCTTCATACTGCTGGTCCTTCTTCTTCACAGTGCTTTACTTTTTTACTTTTACTTTACTTTATTTATAATGCACAGCCATAAACCCGTAGGTGTGAGGGCGCAGACAGAAAAGACTGGACATGAAACTTTCACAGACCGATAGCAGGAGGCAGGCGAAGGTCAAAGACCCAACCAAAACCTAAGAGATACAAAGCGTGCCTAACGGAACAGACAGGTCTTGAGCTCTCTTTTAAACATGCTCAAGGACAGGGAGCTTCTCAATGATACAGACAAGAAGTTCCATAGTGATGGTCTGGTACAAAAGAACGCCCCAACCTGAACTTTCTTAGTTTTACATCTGGGCAACAAAAGGAGATTGTGGTTGCTGGATGCTAAATTTCTGTAGCTGGGTTTATCCATTATGTGCTTTTGTAGATAGGCCGGCATGGTAATGCGCGCCTCAACTGGAAGTCAGTGTAGGGCCCGACATGATTCCGTTACATGAGAGCATGACAATAGACCTGTTACCACTCTCACTGCGCCATTTTGAGTCACTTGGAGTCTGTTAATAGTTGCTTTACTGGCCCCCGTTAGGAGACTACAACAGTAATCTGTTTTAGAGCCAATTACTGCGCGCGCAATTGTCTGCGCATTCTCTTGAGATATATATGGTCTCAGATGGGCTAGTAGCTTAATATAATATCGAGCCGAGGCAAAAGTGCAGCCTACATAGGCTTTCATATTTAGAGTCTGATCCAGCACAACCCCTAGTAATTTCACTTTGGGGAGTGTGGAGATTTCCACATCCCCCAACTGAAAGAATTTATATGCTGTGTCTAGTTTAGCAAGAATGCCCACTGAACCAACCACCATCAGTTCTGTTTTGCCACGATTGAGTGCCAGGTTATTCTGCATCATCCAACACTCAATTATGGCAAACATTCTGTTCAATTCTGTTTTATCCTGTCCATGATGCCCTGAGAGCGGGATGACACATTGTGTGCCATCCGCATAGTTAGAAAAAAGAACCCCCTCCTGTTCAAGGTGTGCAAAAAATAGCGCCATGAAAATATTATAAATACATGGTGAAGAGCAAGCCCGCTGCGAGACACCAAAAAGCACAGGGATAGGCAGTGCCATAGCATCGTCTGCACTGACCCTACTGACTCTGTTAGAAAGAAAAGATAGCATCCATTGAATAGCTGCCGTTGAAAAGTTGGCCACCGTCTTCAACCTCTCAGTCCAAATAGTATGATCAACGAGGTCAAAGGTCGCAAACTGGTCCAGCGAGATCAGAAGTGAGGCCAACTGATTATACAGTCTCTTCAAGAGTTTCGACTTAAGATCTTGTAGCAAGGTTTCCGTCCCAAAACCATGTCCAAAAGCCTGATTGTATTGGAGTTATATGGAAAGCAGTTTGTACTTTCAGGACCGCTTGTCAGGTATAACACACTGTATGTATGTATGTATGTATTTCATCTTATATAGCACCGGTATCCCGCAGGCATCAGGGTGAAATAAGCAACAGGGGTTGAAACTCCCAGTTTATATGAATAGATGGGTCTTCGGAAGTTTTCTAAACACAGAATGACTGCTTTCCATTCTCAAAGTCGCTGGTAAAGTGTTCCACAGCTGGGCTGCCAACACCACAAAAGATCTTCCCATGCCAGACTTGAGTTTATATTTGGGAATAGTCAGAAAACTCTTACCTTCAGATTGAAGCTGTCTTTGCGGTTTATATAGAACCAGACTATGCTTTAGGTAGCTAGGGGCTTTACCATAAAGGCATTTATGCACCAATGTCAGAGATTTAAACTTTATTCTCTCCACCACTCTGAGCCAGTGAAGAGATATTCTGTTCTTGGTTACGTGGTCTCTTCTCCTGAGACATTTTACAATCCTGATTGCGTCATTCTGTATGACCTGGCATCTAGCCATGTCCTTAACAGAAGCCCCAATCGGAAGGGTGTTTCCATAATCGAGCATCGATAGCACGATGGCTCTAGCAATGGTGGCCATATTACATTCCTTCAGAAAAGGTATGATGGCCTTCATGAGCCTTAGGTAATATGCTGTGTTTTTAGCAGGTAGTTAGTCTGGGCTTCGGAATTGACAGTAGAGTTCACCATCATACCAAGAGTTTTAACCTGAGAAGATACTTGGATTATGGCTTCCTTGATCTGAAAGGACTCATACGTCACCCCAAGTTTGGCTAGCAGGCGGCTGGAACCGAACAGCATCAGTTCAGTTTTAGTGTCATTAAGACACATCCAGTTTGACTGCATCCATTCATTGATCACACTATAGACTTTTCCGATCTTGAAACTGTCTACACTATGACTGCCCTCAAGCTCTAGAATGAGCTGCATATCATCTGCGTAGTTTGTAAAAAAAACACTCCAATTTCTACCAAGATGTTACACAAAGTATGCATGTAGATGTTGAAGAGCATGGGCGACAAACAAGCACCCTGGTGTACGCCGAACATGATGGGACAGGGGTCGGAAAAGCTATTTCCCCAGTGTACTCTGGCTTGGCGGTCAAAGAGAAATGAGACCAGCCACTTTATTGCCATTTCGGAGCAGCCCACGTTATCTCTCAGTGCTTTGATTAAGAGTCGGTGATCAACCAAATCAAAAGCCGCACTTAAATCTAGCAGCATTAAAATCCCTACTTTACCCTTATCCACCAAACTCAACATGTCATTCTGGAGGTCCAACATGGCCGTCTCTGTGCTGTGTGAGGCTCTAAAACCAGACGGTTGTTGATGTAGGGTCGAATGTTTTCCACATAATTCTGCAATTGTAGAGTGGTTATTCTATCCAAGATTTTGAGAACAAAGTTGGAATTAGTGATAGGGCGGAGATTGCCCGGGTCCTTAGGGTCTAATCCAACTTTTTTGACCAACAGAGTGATGGTGACCTTCTTAAACTCTGTAGGGACTAAGCCCTCCTTAAGGAGGCGTTGACTATTTTCAATAAAATGGCCGCAAAAAGTTCCTTATGTTGGAGAATAGTTAGAGGGTAACACATTTTCTGCACAAGATGTTGGTTTCATGTGACCCAACACCTCTAACAGCTCTTCTTCAGTAATGGGGTCAAACATGAAAATCTCTTGTCCAGGACAGATGTTATCCACTTCGGGCACTATTATCTGATTCAATTTAATAATATTTTGTCTGGCTTTATCAATTTTAGCTATGAAGGCATTTTGTACGATATCACAGTTGCCTTAGTAGGAAGAAACGGTGGAGAGAGTTTCTCTATACTCTTTAAGATGTCAAAGAGTTATCTGGTCTTGTTCGCCGCAATTTCAATTTCAGCATTAAGAAAAATGGTCCTTAGCTGTTTTTATCATTTCTTTATAATTCTTGTTCACAATCTTCCATTTTGCCTTGTTTTCAGTGGACTTCTCTTGTCTCCACTTTCTTTCAAGGGCCCTTTTTTCAATTTTGATAGTCTGTAGCTCAGCTGTAAACCATTTCTGGTTGTTGTTAACTTTCCGAACTAGCTTTTAAGCGGCGCCACTATCTCCAATAACTATTGAATATGTGAGGTATATTTCTCTAACAAAGTTGAATAGTTGTCTTGCTCCTGAAAGGAGAGTAGGATTTTGTCAAGACATAGCTGAAGTTGAGCGTTATTCACATTTTTTAAAATTTCTGCAATCCACCTGAACATGGGGGTTGTGATGTAAGGGAGGTGATTGCAGTTCTAGGTGCAGAGAAACTAAGTGGTGATCGCTCTAGATGCAAGGTGTAGTATTGAAATCCTGGGTCGAAAGATTATACGAGAGCAGCCAGTCCAGTTGATTCACTTGTGGGTTTGTGGGGTCCTCATTTCTAACATGGAAATCAAGATTGTTTAGTGCTTTTTCTAGAATGATTGCTTTCTTATCTTTCTTGTTCCCGTGCCAGTAGTTGAAATCCCCAACCACCAAGGTGGATACACTAAGTTGGTTGACCTTACAACAAAGGACATTGGCATAGGTTGGGAATGGTGAAGGATAGTTTGGCTTGGGGAAAGACGGAGGGTCTAATAAAGCAGAGGTATACCGGGCTCTCTGGGAAGGGTCCTCCATAATACCATAAGGGGCTTCCTCTCCCATGTGATCCTCCCCTGCTGAAGCACTCCCAGGAGGACCATTATACTGTGTACACACAGCCCTAGCCCCATGGGAAAGGTCTCCCCCTAGGGGAGAAGGGCCGACACCCACAGATTCATTACACAACCCCAAACTCTTGAAGTGGTGTGGTGAAGTGTTTGGCTTCTACTAGACAAGACATTTTGCAATGGAACTTGTTCTTCCCAGACTTCTAAACAAGATTGTCTATATTTGATGTATTCTTTTCACCTTATACATATCTCGCTAAATTGTGTTTTTAATGCCACAAACTAGTAGGAGCCTTGTCTGGGACTCTATATCTGCACCATAGTAAATGGCAGAGCTGACAGTATCTGAACTACATATTGATGGTAGGCTATCAGCCCTGCCCAAAATTCCTTAGCACATTTAGAGATGCAATTTGCTGATTTATCAACTATTCATAGGTGTACAAATATGAGGTGCCCCCGAGATTAGATTTGAAAGCAGGTATTATGTGTCAGTTGCTAATTCTTTGTGATATTATGCTATGTTATTTTATTGTGATTGATAATGCACACTCCTGCCATCAAACACTCACTTGTGTCTGGAAGGGAAAGTGGAGGGGTTGGTTCAGGGAGTACAAGAAAAGGACAAGTTTTTTGTTTATCTGTTGGCGCATGTAGATCCAACAGCAACTAGACTCTGTAATGGGTTTTACTACCAGATGGAAGACATCAAATGTCTAACTCGTCAGGATGCTTTGACCGGTGAGTGAGGTTTGTAAATTGATTCGAGATATGTAGAGTTGTGGCTGTTATGGTAGAGGGAGGGGATTTTAGCTAGCTGTGTTGTTGGCATGGCTAGTGAGCATGTGGTGAATGAGGGTGGTTGAGCATGAGGTTATTAGTGAATGTAACCTATACCTTTGCTATCTG
Organism: Ambystoma mexicanum; assembly: GCF_040938575.1. Taxonomy (NCBI): domain Eukaryota; kingdom Metazoa; phylum Chordata; class Amphibia; order Caudata; family Ambystomatidae; genus Ambystoma; species Ambystoma mexicanum. The sequence continues at coordinate 463,851,788 of NC_090923.1, forward strand.
TTGGCTCTGTCCACGACCACCAGTCTAGCTTCAAAACATGCAGAGGCACAGACACTGCACTCCTGAACACCAGTGTCAAATCTTGATTTCAACTCCCCCACCGTCCGCATCCTTCTCAATCTTTCCTCTAACTTTGACACAGTTAATCATGCCACCATCATAAATCATCTCTGTGATTCACTCAGCATCACAGACCTGGCACTGGCTTTGCAGACCTCCTTCCTATGAAACTGACCTTCCTAGCTGGGCCCTTTGCTATCCTCCACCTCTCACTCTACCTGCAGCATCCCTCAGGGCTCTATCCTATCGCCGTGGCTTTTCAACATCTACCTTGTCCGTTTGGCCCACTTGATATACTACCTTCTCCTCTCACTTCCAGTGTTATTCTCATGAAACACAGCTCTCTTTCAAGCTTCCCTCCTCTTCCTCCTCTCTCATACCAGACTGCCTGACTGTGACTCAAGGCACGGTGCACTGCTAGTGATGTCTGCCTTAATGGCAGTAAGACTGAGGTCCTTCTCATTGGGATGCCTGCTCCCTCTTCCCACCCCAGTCTCTGGCTGCCCTCCTTAGGACCCTCCCCCTCTTGTGAGGCAAAAACCCTTGGTGTCCTCTTTGACTTATCTATTTCCTTCTCCACTCACATCACGGCCCATGCCAAGAAGGACAACTTTCAGCACAACCTCCTCCCTTTCCTAACCTTCTCCCACAAGCTCAATGTCTCACGAGCTCTGGTCCCCTCTATGCTGGACTCCCTCAACCTGCCTCTTTCCTCTCTTCGCCCCTCAAACTAATCCAGAAAAGGACTGCAAGACCCATCCTTGGCCTCAAGCCCAATGACCACATCTCTCCAGCCCTCATATCTCTCCACTCAATCCTGATGGCTGAAATGATGACATGCAAGACCCTCTGCATTATCCACAAGGCTTTCAGTGGCGTGGGACCACTCTACATTCAACTATCTCTACCTAAATACCTCCCAGCTAGAGCACATTGGACCTCTAGCTCAAATACTCTGCAGATCTGTTGTTTCACCAAGCAGAGAGTGGGGGGTAAATCTCTCTCTTCGGCAGGAGCCTCCCTCTGGAATGGCCTCCATGCCTCTCTCAGACTTGAGCCGGATCCCCTTAAGTTCCGGAAGCGATTCAAGACACTGCTCTTCTCTTCTTCCTTCCCTCTCGCCTTTCTGGCTAACCGCCTTTCTGTCTGCTGTGACTGGCGACCTGGTCCCCTGTGAGTCTTACAGGGCACCATGCTCCTCCTCATCAAGTCTGCCTCCTCTCCCGCTCAACCTAGCACTGCCCTTCTGGGCCCCATCCCTGACCAGCCTGGAGAGTTGGCACCCCCTGTGAGTCCAGTCCACCCCACTTTTCCCGCACTAGTGGGTGTTCCCCATCATACCCTGGCACTTGCACTCCGGGCTCCCCCATAGCACTTGTCCTCCTGTGCTCCCCATAGCACTTACCTGCTAGGCTCCCCTTAGCACTTGCCTAACCCTGGGCCCTCCTGCCACTGCCCCTCCACTCGCCTTACCCTCCTCTCGCCCCTGCACTGCTTGCTGCTGCACTTACATGATCCGACTGTCACAAGGTCTCGTAGGACTGTTATTGTTTTGTATCCCCCTGTTCCCCACACCCCCACCCTTCCTGTCTTGTGGCTCTTGAAAACACATTGTGTGTAGGTGCCATGTACATATGCAATAAATAAATGAAATAAATCTCCATGTAATACGGCACATCATACTGGACTTACATATTTGTATTCAATTTTCCTTAAATAATATCTCAAAAGCATGAAATTAATTCTGAGGAGCTTTGAATGTCCAGGCCAAAAGGAGCAACCATTGAGCAGAGAATAGTATTCAGAAATTCAAATTGCAATTTTTTGGCTTATCCTGGGTAATGTTGGTTAAGAGGTTGGATATGTTTCACATAGTTATTGAAAATGAGTGGGGCCAATAGAATGCCTTGGTCGCTCATTCAAATTAGCTGACACAGGACACAGATGTAGTACCATGCTTATATATAGCAATTTATGGCAAAGTCATCCCTCCTATAAGTGAAAATAAGAAGGGCTGAGTCCGCTTTGCTGGAACTCAAAACCTTGTTCTACAGGCTGAACATAGATAAGGGAGGCAGGTGCTTTACTCATAGAGATATCTTGCTGTCATATACATGTACACATACATTTCCAAATATCCACAAATCAATCCAAAACAGTACCACAACCTTTTTCACTTTACCACCCATGTACACTCACACATGGGTTCATGCACACTGAAAAACGCCAGCATCTGTGGAGGATTGTTTGATAGTATGTAATGCTCTCCTTAAAACAATGCAAACTTGAATGGCTTTACACTGAAATATCATGTAATGGATGATAATCAGATAATCCAAAATTACAGGAAACATGCTTTTTGCAGACTTTAAAACAAAATCATGTAATATAAATAAGTTCATGCTTATTTGTTGTAGTGTGAACTATAATGTAATAAATTGCAAATTGAATTTTAATATTCTTCTAGGAAATGCTACACAGAAGGATATTACAAATCACATGAGAGGTCCAATATATGGGACCAGAACACCACATTGTGTGGTTCTGATTATAGGTAAAGAAGTCTCAATTGCAACTTGGTGTTACATGGGACAGTACATATTTTATGTAGCTTTGGCTTTTTCTCTATTTATTGTCTTTATTTATTGTTATAGTTGCATTCAGTTCCTAGAAACTTCCACAACTGTTACAATTATTTTACATAAAATGTGCATTTAAAATCATTACGTTCATTACAATACACACGTCTATAGACAATTCAATAATGTTATATGCTTTTTTCCAATACAACATTTCAGATAATTTAGTGACAGCTAGCCATCGAATTCAAATGAGCCCTTTAGCGTATGAGCAATGAGATCTGGCCAATGAAGAACTATAAACTGTAAGCAGACCTGCCTCTCAGGATTTCAGACATGCCGCGCTTAGAAACCTCTGGGTATTAAGCGTGTTATAAATAACCTATCATATCATATCATATCATCACTTCTGTATGGGCAAGTTTAATATTTGAGTTTCTCATAATTGTTGGTCAAAAGCCTTCCCTGTATGTAACCAAACACTATGTAACGCAATGTGCATTGATTCAGGAGTCATATTTAGGCAATAATGCCAAAAGTGCACAGTTTTAATTGTATCATACTGATATATATACCGGCCGTAGGTAGACTTGTATATCGATGCCAAAACCGGTCACTCAGTGAGGACATGCCTTACTGTCTCAAGGTTGTTGCAAAGACGCAGTACCGTTGCTTCATAGACAGTTTCATTGGGCACCACCTATTGCTCTACAGGAAGTTGATTTCTCCTCATTAGCAATCAAACTTTACGCACTGCATGATTTGGGCACCATTGAAGATAGGTTTGTGGGAGGAAGTATGAGTGGATTGTTCCCTAGATTTGGGGGTAGTTATGAAGCAAGCTCATGTGTGTATAATTGCTTTCCCAATCCCATTTTTTCAGCTTTTTTTAATGCAAATTTGATGGATTTATATCGTCCACGATGAGCCTCATCTATTAATCATTGCAGTTCAGTATACAGCTCTCTACACAAATCATCATACAGATTAGAAGAATTAGACCCCTCCAAATTAATGATGGTATTACCTATGGTTCTTAACATTTGGCATTCAGGTTGAGTAATTTCGTTCAGGGGAAGTAAACCTCTCTGCAGCAAGATGATAGCTTTAAGCGAAAGAAGGCCAAGTTTGACCCTTATATATTTGATTGGGCAAGAAGAGGGAAGTCGGAGACCAGTTTGCCAGAAATATCCTTCTACCCTATCCAAGGAGGATAGATTTGTAATAGAGAGGGCCTTTAGACCATAAGCTATCACTGGAATAAACCACTGGGTGTATAACATCATGATCCCTTTCAATGAGTATCCTGCATAATTCGAGAGAAAGCTACATACAAGCATAGTTATTTGTTTGGCTAGACAAACCTTATTTTCTAAAAGAGGAGTGTAACCAAGTCTACTATGGATTACAGCACAAAGATATTTATAGGATTCAGTGTAATATATTGTTCCCCAGCTGGTTACCATTTTAGGCATGTTCACTTTTTTGGTAGTAATCAATATAATCTGAGTCTTTTTCAGATTAATTCTTAAGGAGTGTTCAGTTGCAAAAAGGCCATGTTCTTCCAATATTGCTTTCATACCCCTGTAAGTATGATCTACTATAACAAGACCATCAGCATAGAGCATCTCTTAGACCCGATTGGACTTGCATTTAGCCGGACAATTAGCTTTATTCTCGAGATGGTTTATAAGATTAGCAAGGTAGAGATTAAATAAATGAGCTTCCAACAGACAGCCCTGTTTAGCACCCTTTTTTATCTTAATAGGTCTAGTAAGACAGCCTTCATTTTCCAGGTGTATTTGAGCACCAGTGTTAGAGTGTGTAAGAGGATTCAATTCAGCACTACAGCTAAGTTAACGCCTAGTCTAGAATACTGAATGAAAACCCTTATTGATATATCTTTATGTCCAGTTCATGCGTTCTGGATGACTACCCCTATATAACACCCCTCTCTTGGAATCCCCCTGACCCCACTGAGCCAAGAAGTAGTTCTGTTTTGCAAGTTTAAAAGGTTTATTTGATAATTTAAAATATATATATATCACACTTTATAATAAATTAATAATTGAATGGCACACTTAATCTGATATGATAAAGATCAACAACGGAGAATCTGGCACTAGCACACTTCTTATAATCACTAATAAGTTGACATGAAATGGATAAGGTAGCACACTGGTAAATAGGAACAAAAGTATAATGTGGTAGAGGATGCTTTATGTAAGCTCAGGTGGATGCAATATTCAATGAATGCAGTACAGACAATACTCAATATGATTTCAACCAAACAATGTAATCACTTTTCTCTGGCAATCCCCTCCCCCCCTTGATGCAAGGCAAGGAAATGGAAGGAAAACACACAGTTCTCAGAAATGCAATCAATGTAAATCAGTTCACCCCAGCAAGCTTACACGACAGAAGTTTAAAACACAGGCAAATGCTTTGATATGTGCTAGCAATGGATGAGAAATATGCTGGAAATGCTTTTAATTCCCTTTCAGAGGTTTAGGGTGAGTGGTATCTAGTTAATATTAGTCCAGGTTCACACTAGCAATGATGCAGGGATAGTTAGCAGGTTAAACGAATTTCTGGCAAATGGAAGGCAAGCAGCAGCAGTTTTTACATGTGAAGAAATTTGCAAATCGCGGTAAAATTCGCGGATGCGCCGAGCGCTATTACAGAGGAACCACAAGGACTATCTCTATCGTTTTGGGGTCCTAGGAAAGCCTAGGATCTCAGCTTCAAAATGAAAGTTACTGCATGTCTCTAGCACAAACGGTTGCGGAGATATGAACGATTGAATAAAGGTCGTTTTTCAGATTTGAAATTTTAAACGCACACTTTTTCAGCTTTAAAAATGATGGCAGGATAACACAATTGCTAAGCTGCAGTTCTACTTAGGTTAAAATGGATTGAATTATATTATTTTAACTAAGAGATGGGTTCTACACAGTTTTACTATGTACTCACACTATATTCTTGAGTGAAATGGGCCTCGCCATGGATCTGGTCAGGTTTTAAACTCGCCTCTGGTCTCTGCACTTCACAGTGATCTGGGTCAGCTCTCTCTGGTTCTCTGGTCTGGGTCTCTAGTTCTGGATAGATTGAAGTCTCTAGTTTGGCTCTCTGGAGGTTTGATGGAGGTAAAGTATGGATTTTTCCGGCAGAGCGTCCCGCTGCAGATGGAATTGAAGGTCCCTATCTGTCCTGTCTGTCTGCTTTTATGTGTTTAGAATGTGGGTGTGTTCTAGCATCACTGACCCTACCTCTCTCTCAGCTTCTAATTGGTCAAACTTCCATTTATCATTTGATTGGGGAATGAACTGTGAGTCAGAGGGATGTCATTTTATGGCTTGCAGATAGGACACTCCTCTGTCAGATTGCACACATTCTATATTTGATAATAAAAGACATATTTCACAGTTACACAGTTGCTTGAAATTACATACCCAAGTCACAGATCACATGAGGTATACTCTGTCCCAAATCTGCTGTTTCTAAGAGCTTGCATTGAGAAATGGCACATATTTCACTTTTTAACTGATTTTTCCATTTCTGACATTGACCCAACTTTACATACATGTGCGCAGGGAGTATGGACATTAACTGATGAAGTTTCAGACTTTTAACATGCATACATTTAGAGTAATATCCACTTTTCCGCTAAAACCCCCCTGAACATGCCACCGGGTCGAAAAACCTCTTAAAATGTGGGCAGAAAAATCACAAGAATTATGGTGTCATTTATAAAATTTTCACATGTCCGTACTATGAGTTATTCATCTTTTTCTAAACAATATTCTGGCTACAAAGGGGTGTGGTTTACCCTCAGCACAAGGTTGAATTTCTGGTTTTTCCAGTTCTGCCCAGCCAGCTTGCTCTCACAGGCAGTGCCCCTCCCCTTTCCTCAGGAGGAAGCCACTTTTTTACGACCATTTACGACTCCTGCCAATAAAACCTTTGCCTGAGCCAGGACAGGGCTTTGTTCACTTTCCTGCAGAGCACAGGTAATTCAATTATCAGATAGATGGCATATCCTTAGTGTGCGCAGCAAAAGGGCAGCTAGGCCTGGGAACACAGCTGTGACTCAAGTTTCACTCCTGATGGGGGTAGTTGCCAGGCAAATTGGAATCTCTTTAAGCTGTCATTTCTGTTACCCAGTTTCTGCATTCAAATAAAACTAAACATTTTCACATATGCAGCTAGAAGGCTGATTCTAAGTTTAAAACTATGACATTTAAACAATTGCAACCTATGTGACACTCAAAAGTAGGTCACTCAGTCAATTTAAACATTTAGATTTTTTTTAGTGTCTTTCAGTCCAAATTTACTTAAACTGCTGAAATCCACAGCGCAGCCAGTCTTGTTATAAACCTTCAAGTCACTTCAGAATATAACTTTACATTGGATCCACCTCTCAGTAAGTCTTTCTTTGGCCTGTTTTGGGTTCATTTATTCAGTTTTCTACAAAATCTGGTGGTTTTAAAACGCCGGCTTTTGGATAGTGGTGAGTACTGGTACTGCACCCCTTTTTGGGATTTAAGAAAATGAATTCCCAACAGTTATGGGTTGCATTTGGCAATCAGCATTGCCATTCCCAATGGTTTCAGACTACTGTGCGGGTAGTCCAATGGTGATTTTAAAGCGCTTTGAAGCTAACCGGCGCTACTGTTTTTCCTTTGGCAACCCATTTCCCTCATGGCAACCCGGCCTTTCGTTCTCGCACTGGTGGGTGGCAAGTGAGGCAACCATTTCGGTGTGCGCACAAACTGCGCAGCTTTCCTGGATTTCGGCGCACATGTGGGTTTTCCGCCATCTTGAATTTTCTAAGCCCACAGCACCAAATGTTGTGGCATGATAGCTTAAACGTGGGTCAGGACACCCAACAAGCCCCCCCACGCGACTGCACTTTGAATTTGAGTCGATGGGGAGTCGCGTGCCCAAGGATTTTGACCCACGCACCGGTCTGTCCGCATAATCCTCTTCCTCTTCTGTAGATGGCATAGTTCAGCATCTTCTTCTCCATCCGGTACTGATCGATCAGTTCTCCTCGCCGGTCCTGATGGGAATATTGGGCGGTCCACTGGGCCCATTGGATCTTCGTTCCCGGTCTCCGTATCATCCTCCTTGGCCCGTCTTCAGGTTTTCTTTCTCCTAGGACGACAAAGGAAGAGCGGCAATACCTACTCATAGACTTTTTCCACCACTGTTGAGATAGTGGGGCAGCATATGCATTTCATCATCACGAAACATTACATTCTTATTTTGAAAAAATAAAAACAGTATAACTAAGAGACAGTTTCATGCAAATCACAATATTTTAGAGACTAGATGTGGTATGTTTTATGGTTGGAACTGAATTAGTCTGAGACAGTACCCGCTAGGATTCCAGAGGATTCCTCCAGTTGTTGCAGAGTGTGCCTGGGATGGCAACATTTCAACTGGTTTATGTGGACCCACTTGTCTTCCCCCTCTGCCGAACCGCCTTTGGGGATGTGGATTTTGTAGGCCACAGGTGAGATCTTGTCGATGATCTCAAAGGGTCCTTTCCATGTAGGCAAAAATTTGCGCTGCTTGGCCTGGTTCCTTTGGAAGTTGTATAGATAGACCCGGTCCCCCACCTGATATTCCTTCCTGGAAGTTTTCAGGTCATAATGGGTCTTCATGCTATCAGCTGATCTTTCTAGATTCCGCTGAGCATAAGCAAAAGCATGTTGAAGGTGTTTCCTTAAATTCTCCACATACTCATGAGTTGTGGAGGCATTTATCAGTGTCTGCTCTAGGGTCCTGTAGAGCAAATGCTGAGGAAGCACCATCTTGCGTCCAGTCATCAACTCAAATGGTGACATTTTGGTTGCAGATGAAGGGGTAGATCTGATGGCCATTAGGACCAGAGGTAATCGGATATCCCAACTTGGCCCAGAATCTGCCACAAACTTCTTTAATATGCTCACAATTGTCCGGTTATATCTCTCTACTGCCCCAGAAGAAGCTGGTCTATAAGCAATATGCAACTTCCTTTTGACCCCCAGTATCTCCCACATCTTTGTCATTACTTCACTGGTGAAGTGGCTACCTCTGTCTGACTCAATCCTTTGAGGTAGACCAAAACGGGAAAAGATGTGGTTAATCATCAAGGCAGCTGCAGTTTCTGCCTTGCAGTTTGGGGCTGGGAGACATTCCACCCACTTGGTAAACAAGCATGTCACAGTCAACATGTACTTATTCCCCCTAGCCGAGCGAATCACAGGGCCTACAAAGTCGATTTGTAAATCTGACCATGGCAGTGTCATCCCCCGCTTTTGTAAAGGCGCCCGGTGTGTGAGGGATGTCGGCTGAAATTGTGCACACACAAGACAACCCTTCAAATATTGGTTGAGGTCCTGGCCCATGTGTGGCCAGTATGCAACCTCTCTTAAGATTTCCAATGTTGTGTGAAACCCCCTATGACCGGCGGTGGCCGCATCATGGGCGTGACTTAACATCAGGCTTCGGAATGAGGTAGGAACCACCCACTGATCGTGGCCAGCTTTGGATTTCCTTACCAGCAAACCGTCTTGGATTCGGAACATTTTTGGACATTTCATCAACACTCTTAGGTCCTCTTTCCCAATGTAATCGGTATCCGTCAGGGGAAAGTTCTCAGGGTCCTCAAGGTGCTGGTAAAATTTACCAATTATTGGATCCCCCTTCTGAGCTGTAATCAAATCAGTATCAGGGGTCTCCTTACTCCATTGTGCAATTGAAAGGTCGTTGTGAGCATTTGTCTGGGACCTAGTGATAGCAGTGCCCTGGATTTCCCCCAACAGGGACTCAATCTCAATTGGATCCCCTTGGATGGCCCCGGTTTTGGCCAGCTGATCAGCTAAGTCATTTCCAGTTTTGTCTGGTCCCTCTACTTTGGAATGACCCTTGATCTTCTTCCAGTAGATGGTCATCCCATTCGATGTGACCAGATCATCAATGTTTTGGATCAACTTCCCATGTTTCAAGGGTTTGTTGTTAGCACATAACATGCCTCTGGTTTTCCAATTAACCAGGTGCTCCACGAACCCGTTCCGTACATAATCCGAATCTGTGATTATGACCAGTTCGTGGAGTAGATGCTGGACAGCAGTGAGGATGGCCTGATGCACAGCCATCAATTCTGCCACCTGACTACTTCGGGGACCAATTTTGTATCCAGCGGAGGGTTCTGGGGACTCATTCACCCATGCATTCCCTACGCCGGCCACTAGTTCTTTCTCCCCGTCGTTGTCAACATGGTAAGAGCATCCATCCACATACACAGTGGGCATTCCCTCACACTTGTCTTCTTCAAAGACTTTGTGTGGGGAATTAAGGTATGCCTCCATGTTGTCCTTGATTTTCAGACTTTCGTCCTCGAGACAGTTTTCTCTGGCACAATCATGCAAGTCAGCCAGACCTTGCGCGAGGGGACTCTTCTTGTTTTGGCCATATCTGACCTCCACAGGAAAGCCTTGCATTGACAGAATCCAGGAAGTAATTCGGGAATTACTCACATTTCCGGCCCGGATTCTGTCACTTTGGAGATATTGCAGAGGCTGGTGTGGAGTCTCCACTATGATGTGTTCCCCCTGGATAAACGGGCGGTAATTCTTCAATGCCCACACCGTTGCCAGGAGTGCCTTCTCACAATCGTTGAATTTTTCCTCCACAGAGGATAAAGTTTTGCTCGCATAGGAGATTACTTTATTGACCTTGTCATGCTTTTGGTATAATACTGCCGTCAACCACGTATTAGAGAACCCCGTCTCCAGGAAGAACTCCTTGTTTCTGACAGGGTAAGCTAGGCAAGGCGCTTGTGAGAGGCTTCTTTTGAGTTGTTTTACTGCCTCGGATTGTTCTGGACCCCATTCCCACTTGACCCCCCCCTTCAGGAGATGAATCAGGGGTCTGGTGATCTCTGCGTAGCCCTCAATGAACTTTCTGCTGTAATTAGTCAGTCCAAGGAGGCTCCTTAGTTCCCGCAGAGTTGTGGGGTCTTTCAGTTTCTGAAGTGCTTCCACTTTCTTTTCCTGGGGACAGAGGCCCTGAGGAGTAATCTCATGCCCCAAGAAATTAACACGGGTTCTACACCACTGTGCTTTCTGAAAGGAAAGTTTTGCTCCGGCGGCCCTCAACTGTGTCAGAACATAACGGATCTCCGCTATGTGTTCCTCCACAGATGAACTTTTGATGAGGACATCATCTACATAAGCCAGGTTACCCCTTGCACCCAAGTCAGGCATGGCCTTGTGTAGAAAAATGTTGAATTCATTGCCGGAGTTGAGGTATCCGAAGGGAGTCCGGGTCCAGGTGTACTGCTGGCCCCCAAAGGTAAAAGCCAGCTTGTATTGGTCCTCCCTACTGACAGGCACAGTCCAGTATCCATTGGTCAGGTCTATTGCAGTGAATACCTGTGACCCCTGGATCTGGGCCAGCCCTTGGTCAATGTAGGGCAGAGGCCATCGGGAAGTATGGACCCGTTTGTTGAGCTCCCTGAGGTCGGCACAGAGTCTCCACTGGCCGTTTGGCTTCAATATTCCCAGCACCGGATTATTGAAGGTGCTGTGGACTGGACGGATTATTCCCCGGGACTCAAGGTTCTTAATTATTTCAGTAAGGGACTCCATTGATGCGAGAGGCAAGCGATATTGCTTCACAAACACAGGAGTCATGCCAGGGTCCGTGGGGATTGTGGTTGTGTGGATGTCAGTGCGACCACAGTCATATGAGTCTACCGCAAAGAGATCTTGGAAATCCAAGAAAACTTGTTTCAACTTTTGCTTTTGTTCCAGAGTCACACAGGCATCAGCTAGGTTGACTCTCTCTTCCACCATCTGCCTGAAGCCTGGAAAGACTTCTGGTTTGGCTATCTCCGCGGCCTCCTCCAGCTGGGTGGAGAAGTCCCTGGTCAGAGTGCTGATTTGGACCGGAGGCTTCAGGTGGGAAAGGCAGCCCTCATGGACCTGGAAAATCACCTCATCCCTCCAGAAGTCACACGTCACATCTTCCTTACCATAAGGGCAGGAAGTGTACACCAGGAAGTTCCCCCCATGCCGGGTAAAAATCCTGTCTGGTGTTGTATTGTCATCACTGTCACTGTCAAAACAGTCCTTGGGGATTGGTCCTAACAGTTCATTTACTAAGTCGATGGAAAAATGTCGGTCATCAACCGCCATTCCAATAATGGTGCCTGCGGCTAGAGTAATACTCTTTAAGTCGCTGTTATCCACCTCTATTAGAATGGTGTCATGTTCTATGTTGACTAATGGAGTGGGGTTTACCCTCAACCCTTGCTGTTGGAGAGAAGCATTTAGATGTATGTAAGCATCAGGGTTTTTCAACTCTTGTCCCCTTTTAACTTTCACTTCCAGGGAGAATTGTCGGGTCCTTTCTGGGATGGTGACTTCCTCTTTAACCTGAATTTCAACTGCATAAGGTAGCAATTGAGCTGACCTAAATGCTTTTCCTGGATCATCAAAGCCCACGGGATTATCCGCTAATCGGGACCAAGCTTTGAAGTTTATTAGGTCCAAACTAATGGCAAAGCGATTGAGAATGTCACTGCCTAAGTAAAAGGCGGCAGGGACGTCTCGCACGACCCAACAATTGTGGACTATGCTCTTGTTGCCAATGGAGATTTTGAGCATACACCTGCTTGGCAGGAGATGTTTTGAATTGGGTGCTTCCAGGTCCATTTCCCATTTGTCTATCAGTTTGAAGGTGGGAATGGCTGGATCTTTTGGGAGTTGGCGGAACATGGCTTCGCTGATGAAGCTCTTACCGTTGTTCACACACACTCGAGCGAGAACAGAGTCCTTCCCATCATTTAACTGGACAGGGATGAACAACTGCTCTCCAATTTGCTGAATATCAGCCAGGCTCTGAGCTGATTTCACATCTTTCTGGACTATAGGAGTGGGAGTTTCAGATTGTGGATTGGTATAGAATTTCAGAGTGTTTCCTTCCAGCGTGGAATACCACCTTAAACTGGAAGGAAGGTTGATTTTCAGAAATAGAGAGGACCCCCCATCACCAGTCTGTTGTCCTACTGCTATTACTGTCACGTCTGGAATTTGGCTATTCTGGAAGTGAAATTCTACTTGGTCAGATTTTTGTTCAACCATGTGGCAGGTGCCGTTTAAACTAACATGGTTGACACTCTGTTTTAATTTTATTGGTCGGCTAGTCTGGGTCCAGAGGACCTTGTTTACGCAATCTATTAGGGGTGACAACCTTCTCAGGAGGTCATTCCCTAGTAAACAAGGGGTGCCCTCTGGGGTCACAACTATGACCGGGTGTTTCAACTTGTGTCGCCCGATCTTAATGTCCAAGTCTGCAGTCCCCTCCACGGGAATTTCCTTCCCGTCAAAGTTCTGCAGTTGTCCAGGAAGAGAGGTGAGAGGAATTTGGTAATTCTCTCCCCTTCCTGCATTCAGTTCGTCAAAGGCCCTTCTGGACAGAAGGGTAGCTTGAGATCCAGTGTCCACCAGTGCCGAGATTGTACCCTGCCCCTGTACTTGTACCGGGGCATAATATCTTCCCTCCTTCTCCTCAAGGGGGCACAGGTAATGTACATTTTTGGACAACTGGTGGGCTAACTTTCTGGTTTTGGACATTGCTAGCGAAGAGATTTGGGCAGAATTCTGTGGAGAGCCTTGGGAATCTGAAAGAAAAATTTGGCAACTGGAGATCAGAGCCATTGTGGGTTCCCCCCCCTTTTTGGAGGCAGTCACCAGGATGGGTTTGAACCAGGGGATTTTCTTGCTGTTGGTTCTGGGATGAGATGGTGGGCGGCGGTAGCTCAGTCTCCACATCTCCCCAGTCTGGATTTGCATCCCTAGGGACCCATTTTTCTTTGGGAGGAGTTCCCCCCTCTCTGAAGGAGAAGATCCTTTTCCCAGGATCCTCTGAGGATCCCTCTCCCTCAAATTGGAAGATCTGTACCTCCTCCTCAAACTGAGTCTGTTTGGGTCTTTTGTTTCTCCTACCCCCCCTCTGCTCCTTAGGAGGCAGACTTTCAGGGGCCAGAGATTTTGTTTCCGGTTCCTGGGTTTCCAGGGGCTGTTTACAAGTGAGGAAGGAAGCTTCCTCCAAGGCTTTACACCCCCCTTCCCTTTGTGCCTCCTCCCTGGGAACCGGTGAGTTATCGGGGTGCTGCCCCCGTCATTGTTCTGGAGCACCAGGTCCAGAGTTGGGTGCGTTCTGCGCCGGCACGCCCATCTGAGGGTTCTGCTGAGCCCTCAGTATGTGACCCAGATCCCGCGCCATGTTTTGAACCTGGCGCTCTAACTGGGAAACCCGCTCAGGCTGATACGGGGCCCTGTTTTCTCCCCTGGGCTGATCCCGGGAAGGGTAGCTGTCCCTCCTCTGGTAATACCCCGGGTTGGGAAGATTTGGGTACCCCTCCACCCTTGGCCTCCCCTCTCCCGGATTCAGTGGTCTGGGCTCAGGGAATTGGGGAAAGAAGGATGGATGGTTTTGGGGCTGAAAGTCGGGTGGATATCTGGGGAAAAAGTTCTGCCCAGGGTTTGGTAAATTTCTGCCCTCCTGTGGGAAGTTTGGAGGGAAGTTCCCTGGGTTAGGTGCTTGGCTGGATCCCCCCCTTGGGCTGGAGGAGTCCACACATAACCCAGGATGGGTCGATTTCCCTTGTAACGGGGACTTACATAATCAGGAGAGCGAGGGACCCCATTTGTGGGGCTGCCTCCTTGGCTCCCTGTCTGTGACTGGCCCGAGGACCTTCTGGGCCTAGCATTATTAGGTGCAGGTAGGTTTTTAGGCCCCCCTATCTCCAAATCCAAAACAGGGGTGACCTTTACCTCTGCCACCTTGGCAGCAGCAGGGGTGCTGTTGGCTTTGGGGTTTTTCTGGGCATTACTTTTGCTATCTACCGGTTTCTGCACCTCATAGATCCGGGTAGCCTGTTCAATGACCCAGTCTAAAGATCTTTTCTCGTGAAAATCCCTCACGAGCTGGGTCATGATATATTTGGGCAAGGCATGGAAAAACGTATTTATAAATTCCCTGCTATCCGTGTGCACCCTTCTTGTGGTCTGTGCAAAAGCCCGCTTTAACTCCTGCACAAATTCTTGTGGGGCCTGATCCTCCCCACATTGCAAATTGTAGGCTGCCTTGCGAGCCTCTTGAGGATTTCTGTGAACAGAAAAATGTTTCAAGATGGCCGCCTTATAAGTGGACCATCTTAAATGATTTTGGTCCTCCAGCCCCGCAAAGAAACTGGAGTATTCCGGGGAGAAGGTCCACTTTACATATTGAATACAGCTTTGGCTGTCCTTCAAATGGAAAGTCTCCATCATTTGTTCAAACAACTCTAAGTGCTCCCAAACAGAATACTTAGCGTTCTTATGGTAAGGCGTGATGACGCTCCTGATCGCCTTAATCTGCTTTAAGGGGTCCTTAAGCAAGGCCCTTTTTGCCTTATTGGCCTTTTTGGTTCGGGTAACCCTTGTCCATTCATCCTCGGACTAAGAGGCACTGCTCCCAGAGGTTCCCGTCTGTTCTTCCAGGTTTTTCCGGATTCTGCGAGCCTGGGAATGGCTGGCAGAATGTGGGGACCTGGTCTCCTGTGTCCTGCGCAGTTCAGAGGAGTCTTCAGATTCCTCCTTGCTGCCAGGATTTGATGGGTACCCCCTCCACTGACCTAACTGGGCAGAGGTTTTCAGGATGCCCTTAATGGGCCTACTCTCCTGGGGTTCCCCATCGAACTGTACTGTACTTGGGTGCCCATACCCGGATGCCCACCCCTCCATTCCTGAGTGGTACTGGCCTATGAGCCCCATACTCTTAGCTGGATAGTAATCTGCCATCCCTGCAGCCCTGTGCTCATGTGCGCCAGGGGACATGGGGGTGGCAGAGTCCAGGGACTGAGAGGTATGAGGGCCTCTGGTACTAGTGCTCCTGAGGTTATGCTCCGGAGTTTCCCTTTCCCAGCGAACCTCATCTCTATCCGCCCCTGCTCCCTGTTGCAATGCAAGAGCCTGCATTTGTGCCGCCAGGTCGTCCCTTTGCCGTTGAAGGGCACCAGCTTTTTGGCGCTCCTCATCAAACTCTGCCTGGGTATCCAGGTCTTTCAGAATTAGTTTGTTGCTCTCTGCCTTCTCTCTATCTAGGTGACTTTGCAGGGTGACTACCTGCTCAGCACATGCCCTATTGAAGTCTAGCTGTTGCTCCAGCTTTTTCTGGCTTTGCAGTAGGGAGTCCAAACCTTCTTGGTGTTCCTTCTGCAAGGCCAGAAATCTGGTATCCTGTTCTGACTTTTCCTTTTGCAGCACATCCATATCCTTCTTTATTTTAATGATGTGCTGCCTACTATCATCTTCTGACTCCTGGCTCCTCTGCAGCCTCTGCTCGGAAGAGTCCAGATCAGATTGGGCCTTCTGTAATGCCATCTGTTGCCTATTTGCCAGATTTTGGCTTTCAGCACATCTATCCTGCATGTCTCCCATATATAGGTACAGGTATGCTGCTATCCTGGCAATCTTATTGTGTTCCTCTTTGGCTTTAGGAGCCATATATAGTTATCTCAGGGCCACATGTAAGGGACCCTGATCTCTATATATATCTGACCCTGTTTCAGTGACCTGTTGTGTGATGGCCTGCAACCACACATCCTGGCCCTGTTCGGTCCATTCACCTCTCACAAATAGCTTATGCAAGAGGTGCTCTCTGGCTATTTTCATGTCTACTAAGGTCGTCATTCTAGAGATTGGTCTCTGTCCTGACTTACAGAAGTTTGTATTTTATTTTTGCAGAACAGAACTTTTCTTGGAGTGTCCCTTTTGAGGAATGCTTTACAGCGTAACACAGCGTGGTGATCCGACCGGATGTATGTATCCCGTCAGTTAGCACACTGTATTGAGCTGCACAAGTGGTAAATCTAACCCAACGTCCCGGACGAGCCCCCAATTTGTAAGAGGATTCAATTCAGCACTACAGCTAAGTTAACGCCTAGTCTAGAATACTGAATGAAAACCCTTATTGATATATCTTTATGTCCAGTTCATGCGTTCTGGATGACTACCCCTATATAACACCCCTCTCTTGGAATCCCCCTGACCCCACTGAGCCAAGAAGTAGTTCTGTTTTGCAAGTTTAAAAGGTTTATTTGATAATTTAAAATATATATATATATCACACTTTATAATAAATTAATAATTGAATGGCACACTTAATCTGATATGATAAAGATCAACAACGGAGAATCTGGCACTAGCACACTTCTTATAATCACTAATAAGTTGACATGAAATGGATAAGGTAGCACACTGGTAAATAGGAACAAAAGTATAATGTGGTAGAGGATGCTTTATGTAAGCTCAGGTGGATGCAATATTCAATGAATGCAGTACAGACAATACTCAATATGATTTCAACCAAACAATGTAATCACTTTTCTCTGGCAATCCCCTCCCCCCCTTGATGCAAGGCAAGGAAATGGAAGGAAAACACACAGTTCTCAGAAATGCAATCAATGTAAATCAGTTCACCCCAGCAAGCTTACACGACAGAAGTTTAAAACACAGGCAAATGCTTTGATATGTGCTAGCAATGGATGAGAAATATGCTGGAAATGCTTTTAATTCCCTTTCAGAGGTTTAGGGTGAGTGGTATCTAGTTAATATTAGTCCAGGTTCACACTAGCAATGATGCAGGGATAGTTAGCAGGTTAAACGAATTTCTGGCAAATGGAAGGCAAGCAGCAGCAGTTTTTACATGTGAAGAAATTTGCAAATCGCGGTAAAATTCGCGGATGCGCCGAGCGCTATTACAGAGGAACCACAAGGGCTATCTCTATCGTTTTGGGGTCCTAGGAAAGCCGAGGATCTCAGCTTCAGAATGAAAGTTACTGCAAGTCTCTAGCACAAACGGTTGCGGAGATATGAACGATTGAATAAAGGTCGTTTTTCAGATTTGAAATTTTAAACGCACACTTTTTCAGCTTTAAAAATGATGGCAGGATAACACAATTGCTAAGCTGCAGTTCTACTTAGGTTAAAATGGATTGAATTATAGTATTTTAACTAAGAGATGGGTTCTACACAGTTTTACTATGTACTCACACTATATTCTTGAGTGAAATGGGCCTCGCCATGGATCTGGTCAGGTTTTAAACTCGCCTCTGGTCTCTGCACTTCACAGTGATCTGGGTCAGCTCTCTCTGGTTCTCTGGTCTGGGTCTCTAGTTCTGGATAGATTGAAGTCTCTAGTTTGGCTCTCTGGAGGTTTGATGGAGGTAAAGTATGGATTTTTCCGGCAGAGCGTCCCGCTGCAGATGGAATTGATGGTCCCTATCTGTCCTGTCTGTCTGCTTTTATGTGTTTAGAATGTGGGTGTGTTCTAGCATCACTGACCCTACCTCTCTCTCAGCTTCTAATTGGTCAAACTTCCATTTATCATTTGATTGGGGAATGAACTGTGAGTCAGAGGGATGTCATTTTATGGCTTGCAGATAGGACACTCCTCTGTCAGATTGCACACATTCTATATTTGATAATAAAAGACATATTTCACAGTTACACAGTTGCTTGAAATTACATACCCAAGTCACAGATCACATGAGGTATACTCTGTCCCAAATCTGCTGTTTCTAAGAGCTTGCATGGAGAAATGGCACATATTTCACTTTTTAACTGATTTTTCAATTTCTGACATTGACCCAACTTTACATACATGTGCGCAGGGAGTATGGACATTAACTGATGAAGTTTCAGACTTTTAACATGCATACATTTAGAGTAATATCCACTTTTCCGCTAAAACCCCCCTGAACATGCCACCGGGTCGAAAAACCTCTTAAAATGTGGGCAGAAAAATCACAAGAATTATGGTGTCATTTATAAAATTTTCACATGTCCGTACTATGAGTTATTCATCTTTTTCTAAACAATATTCTGGCTACAAAGGGGTGTGGTTTACCCTCAGCACAAGGTTGAATTTCTGGTTTTTCCAGTTCTGCCCAGCCAGCTTGCTCTCACAGGCAGTGCCCCTCCCCTTTCCTCAGGAGGAAGCCACTTTTTTACGACCATTTACGACTCCTGCCAATAAAACCTTTGCCTGAGCCAGGACAGGGCTTTGTTCACTTTCCTGCAGAGCACAGGTAATTCAATTATCAGATAGATGGCATATCCTTAGTGTGAGCAGCAAAAGGGCAGCTAGGCCTGGGAACACAGCTGTGACTCAAGTTTCACTCCTGATGGGGGTAGTTGCCAGGCAAATTGGAATCTCTTTAAGCTGTCATTTCTGTTCCCCAGTTTCTGCATTCAAATAAAACTAAACATTTTCACATATGCAGCTAGAAGGCTGATTCTAAGTTTAAAACTATGACATTTAAACAATTGCAACCTAAGTGACACTCAAAAGTAGGTCACTCAGTCAATTTAAACATTTAGATTTTTTTTAGTGTCTTTCAGTCCAAATTTACTTAAACTGCTGAAATCCACAGCGCAGCCAGTATTGTTATAAACCTTCAAGTCACTTCAGAATATAACTTTACATTGGATCCACCTCTCAGTAAGTCTTTCTTTGGCCTGTTTTGGGTTCATTTATTCAGTTTTCTACAAAATCTGGTGGTTTTAAAACGCCGGCTTTTGGATAGTGGTGAGTACTGGTACTGCACCCCTTTTTGGGATTTAAGAAAATGAATTCCCAACAGTTATGGGTTGCATTTGGCAATCAGCATTGCCATTCCCAATGGTTTCAGACTACTGTGCGGGTAGTCCAATGGTGATTTTAAAGCGCTTTGAAGCTAACCGGCGCTACTGTTTTTCCTTTGGCAACCCATTTCCCTCATGGCAACCCGGCCTTTCGTTCTCGCACTGGTGGGTGGCAAGTGAGGCAACCATTTCGGTGTGCGCACA
Organism: Ambystoma mexicanum; assembly: GCF_040938575.1. Taxonomy (NCBI): domain Eukaryota; kingdom Metazoa; phylum Chordata; class Amphibia; order Caudata; family Ambystomatidae; genus Ambystoma; species Ambystoma mexicanum. The sequence goes on from NC_090923.1 coordinate 463,871,316, forward strand.
AACTGCGCAGCTTTCCTGGATTTCGGCGCACATGTGGGTTTTCCGCCATCTTGAATTTTCTAAGCCCACAGCACCAAATGTTGTGGCATGATAGCTTAAACGTGGGTCAGGACACCCAACAAGTGTAATTGTATTAAAATCTCTATTAGCCATCATGGCCAATTCATTTCCACTAATATTTCCCACAATTTATGGCAATCAACACCATCAAATGCGGAGCTGAAGTCTATAAAGGTGACATATATAGACAGGCGTTTGCTAAATCCTTGCTGAAAAGGATGGAGTAGATTCTTGTGTTTAGACCAGCTCTGCAAGTGGTCCAAAACTATGGCCGCAAAAACCATTACTAGTTGTGTCTTGCATTTTGTGAAACTAAGCTGGGAACTTCAGCTCACGGAATACTGTATGTGTGTGCAAGTTTTAGCTTGACACTTTAATCAAGGCAAGAAAGACTTACAGGCCGATTCATGGAATAATTAGCGCGGCGCAAGTGGGCAAAAACGTGCGATTCGCAGTGGAATAGCGAAAATCGCAGTGCAATTGCGAAAATCGCACGAAAAGCAGCGCACGTCGATTCATGGAAGGCCGTGCGCGAGAAAACCAGCGGATGTGCGATAAAAAAGTGCGCGGCGCACGTTGGCGCACAGGCCATCTAACAGCGTGCGCCAGGTCACAGCGAAAATCGCACAGGCCACAGCGAAATTCGCACATAGCGCGGCGCACGCAACAAAAGTAGGCGGAACACGGGCGTAACACTCGGAATGGGGAACAACTTGCCAAAACGTGGGCGTCACGGGGGAAGTACAGGGCACAAGTGCGCGGAACGCCCACACGCTCGCCTACAACACGTATTCATGGAATAGAATAGGGCAAAAAAGCGCACGCTCAAACCAGCGCACAGGCACAAACACGACCGCCACAAGAAAGCAGGCGGTAGCGTCTCTGCGGCTGTAAGAAATGTGCGCCAAAAGGTGCGCCAACAAATAGCACCTATATACTGCCATGATGAATGTCCCATACTGTGGCCCTCCAGGAAAAATGACGTGCAAAGGGGTACCCACAAACACGGACACCCGCTGACAAAAAATACGTGTGCGTGTATACCGGGGTGCGCGGGAAGTCTAACACACGATTTCAGCAGGGTACGTGCATCACAGGGGTTTGCGTGAAGTTATTCACGCGATCGGGCCTGGGGGAGCGGGCTACGTGTATTTCAGGGGTTCGCGTGAAGTTTCACACGCGATCGGGTCTGGGGGAGCGGGCTACGTGTATTACAGGGGTTCGCGTGAAGTTCCTCACGCGATCGGGCCTGGGGGAGCGTGCTACGTGTATATCAGGGGTTCGCGTGAAGTTTCACACGCGATCGGGCCTGGGGGAGCGGGCTACGTGTATTACAGGGGTTCGCGTGAAGTTCCTCACGCGATCGGGCCTGGGGTAGCGGGCTGCGTGTATTACAGGGGTTCGCGTGAAGTTCCTCATGCGAATAGCCTGGGCGCGTGTATTTCAGGGGTGCGCGGGAAGTTCCACACGCGAATAGCCTGGGCGCGTGTATTTCAGGGGTGCGCGGGAAGTTCCACACGCGAATAGCCTGGGGGCGCGTGTATTTCAGGGGTGCGCGGGAAGTTCCACACGCGAATAGCCTGGGCGCGTGTATTTCAGGGGTGCGCGGGAAGTTCCACACGCGAATAGCCTGGGCGCGTGTATTTCAGGGGTGCGCGGGAAGTTCCACACGCGAATAGCCTGGGCGCGTGTATTTCAGGGGTGCGCGGGAAGTTCCACACGCGAATAGCCTGGGCGCGTGTATTTCAGGGGTGCGCGGGAAGTTCCACACGCGAATAGCCTGGGCGCGTGTATTTCAGGGGTGCGCGGGAAGTTCCACACGCGAATAGCCTGGGCGCGTGTATTTCAGGGGTGCGCGGGAAGTTCCACACGCGAATAGCCTGTGCGCGTGTATTTCAGGGGTGCGCGGGAAGTTCCACACGCGAATAGCCTGGGCGCGTGTATTTCAGGGGTGCGCGGGAAGTTCCACACGCGAATATCCTGGGGGCGCGTGTATTTCAGGGGTGCGCGGGAAGTTCCACACGCGAATAGCCTGGGCGCGTGTATTTCAGGGGTGCGCCGGAAGTTCCACACGCGAATAGCCTGGGCGCGTGTATTTCAGGGGTGCGCGGGAAGTTCCACACGCGAATAGCCTGGGCGCGTGTATTTCAGGGGTGCGCGGGAAGTTCCACACGCGAATAGCCTGGGCGCGTGTATTTCAGGGGTGAGCAGGAAGTTCCACACGCGAATATCCTGGGGGCGCGTGTATTTCAGGGGTGCGCGGGAAGTTCCACACGCGAATAGCCTGGGCGCGTGTATTTCAGGGGTGCGCGGGAAGTTCCACACGCGAATAGCCTGGGCGCGTGTATTTCAGGGGTGCGCGGGAAGTTCCACACGCGAATAGCCTGGGCGCGTGTATTTCAGGGGTGCGCGGGAAGTTCCACACGCGAATAGCCTGGGCGCGTGTATTTCAGGGGTGCGCGGGAAGTTCCACACGCGAATAGCCTGGGCGCGTGTATATCAGGGGTGCACGGGAAGTTCCACATGTGATTTGACAGTGTGGGTCCTCCCAGGTGTACCCTGTACACCCTCCACGGCCCCTGCAGGCAGCCCACACCACAGGGGACTACCCTGCATCCCTGGTCATGTCCCGCAGGCAGCCCACCCACCATGGGCATGCCCCCCAGCAAAGGCACATGTCTCCTTGAACTAATGAACACCAACTCATGTCCCCTTGCACCCCCAACCCCCAGCACTGTGGGGCACCTGCCAGCAGGCCCCCACCCATGTCCAACTCATGTCCCCCACCACCCCCACCCCCCAGCACTGTGGGGCACCTGCCACCAGGCCCCCACCCATGTCCAACTCATGTCTCCCACCACCCCCACCCCCCAGCCACCAGGGTCACCCTCCACCAGGCCCCCACTCATGTCACTCACCACCCCCACCCCCCAGCCACCAGGGTCAGCCTCCACCAGGTCCCCACTCATGTCTCCCACCACCCCCACCCCCCAGCCACCAGGGGACCCTCCACCAGGCCCCCACTCATGTCTCCCACCACCCCCACACCCCAGCAGTGCAGGGTCACCCTCCACCAGGCCCCCACTCATGTCACTCACCACCCCCACACCCCAGCAGTGCAGGGGCACCCTCCACCAGGCCCCCACTCATGTCACCCACCACCCCCACACCCCAGCAGTGCAGGGGCACCCTCCACCAGGCCCCCACTCATGTCACCCACCACCCCCACACCCCAGCAGTGCAGGGTCACCCTCCACCAGGCCCCCACTCATGTCACTCACCACCCCCACCCCCCAGCCACCAGGGGCACCCTCCACCAGGCCCCCACTCATGTCACTCACCACCCCCACCCCCCAGCCACCAGGGTCAGCCTCCACCAGGCCCCCACTCATGTCTCCCACCACCCCCACCCCCCAGCCACCAGGGGCACCCTCCACCAGGCCCCCACTCATGTCTCCCACCACCCCCAAACCCCAGCAGTGCAGGGTCACCCTCCACCAGGCCCCCACTCATGTCACCCACCACCCCCACCCCCCAGCCACCAGGGGCACCCTCCACCAGGCCCCCACTCATGTCTCCCACCACCCCCACCCCCCAGCCACCAGGGGCACCCTCCACCAGGCCCCCACTCATGTCACTCACCACCCCCACCCCCCAGCCACCAGGGTCAGCCTCCACCAGGCCCCCACTCATGTCTCCCACCACCCCCACCCCCCAGCCACCAGGGGCACCCTCCACCAGGCCCCCACTCATGTCTCCCACCACCCCCAAACCCCAGCAGTGCAGGGTCACCCTCCACCAGGCCCCCACTCATGTCACCCACCACCCCCACCCCCCAGCCACCAGGGGCACCCTCCACCAGGCCCCCACTCATGTCTCCCACCACCCCCACCCCCCAGCCACCAGGGGCACCCTCCACCAGGCCCCCACTCATGTCACTCACCACCCCCACCCCCCAGCCACCAGGGTCAGCCTCCACCAGGCCCCCACTCATGTCTCCCACCACCCCCACCCCCCAGCCACCAGGGGCACCCTCCACCAGGCCCCCACTCATGTCTCCCACCACCCCCAAACCCCAGCAGTGCAGGGTCACCCTCCACCAGGCCCCCACTCATGTCACCCACCACCCCCACCCCCCAGCCACCATGGGCACCCTCCACCAGGCCCCCACTCATGTCTCCCACCACCCCCACCCCCCAGCCACCAGGGTCACCCTCCACCAGGCCCCCACTCATGTCTCCCACCACCCCCACACCCCAGCAGTGCAGGGTCACCCTCCACCAGGCCCCCACTCATGTCACCCACCACCCCCACCCCCCAGCCACCAGGGGCACCCTCCACCAGGCTCCCACTCATGTCTCCCACCACCCCCACCCCCCCAGCACTGTGGGGCACCTGCCAGCAGGCCCCCACCCATGTCCAATCCATGCCCCCCTGCACCTGGGTCCCAACATTCCCCAATCATGTCCGTAATGCCCATCCTCCCCTGCCAAAAGGCCCAACCAACTATCACACCCACCCACATATCAAAGGCAATTACATGTTACACCCCCAATTTAAATAATGCAATTGAACACATGTCTGTCACACACAATGGCTGCAAGTGAATGACAAAACACCCAACATGACATGCCTGAAAGCAATGAGATGATACGACACATTGAAGATTAAAAAAATAATATGTATTGAACAGCAAGTAGAATGGAAATGAAATAAGAAAAAACACAAAGCAAATCAAACAAAACAAGATGAATGTCCAAGAAAATAATCTGAAAAATTAAAATAAGCCAATGAAGAAGATCATCCTGGGTCCATGAGCCCAACCAAATTAAACCTAACTATGACTACTAACTAAAAACTGAACTATATACAAAAAAGTGGTGCATTGTCCAATCGCAACCAAAAACAAAAAAAAATCAAAAAAACAAAGGAAACCTAACCCTAACTATACAACTATATACAAAGGCAGCGGGCTATTCGGACGGCTCACTGGTTGTTGTCATGGGCCAGGGCATCATCGAACTCCTGGTCAATGGCTTGGAGGCGGGCATGTTCCCTGGCCCCGAGGTCCCGCAGTGATAACGCAGTGTCAAGCTCAAACTCCCTGCGAAGACCCTCGAGGCACTCAGCCCGCCTCAGCGCCCTCCGCATGGAGTCCTCCGCCCTGACCATCGTGAGCCGTTCCTCCTCTGCCCGCTGCCGCTCCGCACCTATCCGCTGGCACAAGCGCTCCCACACGGAAGCCACTCCCATTCCAGGGTTCTCCTGCCCTCCGGCCGATGCCTGCACCCCTGATGTTGATGGCCCCGAGCCATGATGCCTCCCACGTTGAGCCTGCTGCTGCCTCCGACGCAACTGCCTGTGCCAGCACGACGGCATCCAGGCTGATGGAAACCACCGACGCCGTCGTGCACGTGCCCTGCCCGATGATGCCGTCACATCCTCCATCTGCTGGGGTCCAGTTGCTCTGGTGTCCACCCCTGCTGGATCTCTGACTCCCGACTGTGGCAGGGATGGGATCCCCACCGAGCTGGCTGCATTGGTCGGGGCAGGTCCACAGGGGGCCCTGGTGGCATCTGGGCTGGAAGACGGCAAGGAGAACAACTGGTGGATAGCCTGCACAGAGGAGGAGAGGGCCGCCACATTGGCCAACACATGCAGGAAACCCCCGAACATGGCCGATCCCAATTGGGCCACGTCCGCACGGTGCACTTCGTGATGACGTGCGTGCTCCTCCCGGGAAGCACGCACGGCATCACGAATCACAGCCGTGCGCATCGCGACCCCAATCAGGACCTTCTCCGCACGGCCAGGGGTTCCCACATCCGCAGGTGGAGGGGAGTCAGGTGACATGGACATCCCCTCTACCTGCGGACAGGCCTGGGACGGGGCATCCCTGCTGGTGCATGGTGGTGCACTCACAGGGTCAGGGACAGCGACATGCACAGGCCCCTCCACGGTGACCTGTGCTGCCTCCTGCCCCTGGCCCTGGACTGCACCACTTGCACCAGCAGGGATGCCCCACCAGGCCCCATGTGTGCCCCAGTGGCGGCCTCCTCCTCCTCTGTGCAAACCACCAACCTGGATGGCTCCTCACCGTCTCCCACCGTAGCAGGCCCCTGTGGGGGCTCACCCACCCCTTCCGCTGCAGCCGTGGGGGCATCCCCGCCGCCTTGCTCCACAGCGCCGTCTCCGCCCTCTTCTTCACTAGCCGCTGCGTAGAGGGAGACAAAGAACACAAGCATCAGGGCACTGTACAATGGTCCCCTAGACAGGAAGCAATAGCAGATGAGCACCACTGTCAAAGTACACTTCCATCATGTCCCTCCACAACACATGGGTCAGTCCAGGCAAAACACACACAGTAACAGGCATGGTGCATGCCATGGACATTTCCATGCATGTCCAATGGACTCTTGAAACATGCAATGATATGTAACTCACATGCATCATGGCTCATGCCATCACATGCACACACTTCACCTCAGTCACATCCATCTGGCCCCAAACAGACCAAACACAGCGGATACAAGGGTAATTTGGCTGCTTTACTGAATCTGTGCATTGTCACACACATGTGTCATGCATCCATGGCATGCACAAGTCACAGACACGCAGGTCAGGCACACAGACATGGCTACCATATATGTACCTGGCATCAGCACCCATCCCTCACCCCCACCCATGTCCAGGTACAGAGACTGGCATGCTCTCATGTTCAAAATCTGCATAGGGCTCCCCATGCGGCATTTCAACACATGCAACAACCATGTGCATCACACATCACTGGTCGCACATGCATTACCATGATGTCCCTGCACACATACATGCATACATGGCCTATGGCACACATACAGGCAAGTAACATAGAACCAGCACACCGCAACATGCCCTGTCTCACACAGTAATGCATGGACACTTACCGCTCAACTCCAGACGGGCCTCCCTCTCAAGGATCTGGGCGTGGAGCGCTGGGCGTACGCGTTCCAGGACCCTCATCTGGATGGAACTCATGCGGCCCCGGCCCCCCTCCACGAGGCGCCGGGCCTTCACAAGGGTCCTGGACCTCAAGTCCTCCCAGCGCTTCTTGATCTTCAGGACGCCGCGGGTTGCCACCCCCTCCGCGTTGATGGCAACCACACAGTCGGCCCAGATCCTCTGCCGTCCTTCCTTGCTGGCGCGGGACGATCCAAAGAGGGCATCATACTGCCCCAGGACATGCTCCACCAGGACACCAACTTCGGTGACAGTGAAGCTGGTGCCCCTCTGCCCCTCTGGCCTGGGGTTGCCACTGGTGCCAGATGTGGAAGTGCCCGACATGGCAACCCCAGAGGCAGGTGTGGGTGGGCAACTGGGTCCTGGGTCTGGGCTGTGGAGCGATGTAATCCCAGTCGGGAGTCTTCAGTTCCAGCAGGGGTGGACACAGCAACTGGACCCCTGCAGATGGCTGATGTGCAGGCACCAAATGGCAGGGCACGGTGGCAGCAGGCAGGCAGGCAGGCAGGCAGGCAGCAGCAGATGGCACGTGGGAGGCTGCTCGGGGCACTGGGGGGCAGTAACTCGGCCTTCTGGGCAGGAGCGTGGTCTTCCGTGTGTTTTCGCGTGGCCAGCTTGATACGGAGTGATTTGGCACGTGAAAATCCTGCACGTCAGCGTGAAATCCGAGGAAAGGCCCTTAGCGCGTAAGCGCGTCAGCACGCATACGCGATTCTATTGGACCAGAGTCCCTCAGCGCGTAAGCGCGTCTGTGACGTGACCCGCACGGGTGTTCCCCACTCAGCACGTGATGACGGGGCACACGTGGAGATACTGCACGTCAGAGTGTCATCGCGTGTAATTGGACAAAAGTGCGCATACACGCGATTGGCCTATGTACGTGTATTTAATGGGTGCGCGGGCACTTACACACGCAAGTACGTCAGCGAACCTGTATCCCGTGGTGCGTGTGAATTTCCACACGCTATTGGACTGGGAACTGGATTCCAGGGGTGCGGGTCACACGCTGTATCCCGTGGTGCGTGTGAATTTCCACACGCTATTGGACTGGGAACTGGATTCCAGGGGTGCGCGGGTCACACGCTGTATCCCGTGGTGCGTGTGAATTTCCACACGCTATTGGACTGGGAACTGGATTCCAGGGGTGCGCGGGTCACACGCTGTATCCCGTGGTGCGTGTGAATTTCCACACGCTATTGGACTGGGAACTGGATTCCAGGGGTGCGCGGGTCACACGCTCGCCTAGAACACGCGCAAAGCATAAATTTGCGGACTTTAACAATAACAAGCTCAGACGCCAGGATGAACATACCGTTCCTAGCAGCAGTGGCAGTGGGCTACCAAAGGAGGAGGAGGAGGATAGTCAGGGCCAGAATATTCACACCCAGAACCAGCCTTTTCGGGATGCCTGATGACCAGGTGTATGGGAGGTACAGGTTTCCACCACACATCATACTGGACCTGGTGAGTGAGTGGGAGGATGACCTCACATCACCCACCCTGTGCTCCCAAGCACTCAGCCCCCTGGAGAAGGTCCTCAATGTACTGCACTTCTTAGCCACTGGATCATTTCAGCGGACAAGTGCCATAGTGGGTGGGGTGTCACAGGCCACCCAGTCACGCTGCCTACACCAGGTCTTGAACATCATGACTGCACGCCCATCAGTCCGCAGGCACATATACCTGCCCAGAACACCTGCAGAAAGGCATGCTGCCGCCCTGGATTTTTACGCTGTGGCACGATTCCCCAAAGTGCTAGGTGCCATCGACTGCACCCATGTGGCTCTACGTCCCCCCAGGGCATCTGAGCACATCTATAGGAACCGCAAGCACTGGCATTCCATCAACGTGCAGGTAGCATGTAATGCCAAGGGAATCATCACCTCAGTATATGCCAACTATCCCGGCTCCACCCACGACAGCTTCATTTACCGAATGTCCACCCTAAGCCGGGACCTAGAAGCTGGGCGGCATGGCGATACATGGCTGCTTGGTGAGTATGTATGCCACATGCATTCATGTTGGATACTGAGCAAGGTCACAACCCCACCAATGATACCAATCACCACCTCCACAGGGGACAGTGCCTACCCTCTCAGCCCCCACATGATGACGCCAATTCGGAACCCCACCACGCCACCCCAGGTAAGATATAACACAGCCCACATTACAACCAGGGGCATAGTGGAGCGCACATTCGGAGTGCTAAAGTCACGCTTTCGCTCCCTTGACCGTTCTGGCGGGCAGCTGTTATACGCTCCCCCAGTAGTGTGCAGGATCATAGTGGCAGCATGTGTCCTGCACAACGTTGCAACACGCCGGGGCCTGGCCGTGGACATGGTGGTGGCCCCACATCCCCAACCACATGCACAGCCGCTGCGCATGGGAGGGGAAAGGGCACGGGGGGAGGCAGCCCGTACACAGCTAGTGGCTAATTACTTCACATAGAAATCACACCCCTGTGGAGTGCACACTGCCCTGGCACATTCCATCTGACAATCAATGATGACTCAACCTGACACTGATCCTGAATGTCTGGAGAATGAACCGGGAATACCATGTCAGCCTGAGATTGTTCACCTGGAAGTGTCACAATGTGTGCATCCCTACCCACACAGACACCACCAATGCAGTTTTGTGAAGTTACACATTGAAGCAGCTAAAATGAATACCCACTTGCAAAATGCAACAAGAGGACAGTGCCATGTCAGCCAACCCAACCCCAGCACCGCCACACGACACACCGTGCCATGTCATGCTAATTGCAGGTAAACAAAGTAATCCCCACAACATGACATCAGTCTCACTATGTACAGTGGCACTATTAGAAACCTGCAACACCTGAAATGCTCACAGCAATGCCGGACCAACAACATACTTGAGCACGTAGTACCATTGACATGACATCACAAATGTTACATATTAGTAGTCTCACCACCTGGAAATGCCTGCACTCCCACCACTACCAACTGTGCAGTGTTGTCGCCGAAGAGTTGTAGGTGCACTGCTGCCAACATGGACCCCATCTCCAGACTAGAGGTCCTTGTGTGGACATGAGGAAGGGACCTGCAAATTGGGAGGTAGACACAGAAGAAGAGTTACACATCAATGCAACATGCAGTGTACAACACAACAGCAATATGCACTAGGAATGTATACACAGTATTGACTACAGACTGCCCACACAGCTCATGGGAGTCCAACGTCACTGTGTAATTCACTGTCACTTGGGCACACCCTTTGCAAGCCCATGGAAACGGGAAGCAGGAGCGGTGTGTGTGACTCAAACCCAAGCATCTGAACCAAATACATTACAAGCCTGCATGTGCCCAGCCACAATGCAGCGTATACCCACAGGAACCACGGAAGCCAACAGATCATCCCAAAAAAATTGGGAATAAAAGAAATCAAAATAAAAATGAAAATAAGAAACAATCAAAAATGGCCATTGATGGGCCCGGGGGGGTTGGGGAGGCCACCCAGGAGGTCCGAGGACAGGATGCACACCAGAACCCACCTGCGTGGATCCTGGGAAGATAAAACACCTCCATGGGCTCATGGCCCACATGGCTACCCTATTGTGGGAGTATCACTGCTGTCGCTATTATCACCCTGTGCAGCTGCATCCGGAGGTGGTTGCACTATGGGAGGCAGCCCACGCAAGGCCCTAGTCTGCTCCTCCATGGCTGCAAGCATGCGGGTGTGGTAGGTCTGGTTCTGGAGGATGAGTGTGCGGAGGTCCCCATGCAACAACTCACGGGATGCCCGGACCTCCGCCCTCGTTGCCTGCATCTCAGCTGAGAGCGTACGGGTGAGACGCTCCAGCTGCTGTTCTGTCCTTTGGTGTGTTGAAGCCTTAAGCTCAACAAGAGTCGTCCTGAGGTGAAGGAGCTCCTGCCTCAGGGCTTCCCTGTGGCCCTGGGACTCAATGGAGATGGCCTCCTGCAGAGTCGCCAGTGCCGCCCGCCTGTCCCTGTTGGACCCCAACATGTCCTCCCTGTGTGACTGGCAGATGGAGTCGGTTGCCTGCTCTAGTCGCTCCATCAGCCTTTCTGGGGGGACAATGGAAGTGGCCACCCTATCCATGGCCTGAGCCATCATCTCGGATGATGCAGCCTGTTGGGTAGCCATACCGTAAATGGATTGCTCCCATGCGGTATTGCCGGGTGGCGTACGGCCACCACGTCGGCGGGCACCACACCTGTCTGGGGCAAGGCGAACTGCGCCTTGCTGTGCCGGCACTGCCTGAGGCTGCAGGACTGCATTCCCCCTCTGATCTGCTCGCCCAGGAACAGGATCAGATGTCGCGGAGTGTGACCCTGCATCCGTAACCACCGAAGGCGTAGCTGCCAACACTGACATCCCCATGGAGGGTTCTGACCCTGGTGCAGGTGGGTGAGACAGAACAGAATCCCTCCCTGGAACACTCACCTGCGACGGCACGTAGGTCTCATCCGAATCAACACCTGAGTACAGCTCGGGGGAGGTGCAGCCAGAGACACCCCTTGAGAGCACGACCTGCAGCACTTGTGGGTTCTCCCCCACCACCACACCACGTCCCTCACTGATGGTTGGTCGGCCCTCGGACCCCTCCTGGGTCTGCACCATCTCCACAACCCCAGCAGTATCAGGTGCGTCTTCCCCTGCAAAGACATGAAAACAAAGAAATGGAAACAGGCATTAGCACCATGGCACACATTGAGGGCTGAGAAGCAAGAGAACCAGTACTTGATTGACACATGTCCCACATGACTAAAACCCTCCCATGCATGCACCCTCACTGCGTATGAAGTGCAGGCAAATGGCACACACTGATGACACCAAGATGGAAGATGAACACATTTTCTGCATGCTGCCTGGCAGTGGCATCACACATTGGCCTGTGATTGGCAGGTGAAACACACATGCCATCACACAGATGGCATGTACCATTGCTATTGAGTGAAGATTGAGAGGAGGGCAGCACCTATTCATTCAGTCCAGTTCCCGCATGTAATTGCTTTTATAATTCTAACAGGTCAGATTTTTCACCTGGAGCTGCCAGTCTGAAATGGTCAAATTGCACAGGGACATGTGTGTACAAATGATATCCAGGTAACAAAGTCACTCCACTTTACCATACCCATGTCAGACATGTGACTAGTGGACAGCGACATGCCTAGTGAAAGTGGTGGAATGCAAACAAACTGACTGAATGAACAGTGAAAAAGAAGCAAATATGTTGTGGCAAGGTGACACTTCAAGGGCAACTGGCGTGCAGTTGTGCTAGATGTCTACTGTTGGCAGAAGGGATACTGCTATGGCCAAATGTAGCTGCGCAGGAAGGATTGCATGAAGCACATGGCTGACCCATACGACTCAGGCGCACACACTCTCACCTGGCACCCGAACAGAAGCCCTCACACACACACCATGCACATGGATGACACACACATGCATGTGCACTCACCGGACAATGCCTCGTAATCAGCCAGATCTCCCACGCCTTGGATCTGTTCCTCCGTGACGTAGGTCCCAGCGACTGACTCATGTGGAGTGAGTTCCATGTCTACTACTGGAGACCCACCTCCAGTCACTAGAGTTGCGGCATGACTTGAGGCCAGCTTACTCTTTGCCCTGCGCTTTAGGTCATTCCAGCGCTTATAGCAATCATTGGCTGTGCGCCTCACGATTCCAAGGGCACTTACGATGTCTGCAACGGTCTGCCAGTGTGCCTGGCGTTGTGCAGGTGTGGTCTTGGATCCTGCAACAATGACCATCTCGTTGTCATGTCCGGACACATACTCGACAAGTGCATTCAGTTCGTCATCCGTGAAGCTGGGCTTCCTGGACGGGCCGGACTGTGTAGCCGTGTCTGGGGCATCAGCCTGTGCCGGACGAGCACTCTTCCTCTTCCGCTTGGAAGGTGGTGGTGATCCTGAGTGTCCTGCGCCGCTCTGGACACTAGGGGCAGGAGCCCTGGTGGACTCTGTATCAGGAGTGTGGGATTGCACACTCAGCATGGGAGTTGGTGCAGGCATTGGCTCTAGTGTGATGGTGTCAGGGGGAATGTCAGCAGCATGGACTAGGACCGACACTGTCCTGGCTGGGTGTGTGAGGGCTGGGGTGGATGGAGCCGCAGCTGCCCCTGCAGCCTCTCCGCCCTGCCTCCTTGGTACAGCAGATGACCTTGCTGCCCCAGATCCACGTGGCATGATGGCATCAACGTGCACCAGCGCACGTGTCGTAGCCCTGCTGACCTGGAAGTCAGCCATGGAGTCAGCCAGGTCTGGTGCCACAATGGGCTGGTCCAACAAGGGCTGAGCATGGATGGTGTCAGCCACATCAGCCTCAATGGGAGCGGGGGAAGGGGGGGGATTATGGGTGCCCGTGACTGGTCCTCCACACATGGGGGGACAGGCTCACCCTGCAAGTTACGACCACGTCCCCTACCGGATCCACCACGGCCACCACTTGTGGCTCTTCCACCTTTGCCACCCTTACGGAATCCTCGCCTCCCAGCCATGGCACTGATGTTAATGTGCGTATGGGAGTGGATGTAGACTATTGTCCTGGGCAATTGGGGGTCAAAGGGGTTGGGTACCAGATGGTAATTGTACCCTAGTGCTCTAGCAAAGCTGAATGTAACCCCTGGGGAAAGATGACGGGTCACGCAACGCACAGGAGGCCCAAAAAAGGGAGATGACGTGCACGCAACCCCTCCTAGACCACGTGTGCAGAAAGAAAAACCTGCACTACGCTGTGGCACCCAGAAACACAAGAATGAACGTATGCGTGTCACACGCAGCCTAGAATGACCTCTGAAGGGGTAGGCTACACACGGGGCAAGCACAGATGTTAGATACGTGCGTGACTCACCGTCTGCCTGGTAAACGAGCGTGTAAAAGGAGCACGTTTGGTTGGCAACACCCCCGCCAAAAGAAGATTTGTCCGCTGTCTGAGGAGACAGGACAACAGTAGAAGGGAACACTGTTTGAGGGAACAGGCCCGGGTAAACCAGTAAAAGAGAAAAAAGAGAAAAAGCTGTCAGAGGTAACAGGGAATACGAACTTGAAACGCAGTGAAGTAAATCGCGTGTGAAACGACAAGAAGTACAGAATTCACCCACTCGCTCTCCACGAAAAGCACGTACAAGGATAACGTGTTCTACACGTACCTTTTATACAGGCCCACACGTCCAGCGTCACTTACGCAGCGTGTACGCGCTAGGGCCATTTCCACCTATTACATGCTTTGTCACTTCTGCGTGTAGGGCCATTTCCACCAATTACACGCTTTGTCACTTCTGCGTGTAGGGCCATTTCCACCAATCACACGCTTTGTCACTTCTGCGTGTAGGGCCATTTCCACCAATCACACGCGATTACACTCTGACGTGCAGTCTTTCCACGTGTGCTCTGTCATCACCTGCTGTGTGGGAAACACCTGTGCGGGTCACGTCACAGACGCGCTTACGCGCTGAGGGCCTTTCCTCAGTTTTCACGCTGACGTGCAGGATTTTCACGTGCAAAATCACTCCGTACCAAGCTGGCCACGCGTACGCACACGGAATACCACGCTCCTGCCCGGAAGGCTGAACTACTGCCCCCCAGAGCCTGAGCACGCTCCCACCTGCTGCTGCCTGACTGCCTGCTGCCCCTGCACTGCTGGGGGGTGGGGGTGATAGGGGACATGAGTGGGGGCCTGGTGGGGGCTGCCCCTGGTGACTGGGGGGGTGGGGGTGATAGGGGACATGAGTGGGGGCCTGGTGGGGGCTGCCCCTGGTGGCTGGGGGGTGGGGGTGGTGGGAGACATGAGTGGGGGCCTGGTGGAGGGTGCCCCTGGTGGCTGGGGGGTGGGGGTGGTGGGTGACATGAGTGGGGGCCTGGTGGAGGGTGACCCTGCACTGCTGGGGTTTGGGGGTGGTGGGAGACATGAGTGGGGGCCTGGTGGAGGGTGCCCCTGGTGGCTGGGGGGTGGGGGTGGTGGGAGACATGAGTGGGGGCCTGGTGGAGGGTGACCCTGGTGGCTGGGGGGTGGGGGTGGTGGGAGACATGAGTGGGGGCCTGGTGGAGGGTGCCCCTGGTGGCTGGGGGGTGGGGGTGGTGGGTGACATGAGTGGGGGCCTGGTGGAGGGTGACCCTGCACTGCTGGGGTTTGGGGGTGGTGGGAGACATGAGTGGGGGCCTGGTGGAGGGTGCCCCTGGTGGCTGGGGGGTGGGGGTGGTGGGAGACATGAGTGGGGGCCTGGTGGAGGGTGACCCTGGTGGCAGGGGGGTGGGGGTGGTGGGAGACATGAGTGGGGGCCTGGTGGAGGGTGCCCCTGGTGGCTGGGGGGTGGGGGTGGTGGGTGACATGAGTGGGGGCCTGGTGGAGGGTGACCCTGCACTGCTGGGGTTTGGGGGTGGTGGGAGACATGAGTGGGGGCCTGGTGGAGGGTGACCATGCACTGCTGGGGTGTGGGGGTGGTGGGAGACATGAGTGGGGGCCTGGTGGAGGGTGACCCTGGTGGCTGGGGGGTGGGGGTGGTGGGAGACATGAGTGGGGGCCTGGTGGAGGGTGCCCCTGGTGGCTGGGGGGTGGGGGTGGTGGGTGACATGAGTGGGGGCCTGGTGGAGGGTGACCCTGCACTGCTGGGGTTTGGGGGTGGTGGGAGACATGAGTGGGGGCCTGGTGGAGGGTGCCCCTGGTGGCTGGGGGGTGGGGGTGGTGGGTGACATGAGTGGGGGCCTGGTGGAGGGTGACCCTGCACTGCTGGGGTGTGGGGGTGGTGGGAGACATGAGTGGGGGCCTGGTGGAGGCTGACCCTGGTGGCTGGGGGGTGGGGGTGGTGGGAGACATGAGTGGGGGCCTGGTGGAGGGTGCCCCTGGTGGCTGGGGGGTGGGGGTGGTGGGTGACATGAGTGGGGGCCTGGTGGAGGGTGACCCTGCACTGCTGGGGTTTGGGGGTGGTGGGAGACATGAGTGGGGGCCTGGTGGAGGGTGCCCCTGGTGGCTGGGGGGTGGGGGTGGTGGGTGACATGAGTGGGGGCCTGGTGGAGGGTGACCCTGCACTGCTGGGGTGTGGGGGTGGTGGGAGACATGAGTGGGGGCCTGGTGGAGGGTGCCCCTGGTGGCTGGGGGGTGGGGGTGGTGGGTGACATGAGTGGGGGCCTGGTGGAGGGTGACCCTGCACTGCTGGGGTGTGGGGGTGGTGGGAGACATGAGTGGGGGCCTGGTGGACGCTGACCCTGGTGGCTGGGGGGTGGGGGTGGTGGTAGACATGAGTGGGGGCCTGGTGGAGGGTGCCCCTGGTGGCTGGGGGGTGGGGGTGGTGGGTGACATGAGTGGGGGCCTGGTGGAGGGTGACCCTGCACTGCTGGGGTGTGGGGGTGGTGGGAGACATGAGTGGGGGCCTGGTGGAGGGTGCCCCTGGTGGCTGGGGGGTGGGGGGGGTGGGTGACATGAGTGGGGGCCTGGTGGAGGCTGACCCTGGTGGCTTGGGGGTGGTGGGAGACATGAGTGGGGGCCTGGTGGAGGGTGACCCTGCACTGCTGGGGTGTGGGGGTGGTGGGTGACATGAGTGGGGGCCTGGTGGAGGGTGCCCCTGGTGGCTGGGGGGTGGGGGTGGTGGTAGACATGGGTGGGGGCCTGGTGGAGGGTGCCCCTGGTGGCTGGGGGGTGGGGGTGCAGGGGGACATGAGCAGGTGTGCAGGGTAGTCCCCTGTTTTGTGGGCTGCCTGCAGGGGCCGTGGAGGGTGTACAGGGAACACCTGTGAGGACCCACCCAGCCTAATCACGTGTGTAACTTCCCACGCACCCCTGTAATACACGTACCCAGCCAAATCGCGTGTGATAATTCCCGCGCACCCCTGTAATACACGTACCCAGCCAAATCGCGTGTGATAATTCCCGCGCACCCCTGTAATACACGTACCTGGCCAAATCGCGTGTGATAATTCCAGCGCACCCCTGTAATACACGTACCCAGCCAAATCGCGTGTAAAACTTCCCGTGTACCCCTGTAATACACCTACCCAGCCAAATCGCGTGTGATAATTCCCGCGTACCCCTGTAATACACGTGCCCTGGCTAATCGCGTGTAAAACTTCACGCGTACCCCTCTAATACACGTACCCTGGCCAATCGCGTGTTAAACATCCCGCGTACCCCTGTAATACACGTACCCAGCCAAATCGCGTGTAAAACTTCCCGTGTACCCCTGTAATACACCACCCAGCCAAATCGCGTGTGATAATTCCCGCGTACCCCTGTAATACACGTGCCCTGGCTAATCGCGTGTAAAACTTCACGCGTACCCCTCTAATACACGTACCCTGGCCAATCGCGTGTTAAACTTCCCGCGCACCCCTGAAATACACATACCCTGGCACCCTGGCTAATCGCGTGTATAACTTCACGCGTACCCCTGATATGCACGTTACCCGCTTTGCGTTCCTTGTTTGGCAGCCCTGTAAACTGGTCCAGGGTTAGCGCAGCCCTTTGCGATGATTTAGCGATTTTGATGGCTTTTCCTTGCGCGAGGGCGTTCTTGGGGGCGTTACTGGCGCTGCTGCAGGGTCGCTGCGATACTCTGCGCCACGGCTGGTTTGGGAGCCTAAAATCCATGAATACGCTGTGCGCGGAAATCGGTTTTAGCGCACGTGCCTGGCGCAGACAATCGCACGCGGACACTCTGCGCCAGCCGCTTGCGACACTTTTCTGCGAAATTCTATGAATTACCCTGTAAATGTGCCCGCTGTGTTGCCTTGAAAACAATGGCCTTGTTACCAAATTACAGAAATATATTCAATATATTCAATGTGCAGTATTTGCACTCCAAAACCCCAAATCCATGGGATTGTATATTTAAGCTGTTTGGAAGTCAACAATTGCAGTGTCTGGGGGATCAGTAACTGCATACTTAAAATCAAAGGCCTAGGATAGGTTGTCACCACGTGACATTTCAGAGCATTAACCTCTTGGAAGATATCTCATCTAATATCCTACTAAAATGGGCCCTTCATTCCATAGAGGTGGTTTTGGTTTCTAGGGTAAAACCACATACTTATGACAAGTGCGTTAGTTAATGTATGTGTAAAGGCTATCTAAAAACAAATGTGCAATCACAGAGGACAAGTGGAAAATAATTATAGTTATACCTTCAGAACCGTTTGGCTAATTTGATAAACAAATCATATGAGAATAAAACTGATATATTAAAGTGTACAAATCATGCATATATGTGCATATTTTAATAACTGTTATGCATGCAATGACAGACACATAAAAGACGTCTCTGGGTTTACAATATTCTTGTGAATCTGAATATATAATTCTTATTAATATAACGTGTCCATGCAGGGAATTATAAGGAAAATTCATATTTTTGTTTAATTTAATTCCTCATTATGAGGAGAGGGCTAACTCACAGCTGACACGCCCTCCTTATGACACAGAAAGTACATTGGGACAATAGAAGCTAGGAGGGCTCTTGTGAGTGTGAGAACATAATTATAACCTATCACAGGCCCTGTCCAACCCACAATTACTGCATCAAAGGATGCTGCATAGAAAGAGTTTGTTGAGTGTTTACATTCAAACACAAAGAAAGGAGAGAGAGTTAGGGAAAGCAGAAAAGCAAGAGAGCCTGTCCAAAAGGATACGAGCAGAATTGAATTGTAACTGTAGTAGCTGATGACAAATCTCCACAAGAAGGCCTTAAAACTGAACTCAGAATACTTTACCAAGACAAAACCAGACTACTTGAGAGGAATTTTGAAAGCAGGTAAATAGGCTAAAAGGAAGAGTGTATCTTGTGCTTCTGCCTAAAGCCGGTTGAAGTCCCTACCTGTCCTGGACCTTCGAAAAAGACAAGCCAAAAGTGAGTACAATGATCCCCGAGTATTTAACCAAATGTCCTAATAAATAATTAAATCCCATAAATCAATTAAAAGTATTTCGCAGGGACCCTGTTTCCAAGTTATGTCACTGAAACGGTGCATATAATACAAGAATACAAGGCATATGTTCTTTGTGTTAATAATTGCATTTTTACTAATTGTGTATTGGTTAAAACATCAATTTTAACCTTAACAATACAAAAGTTAAATTATGACAATAGCAACCATTTCAATACACTCTCACATAAATAGCCTATCCTAAAACCAGTTAATCAGTTCATCACATTCATCACATTCATCAAATATTTAAAAAAAAACATACATAATTGTACATTTCAAACATTTCCTCCAGTTACATTCTCAAGGTGCGTGTGATTTAAGAAGCCCAAAACAGCAAAAACAAGTGAAGTTGAAGTGCCTTTCAAACAATTCATCCAGAGACTATCCCGGTCTAATGAATAACTGTAGCGCATGTTAGTTCGAATGGACTACAGTTTGGGACAGATAATGAGCAGATGTTTCAGGGTTTCCATTTCGTTCACAGTCTTAGAAAAGCAACAATATGCATCTTCAGAGACAAATTCATTGCATCTCAGAAGGATTTCCTTTGTAAGACATAAATTTGATCTGAATCGCAAGAAATACAACCTTGCATAAGGACACAGAAAAATCACTAAGTATGGCTCCAGGGTGCCTAGATGTTTTTGTTCATGGATTAAGTGATCAAGGCTTGGAAAGCCAGGATATTTATCCACAGTAGAGCACCAGTCATATTGATACAGCACCCTCATTACTTTTTCAGCATTATCTCTAAGATCATCATCATATCTCTTATCTCTAAGATCATGCTTGGTCAGACTGATGTCTCCTAGCACATTATCACAATAATAGGTTAAACCGTTCATCACCCTTTTTGCTCTTGTTACAGTTAAGGCTCCTAACTCTTCATATAAGGTGTCCAAGCATCCAATAAAAAGTTTATTATAGAATGCTAAATATTTCCACATTCCTTTACCTTTAAGTGAACTTAAGCCCAGGTTGTCTAGAATAGCAACAGAAGGAACAGCATTGCGCATACCCATCACCTTACGCCAGATTATGCTCTCCGGTTATCTAACATTTCTTACACCCAACATTGTAACATTGCCATAACGTAAGTTAACTTTGGTATAACTTTGCCTATATAAAACTTAACTCTGTGATTCAGTGAAAATGTACAATATTTGTTCTTGACATGCTTCATCTGGCTAATGAGAGTCCCAGCTTTATGTCGTTAGTATGCAGTAATAAAACCCGTACCATGTTTACCAAGTATTGGAAATCCCAAATAAATGTGATTATCCACTCTTTCCAAATGTGTCCCATTAACATTCCATTGGAAACCACTTTTCCTCTTACTCGTCGTCAGTGTCAGAGTTTTCGTTTTATTTTCATCAATTTATTTTAATTAACTGTTGCATGTGTGGCAAAAGAAGCAATTAACCTTATCAACCCTACTGTAGTACAGCCTACTAGTATAAAATCATCTGCATAAACTAACTATATTGGCCTCCAATTTCCCAGTTCTGTAGGGACAAAGCAAACCTGTTCAATAGCTTCCCCAAAAACAGAAACATAGAGGTTAAACAGGCAGGGTGCCAATATGTACCCCTGCTGAAGCCATTCCTTGTAGAAATATTCTGATATAGCAAACACTCTTGCTTTAGCCACCCTTGCATATTAGAATGCTAATGGAGTCTTAAAAAAAGTTTTAAAAGGCCCTCCGGGATACCTGCCACGGTTCATTACGGATAGCTAGGTCGATGAAGATATGTCAATTGTGACCACGCAATGACCTCATATCTTTTTGGACCATGCCAGCATGTTAGGACAAACCTATTAATATTTGTACCAGGATTTCTCTAAAATTCCACCTGGGACCTACCAAGTCTGTCCGTCTCGACCGCCCACACTTCCAGGTGTTGAAGGAGTATGGACACAAAGATCTTTCTGTCCTCATCCAAGATCGTTATTTTGTGGTAGGTCTTTGGGTGAGACCTTAGTCCCTTTTTAAATATGGAACTATTATAGGAAATATTCCAAGAGGAGGAGAATCTCCCCTCGTGATTTATATCTACAAAAAGAGGCATTGAGATTACTGTCAAAGTGAGGGGATCCCCCTTGAATAGTCTGTTGGACAGATTATTTGAAATAGTGCTTGAGAGTTACTGGCTTCCTTAATTAACTGAAACACCCAGTGGTGATCAATTTGAATATCCCAATAGTTAGTGGATAACTTCTCCCATGCGCATTCAATTGCGTTGCTCGAAGTGTCACCAGTAAACAAAGTCTCAAAGTGAGATATCCAAACTGCCTCTGACACCACATTAATTTGTGATTCTGTCCAACGAGCAACCAAGGAATTGATTATCCTGCAAAAATTCTCAATATACTTAGTTTTGAGGCATTCAAGTATGGGTTCAGTGTCATTTTGCAAGAGCCTAGCCGATGGCCTCCTCCTCCAACTTTTAAAACTTTGCCTTACTCGACAAGTGCATTTCCTTCTTTCTTCTCCATCCATATTCAGCTTCATTAGACACCTGATTGCCATTCTCATATCTTTATTCCTCTCTGCTAATATTGGGTCATGAACATGAGTGTTCTTATTTGGCCGTCACCCCTTCATATAGTTGTAAGCTTATTCTCTCCCAATGTGTCCCACAAAGTTTGAGATATAAAACTCTCAAAATTATCATATATATTGAATTCCCAGTCATAGTTTGTAGCTCCCATAATATTGCCCATTCTATTGTTAAACGAATTTCTGGCACCCGTGTTCCAGGGAAATACTTTTTTCCATGGACTTACAGATAGGTTGCATGGGCCAACTGCCAACTGTTTAACTATATGAGGTTCAAAGACACAGAGCAACATGTTATGATCCAGGGAGTTTCAATGACCTACTTTTTTTTACATCCATTAAAAAGATATTGGTCTGTGAAAACATAATCCATCACTGACTGAACATTCCCTCTTTGCCAGGTGGGGCACCCCTGCACCTTCCCCAGGACTGCTCCATTCAATTTAAATAAGCCTAGTGAAAACAGACTTGAAGACCATTTAGCCTAGTGATGATCTTTCTTGCTGCCTACCCCCCCCAAACGGCAAGTATGTCAAGCTATTCACATGCTCATCTTCCGAAGGTCAGGTGGAGTTTAAATCCCCCACCACTAGTACATGCCTTTTACCATTTTGATTTAGCCAACCCACAATATGTGAGAGAAGTCTTCCTAGGAACTTGTCTAACTATCAAACTCCCATGTGCCATTATATTATTAACAAAGAGGAAGTAATGTGCTCTCATTTATACTGAGATAGCAAATTCAACCGCTAATGTGCCTTGTTGAATGCCCCACTCTATGATTCCGGTTATGCACAAGCCTGCTTTAATCATAGTTAGCAATTCTACTGATGGTCAAGCTCAGTCACCTTCATGGGCCATCTGGAAGCAGGTCATGTATGCATCCAACCATGGACACTTCAATAACCATACTTCCTGTAAACAGATAATGCTGTGTCTTTGTAGAATTGAGCCTAATTCCGGATTTGTGAGTAGGTGTATGTGCCTCCTAGAATTCCAAGAAACTATGTCAAAGTAGGATGTGTTACTAAAGTCTATTCGAACGGGAGGGTGTCTGCTTTTATTTTGCAATTGGACTAATTGGACACATTGGACTAACTGGACTTCTCTATTTCCCTTCTCTTTTTCCCTTGCCAATAGTGTCAACTGAGATTTCAATCGCTTTTCCCACATCTAAGCCAAGTGCACCATTAACATTCTTCTCCAAAACACAATTTGAGAGCTTAAATATTGTGATATCAAAGCCCAACTGCCTCTGCACAGGGATTTCATGTGCAGGTAACCACAGGTCGCACCTTTTATGTTTTTATGTTTTTGAAGATATTTTTTGCATGCATCACCCTGTGCTTCTGCTGGCACTTCCAAGCTCTTTGACTGTGTGGATGTTACTTCTTCTTCACCTTGATTTTTCTCCGGGGTTTTGCCCAAGATCATAATAATCTCATCCAATTCCTTGGCCTTCCCCGGGCATTCCTGGATCACACGAGCTTTGTGAGTGACTTACTGAATTTTGTAACAGAAGTATTGCTTGTGAACGGTTCAATTTCTATGAGGGTGGATTTAAGAGAACGAGTACCTTCCAGTAAACCTCTTTCGATGCGTTTAACAGTTTACAGTAGATGTGGGAAAATGACTGGATTCAAACGCTTCACCAATGTACTAAATATAAGGCTTTTAAGAAAAATCAATTTTCTTTAAAATGTTTTGGAACAGCAGAACCTTATCTCATGAAATCGCCCAGTCATCAGTATCACGCAGGCCTCCTGCGCTTGAGATTCAACCTATGGAAAACGAGAGACATTACAGCAAAATGGTATCCCCTTGCACACATAGATCAAATGTGTCGATTTTGTCAAGAAACTAAGGAAACCTTAGAACACATCATTGTTGAATGTGGAAAATTGTCATCTTTGCAAGAAAAGTATTTTAGAAAATTGTTTGTGTCTGAAATCAATATGGACACACAGAATTTATGGACACATAGGGGGTAATTCATGGATTATTTGCGCCAAAATAAACAGGATTTGTGTGCCATTCTGCCTGCAAATCCCCATTTGTTAAACAGGGATTTGCGGGCAGAATGGCGCACAAATCCCGTATTTTCCGGCTCAAAAAATCCATGAATTACCCCCATATTTTTCATGTATATTCCACATCAGTAGGATATGCCACTGTTAACTACTTGCAAGAACTAAAACTAGGATATAGTGAAAGTGATGAAATGTATAGTGCAAAGGAGGGTCCATTGAATAACTGAAACATGGGACTTGTTGATCTAACGAATCTCAATTATCTAAGGAATTCAGGGGGAAAGTTTATTTAATGTGGTTCAATTTTTATGTTTTTCTTTCTTTATTTTTTTCATCTGTTTTTTTTATTCAGCAAGATAATGTTTTAAATGAAAATGATTTGTATAAAATTGTTGAAAGGTTGAATTTTTCAGCCAAATCAATAAAAAAATTCTAAAAACTGGGTGAAACTAAACAGAATTATGTGAGTCTGGAAGTCTGATTTCATTTTCTAATACAGTGAGACACACGTTGGCAGCATGTAATTAAGAGCAACTATTATTATTATTATTGTTTTCAGTGTCTTTTTAATAGGGGATGGGGTCTTTTATGATGTTGGGGTCGAGGCGTGGAGGCATACTAATATAAGGGTAAGATCAGTTCCTTCTCCATCAACCTCCAAGTAAATAGAAGGTGTGTTAAACCCCCCTTCATCAATAGGCCCCAGATCCCTTTATGTCTAGCCAATGTCCTGAGCATCTCTTCGTCCGTGAAGGGAGGGAGAGGTAAGTCATGATTGTTCACAGATCCGATGACATCCTCTCCTGTATCCACATCAGGCACACTGACTGCAGACAAAAATAAGTGTTTTTTTGCATCCTTAACTTTGTGGACCTTTTTCTAAGTCTGTAGTAGAGCAGTGTTATTCAAACCACTTTACTATGCGTGCGATGAGCCATTGTGAACTTCCCAATACAAAACCTCCCGCGGGTTACTCACAGTGATTTCTCTCAAGTCTGGGAAGAATCAGTCTGCAGGTAAATAAACAGAGGCGTAGAGTAAATTTCTTCCAGGCAAGAATATTTGATTCACAGGCTTCAGATAATAATAATGGAGTGTGGCCTCCAGGATTGCTGCTCCGCTCCAAGCACAAATCTCATTAGTAATGAGCCTCTGCTGCCAAACGGCTCACTAGCAACTCACTTACCATGTGCACGCTCACTCGCTATTTGGAGGTTTTATACCTTCCAGGCACAACCTCCAAGATTGCCACTCTGCTCCAAACACAAATGTCCAAATGTTCTTGTGAGTAAAGAGGCTCTGCTGACAAAATGCTCACTTAGTAACTCACCTGCCACGCGCCATGTGGTTAATTGAAATTGAAACCATGGGTAGCTTCACCATAATCACGTTTTTCTCCAGCAGCAATCTGGGACCCTGGGAGATTCTAAATTCAAATGATGAATGACAATATTTGATTGACAAGATTTTGGGATTGATGTCTGCCATAGTTAATAAAGTAATTGAAATCGATTTCTTAATGTATCTGGGGTGTTGTGGAGGTGAACCTGATTCTAGGGGTGCTGTGAGGGTGAACCTAATTCCTTCAGCGAGTTAGGCGCTCCTGTCCCCGCATTCCAAGAGGAGACAGAATTCCTGAACCCAAGCCTTTAAAATAATTGGCCAAGCAAAGATATCCAATTGTATCTCCGCCCACTTGGAACTAATACTCTGTCATAGATTGTTAGCCCAGGAATCAGTGATCAAAATGTTAAAGCAAATATTTTTCTCTGATTGCAATACTTTTCAATGGTGTCAGAGAAAACGAAGTGAATTGTTTTGCTTAAACTTTATTTGTTGAACTTTTTTTAATCAAACAGCCAATGTCAATTTGTATATCTATATTGTGGAGTAGTTTATTCTACTGCCTGGAATAGTCATTCATAAATCTTTTTAAATGAATGGACGGTTGTGCGAATTGGAAAGAATACAGCGACACAGCTGGAATCAAGTTCAGTTTTCATTTCTGCCTATGTTTATTTATAGTATTTTGGGTAACTTCCTCAGCAGGGCTGAGGGGACCACCTTAATTCCTTCATATATTATTTTAAATAAAACAAACTATTCAGGTTGAACCAGCTTTTGTTGTACCAGATTGTGGGGTGGCACTGCAACATAGGTGCAATTCTTCCATAAAAATATTCTTTTGAGGGCTTCAGATTTTCATAGACAGATATCATTACACACCTACACAAATGTACACATGCCAGCAAACTCTCAACATTTAGGCACCCATGCATGTTATAGATAACTAGTGACAGTCAACCGTGTCCCCTGATACACACACACAAGCACACACAATAGCATGACAGACAGTGATCAACTGCCATCCTCCATGCAGCCACATGATGAGGGAGCTTAGATGTTGTGCAGTGGCAGCCAATTCAGTGCTCAACAGTGATAGGAGATTGTGATGTGATTTACGTGAATGAGAAGTAGCTTGGGTAGGCAGGAGGAGACAGTGGCTTGGGAAGCATGAGTCGAGACAGTAGCTCAGCAGCAGTAAAGGCAGAGTTGACAGCTTCTCAAAGAGCATGAGGCGACAGTAGCCTCTAAGGACAGTCGAACACAATGGTTCAGTGGGGCAAGAGATAGGAGGTAACAGTTGTTCGGTGGAAGGTGTAGGGGGAGCTTACATCTTGTGGGAGGTGTAAGGCTGCACCAGTCATGTCCAGATGGGCAGCTGCACCTCTGTGTGCCACTGCATCATGGATGTGACAGCATACTAAATTATCCATGCATGTGCAGTAAAAAAAAAATGCATGGACTCAAGCAACTAGTCCATAGTAAACAACACTCCACAGTCTAGTGTTTTGAGAGCTGTCAAAGATACACTAGAATATAACATCAGCTGGTGTACAGTATACATCATCTCCCTATAAATGATGTTGCTTCATCTGGATACACTTAAGCACCACGAATGAGCCAAAACTAGAAAGCGGGAATACACTTGTAGATATGACACTGCTATAACTACATCCAGAGATTTACCAGCTATTGAGTAGCAGTCATCTTTTTACATTCTAACACTATTAATACAATCTTTACTTTTGTTTTCTTAGGGAGGCGGGCTTTAAAACAATATTTTTACTTCGTTAATGCTAAAGGATAATACGAAACGATATTAAATGTTGTGTTTCCTTCAAAACAATACTTCAACATGCATCCTCCTAGAATCTACCAGCATATTACACTGCACAAAATCAGACAAAAATAACACCACTTCTGCAAGTGAAATAAAGTTTACTTAACAAATAATACAACTACGTTTCGGAAAAAGGGAGTGCCATAGAATTGGGCCACAGATCTGACATAGGAATGAAGAAACAAACTGTACATAAGTAAATAATCCAACCATGTTTTGAAGAACCATTTTTGGACAAAAAATGCATCCCTTCAGTTCCACAAGCTCGTGCTTCCTTGCTGAGCACACTTTTGGTTCACATGCACTGCTGCTTTACGTGGCCTCAATGAGTAAATAAACTGGATGTCATTTTAATACCAGGACATTCAAAAAGAATTCGTATAGACTAGGTCATACAAAGCGATGTTTAGGGAATATATTCAAAGCTGTTGGACGCAGCTAAAACATTTCGATATTAATGTGTTGTTTTATTTTCATGCCGTTAGAGTCCACGCATTGCATGTCATTGTTTAGCATATACTGCAGAAAATACTTTCATGGTAAAATACTTTTATCGCATAGTGTGACTGTTGGGTATGCATGCTCAACGGAACCCTGACACTACCCATGGTTATTATATTGCTTTTCAGCAAATTTACATACGAGAGAATACATCATTTACAAGCATGGTATAACCAATATATTGTTTTATTATTCATTGCCTCTCTCTCCGTATCATCACTATATTCCACCGTCAGCACCTGTCTCCTTGTTGCATCACTTGTAACGGTCCAGTATCTCATGCTCTCCCTCTCCCTTAAAAACTTGCTAGTCCAATGTGGTTAACAACCCATCTCTACTATATCGCACCTTTCACTGATTATATTGGGACTTCATGGGCCTCCTAATCTACATGTGCCCTTTTGAAATCTGGACACTTGTATGTGCTGTGACAAATCTTTGTTCTATAAGGACCTCTCAGACCAGAGTACATTGTCTCCCTATGCTATGTTATGTTATTTGGCATTTATATAGCGCTCTATATATCATTGGCACATGGCACTTGTACAACATCATTTTATTCCTGTTTTGACTGTACCGGAGGACTCCGCCAAAACTATCTCCAGGGAAGGAAAAGTAATCCAAAAACAGAGCGTACACCAAGCAAGAAGTGCTGCAAATGTATTGGAACCAAACAGCTGGTAAGCACGGTTTGGACAGACCCGTGAAACTGAACTGAATAAAATAAGCCACCCACTGTAGCTAAACAGTTGATACCTAAATTACAAAATTATCCTACAACATATTTGTTACATTTTCAAGGCAGGTCAAAGGAGCTGATAGGTGGGACTACGTCAGTCCCCTATAAGAATGTATATGTCACGTGAACCTTATTGGGTGTACCTTTTCGTGATGCCACAACCCTTCCCACACCGCCCCTCAATTATGTGTTTGTGCTGATCAGTCAGAAACACTTGTTTGCCATTGGTTGTCAATGCCCAACATATAAATGGATAAACTGCTACATATCGATTGAACATAACATCTTGAGATGGCAAGGGGCAAGACATTTACACTGAGTCTGACCAATCATGTGCCCTGTGGATATCAGTGAGAACACTGTACAATGTTGCACCCTAGGGACACCAACACCTCTCCCTGCTAATTGGCACCATGTTGCGTTCCCCTTAACCCCTAACCCCAATGTCTGGCCCCCCAACTCCCTTCCTGTGCCTTGCTGCCAAGTGTAGTCTGCAAAAACTATACCACAGCATGGCTCGATTTTAATTAACTGAATTTGATTTCTATTTCTCTGCCAATTCTACTTGTGTACCCAGGTGCTTAGCTCATTGGCCTACAAAGTATCTCTTACAGTGACTTTGATGAGGCTGTGATCTCTTGGGAAACTTCAGCCATGCAACACTTCTGCGCACTGTTTCTGCTGAATGTTCAAGAAATACATACTGCTGTCACAAAAAGGCCTTCAGCACTTTTATTATGAGCTGTCTGCAAGGAATGCTTTACTAACATGGGCCTTAAAGAAAATGGCCTCTCTACTGTCCTCATATTGCTCAAAAGCCTCCCTACCATTCTACCCTCTAAGACCCTTTCATTCCCACCCAGTGCCCGTGCTATACAACTACCCATTACCACACCTGAATTACCCACATTTCATTGCGTTCCCCTGTGGGACCATTCGCTCTGCACCTGCTTCTGTGTCGCCTTATGGAAGCAGCACTGCATTAAATGACATCCTCACCCCCGATGACACCCACCACATCACTCTCAATGTCACCACATTACTTGCGCAACAGATATGTGTGCCCCCTTGGCAGATTTGAACCTGGCCCTTTACACCAACTCCACCAACCTGTGACAGCCCTTCCTTCCCGTTGGCTTTAGACAATGCTGGATTTCATCTGAGTGCCAAAGACACACCTTTGTTTTTCATGATGACGTACTTAAACAGGAGAGGAACTGTGAATGGAGAGAAGGAAACTCCTATCTAGGGGTGTGTGCAATCCTTACTGAAAGGCCCAACCTCTGGAGGAGACATCCTGAAGGGGAAGCGCCATGCTGGGCAATGGTGCCCGCTGCAGCATGTAGAGTGAGCCAAAGCTAGCCGAATGTCGGAATGCATTTTCTCTGACTGTGTACTCCAGGTCGGGCAAGAGGTGGAAATGGAGAAGTACCCGTTTCCTCTAGTGGTGTGACCAAGGACAAGCCGCGGTGGGCTTGGAGCCCGGTAACTAATGCCGAGACCAGCTTGCTGGGGAAAACCGGGATTACCAAGCATTACACCCGAAGGATGTTAGCTGCAGAGATAAGCAGCAACAGTGAGATGAACAATCCCACAGAGAGATTACTACTTAGAAGCAAGGCTGGGAAGGTCAACAAGGTTACGGGATCCTGAGAAACCTGAGCAGGCAATAACCACAGGTGAATCAAAACGAGAGGAGTAAGAACACTTTGATTTGAGGCTTAGAAAGCCAGCGAGGTTATGAGAGCCTGAGAAACCCAAGCACCCCAAGTGAATTCGAAAGAGAGAGGTAGAAACTCTTTGAGCTCAGGCTGGGAAAGCCGACTGGGTTACAGGAGCCTGAGAGACCTGAGCGGGCAAGCGGCCTGTGTGAATCAGAACAAGAGAGGTACAAACACTTTGAATCCAACTGTGAAAGCCGATGAGGATATGGGAGCCTGAGAAACCCGAGCGGGAGAGCGGGAAAGCACCTCATGTGCATCAGAACAAGAAAGGTCCAAACACTGTGAATCAAGGCTGGGTAAGCCAACACGGTTACGGGACCCTGAGAGACCTGAATGGGCAGATTCCCTATGTGAATCAGATTGAGATTGTTATGAACACGTTGCATCCAGGCTGGGAAAGCCAACCAGGTTACGGGACCCTGCAAAACCTGAATGGTCGGATGCCAGATGTGAATCAGAATGAGATTGTTACAAACATGTCACATCCAGATTGGGAAAGCCTATCAGGTTACCAGACACTGAGAAACCCAAAAGGGCAAGCACCATATGTGAAGAAGAGTAAAAGCAATGCATATCAAGGTTGGGAAACAAGGTTGTGGAAGCCTGAGAAATCCCAAGTGGGCAAGTACCTTGTGTGAATTCCGTGAATTGAGAAAAACAAGTCTGTTAGAATGCCGTAGGACTTTGGGGAGTCCAAGAGCCCTGAGACTATTATAAAGAGAACTGTGTCATAAGGGACCTTGGAGAGGTCTTTAGAAAAATCCTTGGTTTCCAGAGGAAGAGGGAACCATAAGGAGGAACTTTTATTTGGACGAAGTCTGCAAGAAAGCTGTGAACTTTTGAACTTGAAACTATCAACAGACCATCAAAGTGATTGGGGCAAGAAGAAATTGAAGATAGGGGTCATTGCTCCGGGCCTTCTTTTTTTAGTTAAGTTTTCCAAAGTGGTAGGGCCAGATTAGTTGGATAGGATTTTGGACCAAGCACTGTTTTCTTCGACAAACACCATTAGATTTAGTTTCTAGGTAGGAGTTTTCTTTTACTTTACTAATAAAGATCTTTAAAAATATGTCAATCGGTGGTCCAAGTCCTTTTTCTGGTTTGTCGCAGTGCACACTCCACCAAGTAAGGACTTGTCCATTCCTAATGTCTATACAATTTCTTATTCCTACAAGTGTTTTGACCTAGTCCTGATCACTCCATGCACGTCAGGCCATATCACCATGATAGTATGTACCAAAATGAACCTGTCCTGACAGCTACTTGTCTACCCTATACTTCTCCAGTTATGACACTTGCATTTGATCCTTCACATGTTCCAGAGTACTCAGGGATTTTATAAGGCATGAGGATCGCAATGATTTTCACTCTGCAGGATGAAACACACACATATGTCATGAGGACAGACTGACAAATCTGGCCTTTAAAGTGGCTGGGCTTATTTTGCTTGTAAAGAATGGGGTCAGACATCCTATGAATGAGTTATATGCAAACCACTCTAATGCTGCCCTGATTGCTCCATGTTCCTTCAGTCATACAATGCTCTCTGCATGTGACCTGAAGCAGTCCCTATTCTGGTATATTCCCTAGTTAGAGTCCTAGTGTGTTGCCTATACACTACACATGCCATTTTTCAAACCCAACATTTACATGTATCCCTAGGCATAAACATAAACATGCACACTCACCTTATTTGTTACTATTCAAAGCAATACAAAAATTATCCAAAAATAAGACCTGACCCTGTAATTTAAGCTTCTTACCCGGCTTCCTCTGGTAGAAGGATGATTACTGTGATTCACAATCCATGGGAAATGGAAGGGGAAGACTGCCAATCAAAGCCAAAGAACTCACCTTCTTCAAGCTGGCCACCAGAAGCCCCTTCTCATACCTGGATCTTTTTCATCTACTTTCCATCTTCATTGCAAATCCCCATCAAGACAATCCATTGCTGTATAACCCACTTTGATCACTACCGCCAACCTGCTATTGATTGCGGGAACTGAGTTCCGCAAAAGAATCACAATATGAAGGTAACCAATACCACTGTATGATCTGGCCAACCCATGGCCCAGTTTCTCACTTGACATCAACATAAAAGGAACCATAAAGCAACTGAACTTTCCAAAATGGCTCAACCGCCATGATGGCTTTTAAGATACGCTTTTACTGTATGATATTATAGGGGAAACTTCGTAATAGAGAGCTAGTGTTATTTTAATCCACCTTAAACATGATTTGTTATACCACTTGCTCCTTCCTCAACAACAAACCTCAGCACTATTTCGGCCCAAATCTATCCCTGAGACATGCTGGGCACAGACTTCTTATAGGTGTCCTTTCAATTAGATTAGAATGTAGAAATTAAATTAGAAAATGTTACCTTAAGGTCTTGTATATTTCAAGTGAGTACTAATTAATTGGGCTTTGTAACAGCGTACTTGAGATCAAAGAGGCAGGGGAAGCGTGGCTTTATGTATGTATGTATGTATGTATGTATGTATGTATGTATGTATGTATGTATGTATGTATTTATTTATTTATTTTTGCATTTATTTCAGCACAGAGCCCTTAGGCATTTAGGCACTAGCTACAGAAAGTGCAAGGTACATTGGTGAAGTGCAAGAATACACAAATGGTTACAGACGTACAGTGGTGTGTGTACACAAACTGGCAAAGCTTCACTTCATGTTACAAGGGGCTACATCAGGCAGCATACAAGTCAGGTAGGTATGATTACACAGACTGGCAAAGCATGCCATTCATGTTACAGGGGTCTACATCAGGCAGCATATTAGTCAAATAGGTACGATTACACAGACTGGAACAGCCTCAACTCATGTTTCAGGGGGCTACACCAGGCAGCATATGAATCAAATAAGTACGTTTACACAGACTGACAAAGCCATACCTCGTGGAGTGATGGGCAACTTCAATCAGGCTGCCAAACAGTAATCGCTACGAAGGTAGGTGAATAATAAGCAGTGAGCATGGATGGAAGGTCTCACCCACATGATGGGTACTCTAAAGGTACTCTAAAGCATAACCACGAAAATGGCAGCAAAGGTGTAAAGACAAAGGTGTAAAGTTTTGAAGCTATTTTATTTTGCCTTCAAAACGATTTTGCACAGATGAATATATTTAAACATTTACAAGACTTTCGCTAAGCACAAAAGTTTTTAGGACAGACATTTCTTTTTCAGTGGACATACAGGTAAGTATCATTCTCATTTCTTGTTTGAGGAACAGTTTCCACGGTGGTGCACAAGTATACAGTACAAGTGAGTGGTAGCTTAGGATTAGACCAAGTGCGACCCAGGACTGTGGCAGGTCCGGGGGTGCTAAACACAAAAGTGTACACAACACTTATCTACAAACACATATATACAGGGGTTGTGCCACAGGACATCGACACAGAAGTGTTTCGGCCAAACAGGGCTCGTTAATGGCCCAAGGTGGTGGTGGCCTTCTTCAGGATAGTTGCTTGATAGTGGTGCTGTCCGTATGGGTATCTGTGGGGGAAGGGATAGTTGTCAGGATCTCAGGACGTTATTGATTAATTTAGATGTAAATTAATACAGGCTGAGTGGTGCCTACAATACACAGGAGGTGTATTTAAAAATGGAACAGCTTACCGTCTGCAATGGTGCAACGGGGACGCTGTGCTAGGAGTCCTGTTGTGGGTGCTGGACTCTTGGATGCATGTCTGCATGTGACATGCCGAGACTCGTATGAATCGGGTCACTGAGGCTACTCAATACAGCCTATGGTCTCAAGAAGCTGTAAAAGAAGGTATGTATGCTGTTAGCTACACACTCTGGAGACCGTTTGTAGTTTGCACAAGGCGAGGCCAACGTACTTTCAGCGTGGGAGGTGTCTGTGTAGTACGTGTTTGACCCAGAGCTGGATAACACCACTGGAACTGGTGTCTATAAAAATGGAATCAATACAAGAGCATAGCCTCAACGTGGGTCGGGCTGTTAGTCAAAAACGCCAAGCCGGCAGTATGGCTCGGGCAAGGGTCTAATAGTGCGGGTGAATGAAATGCTGCTTACAAAATGCTCAAAAATTGTAAAAATGCACACAGAATGGAGGCCTCAACATGGTGCAGTATTCAGAATGCTTTTAAAGGTGGTGAAGGATATTGATGCACCAACCATGGAAGACTAAGCATTATACCGTGACAATATTCAACTGGTGCCTAGTATAGTGTCTAAAACAGAACGTGCTATTTGTGCATTGTATGAGGTGTATACAGCGCTGGCGTGGAAAAGTCATATGGACTGCTGTGCAACCTGCAAAAACGCTGGAGGCGCTTCTTTTCAATGCCCGTGTGTGTCAAAGTAGCAAAAGACAGTGCAGGGATCTGTCGTGCTTCGGATGCTATTCAAAATGCTTGTGAAGAAACGTGGTGCTGGCTGGAAGTGCAATGGCCTGCTGACCTCAGTTTAAAAATAGACCACATTGCGAGTGAATATAACAGCATGATTTTAGCATGGTACTAGCTGGAAGTACATTGGCCCGCTGACCTTAGTTAAAAATAGACACAATTGTGAGTAACAAATGACAGAATGACTTACCAATGTCAGAGATTGGCGGATGCGCGCCTCGCGGCAATGGATTCTGCCGAGGAGTGTAATGGCCATTAGATAAAGGCACTAGCTATGACTGTGCTCAACCAATGGGATGCATGTTTGGTGCAGGGGTAAGCTGGTGAATGAAGAGCATCATCATTGGAGTATTGTTTAGCCAATAGCAAGAGAGCAATAACATGGGTGAGGGGCTGCCTGTGTGTAAGTGGGGCCCCAGTGCTCAAGTGATGGAACTCGTCCCAGCGGAAATGGACACGGAGGGCCACAGTGGCTGAGGCAGGTAATGGAGAGAAAAACCCGCTCAGATAGATGGATGAACGGCTGGGATGCTGGCTACCATGTCTCAAAGGTGGCGAGAGCGTTTAAACCCTAACACATGACTGTAGGAAAACACAGGTAATGTACCAGGTGTGACATGAAGTTAGTAATGGCTGTAGGTGACACACGCCAATTGCTAAATTTTATGTCCAAAGTAAATACATTAGTGGTTACATGGCGCAGAAGTGATTGGAGCAGTGACATAGAGGTAGATCAAACTGGTGTAGCATCACTGTGGTGTATCTAAAACAATTACCATGTACACACTGGTCACAAGATTATGGCATATTTTGTGCATCTATAATCAGTATTGAATTAATGAATGTCACAACTGGTCTGGGCAGGAACCCATGGTCTCAGAAATTACATTTCCTAAAAACATGTGAACCACAGGAAAAACAACCAAGTGTGTTAAACGACTGTCATAAAGTTGGTACAATTCAACAAGGGAAAATCAGCCTGGAGAACCCCTCTGCGGTCACGGGTGCCAGGTGACTCTAGAGAGTCTGAAGTATAGGGGGGTAGCTCAGTCCCAGAAGTGTTTCCACTCTACAGTGATGTTGAGGCCGGTTTTGACTGTGTCTAGTCTGTGGACCCATTTTTGTTTGAGCCTGGTGAGGGCTAGATTGATATCGCCACCTCTTTTTTGTTATTGTAGTTGTTGCAAAATGGTCCATGTAAGTTCATCGTGGGTGTGGCCTTTTTTGTTAAAATGTTCCACTAGTGGTTTGTCCTGTATAGAGTTTCTGATGCAAGATCGATGTTCACTTATCCTTTGTTTTATGGGTCTTATGGTTTTCCCAATGTAGATGAGGTCGCAGGGACATTTGATCACATAAATCACGTTTTTGCTTTCACAGTTGGTGTGGTTTGCATGGTCCAGGTGAAATTACCATGTGTGAAAGTCTTACTGGTCTTGGTGTAGCGACATGCGACGCACTTGCCGCGTGAATAGTGGCCCACTATGGGTGGAAGGCCCCACAGAGTGGTTTGTTGTTTTTCTGGTTCTAGAAAGGTGTGTACTAGGTTGTATCTGAGGTTCCTGTTTTTTTTAAAGCGAACAGTGGTTTTTTCTTCAAGGTTCCTTTGTTTTTTTTCAGGTGCCAGTGTTTGTTTATAGTTGTCTTCAAGAGGTTGCTGATGGGGTTGAACGTTTTAACACAGACCGTCCGGTCTAAGAGTGCCTTGGTGTTCGGGGTCAGGCAGATGGTTCGGTCAGTGTTGGCTGCTCTTTTTCGGGCTGTTCTGATGGATTATTTTGGGTAGCCTCTTTCCTTAAGGCATGTTTGGAGTAGTTGAGCATGATGTTCACATTTTTCTTTCTCTGTGCAATTCCTACGTACCCGGAGAAATTGTCCATATGGTAAGTTGTATTTTAGTCCTTGGGGGTGGAAACTGGAAAAGTGAACAAGGCTGTTTCTGTCTGTAGGTTTCCTGAATAGTTCAGTTTTGAGTGAGTCACCAGATCGGTAGATGTGGAGGTCCAGTAAGTTCACAGATTGACAATTCCATTCCATGGTGAACTTTATGTGTGGGTTTCTATGGTTGATCCATCCATGGAATTCGATTAGAAGATCTGTACTTCCTTCCCATATCAAGAGAACATCATCGATGTATCTTCGCCGAAGCAGGATGTGGGTTTTATAGGGGTTGTCATCATTGTACACATGGTCGTTCTCGTACTGAGCCATGTACAAGTTCGCTACGTCTGGGGCGAAGTTGGCGCCCATGCTGATGCTTTTGATCTGCTGGTAAATATGGTTATGAAAAAGGAAAAAATTCTCGGTCATAGCTAGTCTTATGCACTCCAAGATGAAATTGGTAGGAGTAGATGTGGTATTGGATCTTTTGTTCAGGCAGATGGTGAGAGCTTCCAGTCCTTCTTGATGGGGGATGGAGGTGTAGAGGGCCTCTACATCCAAGGTTGCCAAGACGGAATGAGGAGACAGGTTGAGATTCTGTAGTATCTTAATGGTGTCGGTGCTGTCTTTGATAAATGACTTCATTTTTCCGATGAATGGCTTCATGAAGAAATCCGTGTATAATAACAATGGTTCCAGAAGTGAATCACAGGCTGAGACAATCGGTCTTCCAGGCGGTTGGGTGGCATGTTTGTGGATTTTCGGGAGTACGTAGAACGCCAGTATCCTGGGGTGGGTTTTATTGAGGAAATGGCGTTCATCCTCGCATATCCAACCTTGGTCTTCTGCGTGTTTGGTGAGGCTGAGGATCTCTTCTTGCAATCTCTTGGTGGGATCTCTGTTCAATTTTTTGTATGATGAGATGTCGTCCAGTAGGCGCAAGCATTCCTTGTCGTAGTCTGTGGTGTTCATGCAGACAATCCCTCCACCGTTGTCGGCCGGTTTTATTGTAATGGATCGGTCTTGGTTAAGGTCACCTAGGGCTTTTCTTTCCTCTTTACTAAGATTCTCTTGGTAGAAGTTCTTTTTGGTTATGCCAGTGTTGATGGTGGTGGTGACCAACTTCTCAAAGGTATCGAATTCACTAGGGATGGTGTGTGACGGTGGTACAGAATTTGACTTTTTTAGTCCTGTGGTGTTCTCTTGGCTTTTCTCAATGTTTTCCCACTGGTATCCTCTGTGTTCCATTTGTTAGGGAGGATCTCTCACCCTGATTGAAAGTTTTTTACACACAGGTACCCTCCTGGTCATATCAGCACTCTGCCAGGCGCCCTTTCTATTGTCTTTGCACAGGTGTAAAGACATCTGGATCCGATTCTTTAAGCAAGGCACTTAAGGCAAGCATAACGTGGCGGTGAAGTAGTTGGTGGTGGACAGATAGCTATCGATGGGCAGAGGGGAAAAAGCATGCAGCAGTAAGAACAGGGTTACTCTCCGGGAATAAAGGATGGAGAGTTTTGCATCAAGGCTGCTTACCAAGCGAGCAGAAGTTCTAAAGGATCCATTGAAATTCCTGGAAAAGTTTTAATGGAGAGATGCTTCTTCATGCTCTGACAGGCTCAGACAGGGGACTTTGAAGAGGGCCTTCGGCTCCAAGCCTGTCGGCTCTCCCATTGGCTCTATGTAAGCCAAGGGAGCCAATCACGGCGGCCAAAGTGAGAAAGGAAGTCAGGCACTTCAGTGCTTGGTGGGCTTTGATGCCGTTGGCCATGATGGAGCAGAACAAAGACCATGGTGGATGGAAGCCCAAGGTGGGTGGATGGCACTGGACAGATGCTTCAGGTCGATTTTGCCCCATAAACACACAGAGCACACAAACTGGGAAGAGGGCAGGAGCCCTCTCCCCCGCCCCGAAGCAGCCAGCAGCACAGACGAGGCCCACAGAGACCGCCTGACTACGTCTGAGAGGCCTGCCTGACCTCTCCATGCCGGGCGCAGCGCGGCGCCAAAACGAGGCTGAGACCGCCTCTTAGCTCGAACGAGCATCCGCCGGCAGGCGGATTCGCCGGCCCTCACAAAGGCCACACTAAGGCCTGTTGGGTGCCCGTGCCTCCGCACTCCACATCATCTGCCCAGGGAAGAGGGCAGGAGCCCTCTCCCCCGCCCCGAAGCAGCCAGCAGCACAGACGAGGCCCACAGAGACCGCCTGACTACGTCTGAGAGGCCTGTCTGACCTCTCCATGCCGGGCGCAGCGCGGCGCCAAAACGAGGCTGAGACCGCCTCTTAGCTCGAACGAGCATCCGCCGGCAGGCGGATTCGCCGGCCCTCACAAAGGCCACACTAAGGCCTGTTGGGTGCCTGTTCGGAGCCTAAGGAGCCAGGGACCAGGAACTCTGCCCCTACCACTCCAGAGCCACCATGAGCAGGAGCTCCTTCCATCTACTGCTGGAGCAGTAGCCAGCCCTGCCTGACACCAGGTATGTCACGAGTCCCTAGCTGCAGCACGAGCGCGCGTCTTGAAGGCAACACGCGGCGGATTATTTAATAATATCCGCGCCGCTCAAGCGTTGCCCAGTGTGGCCTTCTCCAGCCAGGATCTGCCCCATTATTGCACTCAGAGTGCATCCAGCCACCAATTGAAGCCCCGAGGTCCACACCATTTAAAGATGGCTGACCGTCGCATCTTCAGCCCTCCACCCGGCCCCGCAACCCTGCAAACATCGTGATTGGCCCCTCTCCTCTACTGGGAGCCAACCACAAGCCAGCAGGCTTCGAACCGGCCCACCTCGAAGGCACTGTGCACTGTGCCTATCTCTAGCCTGTATACGCCATCGAGCATAGGGCTAGATCCCCTGCCCATCTCCTCTGGGGTAAGCATACTGCCCCTTACAGCAACCTTTTTTTCCACTGCTCCAGCCAGCAACCTGAACTGCTTCAAGCCTTCACTGAACCCTGTTTTTGCAGTACGGTCTAACACAGACTACTTTCACATTGTGTTGTGCCTTATGGTCGCTTAGAGACCACTGTGACATTGTGTTGTGCCTTATGGTCGCTTAGAGACCACTGTGACATTGTGTTGTGCCTTATGGTCGCTTAGAGACCACTGTGACATAGTGTCATGCCTTAGGGTCGCTTAGAGACCACTGTGACATTGTGTTGTGCCTTATGGTCGCCTAGAGACCACTGTGACATTGTGTTGTGCCTTATGGTCGCTTAGAGACCACTGTGACATAGTGTTATGCCTTAGGGTCGCTTAGAGACCACTGTGACATAGTGTTGTGCCTTATGGTCGCTTAGAGACCACTGTGACATAGTGTTGTGCCTTATGGTCGCTTAGAGACCACTGTGACATTGTGTAGTGCCTTATGGTCGCTTAGAGTACACTGTGTATTAGCACTGTGTATTAGCACTGTGTATTAGCACTGTGTATTAGCATTGTGTACTAGCATTGTGTACTAGCACTTCTCTGATTCTCTGCGTTAGTACCCTCACTGCAGCACCATTGTGCACTAACATTGCGTACTAGCTTCTCCCTGATGATTTTGTGCGCCAGTTCCCTCTAAATTCAGATATGATAACCTGGACCTTCCTCATTATGTTCCCATTCTGCCTGGTCCCCCATGACACCCCTTGTACAGGGCCACACTTTCGCTTACACCCCAATGGCCTCAGCAGACTAGCCTGCCCCAGACATTATCCCATACCCTGCCCCACCCCCTTCCTACCCAACATCAACCCCTTCCAGCCTACCTCCTCCATCGACTCTCATCGCATAGCAGACACCTCCAGCCCCCAAGAAGCATCACAAACTACTCCCATCGGCCAATCCACTATCACGAACCTCACTACCAGCAAATCCTATCCCTGCTCAGGCTTATCGAGACTTACCCGACTCAGATCCAGAACACACACACCCGCATCCTTCCTCAATCTAGGCAACAAACAAAATATAACCTTAACCAAATCTGCCCCTCCCTGCACACGCCCTACACTTCCGACAGACGAGATATCACACGGCCTGAACGCACCCTCCCCCCGCACCCACATCAAAAAATCATGCATCACCACCGAAACCATCAAAGGTGCACTCATCAATGCGAGATCTGTAGTCGCCCATGCCCTAGACATAGCCGACATTATTTCCTTCAATGATCTCGACTTCATAGCTATTACAGAGACCTGGCTCCACCCAGCGTCTGGCCCCTCTCTATCACTTGCTATACCCAATGACTATACCATCTACCGTGCAGACAGACAAACAGCTAAAGGTGGTGGAGTAGCCATTATTGCAAAAAGCTCCATCAACATAAGACACATACAAAACCAATCACTGCCATCAGCGGAACTACTCACCCTCAAACTATCCACAACGCACACAAGCACGATCACCATCCACCTCATTTACAGACCGCCAGGCCCTATACTATCCTTTAATGACGACATAGCCCTTTTACTCTCTGACAATATCAAACCTAACTCTCGACTACTCATCCTAGGAGACTTTAATCTAGGCCTCAATGATGAGAAAGATGACAAAGCTCACACTGTCGCCAACACAATTTCAGAATTAGGACTCACCCACCATATCGCACAACCCACACACAACAAAGGCCGCATCCTTGACTGGATAGCTGACCTCAACTGCAACACTACCATCCTTTCCAACACTCCATGCGCTTGGACCGATCACCACCTTATTACCTTCACCATCAACAAAGGCACTCAAACACCAGGGCCTTCCTCCAATGCCCCACCCACACTCACAAGAAACAACAAAAATATCACACTAGAGAAACTCCTCCCGTTACTCCAACCCATCATCGACTTCTCACCCACCATGACCAACCCTACTGAACTAGTAGAGTTATACAACACAACTATCCTTAAGGCCATAAACACCATAGCACCACTCAAGCTTCGGAAAGCCAAACCACGAGCACACCTCAATTCTTGGTTCACCCCCAAACTAAAAACACTCCGCAAATCCAAAAGACAAGCTGAATTAGCATGGAAACAGTCACCATCCACTATTAATAAGACATCTTAAGCACTGGCATCGAACATCTATAAATCAGCCATCATCCAGTCTAAAAAAAACATGTACAATGAAAGAATCAGCAACGCCAAATCTAATACCAAAGAGCTCTTCAATATCCTGAGAGAACTCGAATCACCCTCCCCCATTCCAGACACTTGTAACAAAGACATCCACTGGTGCACGAGCATCCAGGAAGCACTCCTAGGCAAAATTGCCACATTACAAGCCAAAATCCTGACAAAGAAAGAAAGCCTCACCCTCACTGATAACATCACCCCCTCTACACACACCCACACCACCCCCCAAAATGA
Source organism: Ambystoma mexicanum (assembly GCF_040938575.1). Taxonomy (NCBI): domain Eukaryota; kingdom Metazoa; phylum Chordata; class Amphibia; order Caudata; family Ambystomatidae; genus Ambystoma; species Ambystoma mexicanum. Next base: position 463,912,652 of record NC_090923.1, read on the forward strand.
TGACAATAACCTCTTTGAGTTTTCCACCATAACCATCAAAGAGGTTGAAGAAATAATCTACTCTCTTAAACCGTCCAAATGCCAAGGCGACACTTGCCCAGCCCCAGTCATTAAAGATGCAGCCAAACAACTTGCTCCCTTCATCACTTCCCTCATCAACTCATCTTTCACCTCCAACATAGTGCCCAACAACCTCAAGGACTCCTGGGTTCTTCCTTTACTTAAGAAGCCCACCCTTGACCCTAATGTCCCCACCAACTACAGACCCATTACGACTGTACCCTTCCTACTAAAAATCCTCGACAGAGCTGCCTATCTCCAGATACAGAACCACCTTGAGAAAAATAACTTACTAGGACTCAGACAATTAGGATTCCGCCCCAAACACGGCACTGAGACCGCCCTGATTGACCTTAAGACACAGATGGACAACATTAAAGACAATGGTAAACTAGCCCTCCTTCTCCTTCTTGACTTATCGGCCGCCTTCGACCTGGTCAACCACGACATCCTCTGCAAACATCTATCCTCAGCAGCCAAATTTTCAGATAACGCCAACGCCTGGATCCATTCCTTCCTTAACAACAGATCCATGAGAGTCTTCGCACCCACAGCCTCTGCCATCCCAGCCCCAGTCACTTGCGGTGTCCCCCAGGGCTCCTGCGTCTCCCCCACTCTATACAATGTGTTCACGAAACCCCTCTTTGACATATTGGACCGCTTGGGTGTCATCTACACCAACTACGCAGATGACACCCAAATACTGATCCCTTTAACAGGCGACTACTCCACCGACCTCACTGCTCTCAACAACATTTACTCCATTATCCAAGAATGGATGGCCAAGCATGGCCTATGCCTCAATGACGACAAGACCGAGCTTCTTCTCCTAGGTTCCCAACCCAGACTTAATAAACTCGACAAACTCTATCAGGCATTCACTATAGACGGCAATAACATCATCGTCTCTAACAGCGTCAAAACCCTAGGAATCTACCTCGACTCCTCCCTCACACTGACAAGACAGATCAATTCCATCTCATCAGCCACTGCTTACACCTGTAAACTCATCAATGCCAGCAGACCTTACCTCACACCATCCAACTGCACCACCTTAGCCAGAGCGCTAGTCCTCTCCAAAGTTGACTACTGCAATGCGTTATACTTGGGAACCAGTCAGAAAAACATCAACAAACTACAAGTCATACAAAACAACGCCTTGCGAGCAGCCCTGAACATACCCAAACATGAACACATTTCGGACGCCAGACGCACCTGCCATTGGCTATCCATACCACAAAGAATTGAATATAAAACCATCTCACTCACACACAAATGCCTAGCTAGCCAAGCACCCAGATACCTATCCGACAATCTCAATCACCACACCCCAGCGCGCCCTACCAGATCAGCTCAAACACACTGCTTAAATATCCCAAGTTTTAAGCTCCAAAAAGCAGGGGGCTCCAGCTTCCCCGTGCTTGCCTCCAAACTTTGGAATTCACTTCCACTCGAACTGAGATCAGAACCGTCCTTTCACAGATTTAGACACAACTCCAAAACTTGGCTTCTATCCAAAGAAACGTAAACTGCCTAGCCCTACCTTACTAGCATGCACCAAGACTGCAAATTTGTAAATATGTAATCGGTTTGTACATTTCTGTTGTATTATTCTTGTTGTATTCATCGCAAGCGCCTGGATGCCCTAGGGCCAGGCGGCGCTATACAAATAATAAACTAAACTAAAACTAAACTAAGAGCCCTGTTGGGATTACCAGGTGGTGTGGCAGGGTAATCCTGTTATGCGGGATGCAGGAGGTCAGAGGAGTTGGGGCAGGCAGCCCTTGGTTTGAGTGCCACCGTATTAGTGATCCCTGTGTGGCATTCTAATATACGTGATACTGATCTTATACGTATAAGATTTTTTTTTAAAGACGACAACAAGAGAGCGGTCACCTGGAAGGTTCTAGGTGATTTGGTCGAGATTTTTTTCTCGAAGATGATTTTATCAAGTTTATTTTTTCGGGTAATATTGATATGTTTGTTTGATATGATGCCTTCCTTACATGAGCTACCTCAAACTTGCTGCGGGTCAGACAATTCTCCAAACAGAGAGTTGGGGTAGATCTCTCTCATCTGCAGGGTCCTCCTTCTGGAATGGCCTCCCTGCCCTTCTTAGACTTGAACCGGATCACCTCAAGTTCCAGAAGCTGCTCAAGGCCTTCCTCTAGTCTTCTTCCTTCTTTATTCCTCTCCCCTTCTAATCTATCTGTCTGCTCGTCCTGACTGGTGGCGTGGTTGCCCTCAGAGTCTCATAGGGTACTACGTCTCCCCCCGTGACCAGTCACCCTGCACTGCCTTCTGGCCTACCCAGCACTTCCAGTCTGGGACTGCACCCATGTTGTCCCCTGCCGTCCTTGAACTTACTAAGAACCATGCAGCCCTGACTGCACTTCCCCTCTTACACCTTCCTTACAATTCTCCCCTCACCTTCTCCCCGCACAAGTCGTTGCACTTGCACGATCTGAATGTCACAAGGCCTAGTAAGATTTTTTGTCTTGTCATTCGCCTATCTCACCTCCCTTGTCTTGTGGAGCCTAGAAACACTTGTGTATTGGCACGTTATAAATACTAAATAATTTCATACCATATTCCTGAATCTCAACCCAAAGATACCAGAGTTTGTCCTACTAGTTCCCCCATCCAAACCTAAGGTCATAGAGGTATGGCTAAATGATATGCAATTGTAGGAGTTCTCATTCTCATCTCAATGGCCCCAACCACAAAACTGCTTGTGTTCATCAGTAATAGCAATCTATAATTCCACTAACATGTTGCAAGAAAAATCCAAACCGATTGGTACATATTAGCTCTCATCTGAATGATCAAATATTTCCACACTTAGGGCCTCATTACGACCCAGGCGGTAAGGGTTTTACGGCGGCGTAAACAGCGCCGACCCTTACCGCCTGAGTACGAGGTCCCTTAGCGCCATGGCGGACTTAACACCTGCTTTTAGCAGGTGTTAAAATCCATGGCGCTAAGGGACCATGGAGTTAATTACGCCACCGTAATTTACGGTGGCGTAATTAACGCCTTCCCCACTCCCATTATGCCCTATGGGGCAAAAATGGGAATGGGGAAGGGTAAATGGGGATTGGGGAATTACCGCCCCGCCAAGGTCGGAATGGGGCGGTAAGGCCGCCAACCACCATGGCGTAAACGTAGTTTACGCCATGGTGGTAAAGTCACGGCCCAGGCGGTAACTTACCGCCTGGGTCGTAATGAGGCCCTTAATCAGGCTTCTATACTCCATTTCAGACCCTTGCCATATCACAACTAGATGGCAGCAATGCCATTTTCGCTGGGATCACTACCTCACAACTCACCATGCAGTCCATAATGTAAAAGAGCGATGCATCACTAGAACCAAATAATATGACCATATATATTCCATTCAAAACAAACACATTGGCTGCACATTCCAATCAGAATGCTGCTCAATAGAGCATGGATCATATATTAAGCTTTACAAACTCAGAGGACAATCTCCCTCATAGCGCAATTCTGGTGCTACACACATATCTATGAGCCATACCATATCCGTGTATGAGTCCACGTAAGCCGGCAAGGAGAAAACAAGTTAAAAGGAATTTGTGTGACATGTTCCATGCAACTGTAACAAGATCCAAGTTCAAATTAGAAGTTTACCTGTGACGTTCCTTCAGGTCAGGAAAGGCCAAAATACATAAAAAAACGAAATCCAACCTCAGGAGATCTACTACCTGGTTTACACTATAGGTCATACACCCCACACATACCCTGGATGTACACCTGCTAGTAATCCTTCTTTTTTCATTGTACAGAACTCTGTCGCTCCACAGGCGGGTTTGCATTATATAGAAACGTACACTCATGCATGCATACATTAATACATTCTCCTGTTCTAAGTGTTACCTGTATGTACTGTTAGTGTGACTTTTCCCGATACAGGAGCATTGGCAACGACTCATGATTAGGGTAAAATAGCTTGGCTTGAGGGACAGTGGGAGTCTGTGTGCTCTGATTGGTTAGAGCAAATGAGGATTAAAGGGTCAACTTTCCGGTAGATCCAATAATTTCTGGAGGACAGAAGTCAGAAGGTGCCACTGGTTAATTTCATCTCACCCCGTTGTCCAGTTGGCAATGGCGTGCCACAGGGTCTGTCTCTCGTTGTTTCTCTGGTATTGTTTGATGTTTATTTGTCCCCTCTTACCCAGGTGGTGGAGAGCTTCAACCTCTGGTGCCAATGCTCTGTAGAGGATACCCAGATCCTGTTTGACCTCCACAGTGAGTAACAGCAGTGTGTGGAAGTGGTCTGTTGCCTATGGCAGGACAAGTGGCTGAGCCTGAATGGTGACAAGGAGTCTGTCCTCTTTGAATGTGCAGCCTTGTATGTGCTGCCCTTCCACTGACCTAGACATAATAATAATAATAATAATAATAATAATAATAATAATAATAATAATAATAATAATAATAATAATAATAATAATAATAATAATAATAATAAATCTTGGTCAATCACCTTCTCCGGTGGAGTTAGTCAGGAATCTGAGAGTCATCTTTGACGGCCATCTTTCCCTTTTGCCCAGTTGCCCAGGTTGACATGACAGTTAAGAATGCTCATGACCACCTCTTTAGCTTGAGCATATGTTGCCCATCACATTCAGAGAGCCATTGCAAATTACTCATGTATATAGTTACAATTTCAATAATGCAATACTACATGTCCATTTACCTAGGTATGCAGTTCAACTCCTTGCACCATTCTTTTCCTTGTGAAATTTGATCATGTTTCTGAAGCATGGCAAACGCTGGCTAGGGCTATTAGAGAAGATCAAATACATGCCCAAGTAGTGATGCAAATATGGAACCTGCTCAAATGGGCTGCATCAACATATCTCAACAATCGGTCTGAACGTTATGTTCCAGTTCACACCCTATGCTAGAGTACAGCTGCCAAGCAAGTACAACAAAAATATCAGAGACTGCGTCTAGGTATGAATTATTTAAATGACGTTAGAGTGCCAACTCTGGAACACAATTCCCCAGAAATTTAAGGAATGTGTCTCATTAGCTCTTTTTTAAAAAGCAGACTGAATCAACATTTCTTTGCTTCTAGAGTTCATTAAATGTGTCACTTTTCCTTCTTATTTGATGCTGTGCTGTTATTGGAATGGGTTTCCTTTAGGGCGATTTTTCTAATTGGGAGATTTGTTTTTTTTAATTGTATTGTCTAGGTTTATTTCTCTTTGCATAGTATGTGTTTAGCATATTGAAACTTCTTTTGCAGGTTTTTGTATGTACTTAATAACTACTTGTACTACTTCTACCATTGAAGTGTGAGTGGTGAAAATGCTACTCCTGAATATAATCCCATTGAAACGTACTCCACATGTTAGTATTCCTACTGAAAGCAATTCCATGGAATGTATGAGCATTTAAACTGATTATCATGAGGCAATAACTCTGTGCTGGGTACCTTTTATGTCTCACTGACAATTGTGGCAGTGTTCTACTCAGTAGTGGCTCCTGGTACTTGTGCTGTTCTGCAGCATAATTGTGGTTTGTTGAGGAATGCTATTCAGGTGCCCAGTAAGAAAGGCTGCACAGCACCGCCATGACGGAAACTATGACATGAATCCTAATCTGTGATGGCAATTCACCTTGTTTCATTGTGAGGTGATCTTCATTGACCATTTCAAGATGAAGGTTCTTCAATTTCCAGTACATCTGGAACGCATGAAAACAGACCTCCCTAGGGGTGCTCAGATTGTTGTTTCCAAATCCTTTCAATCCTGTGGAGTTGGTCTATGCTCTTCTGACCTCTCAATTATTTATTGGCTACCATTCCATTTTTGGAATCCCTGTAGTTCCGGTTTCCTGCTAACTCTCATTAGTGTTCTTGAGATGTATGTCCTTTGTCTTATGTTTTGATGCAACGGGAGATCTTTCCCATGGGGCCAGGGTGGTGCATCCACAGTACAATAGTCTGCCAGGGGGTGGTGCACCGAGGGAGGATCACATGGGGGAGGAACCCTCTTATCGGATTGGGGACGACTATTTTCAGAGAACTTTGTGTGTCCCCTCAGTTGCATCCCATAACCCCTCTCCATCATTCAATCCTCCCCTCCTTTGTTTTGACCAAACCAATATCTGTTGTTGTCAGGTTAAATTTCTAGAAAATGCAAAGTCTGTTAAATCTGACTTTATCACATGTACTGAGAAGAAGAAGAGGGTCAAGAGTCCAAGGATCATTTTGGAGAAACAGAATGAGCATTCTAGCTTCCCAAGGACAGAGACGAAGAAGATGATCAGGAGTCCAAGGATCATTGGCGAAAAGCAGAATTAGTGTTCTAGTTTCCCAATGAACATGATTAGCCCAAAGCAACTCCCTTTCCCAACGTGGGAGTTTAAATAGAAACAGCTGACATGCAAGGGGGAGACGATCCACTGAGGAGGAAACCGCCAGGCCCAGCCGCGGCCAGCAGGACGAGAGCTAGCTGGAGGGAAGCTGACAATGGAGGCAGAAGAGAATGCGATCAAGGTCCTAGAAGTCTGGAGTGCTTGCGTCTTTGCCGTCAGGAACCTCCAGGCCTCCCAGGCTCCAGCAAATCTTCCAGCAGAGAGGACGCACTGCTGAGAAGAAGCAGATGTCAAGGAAGCTGCTGCCGGCTGCATAAAAGCCCCAAACGAGAACAGAGCCTCCAAAGAAGCTGTCGCCACTCAGGGAATGCTGGTACCTTCCAGTTGGAAGCAAACAGGTACGCGTGTTACCCGAGTGGGTCAAGAGGTCCGGTGGAACAAACAGGTGATGGTGGAAGCCACAGAAAAGGGGTCTGGGACCCTCAAAATCTAGTGCAAGTCTGGGGCCTGCACTCATTTGACGTCCAAAGACAAAAAACAATCCGAACTTTGCCAGTCTGGGACTCGCATCGATATGAGAGTCTGAAACAGAACCATACTGAATATTGTGAGTCTGTGACCCGCACCCAAAGAGAGAAAGCATCTGTTACGAGTCTCGGACTTGCACCCAAACAGCAACAGTCCAAGTTAGGAGAAAGCTTGGCAGGAGATTATTCCAAGTCAAATTGAATGCTGCAAGTCTGAGACCTACACCCAAATAAGAAGTTTCACAAAAGGATAACAGCTTGGCAGGAGGGTGTACCAAGCAGTTATATTGTGAGTCAGGTACCCACACACAGAAATAAGAGAAGAAAACACTGTATAACACATCCTTTACTTGGCAAAGGGAATGTGCCAAGTTGTTAGGATTAATAGAAGAATAAGGAGGATATATTTGGGAATTGCCTATTGACATGTGTGGAAGCAAGTTAGAGGAGCCTTATAAAGAGAGAGCCACTACAAGAAGGATCCTATGGGAACGGGCCAAGAGTCTAACATTGGATATTACAGTTTTTAACATTTCTTTAACACTGCCACTTTTGCCCAAGAGGCTGGGATCTTTTCTGTTGCTGGGAACCAGAAGGAACATGTTTACTTTAGGAAGAGATCATCCTTGCACAGTTAGTTTATGGTTTCAGTGTTAGGGACAGAAGTAGGCCTTTTGAGATGCAATAGAGATGAACCTTATAATTTGGACATTCTGACTGTTTCAGAAACCTCTCTTAGTTTTAGGGACAGAAATGTATTTCTCCAACCCTCTTTCATATAACAAATGTATTGTATCCAGAATTCCAGTCGGTCAAGAGCTCCTGGCGCGGATGGCCTAAGTAACAGCATGTTTAAAGAATATCCCACTGAATGGGCTGCCATATTATATGAGATCTTTCAGCAAGTTATAACCATGAAAGCATTACAGAAGTCTTGGTTAAAATCAATAGTAATACCAATGTATAAAAAAAGGAAACAGACAGTCCCCAATGAATTATGGACCCATTGCTTTGCCCGATGCACCAAGCAAAATATTCACGTTTTATCTTAGAGAAATTTAATCAATGGACCCTAGAGTCCAGAAATTGTGATGTATATCAAACAGGTTTTGTTGCGGGACTAGGTACATCAGTCAACTTGTTGCTCATTTCTATCATTCAAGCTCGATTTCAAATGAAAGCACTATATTTCAGTTTTATAGACTTCTGAGCTGCTTTTGATTCTGTTTCACGATTTCTTTTGTACTCAAAACTCAGAAAAGCAAACTGTCCAACATCTATCTTGGCTTTGGTTATGCTATTCCATACAAGCACTGCCATTCAAATTCGATTATCTCTGGATGGGCTGCTAACGGATCAGATTCCCACCTTTAGAGGGCTGAAGCAGGGATGTATTCTTGCTTCGGCCCTCTTTAATTTTTTCATTACCGTCTTGGTGAGGGATATTATGCTATTGTTGACGGATGCACCTAAAGCAGGCCCTCATTGTATACCATGTTTATTTTACGCAGATGACCTGGTGCTTATGTCCAAGATGCCAAAGGGTTTACAACGCATGCTAGATGCTTTGGACTTCTATGCCACCCGAAATTCACTCAATCTCAATATAGATAAAACTAAAGTGATGATTTGCCAAGGTGTAAAGCATAGGAAAACCATCACTAGAACCTGGACCTTTGCCAACACAAATTTAGAAAACATATATCAGTACATTTACCTAAGAGTGAATACAAATGATCATCCATATGACATTCCATATTTGACTTCAATTACTGCTAAAATGTGTGTGGCCACCTCACAATCTAAAATCATATATGCTAAATATAATAAATTTTCATGCCTACCAATCTTAATCTTTTTTAAAGAAAAGACTGCTCTGCAAGTGTTATATGGAACTGAAACCAAACCAATCATACCAGAACTATTCTGGTTGAGATTGGAAGACAAGTATTGGAAGCAACTGCTGTGCTTTCCCCAAGCTTCCCTTATTGCCATAGTTAGACATGAATTAGGTGCCACTTCTTTATAATGTTTATATTTATGGAAATGGTGTCTATTTTACAGGAAGTGTCTACTTGGCACAAATGAAAATTATCTGTTGTCTGTATTAGCATATTCCTTTAAGTCGATAAATTTCAAATTGTTGGTAGAATGGAAGAAAACTGTGACAGATGCATTAATAGCATCAGATGTTTCTGATAATGTACTGTTGAATGATCCTAATCTAGCAAAGCGAAACCTGTTGCTGTATGGCTGGATAAAACAACATGTCATATGTGTTTGAAATACAGAGATTTCAATCAGAATCCATTTGCTCCTAAAGCGTTGGGTTAGACAGAGGGATACATGATTAAATGCCCTTCCACCCAGGGTTAGAAATACATGGTTGCAAATAAGGCTTAATCTATGGCCGACTAGGCAAGTTATGGCTCATCGTAATATGGATGCACTAAATCAAAATGGCTGTAGAGATTGTCATAAATGAGAACATACAGAGACGTTGAAACATTTAATGGTTGAGTGTACTAGCTTAAGTGAACAACATACTATTGGTTTTAGACAACTTTTTCTGCACTATCAAGCTTCGGATGTTGACAGTTTTTGGATTTTAGTTTTTACAACCAACAAAGTTAGCCTGAGAATAGCTGCAATTAATTATTTAGTGGTCTTAAGTTGGACAGATGAAGAGTAATAATGTTGATGATCTTAACTGTATACTATAGTGTAAATCAGATAGTTTTACTTATTATGGAATCTTTTTTCTACAAGGGGACGCACCCCTGATTGTCAGTTGGAAGTGTTGTGAGAACCTTTGAGAACTTCACCAGACAAGGGGGGTCTGGGATGCACTACCTGATGTCAGTTGGAAGTGTTGTGAGAACTTTCCTTAGACACAAGGGGATGGGATGCAATGTCATTGTGAAGTGCCTGAAAGCTTGGGAAGGGAATCACTTCTCATATGTTTAACACTTTTCATAACATGTGAATGTACTGATGATGTAAATGGGTTATAATAGAAACAATTGTAATGTAGATGATGTTGTATTAATGATGAATGTAAAAATGTCATTTAATCTTTTGCTTTATCAAAATATTGAAAATTTGATCAATATAATCAGCTAAATCAATAAAAACATTTTTATATTACCACAAAAATGTCTTTTTTTCTGACCACTGAAACCTGACTCCTGCCTGAGTAGTAACAATTGTTTGTGATTTGATTTCCTTATTGCCTTTCCAGCTTCATAGCTTAGCCACTTCTTCCAAAAAGTGGTGCTCTTCTGACTCAAGGTAATTATTTTCTTCTGAATTTACAATCTCAACTGTGCATACATTCTACATCAGAGGGGTTTTCGTGGGTGCTAAAGTTTTTTTTATCTATATGGGGATATCTGAATCCACATTAGCCTTCTCCTTTTGTTATCAGGAGTAGAAGTGTGGTTTAAGGGAATGGTGGGCAATGTCTATGATCCTCAAAGAAGACCTCGGTAAGGAGGCTATCTCAACCAGCTCTTGACACTGTGCTGTCATTATAGGTTCCCTCAGTGAAAGTGCCCCCAGTGAAAGATCATCTATTGGAAGTATCATTGAAAGTATTTCCAATAAAAGGACTAAGCCCGCCGAAGCTCATCCTCTTAACCATTATACCTACTGTGTGGAATCTGAGGTCATCCTCACTCCTTTCCCTAAATCAGCCTCCAACCAGGTGGCCAGAGAGAGACTGAAGCTGCCGGATCTTGACCCTGGGGGCGAATTTGCAAGGGAGGCCTACCTGGTGGGAGTTGACATGGGGAGAGGAGACAGAATGCCTGAAGATGAGACTCAGTAGTCCCCTTTTCCCTTCCATGATGTCCCCTCCATTCCACAAGCCTTCATGGGCTATTATAATCCCCTTCCCTGTTTTCCCATTGACAACCATAGGTGCACACACCACTTTGGTACTGGGAAGAAGAAGATGACAAAACACCACTTTGGTACTGAGACCAAGAAGATGGATACCGAGTACCAGGATCATGATAATCAGCTAATGAGTGGAGTTCGCTTTCACCTGAGAAAGACTGGGTGGTATAAATATCCCTCTCAGGTGCGGACTAATGAGAAGGAGAAGGGGAATGAGCAGGAGAAGCCGAACAAGCAGTTTGAAGCAGGACTGGAGAGGCAAGATGATACCGGACCACTGCGGTTGCTGAGAGGGTCTGTACCTCTTGTTGTACCCTTGCAGCGCTTGCGCAGCGGGTGGAAGGCCGAGCTGGTGAAAGCAGCCGAGTTGTCCCCGTTGGCCGGATTGCACCAGGGATGTTCCGGAACCGAGGCAGCGCAAATCCAGCTTGGCGGAAGCAACAATTACTCGAGAGAGGTTGGTTGCCTGGTTGGGAGGAGAGGCATGTGTTGAGATCCTACGCACATCCAGCTGAACACGGAAAAACAACTTAACCCATGAGTTTATGGCAAGCGAAAGGCTCTGTGGGCTTTGATGTTGTTTGCGTGTGCTGCACAGATCAGTTCACTCATGTATGATTGAAGGTAGTGCAGACAAGTCATATGAATGTCGAACTGCATTACCATGGGTCAAGAGAGAGCAAGTGTTTCCAAGAGTCAAGAGAGTGCAAGCTTTGCCAAGGGCCAAGAGAGAGCAACCATTGCCAAGGGGCAAGAGAGAACAAGTGTTGCCAGGAGTCAAGAGAGAGCAAGCATTGCCAAGGACCAAGAGAGAGAAAGTGTTGCTAAGAGCCAAGAGAGAGCAAGTATTGTGCAAGCCATCCTCTAGCCAGAAGAGGAACAGTTTTGTTGGGTTTGACATTGATGAACTTTTGGGAAATCTGGCAGGGGAATACATCAGTTTTCAAGTGAAGGAACTTTTGTTTTGTGAACTTTTCAAGAACGTGGCCAGACAAGGGTGGCTGTGATGCACCCCCTGATTGTCAGTTGGAAGTGTTGTGAGAACCTTTGATAACTTCACCAGACAAGGGGGGACTGGGATGCACTACCTGATTGTCAGTTGGAAGTGTTGTGCAAACTTTCCTTAGATACAAGGGGATGGGATGCAATGTCATTGTGAAGTGCCTGAAAGCTTGGGAAGGGAATCACTTCTCATATGTTTAACACTTATCATTTTGATACTCAACCCTTACCCATTTTGATCCAAGTAGTAGGTGAAGGCAAGAATAGGTTTGGATACAGACAGATCATTTGATGTGCACTTTGTGATATAGACTGACCTTAGTTTGACTTAGGTAGGGATAAGTCCACTTAGAACAGGGCAAGGTAGGCCTTTTCCCAACCCAATTTATAAAAGGTTTATATCCAAACGATGTATTTTGTGTCTGTGTCTGCTTCATGATGCCATCACACTACAAGGACGCAACATTGAAGCATGTTACACCTCAACATGCATGAGTCCAAAAGCAGCTCTTATAGATTTAGGCTGGCAAACTCACAACTATACACCAGTACACGGCTCCTCATAGCATTGTGTATAGTTGTGCTCTCAAACACAACATGTCCAAAGTAAACTTTTCTAATAGAATACAAAGTTAATTTATAAAGTTATTTTTATATGAAACTGACTAGCACATGAAGAACAGAAACACTATGCTTGATGAGAAGAGAGACTACAAACCTCCTTTTTAGGGAAATTACCAGACATTCTTTACCAGGCCGTTCCTGGATCTTAAGCATCAGGATACATGCCTTTTCACTATTTAAATTTAATTCATCATACTAAACTTGCAATAGGTTTCAGGTTAGATCTTTATTATTTTGTCTGCTTATTTTACTGGAATATGAAATCAAGTATTTAACATTATAAAAAACATATGTTGACCTAAATTGACTTTGAGGTTTGTTATTGGATGTCCTCTTGGACTGCTCATTGGTTATGCACGCAGCTAGGATAAGGATTAAGTCTTCATCCTTCCAGGATTGATACATTGAGCACAATTACATTGGGTAATAATAACACCCCGATAGTAAAGCACATAAACACAGGAGGAACGAGCATGAAGTGCTATATAAAAATGTGTTTTTTATATGATTAATGATGAATCACTAATCAGAACCAAGTTTACTCTACATTCACAGAACGTTTTACAGGTTTGCCAGCCATCGATTAATTCAGTTCAATTTACTTTATCAATCAACCTTCACACCCAAAGTGCTTCAGCAAACTAACATTATGTCACATTTTTGTTAAGGAGGCATGGTGAAACAATAAAAAAAAATGAAAGTGCTGAAGAACAGTTTCTACAGGAACTTTATTGATATAAATGAGCTACAACGGATTTATAGAATGATGGTACTGACATAAACAGGGTGATTTCTTATTAAGAATGTCAAATTAGCAGGAGGTCTTAATATGATCATTTTATGGTCATTGTATTGATATTACATTATGCAAAATCTTGAGTAACAGTGAATTTGAACAATGGATATTTTTTTATAATTGACGTTGCTCCTTTCTGAAGTATATATTATATTTGTCTGGGTGAGAAGGGGAAGGTAACTTGCCATTTTACATCATCTTTATTTTTTATTGTATCAATTTAAACTGAGAGACAAAAAGGGAAAGGTCAGAGAATAAATTAACATATAAATATGCCAATGAAACTGCAATCACTAAGCAGGATTGTACACAAACTTCAGGGTTGCCACTTTGGCTCCTAACTGTAACTACAAAGTGTTTTCAAACACTTGCAGTCAAGACTTATCCATTACATCCCACTCAGATCCTTAAGATCTAAAACCAACAATTGTTTATTACTCCCAGATTTACGTTATAGTCAACTGGGGCCAGAACCTTCAATGTCCAATGTTTCAGGATATGGAATACCCTTTATTTTCATTTGATAGCCAAAACAAGAATCCTAAGATTTACAAAACAACTCAAAAGGTGTCTCTTCCATGAAGAAAAATAACATAGTCCTTAATTCCATTTAATAAAAACCTTCATAAAATCTGTGTTAAAATTAAGTGAGACAGCAAAAATGATCACAAACACTAAAAGTGTATGCATTTTCAGTGGCCCTAAAACAAACTTGTCCCAAGCAAACAGAAGCATGTTATATGATAGACAAATAAAAATCTTGTGCATCTACTAAAAGCCGATTTAACAAATCTGCAGATATCATGAATAAAAATGATAGCATTAAGATTCACAAATGATAATATTGCATCATCCCAATCCATGGCTGCATTTTTAATAAAACGAGGCTTAAACAATGTCCTTCTAAGATCAGTAAATGTTGGTCAAATCAGCATAAAACCCAGTACACCTTCCTCAACACCAAGACTTAGTGACCCCCAACCATTTCATGGGAGCCTAAAGGCGGAGAAGGTTTAACCTAATTTTGAAAAGATTCCTTCTGTATTCGGGTGATCTAATCATTCTTATATCAACATCCACATCTGGGACCTGGTGGAAAAGGAAAAATTATTTCACAGGATGGAGGTTAGCAGATCAACTTATTGTGTCCTTATGTCCCATCTGTTCAACCCTAGTTTTAAGAACACAGAACACTATTAAAAGTTAAAATACACCCAAGTCCCCATTTCTTCTCATCAGAACTATGCCTTGCTTTGTCCAAGGGAAATTAGCATATGCTAACAATTACACTGTTTCTCTGACTCACTTTTTTATGTTAGGGGTCTCATATTTACCTACATAGGCTTTGAGGAGAAACTCTAAAAACCTACATTCAGCTGAAACTGATTCAATATGAGCTCCTAATTCTGATCTCAAGGTATCCCTCAGCTTTCAAGGGGGAGGCCAACCACTCGCCCTGAGAACTGATTTTGATTTTGAATATTGTCAAGGCACAAACAACAATAGGAAGCCCAAATCTTGCTACCAGACAAAATGGATGCATACAATTGTGCCTCCATTATCTTTAAGCATTTGTCCAATTGTTTTCCCTCAAAATAATAACAGAACCATGCTAGTTCTCTAAAGCTAGCAGCTCTTCTTTCCACTACCGGTCTTATATGGAGCAGCCAACTGCCATTTTGCTCATTCAATTTTTACATTATAAATGTGCATGTTTTTTTTTTAGGATAACCTACCAAAAATCACTATTTTAGTTTTTGATAGGTTTAACTCCAACCATGGTCAGCCAGGTATCCATGCATATTGTAAACTTAACTCAAGAGGCATCATGGCGCTGGTGTGGAAGCTGCGAACTAAGGAAAAAAATATAAGCAGAAAGCTAGAAAGCTAGAACAGAGTGGTTTTCAAAGCTTTCCTGAAAGCCAGATGATTCGCAGAAGATTTTAGCGATGATGGAAGGGTGTTCCAGAGCTTGGCCGCGGCAATAGAAAAGGCTCTGCCGCCAAGTCTTTCCCAGTTAAACCTAGGGACCGTAAGTAGGGTGGTTGTAGAAGAGCGGACATTACGTTCCGGAATATATCGGGCAAATTTGGATTGAAGGAACTCCGCTCCTAAACCATGGATTGCCCGATGAACAATACACAGTGACTTAAACTTAACTCGCTGTGCCACAGGGAGCCAGTGGAGTCGGCGAAGCACCGGTGAGATATGGGCACCATAGGGGGAGCCAGAGGCTAATCTACTGCAGATTTTGCATACGCTGGAGCCGTTGGATCAGGCCCGTTGGTTGGGATAAGTACAGGGAGTTACAATAGTCCAGCCGTGAGAGGACCAACGCTGCCACCACAGGGGGGCGCATGGCTTCTGGGATCATGGGCAGGACCCTCTTTAAAACCCTGATTTGATGATGGGCAGACTGGCAAACCGCCGAGACCTGATTAGACATAGATAAGGAGGCCGAAAGAATAACCCCCAAGTTCTTTACCTTGTTAACAGGGCAAGGTAGTGGACCCAACGATGTAGGCCAAAAGGCGGGGGTCCATAGTGAAGGATTAGGGGGACAGCACACCAGCATCACCTCCGTTTTGTCGCCGTTGAGCTTAAGCCAGTTTTGGTCCATCCAGGTGCCAACTGCTTTAAGGCAGTCTTGAAGACAGGCTGAGACCACCGATTGATCCTGATCAAGCTGGATCAGGATTTGGGTGTCATCAGCGTAGGAATAACAGTTAAGTCCATAAAAGCGAATAAGGCAAACCAGTGCCCAGATATAAATGTTGAATAAAATCAGGGAGAGAGAGGATCCCTGAGGACCACCACAGGTAATGGCACAAGGAGCGGAGAGAAAGGGAGGCATAGCGAGAGTCCGAGTACGATCTGAAAGAAAAGAGGTAAATCAGGCAAGAACCGGCCCGGAGATCCCAATCTGTGCAAGACGTGACAGAAGGATAGGGTGGTCCACTGTGTCAAATGCGGCAGACAAATCTAGTAGGATCAAGGCCCCTACTACGCCCACATCGACTAGTCTGGACATATCGTCTTGCACTGAGACAAGCACACTTTCCGTCCCTCTCCCTGGTCTAAAACCTGCCTGTGCATGGTTGAAAATATTCGAGGATTCCAAGAAGAAAGACAGGAGAGGCGTGACCAGAGATTCCAGAAGTTTAGCCAGGAATGGGAGTAAAGAGATAGGGCGGAAGTTAGCAGGAACAGCAGGGTCAAGAGAGGGCTTCTTGAGGAGAGGGATAACTCTTGCGAATTTCAGTTCGGGGGGGGCCAGTCCGGATTGGCAGGAGTTATTAATAGCTGCAGTAATTTCAGTCAAATTATCAGGCGTGATCGTTTTCATGATGGTAGCAGGAATGGCATCCTCGGGGGAGGAAGATTTAATCTTTAATATAGCTGCCAGAACTTCTACCTCAGTAAACAGAGGGAAAGTGGACCAGCTGGAAGAAAAATCAGTATGGAGGGGTGTCACATAGCTGGTAGTGTCGGGAAGCAGTGTCAGCAGAGATTTAGCAATGTTAGATCTAATCGCATCGATTTTAGTGGTGAAAAAGGATGCAAGAGTATGTCATATCTAGTGCCATGAAGGACAGGTGGATTACTTTTACCTGGCAAATGATAGGGATAAAAGTCAGCAAGGAACAAAGTAAATGGCAAGGGTGCCAAAACACAGACATGCCATACTACCTTGTTTATTTTAAAATCTGCTGAGTGCATTTTTATCCCCAGGACACTGGACAGAAGCTATTGTGTCGGTATGCATTAATTGGACCAATTGTATAAGGACTTCCGGAATGCCGAGCCTCTCCCTGGCACTTTCCCCTTCTTCCTTCCCCCTGCACTTTGTGTGTTGCACTTGCACGATCTAAATGACACAAGGCCTAGTAAGATCGTTTGTCCTGTCCTCTCTCTGTCTTCCCTCCTTTGTCTTGTTGTGTCTAGAAATACTTGTCTACAGGTGCATTATAAATGACATATATCATATCATATGCAATTTATGCAATAGGACAGATCAATCAAGCTAATGGAAGATCATTGCAAGGCATAAATCAACATACACTCTTCCTCCCTGTCTTTGACATACTTGCCAATAATAACATTTAATACAAAACAGAGGTCCATCTAGAAAATCCCCTCCTAAAGCCAGTTTGGTTGTTTGGTGAGATATTATTGATAGTTGCCCACTGCTCCAACCTCATATATTCATATATTATAGTGCAGCGGTCACCACACTTTAGTTAAGTTGAGTATTGAGATACATAGAAATCCAAAAAATGAATTGCTAATAACAGATTTGGCTGCAAATAAAATTGTACTTACAGCTGCCCCCAAACTGGAAAGTTTAGGAAAGATCTGTAAAGAAATAAAGTAGTCATTAAGAAAACAAAAAAAACACAGTTTTAGCCTAGTCCCATTTCATTTTTTGATAGAGGAAAAAGTCAAATGTGTGCTCAAGTGCACAGTGAAAAACACTGGATGGAATTAGACCAGGTACGAAAACTTTTGGCGACAAAGCGTTGACTCAATTTCCGGATGGGGTCTGGCATTATTCCATTCAATAGTTGTTAACACACTTGACAGAGAAAGGGGCGCCCCCTTCTCCCAAAATTATAGCTATATCTCCCATGGAACTTTGCAGCAGGGAAGCTTTTCAGAAATTGAAAAGCTGCCCTTTTTTTTGTCCGATGCGAGAGATATTCACAAATATTCAGTGTAATATTCAGGATACGAAAAACTAAAAGTTGAAAAAATGAGGAGGAAAAAGGATGAAATGGCATCAGGCTAGAGGTGGGGAGGGGGAAAGAGGACATCATGTGAAATTGGGGAGTGGAGGGGTTTGGGACCAACTTCAGAACTCAAACGTTTTTGCATATTCAGAGTTCATTTTGCCATAGTCAAGGGCATTTTTTATGTATGGAGTTATTTTTGTAATTTTTTTCTTTTTTTTTTAAAGTGTGTCATACGTATAATAACCACAAATATTTTCGAAAAAATTAGATGAAAACAAAAAAATTTAATTTTACAGCTACAGTGAGACATGCATATTGACCATGGCAGAAGGCTGTGTCAAACTAAGGGGTCCAAAAAGGGGTCCAAAAGAAGCATATTGGGGAAACAAGTACAGTGGACATCGCCAAAGGCTGTGCACACTAGCATGCCCAAATGCCATGGCTAGTGGCCCAGTAATGTTTTCAATTATACAATGGGCACGACCGAAGGCTGTGCTCACTGCCCAGGGTTGAAAGCCCTGACTAGTGAGCCCAAAAGACTTGTATAGAGGCCACATAGAGGGCCCTGGCTAGTGGGCACAAAATACATTTATAGTGGCTTCAAAACAAACTTATTGGGGGAACAGTGGGACAAGGCTGAAAGGCGGTAGTATTTAAAAATATACAGTGGGTACAGCTGAAGGCCATGTTCACTGGCTAGGGCTCAAGGCCCTGGCTAGTGGGTGCAAATGACAAATATACAGTGGCCACAACCATAGGCCGTGGCCACCTAGTGGGTCTAAAAGAAACATATTGGGGCACATGTACAGTGGACATGGCCGAAAGCCATGGCTAGTGGCCCGTAAAAAAACTATGGTAAAACAAAACCCTTGAAATTCACTGACAATACCCTAGTTACGGTGCAGTTATGTTGTATGAATTTAGCACAACGAAACCCTTGAAATTCAGTAGATGTGGGAAGTCACATAAGCAGATTCATATTATAAGAGAAGGGATGTACAATGACATACAAAATGGCATTATGGCGGACATGGCATTATGGGGGACAACAACGGGAGGGCACCAGGTTAAGCTAGTCATGACTTCCCACATCTGCTGAATTTCAAGAGTATTGTTGTGTTAAATCTGTGCAACTTAACTGAACCTTAACTAAGGCTATTTTGGTGAATTTATCTCTCTCTCTCTCTCTCTCTCTCTCTCTCTCTATATATATATATATATATATATATATATATATATATATATATATATATATATATATATATATATATATATATATATATGGGAAATTTGTAGAAATGTGTGTGTGTGTGCCTGTTCGAAATGTTCAGCATGCTTCCCAACATGGTACAAACCTGAACTCTGTCATATCGGTAGGCTCTATGGTGTAGACAATGTAAAAAGTATAAAATATACATTTTTCAATGTTTACTATTTTTTAAAACGGTCTCCAATGCTTGGATATATGTGTGTGTCTGTTCGAAATGTTCAGCATACTTCCCAACATGCAATGCACCTGAAAGTTGGCATGTGGGTAGGTTCCATGGTCTAGACAATGTAACAAGTATAAAACATAACTTTTTCTGACTTTGTTTTTTTCAAGCGGTCTGCAATGCTTACCACTGCCCTATAGCTCTTTGTGCCATAGTTATGTCGTAATTCTACATTCATTGTTCCTAAAATTCAGCATTTCATGAAAACATCTGCAGTTCATTGTTCCTAAACTTTCCACACTATCAGTATTCTAGCTGATATTAGCGGCACTCACTTTTTGAAGTCATGCAATGACAGAATACAAGCCTTTTGTAGTGATGGGGGTGACAGGAAACGGTGCATGTCTCTTCAATAGTGTCTGTAATGACATTGTCCGTCACATCATGGCAAATCTCTCATGATAATTACAGAAACTTCGTTCCTCTCGTTCCTCTCAGTTCCTCCATACTGCCATCTCAGCAGTATGGATCTTACATGCTTGAGCCGTACTTGTACGGGTATAGCACTTCAAGCTTCCACGCTTCAGCCCTACACGTACAGCACTTATGTTGAGGTTGCTGCTGCCTCGGCTGTAGATCAGTACACCAATAATGTTATTGCGCAATCTCCACGCTCCAACTCAAAGTAGCTGGAACCGATTTACGGATTCATGCTTTTGTCATGGTCAGCTTTATGTGGCTTGCTCCAGAGTTGGAAACAAAGGGCCTCATTCCGAGTATGGCGTTAAGGGATAGCGGCCACCGGTAACGAGACCGGTGGCGGTGATCCCTTACCGCCATACTCCGAGTTCCCTTTGCGCCCTCGCCCTTAACGCCTGCTTTGAGCAGGTGTTAAAGTCGAGGGCGCAAAGGGGCCTCCAAGCCAATAACGGTGACCGTAATGAACTGTCACCGTTATTTGCATCTTCCCCATTCCCATTGAGCCCTATGGCCAACCTTGGAATGGGGCGGTAATTCCGCCATCCACCAAGGCGCTGCCGGTCCGGGTACGGCGTCAACCAAGGCGTTAATAGCGCCATTGGTTAGCGCCGTACTCGGAATGAGGCCCAAAGACAATTTGTTCACTCTAGCTCCTACAGGAAATACTAGCAATGGCGTCTACAAAAAGCATTGGTTTAGTTAATTAAATAAACTTCAAACTAGGACTGAGATAGGAATTAATGTGTGAAGCATGGGTACACCTGCTAGTACATATATATATTGTTCATTTTTTGTTTGTACAGTGTAGCCAATGGTAATATAAAAAGTCTTGCTCCAAAAAAGACAACAAGATGATGACTTAGTTAGGCATAACAGTTCCATGTGTATACATATATTTATTCCTCATTGCCTAATCTGTTCTCTATGAAATAGGGCAGGTATATATCAGGGTTTGTTTAGTACTATGTAAAAGAATGTAACACAACAAAATATAACAAAGACGTTGATTCAGATTCAGAATGCAAAATAAAAAAACAAGAAGATTTCAACATGGCCTATGAAAGGGGATTTTCTAAACACTCACTAGAACATGACGAGTGGAATAATGAAAGAAAATGAAACCCCTGAATTCCTCTCACAATAAAAAAACATTCACATTCTCAGATGGACCTTATAAACAACACAGAAATGAGAGGAGGCATGCGCAACCTGATAACTATTCTCTTCCAGGAAAAAGCGCCATATTTCTCTAAACAAATCTAATCATTACAGAGATACAAATGCTTCTAAGATCAGCCGAGTCTCAGTCTGGCATTTGTAGTTCTAGCATTCCAAAGACAGAGCTAAGATATTTGCTTGAGAATGAAGTGCCATTTTCATCCCAGGGTTCAACCCATCAGTTTTCTACATCTTTAGTGATTGAAAAGGCAAATAAGATCTCAGCATGCATCTTCCTTAAAGAGTGTTGAAAATATAGTATTATTGGTAAAGCATGTTAGGAGGACACAGTACCTTGCTGTTCAGTTGATGCACAATATACCAGAGAGGCAATCACATTTGTTACCGAACCTGATAAAACCAATGTCAGATATTTGACTGTATTAGTCAGTAGACAATGTGAAGCGAATAAAGATAACATGTTTTTTGTTTCTTTTATTGTGAAGCAACAGCATCTGGATCAATAGTTTTGGTAAAACAAAAACAACATTGACAACTGTAGGTACTGGAAAACCCCTCCTATAAACTGAAGGATCAACAAAGAAAGGTCAACCTGCTGTGGAATAACTTCCCTTATTTTAAAAATAGAAAGAAAAAGAAAACCAGCAATACAAATGTTAGTTATATTGGGGAATAAAATCCCCAATAGAGGTATGGAGAGTATATTGTATAATTAAGTCAATGGTTTAGAGTTCTACATAGTCCATCTGAGATGGAATGTGGCTGCGCATTTGTGAAATATTTAAAACATAAAACTAAAAAATATATATATTCTAAATTATGTTTGAGACTATTGGGGTTATGTGTAGGTGGTGATAGGCGTTAGTGGAAATATCAGCTTCAGTGTCCTGTGTACGAATGGTTTGACCACTTTTAATGATAGTTTGAAGCAATACATTTCATATGTAAACTAGTAACTAAGGTAGCTGATCTTTCGATGTTCTCTGTCTTCCTCACAGCAAATTAACTTTGGCTATCTCTATCACATGTTGAAATGCTTTTAGCCAACCTTATTGGGTAATGCTTGCCATAAGACGAATAGCCAATGTTTTCTGAGAATGGATGTTGTAGCATCAAACAGTGCTGTGTGACCGGGATCAAAACTGTTGCATGATGAATCTTGTATATATTTAATAGTTGTTGGGACATTACGGTTTCCAGTTCATTTATCTGTTCATATTTACATATCACCGTTATACGAAATGCTGAGCAGTCAGTAACAAATCAGGACAATAATATGTAAATAAAAGCTAGCTTAACACCAAACCAAGCAAGTAACAATAATGTAAACAACATTCTGTGAACCAGAAAATAGCCAAATATCCACAGGACAAGTGTTTCAAATTTTAGGATCAAGAAGTTAAAAAAATTTAAAGCAAGAAGGAGAACATGGGGGACGAGAAGGAAGAAGGAATTTAGAACAGGAATGAAGAGATATTGGCCCTGATTCAAAGAGAGTTTTCCCAGGGGGTTTTGCCATTATAAAAACGCTTATGTGAATTAGGCCCATAGAGTGTTGATACAAAGAAAACTAACAACATAGGTAATCAGAAGTAAGGGGGTGGATACATTTTAAAATAATACAAAGAACATGAACTGAAAATTAGCAGGAATAGGAAGCCAAAGGAATTGAGCACACGATCAAGTTAAAAAATAACCTAAAGAGCACAGTGCAAAATAGAACGCAATGGTGATAACGTATAATTAGGCAAACCAATGTATAGTGATCAACAATAGTTTAAGTGGTTAAGTGCCAATTGTTTGCAGAAGTAGCTTAGTAGACGAGAAGTTTAACATATGAAAAAAGTTTCCAAATATTGAATAACCGAAAAAGTGTGCACAAGCGAAATCATTTTTTCTTGGCAAGAGAGATTAAAATCAAAGATGAAGCCAAGATTAGGAGCATTTTTAGAGATTGGAAGTTGTAATCTACGAAGGGAAATAGAAGATAGAGGCTGGATTGGTGTGGTAGCTGTCAACCAAGAATTAAGAGTCAATAAAAAGGAAGATTTTTTTTAATGTAGAGAATCAGTTAAAGAAGGAAAGGAACATAAGATATGGGTATCATCAGCAAAGAGGTGTGCTTGAAACCTATAACAAGTAATAACACAACAGAGAGGAATAGTATACAAAGCAAACAAGAATTGCCCAAAACTGACCCCTGGGGGACACCAATGGCAGGTGATAATGGTGAAGATATGGAACCCTTGAAAGATACTGCAAATGATTGGTAAACGGAGTGGAAAGAAAACAACTGAGATCAAACTAGTAATCCATCAAGAAGATAAAGATTGAAGCACAATAGAATATTTAACAGTGTCAAAGGCAACGTCACGATCTGATAAGACCAAAATTGAAGAGCGTTTTTAAGGCATGCATGAACTAATGAATCAGAAAACGTTAAAACAATTAAAAGAGTAGTTTCAGTAGAGAAAACAGAGCAAAAGCCAGATTGAAAAGCAGAAATAAGTGAGTATTCACATGTGATGCAATGTGTAAATGTACAATTTTTTCTGACAATTTAGATACGTAAGGGAGACGACAATTGGCCAAATGTTGGATGGATCAGATGGATCTAATGTTACTTCTTAAGAAGAGCAGTAACAATGGTGCTTCTAAAAATACCAGGAAATGGCCAGATGGCAAAACAGTATTAAACAGTATTAAACAATAAAATCAAAAAGAAAGAATGAGAAGGAAAAATACATTTAATCAAAGAAACCAGAAGGTGATCAGAAGGAGCCACTGTAGGATGAGAACGAGAAATAATTTGATCAGAAACAGTTGAAAAGAAATTAAAAGAGGTAGAAGTAGAGATTTCATTAGAAGAATACTTGATAAACAGTTGTCTGTGCTTTGATCAAGAGATGATCTAACAGTCTTAGCTTATTGTTAAGAAAACAAAAAGCGAAACTGTTTATATATAAAAGCCAACAGATGGATCAGCTGAAAGAGGGTTACCAGTTTAATAAGAGTAGAAAACAAAGAAGCTGATTGAAAGAGCATTTGGTAGAAATCGGGGATTAAACGTAATGGGTTTTGGCATTCGAATAGCAGGCCTAAAAAGTGAGTGCCAACTAGAAAAGGAAAGACAATTAACTGAGTATTTGGTTTTATGCCATTTACACTTGGCGCAATGGAACTAGACTCTGAGATATCTAAGTGACTGTGATAACCACAGCTGCAGGGGCTTAGCGTTAGGAACAAAGGGACTGGATGGACAAAACGTAACTAAAGAAGAAAGAATAGCTGAATTAAACGTCTTTGCCATTACATCAAAACTGGAAAAATAAGTAAATGCTTTGGATGAAAAAAGTGTTGTTTAATAGATTAAAGTAAAGCATGAGTAGAAATGAGATGAACATCACAGAGAGAAAAGAGAATATTAATTTACTAACTGAATGTAGAGAATTAATTGTGACTGATGCAGAGAAAAGTAATACATAATCAGCAGGTGGAACTGAGATAAAAGACAAAGTAGTTAAAATTAGCAATTCAGAAGAAATAAAGATCAGCTCAAGAATCCCTGCTGTGATATGTGTAGGAGGTGAGGAAAGAAGCAACACATTATAAGTTAATGCAGTATGAAATAACAGACCATTAGTAGAATCAGAATAAGATAGATAGATATTAAAGTCCCCTACCATCAAGAATGGAATGAGTGGAGAGGTAACTAAAGATAAGGTAAGATCAAAATGATCATAAAAGGAGGTCAAAGGACCAGGAGGATGATAACGACTCATTACAGATAAACAACATGGAGAGGAACAAGTAACAAGATGATATTCAAATGAAAGAATAGGGGTCAAGGGAAGCTGGAGGTTAAAAGGTGAACATATGGAGTGGAAAACGAATGCCCACCCCCCACCAATGCCAGTCAACATAGGAGAATGCAAAAATGAGGAATGTCATAATGTCACAGCAGCAAATGTGGCGGTTCATATTGCTCATATTGCTGAAGACAAGTTTCCATAATACAGTGAAATGTAAGATCCAATGAGAAAAACTGATCCAAAAGAACGTCTGATTTGGAAACAATGGATCAAGCATTCCATGACCAAAACTAAAATAAAAAGGCAAAGCTGGTGGAAAAAGCATATAATAGATTAGATGAATAGACTTTGAATAGTGTTGAATATCCTTACGGGTAGTCAAAAGCACTGCAATTCCCATTTATAGCAGCAATAAGCCCAGAAAGATGGTTGTGATGACTTGCTCTCAAATCTCGATTCCAGCTCTCCTTCCATCGCATCCTACTTGGCCTTTAATGCAGTCAATCAAGCCACCCTGATAATACGGATTTGTGATACACTTGGCATCACAGTTCTGGCTCTGGACTGGTTGACCTCCTTCCTCTCGGACCAACCTTCTCAGGTTCAACTGGGCCCTTTTCTCTCCACCATCTCACTCTACACCTCTGTTGTCCCTCAGGGCTCTATCCTCTCGCCTTGGCTTTTCAACATTTACCTGACCCCTCTATCCCATTTGATCTCCACCTTCTCTTCTAACTTCCAGTGTTATACAGATGACACACAGCTCTCCTTCAAGCTTCCCTCCTATGTCTCGTCCACTTCCTCTCTCATTCCTGATTGCCTGTCTGCTATTCAGGCATCGTGCACTGCTAACAATCTGTGCCTTAATGCCAGTGAGACAGAGATCCTTCTCATTGGGATCCTGCTCCCTTTTTCCCTTCCACACTCTGGCTGCCTTCAATGGACCCCCTCCCCTTACCTTCCTGTAAGGCAAAAAACCTTGATGTCATCTTCAACTCCTCTCTCTCCTTCTCTCCTCACATCACAGACCTTGCCAAGAATGCCCACTTTCAGCTGCACCTCCTCGGAAGCATTCTTCCTTTCCCTCCCTTCCTCCAGAAATGCAATGTCTCCAGAGCTCTGGTCCCCTACAGGCTAGACTAATGCAACAGCCTCTTCCTCAATCTGCCTAACTCCTCCCTTCGACCAAATTCAATTAATCCTGAACAGGACTTCAAGACTTATTCTTGGCCTGAAGCCCAGGGACTGCATGTCTAAGCCCTTATCTCTACACTGGCTCCCTGTTGCTGCAAGGGTGACGTTCAAGACCCTGTGCATCATCCACAGGATTTTATGGGGCCAGAGACCCCATTACATCCAGCTTTCTCTCCCTAAATACATCCCTGCTGGAGCCCTTCGGTCGTCTAGCTCTATTGCCCCCCTCTAGAATGGCCTTCCTGCCCTTTTCAGACTTGAGCCAGGTCTCCTTAAGTTCGGAAGCTTCTCAAGACCTCCTTTTCTTTTCATCCTTCCCTCTCCCCTGCTAATGTCCCTGTCTGCCTCTTGACTGGCTACATGGGTCCTTCAGAGTCTTCAGAAAACCAGCCCCTAGTACAGTGCATCCAACACTTGGTCTCCCTTGACTCCCCTTGCACTTGCCCTTCTGGGCCCCTCCAACACACTCTCCTGGCTGGGCCTGCACCTTGCATCTAGAAACACTTGTGTACATGCGTGTTATAAATGACTTTTCATTTCATATCTTCCAGCCCCCTACCTCTCACTTAGCCTGTGGACCTCCCTTCCCCTGAACTCTCTGCTTTCCCCTGGCTCTGTCCACCTGGCCACCCCTGGCACTTGCTTCACTCACAGGCTCTTCCACGCTGACCGGCACATCCCCCCTCCCCTCGACACTGCACTTCCCTTACTGCACTTGTACGATCCGAATGTAACAAGGCCTAGTAGGATCGTTTTGTTTTTGTCCCCCTTGATCTCCCATCCTCTTGTCTTGTTGCGCCTCGAAACACGCATAGGAGCATTATAAATACCCAATAAATAAAAGAAAGATGGTTTAAGCACCCTTGTTGATCATCTGATAATGTACCCGCGTACAGGAAGTTCATGTTGGTGGTGGGATGTTTGAAAGTGAGTGGTTGTTGCTGAAATCTGAAGAAATTATTATGTTGGGTCATGTTATGTTGTTCTAAATAATTTGTAGAGTGCAGCTTATACGCCCAAAAGGACACAATGGTGCTGAGAGAAACCGTTGACTCTGCCAATGCCTAGTTGCTAAGATGGCAAATGTTCTGCCATCAATTTGTGCATGGCGATAGCAAGGAACAAACAGTCAATTTTATTGCCAGCTCTTAGTGACCACAAGAAGGAGAATGCTTATTTATTATTTCTTGAATTTCTTGGCAATGAATCAAGGCATTTGTGTATAATTGACACATTGAGTAAAACAAAGGGCCATAGAATTGACACGTTTTGCCACTGGCAACCAATGCATCAGTGAAAGGAAGGGGGAACTATTGAAGGCCATTTGAATAATAATCTGAAGGATGCATCTTTGTGCACTGAAGTTTATTAATGATCCACATACAAATATTGAGTTCCCATAATCCAGTCTGACTGCATTCATTTATGGAACCTCGTGGGGAAAAGAAAAATAGTGTAAAACACCTTTTAGAAGTTTAAGAGGTAAAAGGGTACGCTTGCTTGCGTGGGCTTCCGATCTTTGTCCAGATGGATTTTGAGATTGTGAAATACAGGTGAGGGAGTGGACTTAGATCTACTGTCCATGCATTTGAAATCCATTGTGATGATTGTGATCACACAATAGGATTTCCTTTTTATTTGTATTACCTTTTAAATTATTAGAGTTCATCATCCAGTGTTAATTTTCTGTCTTGCAGTTGACAACATTGTCCTTAATAGCATCCTTTGTCTCATCAGAGCTAAGCAGGATTGGAGTGTCATCAGCATACTTGAAACATGTCATGCCAAATGGTGAAGATGTTCTGCGAGAGGCTGAAGGTTCAAGTGAATAATCAGTGGCGATCGGAATTTCACATGTTGTTTTTTGGGATGGTGATTGAACTGTGCTTGCAGAGAGGCCGATTACTGTAAATTGTCCAAGTGCTGTGTGCTGTTGTTGATTCAGGAACTCCTGCTCTAGGTTTGTAATGAAAATATTTGCATATTGTGGTCCAATCATTTACTGTATCTCAAAGGTAGAAATGAGTAGTCTACTAAGGTGCGCTAGTTTAGAGTGAACATTAATTGCTTGAGATTTGTGATCCCATTGCTTAGAATTTGTGGTGTGTGTATTATCTTGTGGAAGCTCTTCTAGTGACGGGCAATACGCTCCTGGTGGGTGATGGCGTTGTATAGTTCACTGACCTCCACAACGGTAAGTTTAATTCTCTGAACAGAATAGGTGTGGTATTAACGTGCGGTATTACCGTATACCGGCACTGTTCTGCACTGGCAAAGTACAAGTTTGATGATGGGGTGGAGGAATTACCTCCAGCTAGATGCTGGAGGTAATTCCGACACCCTACTGGCAAAAAATAGCCTGTATTACCAGCAACGGTACTACCGGTGCCTGTAATACCGACAAATCCCCCCATGGGTCCGATGGGACTCCATGGAATGGGGATTTACAACACTTACTGGCACTCCTAATCCAGCAGTAATACTGCCAGACCGAGTGGTAGTAATGGTATTTCTGTTTTCTGGTATCCTGGCAGATTTACCACCAGGCTACCGGCAAACTTGCAATGAGGCTCAATGTCTTAGGAACAGGGAAATTCCCAGCCAGATCCTGAAAACGGCCGAATACTTGGTCCCTTTCAAAGGATTTGATAGCTTAATTCAACTAAATGGCTGTACGTTAGCACTCACACCTGCTCCTATAAATACAGACACCAATTGTTGGAAACCTGAAGCCCTATACACCTATCATAGGTACATAGGAACAAAATAGGCACATTTCTCTCTGTCAACGTGAAGAGTGCTTTTGGTGATTGAGGTTGGCCAATTTTAAAACACCTCTTTAACTCTCAGTTCCCACGTAACCATGGGTGATTTTTGTCTGTTGTGTGAAACTCATGATAAATGTGGCTAGAATTTGTCAGACAAGAGAATCTCCAATTGAAAAATTAAATGCTTTTTCAAGTGTTGTAAGGGGATGCAGGCAATGGTCAATTTGCTAGCCAACAATTTCAGAGAAGGTTGACTTACAATTAGCTCCCAAAGAGACTGCTTTCTGCAGAGAAAGCACTATTATAGGTGATGATTGATCTGTTATCTCAGGCTGAATATGTGCGATAAGATTTGCCAGAAATGAACATTGCCACCATGATAAGAATGTATTCAAGCAAAGAGAACAAATACAATAAACGGCATCCTATGCAATAAACACAATGCGCCTATGGATTGCCAGCCGCTAGGAAAGCGCGTCCTTCAGACTTTCGCGACATGCAAAAACACAAGGATTTATATCTTTGTCTTTCCTGTGAGAGTGAAACCACACACAAGGAATATACATTTTAATGTCCCTGGCAATCTTTCTAAAATGTGTACCTTCCCATAATGCCCCTGGGTTTTCCGCCCCGCGACGCCCTCACTTTTGATTGTACAGATGATGTTGAAGTGCACAGGGTATTTACTGATCCAGTTATCTTGTTCTGTGACAGGCGGAATCAATCAATCAAGGGGGCAGCTCTCGGCTTCCGTATTCCAGGCACATCCCTGCACTTCGGGATACGAGATCACGGCGTTATCCAGCCAAATTTGATCAACAAATGCAGCTCCCCTGTGCCACGGCAATCTCAGATGAAGATGTTATTATGTGGAACTGAGCAAAGTGATAAAGACAGGACAGGAAAGGATAAGTCCAGCTGCTGCGATCTGACAGCCCCAATACAGTAGCAAATCGGTAACCACTCTCTCTAACCGCCATTAAACCAATATATTTTGAAACATAAAGAAAACAGAAGCCTGCATGTAGACATGCCAATTACAAAAAGGTAAAAGGCATATTTTCCAAATGCATATCCTTTCGAATTTCAATGTTAAACAATTTAACACAATCGTGAGCTCATACGTCTTTTGTCAAATAGTTTGTTGTTCTCAATTGCAATGGAGTAAAAGGTGGATCAAATTTAAGTGTGTACCCAGGGAAGTCTTAACAAACTTTAATGACAGCAACACTTCTTTGCACCGTGTAGCCTACAGTTATGCAATACTCTTTAATCCAACATACCATCTTTTTGATTGCACCTTCTTTGTGCATTTTAAATCTTTAATGACAGCCTTTGGCTGTCGATGGGCAAAATAATTAGGTGCGCGAAGAGAGAAAATGAAAAACGCCTCCTACCTCCCAATGCATATTTCTGCCCTAGATCAGAAAGCATTTGGTTTTGAGTCCATGCTATTTCAGTGTGACTCCCCAACATGGTGATGTTTGAACATGAATTAGTATGCAGTATGTTTCAATCCGAAAGGTCCAAAGGAAAGTGTGGATGCTGTGTTCTGCTTCCAATTCAGAAGATGTACCTTAAATCATGTTTTAATTAAAAGACATTTAATGGCCCAGCTTGTGTTATGTACTGTCTAAAACCTAAGATAAAAGTATCATAAACTAATCAGACAAATGATATAAAAATTGTTTATGACCCTTTTATAGATTTTACTACTTAAATTATTTTTTTTTACAATTATATGCAAAATGTGTAACTTCATCCCTCTGCAAATTATTATGGAAACTGACATGTGCATTAATCCGACCTTTGTTTCAATAGCTCCTCCAGCGAAGAAAAAACACAGGCATCTATCAGATCTGTGAGCGGCATCAAAATGTCTCAATACACCAGCACTGTTTTCTTTTCATTGTTATGAGAGGGAAAAGAAAAACAGGGTTGTGGAGGAAAAATGTGCCATGCAGGCCTCTTGTCATCATATAATAAGTATGAGAAATATAAACGGAGTGGCCAACTGGCCAATAGACAAAACACCCACTCCAAGTGACGTACTATTTTCCATACTGCTCAGACACAATCAAAACAACAGAACTCTTGCAAACAAAAACAAAATAACATTTCCCAGAAGCTTTCCAAATGGAGCCTCTGAGACGGAAAGATCCTGAGAACATAAGCAGTATGACAAAACGGTCCAGTCTGCCCCCACCCGTGAGACCCTGGGGCAGTGGATGCACAGCAATCGTATCTGCCTTGTCCAATTGCCCTTCACTTGTGAGACACTGGCAGAGGGGCTATTCAGCCCTCAATCTCATCTGCTCTGTCCAGACGTACTTCACCTGTGAGACCCTGGGGCAGGCACTGTTCAGCCCCCTTTCCCTCATCTGGGGTATGTGTGCGTCAGCGTGCGTTCGTGCGTGCGTGTGTGTGTGCTTGCGTGAATGCATGCGTGTGTGTGTGTGTGTTACATTTATAAAGCACAAACTAAGGCCAAGTGCATCTAGACGCTGGAGAGGACGGACAGCCCAAGAGTACTACCACAGCAAGAAATATTAGAAAAGATAGGTTTTCAGCACTTTGCAGAATTGGAGAGTCACCCAGTGAGGCCGGCAGCTTGTTCGACAGGGTTGGTGCAAGAACCCAGGAAGAACAACCACCCAGCCGAGCCCGCTGATGGCATGGCACTTTTAATAAGACTTGGGAAGCTGAACGGTGGCACCTAGTGGGTTGGTACCGCGCCAGCTTAATTTTCAGATAGATTGCCCCAGTGTTGTGAAGGGACCTGTGAGTGATGCACACGATTTTAAACTCCCCTCTGGTCTTTACGGGCAGCCAGTGAAGCTGCTGCAAGATGTTTGCAGAAGGAGTAAGTCTTGGGGCTCTTAGAGCCAGCCTAGCCATGGAATGCAGAAGCACCTACAGCCGCTTTATCTGGTAAAGTGGTTGTGTCAGGTAGACCCCATTACAATAATCCAGGGATCCCATAATTGCTGAGGTAACCACTTTAGTACGACAGTCCGAGGAAAGGAAGGGGAGGATCATTCGTAGCACTTGCCAGAGTTACAGCTCTGTCCAGTCAGTCTCCACATAAGAGACCCAAGGGCAGGTGCTGTGCAGCACTTGTATCAGCCCTTTTCCATCTGCTTCCACCTGTGAAACCCTAGGGCATTTTAATGTTAATGTTAATGTTTTGGGGTCTTGTATCACACACTGTTGCCACTTGTGTGGTCTCTTGGTGCTCTGGCGTTTCAGGAATGGAAGGTTTGATGGGGGCAGGTGTGTTAGTGGGGTTGAGAGGTAGAGAAGGAAGAGAGCTTTTACGTGCTGTTGCCAGTGTCAGTTTGGAGAAACAGGTCACTGATTGATGGTGCATTTTCAGGTGGTAGCCATCATGTGGCGTTGAGGTATGATTGTGCCTTGTTTGGTTTGATGTTGTGTGTTGAGGAGTGTGTGCGGTTTGTGGTGTAGTTGTCCTGAGTTCAGAGTTTGTGGGTGAATATGCAAAATGGTGCGGTTTTTTGTATGGTTAGTTAGTAGCAACACATTTCTTACCCTCAGCAATCCAGTTGTGTGCAAGAGTGCATTCATTTTCGAGACTTACACAGTGCTGCCCCACCCAATACTGTGCTACCCAGGTGGGCGCATCACTGTGCTCCCCCTAATCCTGCCATGTATGGGCAGTTCACCCATCTCTGCCAAGGCCAAGTACGGCCTGCCTACATCAATACCAGGCATGGACTGTTCCACTCCCACATCTGCCATGTCCAGTCGCCCTTCACCTATGAGACCCTGGGGCAGAGGCTGTGCTGCACTCCTATCTGCCTTGACCAGTTGCCTTCCCTCCATAAGACGCTTGGCCTGGGACCGAACAGCATTCATATGTGTTCTCCTGGTCAACCTCTAACTGTAAGGCACTGTGGTAGGAGCAGTACGGACCCCCTGTCTGCTGGGCCCAGTCTGCCTCCACCTATGAAACTGGGGCACTGGCTATGCAGCACGTGTATCTGACTTGATCAATCACCTCCACCTATGAGACCATGGTGCAGCGGGTGTACAACAATCATATCTACCTTGATCTTGAGGTTGTGGCTACTTGGAACTCATATCGAGTTGACCTATTGCCCTCCGCCCATGAGACCCTGAGGCAGGGCTGCGCTCATCTCTACCTTGTTCAGTCGGCCAACGCATGAAAGACCTTGGGTCTGTAACGATGCAACACTCGTATCTGCCCTGACCTATCAGCCTACAATCGTGAGCCTCTGGGGCAGGAGCACTGCAGCACTTGTATCTGCGCCAAACCGCAAGGGTCGACACAGGTGATCAAATCTGTATCACAATCGGGCACAAGTCCGCAAACACTAATAGGATTACTGAGTTAAACAAAAAACAATGCAATACACGCCAAAGCAACAGTTCAATTTAGGCCATGGACGGTCCAATACATAAGATGAAAAAGACTCATAAGTAAGGTGGCCAGCTGCCACCATCCGGCCAGGACGCCTCATTTCCAGTCGTGGCCTTTCATTTATCAAGGCAATACATTGGCTTTCACGAAGTTATATTACAGAACTTGGACTTACACTTCACTGAGGCAGTGGGCGGAGCCTACAATGATTCCTTACGGGAGTTCAGGACGAACATACACGCCCTTATGACGGCCCAACCAATGATGTGGAAAGGCTCAGGCGTGGTGTTTTCCAGGGCAGTGGGGTTATCTAGTCTTCGGATTCTAAGGCACAAAGTCCATAGATGGCGTTTATAATGTGACTGCAAAAACAATAATTAAAATAATTCCCATGCAGAAAAGGAGGCTCACATATGTGCATGTAAATATGATGCGGGCCTCAAAAAGGTATCATTTCTTTCAGCTGGAAGTACAAAGCAAAGTTAAGTTTGATGGGGAAAGATGCTTTATGAAACAGCTGTAATCAGTCAGATGGCGTACTTGCTGCTGAGCTCTGCATTCACACTGCTTTGCCACAGGTTCGATTCTCAGCACGGCCCACGGGCCCAACCCACCCCAACCCACCCTTTCCTCCTTCTGGGGTTGTACATTGATTGCAAGTTAACCGGTATTGGTGGCACTCGTCAGAGGAAGGTGCCAAATGTTATCCAGAAAGCACGAAAAATAAAATATAGCAATATGATCATCCTTCTAAGAGTGTCCGTTTTTTCCTAAAAACGCATCGACTATTCATGTTGCTAACATAGTACTCCGTCTTGGGAATTGGGTAATATCAAAAGGGATTCCTATTTTAGTACTACGAAACTGCAGCAATGATGGTAGAAAATGCTTTACGATAAAAACAAGTTCTTATTATGGAAGCTCCGTATTTAGTCGTGCGCATTCATGCTATAACTTTGCCAGGCCGGCCCGCTTTCCCACCCAGAAAGCGAACAGGGCCGGATCGTAAATGGCGGCGGGCTCGCGCCCCCGAGCAGCTGGGTTTTAGTGGGGCAGCCAGCCGGCCGGCTTTGCAGTGTCTCCATCACAGCGCATTCTTGTCAGCTGCTCGCTCGCTAACGCAATTCCGCTCTTTTGCCTGGCAGTCAATGGACGCTTCTGCCCCGGCATCATCTAAACAACTCTGTTAACATTTGCCCCCAAGCGTCTCGCTCTTTGTCCAGTCCCTGTCTTCTAACAGATGTCATCCAAGTCTAATCAAGCATAAAATGGTCATAAATATTTCTTTCTGCTAGATTTCACATTCACATTTCATGCGGGGACATGATATTTTCCTGCTCCCTCCAGGGAGCACCTAATGCAAAAACCAGTTACTTGCGTTCAAGGCTCATGTTCCTTCAGTAAAATGCAGCACATGTTCTCGGTTTATAGGCATACAATGGCACAGGGCTTCTTCACCCGCGTTTCTTTGTCTCTGGGTCCCTGTGTCCATCGCCCACCGAAATTGTGACTTGCTATGTATTTTCGTTAATCTGAGCTCACGTTCTCTTTATTTTAATCAGATGCAAACAAACTACGTTTTAAATACGCACATTCGTGCCTGGGCATAGAAAAGCAGCAATTCATGAGGGGACGGCATGAGTATCTTCTAGCATTGACATTTCATAGTGTTACTTATGCTATTTACTGTGGGCATTTCCAGCGTCCAAGTCAATACAAATACATGCTTTTAAGATACCGCGTTCCATGTTGTTTGGCAAAATAAAATATCAGAAATGTACAAATTACACGTTGAAGATAAAATGATGTCAGTGTTTATGCGCGTGCTAAGTGCCTCCGACTCATGCATCCAGGACGGGGAAGCAGCCTAGTGCCTACAGCTATGTGGTGAAAAGAGGCGGAGCATAACTTCCTGAATCATAATACTTGCGTGTCTTCCGTACCAGTTGCTTAATTTGTGGGGGTGTTTGCCAGGGCTCGGCCCTGCCACTTTTTTTCTGAGGGCTGGAACTTATTGTCTCATACTCAGTTTGATTATGATGTGGTTTTTTGGTAGCTTTATTATTTTAACTGACAGTTATTTTACCACAAGCAACAACAGTCTGCACAAGTCACGTATCCCTACATCCCGGGCTGGCTAATTGTTATTCATAAACTGATGACCCACAGTTGTGCTGGTGTGCTAGTTATCCATTTTTGTAACAATGGCCCTCATTATAAGGTTGCCGGTAGTACCAGCGGCCTACCAGCAACCTCGGCTTACCATTTCAGCTGCCCGATATCCTGGTAATACTGGGATATTACGGGTGGCGGCAGAACAGTAGGTTCCCATTCCCGTGGAGTCCCATAGGACACAGAGTGCAAGTGCAGGGTGGCAGAGTGGAAATGGTGTGCTTCATGTTCATCCTCTGGCAAACTGGCCTGCCGCCTGCTCCAAAGGCAATACCGGCTCTCCATTCTCACCAAGAAGAGAGCCCTTATCCAAGACCGCATCTCTGCAGCATCTAACAATTCAGCCGAACTCTTTAAAATCTGCAAGGAGCTGGCCAACCCTGCTGCAGTCTCTACCTCTCCTGTCCCCTCCCAGGCCCTCTGCACGGCACTGGCCTCTCACTTCATTTAAAAAACTCAGGACATCCTGTCCTCACTCTCCTCCTATCACCTCTCCTCCTCTCTCCCCTTGTCTCCCCCCACCCCCTCCATGCTCCGTGTTGCTCCCTCTTTTATCCCTCCACCCCTCCATGATCCGTGTTGCTCCCCTTTGTCCCCCCTCCCCCCTCCTTGCTCCGTGTTGCTCCCCTTGGTCGCCCCTCCCCCTCCATGCCATGTGTTGCTCCCCTTTGTCCCCCCTCCCCCCTCCTTGCTCCGTGTTGCTCCTCTTTGTCCCCCTCCCCCTCCATGCTCCGTGTTGCCCCCCTCATCCCCCCTGCCCACCTGGAATTGTCCCCTTGCCCCCTCTCCTCCTCTCTCCCCTTATCTTCTCCTTACCCCTCCATATCCCATGGCCCTCCCCTGTTATTTATCTTTACGACCCTCCTGCCCTCTCTCCCCTGTTACTCCTTTGGTGTCGTCTTTCTCTCCCTCTCTGCACTCTGCTACCTCATATCCTTGCATAGACATGCTTGATGGCTGCATGTCTTATCCCCCCCTCTCTTACTCCTATCCCCTCTTCCCCCTCCCCTCTTTCTGTCCCTCATGCCATTTGGCACTTATTCCTATCATTTGTCCCTTAACCTTTGATAGCAGCCTGTCTGCCCCCCTGCCCTACTTGTTCCTCTCCCTTTTCCCATCATGCTCTATTCTGAACTGCCACCAGACCAAACATGATAGTCATTAGTCACTTTTTCGTTCCTCTCCTCCCCCCACTCCACCCTCCCCTTCCTCCTGTTTTTTCACTTGCACTACATCAATTGTCGTCAGGCATAGTAATGTTACTGCTTGTTTGTTCTCATGTTCTTTCCCTCCCCCTCTCCTCCATAAATGTTTCAGCACTTGCACTATCAGAAATGTCCCCAGGCCGAGTACGATAGTTATTTCACGTTCTGAATTGTTTCAAGGACTTGTAAGAATGTAATTTGTTTTCTCCCATGTTCCCTCCCTCCTTGAAGCGCTTTGAAACACATTGTGTATGGGCGCTATACAAATAAACAATCAATCAATCAATCAATCAATCTCTATTCCCTGCTCTTCCTCTGGCCCTTCTGCAGCCACCCCTTCTCCCTCCTTCTCTGCCTTTCCCCTTTTTTCTGCTGACGAGGTTTCCAGACAAGTCCGATCTATGAAAGTCTCATCAAAACAGGTCCACCCCTGTTTCTCCAAAACTATCAAGGACCACATCGACTCCCTGGCTCCTGCCCTGGCTGACATCTGCAATCACTACTTCTCCTCTGGAGTCTTCCCATCCCCCCTTAAGCACTCCCTTGTGCACCCTCTCCTTAAGAAACCCTCTTCCGACCCTTCCTGCCCGGCTAACTATCGCCCAATCTCCATCACTCCCTTCCTGGGCAAGCTCCGGGAGAAACTGGCCATCTCCCAGCTTAATCTCCATGCTGAATCTGTTGGTAGTCTTCATGACCATCAGTCTGGCTTCAGAGCTGCCAGAAGCACGGAAACTGCTCTCCTGAACATCCGTGAGGACCTGCTCTCGAATCTTGACTCTAACACTGTGCGTTCTCATTTTGCTTGATCTCTCTTCTGCCTTTGATACTGTCAACCATGCCATCCTGCTCAACCGTCTCCAGGATAACCTGGACATCACTGGTCAGGCTCTGGTGTGGCTGACCTCTTTCCTCTCCAATCGACCCTCCCAGGTCCAACTGGGGTCCTTCCTCTGTAACATCTTTTTCTCTACCTGTGGTGTCCCCCAGGGATCTAACCTCTCTCCCTGGCTGTTCAACCAGTATCTGGCACTCCTTGCCCACCGCATCGCTGCTCTCTGACCCAACTTTCAGTGCTATGCAGATGATACCCAGCTCATTTTCAGGCTACCCTCGGCCTCCTCTTCTTCTTCCCTCATCTCTGACTGTCTTTCTGCTATCCAGGAATGGTGTGCCGCCAATTAACTCTGCCTTAATGCCAGTAAAACGTAGATTCTACTCATTGGCACACCCACTCCCTCCTTCCCTGCAGCTCTCTGGCCGGCCTCTCTTGGCCCTCTTCCTGCTCCTACATGAAAGGCAAAAAACCTCAGGGTCATCTTCGACTCCGCACTCTTCTTCTCTCCTCACATATCTGACGTCTCTAAGAAGTCACACTACCAGCTGCACCTCCTCAGAGGTATCCTTCCTTTCCTCTCCTTCCCCCAGAAACTCACTGTCTCCAGAGCCCTGGTTCTCTCGAAGCTGGACTACTGTAACAGCCTCTATCTAAATCTGCCTGCCTCTACTCTCCGCCCTCTGCAACTCATCCAGAACAAGATTGCGAGACTTGTCCTTGGCCTGAAGCCCATGGACCGTATCTCTCCAGGACTGAAATCACTACACTGGCTCCCAGTGGCTGCAAGGATTAAGTTCAAAACCCTCTGTATTGTCCACACGGCCTTCTGGGGCCGCGGCCAAAATACCTTCAACTCTCTCTTCCTAAATATCTTCCTTCTCGAGCTCTTTGCTCATGCGCCTCCAACTCCCTCAGGGTCAGCGCTTCTCCAAGCAACAAGTTGGGGCTAGATCTCTCTCCGCGGCAGGGGCTTCCCTCTGGAACAGCCTTCCTGCCTCCCTGAAACTTGAGGAGAACCATCTCCGGTTCTGGAAGCACCTCAAAACCTTCCTCTTTGCTTCTGCTTTCTCTCCCCCTCTCCCCTGCTAAATTACTGAAACTGCACTGAATCTGCAACTGGGCCACTCACCGATCTCGGTCCTTGGGCCAGCCACTCTCCCCTTGCACTGCCTCCCTGGCAACCCCTGCACTGCGGGACTGTCTCTGTATCCCTACAGCCCCCCTTCCCAGCAATTGTCTGCACTTACCTTGCACTTGCCACCAGCTGGCCCTTATTATTTATCTTGTATTCTACTAACCCTGTACTGCACTTTCCCCTCTCCCTTTCCCCTTGCACGTTTCCCTTCCCCTCTACCCATGCACTTGCATGATCTGAATGACACCTGGCCTAGTAGGATCGTTGTCTGTCTCCCCTTTGATCCCCCCTCCCTGCCTCGTCGCGCCTTGAAACACTTGTGTATAGGCGTGTTACAAATGCCATATCATATCATATCATACCAGCAGACTCAGAGTGACCCAGTCCAGAAAAGGTGCCGGGTCACTCATTATGAGGACCAATGAGCTGAAAGCTGACAACACCGACTGCTCATTTGGCCATGTCAATGCACAGCTCCTGTAGCATGCATGACATGGCAACTTCTCCAGCAGTTTCCCCAGGAAGGGGCTGATGGAGATAGGGCGGTAGTTGGCTGGACAGTTAGGGTCTGCTAATGGCCTTTTAAGGAGGAGGTGCACAAGGGAGTGCTTGAGGGAGGGGGGAAATAACCAGTAGCAAAGGAGTGGTTACAGAGATCAGTATGTGCAGGGGCAAGAGAGCCAATGTTGTCCTTGATGGTTCTCGAAACCTGTTTGGAAGAGATCTTCATGGAGCGGACGACTCTGGTGATGTCATCAGGTGAGACAAGGGCGAAGTAGAAGGAGGAGGGGAGGGGGAGGAGGAGAGGTCAGGGGAGGCAAGGGGGTGAGGAATGGGATGGGAGAGTGTTTAACAACACTGTTCAGGATGTCCTGGATTTTGGGGGTGAAGTGAGTGGCAAGTGCATTGCGGGGGGCCTGACAGGGCGTAAAGGAGAAGGATACTGCAGTTGGGTTGGCAAGTTCCCTGCAGATTTTGAAAACTTTAGCTGTGTTGTTGGATACGCCAGATACCCGTTCCTGAATGTGGGCCCTTTTCTTGGCATGGATAGCGAGTCTGTATTGCCTTTGGAGCAGGTGGCAGGCCAGTTTGCCAGAGTGTGCGCCTGAGGTTTGCCACTTCCATTCCACAGCTCTGCACCTTTGTTTCAGGGCTGAAAATTCAGAGTCATACCAGGAGTTGCGCTTAGAGGTGGTTTTCTAGCAGATCCTCATGACGGGCAAGAATGTCAAGGGTGTTGGTGTGTCGGTGGTATAATCTGAGTTGGGGGAAAGGAGGGATAAAGGTGGAAGTGAAGGCAGCAGCTGACACTCATTTCATTGGGTGGATGTTCGTGAACGAGGTTGTCAGGGCTTTTGGAGGTGAGGTCATAGGGCCATAGGGACTCAGGTGGGAGGAGAGAAGGGAGTGATCTGATCAAGAGAGAGGGGTGACCATGGGAGATGAGAGAGGGACGTCAGAGTGGATGTGGGCATCCAGAGTGTGTCCAGCAAAGTGGGTTGGACCAGAAGGGAGAATGGAGAGGGATAAGGAGGTGGAGAGGTCAATGAAAAGAGAGGACGCTGTGCCAGGAAAGTCCAATTGGATGTTAAAGTCCTCCAGGAGGAGCAGGTTGGAGGAGGTAGAAAGTAAGGAAGAACAGAATTCAGCCAATTCAGCGAGGAACAGGGA
The DNA here is from genome assembly GCF_040938575.1 of Ambystoma mexicanum. Taxonomy (NCBI): domain Eukaryota; kingdom Metazoa; phylum Chordata; class Amphibia; order Caudata; family Ambystomatidae; genus Ambystoma; species Ambystoma mexicanum. The sequence continues at coordinate 463,952,931 of NC_090923.1, forward strand.
GGTAGCACCTGGAGGCAGGTAAATGGTAGCAATGGTCAGGGTGGAGGAGGGAGAGATGACCAACTTGCATACAAGGCAAAGAAAGAGTAGAGCTGAGTGGTTAAGATGGAAGAGGGTACCAACTCATGGAAGATTAAGGCAACCCCACCGCCAGTACGGTGAGGCAGTGACTTGGAAATGATCTTAAAGCCATCAGGTAGGAGGGAGTCAAAAGTGGAGACTGAGCTTTTAATGAACCATGTCTCAGTAAGAGTGAGAATGTTAAGATCAGTGTCTTAAAGAGGAGACAGATGTCATCAGAGTGTTTGTTGGCTGAGCGGGTGTTCAGAGTCACCACGTGAAGGCAGTCTCTGCCTTTGAAGGTTTTCTGAAGTGGTGTACAGGGGCGTGGTACTTCAGTCAGAGGGAGTGGAACAGAAGGGAAAAAACGGAAGAGGCAGGAGAAGAAAGAACGTTAATGAGGGATGGTGTGATCTGGTCAAAGAGAAGGAGATTGGCCGGAGGACCCTGAACCAGAATAGTGCCAGTGTGATAGACATTAATGATGCAGCGTGAGGAGAATGACTACTCGCCAAGAGGACTTCCCACTTCGTGCCACCATTAATGGGAGATGATGAGAAAGGGGAGAGAGTCGAGATGAGATATGGAGTCCATAGGTCTGGAGAGGGGACAAAGAATAGGATATCAGTGAAGAATTCTCTGGAATATGCACTGACATAGGCGTCTGTTATGGGAAGGTCAGGATTTGCACCCAGGATGTCTTTTTGGGCTTTTTCTGTCCAGATTTTGTGAGAGAGACTGAAGATAGGCGATAGTGATGCAATTAGATTGGAGAGATGGTGAGAGCCATCTCAGTGGCATCTGATATATGTGAGAAGGAGGAAGTCGGGGGGCTGCACTGCAAAGTGCTGGGCTCTTACTCACAAGTGATAAGGAGGGCACAATTACAATGCAAAGCAAAAGGTGAGGTGCAAAAGTAATACAATGCAGTACACAATAAGAATGCAAGATGTTAAGCCAAAGTACAGTGAGGTGTGCAACAAATGGATGCGGGATGAAAAGCACAACCCCCTAGATTTGATTTTAAAATGGGTTACAAGCAGTGCACAAAAAAGGATGCGAGATAAAAAGTACACCCACCTAGATTCGATTTCAAGCACTGGCAATACCGTCAATGACGGCAACAGAGACCTTTTTAAAAACCTGGTCACAGAAAACCATGTGCCTTAAACCACACCACTAATTTTAACGCAATTCCAACATGAACGACTCCTGAGCTGCTGGGCTGTTTCACAAAGGTAAGTAGTTGCATGCATAATTGATGACACGCTTCGGTCCGGTTTGGTTCGGTGCTACCTGTGGCCATGGTATTCAGAAGCAATTATGTCCAACATATGTGGAACATACACTGTCAGAAATGACACGTGTAAAAGGTGCACCAAGAAAGTACACAAACGACTGCACATGTATGCCGACCACGCAGGCTGCAGGGGCAGTGTTACCAAAAAGAATTTGTGAATATGACCTTTAGGTTGGCATTTTTACTAAAATAATATCCCCATTAAAAGTTTCCCTTCCAAATAGGGAATTAAAGACGAAACAAACTGGTGCACTTTCCCACACTCACTTAATCTAACATGGGAGTAAGTGCTTAATGTATGCATTTGCAAATTACACGTAAGTGATTGGAATACACATGGGGCCTCATCACTGAAACCATGCAACGATGCAAGTGCCATTAAGCACAGTATGATCACTAGGGGAAACAACAAATGCATTGAAGGATTAGCTTGTAAATGACACTTACCCAGGGCAACATCTTAAGCCGTGCAACAACGCAAGGGATATTCTGCACAGTATGAGTACTAGGGGAAACAGCAAAATCATTGAAAGAATAGTTTGTAAATGACACTTATGTCACTGGATTACACCCGGGGCCACATGATTGAAACATTGCACCGATGCAAAGACCATTCTGCACAGTATGATCACTAGGGGCAACAGCAAATGCTCTCAAAGAACAGCTTGTAAATTACACTTGAGTGATTGGAATACTCATAGGGCCCCATCACTGAAACCCCACACTGATGCAAGCGCCATTATGCACAGTATGCTCACTAGGGCCAACAGCAAATGCTCTCAAAGAACAGCTTGTAAATTACACTTGAGTGATTGAAATACTCATAGGGCCCCATCACTGAAACCCCACACTGATGCAAGCGCCATTATGCACAGTATGATCACTAGGGCCAACAGCAAATGCTCTCAAAGAACAGCTTGTAAATTACACTTGAGTGATTGGAATACTCATAGGGCCCCATCACTGAAACCCCACACTGATGCAAGCGCCATTATGCACAGTATGCTCACTAGGGCCAACAGCAAATGCTCTCAAAGAACAGCTTGTAAATTACACTTGAGTGATTGGAATACTCATAGGGCCCCTTCACTGAAACCCCACACTGATGCAAGCGCCATTATGCACAGTATGATCACTAGGGCCAACAGCAAATGCTCTCAAAGAACAGCTTGTAAATTACACTTGAGTGATTGGAATACTCATAGGGCCCCATCACTGAAACCCCACACTGATGCAAGCGCATTATGCACAGTATGATCACTAGGGCCAACAGCAAATGCTCTCAAAGAACAGCTTGTAAATTACACTTGAGTGATTGGAATACTCATAGGGCCCCATCACTGAAACCCCACACTGATGCAAGCGCCATTATGCACAGTATGATCACTAGGGCCAACAGCAAATGCTCTCAAAGAACAGCTTGTAAATTACACTTGAGTGATTGGAATACTCATAGGGCTCCATCACTGAAACCCCACACTGATGCAAGCGCCATTATGCACAGTATGCTCACTAGGGCCAACAGCAAATGCTCTCAAAGAACAGCTTGTAAATTACACTTCAGTGATTGGAATACTCATAGGGCCCCATCACTGAAACCCCACACTGATGCAAGCGCCATTATGCACAGTATGATCACTAGGGGCAACAGCAAATGCATTGAAAGAATAGCTTGTAAATTACACTTATGGGACTGGATCACACCCGGGGAAACATCATTAAGCCGTGCAACAATGCAAGGGATATTCTGCACAGTATGATCACTAGTGGCAACAGCAAATGCACTCAAGGAATAGCTTGTAAATTACACTACAGTGATTGGAATACACATGGGGCCCCATCACTGAGACCCAACACTGATGCAAGTGCCATTCTGCACAGTATTTTCACCAGGGAAAACAGAAAATTCATTAAAATAATAGTTTGTATGTTGCACTTATGTCACTGTATCACCCCCCCCCCTCCCGGGCCACATCATTAAACCTTGCACCAATGCAAGGGCTATTCTGTACAGTATAATCATAGCCAAACAGCAAATGCATTGAAAGAATGCTTTGTATATCACACTTATGTCATTGGATTACACCTAGGGCCACATCATTAAACCTTGCACCAATGCAAGCGCCATTCAGCACAGTATTATCACCAGGGAAAACAGCACATTCATTAAAAAAAATAGTTGCACTACGTCAGTTTGAGACATTGGGTAACACAGTGCAAACCCTCTGTAAAGAGGCACGTGTTGACGGTCAATTGTAAATTACACAGGGCTGGGAATGTATATCCCTTTCCGTGAATAAACGGATAAACCTGTGAATACTTTATTGATTCACCTCTTAAGCCTTTCAAGCACAATGGCTACATACGTAATACCTATGTATAGCTAACAAGGGTCTCCATGTCATGTGTGACACTGGTAGCCAGTCTTGGCTTTTGATCAAATAACAGTCTGCATGCTACGACGTTTGGCCAGGGGAAAGAGCCCATCAAGAACCATTCTAGTACGTTCACTTTTGCTAGGGACGGGCCAAGGGGGCTATAGCCCCTGGTCTTTTGGTTGTAGCCCCGCATAGAATCTCAGGAGCTACAGCCAAAAGGCGAGCTAGCCCCCAGTCCCGACAGTTCCGACATCAGAGCAGCCCCGGGTCTTTTCCAGACCTAGCAAGTGTCCCAAATAAAATCCTTAGTGACCTAATCTGCTCCAGAGACTGGACGTTAAATGGGTGGGTTCATGTTTAAGGTGAGGAAGCTGGACAGAGGTTGATAGCGAGGAGTTGTGTGAAGAGAGTTACTGGGATGTGGAACGAAGGAGTATTGGGGAGAGGACAGATTTGTGGGGACAGACTACAGACAAGGAAGGAAAGAGCATCAGAGAAAGGACAGAGATATCAAGGAGAAGGTTGAAATGAGTGTCACGGATTGGTTGTTGGTGTGACAGAGGATGCGAGAGGTGGGGATTTGAAAAAGGAGTTTGGATGAGAGTAGTGGAGAGAAGGAAAGAGGAGAGCATCTGAAGCATGGTGAGGTTGGAGATGGAAGAGTGTGACAGAAAAAGAGTGAAGTGATGACGCAGGACAGGAACATAGTTCAGGTACGTTTATTTTAAGTTTCATTGTATAATGCCCACCAGCAATGCACTGTTCATTCATGCAGTCTCTCACATCTCCAACCGTCACCTATTCTCGACTCTCCATACATTCCACCCTCCACACCTCACATCATAGAATACACACAGGTAGCCAGCACACTACACTCTTCCCCCTCATTAAACAAACACATTATCATTGAACTTTTCCGGTGGTCTCATAGACCTACACGGCCTGCAGCTGCAAAGAGTAACCGCATCCACTTGCTCTCTCACCTCTTCACCACCAGCTCTCTCACCCTGAACTTTTCCCTCATCAACTCTCACAACCCTGTTCAATTCCAAATCCTTATGTCTTCCATCCTTACAGAGTTGTGGAATGTGTACCCTACTTCTCTCCTTTTCTTACCGCCCTTTCTTTGACACACTTCCTCACATCATACATGTGTTTATTTGCAACTTGCCTTTCTTTAGTAAGTGACCTCCCTTGCTGCACACTCTCTCACATCCATCCCGCCCTCGTCAAACATGGAAGCCATAACTAATAATTGGGTTTTCTGCCACAACACAATTCAAAAGGAGACACCTGTGTCGTCATATGCAGGAAGAAACTGTGTGCCACCATCCTACTAAACACCACCTTCTCTTAGTCCTCACGATTGGACCAAGCCCATCTTTTGCAGTCTTTAATAACTTTGTTAAAGCACTCTGCCACACCATTCACCTGAGGATGATAGAGCAGTGAACGTGTGTTGTATGCCATTCTCCATGAAATAGCTACACATCTCTCTCGATTTAAATTGTACACCATTGTCAATTAACATCTTGGATCTACCTCAAGCCTGTACACCTCCTCCATGAAGCCAATCACATCTTCTTCATTATGGACCATGTCACCTTCACCTCCACGCACTTGGATAAAACACCCACCAAGACAGTGCAGTACTTACCGGAACACCTACTTCATTTAGGTCCAACAATATCCATGCCTACTATTTCCCTGGGCATTTGAGGCACACTGTCCAATGTCATGGGTTTTCCCTCAGTACCAAATCTTTCTAACTCATTATACATGGAACACAGTTCCTTACCATCGTCTCCACCTCAAGATCACAACGAGACACCAAAACCTAGCTCGCACATCATGTTTTGTCTTGGTAATGCCTTGCTGCTCCTCATGGCTATTTCAACAATCATCATCCTCACGTCACTCTTTCCCCCTCATCATGTAACCCCCCTGCCACATGTAATTCACCACATACAAAATAAAGTCCTTCGACATTGGTGCTCATTCCTTTTTTTAACACTCCACCAATCTCGAACACCGCCTTAACCTTCCTGAGACTCTCATCTTCATATATGCCATTCTCCCACTCCTCCTTCATCATCATCGTCTTCTGTTCAACATTCAGCACACAATCCTCTGCATCCTCTCCTCTTCCACCCTCCTCGCCTACACACATGCAGGACGACCAATCAGCCACAATGTTCCTTTTCTCAGGAATGAATTCCACTTCAAATTGGTACTCTTGTAGGGCCACAACCATCTTCTTATTCTCAAAGAAACACAATCTACAACCTTCTTCTGTAAGGTTTCCTTAAGGGTTTGTAATCCAAATGTACAATAAAGTTGCTTCCCCACGGGAATGTTCGGAATTTGTCTATCGACCTTTTGACAGAAAGCAATTCTTTCTTAAGTGTGGAGTAGTTTACTTGGGCTCCTCTAAGTAGATGTGAAGCAAACACTATGACAAAGTCCTTGTCTGTTTTCACTTGAGTGAACAGTGCAGCCAACCCTGTGTTACTGTCATCCGTGGATATTATGGATTTCATGCCTTACTTTAAATCCTTTAGAGAAGGGGTGTATTCCAAAGCGATCTTGATGGATTTTAACTCTTCAGCACACTCAGCCATCCTTTTGAGCATGATTTTTTAACAACAGTCTCATGTTCACAGTCTTAACAAAGTTGGGAATAAACCTTGAATAGTATTTGTTCAAACCAAGAAAGGAGCACAGACTGTCCTTGTTTTTTGGTTCTAAGGCATTCCTGATGTTGTTGGTAAGTTTCTCCTACACATTCATCCCATCATCAGTCACTGTATAGAAATTCTATAATTTTATGGTTCAATTTGCACTTGTCTGTACTCAACATTAGTCCACACTTAACCAACACACTCATCACTTTGTCAAGTCTCTGATCATGTGTTATCTGGTCAGGACCAAATACCAGAATGTCATCTTGGAAGCAGATTACCCCAGCCTCATTCTTAAAGATTTTTGGCTCTGTGAAACACAGAGGCAGGTGACATAAGGGAAAAGGGCATTTGTATGAAATGGAATAGACCTTATGGTTTGATAAAGGCCATGAGTTGCTTTGATTCCTGATGAAGCTTGATTTGGTGATATGCCGATGTTAGATCCAAAGACAAAAACACACAAGCACCATACATCATCGAAATTGGCTCCATTTTGTTGGGAAGAGGGTGACAATTAGGTATTACCTGTTCAAGGTACGAAGCTCTACACACTGTCTTATTTTCCATTTGTTTGGCTACTATCACTAAAGGAGACACCCACTGGGCAAGTCTATGCCCACCAGCAGCATCCATCCATGCAATCTCTCTCATCTCTAACCATAACCTATCCATTCTCGACTATACATACATTTCATCTTCCATACCGCACATCATCGAACACACACACGTAGCCAGAACACTACAAAGAGGAAGTGGACAGATTGGTCAAAGGTACCAAACCACTACCAATCAAGACAACAGATGGGGTGTTCACTGGCAAAATCAGTGTGGCTTGATCTTGGGCAAGGCCAGGGTAGAAGTTCTAGAGAATTGCCTGTACCCAGAGATGGGCAGGGCCAAAAAGCTTAAGCACTCCAAGAAAAGCAGTAACATAGCAAAAAGAGAGAGAGAGAGAGAGAGAGAGAGAGAGAAAGAGAGAGAGAGAGAGAGAGAGAGAGAGAGAGAGATACACAAAGAGACAGAAACAGAGGCAGGGAGACACAGAGAGAAAGATAAAAGCTAGCCAGGAGCCATAGTCCACACTTTGGCGGGATTGGCAATACTACTGATAACCTAAGTAACTTGCAAGCACTTTAAACCCTTTAATTTAACAACTTCTAAAGAAATAGCAAGGACTGCATCCTGAAAATCTACCCGGGACAGATGGGTAAGATATCAACTGTCACCAAGCTCCAAAGCTTAAACGGTACAATGTTCCCCAAGAGCTCCTTAAGGACCTTGGCCTTGAGCATTTTCAGGACTTGTGAGTAACTTTGGGCACTACGCAACCAATTTATGCAACCCGGTACGTGAACTGTTGACTATAGTGTAACTATTCCTCTAATTCTTTTGTATTTACATTGAACTTGTGTCTCTGTTAGTTTAAAAACAACACCGTTTTGTACAATTAACATTTATGGGCCTTACTTCCATCTGAATGCTTGTACGATGAACCACGCTGTCTAACACATGATTGATTCACCTTTAAGATGTTAACACAATGGATGTATTACTTTTTATGCATTGCAGGTGTGTAATTAGATTAAGTTGATTGTATACTCTCATGAGAATGCCAAACTGCCAACGACAGAGAGACGTTTAAGTAATTCACTACCATAAGTGACTACACCAAAACTTCACAGAGCACTGCAGATGGGTTGTGCAACCCCAACTCATGACCGGAAATGTTTATTTTGTTTTACAGCTCTTTAAAGAGGCAACAATTTTCAGAAGCCAAAACACTGCAGGTTTCTGTGAAGTACTTATATTTAACCAAAAGAAGGAACATCAACATCTCTTTATGTGAAACAATTAATGTACCCTCAGATTACGGTGTCTTAGTGCAACCATTTAACAAATATAGGCTGCGTACTATGTATTCAATCACAACCGGTGTTTTCTAAAATATCATTTTCAATAAATTTTTCACTTTCCAGCACAAATAACACAAACATTTAAAAACATACATACATAACAAAGAAATATACATAATAACATATTTTTGTTCCTGTTCCACCTCACATAATCAAAGTCACAAATTACGTGATAACAAAAACAACAGTGGCAACTTAATTTCTTTTATTCCCCACTGTGTTGAAATAGCTCAATTTATATAAGTTTCTCTCCTCTATGTTACGAGTAACTGGACATTCTTTAGGGGCAGAAAGTTGTGTTGTGCTTCAGGTAGATGTTTATGTGAAGTACTGCCATTAGTAAACTTGCTGGACATGAGCCAGTCCAAAGTAACATTCTTTGTGGCAGGGACATACAATAGGATAGGGCAATGATATCTGGCTAGGGTCTCATTACAAGTTTAGCAGTATACTGGTGGTAAATCCACAGAAATACTACCAAATGGAATTACCATTACTGCCACTTGGTCCCGCGCCTTTACCACAGGATTACAAGTGGTGGTAGGGTGGTGTAATTCCCCATTTCTGGAGTCCATAGGCCTCCAAGGGGATTTTGGCAGAATTACTGCTCGCAGTAATTCCACTAGTGATAATTCTGCCAATTTTGCCGATTTTTGGCAGCAAGGTGGCGGATTTACCTCCAGATTTTTGCTGGTGGTTTATCTGCCAATTTACCCCCAAACCTATAATACAGTGCTTTAATGTGGCAGTAACCACATTACCGCCATCTTTCCCTCCAACGTTGTACTCGTAAAGAAACCCATGTCTTTAACGCAGATGTACATATAGAACCCAATTCACAGTGGATCCCTTTTTGGGTGCTGGTAGGTGTAAGCTACTCTTGTGGTTGTACCTTACACCATAAAATCATATTAAAATATGAAACTAAGTGTAACTCACATATTTTGCAAAATCCACATAAGCTTTTTCTGACTAAACAAAAAAATGTCCTTCATGGAGAGTCATCGATATGATAACAGAAGAGTGGGAACTTACAAAAAACCTCCACCACCAACTTGGCTCGATTGCTAGTCACAACCCTGGTGAATGAAAAGGACACAAGAAAGTAGAACAATCTATACAATAAAAGTGCCCATTATATACTTTCTAAGCTTATACATTGCTTGTGTTATATTATTTGTGTTTAAATACACATTTGATCTAATGTTTGTGTTTCTTCATGTTGAGTGCACATCTGCTTTGTGTCTATTGCATTCACGTGTGTCATCTTAACTGTGAGTTTGTTTATTTTCACCATCTTCAGTTACACCAGGTCATTTTCCCCCTATATCTGTCTTGGATAAGACTGATATGGTTGCTTTAATGTATAGCGTTTCTCGCCCAGGTGATATGGGGGCGGGAAAGGGGCCATAGCGATGAATGACGTATTCATCTGCCTGTCAACAATACTTAGAATACTGTGGAAGCCCCACGGCTATGTCAATCTAGAAGCAGCAGAGGCAAGATGCACATCGTTTACAGTCGGAGGAGACCGAGAGCTGCCAGACATGCTACCATTGGTAGAAAGAAGGCCAGGCGAGCTAAACCAAGACATGTGGCATACTGAAGCAAAGCAGGAGAAAGAAGCCGAGATTGGTAGTCGGAGGTCATCATAATGATACCGAAACCATTCTGTTACCGCAGAATAAAAAGAGAAGCCGATACCCGAGAGACTCGGAAGCCATCCATGACAAAGGAAGAGAGAGGAAGCAGACGAAAAGGCCCTTGACACCAGAGAAAGAGGAAAGGAAGCCCATCCTCAACAAACGAGAACCCTGTTAACATTAACCCTTAGCACTAAACGTAACAGGGATAATGCGAGATCCTGAGGGGGATTTGAGAACCATTATTGGAATGCTCATACTCGTCACAGTCCAGAGAGAGAAAATACAATGAGCGTGAATGAGAATCATGATTTGAATGCTCATACTTGCACAGTAGAGATAGAGAAAAGACAACAAGAGTGCATGAGAATCATGATTGGAATGCTCATACTCGTCACAGTTCAGGGAAAGAAAGCATAACGAGAGTGAATGAGAAGATTTATTGGAATGCTCATGCTCATCACAGTCCAGAGAAACTAAACACAATTAGAGTGAATGAGAATCATTATTAAAATGCTCATACTCGTCAAAGTCCAGAGAAAGAAAGCATAACTAGAGTGAATGAGAATCATTATTGAAATGCTCTTATGCGTCACAGTTTGGGGAGAGAAAATACAATGAGAGTGAATGAGAATCATTATTGCAATGCTCAGACTCGTCACAGTCCAGAGAGAGAACATACAATGAGAGTGAATGAGAATCACTTTTGGAATGCTCATACTCATCACAGCCAAGAGAGTGAAAATATAACGAGTGAATGAGTGTCATTATTGGAATGCTCATACTCGTCACAGTCAAGAGAGATAAAACATAAAGACAGTGAAGGATACTCATTGTTAGAACACACATGCTCATCTCATTCAAGGAAAGTGTTGTGCAGATACTACAAAGAGAAGTGGAAGCAATATATTTTGGAAAGGATCCAATTAGTAATGATTCATAACAAGAACGTCTAAGTGAAATAACAAAGCCGGTTTTAAAGGAGAAACCTGAGACCAAGCTGCACTTTGCAAACACATATCTAGACAAAGGGAAAAATGGAAATCAAAGACTATGAACTATTTAGTAAAATAAGAACTAGCCCAGAATGAAAAGATAAATCTTTGATAAAGGCATCAGGGGAAGAGAGAAGGATTCTCTGTTGTAGAAGAAAACAAGAGAAGAAACAAAAGTCGAAGACAGTAACAAATGAACTGTAAGAATTGATAAAAGTAATCACTAGAGATTACCTGCAGCTCATCTTTTGAAAAGAGGCTGAGTCATAAGTCGACAAACCTCAGAAAAAGGGAGACATTCCTGTTAGGTAAGATTTCCACAGAGCTGGTAATTCTTCCTTTCCTGGTTCAACCCCACAACTTTGTGCTTTTCTAGTGGGATATTTTTCATGAATACCTCAGTGAGTAGGAACCTTTTACCACACTCCCCTAATCTTTAACTCTTTTTATGGGTGTCATTTCTAAGACTCTCTATAGTGTCTTTTAAAGTTATCATGTTTAACAACTTATTGGCAATAAGTGCCTGTTGTTGCTGGGTTGCCCTAGGGGCTCCCCATTTAACTTTCTTGCGTTAACCTTGAGTGAACTACAGTTCCCAAGGGTAGAAAGGATCTTTGGATCCCTTTAACATTTTGTTAGGTGAAACCAGCACACCCAACCTTATGTGGAGTGCTAGAGAGATACAATGTATCCCCTTTCACACTAAAACTGTGACAAGCGTACCTTTAATGGCTGGTGGCAGTGACTACCTTTTACTAATTCGGTGCACCTTTACCGCGGGCTGTGATCACAGCTGCAGTAAAGGCACCTAAGGGTGCTCATTTTACCAAAATGGCCCCTGTCTTATTTTTCTGCAATTTTAGTGTTTCTTGTCATTTCTTGTTCCTTCCTCTGACATCCAGGGTGGGTAATTCCTTTGTGTGAATTTTGTCTTCGGCGGGAGTCCCCTGGACACCCCGCCCAGGCTCCAGTCAGTCTGTAAGCATAGGAAGTGCGGCAGGAGTCCAAAACCTCCCCATCCTTTGTCTTACGCCTTGCTTTAACTGGGTCAAATCCCAGTGGGGGGCTGGCTGTCCTGATTGGACAAGCAGACGCCCCTTTCTTGTAAAATGCGGGGAGAGAATGCCGATGTAGTGCTGTAGTTCCTGATAAATACTGGAAACTTGGAAGCTGAAGTCATGTCGACCACTGGAACAGAAAACCAAAGAGGATGATGAAGAAAAAGTGGCAAAGATGATTTTCAGCGACCGGAGAGCCTGCTGTGTAACCGGAGCCTCCTGCAGCCCTTCCTTCCAAAAGATGACCCAAACCCAGAGCCTACTGAGACCGACTAGACTCAGAAGAACTGCATTTTGAGCCATCCCACGGGTTGCTGCGAGCTTGCGTTCTTGCAATACCGCAATACCCTGGGACCTCCAGCCAAAGTACAGTCTTCCAAATTCAAATCTCGCTGAAACTTCGTGAGCATCTTGGTGTATCTCCAGAGACATAAATCGGGTCTGAAAATTCCCCTCACAGGAGTGCCGGACCTTTAAAATGACGAGAATTCAACCACGATTTTATGTCTTCTTCTGTGCTCCTTAAAAAGGCGCCAAATCCACAAAACTGCATTCAGTCGCAAGGGAAATCTTGACCAGAGCCTTCTTCATCGATCCCTGTTGCAAAGTCCCTTCAGATGTCTTGTGTTCAGTCTCCAGGACAAAGAATCCACTGACCGGTTATTTGACTGCAGACCCTGAAGTTCTCCTGCTGCAATCTCTTCTTCATTGCTGAGGTACTGTGTTGGCTTGGGTATATACTTACCTTAAGCCTGTTGGGATTTCTGTGTAGTCCTGGGGTGTTTTCTGTGATTGGGAGTTCCCTCGTCCTGTGCACCCAGTCCCACTGATAGATTCCTGCTGGGGTGTCTTCTGTGAAGCCCCTGGACCCTCTTCTGACTCTAAAAGTAAAGTACTCAACTGTTTGCCCAGTTTTTCTAAGGAACTCTGACATTTGCTACTAAAGAACCTATTCTAACACTGCCTGTTGGTCACTAGTCCTAGTGACTCCCCTTCTGCCACTGAGAGCACTCATGCTCCAAGAATGAGGGAAAGACTTTGAAGGGATTGGGACTTCTGCCTAGAAAAGAAATCAAGTGTTTTACTTACTTATAAAGAGTTGGTTGGTAAATGTAATTCTAATAGTGAACAGTTATAAAAGTTCTTACTGATCTTGAATGTGTGATGCACTATTTTCAAAAGTATGGTTAACATCTTTTCTTCTTTAGACACTGGGCCTCATTACGACTTTGCGGTAGCCACGCCCTTAATAAGGGCATGGCTGCCACCAAAACCATGTCCGGGTTCCCTGAATGGGGAATTACCGGGCCATTCCAAGTTTAGAGGGCCCGGTAATTCCCCCTACAGGGAGCCCGGGTCCGGACCTTCCCCATTCCCATTTGAGCCCCCACAGGGCTCAATGGGAATGGGTGAGGGAGCTAACAACGGGCTGATTACGACTGGCCCATTGTTAGCTCCCTGGTTCCCTCGCGGGACCCGGTAAGGACGTCTGGTAAAACCAGACATCCACATCGGGTCCCACGAGGGAACCTCGTAATGAGGCGGAATGGGTTTAACGGGTCCGCCACCATTAGCGGCACCCGTTAACCCATTCCGCCAGGGTCGTAATGAGGCCCACTGTGTTGCCATTCTAATAGAAAGTAGATGTGAAGGTATTTTACTCTCCTGTGATTAGGTTATGCCTCTTTACAAAAGTAATGTGTTGGTTTCACCAGATTATTCATGTAGGGTAATTGTATGAGTGTCCTCCAACTGTTGGTATCACCAGGTTAGTCTTGTTAAGATAACTGTATGAGTGTCCCCCAACTGGGTCTTGCTTCCCCTGACTTGCTGCTAGCCTGTCCTTAATAAGTCTATATTAGGTTGTTGCCGACCTAGAATAACTATTCAGTAAAGTGTGACATTGGATTTTACTTTCCCCTTCATGGTGAAGTTAAAGTATGTGGGTTTTACTTATCTTGTGTTAGCTGTGTGCCATCCAAAACAAGCTACTAGAGTTATTGCTTACCTCAATCCGGGGTTCCCTGATTTCAAAAGCATCTGTAATGCTATATTACAGCCTTAGGTTTCACTCTCCTGGTATAACTGTGTGTTATGACAAAAGTAGTCATAGGTTTGTACTGCACCTAAAGTATATTGTCTAGTTGACTGTTTATGTGATTTGTTCCAGGAGTCACTGTACAATTAGAAGGGCCTACTGCCCTTGTATTACTGAATGTAATCTGAAAGTAACCATTGGTCTTTTACTAGGCTTGACCTATACTAAATGTGTATAACAAGGTTTTTACTTCCCTAGAACTACTGTTAGGTGTTCCAAATAAGGTCTATACTTGGGTTTGTGGATTTCAAGTATAGTTTTGTGTTTTTATACTTTGATTTCATATAATGTGTTAGTACTTACTTACCCTTAGATTTATCTGAGCATACCTGTATTTAAATAAATCCTTTATTTTTACAATGCATAGTGTTTCAGTGTTTCTTTGGATCATCTGTATTACAATTTCACTTGTGCTGTGTCTACTGCCATCTCTCCCTCCTAAAATAAGCCTGGCTGCTCTGTCTACGCTACCCTATACTCAGGTGTTATAGCCTTATACTAAGAGTGGAGTCTTGCACTGACTCAGTTGAATGGATTTACTAAGCCCTTAGTTGGACTTCAGAAAAACTGTCCTAACAATTCCCAGGGAGTTGAGTTAAAATAGTGGTAAGGTAAGATAGGTTATAGTTGAATAAAGAGTGTTTCCTGTTCCACTGTGCCAGCACAAAATGAATTGGACACTGCTTAAATTGCAGATTTATTGGAACGAACGTAGTACATGTTTCATGCAGTCCTTGCTCTTCCTCTGAGGCTAGTACATAAAATTAAAATAAAGTTACATGGAAACAAGCATATTTTTGATTAAATAAAAAAGGTTAAAGGGTTTGTAATGAACAGAAAGGATATAAGCAAAAAAAAAAGTCTCTTCATAATAGCATAGAGTACGTGGCTGTCCGAATTGTATCTGGTTATCAGTCGAACCTCAATGAATTCAATCTTAAATGCAGAAAGTTGCCATAAAAAACATGTAATTTCAAATATCCCGAAGGGAGAATTAATTCAAGCACTACGGAATTTCTCATCATTACAGGAATACAACCTTGAAAGCAAACTAATTCAAACTAGATTTCTTCAAAGTGGCTACAACCCAACTAAAATTGCTGCCACAGCCCGTGAAGTCAGCACTTATGAGAGAGAAACCTTATTACGTCCCAAACAAGCAACCTCCAGACAAGGCCCAGACAAGATTCGACTGATAACCAGATACAATTCGGACAGTCACATACTCTATGCTATTATGAAGAGACATTGGAACTTATTGCATTTGGATACGGACATCAGCAACTGGATTGATCCTTTCCCCAACTATACTTTCAGTAAAGGAATGGCTCTGAAAAACGTACTCAGCCCATCATTCATGCCTAATCCAGATCGCAAATCAACCTGGCTTAACCAAGATAAATGTAAAGGTTTCCATAAATGTAGTAGCTGCTCCATGTGTCCATATGCACTGGGAACCAAGTATGTACTGTTCAGTCCTGGACAAACACATCGGATTGAGTTGTTTATCAACTGTTATATCAAATAAATATGGTTTACTGTATCATCTGTGTATGTGGTAAGAAATACATAGGTAGTACGATTAGGCCTCTTAAGACCCGAATCCGGGAACATTTGTCGACCATTGCGAGCCAAGATGCCAAATTTCCACTGGACTCGTATTGGCAGAAATTTCATCAACTTGATCTCAAACAAAATATCAGATTTGTTGGCCTTGCAAAAGTGACATTGCCGCTGAGAGGTGGCAACTTAACTCTGATACTCCGTCGATTGGAAGCAAGACTCATATTCGAATATAGAACAGTTTTTGTTGGTCTGAACACGGACCATGAACTTGCTGTGTTCGTATAATTTATTAACACTGCACAGCACGGATTCATAATTTTTTGCCTCTTTAAATACCTTCTCTGTTATCTTTCATTCCAGCCTGAGTATGTATACAACTGTATCTGTGCCTTTATTTATCTTCACGCTAATACGCACACAGCTATAAGCTATATGCGACTGACAAATTCCTGGTAAATGTTAGACGAGAAGGCAATGAGAATTAGACATTCAAACCCTCTCTAAACAGGATTTTTACAAACCATCAAATATACTATGAGCTAGTCCGCTCTTTTTCTGTCACATGATAAATACACAACATTAGCTTTACAAACTGGTTACTTGCTTAATAGACATGATATTGTTAGTCATTCAACTTGATCTACTATGTATTACTAATCGGAGCGGTGAGGTATAAATGTTTTATTAGACAATTTTAGGACGCTATTTTGCTTTACCCAATAATTTGTACAATTGACCTAAATTAGGTTTCCTCATACGCTATGTACAACACACTAGTTCACATGCAAGGCATGTTTTTTTTAAAAATGATTACACCTTAGCGCAATGCGTTTGCTATGCTCCTTCCCAATTTCTTAATGGGGAGTGAACACCTTTCAAGATGGGCGATCCGAGAATAGCTGCAGTCGGCCATCAATCCCTGAACAATTTCAATCGCTTTTAAAACGCAACAGGTTGCACGGCGCATGCGCGGGGAACAGACACGTTTGTTGTGGACCACCAGGGTAAGTAAATCTCCCCGGTCCCTTGAATCCCCTCCTATGCATCGCCGCACGATACAATTAACTCTTTATAGTGACAGTAGATAAGCAGCCAGTGCTCTAGCATCTAAATGTATTTGTTTACTTCTTTTTCCCTCATGGTTATGCTTCGCCGGAACGCTCTGTCAAAACACAATCTACGTTACATCTCCAGTCGGATACTTAACTAGTTACGTTCCGCAATTGCGAGGATATATAATCAGGTATGCTTATAATTTGTGAAGGGTATTCAGTACTTGTTTACTTGTTTATTTACAAATGTATATTTATTTTTTCCCTTCAGGGTACCATAATTTGGAAGGTCGAACAAATATAAAAGATACGTTGCATACCGGGTTTTTTGAAACTTTAATTTTCTTTGTTATTTACAACGAAACATTTATGCGAATTCTGACTGCACACAGCAAACATTCATTTAATACATGTTCATTCACGTTCAGTGACACAATCTAACGAAAGCTTAGGCGCGACATTTGAGGAGAACGTGACCCACTTAGTTAACATTGAAGTTTACCCAAAATATGGCTGCGAGGTTTAAAAATAGAAAAGGGACTGCTGGGAATTCAATAGGAACAGTATTCCGATTGAAATTCAGTTGTTTATCGCTTATCGCAAATACAATTTTGACCTTAATAACCAATATAAATCAGTGTCGGATTAGGGACCATCAGGAAAAACAATTTAACATTAACATAAAGAGCAACAATTTTTTGGTCAAAACGCCGTTGCGGACTAATAAATCAAAACTGATGCATATAAAATAAGTATTTGAGTTTGCGACAAAATATCGAATGATTTAATGATCGTATTAGAATTAGGGCGGAAGTGGTAAACACAGTAGTAGGACCAAGTGGTCCAGTAACTTGAGCTCACAATAACAACAGCACCTAGGTACAGAACACACGGGGACGATTAGAGATGGAACACGCTTGTTGACAGCAGGTAAGCATGCTAAGAGGCCTCCCATATGGGGGTCAAGTTTACACAGTCCATCTACACGTGGAGAAAACGTGGTGATACATTTTGGACATAGAGAGATATTACGATGTATAAACAATATTGGCAGTTCAAAATACTGAGTTAACATGAGAGATGTAGGACACGTCCCTTTTCTGTAATTTAAGTATTTTCAACGGAAGGGAAGGCTCAACATGTTACCCAAAGCGAGTTTAAATATCGTGGGGAATATAAACTCACTAATGAGCCATATGATGTTTAAGTTTTAGGGATTTAACCCATGAACATTGAACTAAAGCATTCAACTTATGAACTTTGAAAAACAAATTGGGCAAGAAACAACAGTGAGCGATTTATTTAACAAAACAATCTCAATTATCTGGAAGCCATTTAATACTAATCAATTTCTCATAATTGTTTTTTCTCATTGTTGTTTTGTGTTATTTGCTATTATTGTTTTTTCTGTTCTTTTATTTCTGAAAAATACTTTTTCTCTCAACCCAAACAATCCTACCCTTTCCCCTCCCCCAAATAGCCATTCATTAATGTTGTTAAAATTTTCATTTTTGGATGCATTTTTTGTATATTTTGGAATGGATTAATACTTTGCTTGCTATAAATTTCATGATTAGCCCTGATTTGAAAAAGACATAGATTGTCGAAACACGTGTAATCATCACATAGGGCATTTTTCTAAGAATCAATGTTGAAATAAAAGCTCAAAACTTGACTTGGAGTATAAGAAGTATTGATTGATCCTACCTTTCAACGTTACGACAAGGGCGCATGACATCAGTATGAGTAACACAACTCCTTTATGCTTATAATTTGTGCCAACCCTTGAAATGGTGATTTTTAAGCAATTTCATGCTGTGATTTGTTACGAGCATAGGCAAAAGACCACTTTCTAATGCAATATTGTACTTTACAGTACAATTCAAGCACGCATGATCTCATGCACCAGAATACAACCAATCCAAGGTATTTCAATTTAATTTACTATAGATCAGTGCATCTCCATTTATAATACAAGCACATCACAATTTTGAGCATTCACATTGCATCTATGTGACTAACGGTTTATTCCCGGTTTGTCTTTTTCTCTTGTCCTCCTCTCCCTTTCAATTTCCCTCCCCTTTATATTATCCCTCTTTTCCAACTTTGTATCCACCGCACGGGCCTCCTGGCTCCGTTTGAAACTACTATGTTACACGGTCGGTATCATTTTCAAATTTACAAGCGTTTCTGTGCCAATACCAATCCATGTTATCACTCACAATGAGCACACATGTACGCGGTTTATGAAAACTGTTTTACTTGACTTATCCTCCAAATGTTGGCTAAATGTAATGTGTCTTTACCTAAATTGTGCTACCAATTTGGAATCCACCCTAATTGAGTTGACATACCGCCCACACTGCCCCTGTGGACATTACGATTGTACATATTATTTGCTTCATCTCTAAATGATTCACTTAAACTGAAAAATATTCCTTGTTTATTATAATATTTTTTTTTGCTTATATCCTTTCTGTTCATCACAAACACTTTAACCTTTTTAATTTAATCAACAATATGGTTATTTCCATGTAACTGTATTTGAATTTTATGTACTAGCCTCAGAGGAAGAGCAAGGACTGCTCGAAACACGTGTCAGGCTGTACTACGTACGTTCCAAAAAATCTGCAATTTAAGCAGTGTCCAATTCATTTGTGCTGGCGCAGTGAGACTAGAAACACTCTTTATTCAACTTTAATCTTACAATGGTGTACTTGGACAACGTACCCACAACTTCCAGCCACCTGCTGCCTCCCCTTCCCCCTTAGACTCAATTGCAAGCGCAGTGTCCCACTTGGCTCATTTGCCCAATACCCCTTTGCTTAAGATAGGTTATAGTCGGATGATGGACAGTTTCGTTTATAAATATTCACTAACGACTGATGAGCGTCCTAGCTAGTTTTGGTAGGTAGGGATACATTGTGGAATACGAAAAGATAGGCTTTATTCATATTCTTTAATAAATATCCCAGTGAAATAGCTAACCACAGCTTGTGTCCTCCTTCTGACCTACCACAGTAATCCAGGCCTGCCTTGGGAAAGACAGCTTCATTCAGTACAATAGGGTAAAAGCCCTTTTATGAAGATTTCCACATCTTTTCCATCCAGTTGCAATCCATATCTGCTACTCTCCTTTTGGATGGGCTCGCTGATTCTATTTTCCCATAACTCCACCTTTTTCCTGTTTAAATACAGAAGGCGAGTACAACTAGTTGGGAGTTCAACTAGTTCCTATTGGTTCCTATTGGTCCACGTATCAGATTGGTCTTAAGACCCATGGGAAATGACAAATCTCATACCCACCTCTGTTTTGTTGGCTTCTTTACATAAGAAGGCTGGTCAAAGGAATGTCAGCCTATCATTTTGTCTAATTTCCATAGAATGTACAGATATAAAGTTGTGATTTTCATATTTTCATTTCAAAATTTCACTCAATACTAATAATCTTTATATGTATGGCTGTGCCACAAGGCCACAAGAATGACTATATGCTTGGTTTTGTAAAAGGACATTGGAAGGCAGAGATATGGCATGTGATGTGGTTATTCATTTAAAACAGACTGAATTCCACTTTAAACATTTACTGTCCCACAGCAAGCCGCCATTTAGTTTCAATTTCGCGTGACCGATATTAAAGGTATATCTGTTCCTTTCAACTTGTTCTGGAAAGCCACGTGAACTTTCGGAATGATTTCAAACTTTAAGCCTTGTAGACTTAGTGACCTATGATCAAGCAGATACAATGGATTTATTTTTGGTCCGGTCTTGCAGTCATAATAAGTAAATACTAAGAGTTTAGACAGTAAAGCGAGCAGATCATAATCTGAAAACAGTGCATGTTTTTAATTCAGTTTTTGTATTTGTAAGAATGAGACCTCAGCTTAAGCATTTTATGAGGGTTTCTGTTTTTTTCATAGACAGATTTTTTGATTCAGGTTAAACTGTATGTCATGGAAATGTCGCTGCAGCAATTTAGCTTCAACAGTTATGTGTCCTTTGAAGAAAACCCTCTCTGTCAGAGTTTTCTGGATCCCGGGGGCTGTTCTCTGAGATGAAATGACCATTTACAGAACACCGCTTTTGAAAAGACAACCAAACATAATTATTGGCTGTACAGGTCACAAATCCTGTACTGGAAATTATAATATGTATTGGTAGTGTGTACATAAATATATGTACACTTAACATATATAAATAATCAATAATAAAGACAAACTTTAATTTGCTTGCATGTATAGAAGCCAAACATTGGAATTAATTTCTTCCAGAAATCGTGTATATTCATCGTATGTGGTCACTTTGCATAGAGAAAAATGACCGGTGAATTTAATAATTGCTTTGTTTCTTTAACGTTCTTCTTGCTTTTTCAGTTCAAAGTATCATTCTAACCTCGTCCATTTAAATAGAAAGAATTACATTTAATAAAACAATATCCTAGGATGTCTCCGGAGAATATGTTTAAGCTAATGTTGTTACTGGTAAAAAAGTAGTAAGTTGGATGAAATCATCAAATCAAGAGCCCATGAGCTTGGCCTATCTAACAATAATCAGATTTGCTGACATTTTTATCCTCCACAAAAATAAATGTGTGCCTATTTTTCACCTTCATTTAGCACTTTCAGCTGGAAATAACTGTGTTACCAGATGGTCCATAATTTGAATTGAAATTAATTGAGCCCAAAATGTATTAATGAGTAAGTCTTAGATAAAAACAAATGATAATGTGCTATTATGAATTATATTTGCATTTGAAAAGTCACAAATCAGACTCAGGTGGTAAGAAAGGGTCATTTTCTCAGACTTAAGTGACTTTGGCCACCATGTAAATTGCAGTGCTATTTTACATTTTCCAAGCATGATGGTATAATATTTATGGTGCACCCAAACTATTTCTCATGACATCCAGGTAGAGGCTGCCCAGACACAAGGAGAAGTTGAAGGTAGGAGCAAAAATACAATTTGTGTTTAGAATGCACTCAAGTTATTTGCAGATGCAACGGTGCCCTGTGGGTATAAACACCATTACCTTGTAGATTTGAAGTGCTGCATACCTGGCTATAGGAAATTGGGGGTACAAGCATGCCTCTCCCCATGCTGCAGGTGCTTCACTTCAGCAACAGAGGAACATTTGTAGACACAGATTCTTGTCCATCCATGTCACCAAAGATCCCTCTCTCACAGCAAAAGAGGGCACATGCAGAAACATATATTGTTGGCACACCATATCAGCAAAGGTCCTCCTCTGGAAGCGGATGTGGGAGAAGAATTCTTGCTACACCCCAGGCATAGTACCTTGAAGCTAGCTGCAGGAATGGAACAACTGTACCAGAAATAAAGTTCACACTTTGCATCCTGGATTTTCATTATATTAATTTGGCGAGTACACCCAGGTCTCGGCATTCATTTGAAGAAAGCATATGGGATACTGTCTGACGGATCTCATGTAGAAATGAAGCTCAGTTGTAAGAGGGGCCCACTGGTGTTGTTGCATGGGCACCAGCCCAGAATACCTCCCGACCAGCACACGGAATGTCTAAAAGGTTGCACAATTGCCATTTCCTCAGCCCTCAATTCTTGAATGTCTTTTACTGGAATGAAAATGTAGACGCTGTTAAGGTCTTATTGTCCAATTTACCTGACCTCAAGGTGTGATTGAGAGCATATGCAGAAACTGCAGCTTAGTTTTCCCACTTCCCCATAAAAGGATGCTCATTTTAGTAATTCACTCAAGATACAGACAATAGTTGATGTTAAGGATTTCAATCAGGCAATACACCGGGTCTCAGTCTAGCATGCAATGCACAAATAAAATACTTATTTATTGTGTCCATAGGTTCAATAGTCTGAGTGATATACCACTCATATCACACCCCTTCTCAAAATACCCCCAGCTCACAATGGACCAGGAATCAGGCTGGTTGGTAAAGATAATATTTATTTATTTATTTAAAATTCAAATCAAACATATGTTTTAATACATGGGGCAGCAATCACCAATGCGGTGACAATACAATCGGAAAAATAGGTAAAGCAGTTGAATTCACTTAGAACAATACAGAAGATAAAACACAGGGAAAAGAACAGTTTTGCTTGATTTGAAAAGAGAGCGCTTAAGTTAAGATTTCCCCCTGCAAATTTCTCAACTCACAAAGAAGCAATTCTACACAGATGTAAATAATCAGCAGGTATTCAGGAATATAGAACAGTGTATAGGGTTTGAATGCAATCTTCCCTCCCCAAACAAGAGAGAAAAACGTTTTGTAAATTTAACACTTTTAAAATGACATTTGAAAATGGCTGAGCAAAACAATGAAACATGTGCAAAAGTCTTTAAATCAAGATAAATATCTATGGGAGCAACACTGAAAAGATCCTAACAACCATAAGCTATACTATGAGCAACAATGCACACTTTGAATCAGAATGGAAATTTGGAAATACTTTGAATTGGAAATTACATGTGTAAAACGTTTGCAAAATGCAAATTCCCGCTTAAATTTCACTATGCAATTTTTAAGGAAGACGGGTCAAGGACACTGGTTTTGGATGTGGTTGGGATGTAGCTACAGGTCCTAGGTTTAAGTCAGAGTTCAAATTAGGTCTCTAGCTATTAATTTGAGGAAGTTATGCAAGTTTGAATGAGAGGTGTTTTTAGGAAAATAGAACAGAGAGAAGCAGAAAATCGGTTTTAAAATGACAGGTTACTTTTACTTAAACTAGATTTACTGGCTAAGAAAAAGAGAATGACACCCGTGAATCTCCACAGTTACTTGGCCGCTGTTATCCTTCATGTGGTGGATACCCCATTTTCTTTATGGGAATTACTTTATTTAAACCAAATCACTAATGGCTTATGGTCTAGTACAACAAAAATGAGGGACAATCAGCGCTAACACTAAGAATTACAGATAGAGTTGTAAGGATGGTTCTGACAATATTACAGGTTCTTAAGTTAAAGATTATATAGGTTATAGATGGGGATAGGACAATGTAATATATGCTATGGTTACTATGATTCCTGTTGATACTTAAAGTCCACTTTAATTTAAGATTAGGATTGTCAGAATCTGGTCATCACGGATTGGGTCTACAGACAGCAGGGCACATCTGGCAGAATTGGATCAGCTGGACTGGCACCTCGGACTGGACTGGATTAGATTGGCCCTGGCACTTCCGGTTGCTGGACACTGTAGATCAGTGGGATGGCAAGTTTCAGCAGGCAAGTCTTTATGGGAACAAGCCAAACTGGATCAATTTACTTCCCTTTGGTTGTGGGATGGTTTCGGGATTTGGGCCTAGCTGAAAAAGAGTTCAGCAATGCTGAGGCCTTGACTTTGCAAAGAAATACGGATCAGGAACAAGATGGAGGATTCAGGAACAGGGCGCCACGCGGAAATCAGGATGGAGTCAGGAATCAGTGTGTCTATGTGTTGTGAGGTTCCATTATTTATCCTGCCAAATGACACTACCAAGTTTAGGTAGGGGCAGACTTACAACCCACACAGGCTATTATTGGTCAAAGGCACAGTTTCTGCCTTGCTTTTTGCTGGTTGGATGACAGAAAGGGTTGTCATATTTTATGATGTGACTTGGGAACTTCTGATAGTTATTTGGACCAAAATCTAACTTTCCCACAAATATATATTTATATAATTATGCCCTCTAATAAAATCGGACACAGACATTACATATTTTGTGGGTTACATTTACATCCAACTCCCATGTCGGTGTGACCTAGTCTGGTCTTTCTATAGATTTTTGGCAATTTTAATCATAAAGGTTTGGCTTAACATTTCCTACTTCGGTACATACATGTGCAATCACCCCTAGAACATGGGTACACAATATTAGATTTGCAGCATTAATACTTTCTGCACAATTAGTCCTTTTTCATAACTTCAGTTCCTTACGCAGTAAGAAATCCTACCAAGTCTTCACATGTCTACCATAAATTCAGATTTCAATGTATGTACTTTTCATTCCTTTACTTATTTTTGCTGCCAAGTTAAATGTCATGAGGTTCTGTGGCAAAATAAGCAATTTAAATTCAAAATCACAGGTCAGTTTTTTTTCTTGCTTCCCAGGTGTGAGCAAATGGCCAGTCCTTCAGAAAGCCTCTACCAGCATCCTGCCCCTCCCTTGGAGGGATGAGTGTCCAAGCCTTCTACTGTCTTCGCCTGAGGCAAAGACGAATGTCTAATGAGGTCCTTAGTTATGAGTAGGCAAGGCCTCCCCACATCAATGAATGTTTTCCTGCCAGCAGTAAAGTGTCAACCTTTCCCAGGCTACAGACTGTCAAGGCAGAACTGTTTTTTTAAATAGTTAATTACTCAAGACTGGGTTTTAACTTTAAGTTTCCCTAAATCATCCATTAAACATATAAAATGAACACAGTTTATAGGTGAATTTTTACATTAGCAATCCTTTGACATTTCTCAAAGAATTAGGCCTTTCAACAAAAACATACTTTCAAAACAGGCGATTTTGCAATTTCTTCATGGTAAAACACATTCAACTGAGTTCTTTTAAATCTGATTTTGCTATGCAGCACATGCGCATTTGATTCAGCACCAGTTCTTCCCTCCTTGAGTGCTGGGATTATTTGCAGTCTGGATAAATGTATTCACCCTTTGTTTGGAGTTTCTGGCTGCACAGCTGATTCTGTTACATGTTGCAATTTTAGCCACATTTTTCATGTGGAAATGAAAACCAATGACGCTGGGCTGCTTTTTCCTTAGATACATTTCATAACTGCTGTCAGTCAATGAGGCCCACTTCATCTGAGCCACACTGGATGATCCTGACATTTCAGTACCCTTTTTAATCTCAATGATTCAATGGACATAAATGAATCCAGCGCCAAAAACAGCACTTTTGAAGGTTGCAAAGCTAACATTTTGAAAGGCATTTTCGGTTTTCAGCACAATTCTGCTGCTTTGCTCCATGTTGAATGTGGCAAAGCTCACTGGCATGCTCCTGCAGTGATAATTCTGTTTTCACACACCCTTGACTGTGTGTGGCAGGGTGTGCAGCTTTTTCCTGGTTGTGACCCAAACGCATTTTTTGAAGATTCTGGTGCGCACAGGAGTCAGCGCCTCCATTTTGGGCTGTTTATTTCCCCATTTGTAAAGTGATGCAGTGAGGCTCATTGGAATGGGTCAACATATCCCACATTGACTAAGGTGTTTGATAATTCCTTGTCCCTTCCTTGGTCACCAAAGTCTGAAAGAGTCTTTATTCAATTCACAAGCAGACTTAAGCAGCCAATCTTACCACAAGCACGAAGGGTCAAAAAGCCACACATTTCCAATTTACAAACAGCACTCTGGTGGAAAAATACACTTGAACATGAGAAGGAGTTTAAAATGCTGCAGTAGAGAATGAACAAATCATATATGAATAGATATCAATCTCTACAGATGAAATTCACTGCCAGCAACCACTCCTGATCTAAAGGTGAGACATTAGTGTCACCTGAGTAAAGCAAAGGAATACACGAAAAACGCCCCCGACCATCAGACATTTAAATTGAGTGCAACATGGATGCACACACGCATTCTATAACTCTCTTACAAATTTCCCATACTTGCACTTCGGTCCCCAATCACATTCAACCTACAGCACATTGAGACTATATCAATGGTTAAAGGTGCTATAAAAATGCCCATTACATTATGTTCACAGATGTTTACTAAAGACAGGATACAGAATCCCACCCACCCTCACTTGCCTCAAATTAGAACACACAGTTTATGTTTGTAAACGAATTCCACTAGACAGAGACATTTGGTACAGCTTAAAGGGGGGCACATATTGAAATAGAATAACCTTTGCAATTTACCACTTATAGGACTTGCTGGGTGTGAAATCCAACCATGAGCCTATATTCCATAGACTACAACACATACTTCAAACACCTGCACCAATCCAAATGTGTCTCTGAATTGTCGGTGTAGTGATCTTCAGTGCACATCCACTGAACCCAAATAGAATGTCCAGTGTCCCATAGGCGAGTTATTTGGTAATCTTGGTAGGCTTTTCAAAGAATCTAATGAACCACCACGTTGTGGATTGGCAGAAAAGAGCTGTGCTCTACATGCCACTTGTACTTCTGCATAACCATCACAGAAGTAAATAAACTGGGGCTGTTTTAAAACCAGTGAGTACAGGCTTCACACAGGAGGAAACGTTAAAGAGTGTGTAAAGTGTCATACGGCACACACCATTCTTGCCTATAGTTCAGAGCCTGATACATAAGCAGAAATGGCAATGCATATTACTCGTTATTCACAATTGAGGCACCTGTTGCCCAGCCTTGACTTCCCAGGATACCATCTATATAATAAATAAACTATAATATCAAAGGCTGGAAAAAACAATTACAGTAAATAATTCTACTTATTTAAAAAAAATGATTAGTGACACAATAATTTCACATTAGATACATTCTAAGCATAGATTGATTGAATCAACTGCATGCATATATTTTCATTGTTGAATCTCAGTTTGCAATGTATTGATAGACAAAGTTTTCTTCATTTAAAAACAATTACCTGGGAATAATCATGACAGTGAAACAACAAAGATAGTGGGGCTCATTATAAGTTCCCAGGTATCCCACTGGTAATTCTGGCAGGATACTGGGGAACTATTGTACCGTCTACGCTGCCTGATATGGGATGCTGGTAACTCCCCATTCCCATGAAGTCTCATAGGACGCCATGGTGGAATGATGTCTGGCGGTAGGGGCCTGAGCTACCATACATGGAGTTTGCCGGTCGGGAAAGATGCTGGTACATGTTGGTACCAGCACATTGTTTCCGGACTGGCAAACTCCTCATGACCCTAATTGTCTCAGTTGGGAAAATGCCACAGTCAATTTTGCGGCACAGATTCTAACAATTACGAGTCACGCAATGATTGCATTCGATTTTACTCAAAATTCTTAGGCAAAAGCATTGACACTCAGTGTTTCGCCTTCTCTGATCTAACCCCTTTGTTGCTTCAATTATACTATGGTATCCATCAGGACAACGTCTACTATTCATCAATTAATGTATGCCCATGAAGACTAGGACAATCTATGCTTCCACAATTTGCTTGATTTCTAACATGCCCCCACTCTCTGTAATTACTTAGGGCAACATTTCAAAGCAAAGTTTGCATCCTTTGTGATATTTTTAATGTCGTCCATGTATAATGCCGCCAAAATCAGAGTTCTGTGCAGTGTGACAGCAGCGTTTGAAATGCTTCCATTCCTGTTCAATCAATCATGCTTAGAATGTATCTTATGTCAAATAATAAGGTTGCTAAGTAGTTTTTGTAAACAAGATGACTTGTTTACTGTACTTGGTTTTCAAGCCTTTGACACTGTTGTTTATTTAATGATTATTACTGTTCAGGTTCCTGAATTATGACAGAGAATACATCTTCAAAAACCCAATTCTACGGTTAACCTCCATAAATCCTGGCCTTCAAGGTTCCTTAACTGTTTGTCCTTGTACCCTTCCTCTTCTTTCTTTTGCTGCTTCCCAACTGCAACTTCGATATCTTTACAACTTTCGTCGCAACACACTTTGTAACTGAAAACACTGGTCTACCCCCTTACAATTTAAAATCCAGATTGTTTAATTTACTAATCTCCAAGCAAAAGACACACACACACACAGAAAACCTTTGTCGGTTCTTGGACGTGCATCACTGTCTTGGCCATTCTGCTTCAGTACCTCTTTTATGGGCTCGCTCTTAGCGTCTGCCACTCAGCCTTCGGCTATTGCGCAGGTAGGATAATACTTTGCCTCCATGCCTTTAGTGGCATCATGAGTTTCTTTAATGTTAATGTGGCAAATCTGTATTCTCTGTCAACACCAGGGCTTGTATTGTTTCCTTTTAAAGCTTACTAACAATCTAGGAGACTATTGGGTCAATCTGCTTAAAGTCAACATTCTTGAACATTAACCAACTCATTCGACCAGCATGCAGCTTTCAGTTTGTCTTTTAGGCGAGCCCCGAGCCTGAAATCTTTAAAGGCCATTGATCCTCTAACAGAGTGGGTACCGAAGCAAGATATGTTTATTCCCAATTGATTCATATGCTAAGGTAGCAGACAAGACTGCCGTAACTGGCTTTCATGAAGTGATCAGTTGCTGTGTTTCTCCCAAAATGTCTAAGCTGCTCTGTCATTGCATCGTAAGGTTTGAGGCACTTGATTGGACAAAGCTTGGACTGGTCTGGAAACACTAGGTAAGTCATTGTCTTGACATTCATGTTTGTTCTCTTGCCGATGTGAAAAGTCACTCTTTCAGAAGAATATCTCTTGTTATTTACTTCCAGAGCTCTGACATCAGAAGTTCTTTTACTGCACACAATACAAAAGAGCATTTTCACCTTGGCTGTCAAAGCCTTACAGGACAGTTTGCTGTTATCCAGCCATCTCCGGAAAACTGAAGTACGTCAATAACATCCGACAAGCATGCATAGTTGGGAGTTGGGGGTCTCAAGTATTTAACTTCTTTGAGAAATCTGCTCACTAAAAAATGTTCACCTTCAGGTGATCCCTGAAAACATTTGTGATCCGCAGAGATGCCTGCTCTTAAGGTATTTATGGTTTTATACACCTGTCGTGCATTGCCATGGCTACTAGAAAATTCACCACATGCAGCACATCAATTTTAGTGGGATGAATGTCCCTTCCCATGTACAAGCTATGCTATTTAGCCCAAACTGATCTGTAAGATGTTGTCGCTCTTGGTGCCTCGATTATGTTCCCAGCCTCTCCCGAAAGTCCTGCATTTGTCAAACACTCCTGAAATCACCCATGTTACTAGCTTCAGCAACCCTTGTATCACCACCAGGTGCGGGAGCCCTGCAGGATCCAGCAACAATGTCCATTCTTGTGGGAGAAATGAACAGATTCTCTGTCGACATTTATATGAAGTCCAGGAACCATGCTTAGCCTTGCCAAGGAGGCATGGCTAATACTATCTTTGATTGTTGTCTCCTGCTTTGGGCTAGTTATTTCACAATCATTTCAAAGGGGAAAGGGAAAGGTGAAATCTGTCTGGGGACCCCAATTCTGTAAAAAAATGGTTGTCATCATGACTTCTGAGTCCGGTCTCCAACTGAAAAGACTGTTGAGTTGTTTGGTCAACCTCGAGGCAAAAAGATATGTCTGGCACGGGCCCCCCAGCTTCATTAGTCTCTGAAAGACTGCTTTGTCTAGCTGCCAATCACTGGAGTCCTGGAGGTGCCTGCAATGCAAGTATGATACCTGATTGGACAGGCCCACCAAATATTCTGCTGTAGCTGATATGTACTTCTCCAGGTAGGAATGCCAACATTACTTGGCAAGCTCTGCCAGCATTCTGGATCTGGTTCCTCTCAGGCATTTTATGTAGAATTCAGCATTTGGCTTCCTTCTTCCCAAGCACTTCACTGCAAATGAACCAGCTAGCAGCTCCAAACCATTGTTGTGGAGTTTGACCATCTCCCTCCAGTCAAGATCTCTCTGCAACAGGCTCACCAGCAACCTCGACTGGCATCAGACTCTATCACCAAATCCGGGGTCAACCCGAAGATCGCTCTTCCACTCTAGGTTTCCACCAGGACAATTCTGTCCTCACCATTTGTAGCAGTGGCACTATCTGATTGTCGACACCCCCTCTGCTGCTGAATCTTTATCCAAGGACTCACTAATGCAGGGGGCCCGGGAGGATCACTTGAATCAACAATGCTAGATGGCCCACAATTCTTTCCAACTCTGTCGGAGATATCTGGTCCCTGGACAGGATCAATGTTATCTCTTTCTTTATGGTATTGACTTTCATCAGGGGAAGACTAACAGTTCCTTAGGCTCAGTACACCATGAATCCTTAGAATTACAGCCTCTGGGATGGACTAATTACTGATTTCTTCCAGTTCAGTAGGAAGCCCAGTTCACCCAGTAAGTCTGTCGCTACCCCACAAAGGCTTTACTAACTGCCTGTCCTGCAAGATGGATAGATATTTTGTCCAGATTATTAGCCTGATTTACCTGCTCAATTATGTTCTGAGGAGCTTTCTGAGGCACCAGGGAGCAGAAGGAAGTCTGAAGGGGAGACAATTGATTTCCCACTTCTGCTTTGCCACTTGAATTGGAAGAAAGGTCAGTGGGGTTTGAATATTGGAAACACAAGATAAGCATCTTCAAGATCCAGTCGAGCCAACCGATCTCCTTTTTTGTAAGATATCCCAGAGGAGATGGATTCCCTCCATCTTGAAATGCTATAAAACTAGGGAGGCCTTGAGAGACATAAGGGTAAAGATGGACATGATTTAGCACTTTCTTTACACCAGGAAGAGATTGCTAATGAAACCTTCCGGTTCAACGAATGCTGGGGTGAGTGTGTGTTTTCATTGCATCTTGCTGATTTCTTTCATTAACAAGAGCTGATCCTCATCTGATAAAAAATGTGGTGGTGGCAAGGATATCTGAACAGGCTTTTGATGAACGCCTAAATGAAAATGTGGGGCAGTTTCTTGCACCTAGGACCTAGCCTCCCTGCTATTATGGGCACTGTCACTTGTTCAAAAGCCCCTAGTGAAGCCCATCATCTGTCTCATTTGTGCAATTTGTAGGTGGGATCTGGGGTTTGGGGAGCAGAGTCCTTGCCCCCACAGGTCTTACTTCATCCCTCTGACTTGCTGGTTTGGCATGAGGTGCACAGCTCTTCTTGTCAGAGAAGGGTGGATCAGTCTGTCCTAATTCCCTGGGATAAGTCCATCCAGACTTCTATTACACTTAATTTCCAGGGAAGCTGACCGAGACCCGCAACCAATGCTCTTCTCACCATTCCATTGTGGGATGTTTTTACCCATGCATACAAGCCCTACCATAAAACTGTGCAGTACTGGCATGGAAAACATCATGATGGCCAGAACTCCCCAGAGAGTGCACAGGGAAAACATGAAGAATAGGCTGCCACCCATTTTTGCCTATGTTGTAAGCACAGGAGGGCACTGCCGAAAACCACCATTGGGCTACACACACAGTAGCCTGAAACCATTGGGAACGGCAATGCTGATTGCCAAAAAAGCAACTCAGAACTGTGGGGAATTCATTTTCTTAATCCCAAAAATAGTTGCATTACCAGTACTCACCACTATCAGAAATCTGGCGTTTTAAAACCACCAGACTTTTGTGTAAAACTGCACAAATGAAACAAAACCAGACCAAGGAAGGACTTGCTAAGAAGTGGAAGAATGTAAAACCATATTCTGAAATGACTTGAAGGAAGTAATTATTTAATGTATGGGTACAAATTGTCAGTTTGATTTGAATGTAGAACACTGGGAACAAAAAGTGACATTTAGCTGAAACCTGGCTTAGTGAAACTGGATTCTGCCTGACAACTACCCCCGACAGGAGAAACCTGTTCAGCCACTCTTCCCAGGCCTAGCTGCATCCTGCTGCCCCTTGCCAAAAGGAGTTGTCACCTCTCTGATTAGATTAGGGGTGGAGCACCTGGGAACTGGAAGGAACAGAACAATGCAAATCCCTTGACTCAGGCAAATGTTATATTGGGGGCGTCGTAAAGTGGCTTCCTCTTAGGGGAAACTGAGAGGGGCAGTGCCTCTGCTAGCAGCTGAGCTTGGGGGAAGTGGATAAACCAGTTATTCCACCCTGTGATGTGGGAGGCCACACCCCTTTTGACCAGGGCAT
Source organism: Ambystoma mexicanum (assembly GCF_040938575.1). Lineage (NCBI taxonomy): Eukaryota > Metazoa > Chordata > Amphibia > Caudata > Ambystomatidae > Ambystoma > Ambystoma mexicanum. Next base: position 463,985,381 of record NC_090923.1, read on the forward strand.
CATTTTAAAAAGATAGATAACTCATAGTGCGGACTTGTCAGAATTATATAAGTAATATAATTATTTTTGTGATTTTTCTGTGAACATTTTGAGAGGCGTTAGGACCCTATGGTGTATTCTGGGGGGTTGCTAGCGGAAAATAGGGTCTCACTCAAAATGTCTGCATGTTAAAAATCTGACACTTCATCAATTAATGTCCATACTCCTTGCGCACATGTGTGTAATTTTGGGTAAATGTCCGATATTGCAAAACCAGTTAAAAAGTGCAAAATGTTGTCATTTTTGAATGCAAGCCCCCAGGAAGATCAGAGGCGGACAAGCATGGACCATAAGGAATATATAATGTGCACATGTAATTTCAACAAATTGTATATCTGGGAAAGATGTATTTGAATCAAATATAGATGTGTGGGCAAACTGACCAGGGGAGGATCCTCTGACCCATAAACAGACCTCATCATGATGACAATCCATTTCCTTCCCCCAATCATGGGAGAGGGGAGAATTGGGACAATGACAAGTAGAGAGGGGCAGGCTTAGCTAGGCCCAGGCACACACCCATTTTCAAAACACATAAAAAGAAACTGCTGGGACAGGTAGAGAAATTCAATTCCATTTGCTGCGGAGCATGCTGACCGACGACTTCACATCCAGAGATCCAACACTTAGACTTCCAAGCTAAACAGAGACTACAGAACTTTGAACCAAGAAGGCCCACTGCAAGCAAAAGTATTTGTCAGCAGGCCTCGAAATCCTTTGCAAACTATTCCACAGCCGGGCGAGCTGTCTCAATTCTTTTGCCAAGAACTCTTGCCAGTACCCAGAAAGCAGTGTTACATCCAGAATCCACTTGATCCGGACCGGAAAGCAGAGCAGTATCCAGAACCAGAGGCCGCTGAATCCAGAGATGCTAGACCAGCAGAGCAGAGCTGACCCAGATCGCTGTGAGCAGAACCGGTGCCTGATTGACCCGCCGAGCAGACAGAACTGCAGCCGGAAGTATTGACCAGATCCGTGACGAGGCCTAGTTCAAATTTATATTGTGAGTACCTAGCAGAACTGTGCAATCTCTTAGTTAAAATAATCTAATCCAAACTATTTTAACCTAAGTAGAACAGCCTCCTAGAAATCATGTCATCTGTCATTTGTAAAGCTGCACAACTGTCACCTGTCAATTCTGAAGCTGCAAGCTGTCACCTGTCATTTTGAGTTTTACTTTAAATCTGAAAAACTACCTTTACTTAATCGTCCGTATCTCTGGAACCGTTTGGGCTAGGAACGAGATTTAACTTTCCTCTTGCTATTAGCACCATGGTCCATGCCGGTAACTTACCGACTCCACCATGGCGGAATGGGGAATTACCGCCCCATTCTGAGGTTGGCGGGGCGGTAATTCCCCATGCCGCCATGGCCCTTCCCCATTCCCATTTTTGCCCCATAGGGGCGCCGTACTTAGCACCAAGGTCCCTTTGCGGGTTGGTTTTTAACGCCTGCAAAAAGCAGGCGTTAAAATCTCCAACCCGCAAAGGGACCTCGTAATCAGGCGTTAAGGGGTTAATGGCACCACCACCTTTTACGGTGTCGTTAACCCCTTAACGCCAGGGTTGTAATGAGGGCCAAGGTTTGGTGAAGGAGGTCAAGTGGTTCAGCTTCAAAGAGCATTCAAGTACCAGGAAACGTCTCTTCTTTCTGAATTTGTAGTCTGTTATTTCTTGTTCATACAGTTAAACATCTGTGCTGCTGAAGTAGTAATGAGTAGAGTTCAACATAATATGAGCCTCCGTTCTTAACATAGAATTAAAATTTGGACCTGATTGTCGGATGGATTTTCTACTGTCAGCAGTGATCTAAACAAATAATTTGTGGAAAACCAGCTTCTCTGCATTGCCAATTAAAAAGGGAAATCATCCATGCCCACTAGATATAGTTCAGATTACAATCACACATGAAGAAGGGAAACATTTAGTTATTTGTGCCTGTAAAATGTAGGAATGTGTGTGTCACAATTATTGTATGCATCATAAAACACATATTCGCGCCTTGAAACACTTGTGTATAGGCGCGTTACAAATACCATATCATATCATATCATATCATAGTTGCTGGAACAATCCGAAGCCTTCAGCTACAGTTAAATCTTTTCGTTTTAAGAGGAAATGCAGACTCTTCACCTGGTACAGAAGATATCATTTAAGATAGAGTTTGCACGTATTATAACAATCTAAATACCTAAATTAGGTCTTTGAACAACATTTAGTTGATGATTTTGAGCAAATCGACGTGTGTCCATGTGTTTGTGTGTGTGTCGATGTAGTATCCAGTAATATTATTCCCATATATATGGTTGTCATACATATGGTCGCCAGGAAAAGGTCATGGTGATATTATATAAATGGTGACCTTATATGTGGGATCAAGGGGAGCGGGGGTTGTGGGGGTGTCCCCTGATCCCCTTGAAAAAATTATGTTTTGGGGGTTGCGGGTGTGTCCCGACATGTTCAGTGTGATAATGTCCCTGCAAAAAACTGCCATTTTCTTGCAACCTTTTGCCAGGTGACATTTTTGCAAGGATATTCGCACATGGAACCTCATTATGTTAGGGTTAAGTGACGTTTAGGGATGGGGAAGGGAGGGAGGACATAGGGGTGATCCCCCATAACAAAACAATGGAGGTTTAGCAAGGGCGCTCAAAACGAGTCTATCAAATGTAAAACGACATTATGTGGGTACTTTAAAACACGCAGAACCCTAAGAGGAAGCGTAGCTTAGTATAATAATGAAAACTCCATAAAGGCATCTTGATTAATTGTAATTTAATTGAATCAGGGCCCCAATGTTTTGTTTTTGCACACTGAAATTAACATGAAAATGCAAGCAACGGTATGACAATATTATTAATAGATTTTTGTGTTAATTTCTTTAGCCTCCTTCATTGAATTGTCACAGGAATAGCCTTGCAAAGCTTGTTCAAGCGAACTTCCTAACACTTAATGAGGTGGAAGGCAACAGTGCACTTTTTTTCCTTTCTCGGCTGAGTTTAATATTTGATTACTGTGAGTCAAATCAAGGTTTCGGGCAAAAATGTTGCCTTTACGTTAATGAGCTCTAGCCAAATCGACAACATCTTGCAGAAAATTGCATTCGTGCTCCTGCCGGCTGCGCTGGCCTCTTTTACAGCGCCTGTGGTTGAGCGCTATTTGCAGCCCGCGTAGACAAGTGCACATTTAAGCGCGGCACTAATTAAACATGCCCACTGGTGTCATAATTTAAATACCATGAAAATAAACTGCAAGAATATTACTGCTCCATTCCGACGCTTTTCCTTGGAGCTAGGTTATCAGTTTACTTTAACCATTTGATATATGATTTCAGATACATTGTCAGCAGAAAAAAATTATTATTCCTCTTTAAGGAATAGCGTGTTTTTCACGTTATTGGGCCATTTCTGTTAATAATATTTATTTCCATAAGATATTAGGGAAGCCCAGGGAGTAGTTGACTAATTGAGAGCATTGCAAAGTACTGCTGAAGAGAGCCCTTAATTTACTATGCTTCTCTGAAGCACCACCTACAATGGGCTTATTGCCATCCATTCTCTTCCAGAAAAAGGTCTAGCTTTGTGGTTTTTATGTTTTATACAGGTTTTATGTTCATTGTTCAGGGGAGTGTGAACCTAGCTCCAAGGAAGAGCAGAGCGCTTGAAAGCACACACATATTGCTACATGGGCACGCCAACTCAAAGGGCTGCTTAAGGATCCACATGTCGGATCTGGGTGGATGTGAAGGCTTGTGGGAGTGGACATATACACTGGAAACAGTACTAGAGTGAACACTGAAGAAGTAGTTTTACATATGTATATACATATATAGGTTATTAGTTATTTCTACTATTTGTTTAGGGCTAAAACCTCAAATCATAAATGCACATAATACCAGAACGGAAAAAAATAACAGCGGTCAAGTTCAGGGGGACATATCATTTAGGAAAAAGATGGGTTAAAGAAGTTATTTTTTTAAACTAATTGAGTAGAGATCTAAAAGATTTAGGTAAAGTGTTCCCGACTAAAGCATCCTGGTTTGAGAAGGTCTTACCCCCAGCAGATTTTAAATGCAGAGTTCTGGTTGGTTTACAGGAATGAATTCGAGACTGGAGATAATTGGGGGCGATATAAGGAAGGCTTTTTGAAGACCAGAGTAGCCAAAACATAATTATATGAGGCACAGGAAGAACCAGTGGTTTGTGAACAATCACATCATTTGTTGGTCAAGTCCTGAAGCGAAGACCAGAACCCTGCTTTTATGTTCCCAGGTGTGGAGGGACAGAAGCGCCTCCATTTTCTCATCATGCTAATTGATCAATTCTGATTTGTGCAACATTTTAGTTGCTTCGATTTCCAAAGCTTTCTTTCCAAAACATCCAAAGGACAATATTTGGTATGGTGCCAGTTTTCAGTCTTTGCAAACTTTGCAATCGGCTAATGTCACAAACCCTGACAGGCGTCACCATATTTCCAAGCGAGGTAATCAGTCCTGCTTTCTTCCCCTTGACAATACGCCCAACATCTGAACAGGTTGCTACCTCAGCAGTTAGAAAACATTCAAGGGGTTAAACAGGCAATTACCGCTGACTACAACCAGAGACACATCTAGATAAATAGAAGGAACGAAGTCCCCAGATCCCATTCAGAAAGCTTCATCACATTACTGCCAGACAGAAAACTCTTTAAGTACCATTTTCAGATGTTAAATCATTGTTCCTACAGCATATTTTCTCGCAGCTCCCAGGGGGACGATATCTGAAGGCAGCGTGCTAACAAATGCAATCCAGTAAACAGGCCTGGCTCCCTCGCGCTGGCTGCGAGTACCTTTGTGCGGCAGCTCCCAGCTCTGTCATCCATGCCTTTGCTCAGATCAGAAGTCAGCGCGCTATTATCCAGAGGGTGCATGTAGATTATAAATAAGAAATAAAAGGGAATCTCAGTACACTGCTTTCGCATTAGCACGCTGCCTTCTGTTAGGCCTCCTTCTTCTTTTTACTGTACTAGAGGCATTATGGAAAACACCCAGTGAAAAAAGTGTCCGTATTTTATTTAGAGAAGCCTGTTAATAAAAACGAGGGGATGTCTGCAGATATAAATGCCTTTTTAAAAGAATGGCTTGTTTTGAGTTTAACACGTGTCCATTTATATTTTTCATAAGGTTTTGCCTCTAGATGCCTCTCTACATGTGTTGCTTTAAAAATATGCATGTAATCTCGCATGTGATTGCAGATTCACTCCACCTTCTGGTGACCATCCAATGTTCCCACAGGGCAAAGGCTGCACTTCCTCTCTCAGCCATTCTCTGTTGTGCAAAGTACCGATGCCAAAATATCCCAACTGTGATGAACGGGCTGTTGATCGCATTCTGCTGCCAATGGACACAGCACTTTCACAGTCCCCGCCCACGCGCTTTGCAGGTGTGGCTAAACCTGAACTTCCTGGCTTCTGCACACTCTGGCAATGGCCAATGGTGTGTTACAAACCACAACATGATGCTGCTTTCAGCACTTGCAGTAATGCTCAACAAAGTGAGTGAGTCTCTCTCTCTCTCTCTCTCTCTCTCTCTCTCTCTCTCTCTCTCTCTCTCTCTCTCTCTCTCTCTCTCTCTCTCTCTCTCTCTCTCTCTCTCTCTCTCTCTCTCTCTCTCTCTCTCTCTCTCTCTCTCTCTCTCTCTCTCTCTCTCTCTCTCTCTCTCTCTCTCTCTCTCTCTCTCTCTCTCTCTCTCTCTCTCTCTCTCTCTCTCCCCCCCCCCCCCCCCACAACTGAAGGGTGACTTTTGTGAGCTGGTCACTACCCCTCGCTTTATATATATCACAGATGAAACACACTTGCCGTAGTGGTACATTACACACACACACTAACATGTGCATGCGCACGCGCACACACATGTCATCTAGACAATAAGCTGGATAGTAATGACTTAGAGAAGGTGAATGGGAACCTCGACATTTTCAAAAGCATTCCCAATTTGCATTACGCTTATCTAATGTACAAAACAAATATTTAACCATATGGACCCAACACACGAGGCACTGCATATCAGCCGACCATGTATAAGGACACCATTCCCATGTGCCATGAGATGAGCACAATGACCACACAATACCAAAAGGGCTGTCGTCAAATTATTGAAATTCTGAAGTCAGGTTTCAGATGCATAACTAATTTATTTATTTAAATGTATAGCCCGCAAACAGCCCTTGGGCATCGAGGCGCTGTTACATGAGATGAGCTTAGTTACATCAGGCCTTTGAGCGGCCTTTGAATTCAATACAGCATGGATACATACAATATAGATACTATTTTACAGGTTGGTGTTGAGAGTGTTGTATCCAAGTCGTTTGTGGTGGTGGTTAGGTGAAGAGTAAGGTCTTGAGTGTTTTGCGGAAGGCCATGTTTGAGTTTTCAGCTGTAAGTTCAGAGGGACCCTGCTCTACATCCATGCAGCCTCTTGCCATATCAGTGAAGCATGTTGGGTGCTGCACAGAATGGTCATATCTGTGGACATGGATTCAGTGGACAGAATGTCACAGTTGTAACTATTCCACCAACAAGAGAAGCAGCGAAAAGGGCACCCAGGCAACTATCAAACTCAGGTGGAGCTAGTTCTTGACAACTACGAGCCAGAGGTCACCTCACTGGAATTCTTCTCTTTCCATCATGAGAAATACACAGATGCATGGGCGTGTAATAATGATACTAGTTGAGATATATGTAAATACTGCCATTTAACAGAAGGGGCAATTCTACATACAATAACCGTCAGACACTCTCAGCATTGCACCGGCATAGGTTAAATAGTACATATAGGGCCTCATTACAACCCTGGCGTTAAGGTGTTAACGGCGCCGTAAACGGCTGCGGCGCCGTTAAACCCTTTACGCCCGATTCACACTTTAACGCCTGCTTTTTGCAGGCGTTAAAGTCCAACCCGCTAAGGGACATTGGTGCCGTAATTAGCGCCTTCCCCATTCCCATTGAGCCCTATGGGAATGGGGAAGGGGCCATGGTGAATGGGGATTTACCGCCCCGCCAACCTTGGAATGGGGCGGTAAATCCTCCATCCACCATGGCGGAATCCGGCATGGACCATGGTGCTAATAGCACCATGGTCCAACGCCAGGGTTGTAATGAGGCCCATAGACACATTTCCACTCATGGACATCTGATGCCTGATAATATTTCTTCTGCAGAAGAATGTATTCCTCTCCCCACCTGAGGGAAATATGCTAGTGGATGATGGCTTCATCTCTAAAGGGCTACATGGCAGGGCAGGCTCAACAGCGGCGAGCTTCCAGTTGTAGCGGACGCTAAGCCCCGACAGTGCAATTGTGCTTTGAGAAAGCATCATACTGCGGTGTCTCCAATGCTGCGTTGCCTATTCAACTTAATAGCAATAACATCTTATTAGTTGGTTGGCAAAATGTTATCTCTTCACTACATCATTTCTAATGAAAGAAACTCTGATAAACATGGCTGCCCATTGTATGCAAGGAAATAAAAACACAGCACAACATGGCAAATGCAATTAAAAGCCAGAAAGAGCGGTAATCCATCACTGCTACTTTAAAAATAAATCAGTGTGGCAACTATGATGCAACTTTCACATACAGAGATACTGCCTTTATACACAGAGACATTTATGTTTTTCATTAGGGAGGGCATTGCTAATTATTAATAATAATAATAATAATATACACAATTGAAAAATTAGGTGTACATTTTGTTTTGCTTAACAATGAAACGAAATGCCAAAAGTACATTTATAATGATCTTGTTATTAGAGGTTTTTCAATGGAAGTGAACACATCTCTTCAAAATGCATATTTCCTTTATATCATTGCTTGTAAGAAGGACTTGTTTTTGTAACATATAGATAGAAAATTCTTTATTTTGGGCATGAAAACCCATAAAAGATAATACAAAGCAGGTTAACAATCACATATGTCACAACAAAGCACATAAAAAACTTGGTAAAACATTCAGGCGGGCTACAGTGAGTACTAAAAATCCCACTGAAGCGGTATCCCTACATATTATTCCCACCAAAAAATATTGCCGTACATATGGTTGTCTCGCCATAGGCGATATTTTTTGGGGGATAATTTGTGGGAGCAGGGGCTGCGGGGGTGTCCCCCGCACATTTAAAAATAATGCGGGTGTTGCAGGGGTGTCCCCCGCTCAATATCACTGCAAAATATGAACAGTGTACATGTGGAAGAGATAAAATCATGTTAAAAGCTGAGAATACATGTCTTCTCTCCCAGTTTCAAAACATCGGACGGAGATGTTTACATCTTAACTTCACCATTAACAGGGCAGACTAATAAGAAGTGCCTCAGATCATCCATATTGTACCAGTCACAGAAATACCTGCTGACTATTTTACTGCTGGTAGCAAGTGTAAGATCAGTACCTTTCGTAGAAAGGAGATTTACTCTCAGGCACAGCAACATTGCCCTCTTTCTCGAGTCAATAAAGCAATATATATAGATGGGAGGGTTCAGCAATGACATGATTGCAAAATATCCTCGAATGCTAAACTTGTGGTGCCCAGAGTCCTTTCTTTGGCTTTGTCTAAGGAGCAGAAATGCCTTCACTTGGGTAATCAAAAGTGATGAATCTTCTTTATCCCTAATTACTCTACGGCGGCAGTAATCCACCAGGCCAAGGGAGTTTAATGTAATGCATATATAGTTTAGCCAAAGAGAGCAATAGGGTATGTCTGAACCCAAAAGGCCATTAACAAGCAACATGGTTACTGACAGACTTGGGCTGCCCCAAAGACATATCCAGTAAATCAGAGGCTGTAGTTTAATGCGGACAGAAATATGCATCAAACTTCATTGCTGGTGTATCAAAAAGCCTGGAAAGCCCTTGTTTACTCCCATGACTGCTCTGAGGAGGCCGCTCTCTTTTCTTTTGAGGAGTATGGGGCACTGATATACCCAGGTTGCTGTGCCAAACATAGCCAGAAATATGCACCAAACTTCATTGCTGGTGTATCAAAAAGCCTGGAAAGCCCTTGTTTACTCCCATGACTGCTCTGAGGAGGCCGCTCTCTTTTATTTTGAGGAGTATGGGGCACTGATATACCCAGGTTGCTGTGCCAAACATAGCCACCGATAAGGATTTAATTCTATGAATCCATATAGCATGTTCCATAAGAAGACCCCCCACTTTAATGCCCGTAGCAAATTATTGACCCATTTATTTGAGCAACTTTATTCGCTTGGGTGCTGATGTGCATAAGCCACTTTAGCCCCTTTGTTAAATTAACACCTAAATAGCTAAAGGAATCGACACGTTTTAAACTCTTTTGGAACACAAAAGATGTATATGTTAGCCTCCCTCAGTTAGGAGTATGCACTCATGCACACAGACAGAAGTTTAGCTTGTGTCGCACTCACTGAAGAACCAACTAAAATAACTATTGGCAAATTCCAAATGTTAACGGCTATTAGGCCATTCAGATTACACAGAAAATAATCCCTATATAAATTGGACATTTGGTATATGTTAATGTTAATGTTAAAAGATATTTGTACCATGCACTATCACCACCGGAGTGGTCCCATGATATTTCAAATATATTTAAAATATGCTTCTCTCTATTGATAGTTGCATCACAACAATATATTTGACATGTATTCTTGAAAGTATAGTACACTGGGTCAATATTTTTTGCTTTTGGAAAATAATCTTTTTCTAAATTTGGCATTATTTCACATGCTTTGAATGAAATACATTGTGGAATAAAGACCAGCATTATCAATTCTGTAGCAAAAATCCAAAGGAGGATTTATTTTGTTCATCTGTAACCAAAGCTTTGCTTCATTTGAACAAATAGGCATGCTAGTTTGTGAAATTACAGGTGAAATACTTTTCCGGTGCAGTCTTTAGAATATGACTTACAGTGGCAAAAGCTGGATTTTCTTTATATAGCTGGCAACATTTCTCACATAATATGTAAAAACAAGTGCCAGTTCTTTGGCTTTCCCGCATTATTCCCCACACTGTGTGTAGGGAATGGTGTTATATATTATCTATAGAAAGTGTTGGTCTGCATTTCACAAACTCGATATTTCTTTTTTGAAGGGTTTACTAAAGTACTTTATGTTTTAGAGCAGTCAGGTACCACACTTTCCGTTCATAATTGGAGAAAAGGTACACTATATATTAACACAGAAAAGCACAATTTTCAAGCTCTGATTATGCCAGTCTTTATCTTCCTTTAACTTTCCCGTTTACAACAAGTTATAAATCAAGAGTTAAGATGAATCTCACAAAAGGTTGCAGTCTCCAAGAGTGGGAATAAAATAGTTAAGGTAGAAACACTGACTGTATGCCACTACATATTCAACCATAAAACTCAGTGGTATAAACACTTGCTCAATACCACTACCAATCCAACATTAATACTCTGACTATGGTATTGATATAACCCGCCTGATACTTGATTTGAGTGTGGAATTATTTCAGGTTTTGGCATGGAAGAGTTCAAGAGTTTAAGAGTTATTAAAAGAAGATATTTTATGAACTCCGTACACAATTAGTCTTAACCACAACTATGCCATATGCTAGCATTATGGCATTATATATACGAGTTAAGATGATCAGAGTCATTGCAAAAAAAAAAACAGGAAATGCAGTGGTTGTGGGAACTGACAACAAACCTAATCTGGTATCTCCTCTGTAGATCTCCCTCATGATGTAATTTTGTGTCTTATTGTTGATCCCTGCTGTGATCTCATGTATGTGCTCGTGGGCTGAACAACAAGGAGGTGGGGGTTCTGAGTAAGGATGGTTGCCACTTCCTGCGCCAATCAAAATTCCTGCGTTTTGTTGAAACGATTCAACTGCCCTAACTCTTCCTTAACTAAAGTTTGTCCAAAGAATTTCAAGGGTTTTGTTACGTTAAATATCCTCTATGGCCCACTGGCCAAGGCCTTTGAGGGTGGCCAAAGGCAATCGCTTTTGGCTGCTCATGTTGCACCACCTACTAACAAAGCAAAGGCAATTGGGCATGCCCTTCAGTTGTGTCCACTGTCCCTGTAGCACTAAATAAGCTACAAGACCTTGACAATGGCCCAGATCCCCCTCAGTATTAAATGATCAGATCCCACCAACCATCAGTGCTTTCCATGTTCCACCAACACCACTAAAAGCCCATGCCCACTTTCATTCCCCATCCTTGTATTTCTCTAGTAGATCCCCCAGGGAAATTCCTTCAATAACATACTGCGTCCACCTGGATACAGCCTTGTATTACAGTGATAATCATTGTCAATAATACTTAATACAGTAATGCATTTTTTGCTGGTAAATACGCCAATGGGAAAACGCTTGACAATTTAAATGTCTTCCACATTCCCACTGCCACTATCCATGTGCATCCCACTTCTTTCTAGGTCGTACCACCTGCCCTGCCATTTGTGAATCCTGCCCGATTCTCTCATCTAATCCCTTTAATCGTGTAGGTCCCTATGACACATTTTTGTTTTCTAAGCACACCTTGTGTCGTTTCTGTGTGAAACCCACATGAATCCCACTGGATTCCTGCAGTCAGATAAAAACGTTCTATCACAAAATGGCATCCCCAGATCACCCTAAACTCTTCAATAACACATGCAGACTTCTTTCCCCCTCCCCAACTTTATCCTAATGTGAAATCACCTCCGGATCCTTCCTAATCTCGTTTTGAGCATTTTTCTTTTTTGGCTTCCTGAGGGATTCTCACAGTAATTGCTCACACCAAGCCAAACAAAATACGGTGTCTTTTCATTTCTGAAAAGTTTCACTGTTGAAATATTCCATGGGAGATATTTGAGGTTATTTTGGACTGGGGGCACCCCCTACTTTTTTGAATAGCATAAAAACTATTGGTTGGCTTTACAGCAAAAAAAGCAATGTCCCAACCAGTTTTTTATTTGGTGCAAATCTATTCCGTGCTTTTAGGCTACCAGTGTGTTCAATTTAAGCAACGTTTTCTTTATGGGAAAATCAGTAGGGGTGGGCGACAAACAGCTATTTACTGTTTTCGCAATAGCTTTCGAACTGTTAATCATATTTTCTACAAAAACATCTCTGCAAAGGGGTCTGTGACAGAGAATTTCTTTTAAAAACATCATCCAAATCTGTCCATCGAATGTTAAGTTATTAGCAATAGAATTCAGTGAAAAGCCAATGCAAATTAATTTTATCTAAACTAGAGGGCTGTGATTTTCTTGCAGGCGTTTAACCCTTGAAACAAGCATGTGGCTATCATAGGAATCCATTGTAAATGATATCTGGAAAGGATAAGTTGCAGGCGGCATTACCATTTTTCAAATAAATGGAAAGGAAAATGAAGAGTAATGGCATTTTTGCATGGTTTTAATGTTTACTTTTAAACTATGTTTTGTAAATGTTTACAATTACAATTGCAAGCAAGGGCCACAACTGCATGTTAAGTACTAATGTTGGCGGTTCCCCGCATACAATTTATATTGTTTTCAAAATGACTAACTGGGTGTTTTAGCGTACATTTTGAAAAGATATTCTTGGACCCTCACTTTGTTCTCGTGTATATTCACTGATGAATTACAATGATATAAAAGCATAAACGGCTTGCAACGATGAAAAGAAAAAAATAGTCTCATCAGAGGAGTATCATCCAAGTCGAGGCACAAAGCAGGGTTGCCCCCTGTCCCACCCGATCTTTGCTTTACCCTTAGATCCATTTGCGGTAGCAATATGCCCAGAAAGTCGAATACATGGCTTCAAATGGCGGGGCAGGGAGTACAAAATAGTCCTATTCCCGGATTATATTCTTTTTCATATATTTCACACCCCAAGACCTCGATCCCGCTACTAATTAAGACCATCGAGGATTTTGGGATGCTATCAGGCTTTTAAATAAATGTTAAAAAGTCAGCAGCAACGACCGCCCTATTTAGGGCTATACAAAAACAACATGTAGATTTGTTTGGAATAGTAGGACACCAAGATTGTCAAGCAGGGTGATGAAGACGCCCAAGAATAGAGCGGGCTGGGGGAACCAGATTTCAAAGCCTACTATTTGGCAGCCCGAATTCGAGTGATAAGAGATTAGCAGAAGGACGATCGAGATAAGATTTGGACACCAATGGCTGGGGCAGTAGCTGGGGAGAATCTGAAAGGGGTACTTTTGCAGCCCAAGGCAGAGAGACCGGCCCAAATGTATAGCAGCACAATATTGTATCTGGTGGGACACTCGTGGGTTGAAACTATCAAACGAGCCCATATCCCCTCCTTCCCATCCCCGCCTACCCCAATATTCAGCAATCCACAATTAACCCCGGGGTGGAAGACCATCACCTTTATCAAATGGCAGGAGGGAGGTTGCCAAAAGATCCATGACATGTTTGAATCTTTCACCCAATGTAAAGTAGATTTCGGAGTGGGAGAAGGGGAGCGATTTCGATACACGTAAATAAGGCACTGGCTTTAGCATTCCCATATGAAACAGGCAGCAACATGCCAATTAACCCCCTTTGAGAAATACGTAGCTACAGACAGGCGGGTGGTAGCATAAATATATGGACACATAAAAATGTGCAAGGACCCGGCTCAAAGGAGCTACATGAAAAGTTGGGAACTGACCACGGGCCATATAATAGAAGAGAACGACTTTGCAAAATTATGGTCGAACATCCCCAAACTTACGAGATCCCTCCAGATTATGAGTAAAACTGCTCTTACAGTGGCACTTAACCCCAGCAAAACTCCACAAAATGTATCTGGCGGAATCTAAGTATTGTTGGAGGAACTATAGGATGGAGGGATATTGGAGCCACATATGGTGGGAGGTCCCCAAATTAAAAGAATACTGGAGTGTAATACAAGAGGTGGTAGAACAAACCATAGGGGTGAAGAGGAGGGCAACAAAGGCTTGGCTCTGAAAGGCCTAGACGGTGCCGTGGAAGATCTAACCTAAGACCGCAAGGTGTACATCATCCTGATGATGGCGGGGGCACTGTCATTAGCACAGAAATGGAAAACTAAGGAATCCCCCTTGGAACGTGAGTGGGTAGAGAAAATATGGCACTTTGCAGCTCTCGAGTGACTAACACACTCCCTGCAGGGAGATCATTGAGTATATCGCACAGACTGGTCGAGGGTTTTTGACATTTTACAAGCAGGATCAAGGGGGGAATGGTGCCCAAGGAGAATGCACCTCTTATGACTGGTATGAGCATCTCAAACGTCTTGGAAAGGGTGGGAGAAAGACTAGAGAGTGACCAGGGATGGCCACAGTGCATATAACTCTCGACAACGCAGAAGAGGAAGGTACAGGACTAAAGAACACGCCCATGGACCATCGCCAGACCAGCAAAGGAGTTAGAGGGGGATTCAGCTTAATATGGAAATGTTCTGTTTAAAAATGCAATTAAAAAAGTTATGTTAAAAAAAGGCAGTAGCTCTCCCATTGATGGATCCCACTCTGGAAACAGGCATAAAGGGTGTAGTGTACAAACAGATGGTGTCAAATATTTGGGCACTCTCATTATGAGGAAGTTTGCAGACCTATATGATGCCAACTATCTGATACTATGGAGACAGATCAAGAAAGACCTGCAGAGATAGTCTAGAAATATGCTATCATGGGCAGCCCGCCTTACCTCAGTAAAAATGAACATGCTGCCGAGATTACTTTTCCTGTTTCAAGCCCTCCCAGTAGAGATTTCACAAACCGTCTTTGGGGAAATGAAGAATGCACTACTGATGTTTCTGTGAGCCTGGTAAAGACCACAAATAGAATATAAAACATTGATCCTCCCCAAAGATATTGGAGGTGTAGAATTTCTAGATCTTAGATAATACTATAGGGCTGCACAGCTTCGAGTCCCAGTGGTTCACTTAAATTTTTTTTTTATTTCTTTCATTGTTCTGGTGGAAGGTGTGCGAGATGGTCTGAGTTGGTAGTCTTTCTACCTTGTTCATTGAGGAGGCGTGGCAGCTGCTAGAACCTTGTTGCTACAAACTTTTAAACCCCACACACTCTGCAGAATGCAGAGCAGAAGGCGTGCGCAAGGTGGTCTGTTGTGGTAGTCTTTCTTCCTTGTTAATTGAGGAGGCGTGGCAGCTGCTGGAACCTTTTTGCTACAAACTTTAAAACCCCACACAGGTGCAGAGAACGCAGAGCAGAAAGTGTGCGAAAGGTGGTCTGCAGTGTTGTGCGGTTTGGCCGTGGGAGCTGTGGAAACCTTGTGGATAGTGAGGACTCTTCCATGCAGGTTGGTGTTCCTTTGTATGATTGCTCACAAACAGTATTATCTTTGAGCTTGTCACTGAACGTCTGCCCTATTTTTATAGAGACATTAGTGGGGATCACTAAACACACCATAACTGGAGCTTAAATGACTGCTTCCCCATCTCTACATTCTGAACAAAGAGGTGACCGCAGGGTTTTTAAACCTTGGAGCCTTTACACCTTTTTATGAGCCACATGCATATAATTATTGCCTGTACTTTCCGGCTCGAAGAAGGTAACCGTTGGGTGACACATACCTTGGAGCCTTCAATCAAATTATAATTTAGGCTGCTTCTGATGGTACCTTGAGGTACCTTGATGGTACCTTGAGGCATTCAACGAAACTGCTTACGAGTGCACTCTCATACTGAGAACACCAGCACAACATAAGTCACGACTACGTGTCCATCATTCCTAACATGCCTGCAGTTACCAGGAGTCACCCATTATGTTCTGGCGCTCATGCAATATGTATGGGAACACTAAAATGCTGCACGTAATCCAAAATAGCAGGCAACTAAGAGACTTTTAAAAGAAACTTTTAAAGCAGGCAAAGACTACTATGGCGGGAATTAATAATTCCATTTGTGACTTGAATGTCCTCGAGGAGTGTCAACAAGGAACAATTCAACCTTTTCTTAAAACCAAACTGTAATCTTAACAGCAAACTTAACTCTCTCCCGAAGGCAGCTGCCATTCTGGATCTTACTATAAAACAAGCTAACACATCCGTCCAAGACAATATGGGGATGGCCATAGCTATGAGTTTAGAGGCAGAGTTAAAGATGGACCTTGCTATGCCTTCTGATTCTCATCAAGCCACAAACCATTCTTCCTCGAATTTGACACGCTCCTCCAACCTAACAGCGATTGCTATGAATACATAGGCAACATCAATGGATAACCTTGAGAGTCCTTCTTCTCCAGACTCTCCTTGTCCTGAAACGTTTAGTATGGAGACAGAATTTTTTATTATTCTAAACTCTTTGCTTGATTTATGCACATACACATAAGGAACAATTATTTATAAAATGTCAACTTGCAAAATAGTAAAATCACCTGTGTGCACACAAGAATCTGGGAAGCAGTACCTGGACGGGGTCCAGATAGCTGCCCCTATTATAACTATAGAGGATGCTCAGAACTCAATAAGGTCCCTTATTCATACCATTGACATAACAAAATGGCCCCCGATAGAGGGAAATAGCGGGCAAAATACTCATCAGTTGGGGAATGCAATATCTATGAAAGGTGGCAAGACTGCTCCTGCCCTTGGCAGGAAGCATACCAAGAAGTCTAAGCATAGTGCACTAACTGCCAATACTGGCACTGGACACTAACACCAGGATGGTAAAGAAGTCTAAGCATAGTGCACTAACTGCCAATACTGGCACTGGACACTAACACCAGGATGGTATCACAGTAAAACCATAAAGAGACTTAAATGGACAATTGATAATAACACTCTGGAAGAAGTGGAAAGCTACCTATATCTTGGTATGCTCATCACAAATAACCTCAACTACTCCTATCCTTTTCCTCCTTTTCTCCGGATACTCATCACAACCTTTCAGCATGCCTTGTCCCTATTAAATCCTGGATGTCCACTCATTTTGTCACCCTTAATGCAGGAAAGACTGAGGTATTGTTCTACCCTGCAAACACTCTTCCTCCTAATCTTCCACCTCCCTTAATATCCTTCCCACCTTCTACGCTCCCAATTTTAACCAAAGCTCGTAATCTTGGTCTCCGCTTCAACTCAAATCTCTCCTTTTCCCATCATATTTCCCTTACTTCTCGATCCTGTCGCTTTTATCTCCATAACATCTGCAAAGCACATCTGTTTCTTGCTTTTGATCTTTTGAACTCCTTGCTGCCCTCTACTGGAATGCTCTCACACTTTCTCTGAGTTCCATCACTGCCTATTCTCTTTTACGTGGTTCTCCAAAAACACACCTACTTCAACACCCCTGAGTGATCGCCCACTATATTTAACTGCTTACTCAATTTTACTGTAGCATGTTTCAATTTTCATGTTCAGCGCTTCGGTTTAAGGAGCTCTATAAAAGACAAATAAAATACAAATACAAATAAGGAGACTATGGGCCTCATTACAACTCCGGCGGTGGTGGTGCCGGTAAAACTGGTAGGCTGCGGCCAGAGTTGTGATTTTTACCAGCTCCTGGCCCCACGAAAACACAGGGGATTATGACCCCGGTGTTGCTGGAAGTCAGGCGCTGGAAAAATGTAAATCGCCATTCCCATTTGAGTCCCCTAGAACTCAATGGGAATTGGGATGACGGAAGCACCGGCACCGTTAATAACGGTGCCGATGCTTCCCGCAAAGTCTGCGGGTGGGTGCCGTCCCGCCCGCCAGTTCAGACTTGGCAGGCGGGACGGCAGTCGAACGCAGACTCAGAGTGTGCCGGTCCAGTAACAACGGTGCCGGTAAGCTTACCGGAACCATTGTTACCGGACCGGCATGCTTGTAATGAGGCCCTATGTCTAAAAATTCAGTAAGTAAGACAGCCATAAAGTTTAAGGGAACCAGGTCTTTTATTTCTATATCGGTTGGGTATTCTGTAAAGGGCCTATTGAAATTATATAACACCTGCATAATTCCTAGTGCACTCTATGGTCTTGAAGTATTGTCTGCTAAAGAGACTGAATGGCTGAAGCATTTAGAAGGGAAACTTTGGAGGAGTGCCCTTGGTCTCCCTCAGTAAAAGCAATATATTTCGAGTTAGGCTTGATCTCCTTGACTACCCCGAGAATGTTTGCAGCATGCAATTTCTATTTTAAAATAAGCTTAAATGCAGGTAATTCTGTGATTCCATTAATTCTTATTTCTGCGATCAAAATGGGAAAATTGCACCTTTCCGGCCTTGAAGACATGGCAGAGTGAGATTGATTACTTCTTGGAGAATATAGGTTGCGCACTCTTGCCAAATAACAACCTGGCCACAAAAATATTTGAAATAAAAAAAAAGGCAATGATCTGAGATAGGGATAGGCGACTGCCTACCTACCCGGGACGTCCAGTTATAAGCTATATTCTATGCAAGCGTTCCAACCTGAAACTGCATGCTCCTATATCATTAACCTGCAAAACACGATCCTTCTACTAAGACTTAATCAGCCTCCTGCGCTGGCGAACAGGGGTATGTGGGAGAGACCACAATGCAGAAACAAGCATGTAGAATATGTGGGGAACAATTGGAGACTGCACAACATCTGCTGACCGAATGTATTGGACTAAATTCTATGCATGAGCAAGGATACTCAGTGGGGGTCCATGACATGAATTTTATTCACACAAACCCATTTTGGTCTGTGATTTATGAAGGCAGAAACACTGTGTTACATTTTACTGTTTAATACATGTGGGAAGAAATTATGAAATGATTACTTTAATCCAGATTTTGCACATGAAGCAAAGATTCAATTTTATAAATATATGTTATTTTATCAACAGACCAGCGCTTATGCGTCATGCGGTTGTATATTTGGAGGAAGTGACTTGCTCTTAGATTTTTTTATAGTATAATATTCATTTTAAACTCTATTTTTACTGTTATATCAAATGTACTTATGTATCTACGACTATGAATTTTATCTAAAAATGCCTATTTACTGTATCTCTTTTTAGTGTTTAAGGTTATAATTAACCATAATACAAATAATTAAAAAAATATTTACAAAACATTGTTCTGTTTGAAATAACACCCTCTCAACATGTGCATCAATATAAATTATAATTAAAATAATGTTACCACATTACACATTTAAAAGTTCTTATGTACATTAATACATTACAGTTAAAACACACATACATTTCATTACAGATTAAAACAGTAAATTAAAAAAAAAATATTTCTCTAATACAAACCCAGCAGATTTTCCTAATTCAAGGGCAAATCTGACATTACAAGTTCAGGTACAAGGCTTTGAAAGGTTTACAGGTATTTTGCAGTTTAACAGTTTGAGTCCATTTAATGATTCGCCTCACATAATAGGTTAAATGTTTAATTCAATTTAAGTGAGTCCAAGAAATTCATTGCTGCAATAATTACAAAAATATGTTCCCCATTACAAATGCTAAACCATAGCATATCACTAGTAAGAAGCTGATAATTCTGATATAGATGTTGTAAGAAGTATTTTCTTTTGTGGAGTAAGGACGGGGATAAGGTAAGAAGATGCCTTAGAGTTTCAGATTCTAGGATGTTTTTATAGAATCTGCATGCTCTAAAACACAATGGTGTCCTTTCCCTTCTCTTCATCACTTCTCTAGTGGGCTAAAGATTAAGACTAAATCGTAAATACATTTTTCTATGATTCGGCCCTGGAAACTTTGTTAAATACAATTCTGGATTGTTAAGGGATTCCATTCTAAAATGATCACCTTTAAAGGTCTGGTATTGCATACATTGTTGCCTAATAATCCAAAAATAGAGCCACAAATTATTTTTTGCACGGTTTGGATTAGCAATCAGGAGGTCTAGCGAGATATCCGCTTCTATCATTGTGGCAGTAATATGTTTTTTCCAAGCCACTATTACATCAGTCGTAGCGGAGCCCAGATAAGTAGCTAAAATCGACAACAAAAATAGCTTTGCATCACTAATAATACATTTTTTTGTTTAGATTAAGCATTTTCCATGTGCAAAATATGCCAAGAGATAACAGAGCAAGTTCATAGTGTACTATACACATCAGCTGACTAGATGGCAGAACCTTCTTCCAAAAACAACCTTCGAGGGTAGTCCAGAAAATCATGTCCTTATAGGCCGTGGTCTCAGCACCATACGTAATCACCGGAACCACTTTTTGTTTATACAACTTGATTAGAGGTTCAAGTGTAATATTTCCATATTTTGTATGTATTACGGAGGCCAGAGCGGCTGCAGTCTGTACCTTTCTCCTTTTTTCCAAATGATATGGAAGGTCAGAACAGTGATTGTTTCTATTTAACCTATGGTAAAAATACTCATTTACTATTTCCAAATGAGTGGCATGAAGTTGCCAAACAAATCTGGACTTCTTGATTTATAGTTTAGAGACGCAAATCAAGATTGGTTTTATCCAGGTTTATAACCAATTCATTTTATTTCACATATGACTCCAAAGCAGATAACAGATTCTGTGAACCTCTCTGGGTTTTAGAACGAGTACGAGATTGTCAGCATACAATAGCCACGATACTGCACTGAGGCCAAGTTTTGGGGGATCAGATATTACAGAATTAAGATGGACACCAATATCTGCTATACAAATCAGTGATATAAAAGCCACTGATCAGAAGATAAATTCATGAATCCAGAAGAACAAGAGCTTGTTGAAAGCTTGCGTGAAATAGATATATCCCATGAGACAAAGACATGACAAAGCACACATATGATTTTAAGAAATACCCAACTTAAGCCATTGCATTTCTTAGCACATGTGATACCCAGGGAATTTAATGAAGTATGGGCATCCAAACAAGCTTCTCAAGGATGTATATGATGGAAGAATAAGAGTCCATTTTTTGGGACTTGGTTACGTTAATTAATGGCTGTTAAGAAATACTATTCTTTTTAGAAGTGATCAGAGGCCTTTTAAAAATATGTTTATTTTATCTACCGATTGTATGACTTGTCAACCTAAGGTAATATATGCAGAGAGAGTGGTTTGACACAAGACAGTAACCCGTATGAATTTTAAACTACAGCGGATCATACAGTGAACAGATCCTCTTCTGTTTATTTCAGTTAAAAAACAAGGTTAATGAATGCTACGTTTCACTGAGACTAAATCTTTGAAGATCCTAAAACTCGATCTCTTCATAAAAATGTATTGATGACAATGTAACGGGAATGTGTAATGTGCACATTCAGTCCACAGTAAACACTGTTATACTAAGAGCTTAACAGTGTACAATGCCAAAGAAAGATGTGAATGTTGTTTTTGAAATAAGGAAATGAGTGCTATGAACATTTGTAAATGAACATTCTCAGATCACATCTGTTCAAACATATTTTCGATTGTGTTTAGGTTGGAACATGGAAGAAGTCTGATTGTTTCCTTGCCCAATTAACTGCAATAACATTTCACCATTGATGAGGCTTGATAGAACAAATATTTATCCAGACAGTGTCAAAGGTTTGATAAACCTACTCTCTACAGAAGACCAATACAGTGTGCCAACCTAATCTGAATTCCAAAATTCAAACAGGTAAGTAACATTTTCACAGTTGTGCAAAAAACTGAACATAACAGTTAAAAATACATTCTACTAGCAACCATTTATGTGTGCATGTATGTTGAGCTTCAATGTAGGAATCCCTACTCTCCTTGGGAACAATACTTGCCCGCTCTTTAATTGATACCCACTGCTGAATACTCCCTATCTTTCCTCTCTTCCCCACGTTCCCTCATCCTGACCCGGGACCAGTCACTACACACTTGTCCACTGCCAATGGTAGCAGCACACAACTGTGTTTCTCAGAACATCTCATCAGAAGTACCTTACCCGAAGGGCACCACTACAAAGCCGTCATCCAATGGGCAAACCCTACTGATAACCTCCCTGCACATTCTCCCTACATCAACAATCTCAACATCTATGTTCAAATACACTATATGCATACCTAAGCTACATGCACATACACACACACACACACACACACACACACACAAAAATAAAAAACCTCCCAACAGGCAACAAGCAATAGAAGTCTGCACCTGTACAATCAAAGTGCATATCACAGTCAATACATCCTAGAACCATGGACACTTGTGGCTCTCCTCTGGACACAGATGCTTCCATGTAGTCGAGATGGAACACTTGGAAACATATTTGCACACAGGCCTCAAAGGACTTCCTGTATACATGTATCAACAAAATACTAATATTGCATTTCCCTCTCTCTTCACTAACATAAACAACTCCCCATTACTCCACACGCACATCAAATGAGCACACCTCCCAAAATACATCAAACCATAGAATTCTGCACCTGTACAATTAACGTGGATATCAGAGTCAATTCATCCGAGAACCATGGGCACATGAGGCTCTCCTCTGAATGCAAATACCTCTATTCCCACGAGATGGAGTACCTAGAAATCTATTTGCATGTAGGCCTCAAAGTACCTCTGGTCTACATGTAACAATAAAACATCAAACTTATATTGCATTTTCCCTCTCTCTCCACTAAATTAATCACCCTCCCCCGCTTAGTTCAGGACTTTCGGGGTGCCTGAATTCCATGCAAAGGGCAGTGATGCACAGTATACGTCACAGCGACATAACATAACATAAAATAGCATAATATGTATTAATTGGTGCTCTCATATGATTGACTTCCTTGCACTCATGTGGTGGTGGGTTGCTTAACATTGTTCCTAAAATACCTTAAAAAGAGTTTTAATAAAAGTGACGCCAGAAGATACAAATATGATTATAGACATTAAAATAGGAGCCACAAAGATGCGATCTGTGTCTCATAATCCATATACAGAGGCCAGAACATGTGTTGGATAACATGGAAAACCATCTCCCAATTCGTATATTCGTATATTTTTCCATTTATCTAAAAGGCACTATCTCAAATGGATGAGAACACAAGTTTGTGGTTGTAGGTTACTCTATGACACAGTATGGTAAAATAGCTCAGTAAATTAAGTGCTCACCTTTTATGCAAATGCCAGAGGTTTGAATTCTGGATGAACTGAATATAATTAAATTAGATATTAATTACACACAATGCAGGATAGATGCTGGAGAATCCTTCTAGAAGCACTATATGGTGGCAATATCATGCATTATATTCCTCATAGTACGATAGAGGGAAAGCTCAGGCATTTCTTTTGTATGGGAGGTAGAATAGGGTCTTATACTTTTCGTATTTATGTGTTTTCTTTAAAATAGCATTTTCTGCGAGAACTCCAGCGCAGGTGGGGGACTTCCCAGCAGGCATCTGATAATAGTGGCTCTTGGAAGTCAAGAGGAATTGAGAAGAAAGGAGAAAGGTTCCTGGCTGATCAAAAAGTAGTCGCTGCAGGTGTGGAGTAGCCATGAGGAGGAATAAACAAAGGGAATTCGTCTAGCTGGGATAAAACAAACACAGTGCCTTTAAATTGCAGACGACATCAACATGTGTGCGATGCAGGCTATCCGGAGAGAAAATGCATTTCAAGAAATATAAGAGGAGATTGAAGAAAGAGATATTCCTGGAGATATATATTTGTGTGACAGGTGAAAAATGTACACTAGAATTCAGCACTGTAAATGTATGTGTACCTGTGAATGTTTTTCTCTGAAGAATGCATAACCCCGTTCAGCACTGCCCTATTGGCCCCCGCATGACTGCCACGCGGCTGAAGGGTCCCCATGGACTCCTCCCCCCTAGCAATTAGCCAGCGACCTCCTGGCACCCCACGGCACTTACCTCTGGGCTCTAAGCAGCACTTGCCCATCTCTCTATCCCACCCCTTTGACCTCCCGTTAACTCTCCCTTGCACCTCTCGACACTGCACTTGCACGTTCCGAATGTCACAAGGCCTAGTAGGACCGTTGTTTATTTATTGTTATTAATACTTCTTACTTACTCCCGATGCTCCCTCCCCACTTTTGCCTTGTGGTGCCTGGAAACACTTTTTGTTGTATGCGCACCTTACAAATACCCAATACATAAATAAATAAAATATTAACGCACTGCATATGTTTGAAATTCTTTGCAATTAGACTGGTTTCCATCTTTTATTTTTGGAGGGAAGAGAAGCAGGTTTCTCCTGGCCATCATTTGTAAGTGCTAGAGAGATGCTACATTTTTAGGACCATTCGCTAAGGAATTATAGTAGCCTTTATAACTATATCACGTTCTGCCAACCTGTATGTAATGCATAGTGCATGTGAGGGAGATTTTGTACATAACCCTGCAATGTTTTTTCTTCTTCTCCACAACATGAGCACACAAGTGGATCATATGTGATGATCCTCTATTCATTCATACCTCTATATGGTGTATGTCTGCTCTGTATCTACAACCATACACGATTTTAATTTGCAAAAGGATAATTATTTTCTGGTGCTTTGTGTATCAATAGCCTAACTTACAAGGTCACAGCCTTAAACTCTCTTCCCTCATTCTTTGGCGTTATACTTTGGTCTCAGAGTAAAATCGCATGTTCCCACTAATTGTGTCCACATGCATTGATCTTAATTCTGCCTTCTCTCTTACTTCTGAAGTCCAGACAAGAGATCATGATCACGTCCACTGGGTCATGATTTATGTTTTCAATTTTCAACCTGCAGCTCTCCACATTTTTGGGACTATGATTCCCATAATACCTCACCATTGACTATGCTGCATGATGCAGATGGGAGTTGCAGTGCAAAACATTTGGAAAGACAAAAGTTGCAGTCATGTTTTATGTGTATAAGAGATTTGTTCAACGTATGTGAGTATGCATGATCCTAATGAGAAATCTTTTCAGGATGTCAGTGAATGCAACGTCACAGACGTCTGCTGTCCCTGATATTTTGTGTGCAATCAATTTCGAGATCAGTAATTCAGTTGTCAAGCTGCCTGAGCATAAATGAATCAATGCATTAATTGATTATTTTATTTCTGTCACTTAAGCCATTCATGTTATCAAAACAGACAAAACCACACTAAGAACACGCTTAACAACATACATTCCATTCCATTCCATTTACTAAAACAGAAGGAGAAGCCCTACAAATCCATTAACTTCCATTACCATGGAGCTACCAAGACGTTTGCTGTTGACTGTCACTCTTTTATTTTAGAGTGTTTTATTTATTTATTTCTTAAGCTCCAAAGCCCGCAGCCATCAGGGCACTAGATATACACAAAGACAGGCGTAACAAAATATAACATCAAAAACACAGGTTGTCGTAATACATTTTTTTCTAAACAATCCATTAAGTTCATAGAGCCCTTAAAAAGTATGGCAAATTACTGTCCTGCATCCTAATAAAACACAGCCCCTATTTTACTGGGCACACCAACTGTCTGTCTCCAGCCTACGTAGGATCTTCAGATCTGAGCTTTTAACCACTATTGGCCTGGTTCTTTGGCAAGGCCATGCCAATACTTTGCTGCGTAAGGGCTCTCTCGGTTCTTTCTCACAGGGCTTCTCAATATTAGTAACAAAGAAATTCCTGTGATCCATTATAAAATCTCTTGTGGTGTTAACCATAGGTGCTGGCATGTGTCACTTTCTTACTCACAGACTTCTGGAGGTGGCAGGGTGTATTCCAGTGTTCACAAATCGGCGGCAACACACAGGACCTGACTTAGGTTTACTTGCATCCACCGGAAGGAGAATCAAAGAAGTAGGCAATTGCTCACTCACTTCTTCGGGGGATGGGGAGGATATCGCTACCGAAGGGTAAGCCAGTACTTCAAAACCCAAACATTCAGGTATTTTCTGCATAGTTTGTGAAAATGTATTCATTTCTCCAAGTTGGCAATCTGTCTGGCAAGAGTTATCCACTTTACCAGAGTGCTGGAATACCAGTAGTAAGGATGGATAATCAGTTTGGCAAGATCTGTCCGTATTGACCGGGTGATATTTCTCAACACATTTATCCAGTAAATCCACCCATGAACAAAAGTCAGAACAGTTGTTACACATATTCAGTGCCTTGGAAATATTAGCCTTAACTAGCATCCATTGTTCAGAAGAAAATGTTTCTGTGGGCTTCCCTCTAAATCTGACACTCTCTGTAATGTGGAGTGTATCAATGGCTCAGGATTAACCCTAATCTCCTTTGCTCCAAAGGGTTGTAATACAATAGAGGGAAATGCCATTACATCCTTGTTATTCATGGGATAGTTTTCAGCATTATAGCCCCCTACAGTTACCAGTTTATTTACTTGACAAGGCGACTCCTTACTTCAACTGTGCAAGTCAGAGCCCCCCACAGGGACACTACTAATATCAGGAAACATATCAATTTTCCCAAGGCATAGTCTCTGCCTACTAAGTGAACTCTAACAGTCTCTGTTAGAGACTGGGGAAGCTTTGGGGTAAAAGCATACCCTCCGACACAGAGATGGACAATTGGCTGGAAAGGGTGTTGCAGAACATAGAGTGGGTTTTAAAAACAAGGCTGTAGAATGCTTGCTACTCGTGGGCCGCCAAAGGAGAGGAGGAGGAGAGGGTTCAGGGAGAGGCAACACGTTTGTCAAGACTGCAGGGAGGAAAATTGAGCAAACAGATTCAGCAAGGATGGCAGGCAATGTAAGAGAGCATTTTCAACGGGCAGCATTCCGCGAATAGGTCATTGGAGATAGGCATGTGCCGGTGTTTTGAGGGCACATAGAACTATTAAACCACAGGGTGAAACCATTTAGAGATATGTCCTGAAGTGTGATCAGTATTATGACTAGATGCCACATTCTAAATCTGGACTGTGATAACTGGAGAGGGCCACGTCACCCTTGTTTAGAGACAAATTGGCTAAAACAATCCAAGCAAGTCCAAAATAACGAGTGTGGGTTCTGAAAGAAAACGGTGGTTGCTTCAGAGAAAATATCACCTGTCATTGCATAACTGCATGTGACTGAGTGAATAATTGCAGCATCCTGCTTGACTGCAGCCTTCATATGTGTACAGTAGTTGCTGATGTGTAGAAGGGTGGGTGCTTCTATCCCAGGAGAGTGAGAGGTGTGTATAAAGGCATGCGGTACACTGATAACAAAAAAGCACTTTATGCAGCTCTCTGTGTATTTGTAACATGGCATTTGCTTGTTTCATGCTTCAAGCATATTACCAGACTGTACATGATCGGCACTTGAGGGACTTCTGCCACTTTGGGCCTCATTAAGAGTTGGGATATATTTTGGCGACAAATCTGCCAGAATACTGCCCAACTGAATTACCGGTAACACCACTTGGTCCGGCAGAATTACCGCTGGATTATGAGTGGCAGTATAAATACCCATTTTTATGAGTCCTTAGGACTCTATGGGTCTTTTTTGGTGGAATTACTACAGTGGTAATTCTGATGTGGTAATTCGCCAATTTTGCCGATTTTTCTGCAGCTAGTTGGAGGATTTACCTCCAGCAAGATGCTGGAGGTAAATCGTCCACTCCATGCCCATACTTGTAGTATGGCAGTGCACGAATATTGGAGGTAATACCATTACTGCCAATTTTTTCCCGCTCCACCATACTTATAATCAGGCATTATCATGTATTTTATGAAAAAGAACTAGGCTATATAGAGTTTTCTTGCCTCCTTGAGTCGTTATGACTGATGAACAGAGACATTTTATTCCATGAAGTTTACATTTAATATACAGGTGCATGTGTATCAATTGTGCATTCTAGACAAGTGTCAGCTTGTGTGACCCCCAAAACTACACCAGCAGTTCCATAACCAGTTATCTCGCAGAGTGACCCAAAACCACCCTGACAGCAATGCCTGTGCCAAAGACTTTTTCATTCTGATTGCACCGACGCAGAAGTAAGTGCTGTTATCTACAGTGGTAGAGGATATCAATGAGAGCGGATGCTTGTGATACTGCATATTTACATGAAGCATGCCACATTTCACTGCTGAGCACTGTGTATTGCATAGTAGTGGGCCGCTAGCTGTAACTGTCAGCACCTCTAGTAGGTACTCTCTCTGAAGGGGTCTCTCCAGATCAGAGGATTATAGGAGTTTGGCAGAGCAATGAGGGGAGTCCTATACTGATATTTACTGTGCTGCATCTCATCAATGAGTATGAATGTGTATGTGCACATTATTATAATGGAATACATTAAAAATTAATATTCTCGAGGGAGAATCTAAGAATTAAATTTCTTAGTCCGTAGCAGTAAATGTTGTACCCAATTAGTTAAAAATATACAAAGTTTAAAGATAATACCTTCTGATCAAATTTAAGTTGTTTTTCGCCATTTGCATATGTCAGATGTTTGCTATGAATATAAAAAGCACAGCCGTACACATACATGTTTTAGACGTTAATGAAGGGTATACATGACTGCATGGGGTGATAACATCTCTTCTTAAAGGCAGCAAGGTCATAATCAATGTAGCCATACATTCACATTGGTTGATCCAGGCTTCATGATCATCATGATGAGTTTTGACCGAGCTGGTTCTGCATGCCATCCTTAGGCGGTTAGGTACTAGCGTCGGCCAATTACAACATTATTAAAAACAGAATTAAGTTTTACAATGCCTTCTAGAACATTATATTGTTATCATTTTCCTGGAAGGAGGTGCTTTCCAATCAGGAATCTCCGGAAGTGGGCGGTATTCTCTAGTAAAAGCCTATGTCTCAAGCTGCCTGAGTGCTGCTGCCCTGTACCCTCTTTCTTTCCCCAGCTTTCCCCCGCTCTTTCCTTATCCCATAGCACCCGCGTAGATCATAAGTGTGTGTTAAAAAAAAGAAATGTCATCTTGCAATCTGACGCTACGCATCTTTTCCCCTGTCCGCAAGGGGCCGGAGCTGAAAGATAATTTATTTTATTTTCATTTTGTATTTAAACACACCATTAGTGGTAATGGCGATATAACCAACAGGCCCTCCGGTAATGGTAGGTCGCCCAAATTAAGGGCCTGAGAGAAGGTCAGCCCACCCATGAGGGTTATATCGACTCAATATCAATACTATGATTATTCCTTTTACGGAAAGAAATTATCGAGCATTTTATATGTTTTTAAGGCTCCAAACCTATTTGTTTTGTGATTTCCGTGTTGGAACATTTCCGTCAATCAGGGATCTAATGCATCATTTGTGGACTGTATCAGTCTCTCTGGGAGAGCAGTACAGTATGTGTGGTAAATCATCATAAATCAATAGGGAATGACATTCTCTTATTTTAGGGGTGATTTGGCACATTCTGAGCCACAGAGTTGAATGAAGTCTGGTTGAAAGACTTGTGTATAGGTGCATAACAAATAACCAATAAATAAATGAAATAAATCCATAAATAAAATGTGAGTACTGCGTCTCAGGCCCTACCTAGTGTGTGTGTTTGCTTGTAGTTAATTGGCTAATATGTCGATCCACTTTTAAAATAAGACAAAGCTGCCTTCCAGCTTTTGGACCCTGCAACCTCTCTTCAAGCATCCAGAGTAAATTCAAACAGCCTGCATGAGGCTTTGCACAGCCATTGGGGGAGCTGTTCATGTGACAAGTGATCAGCCAGCCCTGTGGCTTTCTGCAACTAGATGCATTGATGAAACTTCAAAGGTTGTGGTACACATTGTAAAACGTTCCTTGAAGTTTTTGAACTTGTTTTCCCTTCAATACTGAACCAATATTTCATTTCGGTAGAATATAAAGATTAGATTAAATCATGTTGGCAAAAAGGTCAATTCTCCTCTAAATGTACAGTGGCTGCTTGATTGCAGTCTTGCATAACTCTTTGAAGATATAAATGTTCCTTAACCTTTCACAATATGCCCCATAGATGCAGGTATAGCTAATATAAAGACTGTAAAATCAACTAATCTAACATCTCTATCCAACAAAGACTCTTGCAAACAAAGTATTCTGAAGCTTTTGAGACACCTTTCACCAAATAGTTTCTTTGAGAAGCAATGATATATATATATATATTCTTTATGGTATACACATATACATGAACGCTACATTGTAGAGACATCTAAGAGCTTTAGTCAGATCAGGTAATTAAATATGATTTTTGATCAGATCCTGTTTTATTGTAACAAATAATTATATAAATTGGGTTTTCCTATGTTTATGTTGTTTGTAAAAGTGACAATGATACTCAAGGCGGTATACAATGTATTGCCAGCAACACAAAGTATGGAGCTGCATGGAGCTGCACCCAAGGAGGAAAAGGACCTGTGCATTAGGAGGGGATGTACAGTGTCTCCAACAGCTGCCCTGTGGTGACAGAATAACACAGGGAAAGTGGGTATGCCACTTGCATTGTTTCACACACCACTGTCACAGCTACATTATCCAACACATACAGGGAAGGAGGTTCTTGCCGCCCATATTGGAGAAACATGGGGCCTCATTACAACCCAGGCGTTAAGGGTTTAACGGCGCCGTCGGCGCCGTTAACCCTTAACGCCTGATTACCATTTTAACGCCTGCTTTTAGCAGGCGTTAAAATGCAAGGCGCTAACCTGCCCCTATGGGGCAAAAATGGGAATGGGGAAGGGTAAATGGGGAATGGGGATTTACCGCCCCACTCACCTTAGAATGGGGCGGTAAATCCGCCATCCACCATGGTTCCAACACAGTTTACACCATGGTGGTAAAGTAGGGAACTTACCATCTGGGTTGTAATGAGGCCCATGGTCCTGTCCTAACTTGGCAGAACATGTGGCCGAATTTATGAGTAACTGCTTAACTTGTAAGCAGTTTATTGCAGGACATACATTGAGAGTTGTGAGAGGAGCCATACCTCGCCCAGTCGGTCCATTCCAAAACCTTCACGTCGACTATGTCAACATGATGCAAGTCTGCCAAGGGTACCACTTTATGATAGTGGTTGTATACCCATTTTCCCGGTGGATCAGGCAGGTCCCTGTTTTCACTCTGACGCCCTCAGAGTGGTTACATTTCTGGTCTTGGAACTGTTCCCATGATGGGTTGCGTGTGAGATCCTGCAGTCTGACAACGGCCCACACTTCACCAACGAGATGTTCCAACACATTACAACGTTGCTGGGCATCCAACACAAATGTTCCTATGCATATCACCCACAAGCAAACGGATGTGTGAATGCCTCAACGGCCTGCTTAAAGAATCAATAGCCAAAACTAAAAAGAGTATCAATAAGAATTGTCTAAACTGTCTGCCTCTTGCCCTGTTCACATTGCGCAACAAGCCCGGGTCTGACCACCATTTAACCCCACACAAGGTGGTGACAGGACGGCGCATGCAACTTCCCCTGGCTCCTCCCACTAGGGTGATCAAAGATGCACTGCGAATGATCTGGGTCAAGAAATGTATGATTATATTAGTTCCTTGATTGTTAATGCTTCTTTTATATCTCTCCAGATACAACCACACCAGGGAGGCCCTGTGCCAACGGAAGAAGCGACAGTGTCAACAACACAGAGGACTTACTTAAGCATCTGCCTGTATTTTCTTGGGACTGTGTTCTCCTCTGCAATTTCACCGAGTGCTGCGGTGCACCCAGATTCGCGGGTCCCCACACTGTAGAAGCAGTGACTAAAAGAGAGATCAAACTTGAGGGAAAGACAGTCTGGAATCATCTGAACGATGTCAAGCCCTACAAAGAAGTGGCCTCGCTTCGCAACGAGATTGACAGGGCCAATGATCGTCAGCAAGAAGAGCAAGAAGATAATTTGGAACCAGCACTGCCGAGTAGAGGACACCCAATGCTTACTCACTCGCGGCAGCAGAGTTAGGGCAAGGACTTCCTACACATCCAGAGTGAGGGTACATTGTCTGTTTGTTATTTTTTCTCTACACACATTCTTCGTGAAAGCACAACTGTGTTATTGCATGATTTTTCATGCTGCCCAATAATTTACAACCTGATACCTTTCAGAGCCAATTTGTCCACTTCATTAGAAGATTCAACAGATTCCAAGCACATCCTCCTTCTTGGGTGCAGCTCCATGCAGCTCCATACTTTGTGTTGCTGGCAATACATTGTATACCGCCTTGAGTATCATTGTCACTTTTACAAACAACATAAACATAGGAAAACCCAATTTATATAATTATTTGTTACAATAAAACAGGATCTGATCAAAAATCATATTTAATTACCTGATCTGACTAAAGCTCTTAGATGTCTCTACAATGTAGCGTTCATGTATATGTGTATACCATAAAGAATATATATATATATATCATTGCTTCTCAAAGAAACTATTTGGTGAAAGGTGTCTCAAAAGCTTCAGAATACTTTGTTTGCAAGAGTCTTTGTTGGATAGAGATGTTAGATTAGTTGATTTTACAGTCTTTATATTAGCTATACCTGCATCTATGGGGCATATTGTGAAAGGTTAAGGAACATTTATATCTTCAAAGAGTTATGCAAGACTGCAATCAAGCAGCCACTGTACATTTAGAGGAGAATTGACCTTTTTGCCAACATGATGTAATCTAATCTTTATATTCTACCGAAATGAAATATTGGTTCAGTATTGAAGGGAAAACAAGTTCAAAAACTTCAAGGAACGTTTTACAATGTGTACCACAACCTTTGAAGTTTCATCAATGCATCTAGTTGCAGGAAGTTTTAAATCATATTTGGCCCAAGCTTACCCATAACTCAAATGAGGAAACAATCTGTCCTCGCAGTACTCAGAGACCCTAGAATTAGAATTGTGAGATAACAGCTATTTATCTACGCAATGACCGACTACATGATCCACAGGGCTTAAAACTAATACAACCCTATTCTATTAACACAACGGTTTGTGCACATGTTAGGCAAGGAACTGATATATTCAAGCTGCACAAGGATCCAGCAGTGCAGGTAAATGTTGGAAATAATTAAAATTGTGCTTATCTTTTCATGTCTTTTATTCCCAAGTGGGGTCTTTGCATTTCTCTTTTGGCGAATATCTCTTGTGTCTAGTGAAGCCACTGTATCCTCTACTAACATTACCCCAACCCCAGTAGGTGGAATGACCATGTCAGGTGGACAGGAGAACACTGTAAGCACGGTAAGGAGAGATAAGTTCAGTGCTGACACAGACCTGGGGGATGGACCTATATCTCACAACACTGCTCGAGTGTCTAACAAAATGTGGTATAAACACATGACCAAAGTAATGAAAATGTAATGTAATGGGTTATTTATAACAGGTTATTTATAATATAATACCTCTGAAGAAGCCAGCTTTGTGCTACAAACATGAAGGTTGGCAGAGCAGTGTTAATGGGCCACTATTGGGCGTGTGGGTCCAAGGCATACGAGAAGCTGCCAACCAACTGGGGAGGAGTTTGCTCATTGGTGCACATCAGTATGCCATCACTGGTAGTGCTACAGAAAAAGATAGATGACTTTCCAAAATGGATACTAACGTGAGAAAGAAGAGGTCAGTGGGAGTAGAAGAAAAGGGAAGAAAGAAACAGTCTGTGGAAGTGAGTAGAGTAAAGAGAGGAAACTATTTGTCATCAGAATCAGAAGCATCCCCAGATGATGTACCACCTGAACACAGGTTATGCAGAAGGACAGAAATGTTTTTCGCGTCAGTGTTTCCAGCCGTCCAGACATACACAAACATGAAATGGCTGCAGATAACCAGGTGGGCGCTGATGCTGACAATAAACTCTACAGTAACGCAATAAAAGAAGAGCTCCGAGCAGTAAGGTTGATGGCCCATCAGAATAGATATGTTCTAGAGCTCCTCACAGCAATGGAAGTTTATGCAAAAATTGGGAGTTTCTGCCAATCACAGAGAGAATGGCACGCTGATGGAAGCAGTGACACGACTGTCGAAGATGCATGCCAATATCGAGGAAGAAGCCAAAGTGACCGGAAAAGATCAAAGCTGGATACTGTACCTATGGTCATGGATGCCGTCATGGTTGGCAGACAGGCTGAAAGTACTACTAGGGGCACTAATATTAGTACTGGTGGTAAAGATCTGTATTACACAATGCCGCAACACTACTGAGAAATCGATAGGGATGAAGGTGATGGT
Organism: Ambystoma mexicanum; assembly: GCF_040938575.1. NCBI lineage: Eukaryota > Metazoa > Chordata > Amphibia > Caudata > Ambystomatidae > Ambystoma > Ambystoma mexicanum. The sequence goes on from NC_090923.1 coordinate 464,019,342, forward strand.
GGATGTGAACATGGGAGAAGAAAAGCACAAGATAGTGGAAGAAAGAGATAACCTGAGAACAAGAATAAGGGAATGTCCACTGTTCCCAACTGAGATGGTAATATTCGATAACCTATTCGACAACAAGATGGACAGGGGAAAATGGGTATGGTGCAACCCAGCAGGAGAAGGCGGTTATATGACCTGAAGTTTTGACAATGATGCACATTACTTTGGACATCTCGGAGGAGTGACAAATATATGGATTCCAAGAACGAAGGTTACAAGGTATGGAGGAGTGGTCGACAGGTCGTCCGTAGGGGGGACTGAAGAGAGGGTCTGAGGAATGACCCTCCTCATCCCCATGAGCATGATGCCACGAAAAGTCAAGAACGCTCAAAGTCCCTCATTTTTTGGACAATCCCCAAGTGCACCAATAACTGGCACGTATGCAGAGAGGTATCCCCTCAGACAGCAATTGCAACCATATCCAGTGCATATCCTTTCAGATACAGGGGACTTGACTGTGATCATGGAGCTGAACATCATAATGGACTGCATCGATTAAATGCCAAGAAAACACTGGGCCGATGTCACTAGTGACACTAGGACTTAGCAGCGTAAGTCATGAAGCACACTCGCAGCCCTGCACAGCATTACACAAACGCACACTCGTATACATGAAGCACATGCTTACACAGTTCTGTATGTATAGGACAGATGCATATACATACTGTCAAAGCTTTTATTATTTTTCTCATTAGCCAAGTGCAGTAACGCTGAAATGCAAGACAACAAGAGATCCTGAGCAAGCTTGCATATTCTTATGGCAATTTACTCTATGGGACTACAGGAGTATATATGTAGCCTGGTAGGACCACATATGACTAATTTATAGATACGATAGCATGGTATGAGCATGTAGAAATTACATTATAAGTCTAAGGAAAATTACAGAAGGCCTCAAGCTGCAGGACAGCAGGCAAGGGAAGCACACTCAGGCTGTACAGAGTGAAGACTGAGCTCACAGCCAAGGTCAGAGATAAACAAAGAGCATTTCAATCTCCAAACAACAAGCGGCCAGCTGCAGGAAAATTGAATAAATCCTCATAAAAGCAAACCCAAAGAGCTCACTTTTGTGGTCCATAACCATTTAATGCAGCCGAACTAGACAATGGGCATTCACGCGTGGTTGGAAGAGGAGCCATTCTCAGCAACCCAGATGAGAAGTGAAGCACATGTTGCAACAGGGAGGACACTCCCATAGGCAACGGTGGTGCAACTACCAGATACAATTGGGAAACCTAGTCATTTCACATCACCTTGAAGAGGTGCATAGAGGGTTGAGAACCGAAAAGCCTAGGGAGACCAGATCTAACCAATCAAGAGATAAAATCCCTGAGATGGATCGCATAGGGCAAGGGCCAATGGTACGTCTGTGACCCGGCAAACAATGTAATAGGTAGTCTCTTGGGGACGGGGCAGGTCTGCCACCTACCATGCGAGGGCCAGTAGAATAACCTCTATATGGGCTAGCCACAGGTGATACCACTCTAAGCACCAAATCATCAGGGAAATAGGTTTTTGGGGGAGGGCCCAGATGATGATGCCATTTGAGGTCAAGACTTTGGAGCGCGTCTTGGGGAGTGAAGAAGTACTGGAGAATTGTGATTGTCTTGTATGATCCCTGTTGGTTTTTTGTAATAAACGACAGTTTGAATTACCCTTGGCTTAGTACTCCGTTATTCTGGTGCGAGGGTTGTTGGGCCCTTAGGAGAGCAATCCCCGGACCTCTGGTACACCAGTTTTCTCACCAAAACAATGTAAGATGTTACAGATGCAGAGCAAAAGTCCATGTTGCTGCTTCTAATACATGCATAGCAATTGACAAAATGTGTAACGTATGTGGAAGGGAAGGATAGGCCATATTTCTAAGGCCTCTGGAAACTGATTTTAAAGATTGAACATCAATAGGGACAGGAGAGAAGTAACAGTTGTGGACGAAGATACCGACTGACAAGTTGGAACCTAAGAAGCATGAACTGAATTAATCATTCCATTGCAAGGAGGTTCTTATCGTATGAGATCCTGATGAAGATGTTAATGAACTCACAAGAATCAAAAGGCCAAACTGTGAGATAGAGATTGCAGGCGTGAAGTTGACACTTATGACAGATGATAAAAAGGGACACTGGAGCATATAGTGAAGACATTGAATCCAGTGGTGAAGATGTCATGTATATATTTTGGGCACCAAATTGGCATGTCAGGTTGGGTTGCACAAAGAATGAAATGTAATACTATGGAAATTGCAGGAAATGTAAAAGTCAGTGACAAAGGACCATCTATTCTCAGTTGGAGACATGAAGCAGAATTTGGCATGAAACCAGGTGCAAAGGAACACGTATTGGTAATAGAAAAGAACTAACAACAACATGATTTGATTGAAAAATATCCACAGGTGTTTCTGGAATATATGAGCACTTTAAAGTGATATCAACATCATATTAAGTTAAAAGAAACATGCAGAAGCATTGAAGAATAATGCAAAAAAGATGCCAATTAGGTAGATGGGGCCTCTTCAAGTTTTATTACAAGACATGATGAAACAAGGAATGATAGAAGTTGAACATTCAGAATATGTGTCTCCAGTAGTAATAGTGATAAAACCTGACCATACGTTTAGGTTGGGCATAGATTTGAGTAGACATAGATTTGAGAAACTTGAACAATAACATAGTTGTGGATATAGCGGAGATGATACACAACATTCAAGATGCTGCAATATTCTCAACCATAGACTTGAGAAGTGTGTATCACCAAATTGAGCTCACAAGCAGAAAGAGGATATTCAGGAATAAACGAGAGGCCTTGGCTTGTGCATGTGGTGTACAACACTACAGACATTTTATGTGGGGGTACCATTCTTATTGTGCACTGACCATATGCCTTTACTTAAAATGCTAAGTTGAAGTTGTGAGTGGAGAACATCACCCAGACTATTCAGGATTGCTTCAAGATGAATTGAATATAATTACAAACTGCAGTTCAAGAAGGGTCAACATAATAAAGTGGCAGATTGTTTGTCAAGGCTACCAGTTATAGAAAAGAACCAGGAGGAAATGATGGTGGATGAAGCAATGCTGATTGCTGAAGTGTGTGTTTTGGCGGGGGTGCGATAACACAAGAAAATCTGATGTGTACATAAAGAAATTATAACATTATTGAGGACGTTTGCAAATATGTGTAAAGGGTGGCCCATTAACAAAAAATCAAACGAGGAATTGAAAAAATTCAGTATAGTGGCTGAAGAACTATCCACAGAAGGTGGGATATTGAGGAGGGGGCAACGAGTGGTACCACCCATTGATATTCGTGGAGATATCATACGAAACGCTCATGTTGGTAATTCTGGCATTGCCTTCATTCGGGAAATATTTTGGTGGCCAGGCATTAATAGATACATTGACAGACATGCCAGGGGGTGCACTCAATGCAACACAAGGGATAACCTGTTAATCACTAGAATGCCTCCATTAGTACCTTCAAACATACAGACAGAACCCTGGGCACGGATGGCTATGGACATAATAGGACCATTTAATGGAGTGGGCGCAACGAGGAGAAATACCCTGGTATTGGTGGACTATCATAGTCATTAGTCTGTGGTAAAATGTGTAAAAGAAGTTACCACAGAGGTGGTGATAACATTGTTGCAAGAAATATTTCAAAGACAAGGTGTTCCAAAGGAACTTGGTATAGAAAATGGAACACAATTTGTGTCAACAAAAATATTTAAATATTTAGAGCAAAAGTATATCAAAAATATGACCATGGCTTTGCACCATCCCCAAGCAAATGGGTTGGTGGAAAGGTTTAACAGAGTGGTTACAAATATGGTTCAGCTCTGTAGGACTTTGAGTTTGGACATAGATGAGGAAATTATTGCAATGATTTATTAATACAGGGTAAAAAATATCCCAGTACAGGGAGGACACTTTTTGAACGGATGTGAGGAAGATCTCATAGGCATGCCAGATGTCTGCAGTGGATGGAGAATATATTAGGTAACATATTGTAAAACACATAAGAATGTGGATTATGGATTGGGAGAGAGGAAACATTTCAAGATGAAGGAGAGGTATGATAGGAAGAAACAAACAGAGCATTTAGGGATCAAAATAGGCAATGTTGTTAAGGATAATCTACCGTATAGTGTATACAAAGTTGAATCAAGGGGTAGTGGCCCTATCAGGGTGTCCAAGGTCACAAATTCCATTGTGATGACATGTGATGGGAGAGGGTGGAGTTTGAGCAGTATTGCTAAGTACAGAGAATGAATAGTACATTTTTTGTTTGTATGAAGAGCAGAAAGTGTGTTGTGTTCACTCAGTAAACACGTGGAATGGATGCCATTCCCGTCCTTAACGCCAGTCTGACCTGGTGTTAAGGACGGGACCCGTTAAGGGACATGGGTGCAAATAACGGGCTTGGCATACGCCGGCCCATTATTTGCGCCCTCCACATTCCCATTGAGCCCTATGGGGGCTCAAATGAGAATGGGGAATGGTTTGGTGAATGGGGACTTACCGGTCCCGCCAAGGTCAGACTGGACCGGTAAGTCCCCATCTCACCAAACCAGACACAGTACCGTTATTGATGGTAGTCATGGAGCAAATAGCGCCATGACTACCACCAATCTCGTAATGAGGGCCAATATCATTAGAAAGGCTCCCAGCTCAAACAACACCACTGCCTCACAAAGCCATACATTGAATGCTTTTATGTACAATCTCTGCCATTTACCCTGTAAAAATAGCAAAAAATGCATATGATTATTTCTTCCATCTCTTAACATCCATTAACATAACGTTAAAAAAACAATTGTGCTCTATACGTTTACTATTATACTAATTTGTAAAACATATTCAACTAACATATTATAAATAAAATATAAATAAAATATACAGAATGCACATAGGCATAGGCTCAGTTGTAAGAAAACACTACTACTACAAAAAACAATGGGGGTCATCCGCGTTTGGAGGCAGCCATGGTGCTATTAGCAACATGGCTGCCTCCAAACTCGGGTGCGGGTCTCTGGTGTCGGAATGGGGACTTACCGGGAAATTCTGACCTATGCGGACCCGGTAAATCCACATATCGAAAACCATTCCCCATTCCCCTTTGAGCTCCCATAGGGCTCAATGGGAATGGGGAAGGAGCTAATAACGGGCCCGTTATTAGCTCCATGGTCCCTCAATGGGTCCCGCCAAGGTCGGCTGGTAAAACCAGCCGGCCCTGGTGGGACCCGCTAAGGGAACTCGTAATAGGGTGGTAGGGGGTTAACGGCACCGGCATCCTGACCGGTGCCATTAACCCCCTACCGCCAGGGTCGGAATGACCCCCAATGTCTACATTAACAAAAGTGCTATAAACACACATAGCACCTCATTACGAGTTTGGAGGTAGCCATGGTGCTATTAGCGCCATGGCTGCCTCCAAACTCGTGTCTGGGTGCGGGTTCCTTGAATGAGGAATTGCAGGACCACTCTAACCTTGGAGGACCCGGTAATTCCTCATGAAAAAAAACATCCCCATTCGAGCCCCCATAGGGCTCAATGGGAATGAGGATGGGGCTAATAATGGGCCCGTTAATAACAGGCCCATTTTAGCTCCCTGGTCCCCTTGTGGGACCCGCAAAGGACATCTGTTCTGACCAGACGTTCTGAGCGGGTCCCGCAAGGGAACCTCGTAATAGGGCGGAATGGGTTTACAGGCACCATTACCGGTGCCAGTAAACCCATTCCGCTCACCTTGTAATGAGGCCCATATTCACTAATTTCTTTCTTTTACAATTGCAGTGAAGACCACTCTCCTGAAAAGAAGCAGAATCTGAAGTACGAACAAGGACTTAGAAGAAACCTACTCTTTCCATACAAAAAAGTAAGTACAATACTAACATAATGTTCTAACTGTTACTCAAACACACTAGCATTTAGTATTGTAGAAGAAACAAGTGTATTAACCCTTTACCATTAGATGTAGTATTAGTGCTTCCACTTACCAGTTGCATACTTTATATTGTCATCTGAAGCCCAGTATAGTAACACACAAATACAAGAATAGCCTTCCCAACTTGATGTAGCTGCCCATTGCACAAACACACACCTCCACAATCATCCTTAGCATCATACTCAGACACTCATGCACAAAGCATGCATACAGTGCACAACAGCCCAACCCACACTTTCTTTTTTTCTCCAACAGACCCCAAAGAATGTCGACCAAAAAGCAACTCTGTAGAAAGCAATGCAGAAGTAGAGAAAATCAAAATGAAAGTATCCAAAATAAGCATCCATCTCTAGCAGATTTTGTATAACAAGTTCAAACAAAACAGCTAATACAGTCATTAAGCGAGAACAAAACAAGCTTCCAATACAGAAAAAACAGGAGAGAAATCATGCACAACCCTCAAAACCTACCATAGAAAATTAATCCTAGAAGCTCTCATAGACAGTGCAATCCTTCTCAAAAGAAAGTTATTTATTGTAGTTTTAAACAGAATGAAACCACTAACAAAACTAACTATTAAACTACAAAAAAGACTTCTCAATAAACGGAATATCAACAAAAATATCTTCTTAAACATCTGTGGAGGTGAATGGAGTCACACCATGAGCACACAACCATATTTTAATGAAGAAGCATATAAACAAAAGCAAACAAACCCAATTGCCATACATAGCAGTGGACGAGGGTATATAAAACGTAATAACACCATTATGGAACAAGAAACTCTGCTCACAAAAATATCCCCAGAAAACTCAGTATAACCTCTCCATTCTACTGAACCAAAACGTCCAGTCTACAAATGGCCATGCACATCAATGTGTAACATTGCCAAAAAATCTTTCAAATCTTTACGCCAGTACCTCAATCAGTATGTAAAAAGCAAAGACAAAATCAAAATTAAACTACTACAAAATATGGATGCCTGTCCAGTACGCAAATACACAGGACTACAAGGACATTCATTAGCCTGCATTTCAAGACCTAATTGCAAAAGCACCTTCAATTATATCTAAATGATATCAACACATCATTCAACTATAAGAAATCTGGTCCATAAACTCTACTATGCTAAAAGTCCTGCTTTAGCACTGGTCAATTTAAATAACAATCTTCTACATGGTACAGCCAAACAACTACTCGAAGAAATAGAGCATATCCAGAGAAAATATTTTGGAAGTGAAAGCCACTTAGAAAATGCAATAGATTTACAACAAACTAGCAACTGCTGTACAAATAGCAACCTTCTATTAAACACATACAAAAAAGAAATACTAAAGTTTAAAAGTACCTCTGCTGAAGTACCAAACCATGTGTGTGTGTGTTGCCGCAAGAATTTTGTTAAAAGTAGCACAAAAACTATAGACATAACGTACAAAATAGAAGACAATGAAGAATCCAAATTGTTCCAATTAGCTCTCTACCTTATAGCAGAAAACAAATACAACATTGCTGACCCCTTAGTACTTTGCAATTACTGCACTGCAAAACTTCACAACAACCAAAAACCTTCACGTGCTATCACAGATAACTTGGAATTATTCCCACTACCAAAACCCCTGCAACAACTAAATGTATATGAGAGCAGCATAATTCAAACAATGCACCCATTTCAAGCAATAATACGCCTTTAACCAAAAACAGCAAAATTACCTCCCTCTGAATTAGTGAAAGGCATTCATGGCAAAGTAGTTTATTTACCATTAGATCTCAAAGAAAATGTACACACTCTAGGAGTGCAACGGGCAATAGATCAATCTTTAATTGTCTTAGTAAATGGTGTACCCACAAAAGACAAAACAATTTGGCAACAACTCGTGGAATTACATAAAGTTAGACAAGTCCTGCAATATCTAAAAAAACAACAATGAATACTACAAAGAAATTAATATTGAAGAAAACCTGAGAGAATCCACTGAAATAATTCAAGAGTCAACAGAAACTGGTCAATTTCAACTTTTAAATCCTGCTACAGAATCCAATATTTTCGACCATTATACAATTCATCCATTACACTCTAAAGACACTATAGATGATGCACTGGAAACGTACCAAATGCGACAAGCAAAAGGATCTCCAATCAGCATACTACTGGAAAAAAGGAGGAAGGCACGATGATAGACCCACACAGATAACAGCATCAGAATATCGCTTTGTACGAATGTATTCTGACGACCCCAGATTCAGACAAAACATGATATACATATTCTACCTTCTCTTTGAAAGTGAACTAGCAGCTCTATGCAACGGAGTTGCACACACATTAAAATCAGGTACCCATTTTCAAAATATGTCAGCTACACAATTATTACAAAAGGTGCAAGAAAAAGAAGAGGTTTTACAGTCAAGGATTACAAATCTTTTAGCAAACATGCATGGCACAAAAGATTACTGGTTCCGACGATACGCAGATGTACGCTGTATGATAAGAAACCGTGGTCCACCCACTTGTTTTGTTACATTAAGTTGTGCAGAATATGCATGGGGAGATTTACATGATTTCCTATGCATAGCAAATAAAAACAAAACAAACATAGATATAAAAACAACAGGAGAACTCTGCTCTCTAGATCCTGTAAATGTATCAAGATATTTCCATCATCGCTTCATTGCTATGCTACACTTTATTTGTAATAAGACTGTTCCTCCCCTCGGAGAAGTTCAACACTTCTTTTGGAGAAAAGAATACCAAGCCAGAGGAGCACCACACATCTACATGCTATTATGGATTAAAGATGCTCCTACATTTGGTCAGGACAGTGATGCCATTGCTTTGCAGTTCATCCAAAAATATGTCACTTGTGAAATCCCTTCACAAACAACACATAGTGACCTTCATGCACACATTTTACAATTTCAAAGACACAAATGTGGGAAATATTGTCATTGCAAATATAAAAAAAGGGAACTACTACACCAAATGCCGCTTTGGTTTCCCTAGACCAGTTTCAGCAACAGGTCAAGTAAACAACTTCATGTCTTCAGTCAGACATCAGACATAGGGCCTCATTACGAGGTGGGCGGTAAGGGATTACTGGCACTGGTAAGGGCACCAGTGCCGGTAATCCCTTACCGCCCTACTACGATTTCCCTTTGCAGGTCCTCCCTTAACGCCTGGTTTTACCAGGCATTAAGGACGGGACACACAAAGGGACTTTGGAGCTAATTTGCGGTACTGTTATTAGCACCTTCCCCATTCCCGTTGTGCCTATGGGGGCTCAAATGGGAATGGGGAAGGACCCTGGTGAATGGGGAATTACCGCCCCCGCTAACCTTGGAATGGGGCGGTAATAGCTCCATTCACCAGGGCGGAGTTGGTAAGGATTTGGAGGCCTTACCTCCAAACTCGTAATGAGGGCCGTAGTGTCAAAGGTAAATCACCTAAAAACACATATTACATAAAAAGAACAGAAGAATCAAAATACATAAATGATTACAATGCAATCGTTGCCCTCCTATTGAATGCAAACATACATGTGCAGTACATTGCAGACGTTTCCACTGCAGTTGCACAATATGTCACAGCCTACTTAACCAAAGCAGAGAAAACAGAGCTTCAGGACCTCTGGGATGACTTATCATCGCAGAAATTGTACAGTTCAGGCATAAAAATGCTCTCTCATAGAGAATGTGGCTGCTATGAAGCTGCAGACCGTTTAACTGGTACTGTCTTGTATGGAAAATCTGACAATGTAGTATGGCTAAGTCTTGGTCTTGCTAAATCTAGAAAAAGAGTTCTCAAATCATATGAGGACATAGAAACAATAGCCAAAAATGATCCCAACAGCCAAGACATTTTGAAAAACAATTTACTAGATACATACTACCCAAATAGGAGTACGACTTTGGAAACCATGTGTCTATACCACATAGCCCAAAACCTCTCATACAAAAATAATATTAAAACAGATGAAAAGAAAGGTAGATACAGAGTTGTAAATTGTGAAGGCAGCTTAGTGAAATTTACCAAACACAGCTTAATTAATCATATCAAATTGTCATTAAAAACTCTTCAACACAAAGAACTGTATTGCATGTCCCTGCTACAACTTTTTAAACCATAGATAAAAGAAGAAGAGTTACTGGATACATGTGACTCCTATGAAGACTCTTTCAAAGCAAATGAAAGCACTATAACAGACGTAAACTTTACACAGTACCAAACAATGTTGCACAATGAACAGCAGCACGAAGAAGAACTCCAGGCCCCACTACAAGTAGATACTTCCAACAGTAGTCAACCTTCTGTAACAGAAAGCCAAGAACCACTTGTACAGCCACTAATAGCAAATGAGGCAGAATTACCCATGACATAAGTAGAAAACACCATGTGTCAGTATGAACAAGCTACAGAAAACTTTGCTGTACTGAAATAACAACTGAACAATGAGCAGCGTAGCATTTTCAAGAAATAACAAAACAAATTGAACATGGTGTGCAACATGAAAATACAAAATGTACCTGCCAAGACTACAAACCTATACTGCTATACGTGAGTGGTGAAGCTGGTTCAGGCAAAACATTCTTAATTAAAATCATCAGCAAGTTCCTTCAACAATTGACAAACAACAAACTGTCAGCTGTTGTAACTGCCCCCACAGGTTTAGCTGCCTACAACATAGGCAATGTCACTTTACACCGATTACTACTCCTTCCAGTAGAACACCAAAACAAATTAGACTATTATGAACTTTCCACAGAAGCTGCAATGGAACTACGCAGAGTTTTCAAACAAATGAAAATGCTGATAATAGATGAGGTGAGCTTGGTCCTAACCTAATGTTGGCTTTGATTCACCTCAGATTACAAGAGGTCCTCAAAACAGACTACGAAGAGCTCTTTGGAGGAAAACACATTATTGTTTTCTGAGATCTTCTTCAATTGACACCAGTGAAAGCTGAACCTATTTTTAAAACCTTAGGGCACAAACGGTGCCGTAAAACTCTTGGCAGCATAGGAAATGTCAACCTTTGGCAACATGTCCAATACAGAGAATTAACAGAAAACATGTGCCAGTCTGCAGACCTCACATACGCCACCATTTAAAAAGTATTATAGTTGGTGTACTATCTCAAGAAGCACAATCAATATTAAAGACCAGGCACATCCATGCACTCTATGGACATAACTCATGTTCTACTGATGTCATGGAACAATTAGCACACAAAAATGTCAATTATATGTCCTTGATGCCAACTCTTGCAAGTTGTTCAAAATTCAATGAAACAATGTTGAAAAAAGAAATGCAACCAATAATTGAAATTTGCTCCACTGATAAACTGGACGTGTAATGCTTAAAGGTAACCTAGACGTGGAGCAAGAACTAGTTAATGGAGCACTTGGTACAGTTGTTGGCTTTCAAACACACCCACGTGACAACAACATTCAATTTGTCAATATTATCTTTGACAAACTATCAGAAGTTAAAAAGATAGGATGCTCAACAGCCTGCTTCCTTCTTTTCAAAGACATGTATGTACGCAGAGAACAATTTCACTAACTCTAGCATACGCAGTTACCATTCACAAATCACAAGGTCTTACCCTGGATAAAGCATTAAAAGATATTGGTAGCACAGTCTTTAAAGAAGGTATGAGCTATGTAGCACTATCACGCTTATGTACACTTGACAGACTATTTCTAATCAACTTTCATGCAAGTAAAGTAAATGCAGATATTCCTTGCATTCTAGAATACAATAGGATGTGTTCACTCTACACCACCATCTAAAAACCTATCCTGTTCCACAAAAAAAAACATTGTAAAAGAAAACTACTTCAAACTGAAATGATACAGGATATCACTGCAATTCCTCCAAAGAAAAAAACAGAAACTAACACTTCATCAAGTACCACAACCAAAGAAGAATCTACTGGTCAAAGTAACTCAACTACTTCTTCAAAGAAGCAACACCCACTCCAAACAAATGACTTCATCACGTAACTGTCAGGTCCATTCAAATTTTCAAATATAACTGCTGTAAATTGCTATGCAAATATAGCAATAATATTCCATTCCAATTGCCACCAATTATTGAGAACATTTACTTACACAGTATGGACCAATTGGGTTTGCAAATGTTAATCCTTCACAGAAATGCAACCAACAATCTGACAACACTTACAGTGTTCATGGAATAAGACAAGAATTGGACTACTGTGCTGGAATGGTCAAATTCACTATAAACTCACAAGAAGAGCCACAAGAATGTCTAATGTACTTACTACAAGTACTAGAAAACAAAAACATACCTATAAATGAAATCTTCCAGATTTCATACATGTGGACACATACATGCATTCTCTGCAGCTATGTGGCACAGGAACAAGTCCCTAGTGAACGCTTCGTGTATGTATCCATACCTAACTGTGAATCCATTCCATTTCAGCAAGTTGTACAAAATGCAAACCATGGCAGATTATGTACTACCTGCAATTCAGATAATTGCTCCACCTAACAAATACAGACACACAGTAAATACGTAATAGTAATGCTTTTATGCTACAATGCCGATGGTACCAAAAACATCTCTAAACTGACTAGATTCACACATGGGCAAGTATCACTTGGTAAGAAACCCTTCACAACAATAGGTATAATCAACCACGCAGGAGCCACAACCAATGCAGGTCACTACACTGCATATATAAAAAAGAATTGTGGATGGTTCGAATGCAATGATAGTACCATTACTCTAAAGCAGAGATTACCAACAAATCTTGTAAATGCTTACTTAATATTCTTATAACCAAAATGTAATATGTAATCTGTGTATGAACATAAGCAAAACTTCAACTTCAAAACTGTGCACAGTTAGAATATGCCAACATGTATCTAACTGCCCCAAGATTCTGCAACAAGCAAACAGATAAATAAATACCACTAAAATGTAACAAGAAATACACAGTTATAATACACCAACAGGTATCTAACTGCCCCAAAAAAACTGCAACAACCCAACAGATAGATGAATAGCATAAAAGTAGAAATAAACAGTTACAATACGCCAACAGGTATCTAATTGCCCCAAATATCTGCAACAAGCCAACAGATACAAGATTAGCAAGAAACAAGAAATAAACAGTAAACCAATGAAAGAAATATATTGTACCACAACATAGAAGTTTTTTTTAATCCAGCATGGATTTCTTTTCCCACAGACCCAATGATTTAGAAAACAAACACAGAAACTGAGCAAATTGTGCAATGTAAAGTACTAAATATGAGGGTAAACAAAATGCAGAAATGTCTATTATGCAATGCAATAACTCATTATGAACTACCTACTCTAACATATGATCTTTTCTTTTATCACAGAGATCGAACAAGTGTGCCTGGTCCAGTTACCCAGGTCATGAAAAAACTGCATACAACCACAGAAAACTAAATAGACTCACAAACACCGCTGCATAACACACCCATACAAGCAAACATCTAACCATACACCACAATCCAAAATGTTTACTTACAAGGGTATCTTATGACACAGTCCTTGTTACAAACTCTACAATCTTAACTGCATAGCCTAGCCAAAACTTCACATACAAACTCTATAAATGAAACAGTACACAATCTTTTGTGTTGTGGATATTTGATGGGTGTTTGATTCTATGGGTGTGTTATGCTGTGGTGGTTGTGGCCAGGGCCTAGAGTCTTGGGTGCATGGCCTATGGCCTACAGCCTTTGGCCATCCACCCAAGATTCTAGGCCCTGGCCACAACCACCGCAGCATAACACACCTATGCTACCAAACATTTTGACTGTGGTATGTGGGCTGCTTATAGGGGATATTAATTACAATCAATGCTCTACTAACAACGCAAAACCAACATCATACTAAAGTAAAAAAGCTAGTAGTGCATTTATTATGTCCGCGGATAGACACGAAGACTGCGGACATGGCAAACAGATCAGGGGCGGCTGCCACCTAAACAAATACAGTATCTGACCCATCTCTTACACCCCAACCCTCCCCAAGCACTCTTGCACACCAACACACTCCCCAAAATTGCATTTTGCCTTTGTTCACTGCTGCGCTGTGATCCAATATGGTGGGCGCATCGAAACAATGTGACGCAACTCACAACTCACTTCAGCCAATCGGTGGAGATGTTGCGTGTCCGCGGACATGACACAAGTCGATTAGCCAATCAGTGTCCTGTCTGCAGAGTGAACAGGGAAGTGTGTTCGCGGTGCAGACATAGATATCACACATTTTTTTGCCTTACATTTTGGTTATGTAAAATAAAACTACTGGACGGATTTACACCAAATTAAAAAAAACACGCTTTCGGGACTAAGCCGCCACTCCAGACGCAAATTTGGTGGAAACCCGTCCATCGGTTTGAGCTATAGGCGTGCACAGAGTTTTTCACATTATGTATATGGGAAAAAAAGACATTTTGGGGCCCCCTTATAACTTTGCCTTCCCCCCTGGACCAAACCTCACCAAAATTCAGAGTGGGCCATATACTTTTTTGCAAAGTTTGGTGAGGATTCGTCCAGGGGGAGCGAAGTTATAAGCCACCCAAAAAGTGCTCTTCCCATGGGATTAGCAACTTAACCATAACCACACAGCCGCTACTGCGGGTTGTTTAATATGATAATTATATCTATTTCTATGATCCATTCCGTATTGTAAGCGTTGTTGTGTCTCTTATGCTGACAAGGATTGAACATATAGGAAATACTCAGTACAACTATTGGTATTTTCCCTATAGGGAATGGAGAAAGGCCTTACCACCACCCTTATTCATGGTACTGTCTCTAAGCTTCTCAGTGTCTCTCTATGCCTATTCTCTTCCTCGCTCTCCTTGATGCGCTGCCACATGCTTGCTCCACTTTGAGTCAGACACCTTCAAATAGAGGCCTACTCTTACCCTGTGCCTTTGCAAAACTGGCCTCTTTAAGTCTTCATTTTCTGGCTATCTGCCACTGCATGATGCCTCATACCTTCCTCTCCTCTATCAACTTTGTCTGATGTTCTCTAATTCATCTCCAACTACCTTCCGATAATGATCTCCATCCTTATGTCACCCTACAACTTCCTTATGATGCTCTCCAACATTGACCTTGTCTCCTCTGATCCACTTCTGATGTTCTTGACGCTCCTTCTTATCTCGTTCTATTACCTTGTGCTGATATTTTCCAAACTCCTCTTCCCTCGTTGCCAAAAGACCTATTTATTCTACAATCTCCTCCATAATTTCCATCTAGCCCCAACCACCTGCCACATCCTTCTCCAAACAACCACAGCTCTAAACTGGGGGTAGGCTTGTATGTAGTCTTTCCACCAGGGTTCGGCTCTAAATGAGGGTTTGCATGTGTGATAGTAAACTTGTATGGGACTGTGATTGGCTGGTGGTAATGGGGTTCCCTGTAATCACTAAACGCCTTTGAGGTCAGGCTAAGCCTTAAAAGGATTGGTCTGTAAACTTGGATTTATCATTCCCCCACAATGTTGTTTGAATGATGATGATGTGGGGTGTGCAACATGTGGGTTCACTGTCTGCAGCATGGATGAGAATTGGTAAACATGAGACTAGCGGTTTCACATTGTACTTTATAACTGCATTCCATGTGTTAAAAGAAATGGGCTGCTGACAATACAAATCTGGTCTGATTGCCCATGCAGACTCACTTTGTGAGCCACACCGAAGTTTTGAAGCCCATCTGATATCCAAACATGCTTGTGAGCTGAGTGCCAACGACATTTTTAAAGGGCCCTCAGTATCTGGGTAAGTGATTGTGATAAATGTCTGAAGAATTGTTTTTGTTTGAAAATTTGTATTAGAACAAAGACAAATACAAAGCATAAAATACATAAAAAACAGTTTTAAATCTTATTGTGATAGCAACATTCTTACAAGCTAAAAACTATAATTAGGTATCGTTAAGGCCTCATATATTAATGGATTTGATCTAGCAAAAACCCGAACAGTTTTTAAGGATAAGACATAACTAGACGGACAATGACGAACATTCAGAGATGGATGAACAAACAACCACAGAAGGTGGGGAAGGGGTGAGCAGGAGAAATATAATTAAACTTGTACATAACTTTTAATTAGCGGTTGCATTAGTTACAAATGTAATAAACAGATGCCATTTCATTCAATGTTTAAGCAACATATAAGGAGAGGAGGCATTACATATTTCCCATTCCAAATGTGTACCCTCTTCTCAGGAAACCCTCAGCCGATCACTCCTGCCCGGATAACTATATCACCAATCAGGCCCTGGCCTGGCTGACCTTGTTCCTCTCTGATCAACCCTCCCAGGTCAAACTTGGGTCCTTCCTTTCCTCTATCTCACTCTCTACCTGTAGTGTTCCCCAGGAGTCTAACCTCTGCCCCTGGATGTTCAACCAATGCCTGGCACCTCTTGCCCACCGCATTGCCGCTCTCTGCTCCAACTGCCAGTGCTATGCGGATGACACAAAGCTCGTTTTCAGGCTCCCTTCTGCCACCTTTTCTCCTTCTCTCATCTCTGACTGTCTGTCTGCTATCCAGGAGTGGTGTGCAGCCAACAATCTCTGCATTAATGCCAATAAGATGGAGATTTTCCTCATCAGCACAGCTGCACCATCCTTTCCAGTCACTCTCTGGCCGGCCTCCCTTGGCCCTCGTCCTGCTCCCACCTGTGAGGCTAAAAAACTCAGGGTCATCTTCGCCTCCACACTCTCCTTTTCTCCTCACATCTCTGACATCTCTAAGAAGTCAAACTACCAACTGCACCTCCTCAGAGGTATTCTTCCTTTCCTCTCCTTCCCCCAGAAGCTCACTGTCTCTAGAGCTCTGGTCCTCTCTAGGCTGGACTACTGCAACAGCCTCTTTCTAAATCTGCATGCTTCTACGCTCTGTCCTCTGCAACTCATCTACAACAGGACTGCAAGGATTAAGTTCAAGACCCTCTGCATTGTCCACAAGGCCTTCTGGGGCCTGTGTCCTCAATACCTCCAATTCTATCATCATCATATTCATAAATACCTTCCTACTCAACTCTTCACTCCTCCACCTCCAACTCCCTCAGGGTCAGTCGCATCTCCAAGCAACGAGTTGGTGGTAGATCTCTTTCTTCAGGTGGGACCTCCCTCTGGAACAGTCTCCCTGCCGCTCTGAAACATGAGGAGAGTCATCTCCGGTTCTGGAAGTACCTCAAGACCTTCCTCTTTGTTTCTGCCTTCTCTCTTCCTCTCGCCTGCTGATTTCCTGTCTGATACTGCACTGGTCACCTAGCTAACCTCTGGTTTTGGGCCGAGGTCCCTACCTGCCCAGTTGCACACCTGCACTGCCTCCTGGCAAACCTTGCACTTGGGTCTGTATCGATAACCCTACAGTCCCCCTACATGCACTTTTGGACACCTGTTGTCTGCACTTAACCTTGCACCTGCCACCTGCTGGCCGCACTTCTTGTTATTGGTTTGATCCCATGTAGAGCCCAGCCACCTCCCCTTTCTTCTAGCACTTTTCCTCTCCCCCCTCCCCTGCACTTGCACGATCTCAGTGTCATTGTCTCTGTCCTCCCTCTGTTCCCCCTTCCTGGCTTTGTTGCGCCTTGAAACACTTGTGTATGGGTGCGTTACAAATGCCTTATCATATCATATATCATATCAACCTGTGAATATTACATATGGAGTTTCACCACGGTTTATAATGAATGCGATTGGGATTCTTCCAATTGGGTGTTATGGTTTGAATGGCTACTGGGATAAGAAGATCAAATAAATAGCATGCATTCTTTTTGAATGCATTGAGCAGCAGTGCACTGCCTAATAAAAGAAATTTAAAACCAAAGTCTTGTTGTATTTTAAAAATGGACTTAATAGAATTCTACACTCTTTCCCAATACGGTTTAAAATGTTCACAGTCGATAAACATATGCTTGGATGACCCTTGAGCATGAAGACAACTCCAGCATCTATCATTTTGTGCCACATTATATTTAAAAGGTTTTATGGGAGTGATAAAAACTCTGTGATGGAAAAAATATATGCTTTGATGTAAGCTGGTAGACATAGTAACCATGGAGATATTGTTCCATGCTGGGGGCCAAACTAATTCATTATCCAATAAAGAGCATTCTTGTTGCCATGCAATCTGTGATTTCCACCTGGGTTCCAAAGAGGTCTTTGTAACACAGGGAAGCACTTAAATTGAAATTATGTATATGTTGCAGCCTCTCCACATTAGGAGAATTAGACTTGTGGATTAATGAATCATAGTTCTGCATTACCGCATTGATCATAGTGATGTATTGATGCATATAGGAAGTCGGGATATCAAATTTCAAGCAAATTGATTGAAAGTCACTGGAACACCCTGTAAAAATAACTTGTTAACATATTTAATGCTCTTAGAAAGACATGGTTTCCAAAACATAGATCTTCTATTCATTCGTATTAATATTTTGAACCAGAGGTATTGTGAGATGAATTCGGATGGTGTTACAATGGAAGGGAATAAATAAGTTCTAAGATAGCGGACAAATAAGGTAATGGTTGTATTCTTGATTAATCTATTTTTCCTCTTGATTACATGGCAATCAGCAAGGGTGTAGGTGAAACGATAGCTTTCTCAATGAGCAACCACTTAGGTACACAATTATAATTCGCTGGGGCAAACCACATCTTTGTCTGTCTCAAGATAAAGGCCAAATGATATTTCTTTTAATCTGGAAACCCAACTCCACCATAAGCACGGGGCTTTTTGAGTTTGCCTAGAGATATCCTATGCCGCTTTATCCCCCATAGGAATTTGGCCAAACATGTGTCTATGGCTTTAAAAAAAGAAGAAGGTAGGGGAATTGGTAACATGTAGAGAAGATATAGAATTATTGGGGAGATCATCATTTTAATAGATTCTATGCAACCCCACCAGGATAAGTAAGGAAGGGATCATGAATGTGTAAACTCCCTTACTCTTAATAGCAGGACAGTAGTATTCTGTTTGATTTTTTTAATAGATGAGGATATATGGATCCCTAAATACTTTATACCCTTTGTACACCATCTCATACCAAATGTTTTGGTATGATGTCTGCTACAATGTATATTTAGGGGTACAATTTCAGATTTGTTTGCATTTAATTTATAACCATATGCTAGGGAAAAATGTGTAATAATGTATACCAGGTGCATTATGATTAATAATACATCATTAGCAAATGCTGCTATTTTAACTTGTACGTCACCCGCATTAATGCCTTGTATATTGTTATCTTGTCTAATTGCCTCAAGAAAGGGTTCCATCATCAGGATTTGAGAAGTGGAGCAAGTGAGCAGCATTGATGAGCGCCTCTATGTAAGGGGTAATATGAAGACATTTGTCCATTGATAAAAATAGCCATTTTAGTATTTAAGTATAACACTTTAACCATGCAGAGTAAATGTGTTCCTATGCCATGCCATTTAAAGGCCTCAACCATATAGATCCATTCCACTCTGTCAAATGCTTTTTCAGCATCTAGGGCAACCGCTGCACATGGATCCCTGGTGTTATGAATGATATCGAGTATGTTCAGAAATAACTGTATGTTAGACGAGGAAAGTCTACCTTTAACACATATTACCTGATTTTCTTTTATTAAAATTGGCAAAAAAGGAAGGAGTCTGTTACTCAAGATCTTGCAGTCAGTTTTAATACGGGAGATTGGTCTATAGTTTTGAGGAAGTTCAAGATATGATATGACATGACGCGCTTAATACCCAGAGGTTTCTAAGCGCGGAGCCGGGGATCGAACATGTGTTGCTCCGTATCTCCTCCCGAGATCTTTATCAGGCTTATGGAAAACTATTAACATAGCTTCCGAAAAGGTTCCCTGTGCTTTATCCATTTTGACAAATTGGGAAAAAAGTTAATTAAGTCTATGAACTAGTAAGTTATTGAAATGTCATAGAAATAAATGGGGAAACCATCTGGGCCAGGGACTTTACCTTTTTTGAGGTATTTTATGGATTTATGAATTTCATTAGGAGTAATAGGGATATTCAGAGAGTCAAAATGTACTTTTGGGTATGCAGAGTGAGGGACTTTCTTGAGAACTATTGGGTTGTGATTCCGTAGAACATAGTTTTTAATACAATTTAGAGAAAACTTGAAGGATGTCTATATCAGAGAATGTCCTATTCCCTGTCTGATCCTTATTAACAGCAACCCTATCTTTTTGCATTTTAAGTTTAAGATATGATGCAAGTGATTTTCTAGTTTTATTTGAGAATTGGTATATTTTGCCTTCTATTTTAAAATATTGGTGCAGGAATATTGAGAGGTCATTTTATTATATGAAAATCTTAGTTTAATAATGTCATTAAGGGTGGAAGGAGCAATAGTGCGTGCATATTGGGATAGGAGAGATTTTAATTGTTTAAGAATATTCTCAGATTCTTGTTGTAATTTTTTCTTTTTGTTGGCCACAAAAGAGATGATATGCCTTCTAAGGACTGTCTTGTAACAGTCCCAAATATTAACAATAGAGGTATCTTGAGCTTTATTATCAGAGAAAAAGTGACTGTGTTGTTTAGTAATCAAGGGCAGGAAGGATTAATCTTTTAAAGGCGCTGTGCTAAATTTCCACCTATTTGACTTTCATTTATTTTCTGTAGTTGCAAGTTGTACATGGACAGGAGTGTGATCTGAACATGCTATACACTCAATATGTGAATTAAGAAGTACATTAGACATGGATTTGGAAAGAAATATACAGTCTATTCCTGAAAAGGAGTTGTGCAGAATAAAATGAAAGGTAAGTTCGAAATCAAAGGGGTGGGTGATACGCCATGCATCAATGAGGCCTAATTCCAATGAGAAATCTAGAAATTGTTTATGGGATCTAGTGCTTTTGAACTGTCAAGTAGATTTCCTATCAAGGAAGGGATCTATAATCTAATTTAAGTCCCCAGATACAATTAAATTCTGTGGTTTGAAGTGAATTATGTAGTTTCTTAATTGTGTCCAAAATGAGAGCTCTGGAGAGGTAGAGACATCAACATTGAGAATGGAATATTCATTGGATTCAATCAGAATCTTAACCAGCACCCACGTTCCCGCGTTTACTGAGTCAGTGTCCAGAACCTTCCATGTGAGAGCTTTGATAATAAGTGTAATTACCCCATTTTCTTTGCATATGCTGCACTGAAGAAGACTTGGCCTACCCAAAGACACTTAAATTTGACAGCTTCAGCTTGTGACAGGTGTGTTTCTTGAATACATGCGATCAACGGTTTAGTCTTATTAAGGTGGGACAAGAATTTGTGTCTGTTGATAGGATTATGTAACCATTTAACATTCAAGGATGTTAGGTTAAGTAGCATGTTTCAGATTGAGCAAGGCATGCAAAACAGGTAATTCAAACTTTAAATAAATGCATACAATTTGGGAACAGAATAAAGATTCTCTAATCATTAAAATATGGATTTATCTGCCGAATAATAACATAGAAGGAAAGACACATAAGGAGGAAGGAAGGACAAACAATGTCAACATGAGTATCACCAATAAGCAATAATAAAGAGGATTCATGGAAAAGATTGTGGCTAACAGGAAACAGACACTCCAATACATGCTGACGGTATTGAAACAGGGGTGGAGAGTGGATTGAAGGAAAGCAAATACCGCACTCCACTCTGGCCAGGAGTCTTAGTAATGTGAAAGCATTTCATCCAAATAGACTTATCTAAGTGTTTGGTCTGGATGTATACATATTCTCCATTTTATGGATTTGAATAAAGCGTCTTAGACCCACTGGATTTTCAAAGGTGGCAATGTGATCATGAGGGTAGCAGGATGTATAATGCCATATCTTGCTTTTAAATGCCTCAAAGCAGGTCTGAAAATGAGAAGTTCCTTTCTCCTCATAGCTGTTGCATTAGATAGATCCTGGGATATGTATATTTTCCTGTCTTCCCAAACAAGTTGTTTCATTGTTTTGCCTTATTCATTATAAGCAGGACATGAGTGTAGTCTAGCAAAGCAAAGATAAAAGGTCTAGAAGAAACATTAGAGTTACATCTTGAATCAATTGGGCCAACCCAATGTGCCCTCTGGGTGTTTAGTTGTATGGACGCTGGAAGATCCAGGAGTTTTGGGAGCAAGGTATTGAGAAATAGGATTGGATTATCTTTTTCAATTCCTTCAGGAAGGCCTACAATATGTACATTTTTCCTTTTGTTTCTATTTTCAAGGTTTTCTAACTGTTTTTGTAGGTATTTGACTGTGTTCTCCAATGTCGCCATTCTGCTGGTAACATCCTCAGCATCACTAACTCGTCTTTCCACCTCTATCATCCTTGACCATTTGTCATCTAGCTGTTATAGTTTGTCATGAGTTGCCTCCATAAAGGGCTTCAGTGTGCTAATTTGTGCAAGAATAGTCTGCATAGCTGGGTCCAAAGTATCATCTGTTGGTGTTGAGGAGTCACTCTTTTGTCTTTTTAGAATATTAGACGATGATGGTGATACTTCTTTAGCTTGACCTTTTTTTGCCACCATAATTACTGACTTACATAATATCCAAGGCTTTAGCACTGTGAGTATGTTAAAGGCCAGACAATATGACTTTGTGTCTTGTTAGCTTATTTTGACAGCGTTCAGGACAGGACCAAATTTATAAGCGTTATTCTTTGTAATGATTATACTGGTGAAAATGCTGTGTTATGGTGCAAATAATACCAAATAATACCAAATGAGTCAAGGGTGCACACCTCAAATGCTGGTATGCACTTCAGAAGACACCAGTATTTGTATTTGGTGTAGTGTTATTAGGCAAATTAAAAGTCTACATTGATACATTGAAAGCATCAACTGCCATTTCATTATTGTTAATAATATTCCTTGGTAAGAGGAAAATGTTGAATTGTAAATCAAAATAATTGCTTAAATCCTTCAGATGTGGTAAATTGTCTAAAAGAAGGAAAATTCTAGCGGTATGACAAAGTATCTACTGTAAGAGAAACAGTATCTTTTTAAATAAGAGCTGTTTTCTTATTTTTTTTTCAAATTTGGGGCTGTGTTTTGTAGAAATGGTGCTTCCTTAGAATAATTGCACCTGAAGTCGCAGAGTCTCCATTCAGCTGACTGGAAACATTGGCTTATCTCCTTATGGGATCACAGTTGCTGAAAGTCTCCCAAAGTATCACCACAGACCACCAGAGATGAAGTAAGGAGGATTAAATTGCTTTTCTCCAATATTTATAGAAGAATTAATGGTATATTTATGACAGAGCAGGAGCGCACACAACTATGCGGCCATTCCTGGTGGCGCTTAGCCACGCCCCATCTGAAGAATTTGTTCTGTATTCCATGTTACTCTGTTGACAATCATAGTCTCTATGTCATAAAATTACGTTTTTACCTTTGTTGTTACCCATCTGGATGGAGGAATGATTAACAGTGGACAAAAGGACTGCAGACTATTATTGGGTTGGTATGTTCCTTTGGCCATGGTTCAATGTTAGTTTTTCTTAAAGAGTCAGTGTCCCTATGACAGGGTCCAAGCAAAGGTGACTTCCACAAAATCACCTCAGGCCATCATCCATTAGCTTGGGGGGATGCCAAACACTTGGTTGGCTCAAGCAGGTGTCCACAGTGTTAGGGAGTGGACTTCACCAAATAATTTGAATATGGTTACTTCGGAAACACCGCCATTGAGAATTTAATGATGTCTAGCCTTGTGCTGGGTTTGCCCTCCTTTCCTTGGAACTCCATCATTTTAAGGAAACTTAAATCAACTGTTGTTATTAACAAAATGCTTGGCCAGTAACAATCCTTTGAACTTAGAGATCATACTTGGATTGCTAAACATTTAAAACAGAGATAAGGAAACGTTATACATATTGTGTTTCATGTTCAAATGATTTTGTGTTGCTATGACTATATGGACCACTTTCTATTATGAATACGCCCATGCAAACCACAATAATCACAGGACTGCTTCGACCTCAGTTGTGACACATTGCAATGTGTTTTTGGTGCAAACAGCATGCATTTGTTTTTTATTTTTCAATAAATAAAAAATACTTCCCATGTAAGTTTTTCCCAATGCTTCTCTCAGAGTTTACTGATATAGCATTTACTCTATGGGCCTTAATGCTGTACCTTGCCCATTGTAAGCCTAACTCTCAATCTTCCCTTTAAATCTCTGTCCCGTGCAGCAATACCACCTGTGTTAATTATGCCATATAGAAACAAATACATAAGTAAATAAATAACAATACTAGTAAGCTCAGCCCATGGTTAAGGAATTCATTTTTTATGAAATTCCACCAACTGGGAGTTACTCTTTCTCGGCACTATTTAACCTTAGACTTTGTACAGTAAACCTTAAATTCCTGGTTCTCTAGACCAAACACCAATAATGATTCCGCTGTCAGGTCTTAATATGCGACATTCTTATGTTCCCACTTTCCTCTACACATATTGTATGTTTTATTGTACAATTCAGGCACAAATAGATCAGCTTTTCAAAATCTACATTTTCTTGCAAGTGCATGCAGAGGTTCATCACTGTGTTTTCGCGTTCCCAATATATAAATACTCCAGGTCTTAATGTGCAGCCAATAGGTATGAGAAGGTGTTTGTGTTATATATGCGCTTCTCTGGATGATCAGCCACAACTCAAGGGGTTTCCTCATTGGTGTGTAGACAATGAAGGGGCATGCCCATCATTGGGGAATGCATTCCTGGTTCTACCAAGAGGTGAGGGGGATCCTGATCAACATGAAGACAATAATATATGCTGCCACTTCAATAATCCCCCCTAAAATAGTTGTGGGTTACCTTACATGATACCTTACAGGTCCGACCTAGCCCTATAATATCTCAATGTAATCAATGCATCACACTGCTACCATGGACTTTGAATGCAGAACCTTGAAATCTTGTATTATTTTGCATGAGTTTGTCAGTTTACTAGTAAAGTATTCCATCTATTAAAGATGCCATCAGATATAGTGGATTGTTAGGTATGTCACTTCATGCTGACACGAGACATGATTTATGCAGTTGGTCGTCTTAATTTTCAAATCATAATTAAATTAATGGTGCCTTGAAGAACCCATGTACGGAAAGCTATGTGAAGTCAGACTTTCACACAATTACTATGAGATGTCCTCTCTTCACTGTCATACAATAATATTGACTCAAATAAATGGCACTTTAGTTATACCCCAAATATGAAACATTGTAAAAGACCCCATTTATCAGCAGGTTAACACGAGACACTGTCAAAGATCACCCCAATGTTTCTCAGGCATAAGCAATGATTCCTGGACAACATAGCCTAAGCTATATTTGTGTTTGCTGTTAAACCTCTCCTAGGATCCCAACAGGGGTGCAAAAGTAGACACTCATTTGTCCTCCTTTTTCAGGTGCACAGTTGATGTGATAGTCACGATCCTGGTGAGTTCACTGTAGTGCATCATGAAGCCTGTGTCTTTGAAAGCATCTAATTATATGGCTCCACTCCTTCAAATTAGTTGAATTCTCTTTGAAAGGAAATGAACCTTTCCCACCTGCCTAGGCGCTTTGGAGTGAGGCGAGTCCCATAGCGAGATGTGCGATACACCAGGAGGCAGAGTTCCCTACTAAGAAACCCTGCACAAACACAATATTGCATAAAATACAGATTCATAGACGCAGTGCATGCATATAAAGAGACACCATTTTTGTAGTTATGGTAGATACATTCAGCCATGCATGGCCGCGTGGTGAACACAGACCCGATGAAGAAACCTGAACAGGCCCAATCGCTGATGGTAGAAGTACCCGCTCTGCTAATTCTCAAAGAAACCTCCCTCTGTTCCTTAATATTTGCAACTACTTGTTATCACGAAAATAAATGTGCCCTGAAATGCCGCGAGACAGCGCCAGGCCCTTGCTGCACACATTCATCACAGCCAGGCCACCAGCAGACCTCCAAACCCCACTCAGCCCACCAGCAGTTAAAACACCCACAAATGACCCAGTCCAAGACCCCTGAATTCCATGATAGCAGGTTCCCTTAGCCCACCAAGCATAAAGCAGTGGTCATAAAAGCTCTGAAAGAGCACAACCATTTCAACTTATCCCATAATGATACTCTTTGTAATACGAGGTACAGGTTGGAATAAATTATAGTGCAAAGCGAGGGTGGAAACCTTAGGTGCAGAGAGTGTGATATGAAACGAACAAAGAATGTGTGGGTCAGCATAATGGTGATCCTCCCCCTGAGCCAGTACCAGAGTTTCCAAGGTGCATGCCATAATGGCAGAGTATGCAATGTCTTGCAATAGTAACTCATGACAAACACGACCTTCAATCCCTAGATAGATGAGCCCAGCTGACCCCACGTGATGGAAGATGGGTGGATGGGGCTGGGGCCAATCGCAGCCTTCCATCCCCTATGGAGGGTCTCACCAAACAGCCACGTGGGTTTTTACTGTATGTGATGTAGGGATGTAACGGTATAACGGTATACCATTAAAGATACCGTGAACAGCTTAATTGAACAATAATAACCGTCACATTGTTTATACCGGTATACAATTTATACCGTTAAGTGTGCTTTTCAATCTGATTTGGAAAGGCTGCAGTAAGCAAGTACTGCGCAGTCTTGGTCTTGCACTGTTGGATGTGTCGTCTGCCAAGGGGGCCTTGTTTAGCAGATAAGAGCATAGGGAAAAGGAGGCCACATTAGTAAATGCAGCTTTGCTGCTGTGACCGCTCTTTCTCTGTGATCAGTAGAGTCAGGTCAAAGATCAGCCGTCTTTGCGCAAATTGTTTTGAAAGCTGCCCAGTGCCTGAACCTTTGTGTTCCCCATGCAAAGCTGATAACGATGAGCTGACTGACTGGCTATATAACCATACCGGAGACTCCAGTTCATACACTCCGCTAGACCTGGATTTCATGGGCAAACTACAACAAAGTTATTTTGTTTCGGGCATTATTTATTTGAAAGGCAGCATACAGATTTTAAATATTTTCACACAGTGATGCTGCTCCGTGCTACAGGTCAGATCTTCTATGGTGATTGTCCCAATTTTCAATTTGCACTTAGCAAGACCACAGGGACATCACGAGGGTGAGCTGAGGGCCTGAACTGAAGGTGAGCATTTTATTTTTCCTTTTGTTCGTATCTAAAGAAATGTAATAAAACGTTCAGTGACTTGCAAAACAGTGGAGCGAGGAGCACTTTGCTTAGCAACCACTCGGCCAGCAGGAGCAGAAATGTATAGATTCAGCCTGGCCCGGCATCATGTGCCGTTAGTTCAGTAAGCTACAGTCCTACTGCATTGAGCAAACACACATTGGAACAGCTCTTGCTCTGGCTGTGCAAATTGTAAACAAAAGGATGCCAGTGAAGCCATGCATATCGAATTACTCTCCCCAAGGTTTAGATTGAAGGAACTTATGTTTCTCATTGCCATGGATCGGATAGCCATCCAGTTCTGTTTTAGCTTAGAATTCTGAGATTTGTAGATGGGGAACTACACATCCCAGAATTCAAAGGGGGGAATTAACTGGATGCCCTTCTGATGCATTTCCACACACAACTTTCGCTCTGTAGACCAGGCATGGACTGGCTTTAAGGGCATTAGGCCCACGGCCGAACCAAAAACGCGAAATTATTGTGTGGGCCAGTTTTTTGGGTCAAAGTGGGGCACTTTTTTTTTTTGTTGGCCAAAGTGGGCCAGTTTGATGAGTGACTTCACTATGTGGCTAATAGTTTTGACCACTGTTGCTGAATATTCTTTTAAATGTACAATTTGCATCACAGTTTATCAAAAATCTCCCTTTGGGTACTATTCAAACCATGTTCCAAAGGGAATGAATTCCCACTTGCAACTGTGGGCCACTTTTATGTTGGTGCCCGAGTCAATTTTATGCCCCAGTCCAACCCTGCTGTAGACTGTGTGAACACTCGGCCTATCAGTGCTTTCTGCTAGTAAATAAAGTATCCCCCTCCCACTGTCCTTGTGTAGAGTTGCACATTGGCACTGGAGTTGTTGCTTCGCTTGATCCTTCACCTACCTGCCTTCTGCCTATGGCACTGGACTCAAGCGAAGCAGGACAGAGTCTACATTCAATTTAAAGTATCCAGAGTAATGGGGTGAAATATTTCTTAGGTCTATTCTCAATTTGTGACACCACCCATGAAAGCATTCCTCCCTCTGAACTCGCATCACAAGGGTCCTAATGCACTCAGACTTGGGGAAAACGGTAATGATGTGCTGAGGTGGTGGTCTAAGCCATTTTTGTGCCGATATGTATTTTAACTTTGCCATTTTCAAAGGTTTTTTTTGGCACTATCTTTAAGAAGGTAAATGAACATGTATTGCAAGAATCAAGAAAGAAATCAACAGCGCCCAATGAACGCTGTCCCTTTAGGATTACATGGTCAGTGGTGACTCCGACATCAGACCTTCATAATACACCAGGCAGATGGTAAACAAGCTATAGTGATTAGATCACTATGCAACCTTTCGGGTGACTGTGTTGGCTATGACATTTTGTCAAAAGAAACACAATGACATGGGCTTTCAGACCGCAGATGAGTGACTTTTCAAAACAAACTTTTTGTTGCAGCCAGGGGTCATGATGCCCATGCCATGTGGTTCCAAAAAAATGCAAGTCGCAGCCAATTTTCAAAACGATGACCTGTGACTGAGCAGCAAGCTCATTGCTCAAAATGTGCATTATAACATTTCCAATAGTCACTCTTTCATTCAAGGCAATCAAAAAGACTAATTCTGCAGCCGCCTTAGATCCCTGGAGGATCAGCTAAATATGTGCAGCGACAAGTTTCAAAATGCTAGCTTGCTACAGCTGGAAAATCCTACCTGCGTATTCGTAAGTTAACTAAAAAGCGTTGACTTAATGATAAGGTAAAGAACTTCAAATACAAAAAGGGCAATGTAAAAAAAAGTTATTTCTTTTGGTATAAGTAGTTTCGGTTGGAGCAGTTTTTAATGCCATTCCATAAACCATACATGCCTGACACAAAATCAGTATGTTAGCAATAGGAAGAATAAATACAATGCCAAGAAGGAAAAAGGATTTACTTTGGGTTGGCGGCTTTGGGTTTTATATATTTATAATGGATAATGTTTTCTAAACATATGACAATGGGGGATTTCCCTGGTTCTGTCATTGAATTTACATATAATAAGTCACACCGCAAAATTCACTCATCTCTGTGGGTATTCTCTGCTGCCATACCAAATGGTAACATGTCCATGATTACTGAACACCTTTTAGCCCGCAAGCAAACTAATGGCTGTAACGTAATGAGAGAGAGAGTGCGTGTGTGTGTGTGCACAAGCGCATACTACCATCAGCCTTCATTGATCTGTGGCATGCAGATTATCAAGATGGCAACATGTTCATCTTCATCAGTAGCCAAAGGGGGAGCTAAAAGCTTAAATGACCACTTAAGAAAGCTATTAAGTTTGCTTAGCCAGTCGCAGCTTTTGTGTTCTTTGGTGGAAGCAAGGGGTGGCATTTCAGTAGAAAGTATGTTGAAAAGCCCAATTCTGGCCCTGGGTGCCTGGTTTTGTTTGTGATGATCAATCTGACAATTTATAAACTTTTAAGAATATATTTGTTAAGATTCGTTAACTACGCATGCTATACCGCGATAACCATAATATACAGTCATTTGGTAAGAAGGTTATCGTACCGCCATAAAACTAATACAGTGACACCCCTAATGTGATGACATTGTCCTGGCAGGATAGCTCTGCGGCAACGTGCTCACCTTGGAAACAAAACAACACGAAGCAACACAGGTTTGATCCCCGGGTCCGTGCTTAAAAACCTCTGGGTATTTAGCGTGTTATAAATACGCAACTAAGAAATATTCCTGTAACAGCGTCTCGATGCCCCCGGGCTGTGTGAGCACTTTAAAAATGCAAATAAATAAAGTTGTGCTGCCTTATAACCTTCTGCTGGTACTACTTTTTGGCAGAACGTTCTCGGGAAGCAGAGTTCTTTGCTTGCATCCTTATTTTTGTGCGATTAAAACTTGTTATCCTTGCAAGAAATCTCTTGTCCTTTTTCCCATAGTGGGTTGTATTTTTTCTGGTGGGAGCGTTCAGGAGGATGCCCCCAATTCCAAGGTTTTTAAGCATTGTATGTTCACAAAATCTGCTTTCAACACCTTCACTGATGTGCCGCAGATTTTGTATTATTCCGTTCTCCAGGGTTTAGATGGGCAACAATACTCAGATGTGTTCGGGAAGTGTGCATATAATTCAACAGGTGTATTCTTTGATCTTCATATTGTATGATCAAAAATAAATAATGATGGTAATAAAGGTGCATGCTATTAATGCGGGCAGATAGTTCATAAACTGAATTTACCCTGGGAGATAGTCAGAGGTTTGTCACAATGGTCCTTAAACCTAACAGTGTCTTACAAACATATGCTATTTGATGTATATTACAAATAAGGCACACATTAGTGAATGAAAAGAGCCAAACTCGTATATGCACCTTTCTCCCCTCTCACCCTCATGTCCCGTCACCTCAGAGTCCGTTTGTTGTTATAGCTCTTTCCTTTCCATTGGCATCGCTTAAAGCACCAGACGATTGGTAGATCACCTTCCCCCAAATGTATTATAATACCGGAACACACTGGGTACAACCATCCCTACCCTCAAACCCTTAGTGGATGTCAGCCTCCATGCTTGGAGAGGAGGCGGGGCAGACCAACGGACCACAGCCAAGAACGTGGGAAGGTACCATCAAGAGGCAGCCAAAGACACACTTTAGAGGCACTGTCAAACTAATCGATGTACTAACCAATTCCACCCTTACTGCTCCTCCAACATAACCAACGTCACTATACCCGTCTAGCAGCTAGCCACCCTATACATAAACATACCGAGAACTAATGTAATCCTTGCACTCAACAAACATCTCTCAGACTCTGGAAGTAACCTCATAGGAACACACCTTTGCACTTAGCCCATCAATCCACTGACACTACAGATAGGAACACCAACACAATACAATAAAGCACCTAACAATCATCCACGACTCTGAGCCCCCTCATTGATATAACTAACCAGCACGTTCGATTACAACCTCACGTTCGATTACAACCTCACTCCAATCCTCATATGACCCACACACCCAACACAAACACCAGCACACATCCGAGGCACTAAGTCCGACCCTTACGGTTACAACAGGTGTGGACTCTCTAAATGAACCAGCTCCCACACGCAAAGCAACACACACAGATACCAGTTCCTCCTGGTTCTGAACCTATCCTCTCATCCTATTCTCACTAACATACCCTGCCCCCTTCTCTTGCAGATCCACGTGAGCGACTGGAGACTGCCCACGGGTGGTAGCGGTGCGTGATATATAAATTCAACATGACATTCAACAGCTCCATAGAGGAAGATGTTGCACATAAGGATAATGAAGACATGTATTAAATGCTCCCATGTGTTGATATTATTAATAATGTAGGCCTAGAGATTATTTTTTTAACAAATGCAGTTTTCCTTATAAGGGAGTTCATTCCACAATCTCAACAGCTGGCAGATAACTCCTCCCCCATTGCTGCAACCCCACTCCCTTGTATTGTCCCTTGCAATCTGCTTCTCTCGCTGTGTTCTCCCCCAAGACTTATGCAGTGCTCTGCTGCTGCCTGAAGCTAGGTCAGTAAATACCATACTAATAATGATAGTATTGGTCCAAGTGAAATGGCAGTTATGAAAAAAGCGCAGGAGTAGGCAATCTAGAAATTAAGCCTATTTGCATAGATCTACCTTAATTCCTTAGCCACAATTTAGATTGAAATTACAATTTTAAATGCAGATTGCTCATGGTTTTGAGTTGACTCGGATCGCCATCTAGTGAGAAAGCCTACGTGTCCTAATACTTTTAGTATTTCCATTGATGTTCCATTGATTATTCACGTATTGTAACTATGTGCATAAAACACGAATAGCTGCATATGCACTATTTGGAAGCTTTTGTTTTGTGCTCTGAACGTTGCACAAGTGATAGGCAGACAACTGCCCCCTTCATGGTAGAGCATTACACAGTCAACTCCCTTTCCTGTTAACAATAATAGTAGGGACAGTGGCCACATCCGGTTGTCAAATCCATAGAATAATGATCATCTTTTCAGAGGCTGGATTGTGGAAAGGGCAGGGGGGGCTTGTGACTCTGGGATGTCATGTTGGTGGAAATGTGGAAAGGGCAGGGCGCTTGTGACACTGGGATGTCATGCTGGTGGAAATGTGGAAAGGGCAGGGGGCTTGTGACACTGGGATGTCATGCTGGTGGAAATGTGGAAAGGGCAGGGGGCTTGTGACACTGGGATGTCATGCTGGTGGAAATGTGGAAAGGGCAGGGGGCTTGTGACACTGGGATGTCATGCTGGTGGAAATGTGGAAAGGGCAGGGGGCTTGTGACACTGGGATGTCATGCTGGTGGAAATGTGGAAAGAGCAGGGGGCTTGTGACACTGGGATGTCATGCTGGTGGAAATGTGGAAAGGGCAGGGGGCTTGTGACACTGGGATGTCATGCTGGTGGAAATGTGAAGGTACGCACGAGTAGCCCCATTCGACTTCAGACAATTCCTTATAGGGTGTCAGTAACCTTGGCATACATTGATAATGATGGCATCCGTGCTGTCAGATCGTCTCCTCTCCCTCACTCAAGAAAACCAGGCCTGCAAGGTGATCTGAATATGGAAGTGCACAGCAAGTGTTTAAAGACAAGCAGAAGATGGACAGCAACAGTGCAGTCTCCCAGAGTACATCCATCCTAAATACACGACAAGTCTCAGTATTCAAAAAAGACATTGGCAAAGCCACGTTTCCCGCTTTCCTATCTTACCCCTATTCATATGTTTGTAATATTAAACCTTTCAAACATCAGAATTGCGTGCAACTACACACAATACAATGTATAACATGTTGTTACTAGACTTCTGTACAGAAGAAAACAATTGAAATAGACTCAAAACTTTATTTCAAGGTGGTTTGTGGGAATACCATATTGTTTGGAAATCAAATGGCTGAAGCACACTTGCTTAAGACTATTGTTATTAGCCCAAAAGCTGTTTGATGGCTGCAATTAATCCATCACCCTCCAGGCAGGTGTTTTTGCAGGCAGAAATGACATTTCTACATCAGTGTGGCAGTGCCCTCAATAGCAAGCTGCTTAAAAGCTGCAAATAACCCATAACATTTTCGAAAGAGGTTTCGCATGCAGAAATGTCTTTTTTAAATCACCCTAAGGTTACATACACAGTGAGTTTGCAACTGCTCGTGCTACTGGCATGTTCGTATTTCTCCACAAATTCCACCAAACATGTCAAGGACACATATACTTTCTATAACAAAAGGCTTTTCTCCTGCTGGTGGCATTTGCCATCTTCATGATAAAAAACTAAAAATGAATTTTCATTGACTTTTAAGAGCAAGTCATTCATAAACCAGAGGTTTAAAAAAATGAATCTATTGTCAATATCTGTCAGTGCGGAGGATGTCTGTGTTGGTTGTACAATTCCACAAACATGAACTCAATCTCAATCGCAATGATGCATTGTGTTTGCAACCTGCATTTCTTTCAGAAATGACAGGAAGGTGTGGCTGTTGTGACCAGACCAAAAGGCATGAATCGTTGCACCCTAATGTGCTCTTCAAAATAACTTACAAAAATACATATAATAAATAGCAGAAGCAGCGCACAACAGCTGTGAACATAAATGAACCCACGAGATCATTCTGCGGAGGCTAAGCTACTCAGAAAAGTCTGCTCATTTGTGGAACAAGAGGAAACCAGAGAATCAAAGATTTGACTCAAAAGACCTCGCGCTGTGAAGCGGTACTAAACATGCCACCCAATGCAGAAACAACATCCAAGGCATGCTCTGAGCTTGTCAGCTGGCGACAGCTGCTCCACGCACCTGGGGAAAGTTTACAGTGCACGTTGTCATGCTCTGTGTACCTAAACAGAGCGGCAACAGAGTAACTTGTCAAACAGAAAAAAAGCTTCCCTTCAACTTGTCCACAACAATGTCGAAGCTACCCGGGCTTCTGCAGCTTGCTAAGGGTGATACTTTAACTACTAACTAGAACAAGACAAGAGATGCCACATGCAACGAGCAAACAATCTGCAGGGGACCAACGACATTCCTTAAAGAGTTATACAATGGTTTAGTAAACGGGTATATATTACATACATCTTTTGGAGTGAATATGTGTATGCATTTGTTGTAGATATGTAAGGCAGCAGACCTTTAGCTTACTAGGGCTTGTGTGAGGATTGTGGCACCCAATGGTGAAGCAGCATTTTGCCCCCCGAGCTCCAGGAAATTTGGAAACATTTGAATTGTTTCAGTTGTACAAATATGGCACCATCCTGTCAGGGGTGGACTGAGAACCAAAAGAGGTCCTGAAAATTATTTTCCAAGTGACCCCATATTACACATTTTCAGCAAGCCCAACCCTTCTCCAGTAAGCAAACCTGAGAATAAAATAGGTTACCACACAAACGAGGCCAAGGGTGGAGAGGCCTACTGGGATATCTCCAGAGTTCCCTATAGGCCAGTCTACCCCTGCATCCTCTAGTTAGGGCCCCAAGTAGGTGCCTAATATTGTCTTGCGCTGCAACGAATGTTGATGCCCGTCCCAGCACGACTGGGTACCTCTATTGGTGTTTTGAATAAAGGAAAACAGACAGTTGACTGCTTGCCAGCTGAACATCCTCCACTCTTTCCTCTTTCATTGATCCCTCCCAGGTGGATGCCAATGGAAGAGTGGAATCGTGGTAGGCATCGTGTGGGCGTTGACTTAATTATGCGCAGCTGAGGCATGCCAAAGGCACACAACTGGAATAGTAGTACAGTCTACTACTGGCATTGAATTTATGAGTTATAGAACAAAAGATTATCAGAATACATTAAGGGCC
This sequence comes from Ambystoma mexicanum, assembly GCF_040938575.1. Taxonomy (NCBI): domain Eukaryota; kingdom Metazoa; phylum Chordata; class Amphibia; order Caudata; family Ambystomatidae; genus Ambystoma; species Ambystoma mexicanum. The sequence goes on from NC_090923.1 coordinate 464,054,307, forward strand.
CGATTCATTGACTACTTGGCCGGTTCAAAATTAATTTGCACTGCCGACGCAAACCCTAATTCATGGAACCGTGCAAAATGTATTTTTGACATGCAAAGTCCAGGCAAAGTCATTTTGTACTGAAAAAATTACTATGCACTGACTTTGCCCAGACTTTGCACAGCAAAAATACACTTTGCACTGTCGACACAAACTCTAATTCATGGATCTGTGCAAAGTCACTTTTCAGCATTGCAAATTCCCTTAGAACCGGGCAAATATTCCATGAATCGGGCCCTAAATAGCAAACATTCACAAAATTCAAATCTGTTGAAGTTCTCTGGAAGCTGAAGTCTGGAGATATACGATTTGAAAATAATTGCAATTTACACATTGCTCATAATACTGACCTGGATACAGGCAATCAAAATGCGATCAACGATTGCTAGTATTTATCGCCATACTAAAACTGATTAGACGAGCCAGTGTCTTGAAACGCATGTGGACTCTTTTACTGTAGGATGTGGGTGATGGCTACCTCCTGGTAACAGTGGTAGAAGTGTGTCCAAAAAAGTATTGAAACTGTGACCCAAGCGGGAGTTAGAGTAGGCAGGAAAAGAGCAGTGTGCAACACTTTTTTCAAGGTTTTCAGCCATGCTGTTTGACAGCAAATTAAGTTGAAACCGATTTTAGTTTAGCTGTAATTGCTATCAGGTGGTAAAGTGGAGAGGTGTGCTTTAACTTCACAAAGAACAGTTCCAGAATGGTGAAAATGGTTGCAAAAAGAAGTGGAACTATTCACAGTAAAAAATAAATGTAGTGGAGCACCACTCCCGACCATTCCCTCTCGCATAGACCACTGCCTGGGATTCTACAGGGCCAGCATGAAGCTGAAGACAACAACTTTCTGCCAACTCACAATGACTGTGACTCCCGAAAGCATATTATATAAAGCTTACATTGATCATAGTTGGGCTTTCCTGTTTTCAGTGAAATCCGATAAATAATGGAAAAACATCCCCGGATGAAAAAGTGTCTTCTAGGTTTAAACTGAAAAACACTGTTTCCCCTTTCCAGTGATGCCTTAGTAGGAGCAGGGATGGGATGAAGTTTGGAGTTGAAGGGGTGGCTGGAGAGGGGGCTAGGCAGTCAATAGATAAAGGGCCCTACTCCACCGCATGTATGCTTGTTTGCTTTCTCCCATTGCTTCCCCTCATGTCCCCTGACCTTGTTCAAAAACACAGTACATTTTTTTATTTCTAAAAAAATGTATTCATATGTGGTCAGAGCTATTTTGAGGAATTGTAGACAAATTGCATCAATTTTTATGGTTGCATATTCAAGTCTTAAAATTGGCTAAAATTCCTCAAATTCCCCTTGACCACTGACATATATTTGTATTTACAAAAACATGGTTTAATGTGGATTTTTCAGCGCCTCGGTTCGTTGTCAGTGACCCTCTGTGTATGTGTATCTGTTTGGAGGAGAGCTGAAAAGTGTCAGCTGCTGTCGGCTTTAAAAGGAAAGCTGTGTGGGGCTTTCCATGTATGAGGCTTGCGTGAGGCCACAGTGTCACGGTCACCTCCCAACCTCATGTGGCTCTCTAGAGCACCTGCACCCAGCAGCCCATCAGAAGTTGCAGGCCCCTTAATTGCTGCTTAGCACTTTCTTTCTCCAAGGAGAGTTTTTAAATTTGGAGCGATTTATAAATGATGGCCCATTTAAGGGATACATGTGGGTGGACAACGTAACTTGAGGGCGGAGGTAAGCCCTTGGGTTTTATTGAGGTTGGCAAGCTTGCTCAAGTATTTGACTACCAGGATTTTACCCAGGTTGTCATGTTCCCAGTGCAGACAATTACCCACAAGAAAACAAGCACTTGTCTTCTATTGGAGTTTTGTTTTCCAGGGAATATTTCACTACAGATTGCTGGGTGTAAAAGGTGAGAACCTTTTTATACTTTTTCAGCATTTTTATTGGAACATTTCCTCTCTCGAGTAATTTTTCTGTTGTTCATTACTTTTTTTTTTAAGTCCAATGCTCTTTTGTCTTGCACACTTCCTTCTAAGGGGAAGGTCAATTGAACTGCATTTGTATATTTAACTTTAAGATATGCTTACTTACTGTGCGTATATTCATTGGTGCCAGCTTTTGATTTTCGCTATGGGGACAGAAATTTGCACACAGAGTGAAGCAAGAGAGCCGTGTTCATCCCAATTCAAAGCAACACTTTTTATAGTACATGTTACAACAGGAATAGGAAAAAGCCATGTGATTTGCAGGAAGGTATAAACATTTAACATCTCAGCAACAATCACCTAACCTGCTGAGTTGCCTTTGAAACATTCTCTATAGGATCCCCTGAATTTCCCACACCAGGCAAACAGTTTCGGCCTGCTTACCCCCTCCAATCAAGTCTCAGGCGGTACATTAATGAGACTGGATTCTCATTTTGTACTGAGCAGCACTTGATGAACAGTTATTATCTGCTTGGAGTTTATTTATTTTGACAGTCAAAATAATCCTTATCTCCACCAAAGTGAGTGCTCCCCGGCAAATCATTTTATCATGTTATGCCTTATCTGCTAAAATTAGAAAAAAAAAAAAACAGGAAACCCTAATCATTGTGTATTTAGTAGAGGAAAGGCATCTAATATATGTTTCTCATTTTAAATATCCCTTTTCCACTTACCCACAAACCATTGTGAAATCCCTACAAATTGTACGCTATGGTAAATAATAATTTGGCATTTATATAGTGCTGCAAACCCTCAGGTATCTGAGCGCTGCTTATTATTACCCACGGTATGTGGTGCTCATTTATCAACCTCAGAAGGATGAAAGGCTGAGTTTGGCCTTGCCGGGATTTGAACCTGCGTTAGCAAGCTCTGCACGGGTGTCAAAGCCAGCACTCTACTCGCTGTGCCACTTGACCGGTTATAAACTTGAAATCCCTATAACTGTCATCAATGAAGGGATTCACCAAATCTGCATTTATTCACTTTTCTGAGAATGGCCTCAGTGTCCTTACCCATGCGTACCCTCACTCAACCATGTGTAAGTATTTGCCACCTATACAAGAACCGTCATGAGTAAATGGAAAATAGCAATATTTATAAGAACTCATCCAAGATAAAAAAAAGCCCACAAGTATACACAAGTTATAGCTGGCAGATCAAATGTCAATCTAGTGCTCTCCACCCCTCTCAACTATCTACTTCTCTGCACTCTCTTTCTCTCTCTGTCTTGCGCTATGTCGCTATCTCTTTCTCTTTGCTGGTAATGCATGGTCAGGTGCTCAGCCACCACAGCTTTTTCTGACAGCAATGTGACTAGAGAGGAAAACAGATATCTTGAACAGGGACGTCTGCAATTTATTTCAAAAGCTGCTATTTAATAAAAGGAATTATTGAAACCTAGCCGTTTTGAAAATGTTTATTTCCCATATTTATTTCCAGTATACATGGCAAGCATAACAAACAATGTGCTTTTATCTTATTGCCTTACTGAGCAAAGCACATTATCAATACCAAGAACAATTGGTTCCATGTTCTTTCATGTACTGATGTTTTTTCGAATTTCATTTTTGGAAACTTGTTTTTTGAAAAAAGGTATCAAATTTTAAAACATCGGAGAAAAAGGTCAGTCGATGAAAGAACGGTAATAAGCCCTGATGGCGTTACCGAGTCAGGTAATGCCCCGGGGCCCATAGTTAAGGAAGGCCCCGGGGCATTACCTGACTCGCTAATGACCCGGCAGCAAGGGGCTTATTGCTATTAGTACCTCAGCATTTATTCTGTTCCGAAATGCTGTGGCGTTTCGGAACAGAAAACAAAAACAAAAAATGTGAAAGAAAATGGCCACCGGGGAAGGGAAGACCAAGTCCATTTTCCCTTTCCATAGCGGCCATCGGGAGCAGACGTGCTGGGAACAGAAGTGTTCGCTCCCGAAAAAAGAGATATAAAAAGGTAAGTGGGGTTGGGAGGGAAGTGGAGGGGGTGAGAAAAAAAAACTTACCTGAATCCCTGGCGGGGGAGGATGGCAGCCTCCAGCCGTGTGGTGGCTCGGAGTGGGGATGGCCCCATTTTGAGCCTCCTCGTTGGCTGAGGGGCTGCCACACCCCCTTGCCGGGGGTGAACATTCGAGGGATTCTATTTGGGTTATGGACCGGGTGAGTCCAATCAGATTGCATCTAACAATCTGTCTCTCGCCTGGTACTAATAAAGCAATATGACCCAAGCGGCGGGGGCATTACCGACTCAGGTAATACCCCGGGGCCCTTAACAAAGGCCCCGGGGCATTATCAGAGTCAGTAATGCCCCGTCATGAGGGGCATGTAGCTATTAGTAGTCCGGCCCGCAAATACTGTGTGACCGGGCACTAAAAGCTTTTTTTTGTCCCGAAACGCTGCCACATTTAAAAAATAAAATTAAAAAAAAGACAAAGAAAATTGCCGCCGGGTAAGGGAAAACGGAGTCAGCTTTCCCTTTCCATGGCGACCATCGGGAGCGGATGCGCTGGAAACAGAAGCGTTTCCAGCACGTCCGCTCCCGAAATAAAAGAATGTAAGTGCAGTTGGGAGGGCCAAAGGGAGGGGAAGAAGAAAAAAAAACCATACCTGGGTCCCCGGCGGGGGATGATGGAAGCCTCCAGCCGTGTGGAGGCTCGGAGCAGGGATGGCCCCGCTGCGAGTCTCCACACGGCAGGGGGCTGCCTACGTCCCCCTGCCGGGGACTAAGGCATAGAAGGTAAGTGCGGTGGGTTGGGGAGGGCAGGGATGGAGGGCAGGGAGGTGGGAGGAGGGAGGAAAGGGGAGGGGAAAAAAAGCCTTACCTCTGTCCCCGGCGGGAGGCGTAGGAAGCCTCTTAGCAGTGGGGAGGCTCAGAGCGGGGATGGCCCTGCTTCGAGCATCCTCATTGGCTGAGGGGCTGCCACGACCCCCGCCGGGGACAAAGGCCGTGGAATATGACCGAGGGATTCCCGGTCTGGTAATGACTCAGCGAGTGCCAATCGGAATGGCTCTTTCATGGGCAGACTTGTACACTGCACTGGTTCTCTTTCAAAATACCATTCAGAAGTAGGGAAAGGGGCACACTGTTTCAGCAAGGATTCCAGCTAGCTTTGCATAAAATCAAAGAATATATTGAGAAAATAAGAATTGCTACAGATCTTTGTATCTGAGATGAACGGGTTGTGAATTCAAATCACCAAGTACACTGGGCTTGTTCATTTAATTTTTCACAAACTGCAGCCTAACATTAAAATGTTTAATGCATTGGCTCATAGAAAAGCCTCAGGATGTTTATGTGAGGATACAATTGCAGTGACTTGAGTCACACAATTGGGGTGCAAAGGTGACCTGGTGATTATCTTTCCTTTACATGTGCATATTTTTTGTGGGGTTGCAATTTATGAGTGGATGTGCAACTGCTTAGCTCCTAATGCACAGACACCCTAAGAAAAAATATCTAAATTATTTCCAATGAAAGAACTGCAGTCTTGAGTTGCAAACCCACACTCTAGTGAACACAATGCATGTTTTCCCTCTGGATTAATATTATGTACCCATTATGTTCTTCCAACCTTCTGCACAAAACAAGATCCCCACATCCCCTGGAATGGAGAAGTGTGGTCTTCTCCTAACCTTCAATAGTCAGTCGTCAACTTCACCTATACGTCTGCCCTTACCTTCAAAATAGACGTAGATGCCTCTTTTTGTGCATCATGCATGACCTTGATGTAAGGAATTGCCTTTTGGATTTTAAAAAATTAATACAATTATGCAGGTAATTCCATCTCAGAAAAGGTAGCCTGTGCCCGGCTGCATCAGTCTCTTGATTTGAAGCACCAGCTCCACAGTGGCACAGAGCATGTCTGGGGGTCACAGGTGCCCTGTTTGATAGCTGATGTGATAATCAAGTCACTGCAGTTCAGAAGTTACATTTAAATGGGCACTGCTGTTCCAAATTCCATATGGTTATGATACAAATGAACAACTTGTGGCAGGGTAATCAGAACATATAAGCCATAGCCCATGTGGTATGGTGGTGGATGGTTTACATAATTATTAAGAGCCTAACTCTGCCAGCCATCAGGACAAGGGACTGAAAGGCAGTGTCTCTCCTTTGATCCTTTGTGAGGTTAGGTCACACTTCTCTCCAGCACAGGAAGCCCACAGCAGAAGGTGTCCTGGGTAACAGAATTCAAAGGGCATATCCTACACAAAAGGGCTAGCCTCACACCAGAATGTTACACAACAATTGGACTTCAATGCTGTGGGCAAGGGAATGGGGCAAGGTTAGTGTAGACAGAGGGATGCCACCACATTTGGCAGATTCAACCATCTAGTTTCCATTTGCACATCTCCTTCCTTCCTGTCTCCTTCACTTCCTTTAGCACAAAGCAATTTTGCCTATAAAAGAGGGGGCCTCCCACTCCTCCTTTGATTCATCTTTGGCACATCCACATGGCACATTGGGGGTAACTTGCTGCTGGTGCAAGACCTGCCTCTCTGCCGGTTACACCGGTTCCAAAGACCTAGCTAGTAGTGAAGAATCCCTGCCAGTATCCCCCATGTTTTTCAGAAAAGGAACAAGGACGTATCTTGTACCTGAGCCCTGGATTGGGACCCACAGCAAAATGAGAGACAGATCAGGCAGGATCCCCATTTTCCTTGAACTTCTGCTGCGTAGAAGCCATTTAGTCACACGTGAATTCATGAAAACGTCTAAATTATAGTTCCTTTTACATTTTTGTATACATGGACAGACTTTTCCCGAATGCAAAATAACAGTGTAAAACACCACATTCTGAAAACGCATGCACACATGTACACATGCCCCAGACCCACACACCAGTGATCCCCTTGCCTTTCCAACTAACAGATGTCCTCTAAATCATGAACAGGAAGAGTAGTGATAAGGATTGTGCATTTTATCAGTGTCACATCCATGGGGGGAAAAGAGTGAATGGGGCATGGAGCACATTAATACCCCTTGAGGTAGGTATCTTCACTTTCCCTGTCATATTTGCTCATTATTCCCCCAATGGCACTGTCCCTTCACACCCTGCAGTGCTTCCCATGGCAATGGCAGCTCTCCTCATTTGTTTAAGAATGATCGACTGATTCCAATCAGCCAAGGAGTCAATGAGACTGACAGGCTAGTCAAAGGAGACAGTGCAAAGGGTGGACATAGGATGCAGTGAGGGAAGACACAAGGTATACATATAGATGGGTAGTTTTCAACTTCAGGGTGCAGTCCTCCATAGAGTTACAAGAAAACTCAAACAATTTTAGCTTCTCTCTCAGTGTCTACTATATGTCATTTGGAACCCCTCTGTTAAATATAGACTTGCTGCTGATAACTACACATCTATAATTGTACATGTCCTAATAGCACCATGGGTGGGCACCACAGCCAGTTAGTTTGGAACGTGGGATGACCCTCACAGTATAAGCTCATGTTCCAAGCAAGCTTGGAGCTGCCACCACCCGCCACTCAATTTTCCCTCCCTCCCCCTGCCATCACCACTTCTCTACTCTCCCCAGCCCAACCCACCTCCCACTTACCTGAAGAAGGTGTGGAGCCACAGCACCGTGGCATGCTCCTCTCAAACCAATGGCCTCCATGGAAATGGTAGAGCGGCTCCGGTTGGAGATGTGCACCCATTTGCATGGCGGCCATGTTGGATCAGTATTTCTTTGAAAGAACGTGTTGCACGATCGTCATGACCCATTGGTTCAAAGAAATAAATGTCCATTAGCACCTGGGTACATAACCCCAGTGTGCTAATAGCCATAATGGCAAGATACCTAGGGTGTACTGGGTCGTAACATTCAGGAGCCCTCATTAAAGGCTCGAGCAAACCGTTACCACCCGGTATGGCAGAGGTAACTCGTCATTATGGCCATAGTATCTCGGTTTGACCAATGAAGATGTATTGCCTAGCAGCATTGGGGATGCATACCTCAATATTTGTTTCAATGAGAGATGATACTGTGAGTTCATACACAATGACTCTGAACTTAACTAATCAGAAGACACATGTGTTACCTCTTTACCCAGCTATGATATTAAAGAAATCTCACTGCAACTTCTTTTTGTCATGCTGAAACGTGTTAATATGTCAGAAATGCTTGCTTGCCTATAGAATTGTCATGAAATAAGGTATACTATCCTTTGCAGCACATTGCACCGCTTACTTAGCATTAAGTAATATGAAACATGAACATGGGTAAGACGATGCAGGGCTGCACTCAGGATGGTGGAGAAAGAAACTCTCACTGACTGGTACTTTGAGTAAGTATCTCCTAGCTTTATGAATTATGATTTTATAAGAATGAATACCCGCTGGTCATTTCTTATAGGTAGTACTGCCTATAGAAGTCTCCTTTTTACATGATTTCACATCCTCATTCACATACAGAGTAACCATTGTACTATCGTGGAAGGTTTCAAGGTGGTGAGAACAGAGCAAGAATCTAGATAATCCCCAAGAGGCTGACAAGCAGGATGACTATCCATAAACACAGGATAGTTTTCACACAGTATAAAGATGGATAACTGTCTGGTTTTTCTTTTCCAGAAGCTTCCCCAACCCCTTGAACATCTTCACAGATGAACCCTTTAGAAGTGACATGGAACTCAGTCCATGGTTCTTACTCTGGTTTGAATCAGACCGCTGCGTCATCTGTTCATCTCAGTGGTTAGTGACTTGTTTAGCTCGCTAGCCAGCACGGCTTCAATAATAACAGCTCCTCTCATGGGTCAACCTTCATTTTGACTATAAGCACACCAATCAGTATCCTGGCGTCCTTAGTGACGGTCGAATGTTTAGAAGAAAACAACACATCCTTAGAAAACTTCTCTTCTCAGAGGTCTTGCCTATTGTGGGTACACACTTGCTTTGGGAGCTGGACATATCTAAGTCATATTTTTCATCACCCAGTAAGTAACTAGCGGTATCTTCTTCATGAATTATGAAGTGACTGTCATTTACAATGCCCCCAGGTGGTTTCACTATTATAATATTAAAACTGGTAAATTGGGTCGAGTCTGACTGCTGTATTTAGTACCTTTTTTTGTTTATGGCCTCCCTCCTGCCAGCCTACCCATCCCTCCCCCTTACACCACCCTTGCATAGCACAATTATCAATATAGATCTATAGATATATATTAATAGATAGATATGGATCTATATGTGTGTATCTGTGTGTGTGCGTGCAAATATGTAAAAGAAATCCTGACCAATCTTAACTACTTTTAATATTGTAATGGAGAAACCACTACATACTCTTTACAACATCATCTTTGTCCTGTAACCTCCTTCCTCAGAATGAAGCACAAACAGTAATATGGCTTGCATGCTCTGGTGGGAAGGCAGATATGGCCAGTAAAGGCCTGGCTGCAGGAGCCAGTGTAGGACCGAGCAAAATGAGGGTTGTTGGGGTTAATGTGTATTTTGACCCTGCAGATGGAAAATCAGCACCCTCCATTGCACGGATAAGAAGCAGAGACTATCATATATAATGCTTTCACGGGAGCCATTGAAAACCTTGAGTCTGCTCTGGGATGCTGGCTGGCTCTTTACTGGCTCTATACTGAAAGTTGTGCAACGTCCTTTCCAAGTGATACAAATTGAGTCTAAGGTGCTAATAAATGAAACTGCAAGTTCTGTAAAGTTTATGAAGTACTGTTCAGACTTCAGCTCAATTCCAATTTCTGGATTCTAGACTTATAATCCTGTTAATCGCCATCGGGGAATCTCCTATACAGTGCCAAGTATGATGCCATTCTCCTATTTGTCAAAAAGCTGCTTATTTACCAGTGTCCTCTGCTCTTGGACCTCATGTTCATGAACAGTAAGACCTTACTCTTTCACTGGAGCCCTAAGTGCCCCCTTCTTTCTTTACTACCCTCCCACTATCCCCCACAACACACCTCTCCTGAATGCGCAAACATTTGCTGCACTGTAAGTGCTTTGCGGTAAAGACATGCGTTGCATTTGCAACATGTCAAAGTAAATACCACTGATATAAGCAGCAGCCACCTGGCTCTAAAAGGCTTTCAACTTTCTCAGCAATGACTGGGAACCACCAATGCTGAACTGGTGGCTGTGTGTCCTGCTCCCGCATCTGATAGCACATGCATAGAGGAGCAATCTCTCTCTCTCTCTCTCTCCCTCTGGTGACAGACAGGCAAATATGGTATTTAGGGCCAATACGCCTCCCTCCTGTCCAACATTGTAAACATCAGGATTATTATCTATTGACACAGCTAGGCTGCCCTTAGTTAAGACAAGTACATTGGAAATAGGTAACACTGGACACACTTATTTAGGGCAACATGGAACATAAAGGAATGCTTACATTGCACACAACATAATTAACACAGAATATAGATTTCTGATATAGAATGTAGGTCAGCAAAGGCAGCAATTGTATTACAGATAGCTACAGGCCTCAAAACTCCATGAAGATTTAAAAGTGTTGAGCAGAAACAGAAATATAGTGTCATGTGCAAAAAGGGACGCATTGAGCCCCAGCCAAGGTTGACTGAAAACAGCTGAAGACAGGTTCAGATCAGTTGCCAACATTTAATGGCAGAATATGTGATTTTCAATGGTGTGACTCAAAAACAAAACTGGAAAACAGTCAAAAGTAGATAAGCAGGGCGAGATGAGCTTGGACAGAATGTACTAGAAGTCTGGTAAGGAAATGCGTAATTTGCTAAACTTGTTCTGTCCAGTTTTAAGGTTGCAACATATATCTGGTGGTTCAGTGAAATTTGGGAAACTAACTAGTCTTCCTAAATTAGCATAAACATCAGGTGTTTCAGGAAGTGTTTAGGTCCAGTGGGAAACAAATGATGTTTGACCTTAAAGTAAAATAGCCAATAAAAGCCTATTGAAATATAAGGTTCCTATTAGCTTAATGATTGCATAATCTGTTGTCATTGTATAAAACTTCTAGCTGGGGTAGCCGGCGTTGCCCGTGTCCTGATCAAGTGGTGTGTCATGTGCCCTGGAGGGTATTGCTCTTGTCCTCTTGTCGCCAAGTAAAGCTGCTATTTATTGTTGTGTTTCAGAAGCTCCTGATATTGATTTTCACTTTGCATCAGATACAGCTTTTCCAACTGATGTTTGTTTTTTGTGTGGCATGTTTGAGTCACTCAATGGCTTCAGTACATTTGAGAAAATGTTCAAGAAAGATTGATTGATTGATTGTACTCTCTTCTCATGAATAAACTTAAGTAAACTGTAACCTTGCCATTTCCCACATTTGGAGAGGTGTGATAAAAAAATATATATCTTTTTTTAATTCCCTTTAAAAATGATTTAATAAACACTTTCTAACTGTATACAGTAGTAATAAATTTCAAAGGAATAACTAACTCATCAAACATTTTGCTTCAGAGACATTTCAAAATGTTGCCTCTTTCTAGTACCTTTCTAGTACCTACTGCAGTGACTCGGGGTAAATGAGGGTGTCTATGGAGTGAATTGTTTGCATCCAAACATAGACTACAATCTTACAATCAGACAAATGAGGAATCCATGCAAAACTGGGCAGCAATGGGTTCAGCGGTGTAGGTTTGTATAGCTGGACTAACATACAGACACACATCCCAAATATTTTTGCATATAAGCTTTTTGCATCCAAACATAGACTACAATCTTTCCCCAGACAAAAGAGGAATCCATGCAAAATTTGGTAGACGTGGGTTCACCAGTGTGGATTTGTATAGCTGGACAAACATACACACAGACACACGCACACACAAACATAAATACCACTTCATATATAAAGATGATTTATGCAGTACTTTTCCTTTTGCAGCTGCGAGAAGCAGTGACTAAACGAATGTACTCCCAGCCGGCTGCACAGATGTCTCTTCCTTGCACAAAAATATATTTATTTCCAGGGATGGCTGACTGCAGAGAATTATGGCTGAGAATCAATCTCTTTACTCATGTCTCTGTTCCCTGCTTTTTCCTCAACATATAGGTTCTTTACTGTGAGCAATCACAGTGATACCTGTAATGGTATATTCTCCACAAGTGCGCTTCACAAAGGGCTCTTGTTTCTCCGACTAGAGGCTATGGACACCACTTTAAGCATTGGATGTACATGGACCTCTATTGCAAACCATAATGCTAAAAACCTCACTTACATTTGTTTTAAAAAGACCTATCTATATATTTCCTATTTTATTTTACCCGTGTTTGGATTTTATATTTGTACAGTTTTCCAATATGCTTTAATGTTCGTGCCTAACTCAGCACCCTTGACCCAGATTGTGGGTGCATCCAACTATTAAAATGAGAGCTACATGTACCTCAGTGACACTTTAGGCTGAGAGAGTTGAGCCCCCATTCCCAGGTATAATTCTACACTCCCTTTTGCTTAAATGTTTGGAAACAGCATACAATGGGGATCACTATTAAGTAAGTTTGGCGGTGCAGTAAAAAGGTTTTTACCACTAGCATGCAGCCAAATTCCGGGTTTCGAGAAAAAGTTGAGGATTTACCTCCAGCACAAAGCCGGAGGTAACTCTTCCACTTTTCCTTCAAAAATCAGCAGAATGAACGCAGTGGAATGCCTATGTACTCCAAAAATGGGGATTGACAGTACTCTACCACCACTTATAATCTCGTGATAAATCTGTGAGATCAAGTGGTGTTAATGGTAATGGACTTTGGCGGTATTACGGCAGATTTACTGCCGAAATACCAGCAAATTTGTATTGAGGCCCAATATGTTCTCATGGATGTGGGCAGTATTTTCAGATCCTATCAGCAGATACAGGTTGAAGCCACTCAGAGATGTCTTTTACATCTGATAAACAAATCCACCAAACACGTATTGTGGCAACTTTTTACAATTGATGCAAAGGTTTGAAAGACTTGTCCACAAAATGCAGACTGCAGTCAATTGCAAATGAAGGCCAGGTATTTTGAACTAGTCTAGAATTTGGTGGCCTATGCTCACACAGCATCCATATATAGACCATTAGTCTAATAAATGTTGCTTGCAGCCGCCATAGGCCATGTAAGTGTTTCACATTGGCAAGCTTAGATTGTATCACGCTGAGAACCATTAGCTCCATGTGATCCATCAGTCTAAGAAACATGGGCCTTAAAAGGATACCAAAACCATGGCAGCCTTTGTCCATGTTCAGATGATCAGACAGCAAATATGGCTATAGCTGCTGGTAGGGAGGCTCATTTTGGGGGTTTCTTCTGACAGAAGCCACAGCTGATTATGGTACACTGCACTACAGCGCACATTTCGCAGAATTCTCTGACAAAATAGGCCTTGGTGGTAAACCAAGCATGTATTTCAAAAGAACACACAGATGTATTTTATTATGCATCTAAAAATGCTTCATTAACCACCCTGCTAGGTGTAATGTCAACAACAATTGGGGGACATTAACATCTACTGGAATATTACAAAATCATAAGATATCAATGTAAAAATATATTGATAAAAAGGCCTTAAGGAAGATGCAAAAAAACACCAATTAGGAAGTCTATATAAGCTAAAGTACACCATTGCTTTTCCCATGATCTCATGGAACATCTGTATGACATCACAAATGACATCACTGAGGACATTGTCACTAACATCAATTAAATTATTCAACGGAAAATCAAATTTGAAGTACAAGATTTAGCATGCACTGTAAACTACACATATTCCTGACACCCATGTCCTACTACTCACATGCTACTGGTTTGATTTGATTTTCTATCAAACATTCCTAGTATTAATCAAATTCCTCAAAGTATGCCTTTCACATAAGGTTTCCACAACACACATCGTTAGCCTCCATGTGCACCTATGACACAGCCTTGACACACATGCACACTCTAGACATACTCCATGAAAATATGCCCCAAAAGCAAAGAGTTTAAAAATGTTGCCTAACAAATCAGAATTACTAAGTAAGTACATGAATGCCCTTCACATACCATCATCATTGGTGCTGTGGAATGTAATACAATAAGGATGCAATTGATTATGTAATTTGTTATTTCATCTATATGTGTATCAACTCAGGAATATGTTCATGTTTTCATGTTCACACTGCCGCTTTAGCAACCTCCAAATCCAAACTTTTTTCTTAAATGTATCTATTTTCCCTGCCCTGCAGCTAAGAGTTGTTCCAGCCACTTTTACTCATTAAAAATGGTCACATACTCCCAGCATGAGAGTATAAGGAGTAAACATATTTCCTCCTTAAACATAGGAAAAAAAGAACCAGAGGCATGGTTCTCCCTGCTTCCTCCCAAATAGTGCCACAGGCAGTTCTATATCAGTTTTACCTGCAGAGCAGTGTCAAAGGAAGGAGATCTGATAATATTACTACCTTATCTGAAAAGGAACTTTGGGCTAAAAATGCATCTTTACATTTGGAGGAATCGCTAGTGCAAAGAAGGCTCTTTTTAGAACTGAACTGTGTTTTGACTTGCCTGAAAAACACCCCCATTTGCAATGGAAATTAATTTATACTCCCTTAAAAATACTTGTACTCCCAACTTCATAAAAGAGGGAGTAAAATACTCCAACTTCAAAATCTTTTCCGTAGCACTTACTAATTGGATCTACAATCCTACACCAATGCCTGTTCCCATTCTAGATCCATTAATGGGAACATACATCGTCAGCTACCTTACGATCTGTGATTTATTTGTAAGCCTGTGGAGCTGGAAGACTTTCTAGAGGATTGTGCAATTCCCAATCACATTCAGTCAAGTTTCAGACATGCTCCTTATATCAGCATTCACCAGGTGACTTCGAGGGATAATAGTCTCTATATAGCATTACATTTTCTATGTTATTCATGTATCTGTAAAATGTTCAGTCAAACAAGTATCTTGGTGCTGAGTAACTGAGTAGAGCGTGGCTGATCCACTAAAAGTGACCCATTGATGAAAGAGTACATTCACACAAAACGTTTCCTAGTAAACTTTTCTGACTCGCTTCTTCCTGTTCTCAGAATTCCATGTTGGCAATGGTCATTAACAGCAGGCAGGCTTGGCAAAGTGTTCATTAATTAATAGAGTATGATGACTAAAGACAAACTTTAGGGACTTTGTGGTTTTGCCATGAGGTACCTTAAAATGCTGCTTCAAACCAGATAATCAGGATAATCAACAATAAGTTGCACACATTCATATGGTGCATCTATGAACCAATATTACATGCAGGGTTTAGTAATCTGGAAACAGGGAATTACCTATTTAACCTATCTTCAACTGAGGTTCCTTAATAGCTTCTGTGTAATGGGCAACTGGCAGGCCAGCTTTTATTCTGGGCTGGAAGCTCTGGTATTGCAATTGATTGTACGTCTATTGACATGGACATGTTCTTAAGAGTGAGAAGTTAGAAGCATCTAAAGAAGGACAACATTTGAGAATAAGGATATCCCCTCTTCCTGAGCCTTCTGCAAAGTTAACACTAAAACTGGAATACATGTGAGGCAGGGATTAAGGCTAAGGAAGGATCTGAATAGTCCATATGCCCGGTTTCTGTCATGGCAATCATGGGGATGTTGTGAGTCAAGAGAAATTCAGTTGGGATGAGAAATTCAGTTGGGAACATCATAGCAAACTAGCAAGTGTGTGTTAAGGAGGGCACAGCACAGATTATATTCTGATTTTGTTTCTGAAGTCACTTTGCCCTCCTTGTTACCAAGCCTGCCTGTTTGGCTTGCCGAAGGAGAAGGGTCTCTTGGACAAAGTCCCACATTGTCAGAAGTACCAAGCGCTAACAGGCTCAGGCAGGAGTAGAAGACCCAACCACATATTACATTCAAAGGTTGTTGTCCATACATTCTTGGTCAATCTGGACATCTCTAAGGTGAGTTTAACAGAACTCTAAACAATATTTTATGAGGACGGAAAGGGCCACATAGTATTTGCAAGGATGGAAATTGCCCATAATCTAAAGGCACAGGGGTTTTGGAAAAAAGCAGTAAAGGGTGCAATCTCTATCAGAGGGGCACTAGGCAGGAGGTTTGATTCAAACAAGGGACAATGCCTTTTTAGGATCTGTAAAAAAATGTATTTTTATAAATGCCGGAAAGTGCACCAGAGACCAACAGATAGCAGGACAAGCTGAAACTGCGATCATATGTCAGCTGGAGAACTGATGTGCACTGTCCTAACCCACTACCAATTCCTCCTCTAACGCTGCAAAGATCACCCTCCTCCTCTCTATCTTCAGCCCGATAGACCAGTGACAATTTTGACTAAATAAATGTATGCAATGATTTCATGTCCATTTCTACATACATAAGAAGAGTGCCAGTTATCATACAGATTAGAAGGTGAAGGGGATTGTATGTGCAACTTCATTCTCTGGGGTATGCTAGCATGTGTATGATTGTGTGTGTGGATTAGCAGCCTACGAGATAAGCAGGTAACATTATTTTATAACGCACACAATCCCCCCATTTGCTTAAACTCAGTACAACTTCTAGTAGTTCCAAATTGTATGAAAGTTTACTTGGAGGTTCCTTCTTCTCTTTACAGACTTCTAAAATCGGCAACTCAGTCCCAACAATCAAAAGCCTCGTGGGGTACCATGAATTCAACTATCCTGCGAAACATTGACTATTCCTGCTACCGGATATTCAATAGAGCGTTTAGTAACCTTAAGAATAAGCTGATCTCCATCTGATCTAATCCACATACCATATCACAGGTACCATATCACATGTTTTGACAAAGGCAAGTGAATTAAGGGGTTAATTAACAGACAAACTGCTGTGGTAACTAATCTCATCCATTCATGTATCTTGTGCAGATTGTGGGAACAATCATGTTCCATGATATATCTACGCACATGAAAAATATGTTGGATATTTTCCCTGACCAAGATTGCAACTCAGACTTAGATGTGGAATCTAGATTTCAATAAAAGAGCTGGAAAAATCTACAGAGCTACGTGGCTGCATTAATGGCAGATGGGCCCTGTTCAAATACCGATAACAACAGATGGTTGATATCCAACTTCAATGTGTTGGTTACTAGAAAATACATTTGGATGCAATATTGAAGACACAATGATCAGGACGAGCCGAGGATGGGCAGCTTAATGATAGAGAGGGCGATGGATGAAAAGTAGTGTGCAGACATTAAAAACAGAGTTGGGAGACACACACTGGATTCTGAGAAAAACTTTTCCTGTATGATATACACATGTCTAGATGAAATGGGCATGAACAATATAAGATTGCATCTCCACAATAGGCTATCAGTAAATCTAGACATGCAAGAGGATTTCAATGTCTGTACAGTTAATGATACTTGCCGCGTTGCTGTTGGTTTAAGCTTTGTAGAGGAGGGAGGGGCAAAGTTCAGAAAATTCTCAGCCACGTCTGCCAAGTGCGGCCTGGCAAAGACTGTAGCCAGTAAGGGATAGCAGGGTTGGTGGATGGCTGCCCCTCCACCCTAACAAGAGAAGGAGTGGAGGAGGAGGCTGGTGATTTCACATGTGTGCACCGCGTCTGTCAGGTGCAATCGCAGCTCAGAGGTGAGCAGTGCTGGCAGGGGGCATCCATCCCCCCAACCTCAGCAAGTAAGGAACTGGGGGGTGGGGACAGGAGGTGCCACGTATGTTAGGTGAGGAGAGCCATTCTGACAGCATGGCACTCCTGTGAAGAGTTGGAGTGCCATTGCTGCATGGCATGGCTGCCAGCACGATACTCCCCCTAAACACAGGAATGCCACGCTGTGAGTCATGGCTGCTCTCAGCATGGTGTTGCATTATGAGAGGGATCCCCCGCTGACAGCCATACAGCCCTGGCAGCATGTATGTTAGCACAGTACTCCCTCTCACCATGAGAGCGCAACACTGCAAACCATGCAGTGTTGACACTATGGCTGTCACTGTGGCACTCCCATGATGAGAGGAGGCACCACAATGACAGCCATGCCACCAGGCTGCCCGGGGAAATGGCAAGGCCTTGCCTCATTGGATAATCTCCAGGCTAGACAGATTTTCAGAGGCATACCAGCTCGTATAGTCTAGAAATTGGCTAATGAAGGAGTGCCATATCACTCCCCCAGGACATAATTAAGCTTCAAGCATGCAGGTGGAATACAGGTGTTTGAGGTTATGAATACCATCATCAAGGACTGTACTGAAGCGCTAGCTCCTTTCCTGACTGCCTTTGTCAATGCCTCCTTTGCCACGGGGAAAGGCCCCGCCTCCCTCAAGGAATCCTGGGTCTGCCCTCTATTAAAAAAAACAACTCTCGATCCCACCTCCCCTAACAACTATAGACCCATCACCACTGTCCCATTCCTCCTCAGAATACTGGACAAAGCAGCCTATCTGCAGGTTCAACATTTCATTGAAGAGAACAAACTCTTAGGTCTCCGACAATCTGGCTTCCACCCCACACACAGGACTGAAACCGCCTTACTTGATTTGAAAAATCAGATGGACAAAGCCAGAGACATGGGCAAACCAGCACTTCTCTTACTTCTTGACCTATCAGCAGCCTTTGACCTCGTAGACCATGACGTCCTATGCCACCACCTCTCCTCCACTGCTAAATTCTCCCCAGACACCACAGCATGGATCACCTCCTTCCTACAAGACAGAACCATGTAATATTCTGATTTAGCCTCCGCCTCACCCTCCATCATCCTCTGTGGTGTACCCCGAGGCTCCTGCCTCTCCCCCACCCTCTACAACATCTTCATACAACCCCTCTTCCTCATCCTTGACACCATGGGTATCTCCTACACCAACTACGCTGACGATAGCCAGATCCTCCTCACCCTCTCTGGCAACTATGACATCGACTGCTTGACCCTCAACAACCTCTACAACACCATCCAAGCCTGGATGGCAGACAATGGACTGTGCCTCAATTCCGACAAGACCGAACTCCTCCTGGTAGGTTCCCCCGACACGCTAAAAAATCTAGACTCCCAATTCAGTCACTTCACCATCGACACCATTAAAATACCTGTCTCAGGCTCGGTCAAAACACTTGGTGTCTACCTGGACTCCAACCTTTCCATGGACAGACAAGTCAACGCAATAGCCTCCTCAGCTGCGTACCATGCTAAACTAATCAACGCAGTCACACCCTTTCTCTCCAAAGAGAATTGCACAAACATAGCCAGAGCAATCATCGGTTCCTGGCTAGATTACTGCAATGTACTCTTTTTAGGAACTTCCAATAAAAACCTGGAAAGGCTACAAATCATACAGAATAGTGCCCTCCACCCTGCCCAAGGCATTGCTAAAAGAGAACACATCTCCGAGGCCAGAAAATTAGCCCACTGGCTACCAATAAAGGAAATAATCATCTTCAAAGCCCTGACACAGACCCACAAGTGCATCCACCTCACTGCCCCGGTCTACCTCTCACAAAGGATCCACCCTGTCTCCTCCACAAGGTCAACCAGATCACCGTATACCAACATACTCTGTGTGCCACTAGTAAAAATATCCAGAGCGGGCGGATCCAGCTTTCCTTATCTCGCACCAACACACTGGAATGCCCTACCTCCCACAATCCGAGGTGAGCCCTCCCATATTGCCTTCCGTAAAGCTATGAAAAGCATCCTCTTTTCATAAGGTCCTTCGCAGCACCATGATTGCCAAATGTCTGTAATGTAATGACCAAAACTGCATGAGCTGAAATGACTAGTATGTTTGTAGCAATCATAATGTGCCAACGACTGCTACCATTCCTGTACCTCTGTCACTAAGCTCCTGCAAGTAACAGTGCCACAATGCCCCTGGGCTGTCTGCACGCTATATAAATATAAATAAAAATAAATAAAATAAATATGCCAACATTTCTAATGTGCTTGTCGTTCCTTGTCACTCAGCGAGTGCCACAGTGTTCTGAGACCTTTATTTCCACTTGGAAGACATAGCTAATACTCTAGATTGAACGTTCACTATTTTTACTCATAGGGTTTCAAAGTCTTGTATGCCGACCAGAATCTAGGGAAAGGAGCAATATTGAAAGGGAATCCAGCAGGAATTAAGCTGGTACTACAATGGTGCATATAGTTCTAAACCAAAGAGAAGATGTTATGTCTCACACAGATCCATATGCCTTGCTTCAGCACCCGGCATAAAAATCAATGCATCATACTGTACCTAAAGCAGATATTGCAGGATCTGACTAAACATGCCACTTCCAAGAGATCTTAGGCACACATCATAGCAATGCCATTACTTTCTTTTTTCCTTTATTGGTAAGGAAGCTATATTTAGTAAGCCTTACAAATATTTACATGCGTCGCACTAGATGGCGGGGTGGTGATCAACTACAAGGGTTCAGGAAACCTGACCAGCATGCAATACTGTGACATACATGTTTAACTGCTTCCTAATCTTGGTGCACATGTTTTTGTAAAAGGTGTTCAATATTCATTGAGTGCATTACAAAAAAAGCCACCTGCATTTTCACTTAGAGTCTAACAAACAAACGCAGCCCAGCGTGTAAACATTACACAAAGGCCCTATCAGGGATCCAATCTGCTAGCGTTTTCTGAGAAAGCGATAAGCTTTCCCCATGGCCAAGACCATAAAACCTGTTGTACCCGGTGAACAACCTCTTCACATGTGTTTTTAGACCTGTTGGTAGAAAGGGTGTTGTTCAAAGAACAAACAAGGATATGCTGTCTACTACAATGGAGCCTTGTTAAAGCTATGTTCCTGCAGCACCCAAAAGAGACTTCGTCAACGCACGTGTAGTAAAACTGCAGCACAAATAAGGTTATCCGCCGCACCTCGGAGATGTTTATATTTGGTGCACAAATTATTAATAACAAATTATTAATAACAAATTGACTGCTTCAACAAATCTATTTCCCATTGTATTTGGCCGTGGGGGGCATTAACAATTAACTGCAAAGGCTATAAATTATAATCATGTGTGAAAAATGTTACTGCAAAAAGTCATATGTGGAAAGCTGGTCCTTCTGCAGAAACTGGTGACTGCTTTATTCAAAATTCCTGTCAGTTTATGAAAGCAAATGTGATATAATATACATATAATACATAGAACATTGTCCTCGTATACCCCTGCTGTTGTGATGCCATAACCGACCCAAAATAATGGGCTCTAGTTTTGACATCAGAACTGTCGATTTATGTTACAAATCCACAGTGGTGATGTCAAACAGCAAACAGCACAAACTGACAGGGAGTGAGGTTCATGGGAGGCAGCTGTAATCCTTGGTGTCCCAACCTCAGTGTAAGGAAAAGCACCATGGCCCTCATTACGATACTGGCGCTAAACCATGGCGCTATTAGCACCATGGTTGGTGCCGGTATCGTAACGAGTCCGCCAATGTTCAATGGGGAATTACCACCCCATTCCAAGGTTGGCGGGGTGGTTATTCCCCATTGAACATTGGCCCTTCCCCATTCCCATTTTTGCCCCATAGGGCTCAATGGGACTGGGGAAGGCGGTAAGTACGGTACCGCAAATTGCGGTACCGTACTTACCTCGAGAGTCCCTTTGCGGGTCCCTACTTTAAAGGCTGGTCTAGACCAGCCGTTCAGGTCGGGTCCCGCAAAGGGACCTCGTAGTAAGGTGCTAAGTGGTTAACGGCGCCGCAGCCTTTTACGGCGCCGTTAACCACTTAGCGCCAGGGTCGTAATGAGGCCCCAGTGGGCCTCATTACGAGGTAGGTGGTAAGGGATTACCGGCACCGGTAAGGACACCGGTGCCGGTAATCCCTTACCACCCTATTCCGAGGTCCCTTAGCAGGTCCCTTCCTTAACGGTTTTACCAGGCGTTATGGATGGGACCCGTTAAGGGACTTCAGAGCTAATAACGGTACCGCAAATTGCAGTACCGTTATTAGCTCCATCCCCATTCCCATTGCGCCCTATGGGGGCTCGAATGGGAATGGGGAATGGTTCCCGGTATGGGGACTTACCGGGTCCTCCAAGGTTGGAATGACCCGGTAAGTCCCTATTTCGGGAACCCGGACCCGGAATGCGGTAAGGGTGTAGCCATGGTGCTAATAGCGCCATGGCTACCTCCTACCTCGTAATGAGGCCCAGTGTCTTTCTTCTAAGATCCATATGGGCAACCACAAAAAAAAGATTATACTTGTTATAATGTTGGTATCACACAGAATAATGTAACACTATCAAATATGTTGTAAAATATGTGCAGTCCCAAAAGAGTGTGATCTGCATGTCTAGTAATTATTGCGTTCCACACCTTTCTTGCAATTTTTGTGGTGTCTATTGGCTGATATGTAGTTATAGACCTCAGGCTAAGGCCCTATGTGCATCCTTGTATAGAATGGTTGTAGTTCCTTTTGCCCCATATACGCATCTTCTACTTAGCTCTTTTGCTGTTTATTTTAGTTTTTTTAAACTTAATACATGTTATTTTTAAATTACAATCCATACGTGATGTTTAATTTGGTGTCACTTCACTGTGGTATGAAAAGGCCAAACATTTGTATAAATGGCCACTGGTTTAACCACCAGCAGGCTTTAGTGAAGACTTTTATTCAAGTTTTTCTAAGCCTGCAGCCCAGCCAGCCAGAAATAACGTGACTGTTCTGATATCTCTTTATTCCATATTACAGATGCGTATTGTTTATGATTTTATGTTTTAACATTTTTAATATGTCATTCATGTCCCTTCTCACCCTGTTTTTGTTCCAAAACAAAATAGCTACCAAAAGTCACAAAAAAATGCAGCTAGACAAATCATTACCGCTGAACCACTTGAGCAATGAAGTCAGGCTCTGAAGAACTCCGTCTCTGACCCATGGACTCGTACATGCATTTCAAGTTCCTCTGTGTTACACACGCAATTCTTTGCGGAATAGGCACAAATACCAAGAGTACCTGGGCTTCGAAAATACAGAATCAAGATCCTTAAGGGCCACTGATGCAAACCTACAATCAGTTCTGCACTACACATATCTACTGTATGTTTCAAACGCTGCTAGATCATCACCCCTACCTCAGGACTGGAACCCTTTACATGCCACTCTCCTTGGATGGGAAATGCACACTGATGAAAGTAGGAAGCAGGGGTGACTAGGAGACATCTCCACTGGATAAAATGTGTAACATCCGTGGATAGATCACACTGGGGCTAATTTTCCACAAAGTGCTAATTGCGCAAGGTGTTTCGCCAATGTATGCACGGGATGTGGTTCCAGGATTAAGTGTCACTTTAACACACTTCACTGAAAGGATTTGTAAATGCCCATTATGCCATTTATGAATGGAAGGTGAGATTTAATATGGATTCCTATGCAGGTGGTAAAGATTAGTAGATTCCATAGGGAATTAAATACATTTATGCCACCATGCTGGTTTTGACTTAGGATAGCATTAGATGTGG
Organism: Ambystoma mexicanum; assembly: GCF_040938575.1. Taxonomy (NCBI): domain Eukaryota; kingdom Metazoa; phylum Chordata; class Amphibia; order Caudata; family Ambystomatidae; genus Ambystoma; species Ambystoma mexicanum. The sequence continues at coordinate 464,077,658 of NC_090923.1, forward strand.
TCACAAAGTGTCCATGGATGCCAGGTTTGGCGGAAATAAACATGATCAGGATATTACTACGGACTACTAAGAACATTGAATTGCTCTTCTATCCCACATACTGGTTTTATTGATGTGATATGGAAAGTGGGTGTGCACAGCAGCCCTCTCCACAGGGCCAATCCATGCAGTTCATTAGAAATGGATCCCTCTGCAGAAAGGGTCAATGCATAATGTGATGAGGCACAAAAGAAAGCAGCGAGAAACAAATTAAAGAAGAAAGACAGCAGAACGCATCAGCAGGTAGGCTCGATGAAAATGGACAACACATCCCATGGAAACTCAAAAAGAGGAAACTTAGAATTAGGCTGATGAGGCCCAACAAGGCCGAAACATGTCCAGCGTTGCTGGTGCTGCCATGCAGAGAGACCATGGCCTAGCAATCCAGGCTGAATTTCTTCTGTCAGTGGCATGGCCAAAACTAGTTTGCATATGGCTGGCCCCTTCTATAACGGCACAGACATTCTAATAAACTATGGAACGGAAGCTGCTCAGACTGGTTCCAGTGTTTACATGTAAGTCAAAGATTTGCATCCAACGTCTATGGTGTTTGTAAATGACCAGTAATGTCACGAAGGAGCCCCTCCCTTTCTGCACTATTTTACACTGAAACATGTGTTCCTAAGTGTTGGCCTTAAACCCAACAATAATAGGCAGGGTTGGACTGGGGCATAAAATTGGCTCGTGCACCAATGAAAATGTGGCTCACAATTGCCAATGGCACATTTTTCCTTTTGTTATAGATTGCTTAACAATCTGTATATTTGTTAAGTAACACTAGTAAGGACTACTACTTACACAGTGAAGTAGCTCGAAAGTGGCCAACCTTAGCTAAAACACGGTCCACACTTTGGATTGCCATATAAACTATAGACGATTCCAAACCTGGTAATAAGGGCATAATAGATCAATACTACACACTTTTCTGTGTGGATCCTGTGATGCTGGAAATGCATCGGAGGGACAGGGCCTCCGTATCCTTGTCCTTTACTGCTTTTTATCGTATGTTCTGTCGCGTTTTCCGCGCAGGAGATCATGTGGGACTCCTGGCGGTGCAGTTCTCTCTCTTTTGGTTTGGTGAACGGACCCGTGGAATACCCTTATGGCACCCATGGGTGGGGGTACCCTGTGCCCCTAGTGTATGATTTTGGGCACCTGTGGGTGGCCCGCAGAGCAGGGTATGGGCTGGTGGCAGCTCCATGCTGAATTTGACCGGTGCGCGGAGTATCCTCCATTTTGGGGATACCCCAGCCCTGCCATTGGGATCAGTTGATTCCTGATGGAAAACAAGATGGCCCCTGTGGCCTCTTGCTTTCTATTACCTATTACCTTGTTTTCCCAAAGTCCTGGGAAGCTCTGACTCTGTCCCTTCCCCCTAACTGGCTGTTGGGTGGAAATGCCATATATGGTGTCGTTGTGAAGGCTTGGCCAGACTAGCTGGAGCCTTCCCAGTGATGTATGTTGTGGGTACCTCCTGTGGGTGGGACCCAGGTGAATAGAGTGTGTGACGAATATGCATTCTGTGTTGTGGATGTCTAGTATCTGGTGGTTGACACAATGACTGAGACAGTCCTGCCCGAAACCGGTATGAATGCAGTTTGGAGTGTTGAATGGCTCGGTACTTGTCCCAATACACATAACTTCTTGTGAGTGTCTGGAGAGAAGTGAATGGCCTGAATACCTTGTGTGCCTGATTGGCTGCCTGAGTGTGACCCAGCGGAAAGAATGGGAGATCAACAGTATGTCAGGGGACCTCTCACTGCTAGGAATCATGTTCAGAAGCTGAAGTCCACTACGACGAGTAACTGGAGTAACTGAAGCTTGACCTTGAAGCCCCGCTGGACGAGAAGAAGTGCTGTTGCTCTTCTTCACAATCTGAAAGCTGCTGTGTCTCCAAGGACTGACCCAGAGAGGACCTGGTAAGGCGCCCTCTTCCTGAGCTACGAGGGACCATCGTGCACAGCTGATCTTTGCCAAAGCTCCCTGGTAGACGGACCTTCGACAGGCTGCCGACCCGAGACGGGGACTGCCGTGGAATCTCAAAGAGAAGCACCCGGACTGTTGACCGGAGCCTCCGCGCTCCCGTTTGCCTAAGAACTTCATTTGATCATCGGACGCTCTTGTCTGCATCGTCACCCGCTTTATCCCGCTGGAGATGGCCTGACCGTTGACCCCCCGAGGAGCATCCGCCGGTGGGTTTCCCACCACCTAAGGACCACAGAGACGCCGATGACTCGACGCCCTTGCTGGGCCACAGTTCTTCATCATCTCTTTGCGGTCTAGAACTATCATCACCGAGGTGCCCCGCACGCCTCTTCCTTGCAGGACGCCAACACTCTGTCATCGACGAGCACCGCTAGGAACGAAGCTGCCACTTCACGGCCGTAGTTCAACCTGTTCGCCGTCGGACGTTCGACGACCCGTGACTCCTGCCTTAAAGGGAGGGCACTCAAGAAGGGCTGTCGATTCCCCGACACCGAACGCCGAGTTCCTCGATGCCTCTCGACGATCCGTGGCTCCTGCTTTAAAGGGAGTCATTCAAAAAGGATTGGTCGACGCATCTTCAGAGAACTCTACTCCACCAGGTACATTGGGGGTGTAAAACCTTAATAGGAGGAAATAAGACTACCGTTTCAACCATCTTACGTTCCTGCCTATCTCTATTGCTGGTTTCCTCATTATTGATCTGTGTGACATTTTAACCGTACAGTTGATGCACTTTAATGAGATTCGATAACATTGGTGGTACCACTTTAGATTTGTATATATTTATCATTGTTGACTTCCGAGTACAAAGTGCGTTATTGTGATTGTGTACATACCTTTGAATATTAATTATATAAAGACTGTGTTTTCAGTAATACAGTGTGTGGACATTCCTTTGTGGGGGTTCGGGGACTACACTGTACTTAAGAACCAGCCCGCATCACCTCCTGAGAAGCTAGGCCTTGATTGCTCGTCCATAGCTACCAAATAGAGAATCTCGGCTGGGGTCCTCTGTGCCTCTCCTCTAACATATAGAGAGCGAAAGTGCAGACACCCCCTACCAGTCTTTACAGATCCGAATTTTCTTAAAGCTTTAAAAGGCAACCATTTTTGATGGGGTTTCGAAGAAGATTCGATCCTTGCAATCGTCATAAATATAGGCAGACAATACAAGAACTTGTTATTTAATATACATGAGTCACTGTCGAAATTCAATTGGATTTGCTTGCAAAGGTGGTTTACACTGAATATGGAGTAACATTTTCAGGGAACCACCCCAGAATATTCCAACCTAACACTTCACAGTTTCAATACTGCTTAGTAATACATTGACACGACAGAGCTATGTGTCAGTAATTGCGCACCAGAACGGAACGGGACACCCAACAGAAAGTTGTGTTCTAACCTACACAGTTATATGTAAGTAGAAAAAACTTTAAGTGTGGCAAGAGAATGCATTTGTTGATGGATGCGTAGAACAGTAGTCTGTTGACAGTTTTTCTAAATAGATATTTGTATTTGTATTTATTAGGTTTATATAGCGCTTTAAGAATATCAGTGGAAGACATTTTGGGGCACTGACCCTATTGAATCCATATACAGAGAAACATTTGATTTAAGGATTTACTGAGAATCACAGGTATGATAGAGAAGTATACTGTGGGATGTTTTTATCCACGCATCCAAGCCCTACCTCAAAACTGTGCAGTACTGACATGGAAAACATCATGATGGCCAGAGCTTCCCAGAAAATGCACAGGGAAATGCATGAAGAATAGGCTGCCACTCATTTTTGCCGATGTTATGGGCACAGAAGGGCACTGCCTAAAACCACCATTGGACTACCCACACAGTAGTCTGAAACCATTGGGAATGGCAATGCTGATTGCCAAAAGCAAACCCATAACTGTTGGGAATTCATTTCTTTTTTCTTAAATCCCAAAAAGGGGTGCAGTACCAGTACTCACCACTATCAGAAAGCCTGCGTTTTAAAACAACACCAGATTTTACTTTTTGTGTAAAACTGAATAAATGAACCCAAAGCAAGCCAAAGAAAGACTTACTGAGAGGTGGATCCAATGTAAAGTTATATTCTGAAGTGACTTGAAGGTTTATCACAAGACTGGCTGAGCTGTGGATTTCAGCAGTTTAAGTAAATTTGGACTGAAAGACACTAAAAATCTAAATGTTTAAAAGAAATGAGTGACCTACTTTTGAGTGTCACATAGGTTTCAATTGTTTAAATGTCATAGTTTTAAACTTAGAATCAGCATTCTAGCTGCATATGTAAAAATGTTTCGTTTTATTTGAATGCAGAGAACTGGGGAACAGAAATGACATGTAGCTAAAAACTGGCTTAAAGAGATTCCAATTTTGCCTGGCAACTACCCCCATCAGGACTGAAACTTGAGTCACAGCTGTGTTCCCAGGCCTATCTGCCTTTTGCTGGCCACACTAAGGATATGCCACATCTCTGATAATTGAATTAAGGGGAGCCCCCACAGAATACAGGAGCTCTGAACAAAGCCCTGTCCTGACTCAGGCAAATGTTTTATTGGCGGGAGTCGTAAATGGAGCTTCCTCCTGGAAGGACAGGGGAGGAGCACTGCCTGTGAGAGCAAGCTGGCTTGGCAGAACTGGAGAAACCAGAAATTCAACCTTGTGCTGGGGGAAACCACACCCCTTTGGGGCCAGAACATAACTCTAAAAAGATGAATAACTCATAGAGCGGACTTGTGAAAATTATTTAAATGACACCATAATTCTTGTGATTTTTCTGCCCACATTTTAAGACTTGTTAGGACCCGGTGGTATGTTCAGGGGGGTTTTAGCGGAAAAGAGGATATTACTCAAAATGTATGCATGTGAGAAATCTGACACTTCATCAATTAATGTCCATACTTGCGCACATGTGTGTAAATTTGGGTTAAGAGTAGGAAGTGGCCAATGGCAAGTGTAGAGGGGTAGGGTCTAGTGATGCTGCACACACACCCATTTTAAAAACAGATAAAAGCAGACAGACAGGACAGATAGGGACCTTCAAATCCATTTGCAGCTGGAAGCTCTGCCGGAAAATCCATACTTTACCTCCATCAACCTCCAGAGAGCTAACATAGAGACTTCAATCTATCCACCTTCAGAGACCCAGACCAGACCGCTGTTAGCAGAACCAGAGAGAGCTGACCCAGATCACTGTGAAGTGCAGAGACCAGAGTCCAGTCTAAAACCTGACCAGATCTGTGGCGAGGCCCATTTAATTCAAGAATATAGTGTGAGTACCTAGCAGACTGTGCAGAACCAATCTCTTAGTTAAAATAATATAATTCAAGCTATTTTAATCTAAGTAGAACTGTCTCCTAACTGTTACCTGTCATTTGTAAAGCTGTCACCTGTCATTTTCTAGTTGCAAGCTGCACTTGTCACTTTGAATTTTAACCTTCCAAATCCGAAAAACGACCTTTATTTAATCGCTCATATCTCCGTAACCGTTTGTGCTAGAGACTTGCAGTAACTTTCATCTGGAAGCTGGGATCCTAGGCTGTCCTAGGACCCCAGCACGATAGTGATAGCCCTTGTAGTTCCTCTGTAATCGCGCCCGGCGCATTCGCAAATTTTGCCGCGATTTGCAAGTTTCTCCACGTGTAAAAATCTGCTGCTGCTTGCCTTCCGTTAAAGAAAAGTTCGTTTAACCTGCTAATCATCCCTGAATCATTGCTAAAGTGAGCCTGGGCTAATATTAACTTGATACCACTCACCCTGAACCTCCTAGAGGGAATTAAAAGCATTTTAGCATATTTTTCACTTCATTGCCAGCACACATAAAAGCATTTTGGGCCTGTGTTTCCAACTTCTGTAGTCTAAGCTTGCTGGGGTGAACTGAATTACATTTGATTGCATTTCTGAGAACTGTGTGCTTTCCTTCCATTTCCTTGCATTGCATAAAGGGGGGAGGGGATTGCCAGAGAAAAGTGATTACATTGTTTTGTTGAAATCATATTGAGTATTTTCTGTATTGCATTTTCATTCAACATTACATCCATCTGAACTTATATAAAGCATTCTCTATCACATTATTCTTCTGTCCCTATTTACCAGTGTGCTACCTTATCCATTTCATGTCAACTCCTTAGTGATTATAAAGAAGTGTGCTAGTGCCAGATTCTCCGTTGTTAATCTTTATCATATCAGATTAAGTGTGATATCCAATTATTAATTTATTATCAAAGTGTGATATATCTATACATTGTTTAATTTTTTATATTTGCAAAACAAACCTACTTCTTGGCTCAGTGGGGTCAGGGGGATTCTAAGAGAGGGGTGTTATATAGGGGTAGTCATCCAGAACGCATGAACTGGACATAAAGATATATTAATAAGGGTATCCCAGACTAGGCATTGACTTAGCTGTAGTGTTGAATTGAATCCTCTTACAAATTGGGGGCTCGTGCCGGACGTTTGGGTTAGATCTACCATTTGTGCAGATTAATACAGCGTGCCAGCTGACCAGATACACATATCCGGTCGGATCACCACGCTGTGTTACGCTGTAAAGCACTCCTCAAAGGAACGCTCTTAGGAAAAGGTCTGTTTTGCAAAAATAAAATACAAACTTCTGTAAGTCAGGACAGAGACCAATCTCTAGAATGACGACCTTAGAAGACATGAAAATAGCCAGAGAGCACTTCTTACATAAGTTATTTGTGAGAGGTGAGTGGACTCACCAGGACCAAACAGTCTGGTTGCAGGCCATCACGCAACAGGTCACGGAAACAGGGTCAGATATATGGAGAGATCAGGGTCCCTTACATGTGGCCCTGAGTGAACTATATATATCCTCTAAGGCCAAGGATGAGCACAACAAGATTGCCAGGGTAGCGGCATATTTATATTTACATATGGGAGCCATGCAGGACAAATGTGCTGAAGGCCAAGATTTGGCGAGTAGGCAACTGCTGGCATTACATAAGGCCCAATCTGATCTGGACTCTTCTGAGCAGAGGCTGCAGAGGAGCCAGGAGTCAGAAAATGATAGTAGGCAGTACATCATTAAAATAAAAGAGGATATGGACATCCTGCAACAGGAAAAGGCAGAACAGGATACCAGATTTCTGGCCTTGCAGAAGGAATACCAAGAAGGTTTGGACTCCCTACTGCAAAACCAGAAAAAGCTGGAGCAACAACTGGACTTCAACAGGGTATGTGCTGAGCAGGTAGTCACCCTGCAAGGCCACCTAAATAGAGTGAAGGCAGAGAGCAACAAACTAATTCTGAAAGACCTGGATACCCAGGCAGAGTTTGATCAGGAGCGCCAAAAAGCTGGTGCCCTTCAACGGCAGAGGGACGACCTGGCAGCACAGATGCAGGCTCTCAGTCAGGAAAGAGACACTTTAGGCCAGGAAGTCTGCCACTTAAAAAAGGAAATTGAAGAAAATCACCTGCCCTCTAGGGGCTGGGTGACCTCCAAAAAGAAAACCAGAACTTGGTAGAGCACACCAGAAGGGTGGAAGAGGCTCTGGCAAGAAAGGAGCAGGCCAGTAGGGATGGGACTCAGAAGGTAAACCTCCTGCAGCAAAGACTGGCCCAGTTCTCCAGGACCAACCAGGAAGCACAGAGGGAAAATGAGGCCCTCTGTCAACACAATGATAGGCTCCAAGAACAGGTAGCGATGCAGGAGAGACTGATAGAGTCTAGTAAGGCCTTAACTGAGGAACTGAAGGCACAAATGCAGGCTCTTGCATTGCAACAGGGAGCAGGGGCGGATAGAGATGAGGTTCGCTGGGAAAGGGAAACTCCGGAGCATAACCTCAGGAGCCCTAGTACCAGAGGCCCTCACACCTCTCAGTCCCTGGACTCTGCCACCCCCATGTTCCCTGGCGCACATGAGCACCGGGCCACAGGGATGGCAGACTACTATCTAGACAAAAGTATGGGGCTCATAGGCCAGTACCACCCAGGAATGGAGGGGCGGGCATCCGGGTATGGGCACCCAAGCACAGTGCAATTTAGTCGGGGACCCCAGGAGAGTAGGCCCATTAAGGGCATCCTGAAAACTTCTGCCCAGTTAGGTCAGTGGGAGGGGTACCCATCAAATCCTGGCAGCAAGGAGGGATCTGAAGACTCCTCTGAGCAGTACAGGACACAGGAGACCAGGTCCCCACATTCTGCCAGCCATTCCCAGGCTCGCAGAATCCGGGAAAACCTGGAAGAACAGACGGGAACCTCTGGGAGCAGTGCCTCTGAGTCAGAAGATGAATGGACCAGGGTTACCCGGACCAAAAGGGCCAATAAGACAAAAAGGGCCTTGCTTAAGGACCCCTTAAAGCAGATTAAGGCAATCAGGAGCGTCATCACGCCGTATCATAAGAATGCCAAGTATTCTGTTTGGGAGCACTTAGAGTTGTTTGAGCAAATGATGGAGACTTTCCATTTGAAGGACAGCCAAAGCTGTATTCAATATGTGAAGTGGACCTTCTCCCCGGAATACTCCAGTTTCTTTGCGGGGCTGGAGGACCAAAATCATTTAAGATGGTCCACCTATAAGGCGGCCATCTTGAAACATTTTTCTACTCATAGAAATCCTCAAGAGGCTCGCAAGGCAGCCTACAATTTACAATGTGGGGAGGATCAGGCCCCACAAGAGTTTGTGCAGGAGTTAAAGCGTGCTTTTGCACAGACCACAAGAAGGGTGCGCACGGATAGCAGAGAATTTATTAATACGTTTTTCCATGCCTTGCCCAAATACATAGTGACCCAGCTCGTGAGGGATTTTCACGAGAAAAGATCTTTAGACTGGGTCATTGAACAGGCTACCCGGATCTATGAGGTGCAGAAACCGGTAGATAGCAAAAGTAATGCCCAGAAAAACCCCAAAGCCAACAGCACCCCTGCTGCTGCCAAGGTGGCAGAGGTAAAGGTCACCCCCGTTTTGGATTTGGAGATGGGGGGGCCTAAAAACCTACCTGCACCTAATAATGCTAGGCCCAGAAGGTCCTCGGGCCAGTCACAAACAGGGAGTCAAGGAGGTAGTCCCACAAATGGGGTCCCTCGCTCTCCTGACTATGTAAGTCCCCGTTACAAGGGAAATCGACCCATCCTGGGTTATGTGTGGACTCCTCCAGCCCAAGGGGGGGGATCCAGCCAAGCACCTAACCCAGGGAACTTCCCTCCCAACTTCCCACAGGAGGGCAGAAATTCTCCAAATCCTGGGCAGAACTTTTTCCCCAGGTATCCACCCAATTTCCAGCCCCAAAATCCTCCACCCTTCTTTCCCCAATTCCCTGAGCCCAGACAACCTAATCCGGGAGAGGGGAGGCCAAGGGTGGAGGGGTACCCAAATCTTCCCAATCCGGGGTATTACCAGAGAAGGGATAGTTACCCTTCCCGGGATCAGCCCAGGGGAGAAAACAGGGCCCCGTATCAGCCTGAGCGGGTGTCCCAGTTAGAGCGCCAGGTTCAAAACATGGCGCGGGATCTGGGTCACATACTGAGGGCTCAGCAGAACCCTCAGATCGGCATGCCGGCGCAGAACGCACCCAACTCTGCACCTGGTGCTCCAGAACAATGACGGGGGCAGCACCCCGATAACTCACCGGTTCCCAGGGGGGAGGCACAAGGGGAAGGGGAGTGTAAAGCCTTGGAGGAAGCTTCCTTCCTCACTTGTAAACAGCCCCTGGAAACCCAGGAACCGGAAACAAAATCTCTTGCCCCTGAATGTCTGCCTCCTAAGGAGCAGAGGGGGGGTAGGAGAAACAAAAGACCCAAACAGACACAGTTTGAGGAGGAGGTACAGATCTTCCAATTTGAGGGAGAGGGATCCTCAGAGGATCCTGGGAAAAGGATCTTCTCCTTCAGAGATGGGGGAACTCCTCCCAAAGAAAAATGGGTCCCTAGGGATGCAAATCCAGACTGGGGAGATGTGGAGACTGAGCTACCGCCGCCCACCATCTCATCCCAGAACCAACAGCAAGAAAATCCCCTGGTTCAAACCCATCCTGATGACTGCCTCCCAAAAGGGGGGGGGGCGGCCCGGAAACAGAGCCAGGGGAACCCACAATGGCTCTGATCTCCAGTTGCCAACTTTTTCTTTCAGATTCCCAAGGCTCTCCACAGAATTCTGCCCAAATCTCTTCTCTAGCAATGTCCAAAACCAGAAGGTTAGCCCACCAGTTGTCCAAAAATGTGCATTATCTGTGCCCCCTTGAGGAGAAGGAGGGAAGATACTATGCCCCGGTACAAGTACAGGGGCAGGGGACAATTTTAGCGCTGGTGGACACGGGATCTCAAGCTACCCTTCTGTCCAGAAGGGCCTTTGACGAACTGAATGCAGGAAGGGGAGAGAATTACCAAATTCCTCTCACCTCACTTCCTGGACAACTCCAGAACTTTGACAGGAAGGAAATTCCCGTCGAGGGGACGGCAGACTTGGACATTAAAATTGGGCGACACAAGTTGAAACACCCGGTCATAGTTGTGACTCCAGAGGTCACCCCTTGTTTACTAGGGAATGACCTCCTGAGAAGGTTGTCACCCCTAATAGATTGTGTAAACAAGGTCCTCTGGACCCAGACTAGCCGACCAATAAAATTAAAACAGAGCGTCAACCATGTTAGTTTAAACGGCACCTGCCACATGGTTGAACAAAAATCTGACCAAGTAGAATTTCACTTCCAGAATAGCCAGATTCCAGACGTGACAGTAATAGCAGTAGGACAACAGACTGGTGATGGAGGGTCCTCTCTATTTCTGAAAATCAACCTTCCTTCCAGTTTAAAGTGGTACTCCACGCTGGAAGGAAACACTCTGAGATTCCATACTAATCCACAATCAGAAACTCCCACTCCAATTGTCCAGAAAGATGTGAAATCAGCTCAGAGCCTGGCTGATATTCAGCAAATTGGAGAGCAGTTGTTCATCCCTGTCCAATTAAATGATGGGAAGGACTCTGTTCTCGCTCGAGTGTGTGTGAACAACGGTAAGAGCTTCATCAGCGAAGCCATGTTCTGCCAACTCCCAAAAGATCCAGCCATTCCCACATTCAAACTGATAGACAAATGGGAAATGGACCTGGAAGCACCTAATTCCAAACATCTCCTGCCAAGCAGGTGTATGCTCAAAATCTCCATTGGCAACAAGAGCATAGTCCACAATTGTTGGGTCGTGCGAGACGTCCCTGCCGCCTTTTACTTAGGCAGTGACATTCTCAATCGCTTTGCCATTAGTTTGGACCTAATAAACTTCAAAGCTTGGTCCCGATTAGCGGATAATCCCATGGGCTTTGATGATCCAGAAAAAGCATTTAGGTCAGCTCAATTGCTACCTTATGCAGTTGAAATTCAGATCAAAGAGGAAGTCACCATCCCAGAAAGGACCCGACAATTCTCCCTGGAAGTGAAAGTTAAAAGAGGACAATATTTGCAAAACCCTGATGCTTACATACATCTAAACGCTTCTCTCCAACAGCAAGGGTTGGTGGTAAACCCAACACCATTAGTCAACATAGAACATGACACCATTCTAATAGAGGTGGATAACAGCGACTTAAAGAGTATTACTCTAGCCGCAGGCACCATTATTGGAATGGCGGTTGATGACCGACATTTTTCCATAGATTTAGGTAATGAACTGTTAGGGCCAATCCCCAAGGACTGCTTTGACAGTGACAGTGATGACAATACAACACCAGACAGGATTTTTACCCGGCATGGGGGGAACTTCCTGGTGTACACTTCCTGCCCCTATGGTAAGGAAGATGTGACTTGTGACTTCAGGAGGGATGAGGTGATTTTCCAGGTCCATGAGGGATGCCTTTCCCACCTGAAGCCTCCGGTCCAAATCAGCACTCTGACCAGGGACTTCTCCACCCAGCTGGAGGAGGCAGCGGAGATAGCCAAACCAGAAGTCTTTCCAGGCTTCAGGCAGATGGTGGAAGAGAGAGTCAACCTAGCTGATGCCTGTGTGACTCTGGAACAAAAGCAAAAGTTGAAACAAGTTTTCTTGGATTTCCAAGATCTCTTTGCGGTAGACTCATATGACTGTGGTCGCACTGACATCCACACAACAACAATCCCCACGGACCCTGGCATGACTCCTGTGTTTGTGAAGCAATATCGCTTGCCTCTCGCATCAATGGAGTCCCTTACTGAAATAATTAAGAACCTTGAGTCCAGGGGAATAATCCGTCCCATCCACAGCACCTTCAATAATCCGGTGCTGGGAATATTAAAGCCAAACGGCCAGTGGAGACTCTGCGCTGACCTTAGGGAGCTCAACAAACGGGTCCATACTTCCCGATGGCCTCTGCCCTACATTGACCAAGGGCTGGCCCAGATCCAGGGGTCACAGGTATTCACTGCAATAGACCTGACCAATGGATACTGGACTGTGCCTGTCAGTAGGGAGGACCAATACAAGCTGGCTTTTACCTTTGGGGGCCAGCAATACACATGGACCCGGACTCCCTTCGGATACCTCAACTCCGGCAATGAATTCAACATTTTCCTACATAAGGCCATGCCCGACCTGGGTGCGAGGGGTAACCTGGCTTATGTAGATGATGTACTCATCAAAAGTTCATCTGTGGAGGAACACATAGCGGAGATCCGTTATGTTCTGACCCAGTTGAGGGCCGCCGGAGCAAAACTTTCCTTTCAGAAAGCACAGTGGTGTAGAACCCGTGTTAATTTCTTGGGGCATGAGATTACTCCTCAGGGTCTCTGTCCCCAGGAAAAGAAAGTGGAAGCACTTCAGAAACTGAAAGTCCCCACAACTCTGCGGGAACTAAGGAGCCTCCTTGGACTGACTAATTACAGCAGAAGGTTCATTGAGGGCTACGCAGAGATCACCAGACCCCTGATTCATCTCCTGAAGGGGGGGTCAAGTGGGAATGGGGTCCAGAACAATCCGAGGCAGTAAGACAACTCAAAAGAAGCCTCTCACAAGCGCCCTGCCTAGCTTACCCTGTCAGTAACAAGGAGTTCTTCCTGGAGACGGGGTTCTCTAATACGTGCTTGACGGCAGTATTATACCAAAAGCATGACACGATCAATAAAGTAATCTCCTATGCGAGCAAAACTTTATCCTCTGTGGAGGAAAAATTAAACGATTGTGAGAAGGCACTCCTGGCAACGGTGTGGGCATTGAAGAATTACCGCCCGTTTATCCAGGGGGAACACATCATAGTGGAGACTCCACACCAGCCTCTGCAATATCTCCAAAGTGACAGAATCCGGGCCGGAAATGTGAGTAATTCCCGAATTACTTCCTGGATTCTGTCAATGCAAGGCTTTCCTGTGGAGGTCAGATATGGCCAAAACAAGAAGAGTCCCCTCGCGCAAGGTCTGGCTGACTTGCATGATTGTGCCAGAGAAAACTGTCTCGAGGACGAAAGTCTAAAAATAAAGGACAACACGGAGGCATACCTTAATTCCCCACACAAAGTCTTTGAAGAAGACAAGTGTGAGGGAATGCCCACTGTCTATGTGGATGGATGCTCTTACCATGTTGATAACAACGGGGAGAAAGAACTGGTGGCCGGCGTAGGGAATGCATGGGTGAATGAGTCCCCAGAACCCTCCGCTGGATACAAAATTGGTCCCCGAAGTAGTCAGGTGGCAGAATTGATGGCTGTGCATCAGGCCATCCTCACTGCTGTCCAGCATCAACTCCACGAACTGGTCATAATCACAGATTCGGATTATGTACGGAACGGATTCGTGGAGCACCTGGTTAATTGGAAAACCAGAGGCATGTTATGTGCTAACAACAAACCCTTGAAACATGGGAAGTTGATCCAAAACATTGACGATCTGGTCACCTCGAATGAGATGACCGTCTATTGGAAAAAGATCAAGGGTCATTCCAAAGTAGAGGGACCAGACAAAACTGGAAATGACTTAGCTGATCAGCTGGCCAAAACCGGGGCCATCCAAGGGGATCTAATTGAGATTGAGTCCCTGTTGGGGGAGATCCAGGTCACTGCTATCACTAGGTCCCAGACAAATGCTCACAACGACCTTTCAATTGCACAATGGAGTAAGGAGACCCCTGATGCTGATTGATTACCGCTCAGAAGGGGGATCCAATAATTGGTAAGTTTTACCAACACCTTGAGGACCCTGAGAACTTTCCCCTGACGGATACCGATTATATTGGGAAAGAGGACCTAAGAGTGTTGATGAAATGTCCAAAAATGTTCCGGATCCAAGACGGTTTGCTGGTAAGGAAATCCAAAGCTGGCCACGATCAGTGGGTGGTTCCTACCTCATTCCGAAGCCTGATGTTAAGTCACGCCCATGATGCGGCCACCGCCGGTCATAGGGGGTTTCACACAACATTGGAAATCTTAAGAGAGGTTGCATACTGGCCACACATGGGGCAGGACCTCGACCAATACTTGAAGGGGTGTCTTGTGTGTGTACAATTTCAGCCATCATCCCTCACGCACCGCGCGCCTCTCCAAAAGAGGGGGATGACACTGCCATGGTCAGATTTAAAAATCGACTTCGTAGGCCCCGTGATTCGCTCTGCTCGGGGGAATAAGTACATGTTGACTGTGACATGCTTGTTTACCAAGTGGGTGGAATGTCTCCCAGCCCCAAATTGCAAGGCAGAAACAGCAGCTGCCCTGATGATTAACCACATCTTTTCCCGTTTTGGTCTACCACAAAGGATTGCGTCAGACAGAGGTAGCCACTTCACCAGTGAAGTAATAACAAAGATGTGGGAGATACTGGGGGTCAAAAGGAAGTTGCATATTGCTTACCGGCCAGCTTCTTCTGGGGCAGTAGAGAGATATAACCGAACCATTGTGAGCATATTAAAGAAGTTTGTGGCAGATTCTGGGCCAAGTTGGGATATCCGATTACCTCTGGTCCTAATGGCCATCAGATCTACCCCTTCATCTGCAACCAAAATGTCACCATTTGAGTTGATGACTGGGCGCAAGATGGTGCTTCCGCAGCATTTGCTCTATAGGACCCAAGAGCAGACACTGATAAATGCCTCCACAACTCATGAGTATGTGGAGAATTTAAGGAAACACCTCCAACATGCTTTTGCTTATGCTCAGCGGAATCTAGAAAGATCAGCTGATAGCATGAAGACCCACTATGACCTGAAGACTTCCAGGAAGGAATATCAGGTGGGGGACCGGGTCTATCTACACAACTTCCAAAGAAACCAGGCAAAACAGCGGAAATGCTTGCCTACATGGAAAGGACCCTTTGAGATTATAGACAAGATCTCCCCTGTGGACTACAAAATCCACATCCCCAAAGGTCCTTTGGCAGAAGGGGAAGACAAGTGGGTCCACATAAACCAGTTGAAATGTTGCCATCCCAGGCACACTCTGCAACAACTGGAGGAATCCTCTGGAATCCTAGAGGGTACTGTCTCAGACTAATTCAGTTCCAACCATAAAACATACCACATCTAGTCTCTAAAATATTGTGATTTGCATGACACTGTCTCTTAGTTATACTGTTTTTTTTTCAAAATAAGAATGTAATGTTTCGTTATGATGAAATGCATATGCTGCCCCACTATCTCAACAGTGGTGGAAAGACGTCTATGAGTAGGTATTGCCGCTCTTCCTTTGTCGTCCTAGGAGAAAGAAAATCTGGAGACCGGCCAAGGAGGACGATCCGGAGACCGGGAGCAGAGACGCAACGGGCCCGGGGTACCGCCCAATCTTCCCATCAGGACCGGCGAGGAGAACCGATCGATCCGACCGGATGGAGGAGAAGATGCTGAACTGTGCCATCTATTGGAAGAAGATGAGGAAACATCCCAGGTCTTGCGAGTCCCATCAGTGAAACAGAATGGCCATCGCAAGAGGGGGGCTTGTGGGATGTTTTTATCCACGCATCCAAGCCCTACCTCAAAACTGTGCAGTACTGACATGGAAAACATCATGATGGCCAGAGCTTCCCAGAAAATGCACAGGGAAATGCATGAAGAATAGGCTGCCACTCATTTTTGCCGATGTTATGGGCACAGAAGGGCACTGCCTAAAACCACCATTGGACTACCCACACAGTAGTCTGAAACTGAAACCATTGGGAATGGCAATGCTGATTGCCAAAAGCAAACCCATAACTGTTGGGAATTCATTTCTTTTTTCTTAAATCCCAAAAAGGGGTGCAGTACCAGTACTCACCACTATCAGAAAGCCGGCATTTTAAAACAACACCAGATTTTACTTTTTGTGTAAAACTGAATAAATGAACCCAAAGCAAGCCAAAGAAAGACTTACTGAGAGGTGGATCCAATGTAAAGTTATATTCTGAAGTGACTTGAAGGTTTATAACAAGACTGGCTGAGCTGTGGATTTCAGCAGTTTAAGTAAATTTGGACTGAAAGACACTAAAAATCTAAATGTTTAAAAGAAATGAGTGACCTACTTTTGAGTGTCACATAGGTTTCAATTGTTTAAATGTCATAGTTTTAAACTTAGAATCAGCATTCTAGCTGCATATGTAAAAATGTTTAGTTTTATTTGAATGCAGAGAACTGGGGAACAGAAATGACATGTAGCTAAAAACTGGCTTAAAGAGATTCCAATTTTGCCTGGCAAATACCCCCATCAGGAGTGAAACTTGAGTCACAGCTGTGTTCCCAGGCCTATCTGCCTTTTGCTGGCCACACTAAGGATATGCCACATCTCTGATAATTGAATTAAGGGGAGCCCCCACAGAATACAGGAGCTCTGAACAAAGCCCTGTCCTGACTCAGGCAAATGTTTTATTGGCGGGAGTCGTAAATGGAGCTTCCTCCTGGAAGGACAGGGGAGGAGCACTGCCTGTGAGAGCAAGCTGGCTTGGCAGAACTGGAGAAACCAGAAATTCAACCTTGTGCTGGGGGGAAGCCACACCCCTTTGGGGCCAGAACATAACTCTAAAAAGATGAATAACTCATAGAGCGGACTTGTGAAAATTATTTAAATGACACCATAATTCTTGTGATTTTTCTGCCCACATTTTAAGACGTGTTAGGACCCGGTGGTATGTTCAGGGGGGTTTTAGCGGAAAAGAGGATATTACTCAAAATGTATGCATGTGAGAAATCTGACACTTCATCAATTAATGTCCATACTCCTTGCGCACATGTGTGTAAATTTGGGTTAATGTCCGATATTGCAAAATCAGTTAAAAAGTGAAATATGTGCCATTTCTGAATGCAAGCCCCCAGGAAGAGCAGAGTTTGAACAGGGGATACCTCCTGTGATATGTGAAGGGTGCATGTAATTTTAAACAAATGTGTACCTGTGCAAATATGTTTTTTGAGCAAATATAAATTGTGTGTAAAGGTGACAGGGGTGGGTTCTCTGTATCATAAACAGACCTCATCATGATGACACTTCATTTCATTCCCCCAATCAAGGGGAAGAGTAGGAAGTGGCCAATGGCAAGTGTAGAGAGGTAGGGTCTAGTGATGCTGCACACACACCCATTTTAAAAACAGATAAAAGCAGACAGACAGGACAGATAGGGACCTTCAAATCCATTTGCAGCTGGAAGCTCTGCCGGAAGATCCATACTTTACCTCCATCAACCTCCAGAGAGCTAATATAGAGACTTCAATCTATCCACCTTCAGAGACCCAGACCAGACCGCTGTTAGCAGAACCAGAGAGAGCTGACCCAGATCACTGTGAAGTGCAGAGACCAGAGTCCAGTCTAAAACCTGACCAGATCTGTGGCGAGGCCCATTTAATTCAAGAATATAGTGTGAGTACCTAGCAGACTGTGCAGAACCAATCTCTTAGTTAAAATAATATAATTCAAGCTATTTTAATCTAAGTAGAACTGTCTCCTAACTGTTACCTGTCATTTGTAAAGCTGTCACCTGTCATTTTCTAGTTGCAAGCTGCACTTGTCACTTTGAATTTTAACCTTCCAAATCCGAAAAACTACCTTTATTTAATCGCTCATATCTCCGTAACCGTTTGTGCTAGAGACTTGCAGTAACTTTCGTCTGGAAGCTGGGATCATCCTAGGCTGTCCTAGGACCCCAGAACGATAGTGATAGTCCTTGTAGTTCCTCTGTAATCGCGCCCGGCGCATACGCAAATTTTGCCGCGATTTGCAAGTTTCTCCACGTGTAAAAATCTGCTGCTGCTTGCCTTCCGTTAAAGAAAAGTTCGTTTAACCTGCTAATCATCCCTGAATCATTGCTAAAGTGAGCCTGGGCTAATATTAACTTGATACCACTCACCCTGAACCTCCTAGAGGGAATTAAAAGCATTTTAGCATATTTTTCACTTCATTGCCAGCACACATAAAAGCATTTTGGGCCTGTGTTTCCAACTTCTGTAGTCTAAGCTTGCTGGGGTGAACTGAATTACATTTGATTGCATTTCTGAGAACTGTGTGCTTTCCTTCCATTTCCTTGCATTGCATAAAGGGGGGAGGGGATTGCCAGAGAAAAGTGATTACATTGTTTTGTTGAAATCATATTGAGTATTTTCTGTATTGCATTTTCATTCAACATTACATCCATCTGAACTTATATAAAGCATTCTCTATCACATTATTCTTCTGTCCCTATTTACCAGTGTGCTACCTTATCCATTTCATGTCAACTCCTTAGTGATTATAAAGAAGTGTGCTAGTGCCAGATTCTCCGTTGTTAATCTTTATCATATCAGATTAAGTGTGATATCCAATTATTAATTTATTATCAAAGTGTGATATATCTATACATTGTTTAATTTTTTTTCAAATAAATCTTTTAAATTTGCAAAACAACCCTACTTCTTGGCTCAGTGGGGTCAGGGGGATTCTAAGAGAGGGGTGTTATATAGGGGTAGTCATCCAGAACGCATGAACTGGACATAAAGATATATTAATAAGGGTTTTCATTCAGTATCCCAGACTAGGCATTGACTTAGCTGTAGTGTTGAATTGAATCCTCTTACAATACTGCCATAATAAGTCTATTGAAATCTTTACCTTACAATGGCCAACGAAACAGAAATATGTTATTCTGGAATAGATGCAGACAATAAAGAATAGAAACTAAGTGACGGGAGAAAAAGATTGTTCAGAAGAATTAAGACCACAAAATTCTGAGATTGGTGAATATAAGATTGAACACATGCTTTTGATTACAAATAACCACAAATTTAGGTATAATGATACCGACATGACTAAGGACAGGAATATATATGCATATTACAAATAAAAAGGTTTCCTTAGATTGGTGGACAGCTATCACCAATGGGATGTAAGGTCCAGTAATCGCACTGATAGAGTAAGTGATTTAGAGTGACATCACGTTCTTGTGTGATGACAGATAGCAAATAGGATGCTGCTGAACAGGATTGGCACTAATACACTAGTAATAACTACTTGAGCAATTTAAGGACACAGAGTTAATAAATGTTGTGTAAGTAACCATTGTCCTCTTTTTTTCTTTCTCTTTGTCTACCTCTGCCCTTCCCCGAACTTCTCCCTCTCCTTTCTTTGCCAAATCTGTTATTTTAATGCTTGGGTTAAATGTTACATATGTTTTATGCACTTATGTGATTACCAATTACAATGGTGAAATATGGTTATTGAATATGGAACTATTATTGTCATTGATATTTTGACATAACTATTTGGTGCGATGATACCAACAAAGTATTTTTGGTTTCGTGTATGAATTGTTGTTCATATTAACTATATACTATACAAATTGCAGATATTCATGAATTGGATGATATAATCAGCACTGAGGAAGAACTTGCTTGGGTCGAAACACATGTTGGCTGTTTTTGGACATTAAAATCTCAAACTCTTTGAACATACTGAATAATGTGTCTTAATGAATATCTTTACTTATAGTCAGGAGACTGAATATGTGTAAGGAGACAGGGAGTGCATGTGTCTTAGCTATGCATTCAATGATCTTATTTGTGTTCATTGGGCTTGGCCAACTAGCTTAACTCAGAACGTGCTTCCACCCTCTAGCACTACAGAATTTACATGATAAACAAGCACATTTGTTTTCTGAAAACAAGTTAGTTTATCCCCACAATCAATGTGTCAGTAAGTCTAAACTGCTGTCTCGTTTCCATACGCCTGTGCTTCCACATTTGGTTGAGTAGTGTTACCCATCTTCCTGCTTTCTTCCACATAACTCGATTCCCAACCATTTCTATAATCACAGTTGATTCAAGTTGTCATATGACCTCAATTCTTAATCCATGAAATGCCAAATCCTCTTCCTGAGTTTGCTCTAATTTTATTTTAATTTTTTGCCATCTGTCTCAGCTATTGCAACCACCTCCCGCACTCTTTCCCTGCCCAATTCAGGCCCTTCTTAATCATTTGCAGTACACTTTAAGGTCTGATGTAGTAGCGTTGCCTATGTTTAAATTCATTGCTGCATCTGGATCACATCAATGTGCATTTTTACTAACTGTTTGTGAACTCTAAACATTATAATCAAGAATAAACTGCCTTTATGAATACCCTTAGTTTATTTATGCATTTTGGCATTGGGGTACATTAAATGAAATACAATTACCCACTACTAAGCGAAGATTGTTTACATTTGTTAACTCTGCTGGAAAACATCAAGGTGCCAAATGGCTCAATGACATCAAGTGGTCCACATTTGTTGACAACAATGCCTATGTATTCTGGGACTTGTTGTTTCACTTTTTTCAATTACAACTATGGGCCTCCAAACCAGATTACAGAAATTGGCAGGCTAACATCAGGATTGTCTGAAGGTGACCATCATTCTCCTTGGCAGCAAAACATTTGAAGAACGCCACAGTGTAGATCAAAGCTGAGGTGAACTATGAAAAGGAGCCGTTGTGCATTAAGTGCTGTTCACTGTGTAAACTGCCCTCTTGTGTGTGTGTCACTTACATCCAGGCTGGCATTCTATTCTGTCATGAAACCAATGACCTTATACCCTTTTTATCGACTAATAAGTGCTCTACCTAAGAGTACTCTACACTCCATCAGGCATGTTAGGCGTACATTATGCAAACATTACATTTCTGCCTGCTTGCAACTTGTCAATAAATACAAGCCACTGAAACATAGCAACGTGTTTTCTTTGCTGTTCTTTTTTCCTATGGAGAGCAGATCTGAGTTCATCGTTTTAGTAAAACAAGCAATTTGCCAAGTACGTGACTAGCCTTGTAGCACATTATCACTAAGCGATTTTGTTGCAAAGTTCACACGTTGGTTTAGACGAAACAAATGGGCTAGGCCCTCTTTGATCATATTTTTCGTTGGAGCTAATTAAGTGGAGTTATAATTTTGAATATTGTGGTGTACTTTTCAGAAACACACACGATGTACTCATTTGTTCACAACCTACAATACCAGTAAATAATGTTCTTATTACTGTCTGGTTATGACATCACTATCCACCTGTAATAAGAAAGTTAGATCACTAAACCACTGTAATAACCTATTACAGGTGTCATAACACCACAATGCCTTGTGTCAGAGCCCACACAAGGCAGACTTTCAGCTCCCACTGGATCACTTAATACAAGAATTGAATAGCTTTTCAGGTGTCTTTCTTCTTCAATAGCATACTGTGAAGCGGGTAGTATGGCAATTGAGTGCACTGATGGAGGATAGCACAGAAGAAAAATACGGTTTTTGCATGTCATCCTTTATTTTAAAACCGAGAACGCCTTTTAGAGGTATTGTGTGTAGCTGCTTAAAATAGTGTTTACTGTTTATCAGTATTGGGGAGACCCCATATAATCCCCAGCGAGAACTTCGGGTATAGACTGATATACCAGCAAGAGCGTTCCCAATTTATAGACACCTATTCACTTATCATTCTTCTCAACTAAACACTTTACATAAAAAGCAACAGCCAAAAATATATTACATTAGAAAAATATAAATGATTTTTAATATAATAAAATAAAGGCGATCTCAGCATGATGATTTAAGCTGTACACAAGAAACATTGTCTTTAGAGGATAGCTCATGGGCAACGTGCTCGCCTCGGAATCAATATGACAGGGAGCAACACAGGTTCGGTCCGCTGGGTATTATATAAATAACCAATTATAATATATATGGAGCATACTGCCATTGTCACATGATAGCACAGTTGCTTCTGTATTACAGTCTATTAATGTATCAAACTGCTCACATTTTCCATCAAGGTATTGCCTTTATTCGCCAATACCATTGTGCTTCTACAAGGAGGAAGCCAAAGTCACAGCCTTAAGGAAAGTTGGTGGCTTTTAAGTAATGGTCTAGTCAATAAACCAGATGTGGTGCAATTGGCCTTATGTGCTTGATAGGAACATACCAAGAGGCAGCACGATGGCGCCAATGTCCGTGCACATGTTCGTCCCGGGAGGATAGCTCAGCGGCAACGTGCGCGCCTTGGAAGCAAGACGACACAAAGCAACACAGGTCCGATCCCCAGGTCCGCGCTTAGAAACCTCTGGGTGGTTAAGCGCGTTATAAATACGCAACTAAGACAAAAACAATTACGCAACTAAATAAACAAAAACAATTCCTGTAACAGCACCTTGATGCCCGCAGGCTGTGTGAGCGCTTTAAAAATGTAAAATAAATTAAAAAAAACAAACATGTGGAGCATCTCTTTGCAATAGGAGAGGTCTGCTTGCACGCAATATACCAGCATTATTGTATGAAAGTAAGTACATTCAAAGGAAACTACAGGTTCCTATACATTATCCTCCTTACTATTCATAACTAATTGTGGCCATCTTTTGTACTAATCTCTTTTCACTACGCAAAGGCTGCACTGGGTTCATGAAATGGCCTACCTTAACAAATGTGTATATATCACCATAAACCCTGACGCGCCTCCCAAGAATGAACACATTGACTTCACCAAATAAATGTATTCAATACACATTAGAATTGTTGTCAAAATGTTCAGTTCAATTTCAACTTCACCTATGCCCTAGCACATGGTTAAATTTGATGCTAAATATACATGATATTTATAGTTGCTTATTCCTGCACATTGACCTAGTCAACACATGTTTTGCTTATACTCCACAAAGTCTTTCTAGTGTCGTCTAAAGAGCTTCCTCAGGGCTATATTCACATAAGATTGTATGCCAAAGCCAAAACATGAATACCCATGATTACATAGATTCCATTGTTCTTTACCGATCTGTATAAAATAATAACAAGAGAAATCATCACCTAACACATTTTCCATTTGCTTCATTCACAATAAAAATAAGTATTAGCAATTCACAACAAACTCTTTTCATTAAAATAATTCAAGCATTCAATGTTAGTTTCATTAATAGTTACTGTCAATATAAACCCTGAACACACCAAGGACATATTCATATTTCCCATGTAATGCATTGCAGTGACTGATTTCCTTTACTTCTCCCATCTCACTATTCATTCAACAAGCTCACCATGTTTTAGGTCCTTTCATGGTTAATTGTCTCTTCTCTTGCGGATCAGTTCTTAGTAATGTATGTATAATAACAAATACCTCTTACTTAGCATTAACCAAACTCAACAAAAACTAAAATGTTAATTGTCATCACAACTTTGGAAATTACCATCAAACGTTGTTTCATTGCCTTTTCATCATTCTTCTCGCAAATATTCATCACAAAATCTGTAAAAAGTAAGCCCATCGTTTACAATCATCTTTCTTCTAAATGTGCATGGCTGTACCTATGAATGTCTTACATAAATCCGTATTCAATTGCCATTCTTCCTTTCCAATTGCACCGTGCCACGTAAAGCACATGGGTCTGGTGTTTGTTTCCAACTGAGCGCCATCTTTGAACCTATTTATTTATATAAATATACAAACACAAAAAGGACTGTCTTGCATTCTTGAGCTCGTCTCATACCGATCATCATCTTTAAAATCATTATCCTCCATTCCTCTCAACAAAACAGAATTCATTTAGGGGAAATGTGTATCCTACTATTCCAAATCATTATTATTAATACAATATTATTTAAAAGTCGAACTCAGTCTTTGAGTATTCCTGTGTTCTATACAGAAACAGTGTTCATGTCCATCTGATCGTCAAAAGAAATGTTGCACCCACACATTCTCTGGAATAGGATTTGTGTGAACCACCTCCAGGTTTATCTCCAATGCATTCATAGTGGACCAAAATGTGCCTCTGATTTTCTTGCGAAAATAGCTAAAATAGTTTCCCCATTCCGCGTCGAACAAGGGCGTGGCTGTTAGCAGCAGAAGGCTGGGGGAAAGGACCAAGGAAGCAGGTTTCCCCTGATCCCTGACACACCCCTGTTCAATTTAGTTCACAGTAGCCACCCTTGACAGCGTAGCCCACATCGGACAAGGGCAGGGCTGTTGGCAGCAGACAGCTGTTAGCAGAGGAAGGCAGACAGATGCCAATGAACAAAAGTTCACACGCACATCGTCGGACTCCACTCTTCAGGTATGGCTGTGGGAAGAAGGCTACCCGGTTATGTTATGTTAAGAAAACGTGTAAAGCGCACGGTCACCCAAAGGTATCATGGCACTGAGAGGGAGGGAGAACAGTCTGGTAGTACCATCTAAAATAGGTAGGTCTTCACGCAAAATGGTTAGACAGGTTTTTTAATGGAAACGGCAGGCCATTCCTCAATTGGGGCGCAGCCACCGAAAAAGCCAGGCCTCCAATGCGAGACTGGCCGACAGATGGCGCACACAACAGACCAGCCAAAGCCGATCATAGTGTCAGATTAGGGAAGTAACGGGAGAATTTAGCCCGTAAATATTCAGCACCTAAATTGTGCAAGGCCCTATGGACCAGGCAGAGTGAGCGCAGAACTGGCGAGATATGTTCCCCATACGGGGAACCCGTTGCCACTCGTGCAGTCAGATTTTGCAGGTGTTAAAGCCACTGGACGATGCCTTTAGGCTGGGCCAAATAAAGTACGTTACAGTAATCAAGGCGACTGAAGACCAAAGCCGCCACCACAGGTGGCCTGAGATTCAGGGGTAAGAAATGAAGCACCTTTCTCAGAATCTTCAGATGGCCAGTTTTACATTCAGCTGACACCTGTGCATCCATAGAAAGATTATAAGAGATGACCACTCCTAGATTCTTTACTGTAACAACCGGCACAAGGGGCTAATTTCAAAAGATCCTGCCTTGAGAAATATATAGCTCCATCCAGCATGTCCATAGCACGGATGGGCACAGACGGGCTTGCCTTAAGCGTGCCTTTGCCGGGCTGACATTGTGCCTATCTGCTACACGGGCATTCTCTCTGGC
The DNA here is from genome assembly GCF_040938575.1 of Ambystoma mexicanum. Taxonomy (NCBI): domain Eukaryota; kingdom Metazoa; phylum Chordata; class Amphibia; order Caudata; family Ambystomatidae; genus Ambystoma; species Ambystoma mexicanum. The sequence goes on from NC_090923.1 coordinate 464,102,900, forward strand.
ACATTTATGCCGCGGAGAGAGTTTGGGAGGCGTGTGTGTCCCGTGAAAGGTGAACACAGAAAGAGGACTCCAAATGAGCAAAGGCAGAGTCTTCAAAGGAATCCCCTCAAGCAGTGGAGTTATGGATACAATTAAATGCAAAGTACTACAAGTTAAAACATGGAGCACCATCAGTAATAAAACAGTTGCAATTTTAAAATAAACAGCAGCGTGAAACAAAATGTGAGGGGCTTTATAATGGAAGTCCCAGTGGACGACCTCACCTCTCTAAACACTGCCGGCGTCCTCTCTGGAACATTTACACTGGGAGAGAGATAGAGAGGCGTGTGTGTCACGTCAAAGGTGAACACAGAAAGAGGACGCCCGCCGAGCAAAGCAGAGTCTTCAAAGGAATCATCTCAAGCAGTGGAGATACAAGCTTGGTTTTCTCTCCGTTTTCATTGATGCTGTCCCGTGCAGTGGTTGCCACACCGGCAATGGAGACTGACAGCACAGAGCCATAGTAGGCCTGTAGTAGTTGTTTGCTATTTCTAACTATGTATTGCAGAATCTATCTTCACCCACGGGGACTTTGGAACATTGGAGGGCCTTGCCGCTCCCGTGACTCTTTGCCGTCCTGAATTGCTGCTTTTCTTTCTACAACCAAGTGGGCTAAAAATCAAGCTTGAAATAGTGTTTTGCCTATAACTTTGCTTAACATCATGTGGGAGCGAGAGGAGGGAGTCGGACTATGGCAGCCCTTTAAGCCATTGGGAATGCCTCACTCCTCACGGTCTGCACAGTTGTCTGTGGCCACCGGCTGTGGTAGAGTCAGCATTGGGTTGCTGTTTTAACTTAGTTTTATCTTCTTGATCTGCTCATCAACTTTAAAACATTTTGTAATCTGTTTGTGTATGGTGTATTAGTGTTTTAACTTTGCCTTTGCTTTTTTATTGTTGACTTGATTATCGTTAGTATTAGTAACTGTTTAATTGCACATTTTGCATTTTTGCACTACCACCATGCCAGAAAGAAAAGCTGAATTCTAAATTTCCCTGGAAGATAGACGGAATAAAATGTCATAGATGTTCAAACCAATTAAAGATGTTAACACCCTAATCACTGAGACAAAGGGATTGTTACTTGACATTGATGGCATTGATCACCCCGGGGAAGAAAACTGCGGCTGAAGGACTCAAGGAAGGAGCTGTGTCCGCAGTGGTCCAATGTCACGCTTTGAACTGTGTGGCAATAATTGTGGAAAGTGAGCTCATAATAGCTCCTTATGATTCATTAACAACCTTAGCAATCGATAAAAGACCCTGCCACCAGCTGAGGCCCTTGGGGGACCCCCTGGCCCTGTTTCTAGTTGGCCAGAAACCAGAACTATGCCCTCCCTGTCAAAGGACTTAGGGCAGGGGGTGGACAAGGGGCGGAAGCAGGGTAACTAATGTTATTGAGATCAATCCCCCAGATGATGAGTGCGTTTTATGTATAACAAGCAGGGAATCAATAGAAGATACCCCGAATGCCACCGTTGCCCTTTGGGGGGAAATCAGGGGAGAGAGCAGGAGTGGGAGCGGTGGCCTCACAGGCTGGTTTGTCTAATTCTTCTGCTGGTGGATGTGGGGAGCATGTTACTGAGGGCTCCACCGTGGGGGACATTGATGTTGCCTTGGACTACAAGGGTGGGATAAGAAAGATGCAGCGCACATCCACTCAAGTAAAAAAAGGGCATTAGAAAGAATCTAAGAAACCAATTAGTGATTCCCATTAGCAGGATGAGGGACTCAAGCACTCATGCATGTCAGATTCTTCATCTAATGCCACTACTGGTCTGTGCGGACTAAGTTCAAGGGTGAAATGCATGTTTTTAGAGATCAAGGAAGCATTCACTACCACAATAGAGAGCCGACTAGGGAAATTGGCTGATGAAATCAAGTTGTTAAAGGAAAAGGTTGTTTAATTGAGCACCATGAATATACACCATGCTAATGAAAACAATAGGTCCACTAGCTTGAAGGGTTAGCTCCCAGCGCTGTATGGTAAAAACAGTAAAGCAAATAGGGCGTTCCCAGAGCCCCTGATCACCCTAAACAGAATAACCCTCCTGAGCCTGGGAATTCCTGAAAAAAGGTGACCACAAGGGCCAAGTAATTGTAAGAACAGGCCCCCCACTCCCGGTTTGCAAAGACTGCCACTATCAGGCTCTAATTCAATTCCAGTCAGGAGGCCTGATAGGAATAATAGTGACGGGATAGGAACTGGACGTTTTCTCCAAAATACCAACAATTATGGTCAATGTATCCCGCTTGCTACCAAATTCTTATGAAGACCATGAGGCATTGATCAATAAATCCATGCATTGGTTTAGACACACTAGAGGCTGTCTCTCAATAATCATGGAAGATTTGGTTAGATGTAACAGGACGCCCATCCCTAACGCCACATTGGATTATAACCAGATGTTTTTGAGATTTTGGGACCTGGTTGATGGCTTGTTAGGCATTGATATTAGGTCTTACCCACCAAAGAACATCAAAATAACACTTAAACCCAGGGTAAGAAACACAGAGGCAGGATATATTGAACCTGGTCCTGTTGTTGCAGAAAGAAAGATTATGGAGGAAGGACACACAGTGGCAGCACAGGGACAAAAGGGAAGTAATGAACATAGTGATTTAGATGAAGTAGATTGATTTATCCCAGGAGACTATAATGTGGGAGATCTTAAAGAGTACAGACTGTTATCCTGGAACATAGCTGAGCTTGCTAGGTGCCTCGAAGACCCAGATTGGATTGCCTTCATTATAAGCTTCCACATAAGAAACCTGGCCACTAGAAACAGTTGTGTTACAAGGTTACCAATTCTTTTGTGCACCAGCTATCAAAGGCCCCAGCTGCTTGATGGCCTCTTAATCTGGTTAGAATCAACACTCAATTGGGAGGTGATAGTTGACCAAATCGGTTTGTCAGATCTCCAACATCTGGTCATTAAAACCGACGAAGGGGAGGTGCTGTGACTGTTCAATGTCTATAATAGGCCAGCAGGAGACAGGTGAATGGAAACAATAGAAAGGCTTGAAGACCGGGTAAATGAAAGGAGTAATGAGAAGGCACACATCAGGTACGTTGTGGTTGCGAGAGACATAAACTTACTGATTGAGCCTATTAAGGAATTAGAAGGCATATGGGAAGACCAGGACATGGCGTGGGACATACCCATACTAGCAGCTAAAACTGCAAGGAGAACACACTGATTAACACTTGACACAGCTTGGAAATTCCATGACCTGAATCTAAAGGCATGCAAAACATGGTCTGGAAAGGACCAGCCTGCCAAAAATACTTTTGTACTGACCGAATTTGAAGCTCTTAGAGAATACCGCACTGTTTTTATAACTCTCCCCAACGCCAAGTCAAGAAGAAAGAGTTAGACAAAGGCGGCTGGTACAACAATGCCTGCTGCAAAGCTAAAAGGAAGATTATAAACAGTGTTAGAACTGGCTCTATGGAGGACAAGGGGAAAATAGGATTACTTAGAGCAGATTATAAAAACTAGTTGCCCAAAAAAAATAGAAAATATGTTGCTAACCAAAGGAGAGAGCTCCAAAAAGTCTGTTGGAAGGGTACAGTGTTTTCATCTGGAAATTGATCCCCTGGAAGGATCTGAACAGGTTCTCAACTGTTGTATCTCTTCAGATATTTGGTGGACCCATTTTACAGCCTATATAGCGATCAGGACCAGCACCGTACTGCTGCTGGTCAACACAAAGTTCTCACACCATAGGGAGCGGCAGACTTTATTATTAGCGTGAGGGATGTTGAAAGAGTGTTAAAATCCCCAAAAAAGGGAAAGGCAGCTGGTCCAGTCATTGTCCCAGTAGATTTATATCTGAATGAATTTGAGGTCTGGAAACCTATTCTGCGTAAAACCTTTAATGCCATCATTAGATTGGGAGTGGTGCCTCCCTATGGGCAAAAACCCAAGGATCGTCCCAATATATATGAAATGTCGTAGGGAATCACCGGTCAACTATTGCCCGATTTCCCTACTAAACCGTGTGGGCAAAATATTTGGAATGGTCATATTAAGTCACCTCCAAGAATGGGCAGACACAGACCATATAATCACCAATCTACAGGCAGGCTTCCAAAATATCAAGTGGATGGCAGATTGGTGTTTCAGTCTGTTCCTTTTGATCCAGAAGTACACAGTGCATTTAAAGTTTAAACTATATGTTGTATTTCTAGATTTAAGGACAGCCTTTGACAGAGTTTCTAGAAAGACCCTCTTGTGAATCTAATGCACTAGGAAAACCCCTCCACATCTGATGTCTATTATTCAGCTACTCTACTCCGAGAACCAGGCCGCAGTTTCATTTGATCTCGGAGGCGAGCAAACAGCCCCTTTTGATGTAAAGAAGAATGTAAGGCAGGGATGCGTGCTAGCCCCGCTGTTGCTTTGTGTGTACATACCGGAGATAATAGAGGCGCTCCTAGAAGGTTGCTTGGATTGCCCTAAAATGGGGACAGAGAAATATACGACCCTCTTTTACGCCGATGATCCCGTGATCCTGGTGACCTCACCACAAGGCCTGAGTACTACCCTGATCAAGAGAAAATGTGATGAACTGCAGATGGAGGTGACTATAGAGAAGATGAAGGTACTGGCTTTCAGACAACAATATGTCAAACACTGCACCTTAACACTGGGAACAAATGGAACAAAATCAGAAAAGGTTAGGTTCTTTGATTATTTAAGAGTTCCAGGAAAATTGGGAGTGGTTGGTGCAGACTGAAAATTCCAACATCAATCTAAGCAACCACAGCAGAGCTACCAAATCCTTCTTTAACAGACACAGGAGCAGTGCTATTACTCCTGTACTGGACCTGTATAAAAAACAGGCTCTGCTAGCCTCTACTTATGGGGCAGCGATTTAGGGATGTGGTGACACTATGGCACTATCGTGGAATGTACATCTTTGAAACACCTATTATTACTCACCTTGAGGGCTCCATCAGCCTTAGTGCGCCTAGAACTGAATGCCTCACCAATGGGAGAACTTGTTACACTAAAACCAGTGCTGTACTGGGTGAGACTGTGGTGCACAGAGGGCCTCAGGAAAAATCGGGAGGCCCTGAGACATCTTATGGCCTTGGAGGGAGAAAAAAGCCGTCAGTGGGTGAAACATGTCACTGACACCCTCTCAGCTTTAGATGAGACCGAAGCATGGGAGAACCCCTGAGTGTGAATGGTTTAACTCACACCAGATTCACCAAAGCTGCAGCTATCAGAACTAGAGATCATTTGGTGGAAGCAGAAAGTAGGTTAAAACTGGGGCCAGATTATTTATCGTATAGAGTAGGATCAGGGTTTGAACACTGTGTGGGGTACATTTACTAACTCAGCAGAATTCCCCTCCATCACCAAGAAGCACTTCAGCAGTACCAGCAGAATGGCTGCGCTGGCTCCTTTGAGCACCATTGCCTCGCATCAAAACTCCGTTTTGCAGCTACAAAAATTATGGCTGCACTGTCTTGCCAAACACCTAGTCGGCGAGATGGAACAGGGAACACACCAAGAAAGACTGCCAGTGTTTCTTATGTGCACCAAGGAAGAGAATTGAAATCAGTGCTGCTTTGCTGCTAGCTCAAGATTTCCCACTGAAAAAAGGAAATATTTTCCATTTAAAATGATGCTGCCCTGATGCTCTTTTCATCTGTTTAACAATATACAATTCTGATCCAGTAAGACCCAACTTGCCCAGCCATATTCAAGTTGTGCTTTAGCAAAAGAAAGCATTTTGCACTGAATGAGAGGCTGTGTCAGGCAAGATCTGGGAAATAACCAGAAACTTTACTCTCAGCCGTATGGAAAGAAAATGCTTGACTTTTATGCTACAACATGTCAAAATAAACTCTTCAAAAGAGCCCATAGCTCTCTGTGCATATGTCAATTGCAGTGGACCTGTGCCTTGAACAGATTGTTGTGTAAGAGAAACTGACTAAGGCTGGAAACAATGTTTGGAACCCAGATGGAAGAAAAAAAACGAATTTGAAAGGGACATCACAGCAGAATTCACCATGTGTCAAAATGTGCTTTTGTAAACAAGAAAAATATCTGTTTTAAAAGTGTAATGTTGCATAAGGCCCTGTCCTTGCCTAGAAATGTAAGGAGGGTTTGGTTAAAATCTAATAAAATATTTTATTCCAACAGCCTTGCCTTTTGGGCTCAGGAAAACTGAATAAATACATAAATACATAAACACATTGGCTGTACTGGAAGCCACAGAACAGGTTTTTCCTGCACTGCTTTCAAAGGACATTGCATCCCCCCAAGGGGACCAGCATCTGGAAGCTCTGAATGGACCAAGGGAGAGAATGTAACACATTCATCAGACTTGGAGGCTGGGATCCAGCTTGGCACAATAGATTCTGGGATAACTACATGCTACTTTTGGAAGTGACACCTCCCATCCACTCAAACCAAGGAGCTCCAAAGACAAACTCCATGGCAACCCTGGGCTAAACTGACATTTGGGGGTAGCCTGAGCAGAAATTACCAAATTTGGAGGACAAAAGCCAGCCCATCTGGTTCAAAAGACTATTTTAATGAATAAACTCTAAGACTTTTATTTCTACAACCGGAAAATGCAGTAATGTAAAAGTTTTACAGTTTAAATGTAATTTTTGTGGCTTTAAAACAAGATATTGTGGCTGTCCATAGCATGTATGGGATGCAAACGCCAGGAACAGGTGTATCATGGGAAAAGTACATATGGTGGAACATTAAAAATGAATGGAGATATGCTCTATGATAATATGTGCACATATGCAAAATTGTGGAATTTTCGGTGAAGCGGTTCCCACTAAAAATCACAAGAAATTATTAGAAGGGCAAAATAATGTTGTACAAACCTGGGAGTTGGAGTACCATGCTCTGTATGAAATATGTGATTTGCCTATGTAATTTGCAAAAGTGACACAATTGTAAAAAGGAGCAATTTATGTCAAAAATGATTTTTGGCAAAAATGACTGTGGGGTGGCTTTGTACCTCATAAAACAAAACCCCATAAACTGAGTCCCCTCCTTGAGGAGGTGACCAACAAAGGCTGACATATCCAGTTCTTAGGGGTAGGTCTAGCTTAGTTCTGCCCATAATAAATCCTGTCATGTCACCCGCCTTATAGAAAGGGGGGAAGCTCACAGAGAGAGGACACTCTCTTCTGAATTTTCCAGCGCCTGCGTATTCTGATATTTCACCTTCACTCTGCAAGATTCCAGATTCTACTGCCAGGCTAGAGCATAGCTGACCCTACCCAGGCAGGACCATCGATCCAGAAACCCCACTAAAAATCCCAATAACTAGGGGGAAAAGCTGTGGTGCCCTTTTGGGATATCCTGTGACCAGACCGGCTTTTTGCCCCACTACCTGCATGCCAGCTGTACCCTTGCTATCCAGTGACCAGACAGACCCAGCTGTTTGCTGTTAGAAAAGCACGCCATGCTGTGACCAGAAATTTTGAATCCAGAAACCCGGTTGGCTGTCCCAAATCCCGAACTCAAGTGCGCATTGAGAGTATTTCCCCATCCCAAAGCAACACATAGCCTACCCCTTCTCGATTCTTTGTCCTTGTCCTACTCTCTAGGTAATCCTATCCATACCCTGGTAACTTTGTTTAAAACTGTGCATTCTGTCCTTGATCTCTAAGCGTTAGCACCAGTCTTCTACTCATCTCTGTCTTGCATAGATCCTTAGTCATATTTTGAGTAATCTAATTAATTCCCACATAGAGCTGAATGCGGGGTGAAAAGGTTAACTTTGCAAATTAACCTTGGAGTGTACCGTGGCTTTCTTTAACAATCTAGTCTTGATAATCTAGTTTAAGTAAAACTTCTCCTTTATTTCCAAACTGGTTTTCTCTGTTAACTGCTTTTATTTTCCCAAAACCGAATCTTCTTCCGCATTGAAAATCTCATCCAGTTATTCAACTACAGTCACTCTTTCACTTCTTTATTATCCCTGTGATCTGCATCTATCACCCAGACTAAAAGCCGTATTCTGATTCTGTCTATTTCACCCGTTTTTTTAAAATAAATGTTTTGACATTTAAAACTGCAAAAAGAGGAAAATGCAACATTTCAAGGTGTGATTTTTGCTGCACTGTGTTCTTACTTTCAAGTTGCTTTTTGAACTGTATACCCTTTGTGATAGGTGGCCTGGTAGTTGCTGGTGATATTACATCCCTAATACTGTGATAAATTTAAATTCATTATTTACAAGAGTGTCATTTTATGGAATTGCAAAGGGTTTTTGCCACTTATTTCGTAAGGGAAAGTCGAATTTTAATCCTGTTTGCTGCCTAATCTCACTGACTCCTTGCTGCTCCTTTGGGGTTTGAGAGAACATTGCAGTAATTTGATCAGGGGCTGCGTTTTCATAGAAAGCAGAGGCTGGAAGTGGAGAAAGACTGTGGGAGGTTATAGAGGGTGCACATGACGAAGTTGAGTATTTTATCTAGCAAGCAGAAGGAGTAGGTGAGGCTGCCAAGGAATTCAATCCCCAAGTATCAGAGTTAGGGCAAGGGTATTGGTGGAATGGTATGTGAGGAGAGGGCAGATTCTCCCGGTTTTTTAATCCTAGCAGCAGTTGTGGTAGAAGTGTAAGCAGTTGTGGTAGCAGTGGTGACATTGAATCCAGTTACACATTTCTGAGATGCAATCAGAGATGGGTGCAGAAAGAATATGGGTGAGCAGGGAAGGAGAAACATTAGTTGGTGCTATTCAAAAGGAGGTGATAGTAGAACCCAAAAGAGGACATGAGAAGTCAGATGGGGGTAGTAAAAAGGGTGAAGAGTATAGAGTCTGGACAGAACCTTACAGGATAACAACAGGTCAGGTGTATGGTCAGAGATAGCTTTGCTCCTTGAGAGACAGAAGGAACAATTGAAAACGAAGGTGGAAATCCATTCAGGTGTACTCTCTTGAATTTCAAAATAAGCAGTGAAAGGAGCATAGAGGACTGGTCCACAGTTTCAAAGGCAGTGGAGACTATTAGCCTCCCTCCTCTTTTGGGACATGAAACACACAGAGTTGCACAGAAGGTATATCTATTAATTAATAGAAATAACAATCAATTTAAATATAAACAAATTATGCCTCTATGAAATTCCAACTTCAATGAATAATGATCAATGCACTGTTTGCATCACTTTTCTATGCTACATTTACTTAAATAGACTTTTGTAAACACACACATCACTATCCATTTACATTTGGTTTAACCTGAGAGACCATCCACTATGGATTGAAAATGAATGAGACCTCCGGATAAATATAGCAGGACTATTTTAAAGGATTATACAACAATAATGACACGTGACCCAGCCTTAATCCATTAAGTCTATCTAGTATATATATTTTTGGGGAGGTTTTCCTTTGGTGCTCACGATTATGAAGATATCAGATTTATGTATGTATTTATATGAAAATGTGTATAAAGCACGAACATGGCACAAATACATCTGAGCACTAAACAGTGTATACATATATGATCCTTAAAAAAAGCTACCTTATATAAATGAAGATTTAACAAATAAAAACAAGAATGATAAAAGGAAGACAAAAGTCTAGTCAAGAAGATACAAAATAACAATACAACTTTGCAATTAAAAGTGGCTACCATTTTAAAAAGAAGGGACCTAAAAACATTTAGATCTAGATCAAGGCAAACTATTTAAATGCAATGTTCCAAAACCTGATTGAATGATTTCCTAAACTTAAGATATTCAGGAATCATATGCATTTTAGTAGGTAAGCTACTCCAGATGGGTAGAGCAGCAACAGAAAAGGGACTATTTGGCAGAGAAAGCAGATCTGAAATGAGGGACTTGTAGATGTGTTAAATCATTGCTACATAGACCTCTTGATCCCCCAGGGATTTTCAATTTATCAGCAGGGTAGGAAGGACCTTTTGAGATGGACAGCATACTAGGTAATAGACAGTAACTTGAACAGAAAGGGTGCATTAAGTAGAAGCCAATGAAGAGCTGTTAGAACTGGAGTGATATGAACAAATTTCCTTGCCCCGGTGAGCTTTCAGAGGTGCCAACGTGTGTTGATGGAGACCGATAAGAATGGGGTTCCCATAATCGATCTAAGATAAAAATGAGTTATTGCACTAGAAATCTAAAATGCACCTCTGTTAAAAAAAAGCTTCACAGATATTAGAGCCAATAGGTGTACATTATCAGCTTTCACTGACATGTTGAATTGGGGGGCTAAAGGATAAATAATAATCCAACATGAAACCTAAAGATTTAGCAGCTATGGCAAAATCTTAGTTTTGTTAGTATTTAACTTCCATACATAGGAAGTCATCCAGGCTTTATTTAACATCAAGTAAACAATTACAAGTCCCATGTCACTTTCAGAAGAGATTTGACGGTAAACCTGGATATCATCTGCATTATGTTTCTTAGCTATGTGCCCCAATGGTTCTATATATAAGTGAAAAAGCATAGGTGATAAAATTGAGCCTTGGGGGTCCACATAAGGGGCTAAGAAACATCTGAATGGACGGACCATCCTATCAGCTGTATTAAATATAAAGATACTGCATTTCACTAAATAAGGTGTATTGTGCATGGCTGTTCATCCCTACAATGTTACAATGTCACAAAAGTAAATCCTTCTCAGAAAATGTTTGATGTGAAAAGTGTTTATGTTTGCAGCCATGCTACAGACATGACCCATAATGTCTTGACTAGTATTGTGCAAGAAGATGACAAGTTGAGGTGAATATGTAGTATGCAGGTTGAGGTAAATGTGTTGATAGGGCGAACATTAAGTTCTTATTAAGTGAAAAGAATAACACGATGATTGTTTTCAACTTGCATATTACTTTAAAGATTCTGTGTCATTTTGTTGAAATTTGATTTTTCATGTAATTTTTACCCATAAAATTCCATTGAAAAAACTCATCAACATATTTTGTTTTTATGTGGGGGGTTTCCACCAAACCCACTCTTGCCTATATTTTTATACCTTCCCCAGGCCTCCTCCGTACCCTTTTTCCCCTTAACCTATTTATATTTCAATGAGTGTTTTCTAAAACTCCTGTCGGCAAAACGATGCTATACCACTTTAAAATGGTCAATTCAGATGGAATGTTCGAAATCTGGCCTGAGCTTGCTCAGAGCACAGTTCTCAAGGCAGACGGTCCGTGGGTCAGCTTTCTAATAAACAGATCAATCATTAATCAGTAGTTAATCCCTTAGCTCTTTTGTAAGGCTGCTTTAAATGAGTAGATCTCCACATAAAGCCTACACATTTGACCTGAGTCACAACAATAAACCACTATCGATCATGTTTCTGCCTCATGGCCTGGGGTCTCAGACAATGTGTTCAGCACATTTCTCTGTTAAAGATGAACACCAACAAACATCCAGTGCATGGCTTTTCTAAACAAAGTAAATGGGTACAATTTAAAAGGCACCAAATAATGAAATTATATCATCGGCTATAAATATTGAGCGCTTGGCTAGATTTAAAAAAAAGTAAATAGACTTGTATCCAGCAGGGCGTTCCATATCATCTGCCTATAACTATGATACATTGATATGTGTCAATTATTGATACATGCACATATTTCAATACATTTCTCATATTATCACCTAATGGAACATGAAGGATATGCATCGATTCAGAATGTCCTTGTGATTCGGAATATATATGTCACAATAATGGTGCAGGGCCATACAAGACATTATAAAGGAAATATTTATTTCATTTCAATTTGATCATGATTTAGGAGGGGAAGAGAGAAATACCTCCCCTTGTCAGACAGCAGAATAAATTGGACCAGTCAAATTAAATGGGGGGATAATTGGGAGTGTCATTATCTGAAGAGAAGCTATTATTAATCATGTCCGTTCATGGGAAGGATTGTGTTTTGAAGAGTGAATGTGGTGTTGTGTGTACACATCATTTAATGGTGGATGTGTCTGATTTGGTGACTATCATGGATGAATTTGAGTCACAGAGCATGTAAACCTATAACAGATCCAATGCTGGAGAACCTTCACAAATGTTTTACATCTCTCTGTCAGTAATATCTGTTTCAATAATTGCTGTATGTGTTCCAAAGCCTTGAGATTCCCATTCTAACAGTGAATTAGCACTTATTTTTAAAATAGCATGCTCTGATGCAGTATTTCCTCTCCTACGCACCCTTAAGTACACATAGGAGACCAGTGGTAGGTGTGTGATGCTTTTAGTTACATCACATTAGTGAAAGAAGAAACTAGAAGCTCCACACATGTTCCTGCCAGTAAATATTTCAGTCAAGTTTACAAATGCAGCCAACAAGAGAACTCTTAAAAGGGTATAGGTAAACATCATTTGGTATGTGCACTGTATCCGGCAATTCATTGTAACAACCTGCTTCATTACTGCTGATGAAAGAGAAAGTATCCCTTGAGCACCTTTAATAGATTACATTTGTATGCATCACATATAATGTGCATTTACTGTTGATAGTCTCTAATAACATAAGATTGATTCTACAATACCTGCAACCATTGGTTTCTGGTAATATTCTATTTGTTGGAGGGCTGTAAATGTTCTCCACAAAGACTGAGGAGCACAAAGGAGGGGAGTGGAGGTCTGGGGGGTTCACCCCTAAGAATGTTTTTTAAAATAAGGGTTTAAAATGGTGCATTCTACAGCATGCTTTCTGTGAAACATTGGATAAAAATTCAAGCACAGTTTCAAATTGGTTATGTAGGTTAACATATGAAAGAATCCAATATATGCAGGTCACCAACAGTGCACAGGAGCATCTTTCAATGTATTTTCATGATGCCTTTGCCCACAATATGTCTTGCTGGCTGTGCCCCTACATGCCCATGCAGGATGCACCAATTTATGCTAGTATTACCATATGAGAACCTTCTCCAGTTGGCTTTGCCAGTAGTTAAAGGGCATGCCTCTGTAAGAAAACATGTGATTCTTACTAAACAAATGTAAGCCAGTATGACTGCATGAGAACACTCATCATTGATTTTATTTATTACATTTATGTAACACCCAGACCCTGGGGTATCACGGCATTTGGAACAGAGTTATAAGTTAGCAGGTACATTTAATGCGAGCATTAGTCATATTTGTTGAAAAGCCATGTTTTTACAAGCTTTTTGAAGATAGGGTATGAGTGTTCATTTCTGATGTGGGCCAGCAGTGAGTTCCAGAGAGCAGGTGCAGTGACACAAAAACGAACACCTCCTGCTCTCTTATTCTTAAATCGAGGGGTGATCAGTGATATGCTGGTGCCGAATCTTAAGGAATGCACTGGGTGTTCTGGGGCAATCTGTCGTTGAGGTAGAGGGGGCCTTCTTTATAAATGCACCAGTGGACAAGTCAATGCAAGATTTGATAGGTAGCCTGTGGGCCTGGCTATACCCTTGATGCCCAGTAAAAATGCCATGCGGCAGTGAGAACATTTGTCCATATTTGATGCACCAATGCAGGCCAGAAGGGCCATGTAGGGAAACGTATTATGTTGCTTTTACCCTTGTTGCCCAGTAAACAATGTCATGCCACAGCTGCACCAAGGTAGACCAGTCTAACCATTCAATTTCAACTTATGTTTGTTTGCCCTTGAATCCCAGTAAAAAATGCCTTGTCACAGTAACAAAATGTGTACTAACAGAATGCAGCAATGCAGGCTAGTATAGCCACAGAAAAACACACATTTTGTTTTTTCCCTTAAAGCCCAGGAAAGAAATGCCATATCACGAATGTAACCAGTCATCCCCACCCTACAAATAAGAGGTCTATTCCCCATCCCTTTATACCCACAAGCACACACGTTTGTAATTCATTACAGACTGTCATCAGTTCCACCAAGCCCTGGTAAACACTTATGTAAGTGTGCTCCAGGAGAATGACATCAGCCCAAAGGTCAAAGTGATGTTACTGTCTCTGTTGGTATGCGTTATTAAATGACTGATTATTGTTTGGTCCTTTAGAGGCACCATTTGTTTGAAGGCACATCGTAATCTGGGAAAACAAGCCCCATCATCCCCTGCGAGCTACTACAGTGGCCAACGACTTGCATAAATACTGGGGACCGTGTCTGTGGCAGAGCTCGAGATCAAGAAACAGAGGTGCACCTGCGTGGGCTCTGCTCTGCTCACCGACCAAAACACTGACCATGCCCATTTCCTTGGATAACTCCCAGGCCACCTCTGGCAGTAGAGGACCAGATGGACACTCCAGCTAAGAACCGGACGATACAGTATGGAGGCCCTCCCTGCACGTGCAAGTGAAGCATGAAGTGAGCACAGCCTTCGTACCTGATCCTAATCTTTAAGGAGAAGGCTCTCAACTTGAGCTCAGACATCATAGATTAGTGTGCTATCCGTGCATGAGAGCATTTCACTTCTGATTTACTAATACTGAATGTTAAAATAGATGATAGGCCTCTCTGCTACCCATTGCTAAAATAGCTTGTGCGGTGCATTACAGTCAATAAATGTTTTCCCTAATACCACTCTAATTTCTAATGACTTCCAAATTCTTTTTTCCAGTTAGCCTTCTGCCCCCTTCCTGGTCACATCTCCCCAACCCACATTCCTTCAGTTCGGTTACCCAGGGTTCTTTGGTTTTGGAATTATAATTTGGGGAATTTAGCAGGGGTGGTGTGGTGAGTGCTGCACCCACAGAAGGATGAGAATCCCAGCTTTACCCCCGTACAGCATTCAGACAACCCGAACCACTTGCATGCACGCGTACATAAAAACACGCAACGATGCACTCCTTCACAAGTGGACACATTCATGCATGCACACTCAGCCAACCTCTTGCATGCCCACATGGATGCAAACATACAGAAACATTGTGGGAGGCGGCAGGGCCAGACTTTCCATGCCCCGCTGGCCTCTCATTACTGCTGTCTACAGCTTTTGCATGGAGCCTGAAGGGATTCTTGTGCCAAAAGAAATCAAGCATTGGCAATGCCAACAGTTTTGGCTTTTGTGTAGATATAAGAAAGGTATTTTCCAGTCACTGCCATGATGGTATTAACTGGCTATAAATGGTAGCAGTACCTGGACATTTGATAGCAGTGCCTGGCAAATGCCTATCTTATACCTATACGCAAGCTGAACCGGTTGGTTTTGCAAATGCTTGTTATTAACAGGACTTCAGTGAAGGAAACACATACTGCTTATAAATCAAGTGGCTAAAGGCAGACCCGGTTAAGACATTTTTGTTACACCAGTAGCGCGTTTACAGTACCAATTAAACCATTAGCGCTCTGAAGATCAATTTGAAAAATTGAGCTTAAAGAGCTCCCAGGAGGGTGTGTTTTCTGCAGGAAGGGGCAGGAAGGGGTTAGGTATGGCCGTCAGGATTAGCCTGACCATGGGAAATCAATGGCTGGGTCAATAACCAAACAACAACTACACACATTGTGCCCCTCCTCACATGCCATCTCTCCCTAGCTGCACTGCAATACATTCGTTTCGGCTGATAGGTGGAGTGCCATTTTATAGCCAAACATTTAAATACATAGCAGTTGCACTCCTGCACAGAGGCAGCCAGCACAGCCCCCCGTGCAAACAACACACCTTGATCAACTGTGCTGCTCGGCACTGTGCTTTGGTTAAGAGATCAAGTACATTCTGATTAACATTCTAAATATACATTAGAATGTTAATATAAACATACATCTGTTCACTCAAAGCAAGGTAGGCAGTTCCAGACTGCAGTAACAAAGAAGCCATTACTGCCTGTGACTCAAAAAACCACAAAGGTTTTGGAATGTTTTGCCAAAATGTAATTAAAATGGAAATTATATTTCAAATGTATGCATTTCTTTTGCATCTTTTTTAAAGCATTAGCATGATTATGCTGCACTCCCTGTGTCTTTTTCACCAAGTCATAAAACATAGAAGATGCAAAAAGTAATTTGACTATACCCCGGTGGATAATACTCTATATTCAGGACCAGGATATTAAAAGTACATATCCATTCTGAATCCATTACTTTAATATCAGAAAACACACATATGCACACAAACACTAACACACTCACACAAAGAGACACACAAAAACGCACACACAATATAACAATGTCAGCTGCTTTCACAAAACAATTGTACCTTTGTATTTACTTGCAGGGTCCCATTTTTAGATTCAGTTGTTCTAGATTAATTTAATTATTATTGAAAAATACCGAACATTGTGAATATGTTTCTCAATCCTTCAACCTATGACCTCAGTGGGCCGGAACTGATCGTCTTTGGAGGATAGCTCATGGGCAACGTGCTCGCCTTGGAAGCAAGATGACACAGCACAACACAGGTTTGATCCCCGGGTCTGCCCTTAGAAACCTCTGGGTATTAAGCGCTTTATAAATAACCATATCAGATCAAGAACAATAGCTTGGATAATATGTTGTTAGTTCAAATTGTAATTTCATTTACAAGATTAAAACAAAATATATATTGATTCAAACATTCTATAATTAAAAAGATGTTAAAAGTATCTAAGAGGCTTTCTTGCATCAGCTGGAAATAAGGCTACGGTTATGAAAGTAAAGGTACAGTCCTTGCAAGTACATAGTAAAAGTATGTCAAAATATGACGCAAATATACCTTTTCAATTACAGATACACTTTTTGTCACCAACTCTACAAAGTATGTAGAGTATGGTAAACTTCGTGTTTTAGCATCTCACCTTGTAATCCTGATTTGTATGGCCGCCATTTTCCTAAACATGCATTTTGTGTTTTCTGGAGTTTGAAGACCATACAAACACATCACATGCCAGTTTTTCTTTTTGCAGTTTAGGACATTGGGCATCTCGAATGTATGTTTGCATGTTGAGCTAGTACTGCAAGCAAAGTGCTGAATAAAACGCATTCGTTTAATGAGAAAACAACTGAAGGCAACTAACTGGATTTCTAGTCATTGTAAAAGGAGAACATCTTTATGGAAAATGTGCTTCTAACATGTTTCCCTGTCCTAATTCCCTTCTACTGTCCTACATTAATCAAAGCTGTAACCCCTGTTGTCTTTGCACTGCGAATCAGAATGTGCCCCTGGCGAAGAATGAGGGAAAAGTCAACAGGAATTAAGTTTCAGTGCAAGTGTTTACTCAACTGTGGCCTGCAGTTATTGAAATGTTATCCCCGGTTTTGTGTGACTACTGCAGTAATGAATTCAGCATGGCTGTGATTTTCTCACTGATGGCATTCTCACATCAAGTGAAGACTTGCAGGATGGAAATTACTGGAAGGGGCCGCAACTTTTGCACTTAATATCACTCAGCTTTTCTAGGCACTGAAATTGAGGCTTTAAGACCAGCGGAGCGACAATGCCATCTTGCCCTATTTGTAACCATGTATTTTAAGTTTGGAAGCTGCAATGTAGGCTAATTATTGATATCTCGGAGTCCCTGGAATGTGCAGGTCCTGGGCCACAACGATGGACTTCTTCAAAGAGGTTTGTGCAATGATGAACATTTAAATCTGACTCATGTTAGTATTGACACTGATCCGATAACCAATCCCGTTTCTCCCACATATCGGAGCCACTCTGCACTGTTTAAGAATGCAGAGGAATGTGCAAATGAGCAAGAAACAACAGCTTAAAGGAAAATTTTATCTGCGGCTGCTTATCCATAATGAGCAGAGGGCCGGTGCCCTGCCACCCATTGTCCCATTATTTCATTTAATAATTATTTATTTATTGATATACATCTAGCAACAAGGCTTTGTATAACACAAAATACAAAAAGATAAAATACATTCAGTATATTCATTACAGTCTGATTAAAAAGCACACATCAGCTTATCGAAGACATGTTAAAATTTCAGCTACATGAAGATAAAACTTAACAATAAAGTACATTAGGTTGATATTGTTGCCTTGGATAAAAGTTAACCATAGTGAAGGTATTTCAAACACATTTACTGCATTATTATATGCCTTAAAATATTTGAGTCGTAGAAACACAAGGCTTTCACATTCCGTAATCAGGTGATAAACTGTTTCATGGACGAGATTACCACACAACCGACAACATTGCACCATTATGGATGAGCCAACACCAAACCACAAAAGAAAGCAAGAGAGAAAGAAGCGCACAGGAGCACCATGTCTCTCGAGAAGCATCCTCTGATGTCTATCCTTGGCTGGGGTGGGAATCCCCTCCCACTAGGCATATCTCTTTGGATGGACCAGCAGTGTCTCTGTAGGGAGAGGGCGTGCCTCAGTGCAGCATCATATTATTGCAGCTGATTGGATGCATTAACATAGCATGGCCAAGACAAGCATGATGTCTGCATGACAAGGCTCTGAAGTTTGAAGATGGTTTCCTTTTGGTGTGCAGTGGAGGTATAGAAGGATCCAATGGAGGGGGAGCAGAGGAACAGTTGTCAAGCAGGTAAGTACAAAGGTAAGTACAAAGGAAAATGTGTGTTTGTGTGCATGTGCATGTGCAAGTATTTGTTTGTGTGCATGTGCATGCCTATTTATGCACAGGACAAAGACAACGTATCTTTGCCCCATAGCATGAAAACACGTTTTACATGGCAATTTTGCCATGTTTTGTTATGGGCAACGCTATCACTATGATGTTATGGTGGCAATGTTGGCATATATAGTGGAGGTATCCATCATAAAAACGTTTTTCCAGAGCAATGCTGTTACACATTGTGTGCACAGGCATTATGGACATATGTTTTACAGTGGCTGTGCTGGCTTATATGATTCACACAAGCATACTGAATATATTCTTCTCAGTGGCAGTGCTGGCACACATAATGTTACATCACATATATTGTGAGCACAGGGATCATGAACATGAGTTTGAATGTGCTACTGCTGCTGTATATTATATCCATAGACATCATGATCATATTCTGTACAAAGGTAGTCCTGCCATATGTTGTGGGCACATATATATTGAAAGTGATTTACAGTGGCAATGCTGCTCTATATTGTGGGAACAGTCATATGGAAATGCAGGCATACATATTTGGAACAGGGATCATAAATATATTTTGTACAGGCATCATTAACATGTTATTTAAAGGAGAAGTGCATGAATGTTTTTAAAGTAGCAAACTGATATATATAATGTGGGTTTAAAACTGGTGAACATGTGCTTTGCAGTGGTTGAACTGGCATATGTAGTGGACATAGGCATCAAAAACGTATTTCATAGTTGCATACATTGTGGGCACAGGTATTATGAAGTGTGTTTTACAGTGAGCATGATTCATAGATTGGTGCCACATGTATCCTGAAAGTGTGTTTTACAGTGTCAATTATATATGTGCTAAGGCATACTCAATATGTGTTATAAAATGGTGCCTGTTTCCTGTTGATCACTTGGCATCTATTGGATATGCCATATGCTACCCTGCTTTGCGATTGCATGTGAATCAATACAAGGATATAGGGAAGGGGACATCCTAGATCACGAAGGTCATGCAAGAACGGTTATCTTCAACAGTCTGGGTGACAATACACATTCAGAGGATGCTGTCAATCCTTCTCTGTGTATCACATGATGCATGGCCCTGAATCCTATGAAAGCAGTAGGGCTGGCAAGAAGTCATTACAACTCACCCGGTATGGCAACAACGGTGGCGGTAAACCCGCCGCCACCGTTTTTTCCATACCGGGTGATCACGACTCCTGCAGGCGGAGGCGTCAATCCCGCCAGGTCTGACCTGGCGGGTTTAACACCGCCCGCCTGTAGGCGGACGAGGAAACACCGGCACCATCACGAGATGGTGCCGGTGTTTCCATGATCCCCATTCCCATTGAGTCCCATGGGACTCAATGGGAATGGGGATTTACACCATTCCGCCTCCGGAATTCCCGGGTCATCGGGGTTGTAATGCGCCGGTAATTCCGGGAATCACGGAGGCGGAATGGTAATACGAGTCTGGCAGTAACCAGGCAGTTTTACCGCCTCGGTTACCACCCATTCTCTAGGAGAAGCAGTGCCTATTTGGATCATTTTGAAATGACTGTGGATTTTCACTGGCAACTCAAAAAGACTGAATTACAAATATTAATTCCACAGCAGACAAATATGGAGATTATTTAAGGTGCATTTTAAGACCTGCAGACATATCTTGAAATATTAGTTACATATTATTCTACACACACAGACAAATACAGCGAAATTTAAACATGTGAGAAAATAGCTAACATGTAATGTTTTTTATGCACAGACGAGTAAATAAACTACGAAGGGATATGAACCTTAGTTGAAGATTCAGTACGAAAGCAAACGCAAGACAATATGTTGACTCGTTTGACTCGGTTCAATGACGTCAAATTGAACACCCAGGAGGCTTTGTTATGTGCTGAACGATCAAATGCGATGCCCAGCAAGACAAGTAATGTGCTCGTTGTACAGAAATGCAGGTGGCAAAATGACTTCTACCTGTGGTTGGTTTGTGTAAGCCTGAAAGATAATTCAACAAGCGAATTGCTCTCTTCATCTTCCTGAGGTAAATAGATTGGGTACCAGCAAATTGAACAATATTAACATCTAATATATATGCATAAATATCTATATATTACACTAATATCTTTTGTAGAGTAGAACCCGTCAAAAACGCCATGAAAAATGCAATATTTGTATTATTAGTAAAGCCTACCATTTTGTGTGAGTGCGAAAATCCAAGGAATACTTGGCTTTTCAGGTATCCCTGTTTATTCTTAACCCAGTAACTATGAGAAACTAGTGTCCCTGTGTGCAGATGTGTTGTAACAAACTCAACTAGCAATGACAAAATATTTTGGTTTGACCTCTTGAAAGTATGGATGTTGACTACACAGTACCTTGACAACAATCTGCTTCAAAAGAGGATAATGAATGTACTACCTAATCCACTCTCCTCTTCAAATGTGAACCTGGACAAAGCAACTTTTCAGAATGTTCCGGAAAAGCAGTTCAATAGTTCTGAGTCATTACATCCTCCGAAATAAACATTGTTAGGACCAACAATATATTTCCCTACTTATGAATGGCAATATATTCTAGGACAGGTTTCATTAAATAAATAAAATACAGTCCTAGAATGTGCAGCGAAAGTGCTGGATAGTGGGAGAAAATAAATATTGTTTCCCCAACGATGTTCTTGATGGGATACCGAGAAAAACGTTTACCTTGTCATCAAGGGCGGCTCAAAAGTTGCTGATGAACAGCAGCATATATTGCATTTGATTGCTATTGTCACAGTCCTCCAATCGTACTCCTCCAATAGCAGTACTCTTAGTTTTAGGGACATGCACTTTGCTGGCTGCCATGAGACAATACTTCTTACCTGAAGGTTGTGCTATTTGCAGTGTGGCTGTTTTGGCGGTTGTGGTAGCTCTAATGGACTCCACAGTACAAGCACCAAAAACTTGACCAGCATTGATCAAGCATTGGTCTTGCCAGTACCCACCACCCCACATTCTTAATCCGGTGTACTGGCTGGCAGCGGGGAATGCTGTCTTCTTCAAACCCGTTTCTATTCCACAACAGTTCACTGGTGAAAAATCAAACCATTCAGGTTTGAATTTTTAGGTGAGGGAAAATAAATGGACAGCAGATTCTGAACAGTTTTTCCCCCAACATATACAACACTAAGAAAAACAAGGAAACGTGTCTCAGATTCTAATTGAAAGAGTCTATTTATTTTTTAAGATCAGGCTCAGAAATAGGAGGAAATGTGACTATTAACATATGTCTGTTTCTCCAGGATCACATTGTTTCATGTAATGGAAGCTTTTTATCAAGCGATTTACTTGAACCATTGTTCCATGGATTTTTTGTAAATCACATTGCCTTTTCATGTAAGGGTTTCTGTAAGTCTATGCCTTTTCATGTAAGGGTTTCTGTAAGTCTATGCCCTCACCCCTTTCCATGCTCAGTGGCCTATGCTTGTGTTAACATCGTGTTAATGTACTCAGTGGCACTCGAGTTCCATAGCTAGCAATCATTTGTTTGCTTGCATGATATGATGTCAACTTAGTTAAGATATTTGCTCCCATACCCATCATAAGAGAATTATACTGTAAATGCTATTTTTCAGATTTAAAATGTACAATATGATACCTTAAATTTCAGGATTTGTGCAATTACACGTATAGTCCATCTCGTGTAAGACGTAAAATGAATATGTTCATCAAATTCTTGTGTACTCTTTCTCTTTTCCGTTTTTGCCTTGTTTCCAGTCCTGCGGCCTTGAGTTAGCTACTTGGAGGATGTTCACTTGGGTTTATGGGTAATCCACATAGGGCCTAATTTACAAAAGCGTTTTACAATGTGCAATCCATTAAAAAACACTTTGTACACGAGGGCCATAGTTCACTTGCTCCCTGTAGAAGCAGGGAAGAGTACCCAGGTTTGCCGATTTATTAGTGGCCCCTCTTAGCTCATGCCAAAAAAGTGATGGGTGGAAGGTTTTGAATTAATCTTATCCACCGGCATTGCTCTGGACAACCTTCCACACCACAATTCTTTAACCTGTCTGCGCCATTGCAAAAGGGTTCCGGCCATATGCAAATCAGTCAGGTACAGCCACCAATGGGAGCAGCCCTGCCTGAACTGCTAGGCCACCTCCCCTCTACACGGAAACACAAGCAACCCCAGACATGTTTCAGCCTTTTTTGGCCTCCTCTGTGAGGTGCAGCTTGGTTCCCTATGGCGCAGCAAGCAAGGGACCCACTTAGCTCATAAACACCTCCAGCATTGCTGACTAATAAACATTCTATTACCTCCTAAAGGTATAAGGGAGAAGACTATGGGATTTGATATCAGCAAGCGATTTTAAAGATCACGCCTTCACTTTGCTGAATGGGTATTTCCCTACAGCAGAGTTTGCGCTAGTACAGTGATGCAGACCAGGGCGTATGGTCTATGCAGGTTCTGCTGTGCTCATCAGCAACTGATCAGGACCAGTTAGCGCAACTTCGCAGGAAGCAATACAGTGTCAGAAAAAACCTTATGAAGGTGATTTTTGAATCTATAGGCCTACCTTTATTAGGGCATCATTATGAGTATGGTTGTAATGGTAGTAACATGCTATACTTTAAAAAGTACTTTTTTTTTTAAATACAACCATATTATGGGCCTCATCACATGGACGGCAGTGACCATGGCGCTATTAGCGCCAGGGTTGCCGCCGGTATTTTACCGATTCCGCCTTGGTGAATGGGGGAATTACTGCCCCATTCCAAGGTTGGCAGAGTGGTAATTCCCCATTCACCAAGGCCCTTCCCCATTCACATTTGAGCCCCCATAGGGCTCAATGGGAATGGGGAAGGAGCAAATAACGGTACCGCTGCTAGCGGCACCGTTATTTGCCCTGAAGTCCCTCAGCGGGTCCCGTCCTTAACGTGTGGTCTGACCACACGTTAAGGACGAGACCCGCTGAGGGACCTCGTAATATGCCGCTAAGGGATTACCGGCACTGGTGCCGGTAATCCCTTAGCGCTATCCGTGTAATGAGGCCCTATGTATTTGGGATCCTTCAACATTTTTACTGTGTCAGGTACATGGAAAGTATTACATCCAGTGCTTCAGATAAGATTTCGCAGTGGGAATGTATTATTCCCTATTTTTTAAAGTTGAGAGTAAAATGACTTTTTATGGAGTAAAGTAATTACAATTCCCAATGGGAGTATTTAATAAGCAAGTAACTGTAAAGTCGTAATGTTTTTATAATGAATACCTCTTTGCGCTTAGTTATTTATGCACATTAAAAGGTACATTTTTATCACTTTGGATCAGTGATAATAGTAGTTTCTTCCTCTGGTGCTATGTGTTGTACTGGTCCAAACATATCGAGATGCCGGGGGGACAGGCTCCTGTGTGTCTATTTCCTATTTTTGTTGAGAGTATTTTTACTCCCTATTTTGGGGAGTATTTGCCTATTTTTAGGGAGTAAAAGTAGCCACTACACCTCTTATCTGTAGTGCTGATTACATCTCAGTGTGTAGTATGCATGTACCTTTTGGATAAATTAACCATGTGACCCAACACAAAATGAAATGGTATTTTAAAAGTAGAAAGCACTTACAATACCAGGGACCTAATTACGAGTTGGGCGGTATTCCAGCAGTAAATCTGCTGGAATACCGCCCAACTGTACTAGCGTTACTGCCACTTGGTCCGGCGGAATTGCTGCAGTATTACAAGTGGTGGTAGCAGTGTAAATCCCCATAGGACTCTAGGAGGCTTTTTCGTGGAATTACTGCACTGGTCCTACATCCTACACTCCAGGACCATATTTGTAGTATGGCAGAGCAGCAATATTGGCGGTAATTGCATTACCACCAATTATTTCCCGCCCTGCCATGCTTGGAATGAGGCCCCAGATATTTTTCAGAATCAGCCCCCAATAGAACGTATCGCACGATTCGAATTTGTAAGGTAGGCTTCATTACCTTAAATTATTATCTACAGAAGCCAGCATAACTCTTTGCAACAAGTGCCCTTTGCAGATTAAGAATGCGCCACTCTTCTTCTACACGAGCTATTTCTGCTGTCTAGAGGGACAGGTTCGAAACGCTGGACCAATAAAGGCAGGCTTTGATCTTCTATTTGTTACCCGCGCTAAATTCCTAAAAAAAGGATGCCAGCACACTTCATAAAGCTCAAGTTTCACATTCCGCAGCGGTTGCGCGGGAGGGCGGGCTGCTGGACGCGTGCGCAGTACCTGCTGTTGCTGGAGCTGTGCTAGGTCGGCAGCGCCCACGTCGGCCGACGGTGTCTCGCCGTTGGATCTCACTTCGCGCCGGGTGCACTCCAGGAAGTGGTGGCCACTGCTCGCTCCATTCTGGAAGGCTGAACCGTTGCTTTTTGTCTCAGCCCCAGATTCTTGCATCATGACTCAAAAGCCTGAAACACGAATAAAATAAACAGCTGTTAAAACAGTTTCTGTCTGTGAGGAGACAGGTCTTGTGTTAGTGCTGCCAGAACTGGGAACACTTTTCATTTCCTCTGGTACAACTTACATTTTATTAATGGTTCATTTTACCCGTTTATTTACTTATTTGATCAGCTACAATTTTGAAGGCACATTTCAGAGCTAAATATAGATTGTTACGTATTCAATATCCGCTTCCCTTAGAGACGCAAATATTTTCAAAAGAAGCCAGAATCAGCAATTCCATTTCTCTAATTGCATCTGGTTGCTATACAGCACTTTGAAAACCGTGAGTCATTTTATGTATTATGTGCAACACCCAAAGTCTATTGTGCGCAAGAGGAGGGAGGAGGTTTAAGTGCACAGAAAAACTGCCCGCGGAAAAGAGGCATCGTGTTAACAATAACTAATAAAGTTAGAAGCATTTGCCGACAAACGAGCTGCCTTTTTTCAGTCAACAGTCGTTGTAAATGTTGAATATCTGTTCAATTTCAATAATTTAAATGAGGCGTACATATGTTTAGTGCAGTAATGATCGCCGGCCTTTGGCGTGAAACACAATATGACATTTTGCATACCAGTAATGCGACTGCTTGTAGAAACTTTTATATTCTGATTTTTCACCCTACACCGTGTGAAGAAGTACTAGTAAAAAGCCCCATTCCTTTCCAGAAGTTTCTCCTTGTGCTGGAAAGCGTACTCTTGTGTGAACCCCTTGTGCTCGCCTATTTTTTATATTTTTTATTTATTTGACATTTGTATGGCACCTATACACAAGTGTTTCCAGGCGCCACAAGACACAATGGGGAGGGAAACACAGGAAGATGAACAAAAACGGTTATATTGGCCTCTTGGCAATCCTACCGCGCAAGTGCAAGAACAAGGAGGAAAATGCAGGGGGATAGGGGGATAGAGGGAGAAGTGCAGGAGTTCCCAAAGGAGGGAGGAGGGGGGACGTGCTGGGGAGGTGGGCAAGTGCTGGGGGAGCCAGGAAGGCAAGTGTAAGGGGAAAAGGGTAGGGAGAAGGGAGGGTAAATGCAGAGTACAGGGTGGAAAAGGTTGGGGCTAGTCTGGGAAAGGGATTCTGAGGAGACTGGTGGGCGGGGGGGGGGTCTGGCCCCTATATAACTCTGGAGGGGCCAGGCCCCAGTCACAGTGGCAGATGGAACGCTAACATGGGAGGCGGAGGGGCAAGGACTAGGAGAAAGGGTAAGTCTTGAAAAGTTTCCAGAACTTAAGAAGATTGAGCTCAAGTCTGAGGGGGCAGGGAGGCCGTTCCAGACGGCACAACCTGCTGAGGAAAGGGGTCAACCTCCGACTCTCGGTTTGGATAAACATTTGACCTGCAGAGAGTTAGGGCCAGAGGACTGAAGGACTCTGGCGGGGAGGTATTTAGGGTGGGAAGCTGGATGTAGAGTGGTCCTAGGTCACAGACAGCCTTCTGGATGATGTAAAGAGTCTTGATTGGATCCTTGCGGTCACCGGGAGCCAGTGGAGAGATTGTAGGGCTGGAGACATGCAGTCCCAGGGCTTGAGGCCAAGCATAAATCTCACAGTCCTATTCTGGTTTAGTTGAAGGGGGCAAAGGGAGGAAAGAGTCAGGTTGAGGAAGAGGCTGTTGCAATAGCCCAGCCTCGTGAGAACCATGGCTCTGGATACATTGAGCTTCTGGGGGAAGGTGAGGAAAGGAAGAATGCCCTTGAGGAGGTGGAGCTTTGCTTCTTGGCGAGGTCCGTGGTGTGTGGAGAGAAAGAGAGTGAGGAGTCAAATGCCTACTAGCAATGCAAGTCTGTTACAAAACCACTCAAATAAAATAATAACAAATATAGAACCAAAGGGAAATAGATTAAAAATGCCAGTGTTGACTTAGTACCCAAAGCACTTGCCTAGTGTGACTACAGCCTTAACAGCATACTTGTGGGCCAGCACAAGGAGGCATCTTCTTAGGCCATAAACCGTGCAGTGGATGGTTAGTGATGTACTTCTAGTAAGCAATGAGACCAACTGCATTGGACTTTGTCTCACATGTTGGGCAGCAAACACAGGGTTGCGGAAGACTTCAGTGCTCCAAGATCTCAGATCCCTTGACAAAGCCTTCCACCATAGCATAAATGGAACCTTCAACACAATGCTTGTCTTTAGCTCTGTACGTTTTAGGATGGCCTCCAGAGCGGTCAAGAATTTGTAAGTGAATTCAGCTAATGTGTTGCACTGCTGACCTCATTCTAATTGAGTGCATGCCTTCCTTGTGCAGAGGGTAGGCCACACACCAAGCATTCAGGGCATATTTGGATACTGCACTGTGACACATACCCGCACAACTTCCACAGTTAATTACAAATTATGTGCTGTGTCACAGTTAGGTCCAAAAGTGGATGTTTTAGTTATGTTGATCAACACACTCTTTTGTAAAGAGGGCCAAGTACTACCAAAACAATCCTGTGTAGCAAAACAGTTTATTTTATAAAACAGTTTGTTATGTAACATGTCAAAGTGCCGTAATAACATGTGCTACACTTACCAAAACCAATGTCAATTATTTCACTGATTCAGGATGTTTGCAAGGTTGAGAAGACCACCTGGGATTCGATCCTGCAACTTTCAGACTATTCTCAGATTTTTTCAGTAGATGCATTTTATTATTATGGTATTTATTGAGTGCTGACCGAGCTTCGATAAGCAACGGACCCCTTTGCAGGGGTATACAACAATACAGATACACAACAGAGTGCTTTACAGAAGTATACAACAGTGCAGCTGCATACAAGGGCATTTTTTCAGAGGTAACAACAGAACAGATGTACAGCAGGGGGTATGATACAGAGGGGTGCATAGGAGGGGTACAGCTTCACAGGGTGGCGGGGAGGAGAGGAGCAGATGACATCTAGAAAGTCAGGTGGCGCGGGGATGATCTGATGGCCTAGTTGTTGAGGAGAGACTCCTTGAAGAGTTGGGTCTTGAGTTATTTTCTGAATTGTAGGAGCATGGGGGCGAGCCTGATGCTGACAGGCCGGAGGTTCCGTAGTCTTGGGCTGTAGGCAGAGAAGGCTTGTTTTCTGGTACTTTCCTAGTTGCAGTGGCAAATTTCAAGTCTGCATGTGTCCTGGCTTCTGATGGTGTACTGTTCGACGGAGATGCTGAGTTTCTCCGTGAGATAGCTGGGTAACTTGAGTGTCGACTGCCTCCTAGATGATGCAGCAATATTTGAAGGGGATTTGTGCATGCAGTGGGAGCCAGTGAAGGTCGATGAGGGCCAGGGTGATGTTGTTGTATCTGTGTAGACCCATGATGAGGGGAGCAGCCGCGTGTAGGACACTTCTCAGGGGCACAGGGGAGGATTATGGGAGGCATTCGAGGTGGGGTAGGACCAGGGCTTGAACGGTAGATGTAAAGCTGTCCACATGGAGGAAGGGCTTCACTTTCAATGGGGGAGAAAGCTGATACAAAGCTGTCTGAGTTTTCTTAGCTATGCATGTCTTGAAGGAGATGTGTTTGAGCGTGTAGATCCTGGGGCCCTTGGTGCAGGAGGAGAGCTTGTGTGTTAAAGCCTCTGGGTTCATGTTTGATAGTCAGGTCTGCATGTCTGGGTGTTCAGTGTTGTTGGTGAGGAGTAGGAATTCGGTCTTGAACAGTTGAGCTTCAAGAATGCACTGGACATCCAAGACTGGATCAACGAGAGGCAGGACTTGAGGCTGTGGATGTCCTTAATGGAGTCGATCTTGAGGTATAGCTGTGTGTCTTCAGTGTATTGGTGGATGTAGATTTTCTGTGTGTGTAAAAGGACTCCCAGTGACTGCATGTACAGACTGAAGATCAATGGGGAGAGGCTGGAACTTTGCGGGACTTCACAGGTGATAGGCAGCATTGGCGACCTAGAGAAGTCCGTCTGAACAAACTGCTGGTGGGTGGCAAGGTAGGTCTTGAACCAGTGTAGGACAAGGTTGCTGATCCACATGTGCTGATGTAGGGTGTCCGTGAGTGCCTAGTGGTCTACTTTGTCGAAAGCAGCTTTGTGTAAACCAGGAGACTGGGGTGGTTGGTGTCAAGGATGTTGAGGGCGTCGTCAACCACCTGTTTGGTTGCAGTCTCCATGCTGCATCTGTGTCAGAACCCGGATTGGTAGGTTTGGAGGAGATTGTTGGTGTCAATATGTTACTGCCGTTGCGCTGATACTGCTTTCTCAATGATCCTGCCTAAGAATGGACGACGGGTGATGCAGTGATAGTTACCTAGTTTGTCGGGATCCTGAGTGGGATTCTTTATTAGAAGGAGGATTTGCCCTGTCTTTAGGGTCGATGAGAAGGTGCCGTGAATTAGGGAGCTGTTGATGATGTCCAGGTAGGGAAGGAGAGCTTCTGCAGCATGGATGCTGGGAGGATGACGTCTGTATATGGTGTGGCTTTGAGGGTGGCCAGGGTTTCTACCAGGTCCTCTGTAGAGAGTGGTCTAAATGTTGTCTAGGGTATGGAGATTTTGTGAGGAGGGACATGAAGTGGGTCTGTGGATGCAGATCTGGTGACTGTGTGCTGGCGAATCTTCCGGAATTTGTCAATGAAGAAGGAGGTGATGGCGGTGGATTTTTCGATGGAGTGTGGCATGGCAGGTTCGGGTAGCAGTTTGAAGCAGTGCTTGACCGCTTTGAAGATGGATCTCCTTTTGTTGGCTTCTGCTATAGTGCTCTGTTAGTAGGATTCCTTGGCTGTGTTTATTAGTTGTTGTTGGGTCGCTTGGAGTTTCTTGAAGAGTGCCAGGTCCGATGAGGTCCTGGAGTGGCACCAGATCTTCTCTTGGTTCCTGATGTCTCTTTTGCTGAGGTTGAGGGTTTGCGTGTACCAGGATGCTGATGGTTTTGATTTGCAAGTGCGTTGTTTCAAAGGTGATTGCTGGTCGATGGTGGCTGAGAGGGTGGCGTTCAGTGCTTCCAGTAGAGAGTTGTGGGTTTATGGTCCATGTGAGGTGGAGGTTGGTGATGTCTTCCATGAGGGCTTCCACCAGGAGGTTCTTGAAGGACCTGAAGGTTTGTCTGATGGGTTTCTGCTGGCAGTTCTTGACTGGGTTGTTGTGCAGGATGTTGAAAGGCACGGCCTGGTGGTCAGACCAGTGAAGCAGGAGAGGAGAGCTTTAGTGGAGGGAAGGCAGTCTAATGATGATTAGCTTGAGGATGTTATCTTCCTCATGCATTGGTCTTCTGAATGATGTGTGTTGCTGAGGGTGTTAGCAAGGTCGAGGAGAGGTTCCTTCATCGGTTTAGTAGTCTTGTTGCCTGGGAGGTGGAAGTCGCCTAGGAAGATGCTGTTGGTGTGTGTGAGGGACATGATGGTGACCAAGTTGGTGAAGTCTCTGATGAAGGCGGCATTGGGTTTGAGTGGTTTATAGATTTATTTTTATTTATTTATTTATAGGGTTTTTATAATGAGATCAGATGGAAGGTTACTGTGTCCGCCAGGGAGAGCGGGAAATGGCAGATGAGTACTTAGAAGCAACCAATGTTGTCGAGGTTAAGTCTGGTCCAGGGCCACAAGGTATTGTGGATGACTGCAAGGCCTCTACCTGTCTTATTCGATCGATCTCTGTGTTGGATGCTCTAGCCATCGGGGAAAAGGATGTCTAGGATGTGGGTGGAGGTGGGTGTCAGCGAGGCCTTGGTGATGAAGATAGCATCAAGGCCATGTGGAGTGATGAGGTTGGCGATGTCTGCTTTATGGAGGATATATGAGCGGTCATCGGCAAGCATCAACTTGTGGATGGTGAGGGGGTGCTGATGTGCTTGAGGCTGATGTAGGTGAAGTTGCTGCATTGTGGAGTTCATGCCTTAGAGGTGGTACAATGTCATTGACGTTGGCGTTGCGTTGGTGGGGATAGCATGTGGGGATGCTGGGAGAAAATACAAGTGCAGAACATGCTTACCTGTTGTCGGGCAGGAGTTCGGGCGCCGGGCCTTACTGGTCCGAACAGGTCTAGACAGGAATTGCCATTTTCTTCATCTGTCCCTTTCTTCAGACGCCCAGGTGAGAGATGCCCTTGATCTAAGAGTTAACAGCAGAAAGGAAGAGGCAGCACTAAGAAGGTTGGTGGGGCTTAGGCTATGTGACCTAGCTCCACTTACACCTGCTCACCAACTGCAAAGAAAAAAAGGCTGGAGGGCTGCATAAGTAGGGAAAAGGGTGGCAAAACAGGAAGGCACCAACAGTTTAGCAGTGTAGCAGTGATTGAAAGGATGGCGGGGCTTAAGCCACATGACTTAGATCCACTTGACCTGCTCATCAACTGCAAAGAAAAATCTGCTGGAGGGCTGCATAAGTAGGGAAAAAGGGCGGAAAAACAGGAGGGTATCAACAGTTTAGCAGTGTAGCAGTGATTGAAAGGAAGGCGGGGCTTAGGTGATGTGACCTAGATCCTAGATCCACTTGCACCTGCTCACCAACTGCAAAGGAAAAGAGGCTGGAGGGCTTCAAAAGTAGGGAAAAGGGCAGCAAAACAGGAAGGCAACAACATTACTCCACTAGACTATTTTAGTGGCATTCGGGTTGGTTTTGAGTTTGCATTGTTGAGGGTTTTATATAGCATTTTATGAAGAAGTCTATAGTTTGACTTTTGCTGCCCAAAATGTTGTAGAAAAACTGACAAAGATGAATCAGTTGTGATATTACTGTACACCTCTGTACAAAAGGGGCATTTACCACAGGCTATAATGGAAGCATACATGAACTCCAAACTTACAAACCAATTTCTTGAGGCCATAACACCACATTGCTTTTCTGAGCTTTTTCAAATTCGACCTTTGGGGCCATCACTAAGATTACTGAGCAGTACATACCATACGATTTTAGCTTCGTAGTGGTAGACAACACTATCATGGTTGTGCCAAACGTACTAGTAATCTTCCATACAACAAACAGCAAGCTGAATGTGCCAGTACAAAGGATTATCTACTTCACTCTCTTTTACTTTGAAGTATGAACTACTCTGGTACTCTGCAACATTCCATTTGCTGTCAGAATGTACAATTCCACAGTTTGGCCCAGGAAGAGGAGCACTAGAATCCATCTGTGTTCATACATAGGTAGACAGTGGCAAGGAGGGTTCCCATCATCCCATCCTACTAACAGCAGCGTGAAAGAGAAACAGCATCACAATTCCCCCTCTTCCTTCCTTGCTATGGTGCTCACGCTGTGTCCAAGACAGAGAGAAAAAGATAGTGGGTGGGCATGCACACAAATCCCGGCCATGAGAAGAGCAGAGATGTGATGCCCGTCTCCCACTGAAGTCAGTTGAAGATGGGTATTGCATCCATAGTGCCCCCCTCACTGCCTCCCCAAACTCTGTGGGAATCAAACTGCATCACTCACAGACCTAGGGCCTCATTACGAATTTGGAGGTAGCCATGCCCTTAACAATGGCATGGCTACCCCCAAACCTGGGTCCGGGTTCCCTGAATGTGGAAATACTGGGCCATTCCGACCTTGGAGGCCTGATATTTCCCCATTCAGGGAACCCGGACCTGGTACATCCCCATTCCCATTTGAGCCCCCCTAGGGCTCAATGGGAATGGGGAGCATGCTAACAACAGGCCCGTTAATGACGGGCTCATTGTTAGCATGCTGGGCCGCTCACAGGACCCGCTAAGGACGTCTGGTAAAACCAGGCGCCCTGATCGGGTCCCGCAAGCGGACTTCTTAATGGGGCGATAAGGGGTTAACGGCTCCGGCACCTTTACCGGCACCATTAACCCCTTACCGCCCTCCTCGTAATGAGGCCCCTAGTCTCACTATCAAAGACAATAGGGCCTGGGAAGCAGAATGGACGTGGGATGCAAAACAATAACATAATCCAACATACCTGCCCTCTGCAAACCAGTCTAGTGGTTTTCCGGGTACTCCTCTCAAAGGCAGTGAGGCTAAGCATATTGTCTATTTGGAGGTGAACTTCCAACGAAATCTGGGGGGTGAATCATGGGTCATCGTGATCCCCACCATATCTCTGAAGGAGTCAATGAACAGTTACTTAATTTAGAAACCAACTTCTCACTGATGGGACGATGACAATCAGGGCAGTCTTCCATTAGATGTATGTGATTCCTGCCCTGATCATGTGCCTAATGGGTCTTCCATAAATGTTGATAAGATGCTATTGAGAGCACCAGCAGTCATTCGCCTTTGATTTGGGAGGTGTCCTCTAAACAGTCCTTAAAGGTAATGTTATATTTTTCTTCGAGGGACCAAAGAAGGATTTCTGTTCTTTCTATAATTCGAATTGGCATCCATATGTAATTTCTTTGACAAGTCGTTTAAACCCATCTTAACCACCAATAGAAGAGCAACCAGTAACTTGTAATTGACATAATTCGTTCAGCTATATCATAGTACAGTTCAGAGTTATGAAGCTAAAATGTCCAGATATGGGACACTTTGGGTTGTGCCCAAATAAAAAAATCAACCAATAATATAACGGCTAATCACTCTCTTTCTTCAAATGGCCATATAACCAGACTTTTCTTCCTAGAGAGACATCACCATCCTGGATATCGAAAAGAACCTGCCACAGTTTCTGCAGATGAGGTAATGTATCAAGCTGGGTAAGACTCCAGATGGGAGTAATCGGAAGGAGGAAGAGTCCCCTCCTGAGGCTTATTTTGAATAAGGGAGATTTTCATTATTTGGCTTGGGAAGGTTTGCATGTGATTGATATACCAGGAGTAAAATAGAGGACACGCTGGATATTTACCATTAAGCTTCCATTGCATAGGAATCTTGAGCAGATTACAAAGCTCCAATGAAATTAAAAATAAATAAATGCATTCATTAACATAGGGCATAAAAACAAACAGTTATAAAATACCCTTGCTGTGAATTACTGGGCTTCCACATCATCATACCACATTACTCCGGGGTGGTTATAGATAGCTTGCTACTGGGTTACTCAGATGCTAGTTTGCTGGACGCATGTCAGCACTATTATTGTCTCTTCTTAACATATTTTCTTTTGGTTAGACTTAATTATAGCATATGATGTTCCCTGTGTTAGGCGGTTTCATGGTGAAAAGGAACTGTTGTGATTAAAAACAAGTTTCGGTTCAGTAAACCAGCCCCCTTTTGGTAGTCAACTAAAGCACCATCTTTCGTCAACCTTCCTGGTACATTGCACACAATTGAGGAATTGGTTTGACCTCTGTGCTTCTTAAATGTGCATCTTTCTGGCATATCAGATCTAGCCGCCAACCCTGTGCTGTCTTCCTTTCGGCAAAGTGATGAGGTAGAGCATTGGATATTCCTGGAGTCCATACTTATCACCACATGTGGTTCCCTTGACCTCTTCAGCTTCTTCTCATCTTAGTATGCCTAGTTCTTTAACAAGGATAGGAAAGGGAGTATGAAGATGTTAGGACACCTAAGGCCTGATTTACAAAGCATTTTTCAATGGGGTTGCCTATTGAAATACGCTTTTGTAAATCAGGTCTTTTGCCTCTGTCTCGATTCGGGATTGTTTTGTTGTATTCTTTGAGTGTATATACTCCTCTCTGCAATGATCAGCAAATTGGGTATTTAGATTTCTGCTGGCTGCGTAACACATCAGCTAAAGATATTTTCAGTGTGCATGAAGCATCTAGTGTTGCGGTGGGCCGCAGAAACTGTATAACATTTACCCCAAGGTGATTTGGGGCATTACTATTCTCTGATGAATCTCCTGAGTAGCCCATAGCTCTGCTCTAAAAGTGATAGCTGGGTTTACATTCACTTGGACAATTTTTGAAAGATAAGTTATCATTCCAGTGAGAAATACCTGGTAAAGTTTGTGGTTCCTTTTGCGCAATCTGTGCCTTTTTGGTTATCCTGTCCAAGTGAAGGTTTCAACATTTCGAGGATGACGTAGCAATGCCAATCAACGTGAAAGATGAGACATTTATAAGGGTTGACATAAAGGAAGTCTTTCCTTTTCTTTGCCCCTGGAGTTAGGGTGCCCAAAACCACTGTTTAGATTTCTCATTATTTACCTTAATGTGTTTGGTTCGAAGCATCTTGCCATATGGACCAGAAGCTGTGCAATGCAACCAGTGTGAGGGCAGACAACACAGAATCATAGGCATATAGGCGTACGGACATACTTCCCTTGTCAGACTTGCCCCATGTTGGCAAATAACTCAGAGAAAGGGCTTACCTGGATGTCTACTGAGTCTCTGAAAGTGGGCTGACACATACGATGCTGAGGAGTGTTCAATACTTTTCTAAAACGTTCCTCAGCTGTAGCAAGGGTCGCCTAATTTAAGCTAAACAATAAGTGTTAGAAATTTAGATTTTTGAACAGTGGGTCATCGGTCTCCTGCCACCTCAATACTTGTGATCCAATGCCAAGAACTATGGGCACACAGTATTATGGTATATAAAAATAAGTAGTGGTTCTGCCAAAAGTCTTCACCCACACCCAGCTAACTGTGATCCACAGCCTGTGTGCACATCACCACGCGCATACACTCTGCAGATCTGCACCTATTGCTGCACTCAGGTATATTCTTCAAGCACTCAGCTGTGATCTGCAACCCTTAATCATACTATCAACACATGAATCTCCAATATGTAGACATTTAGCCTTGTTGATAAACACAACTTAAGATGCTGTCCACCACACCAGCCTGCCACTTCACACTATAACGGAGGAGTGGTGGAATCCCTGTTGCCACTTCAGCCAAGATAATGGGGACTCTGGGAGGCAGGGACAACCACCTGCCCATGATGCAATGCCTGAATGTGGAATATGGGGGGTTTCGATATTCCTCCCATAGCCTGCCAAAGAGAGCTAAAGCACGGGTATCTCCTGCAAATAGCCAGCTGACAATACATAGCCAAGTTCGAATGCACATATTCACAGAGGCAGATGAACATGTACCCACTCACCTCTGACACATAATGGTTGGCAAACGACCTAAAACTGAAGAAAACCTCCCTCATCTGCAGTTAATGAGAAGATGGATTTATAAAGAAGGGCGAAGGTGAGCAGAAGAGGACTAAACCAACCAAGGGCAGAATAACTAGGAAGGTACAGGCCCGTAAATCAGAGACTTTCTTGTCCCAATCACTCTCCTACCCACAGTATTAAAGGTAGCAAGTTCCCACTGATAGAAAAGACAGCATTGTTGGGAGCTGGTGTTTCAGCGAAAACAAGAAGAGCAGGCCTGAGGAAGATGAGGAAGGATTACGAAACACAGAGAGGAAGAGGTTGAAATGGGAGTAGGGAAAACATGATCCAGAGGAATAGATTAAAACAATGATGAGAGGGAAAGGGTGGAGTTGGCACATGGAAAGCAATCACAATAGGAGGAAAGAAAAAGGAGGAGGAGGAGGTCAAAGTAAAAGCCTAGCATCAGCCAAGCCAGCAAGCCCAAAGCGTCGGAGAGAGGATGCTAAGATGCAAGCAGTGAGAACAGTAGGTTCTGGCCTGGAGCGGGTTCCTGTCAGAGGGAAAGAGTTGGTGTTAAGTCTGTGGAAATGAGCCCAAAGGATTGGTAGGGGCCACAGTGTAAGGCCACAGCGTGTCACCTGGAGCTGATCCAGGGACCGCAAGCGGGTCAGATTCATTAGAACCAGTAATCCAATGCCTGGCTAGAGGACCTATTGACAATGTGGGGACATAAGATATAAGGAGCCAAACAGAAAGCACCAGTAAAGTTGTTGTAGTGAATCATGGCACTAGATTTCCTTTATCAGTGATAGCACAAGATGATGGTGGGTTTCTGACTGGATTGCTAGTAAGCAGGCCATCATCATGAACCCAGGACAAAAGAGTTAGTACCCAGGTTGTGAGAGAAAACAGACAGAGCTAAGCATAGAGAATATTGATATTTTGGGTATTGGGAAATGTGTAACATCGATTGAGTATAATTTGTTTTATTTTTTTGCCCTTTCGTTTTTAGTTGGATGCTTATTAATTGTACATATTAATTAATTGTGTTCATGAATATGTAAGATTATTCATGTAATTTGATTAATTGTGTTAGTTTTGTTAATTTCTGTTCTTGTGAAAGGTTTGTAAGAACTATTACACAATAAATGAAAAAAAGATGTGAGAAAAAACCCTACCCGGACAAAGTGTGGTAGGGACAAGTGTACCGAACTTGTATCAGGCAGGGAGAGGAATGACACTGTAGAACCCCTAGGGCAGGAGGAAATCAAGCATGTGCTCATACCACAAGTTGCAGTAAAGCCAAACCTAAGAGATGCCTAGGACAGAATTCTGGACTACCCATATTCCAGACGCCAAAGTACATGAGGGGCCCAATAACGACAAGAGGATGTTTTCCTTCTCAAGAGGTGATGCACACAAAAAGGCACTAAACGAGAACCCGGTATCAGAGGAACAGAACCCGCCACAAAAAAAGAAGGCTACCAGGAACCTAAAACATCTGAGGAATGGAGGTGATTCTTTTGGATGTTGGGAACTTGGTTTTCTAGAGCAGGTGGTCTTTCTACAGCAGTGTGACCACCATACGTTCTCTCCATATGATCTTTTATGTTCATATATGATTGTGGTTTATATTTTACAGAAAGCTCTCTTATTCTGCTATGTAATATCACATGTTTATTGTAATTCTAACAAAAGCATTCCAGTGGCCCGTACTGTTTGGGAGTGCAGCCCTGCATGTGCCAGTGGATGGAGCAAGGGCAGGTAGACTGTGGATTTTAGCGATATGTTGTGGTCTTTACTTTCCTGTTGTCCAGGGGGTGCTTTCTGTATTCCCAGAAATATACCACCTTCATGGATAACTGCTGAGAAATCCAAATTCCAGTCTCCTGTTGTTTTGTTCCTCCTTCTTTGTGACATTGTCCTGCACATCCCTGGCAACTCAGAATACAGTGAGGCCAGTCACCGTGAGGGGGATCCAACATGTGAAAGACACTGTTGGAAAGCTGAAATACCCAATATCTGAACTATACGATTTGAGAAAAGTAGTTACCAAGAACTACTGATTAGCAGCCCACAGGAGAAGGGAGTCATTCTCCCGTGCCTTAGATGTTTTGATAGTGGCTGGGACAGTTTAGATTAGTTTGGACAAATGACAAATCTTCCTTTTGGACTCACTGAAAAATGCCAAGCACACTAGTGATCTTTGTAGCTAGGGAGCCCCCATAGTTTCGGGAAAGTCAGGTGTTTTCACTTCTCTTTTAATAAAGCATATCTGAACATGGAAGATCAGAGTCCTTGTCCTTCTGACCCACCGCAGTAGGCTACATGAACTATGAGATGGCCACTGGTAGCCATGTGCTGGAAGTGGGTGGATATCTGATCACTGTCAGTGGGGGCAGCATCCCTAGTGCCCCCAGCCTAACGTTAAAGGTTCAAAATGAAAACCACCTGCCTGAGCACTTGTTTGTAGCAGGTTTGGTTAAATCACTGTCAGGATTGGTTAAATCACTGTGGCGGGGAAGAGGTTTCAAGTAGGAATGCCACCAGTTATGTGATGGTGGGTCTGTTGGCTATTCTACTGTCACATTCCAGCACTGTCCACCAGACACTTAATCAAAAAGCCATTTTAAGGAAGCTTGAGTTGGTAGCTCCAACTCGAAATCAGGCAGTTTGGGAAGGGATAGATACAGAGGCCTATTTCCTCCATCCTCTAAATTGGTAGATTCTCCTGGTGGTCTATAGAGCACTACGAGGTTAATACTGAAATTATGGTTTGGGATAATCTTGGTGTGTAATATATGGATTGTGGGTCTCCAGCCAGGGCATTCCCAATATCATCTGGAACTGAGGAGCACCGATGAGATCGAGACTAATGTCCTCTTGATGTCCGTCCTGACACAGAAGCTTGACTTTCTCAGTGTATTTTGTCACTGGGCCGGATGATAGCTGAGAACATCCACAGCAGTGATGTTTTCTGATTACTGCTTCTGTCAGAGAGGAAGGCCTATTCAGAGAGCCACATCTTGGTCAATGTAGTTACCCACAGCTCCACAATCAACATATGCCTCCAAGGCATGCATGTTTGATGGTTGCTTGTGATTCACCAAAAGCACTGGAAGGACTAGATGTGAGGTCTGTACAGATTCCTTTTTCAAGCTTGACAAGCGGACCACTACGCTTGCTGGGCATTGGCGTTTCCCGAGTTCTGTTCTTCTTCTTCATCAGTTTTGTCTGTTGCCCCAACCGTTTTCTTTGGTGGTTTTATCGGGCAGTCACGGAGGAAATGACCTGCTTGTCCACAATATAAGCAAAGCTGTTGTTTTCTTCTTTTTTCCCTTTCTGCTTTGATAAGGTGACTTCGTAATCCATCAATTTGCATTGGCTCAGACTGTTCATGATCTAGTTGCACCATCAGGTCTATGAAGTCCGCACACCTCTCAGGGGGATTGACCACTTGCGCCAACACATCCTTAAGTTCTCCACGTAACCCTCAGTAAAAGAGTGTAGTCCTCTTCTCTTCTGGTCAGTTGGTCTGGGCTATGAGACGATTGAAGGTTGCAATATAGGTTAATAGATCTTGACTCCCTTGTCTGAGTGACAACAACTCGTTGTCCAGAGCTTGTCCTTGAGTATGACGGGCAAACAATTTCTCCATCTCATGTTGGAAATTCCCAAAGTTCCGGAGTAAAGGGTCATCTTGATTTACCAAAGGTATAGACCAGTCCGCTGCACTACCTCCTAAATACGAGAGTACAAACGCCACATTGGCTTGGTCATTAGGAAAGGCTCCTGGGCTGCACAAGAAATGAAGAAATGAAGACGACATCGGTTCATAAATACAGCAAACTTGTTTGGGTCACCGATGAAGGGTTTGGGAGGGGCTAGAGGCACTGCTCCTGGAAGAACCACCTGAACCGGTATTGATTGTTGTGGTGTGGAAGAATGAGAAGAATGGGTCACTCCAGGCAGCGGAACCTGTCCTGCTTGTGCTTGTAGCATTTGTCTTGCCAATTTGTCAGTTCTTTCTCGAGTTACACTAAGATCCCTCTATAATGCATTGGTTTCCTGTCTTGAAGCATGCACTTCAGCCCGTAATTCCCCTAGTAAGAGGGCTAACTGATCTGTTTCTGAAGTTTCCATAACGCCCAGGCAGAGAGTATTAGAGGCTTCACGTTCTGTTACACTCACCTGGTCTCTGTGAAGGCATTGGGGCATGGTTGCAGCCCTCCCTGAACTTGAATCACCCCCTTCAGGCCTCTCCCTCATCAGAAAAGATGTGAGCGGTGGTACATGGTGATACTGCTCCTGCGTGGAGATAAGAGTGTGTGAGTGCGCCAATCTATGATTGTTGTACCTCTCGAACCCTTCACCCCAAAGTACGATTTCTGTGAGCATACGCC
The DNA here is from genome assembly GCF_040938575.1 of Ambystoma mexicanum. Taxonomy (NCBI): domain Eukaryota; kingdom Metazoa; phylum Chordata; class Amphibia; order Caudata; family Ambystomatidae; genus Ambystoma; species Ambystoma mexicanum. The sequence goes on from NC_090923.1 coordinate 464,143,128, forward strand.
AGCCCATAAAGCTCACCTGTGAATTATGGAAGATAAGCTCTCCATCCTGCTACTTCTGGCAGGGGCGTGTTGAATGGGATCTAGTTCCTTCACTGATCCCTGATAAAGATTAGTCCAGTCCAGCTGCGACTATGCTCTCCTTATGATTGGTAAGTCTTTCTTGAGCTCTTGTGATGCTATTCGTTCTGTTTAATGTCTTTATATGTTGCTCCTATTTATGCCTGCAATAATGTCTCTCTTCTGTTTTCTTCCCTTAGATGGAAATGCGGCCTCAATGCAGCTGTGAGATGTGAGACTCGGCCGGATGGAAGATGGATGCTACCGCAATGTTTGACAGCAGGTAAGTGATGGTTTAAGGAAAAGCACGAAGTATGTCGAAGCCCAACCTTAAGCTGACTGCTTTTTCGATGTCTAACCTTGTCTTCTGTTTTTCTTTGCAGGCGCTGCTATCGACGATGGAGCGGGTCGTGCTGCGGTGCCAAGATGAATATTTCAGCATTCTGGAAAGTGTAAAGATGAATACTTGGTTCGCCAAAGAGATGTACAGGTAAGAACAGCTTCCCCCAGTATGCTGGCAGGAAGCAAGATGTCCAGGAAGCAGGATCTTCAAAGGTAAGTGTGACCTCAGGCGACGGTGAGCGTTACGCTGCCTGCAAGTACAGAATAACGCAAACCGTCTGTCTTGAGGATTGGGGCAGCTTATATAGCTGAGATTGTGGGCACGCCAATTAGGGCCGGCTTACCAGCCACACCCTGCCACTCCTAGAGAGTGAGCACATGCGAAGGCAATCCATTAGCAGCCACACCCAATAATACACTTGGGGCTGCTTAATGGATGGAATGTTCAAGGTTATTGCATCCTGCTTAATGGATGGAATGTTCAAGGTTAATGCATCTGAAGTGCTATGCCCATAATAAAAGCTTTTTGGTGTTAAATGGATGTTCTTGTTTACTTTTGTCCATCAGCCTGTCACCCAGGTCTCCTGTACATGTGACCCCTGCATGCCTGTGCCCCTGACTTTATGACCATGACACTGAGTCGTTCTCAGAACACAGATGAAGACAATTCAGCAACCAGAACTTCGGAAATACTACCTGTACCTAGACTTTTTTCTGGTGATGCAATTTAAATTTGGAATTTCACAAGAAAGTGGTATGAGCCACGATTTTTTGGACTATACATAGTGGAGAATGTCACTCCATAAACAGTCAAAGTCCGGGGAAGAAGAGCTTGGATACATCTTAATGACATAAAACTCTACACTGGCGAAGCCGCAGAACCCCGACTATCGATTCAGAAGCAAGACAAGAAGAAGAAGTAGTTCAGCATGTGCAGACCCGATCGATGACGAGGAAGAAGGATGCTAAGGTTGCTGATTAAATAAATGCAAGTGTGCATTTGAACTGTGGCTCACCCTGGACATTCCTTATAGATATTATACCAGGAGTGCAAACTCAGCTCTTGAGTCACAGGAATCTTTTGAATTGAACTTTAGAAAGTCTTAACGTCCTATAAATATGCCAAACCTAGAGTTTGAATTTGATGACTGGAAACGTGAGCAGTTTCCGGACTCATCCTTCACTGAGTTTCTGTTTAGTTAAATCATTGATCCAGACAGATGCCGATGCCCATAGGCTCCTTCTCTGTGTTTCTGATTTAATTCTTCAAGCTTATTCTGCTCTTGTTGGGCGCAGTATTGATATACGCACTTTCCTGCATGATCCTACAAAAGGCCCTACGATCAGGCAACTGCCTGTGGCAATAGTTGAACAGATCCTGCAGTTACCTGACTATTTAACAGAGTTTGCTGATTAAAAAGGGTTTTCCCTCCTTAAAACAGTATTCTGGCACAATGAGGAATGTGGAGAATTACATAGTTTTTTTAAAGTGAACAAACCCAACAACGTTCAGAGAATAGTAAATAGTGGAGATTAATGTATTGGTGCATAATATATGCATGGTCAGCATGTATTGTTGTTTTCCTAATTCTTTTGGTCCATACTGTTGTTTTCATTGGTCCAAGCAAGGTAGAAGTCTCCTGATTCTTCCCACTCCAGTGACTTATGCTGAATTGTCTATTACCGAAAGGCCAAGGCCATTTTTGATATTCCCACACCAGTAGCTCATGTAAGGTTGCTTATTGCTAAAGCAAATGCACTGATGCTCTCCCCTGTAGGGAGGACCATTACTGATATGCTTTTGGAGTATTATGCAAGCACTCATTTTGCAAGAGGGAGACACAAGAGAAGCACAAGGGAAGATGATTATGAATTAAATAATTATCTAGACAGCACAGCACACTTCGGTAATAACATGTGGTATCAGCACGTGAAAAAGGTAGGAGAAATAACGTCCAAAGAGAGTTGCTATGTTTGTGCTCTCATACCTTATGCCATGGGGACTTCCAAGATATGTATAGCTGTAGAAGTAGCAGTCCAGAAATCTCATTGCCTGATGCACCTTGCCCTTTGCCAGACGAGAGGTCAGTTCCAGGGTCGAACAGCATCCTTGGTGTGGGTGGCTGAGAAGACATCTCCAAGTGAAGATGACTATGTGCAAGATTTGAAATCAAGAGAGAAATCAGAGACAAGGAATCAAGTAATAAGATATGAACAGCCTGGAATAAATGGAGCAGGAATCAGAAGAGAAGAAAACAAAATGCTAAATTGTCAAGGGAAGAACTAGAAGATGTAAGGCGAGAGGTCAGCTGCAAATCAAGGGAGCAGTGCTAACTCCAAAGGGATGGGCTGAGGCCTGATTGTATGTAACGCATTAGCACTCACAGGATAATATGAGCCAGGCATAGATACGGCAGAGAATGAATGCAAGCATCATTGGCCGAAAATTGTGAAATTGCTGACGAGGGTCGACGATAAAGGAGGACCTTTGCAGATAGTACCTCTAGCCAATGCATCTATGTGTTTCAGAAACAATGGCACAAGCAAGGTTGGAATGAATCAGCAGTGTCGCTGAATTTTCCATGTGCCAGGCATGAAGGATGGAACAGTAGTGTTAATGGACCACTACTTGGCCTGTGGATCCACAGCTTATATGAACTTGGCCATGGATTGAGGAGGGCTGTGTTCCATAGTACTTATTCATGTTCCAGCATCAGTAATTCCAAAAAGTGACCTGAACATTAGAGAGTTTCCAAAAGCAGATGCTCATATGAGGAAGAGGAGATTATTTGGATTTCTCAATCGGACAAAGAGAAAGAATTACTTTTCAGCTAAATCGATAGAAGCCTTTGATTCTATTCTGCATAAACACAGGTTGTTCAGTCAAACTTCTGCAGCATTCACGACTTTCTTTATGCCAGGGTAAATGCAAAGTGGCTGGGAGCTCCTGCAGACAATCAACACCACCATAAAGGGATTCAATTCTATCAAAGAAGAATTGAGAGCCACAAGATTGATGACTCTTCAGAATAGGTATGTCCTGGACTTGATTACATCAATAGATGTTGGTGTTTGTGCCAAAATCAGAGAATCATGTTGCACATTCATACCTTCTCATGGTGATGAGAATGGGACCTTGACAGAGGCCATAACCTTGCTGACGTACTTGCACCTCAAGATGGAAGATAAAACAGAAGATACTACAGATGACAGCTGGTTTGCATTGATCTTCTCATGGGTTCCACAGTGGATGGTGAATATTTTCAAGTTTCTTGGAGAACTATTGGTGATGATCATGTTCGGATTTTGTGTGATCAGAATAATAATCACACAATGCAATAAGACAGCAAAGAATGCAGTAGGAATGAAGACTATGATTGATGTTGAGTCTGGGTTTGGACCCAAAGAACTGACAGATGAAGAAATGAGAAAATATATTGAAGCGAGCAGTCTAGCTCCTGAGGGAACGAAGTACCTGTATCTGAGAAACCACAAGAAGTATGTGGGATGATGGATCGATTGCAGCCTCAATGGACAATGTAGCCATATGACCTGGAGTGTTGATGAACATGTAAAATAAGCAGGATCTCTGAAAGGAGTAGCGAAGATTTGAACTCCTTTTTCAGACGAGAATGTCTAAATGTGGAAACTGGTGAAAGAGTGGTTGATGAATCAACCAGATGGGATAGTGTAGATGAGGAGCCAAATGGCTCTACCAGAATTTCTGCCCCCGTCTTGCCTATATATCGGGAGCCGGAAATTGTGACAAACAAAACACCAGTAATGATGCCTATCACACGAAAAGCCTTTGAGACAAGGTATCCATTGAGAAAACCTTTTTTCATGTACGCTCAGAGAGCGACGGCCTCTTAGGAGAGATCCTCAAAGAAGTGTAAAGATGAATGAAAGAGAAGATTGGTGACATCACATGAAGCAAAGATGACGCACCAAGAAGAGATGCTAAGAAAAAAAGTATATAGACCTTTTAAAATCTGATGACGAAGTAAAGAATTGAGTAAACTTTCATGTGCGGAATGAAGATTGCACGTGCAAAGAGCACTGAACAAAATGCAAGTTGTTTTAGAAATGTACAGATGCTGTAACGCAAGTATACTAAACAATCGTGAACGTTGGCTATACGTAGTGAATAGACTGCAGCCGGTGCCGCTAAATATATATACGTATAGAACCTGGATGTTCTACGTCGCATTTTAGCAAACCAGGACCTCATGGGCAAAAGGGCTGAAAGTGGGGTGCAGCAGAGAAATGCAGCTGAAGATGGAGGAAGAATCGAGAAGGCTTGTCTGGCCCAGTGTCAAGGGATGAGGCAGCCAAGAAACTGGCTATCTATTCAAGAAGATACAATGAACGCAAGAAGGAAGACGAGCTTCTGCTGCGGTGCAATGGAAAAACACTATGAGTGGCAAGTTTTCTTCATTTAATAGTATTAAATACGAAGAAGGAGCTAAAACACGGTCTCCTCTCACATGGATGGAAACAGACTTTGGGCAACCTGCATCGAGACTTGAAGATAAGAGCATGCTCACACTCCCTTCTATTCTCACGAGCAGTGATACTTTGCAAGGCTGAGTTCAAAGACAATTCGAATGGCAGACAGCAGGAGTGATGATGATGGTCCACCCACCAGTACCTGGGGTACCAGCTTGCGTTCTGCCAGCAAGTGGAATATTCCAGAAGAGTACAAGCATGCCATCCAATTATAGAAGGCCACATAGCAAAGAGCCCTATAGTTTGAGAGCCAATAAAATGTGTATTTTATGACGATGAAGATGACTTGCTTTACGGGTGGGCATAGTTGTCCACCTGACTATAGAGACCCAATCACAATCCTATCCCCCATAGAAAATATATCTAGATGTTCCCCGTAGACCTATCACAATCCTAAGTAAGTTTTCTTAGTTTGCCACATAGTATGACTTCAATGATGATGAGTTTTTACCATAAAAGTGTATTTTTACATGTGATAAATTGAGAGATTATGCTATGAGACGCCCGTTGATGTCCATTGTACTCCCTGTTTCAGACAATTTATAATAAAACAGTTACATGCTGCCAACTTCCTGAGTCAGTCTTATTCTTTGGTGTAAGAGTAAATTCTGCATCCCCATCCATCCAATAAAGCGTTACCTCACTTAGAAGGGCCTAGGGGTTCAGTCCTGTTGTTGCTGACCCAACATGCTGGGATAGTGCTGCTGCTTATTAAGGTAGAGAATGTGCACTAATGTCATGCAGGCTGAAAGGAGCAGTGTGCAGGCATGGCTAGCATGAGTGACCAGCATTGACACCTTCCAACTCATTGTTATTCATGAAAATTGAACATTAGCCATGACCTGTCAACCTAGGCCACACTGTTGTTGTTTGTTGTGTTACTATGGGCCTCATTACGACCCAGGCGTTAAGGGTTAACGCCGTCGTTAACCCTTAACGCCTATTCTGATTTTAACGGCTGCTTTTAGCAGCCGTTAAAATCCATGGCGCTAACCCGCCATGATGCTAATTACGCCACCGTAATTTACGGTGGCGTAATTATCGCCTTCCCCACTCCCATTATGCCCTATGGGGCAAAAATGGGAATGGGGAAGGGAAAATGGGAAATGGGGATTTACCGCCCCACTCACCTTGGAATGGGGCGGTAAATCCGCCATCCACCATGGTGTAAACGTAGTTTACACCATGGTGGTAAAGTTGGCGTACTTAGCGCCTGGGTCGTAATGACCCCCTATGAGTGACTGACAATTGAACTAATACATTTTTGCTAAAATACCACAACTTAATCAAACTAGTCTCAGAAATAAGTACCAGGGCTCAGAAATAAGTGCCAGGGCTGAGCACTGGCAAACATCCCATCAAATTAAGCACTGGTCACCCATGGTAAGGATACCACGCATATAAGTAACTGTGTGGTGTTTATGGATCATTTGAGGCTGTACTTGACAGATGATGGAATCAATTACATTTTAGGATGCATGCATGTGGCATTTGAGGCTGCAATTCACATATGGTGCAGCAATTAGACTTGTGAGACACTCCCTTACATATGGTGACTGGGCCATGTCCGTGGGGCATACATTGACATTGAGTGGCCTTACAGGACGTTTTAGGATCCATTTGGCATATGATAGAAACACCTTCATATATAAAGCTGTATCTAATACATTTTGAAGGCACCTAGTCTGTAAGTCTCAGGCATAAGATGAAAGTATCCTAAAACAGAGGCAACATTTAGGAGACTGTTTTATGGCAGCACCTGGGAATGAGGGGCTTCACTTGGTACATTATTATTAGGCCTGACATGTGCAGCTATAATTATTACATGATGGCAGTAAATGGTCATGTGTGGCTTCAGTGGCATATGCATGGGGGTTCCCCTGGCCTATGTTATTTCTACAAGGTCTACCCATGTCAAAAAGGCCCTCTACATGTCATATCAAAACATCACCCTAGTTAAAATGTGAGTGGTATCTAAAAAGTAATACGTCTGCTTTAGTACCAATTTGGTATTTTATGAAATGTACATTTGTGCAAATGTTTTACACCAATTATTCACTTCAGGTGATGCTATCAGGGTTAAATAGCATGTGTTGGTATTTCATGTGATATGATCGGGGTCAAAGGTCACATGACATCACTTCTTATGACATCATTAGGTGTGTGAAATCAGATCTGCTACTCAAGGCAGTTTGTAGAATTGACGTCCCCGCACTCACTGTCAACTGATCCTGCTGTCTTTTTAGATCCCTCCCCTTGTTGCACAGCAGGTTTTGTAGACTTACATTGCCTACCTGAGGCAGCTGCTTCCATGGGTAAATGTTTAGCTTCTCTAATCCCAACTCCTCCCCTCCCCCACTTGTCGGTTGGGACTTGCCCAGGAGGTCTTCAGAAGGGCCCTTAGCCCAGTTCCCTTTATCTCTCCATTTTGTTCTCCAGCCGGTTATGTGTCCTCCTGCATTGTCTGTTCTCTGTTCCCCCAGCCCAAGTAAGTTAATGTACACAAATGAACTGCAGGAAGTTTACTAATCTCGTTAGTACCCTTTCATCTCCCACATACCACCTCTGGTCCCCCATGATCCTGTCACAACAGTGACACCATCCACAAACCCCTATCATAAGAATACATTAAAAAATAATAGCATATTTATTGATGGTACATTGACGCAAAATTCTTTCTTACAACAATATATCAGCCAGACAAGTTAGCCACAACCATTACAACATATTAAACTCTTGCCCAATTAATCAACATGAGTTCTAACAACATATAATATGCAAAAAGACCTATCAAATTTTAGTAGACAAAATGTATATCACAATTGATTTCACATTCCTTTAAACATGGAAGATGTTCTCAGATGAAATCTACGTCCTCCATTAATTTCAGGCCTGTCTGACAGCAGAAAAGGAGGAGTGTCAAAGGCAAATGGTTTTGATAATTTGAGACTCCAGGGTCCCCTGGCTCATGATGTACTGCAGGCATAAAAGAATTGACATAAGTATTGGTCTTTCAGATTTCATATTTTGTCTGACATAACCTACTCCTCTTTACAATATGCCATTCTTCACCTCATCCCTCCTACTCCTTTCAATGTTCGTGTTCTCTAGCAACAACATGACTCTCTCAGCTAATTATACCCAGGTTTGAATATTCTTCTTGAGTCACTTCCTACCGACATAACCATGGTCATTTTGGTGGGCATTAACCTTCATAAGCTACTCACAGTCACCTGCTTCAAATTTAACTCCCTCCTCCCTGATCACTCCTGCCACTCCCTCCATGACAAGCCTATCCATTCTGGTTAGAACTCTCTTGACCTTGTCTTTCTCTCTACTTAACTCTCCTCCTCTGACCTCTGCATTGACTTATCTCCCTCTGATCACGTTATTGTTCACTTTGACATATCAGTCCCTCCATCTTGTGTTCCTCCTCTCCCCTCTTCAATGACCAAAAGGTAATTCATGCAGGACTTCCTGGGCCCTTACCTTGATGATGTGAAGACCACTCTCCTGTCTCTCCCCATTAATGCTCCTTGCATGCGTTTTCTGACTTTCAATGTGCACCCAGGACTCCTTTTGACCAACACTATCATCCATGCACATGCGTGTGACCTGTGAAGCTGGCAGAAATCCTTGACCTCACCCCACACCTAGCCTACAAACATTCCCTTGTTGCTCTCTACTCTGCATTAGACTCTGCCAAATCCTCTTGCTTCACAAGCCTAATCTGCTCCCATCACAGTCGCCCTACATACTTTCATATACCATTCAATCCTTGTTCACACCTACCAAACCAATATCTATTGCCTCCCCCTCTCAAAATTACTTTGCTCCCTACATTTCCTCTAAAATCTCTAAAATCTGTGACACTCCCACAGACTTCATCTTTCCCAACTACACTTTCAACTCTTGAATGCTTCCAACTCTTGATCACTACTCCTCAACCTTTCCTACTGATTTGGCACCCATCCTTCACAGTGCTGACCCTAGTCCCAATCACCTGCCCTTATCTCCCTGAGCTCTTTAACTTACTTTTCTCCACTGGAATCTTCCATGAATCCTTCAAATCGGCAGCTGTCCCATCCCTTTTGAAGAAACCTTCTGCTGACCCAAACATCCAAGCAAAATATTGCCGTTTTCCCTTGTACCCTATTATTTAAATGCCTTTGAGTGGGTTATCTTAAACAACATCACTAAGTACCATGAGGGTAATGGCCTTGGATATCCATTTTGATCTGGTTTCTGTAGTAAACACTCCACTGAGACAGCACCCTTGCATGTCTCCAACTTCCTCCCTAATGTTCACCACTACAAACTCTCTTTACTCATCCTTTTGTCCCCTCTGCCTCTTTTGACATTATTGACCACTCCTCAAACCCAAGCCAAGACCTTTGGTTTTACAAATCTGCTCCAGCCTGGATTGCCTCCAACCTGAATGCTCACTAATTTAAAATATCTCAAACACCTTGGATTCCAGCCCTCCCCCTGTTGGCATCCCCCAAGAATCAGACATTGGACTTCTAATATTCACCCTCTGCACCTCTGCTTTTGTTAGATGTATCTCATCCTTTGCCCTTCACTGCCACCTCTTTGCCGATGACACACAATTTTCCTTTCCCACCTTCATCCCAGAAATTTCAGAAAGGATTACCATCTGTCTCAGTGCAATCTGTCACTAGAGGGCTCTCAGCTTCCTCATGTTGAACTCTTCTAAAAAGGAAGTAATCTATCTCCCGGATACAACACCATCCCTACTGTTACCTCTTCCATCCCCTTCCAACCTAAACTTGTTGCTCCCTCGACCAAGACTTGCAACCTTTTGTTTCTCTTTGATAGCAATCTCTGACTGCAACAATTTATCAGTATTTATATTTTTGTATTTATTAAAAAGCGCTTTACATAAGGACAACAGTGAATTCATAACAAGCATTACATAACAATTTGTGAATCAAGAACCAGAAAACAGCATATGGAACAATTTACATGAGCGATATAGATTGACATAGGACAAAGAGAGAGAGGCAGCAAGAAGGTGTTTAGATGAGTTATAGGACCGTTGTGAGAGAAGTTGCAAGGAGGTGTTAGGATGGTGATTGGAGGAGGTAAGATTTTACAGAAGTGCGGAAGGAGGAATATGAGCAGATAGAGCGGATAGGGAGAGGGAGACAGTTCCAGTGGAAAGGAGCAAGAAGTTGGAAGGAGCGGAAGCGGGATGGGGCACAGGGTGGAGGATGGGGAGTGAGTAGGAAAAGATCATCCGAGAGAGCGAGAAGGAGTGTAGAAGGTGAGGAGAGAGGAAAGGTAAGATGGAGCAAGACTGAAGAGGGATTTGAAGACGAGACAGAGGAAACTGAATTTGAGTTGAGAGTGAAAGGGAAGCCAGCCTAGAGAGGAGAAGAAGAGTAGATGGAATCATGAGGAGAGAGAGGACAGAGAGAACGGATGGCAGAGTGATAGATGGATTTAAGGGGGGTAAGATGTGTGGAGGGGAGACCAAAGAAGAGAGTTGAGCAGTAGAAGGGTCGAGAGAAGATGAGGGAGGAAATTAGGAGTTTAGCAGCATGGAAGGTTAGGAAGGGTGAAATTTTGCGGATATTGTAGAGGTGGAAGCAGCAGGAGCGGGCAGTGAGAGAGATATGGTGGGAGAGAGAGAGGTTAGAGTCAATGTTAAGGCCAAGATTTCGGGCGTGAGGAGAAATAGGGAGTTGGTAGGGGGAAAAGAGAATGGAAGGAGGAGGGGAGAGGGGAGGAAGTGTGTTAGCAGGGAAGAATAGGACTTCAGTTTTATCAGTGTTTAGGGTAAGAAAGTGAGAGGACACACAGGATTTAATAGCGGAAAGGCAGGAAGAGAGCTTAAAATGGATGTCTGGGGTGAGGGAAAATAAAAAGAGGAAGAGCTGGGTGTCATCTGCATAGAGATAGTGAGACACACCAAAGGAGGAGATGATAGGAGCTAGGAAGAAAGTGTAGAGTGAGAAGAGAAATGGGCCAAGGACGGATCATTGGGGGACACCGTGGTTAAGAGGGTAGATAGGGAAGGTGCTACCACCCCAGGAGACTACAAAGGTGCGGTTGGAAAGATAGGAGGAGAACCAGTTGAGAACAGAGTCTTTGAGGCCAAAGGATGAGATAGAGTTAAGAAGTAGAGGGTTATCGACAGTGTCAAAGGCAGCTGAGAGGTCGTGAAGAATGAGAATGGAGGAGTGCTCCGAGTAGCGGGCAGATATGAGAGAGTTGGGAACAGAGGTAAGAGCAGTTTCAGTGGAGTGTGGAGGGCGAAAACCAGATAGAGTGGGGGGAGAAGAGAAAAGTTAGAGATAAAGGCGGAGAGTTGAGGCTAGACAATACGTTTCAGGAGTTTAGATAGGAAGGGCAAGAGGGAGATGGGGTGAAAATTGGAGGCTAGGAGGGGGTTGATGGCTTTTTCAGGATAGGGATGATAGTTGTGTGCTTCAAGGAAGAAGGAAAGGTAGAAGTAGCTATACAAGTGTTGAAGAAGGAGGTAAGGTAGGTATAAGGAGGGGGTAGATTTTATGAATGAAGGAGGTGGGAATGTGGTCAGAGGGGGAGGCAGTAGGGTGAGTTTAAGATAAGAGGAGGGGGACTTCTGCCTGAGAAACAGGAGTGAAGGAGGACGTGGTAGAGGGTGGGGGGAGGAGGAGGTGAAGGGGTAGAGTAAGAGGGGGAGGAGAGGATGTCTTGTCCAAGATTGAGGACCTTGATAGAAAAGAAGTTAGCAAGCTCGCTGGCAGAGAGAGGAGAGACAATAGAATGATCAGAGGTAGGTAGAGAGAGAAGTCGAGTTAATGTTAGGAAGATTTGGCGAGGGTGAGAGGCTTGAGAATGGAGAAGGTCAGAGAAGTAGGTTCGCTTGGCAGAGTCAAGACAGTTATCATAGAGGGTATGATAGGAGAAGTAAGAGGATTGTTTAGAAGGGGAGGGGTGTTTGAGCCAGCATCATTCAAGTCATCTTGAATGACTATCACCTCTACTTGTATTAACCTTTTCAACATTTAGAACATGTGTAAATTGTTTCTCACCACACTATGAACACTCTAATCTCCACCCTCATGCCCAACAAACCCAACCATTGTTTTTCCTACTCTTTGTCTTTCTACTCCTTCCTCCTTGAAAACAATGCCCTTCACCTTGCTATCCACACTCTTTACAACCTACCAAGATCCTCCTCAACATCAACATTGCACATGGAGAACCAACACCATGCTGCTTGGTTGTCCATGCACAATAGCTTGCTTTTCACATTGCTCCTTCTAGTCCTCAAAGCTATCAGTATCTGGCTAACTTCACCTCTGCCTAATCTCTTTCTCAATCCCTCATTGCTCCTCTGCACTCAACCTCATTGTCCCATGCAACCTCCCTGCGCCTCCTGTCACTTCTGCTCTTTCTATCTACTCGGTCTACTCCATTGGAAACAGATACACATAACAAGCAAAGGCAGCCCGACTATGGATCTACTGAAAGCTAGGCTTGAACTTCAACTACTGGCTAATGAGGGGGCTTCCGGCACCCACTCCACATCCTCCTTTCCAGACTTCACCACTTACTCCAGAACCATGTAATAACGTTATTTGGTACATTTGTACATTACTCCTCTTTGCTTTGCAGCACTCTCTAGGTTAATTATTCTTTTGATTTTGTTGTCCTTTTCTTGTCCTAATTTGTTCACAACCTCATGGGATGGCTCAACGCCTGTTGACATCTGTGTGCTATTGTACGGGAACCCTTTTGGGAAATGGCTCTGCCATCTGTAAGTGGGTTAATATAAATATTTTTTGATGATCATAATTAACACCCATTGTCTTCAAATAAATACAAAATGCAAATACAAATGTCCTAAGCCACTAGCAGTGTTCCAGTTTCATGTGCCACACCATCTTCTTCTGCCAAAAGAATAAAAAGTTCTACTGCCGATGAAAGATCTGCCCACACATTACACAGCAAGCACCTGTCTCATGCACAGCCTGTAGAATGCAGTCCCAAAATGAATCACCCACTGACATTCCTCATTCCTGCCTGACTGGGAGGGCATTCAGTATTGTACCTGAGAGAAAAAATCCTCAGGATTCAAATCATAAAAGATGAAGAATAGGAAGAAGATTCACTATCCATCTCATCTGCCATAAAAGATCCCATCTAGAAAATAATTAACAGAATTTCCTTAAGCATCAGTGCTACAGAAACATACTAAAATCCATCCTTAGTTCTCACTGTTTATTATACCTGTAAACCCTGCACCAGTTCTGTACAGCAAATAGAGAGGCCAACACTTAAGAGAAATGATATAGCGTGCAGTTGCTTAAACCTCTCATTGGTTCAATCATTCCACACACACAATTGGAAACCTCCTCATTCCTTGCCAAATTGGAGTGTTCTCTGAGGTGTAAATCCCTTTTTCCATTGTCATGGCTATAGCAAAAAATCAAAAAACAGTTGGAGTGCACAATGCATAAAAACTCCATCACTCCACAGGAAATTCTGTCAGGATGTGAAGCATCTCACATGTACATTTGAAAGCAAATAAAACGCATTTAACAAGAATAGGAGTGCCTCAAAGAAAACTCCTTTCCAAATATAGGCTACTTACTCATATATTATATTGTGTGAGGTTCAGATTTCCTACTGTGAGGAGCCATGAATGAGACATGGACACAGGGGAGACATATTCTTGGCTATACATCTTTATCAAAATAAGTGGGTTGGGAAATGCCTCACTTTCCCTATTCTAGGAGAATTTTCCCTACCTCAAACCAAAACGTTGAGGTCTGTCCAGTGTCAAGATGACCAAAAAGAGGTCCTTCCTGTGTCCTTAATCCTATTCTGCCCCTCTCACTCTCAATAACCTCAGAAGGTGTAAAGGGGCTATTTCTTGACTTTTCCAAGTGCTCAAATGTTCAGGTTCAACAAAAGCGTTCAAATACAACAAAAAGGCTGTTCACATGAACACTAGGTTCTTGATTTCTCCAAGTGCTCAAATTTTCAAGTTCAACACAAAATGTTCCAATTCAACAGAAAGGCTTTTATCATTAACAATGCACCTTTTCCCAGGGATTAGCTTCCTCTCCTAGGCTTCTTAATTTAAGTTTAATCCGTTCAACACTTGTAGGGAATCATCTCCCTTCCCCAAGCTTTCTCATTCTTTAATACTTTATAGTTCTGTTAGGGATATGTCTTCCACTAAGGACTTCCCTCTTTTCTTTACAGTTTCCCAATAGTTCATTGAACCAAGGACCTTTCCTTGGAAGTCTTTACAATATTCTTAATATCAATCTCTACCTGGGCAAACATCTGCCAGGTCACATTGCACACTTGTTTCACCTTCACCTGGTGTACCTTCCTACAGGACTTCATTACTTAAACATTAACCTTCACCTGGTATACCCTCCTGCCAGGAGTTTTAGTTTACAAACACTGTATTGTACAAATAGTTAACTTCACCTGGTATACTCTGCTGCCACGACTTTGTCATTTAAATACATTGTTGCACAAATACTTGGCTTCACCTGGTATACTCTCCTGCCAGGGCGTTATTGAATAAACAGTTTGTTGCACACCTTCTTGGTCCACTATCTTGCCAGGACTCTGTTACTTTACAGATATTCAACTTCACCTGGTATTCTCTTTGTTCAGGCCTTTATTATACAAATACTGTATTGCACACATCCTTAGCTTCGCATGGTGTATTCTTGTGCCAGGACCTTATTACGTAAACAGTTCATTACTCAAACACTTAAATTCACCGGGAGTGTTTACCTTCCAGGACCTTGGCCCTCATTTCAAGGTGGGCGGTAAGAGATAACGGGCATCGGTAAGGACACCGGTGACAGTAATTCCTTACCGCCCTACTACAAGGTCCCTTAGCGGGTCCCACCATTAACGGCTGGTCTGACCAGCCATTGCGGACGGGACCTCGTTAAGGGACCAGGGCTCAAATAATGGGCTCGCAAGTCACGAGCCGGTTATTAGCACCCTCCCCATTCCCATAGAACCCTATGGGGGCTCAAATGGGAATGGGGAATGGCATTTTCAATGGGGATTTACCGGTCCCGGAAAGGTCGGACTACACCGGTAAGTCCCCATTGAACCATACCGGTACCGGACATGTTATTGGTGGAAGTCATGGCGCAAATTGCAAATCATTCATTTTTTTAAAGTTGCTCCCTACAAGCCTTGAGTCTCAGAGGCCTAAGGGGATGGTAGTTGACACTTAATGGGTTGCATAATCAAGTATAGCCAGTGAGTAGTTCACAATTTCACCCACCAGCTGATAGCACAAGGATTCAATAGAAAATGGGCATCCAGCACATTATTTCTCAACCACATCATTCTCTATTTCCTAGGGCAATAGTCTGCAACTGAGGTTCAAAATAGGCTTGTCTTGGCCCTCATCTAGTCCCATGATTAAGCAGTCGACATCATGGGCCACCAAAACTGGTTTGATTTCAAAGACCCTACTGTGGGTCTTGAACACCCACTTGCTCTTCCTCTATCCGTAACACTGTCAAATTTGAATACAACTGTTCTATTTGATAAGTAGAGCATGGAGATTGGATAATAACTGACTAACCCCAATAAAGCACAGACATCTTTTTTAGTTTCTTTTCTATAACCTCCACTTTGTTATCTTGGTGAATAATCAATCTCTTGCCAACAAAGTGGCCTAGGTGGTGTGGGTTATCCAACAAATATGTGACACAGAAGTCATGAGCATTTAGAGGAGCGCGTGGACACATTCTTCTCAGTCACTGTCCCCTCACCCCCGCCCTATTGGAATGATGGACGAAGAGTTATAATTAGGAACCCATGCACATGTCTATGTGATATGTCCATACCTTGTCGACCATGTGAAAAACGATATGCACTCAGGCAACCATTCAGAAGATATCCTCATGTTGAAACAGTGGAACAAAACCTACCTCGAAGGATGTCCCTTACCAAGTTGTTGAAAGGCAGCCATGGATAAAATGGTGCGCAACATGGATGTACGTCAAACAAAGTCTAATGACAGCAAAAGGATGTCCTAAAGAAGATATATGAATCTATGTTGAAACAATAAGAAAATACTTAAGAATGACGATGTAACTGAAGCGGTAAGAGAAACATGTGCTCCATGATGCAGTATTTATGAATACAAAGAAGTATAAAGTGGCTCACGAGTCAATAACTGTAAATACACTGAAACTGAAACAATACATATAAGCTTGCTTATAAGAGGTATATATTCAACGTTTAGGACTACGATCAGAAGAAGATGGACAACAGCTTATGTCAATCAACCTAATTATGTCAAAATACGAGCCCAAGATCTTAAACGGGGAAAGATGATGAAGAAACTTTTTTCCTTGCGAAATAGGGGAATACATTGGCTTAAACCCAGGATACTATTTTGAGAGATGAAGGAAAAAGTACAAAGGGAGTCTAACAAGCAGACCATGTGCAGGGACATATTTCCAAAGATTAGGAGGAACAAGATCATTTACAAATGCAAATTATTAAATAACCACAAAGGCAAAAGCCTATGTGAGGTGGAGTGAAATTGACAGTTTCATGGTCCTGCAACACCTGATGAGGAGCTCACAAAACAAGGGCTATTCATTAGGCCTGGAGCTAAAATAGTGGTGTACCTAAACACCCTTGAATGTCCCAAGATGGTTTAGACTGGCAAGGTCAGTCTTCAAACAGAAGGCATTTGCATGAGGCCTATCAATCAGCAAGGATGGCCTAATTGGGGAGCAAGGGAAGAGCTGACGCATCCACCTGGGTTTCGTTTCTATGTACGTGCTGCTAGCAAGCCAAATGTCCACGATTGGATTTGGGTTGCCAACCAATTAGAAGAGCCTGTCTTGCACTTTTACACATAATGTTGCAAAATATTAGTCTGCTGCCACATTTTCTGCCATGACGAATGCCCTACACCATGTGATTAGAAGTAGCTCAGTGTGTGTCTCACAGACAAGAGACCACCAATGAGAAAGTAACATGCATATTTTCTATAGGTATACATGATCCTCTAATGCAATCCCACCCGTTGATAGGTTTTGAAGTTTGCTATGTAGGATGACATCATAGATGACACATCTTGCATTATATAAACTAGAAGCAAATGATAAGACATTGTGATCTTGCATAAGTCGAATTGATGAGTGTTTATTCAACCTGCTTTAATTTTTTAGATTAAAGCAGTATTTTACCATCTCCTTTGAGGATGTCTGGTTATTCGGTCTTAATGAATTTACAGGTAATTATGGAGGAGACACCTCTCACACACTTATGCAAGACACTGCCAAGACATGCAGCTAAGATTATGCACTACCATTCTGATTGGATCAAAGGGCCAATCAATAAAACATGTATGCCCTGGACTCCAGGAGGTTCCTTGTCAAATATAGTATTGCGAAATCCAACAATATATCTGTATGCCACATATAAGGGAAAGAAGCTCTGGAAAAGATTAGCAGTATTATAGCTTTGGAAAACGTACCAGAATGAGAAAGAAGACTCAGTCTACAGGGCATGGATGCAAAGGGGAAGACATAACGCCTTCCGCTCCTCTTTTCTCACCCGAGAAACCAAACGTAGAGAATAAAGAGGAGAGGTTTTACCCTCTAAAGGAATTGAAAGCAGCAGCACGGTATGTTAATCCATCATATGAAACCACTGCCTATACTAGTGAAGAGACAGAAGAAGAGAGTAAGAGTAGATAACACAAAAACATATGCGATGAAAGCAAACAGCGTGATGAGAAAAACAATAGACAGAAAAATAGATAGATAGAAGAAGAGGTAGAGATACAGAGAAGAGTGACAGATACAGTTAAGGGTGTGACAATAGTGCAGAATGAGTGGATGGGAGGACAAATATGGCTTAAATTTAATGACAAAGGTATTGGCAGAGTTCAAGAAAGAGAGGAAAGGGAAGAACAAGGCAAGAGAATGAAATAGAAGGAAGAAGAGAGCCTATCTGAACTAGAAATAGACAAAGAATGCAAGCAAAGGGAAGAAGGAAGAAGGCATAAGACAAAAAGAGAGAAGGAGAGGCTAGAAGACGAGAAACAGGAAGAAATAGAAGCTCAAAGATTAAAAGCACGTAGGTTACAAAGAAGGTGAGAGGAAGAAGAATTAAGGGATATAAGGAGAAGGGAGGGAGAAATGAACAGAAGCAGGGGATTTAAAGATGATGAGATTGAATATTTATGTCATAGAAGCATGATACCCATAGAAATACAAGTGCGAACTGAAGAAGAGAGAGGGTCACAACCGTCTCATGAAGGGTGAGTGGCGAGGGCCATTAGATATGCCAACGGTGAGAGACAAAGACACAGAGAGCATAGGAACAAGAATGGGGAGATTGTATAGACAAATGAGGGATAAGGAAGGGTATAAAAGTCAAGAGGGTGAACAAGGAGCATCTTTTATAGGAATAGGAGTTAGCTTAAATTACGTCAAAGTAAAAGTAAACGATCATAGAACTATATCCTTAAACGTGTTTGATCTCGAGGATGCAGAAGAGGATAATAGACATACGAGTTGGGGTATAATGATGTCAGATGAGGAAAGGTGAAAAAATAAGAAAACAAGGACAAGGTTTATTTGGGTTTTGAGAGAATCGAGCATAGACAAAGGGGTACAATTTATAGATCTACAGCATGCTATAAGGAAGACACCACAATCAATACCATATACCGAGTAACTACCAGTATGATTGCATAGTACAGGGGATGCGTCCTCGCCTTATGTGAGCAGACTAAGGGCATTACCAGGAAGAAGACAGACAGGTGATGATGATGCTGCCTGGTAGACAAGGAGTGTCGGTAGGCATGAGAAAGGATCAGGGTTTTGCACATTGCTGAGTTTGACTTCCGGTGTGGGAAAATGGATTAAGGAATTCGAGAAAAGAATGCCAGGAATGATGCTAGATATAGGTGATATAAAAGGCCGATCATCGGCTATGTTAGGGAAGAGATATTTGAGGATATTTGGAAAAAAGCAGGGTATCCAAAGGTAAACTACACAGAACAAAACAGTGCATGATTGAGCGCGATTTAACAATTGTAGAGAAGATCTATGGCAAGCGCTTAGAGTATAACATCCTGATATATCGGATATTGGGGCAATATTGACTTAGAGGATGAGGTAGGATGAAAACCCTGTTGCTTTTATTCAGGATATTCAAGATAAATGGAATGCAGGGATGCATGAACCGTGGGATAAATTGGTAGCTTTATTTTACCACATTTTATGTCAGGGACTGACAGAACCAGTACAGAGGCAGCTAAAGAAACAGGTGAGAATTGAAGCAAAACCATGGGCAGAGTTACAATTGGCAATCGTGCATTATTGCAGAATGCTAAACGAGAAAGACAAGAGGAAAACTGAGGGCAGAAACCAAGAAAAGGCAAAGCTGGTGCAGAATACATTATCAAAGTATGCCATAGAGGGAGCAGTGTTGACAAGGAATGAGAGAAGTATGGCCCAAGTAGTATAGTTCCCACAGCAAAATAACATAGCCAAAGCCCAAGATCAGAATGGGAATAATTATATGTCAAGAGGCAGAGCAAATGGGCCCGAGGAGGAGGATGAGGAGGTTTTCAAAACCCACAAGGAAAGGGAGGATTTAATGGTGGACAGTCATTAATATGTTGGAATTGTGGAAAATTAGGACACATGGTTAGGATATTTAGAAGTAGAGCAGCCATGCCACAACAGAATTAGCAGTCTTCAAGAGGGGTGATGGGATATGCTCCACAAAATGATACAGATTCACAAGATTATTATGCCCCAGATCACACGCACAATCAAGCATATGCCCCACAACCACAGATGTTTCAACAAGCACCAATGCAGACACAAGAGTCACAACCGCAGCAATTCCAACAAGCACCAATGCAAACACAATCATTACAGCGACAGCAACAGCAAGCACCTATGCAAATGGAACATGAACCCACTCAACAGATACAATATATTCCAATGCAACAGACAGGTGCATCAGAGTGGCAGATGGAAACAGGAGTTAGACAGGTAGTCAAACCCAAACTAGGGAGTGTGACTGTGGTAGGAGGGAATCATTTCACAGACACTATGATGAATTTATATCCACAATAGGACAGCCACAGGAGGACCTGATGTGTTCAGTACTATCTATAACACCAGACCCCCAAGAGGAACCAATGGTTAAGGTGACATTAGGAGGCAAGACGTACTCATGTCTTGTGGACACTGGAGCGACTTTTTCATGTGTCCGTGAGGGAACATTTTCAATGTCAGGCGTTGCCACGAATGCTCAGGGATTTATTGGAGCAACTACTTTAGTTCCATTTACAGACAAATTACCTATTTCTTTAGGGCAACACAACATGTCTATGCCTTTGCTATATTCTATACAGAAACCAGTGAATACATTAGGACGTGATTTAATGACAAACTTTACATGACAATATCTTTTACTGATGAACATATAGTGTGCTCAGCCCCAGGGATACATTACATAAACATGAGGGAATGCATAACAGCCTTTGCAGGAAGGAATTCTTTAAGGGGAGTTCCCCTAGATGAAGAAGTGTTCTTGTATGGAGTACACATTGTATGATTATGGTTACTAAATTTGCAGGTAAAATAATAAGGATGCCTGATACATTTTTATTTCCACCAGAAATCCCTATGGATGATGAGGAAGGACAAGTTATTCCCCTGGAGTTAGAAACAGCAGTTGTAAGAGAATACAGGGTGATGCTTCATGGGAACAATGATGAGGGAAGAGGGTGGAGAACAGATATATCCCTTAATTAAGTATATAGAGTGACAGACTTAACAGATGAGGAACTATTTGGGGATGATTATTCAGATGACCAATTGGTATTATTTATAAGTTTCACTTATTGGATCAAAGTTGAGCGCATAGGGGTACCAGAGAGAATGGCGGTGATAAAAACAAAGCATTCATTTTTTTGGGAAGACATGGAAAATGTGCCAAGTATTTTATGGACCACAAGTCCATATGACGTGGGTATATTGAAAGAAGTAAGAGCAATGAAAATCAAACTTAAACCATGCGGTATTCTGCCACGTGCAAAGCAATATCCTATGTCTAGAGAAGCGGAGGAGGGGATATTAAAAACTACATCCACACTAATTAAACAAGGCAATCAAGTACCATCAGATTCGCTGTGCATCCCGGCTGTGTATCCTATTAGAAAATTGAAGGGGGGGCCATGGATATTAATCCAGGACCTTTGTGATTTAAACCATATAGTTGACGCAAAGTTCCTTTTAGTTCCAAACCCTGCGACAATATTGTGCAATATCCTCTCAAAGGCCAGGTACTTTCCTGTTGTCAATTTGAAAACAGGCATTTTTCTCAATTGCCTTACACGAAGAATCACAGGATTTGACTTCCGTTTCATATAGTACAATGTGTCTGAAACATGTAGATTACCTCATGGGGTATTCCCCTTCTACTTTGTAATAGTCCTTCAGATGGACATAGGAAATGTTGAACTTGAAAACATCATAATTCAATACGTAGATGACATTTTAGTGTGTAGTGAGACAGAAGAAAATGTAGAGAAGACTGTCAAACGTCTAACAAAACGCACAGAGGAAGGGTACAAGGTAGAGAAAGATCAACTACAGTATTGTCAAGAAGAAGTGTTACAATTAATCTCACATGAAGGGAAAAAGGTGACCCTGAAAGAGCAGAAGCTATCATGTGAACAGTGCAGTCAAAGACGTTGAGACAAATGCAACAATGTTTAGGTCTATGTAATTACTGTAGGGCCTGAGTCTGAGACTATAGTACATATATTCAACGACTTTTAACAGTGCTTAAAGAAGCACAAGCGGCTAAAGCTAAATTAGTGTGGACAGAAGACATAACTGAAGGATTTAACGAATACACATTGTGATTACGACAGCTCTTGTATAAGAGATTCCAAATTATAGTGAAGAACTTATTTTCCCATTCAAATGGAGAAGTCATGACAGCAGTCCTTGCACAGAAGATTACATTAAGACATGGTCATTAACCATTGGTTTACTATCGTGGGATTTTAGACCCAGTTATGAAATGAACACTATCCTTGCGAACAATCTTGGGCAGCTGCTTCATTTGCCACAGAAAAGGCTTCAAGTATAACTTTGGGGTGTCCCGTAACTTGTAGAGCATGTGTTATTTGCAATTTTAGAGAAACCCAAAAATATTCAGAGTATGAAGTAATTATTTCAAACCCTGTGATAAATATTGTAAGGTGTAGTATAGTGAATCCAGTAATGTTCATAGCCAAACCTGTGGGAGAAGATGACAATGTGCATGATTGTATTACTTACACTGATTGTTATAACAATATTCCCCATGCTAGAGAAAATGCTCTAGGAAGAGGGAGAGTGCTTTTCATTGATGGTTCATGTACAATTGACCAGCAGACTGGGGTGAGACATTCAGGATCAGCAATAGTAAGGGTGAACCAAGAGGGCTCCTTTGAAGTGCTATTGAGCAGATGACTACCATCAACCTATTCAGCGCAGGCTGCAGAATTAGCCACATTTATTGATGCATTACAAAGCTTTGAGGATGAGGAAGTGACAGTGTACTCTGACACCGCCTATGTGATGTCAACAGTACATGAGGTACAGTACATGCAGGCCTAGCATGTTAGAAGAGGAGGCGCTTCATCCGTGCAGATGGCACTCTAGTGCAACATGTGGGGCTTTTTGACAAACTTATTCAAGTCTTAAGCTTTCAAGCAACCACAGCCACAGTGAAATGCACAGCACATTAAAAAAGAACAGACTTAGGGCCTCATCACGGGTTTGGCGGTAACCTTTAAATCCGGCGGTCGCGCTATTACCACCGGATTTAAGGGTCTGCCAAATCAGGGCTTCGGTGTATTTCTCCCCAGCTCTGAGCTGGGGGGAAATCCGCCGAAAATTCACGCTATTACCGTCGGTGGGAAATCCGCCGGCGGTAAGAGCAGGAACATTCCCCATTGAGCCCAATGGGTAATGGGGCATTCCCGAATGGGATCAGTGGGGAATGGGGAAATCCTTTACCGCCAAACAAGTGATCCGGCGCTAATAGCGCCAGCGGGTTTGGTGGTAGGGCTAATATCACCGGCGGTAATACTGGCGGCGTTACCGCCCAACTCGTGATGAGGCCCTTAATCTCTTGGGTGAACAAAGCCGCAGACATAGAGCCCAATTGTGCCACATATTATTCAACCATGTATGATGATGAATTGAAAGACTTGAAGAAAGCGAAAGGGCGATCGATGTATGTTCGTTAAAGAGGGATTTAGTATGATGTCACTTGTACAGTTAATTGAGATACAAGGACGAGCATCACAAGAAGAAAATCAGCAATAGAAAAAGAAGGGTGTTCTTTATCCCTCAATGAGGCAACTTGGAGATAGGACAGTACAGGAAAGCCAGTTATGCCTCTAGCATTATTGAGAGTAGCATTGGAGCAGGTAAGCTATTCCACGCATGTGACTCGAATCTAGCTGCTACTGTTGCAGAAGAGTGGTTTGTTCTGAACCTCAGTGAGCATGTGTCACAGTTCATTGTAAACTGTATTGTGAGCTCCAAACTCACAGCAGGGCACACCCAACGAATTGTGAGAGGCGTAATCCCCAGACCAAATGGTCCCATTCAACATCTGCACATAGATTATGTGGATATATTGCAAATATGTAATGGCTATCAATACATGATAGATGTAGTTTGTCCCTTTTCCAGATGGATTGAGGCAGATCTGTGTACGCATCCTGATGCTGTATGCACTGCAATGTTTTTGGTCCGTGAGGTCTTTCCAAGGTGGGGTGTGTATGAAGTTTTGTGATCCAATAATGGACTGCATTTTGTGAACAAACTCTTTGAAAATATAGTCTTACTTCTACGCATTAAGCATAGGTTTGCTTCGGCCTATCACCAACAAGCCAAGGGTATTGAATGATTGAATTGACTTTTGAAAGAAAATATAGCAAAGCTCATACTAACATTAAAGAAAGGATGTCTACATTGCCTCCCTCTTGCATTATATGCACTGAGGAAACAACCTGGCTCACATCACCATTTAACGGCCCATGAACTGGTGACTGGACACCAAATGAGAACTCCTCTCACCCCCCCCCCCACAAGGACAAATGCAGATGCCTACAGCGTAGCAAGGGCACTAGGTGACAAATGCATGATTATTTAAAAATGTTGACTCAAAGTATCTCTTTCATTTCTCAACAGATCAAGCATCAACAGGAGGAGTCAAATGTAAACAAAGAGGACAATTTGCCTATCAATTTGGAAAATGCATTAAAGGGACTACCAGTACATACATGGGACCAGGTGTTAGTGTGCAAATGTGTACACACCTGGAGTACCCCTCGATTTGAATTCCCACACGAGGTGGAGAGCATAAGCCCTACTGCTGTGAAATTAAAAGAAGGGCCTGGATCCACCTGCATGATGTTGAACCTTATGAAAGTGAAGCAACATTGACCTCTCCTGCACCCACCCACAGTGAAGCAAGTGTCCACAGTGAAGCAAGTATCTCCCACAAAACAAGGCCCCACAGTGACGCAAGAGAACAAAAAAGAATGACCACGTGTTCGATGGCCAAGAATCTTGATAAAGAAAGTAAAACACTTTTAGATTAGGACTGATTTATGGATTAATTCATCTGTAGTAAACATCTTCTATAAACTGAAATAGAGAAAACTATGAAGTAATCAAAGAGGGAAAATAATATTTGAGGTTTTATGTTGCCAATGGTCCACACATTCTTATTGCTGTTTTCCCTTGTATACGTCAGTCTTATCCAGCTTTAATACAAAAATCTACGAAAATTGTGACATTCTTCAGAGATGCAAAGAATTGCTTCATCGTTTTAAGAATTGTTTTGGCAATCGTTTTACAATCTTTGTTATACATGTATGACTTACAGTGAAAATGATAAGGATTGATTTATATTAAAATAAAAGTGGTGACAATGGAAATATTCCAAGAAGTAACAGCTTTAGCTCCAAGACAAAGATGTACCAAATGAAAGATAATTTTTTGTTTTCTGTGGCATTCTGATTTGGACTATTTCTCCTTATATCGTTAGCATTTAAACATGTTATAAGCACTGACGAGGCCCAACCAGGCCACAACACATGTCTGGGGTTGCTGCTGGTACTCTTGTTCAGAATATAATTACCTGATTTCTGTCATGGACTGCCCTTGGGCAGGATAAAAACTGGTATGTAGTGGACATTTATCTTCTGTGAAAAGGATGGTGAGCTAAAGAATCTGGTTGAGACTCAAACCCGGGATATAGGCCGGTAGAGAGAAACTCCCAGAACCCCCATACTTATGCATATTATGTGGCTTTGGATTTTCACCCTAAGTTACTAATGTATTCCAGATGTGGAACCCTTGCTCACTGTTCTTAGAGAAGCAAAGCTCTACCTCACTGACGAGTCCCAACCAGGCCAAAAAATGTGTCTGTGGTTGCTGGTGGTACTCTTGTTCAGAAGCGATTTGCCTTGCATTTCAGTGCTGGACTGCCCTTGGGCTGATATGTTGTGGAAATGTCTCTTCTGTGAAAGGGATGTTGAGCTAAAGAATCTGGTTTAAACTCAAACCAGGGACATAGGCCGGTAGAGAAGATCGCCCAGAGCCCCCTTAATTATATATATTAAGGAGCTTTGGGTTTTCACTCTAAGTTACTGGGGTATTCCAGACGTAGAACTATTGCTCACTGTTCTTAGAGAGACAAAGCTCCACCTCACTCAGGACGTCCAACCAGGCCGAAACACGTTTCTGGGGTTGCTGTTGGTACTCTTGTTCAGAAGAGAATTGCCTTGCATTTTGGTGCTGGACTGCCCTAGGGCAGGACAAAGACTGATATGTAGTGGATATTTCTCTTCTGTGAGAGGGATGGTGAGCTAAATAATCTGGCTGAGACTTAAGCCCGGTTTATAGGCCGTTAGAGAGAAACTCCCAGAACCCCTTTACTTATACATATTAAGTAGCATTGGCTTTTCACCCTAATTTACTAGGGTATTCCAGACGTGCAACCATTGCTCACTGTTCTTAGAGAGACAAAGCTCCACCTCTCTGACTAGGCCAAAACCCATGTCTGAGGTTGCTGTTGGTACTCTTGTTCAGAAGAGAATTGCCTGGCATTTCGGTCATGAACTGCCCTTGGGCAGCTCAAAAACTGATATGTAGTGGAAATTTCTCTTCTGTGAAAGGGATGGTGAGCTAAAGAATCTGGTTGAGACTCAACCCCGAGACAGAGGCTGGTAGAGAGAAACTCCCAGAACCCCTTTACTTATGCATATTAAGTAGCTTTGGGGTTTCACCTGAAGTTACTAGGGTATTCCAGACATGGAACCCTTGCTCACTGCTCTTAGAGAGGCACAGCTCCTCCTCACTGACGAGGCCCAACTAGCCCGAAACACGTGTCTGGGGTTGCTGTTGGTACTCTTGTTCAGAAGTGAATTGCCTGGCATTTCGGTGCTGGACTCCCCTTGGGCAGGACAAAGACTGATATGTAGTGGACATTTCTCTTGTGAAAGGGATGGTGAGCTAAAGAATCTGGTTGAGACTCAAACCTGGTATGTAGGCCGGTATAGAGAAACTCCAAGAACCCCCTTAATTATGCATATTAAGTAGCTTTGGATTTTCACCCTAAGTTACTAGGGTATTCCAGACATGGAACCCTTGCTCATTGTTCTTAGAGAGACAAAGCTCCACCTCTCTGACTAGGCCAAAACACATGTCTGAGGTTGCTGTTGGTACTCTTGTTCAGAAGATAATTGCCTGGCATTTCGGTCATGGACTGCCCTTGGGCAGGTCAAAAACTGATATGTAGTGGATATTTATCTTCTGTGAAAGGGATGGTGAGTTAAAGAATCTGGTTGAGACTCAAACCCGGTATGTAGGCTGGTATAGAGAAATTCCAAGAACCCCCTTAATTATTCATATTAAATAGCTTTCGGTTTTCACCCTAAGTTACTAGGGTATTCCAGACGTGGAACCCTTGCTCACTGTTCTTAGAGAGCCACAGCTCTACCTCACTGACGAGTCCCAACCAGGCCAAAAAACATGTCTGGGGTTGCTGTTGGTACTCTTGTTCAGAAGAGATTTGCCTTGCATTTCAATGCTGGACTGCCCTTGGGCAGGACAAAGACTGATATGTAGTGGAAATGTCTCTTCTTTGAAAGGGATGTTGAGCTAAAGAATCTGGTTGAAACTCAAACTGAGGACATAGGCCGGTAGAGAGGATCTCCCAGAGCCCCCTTAATTATGCATATTAAGTAGCTTTGGCTTTTCACTCTAAGTTACTGGGGTATTCCAGGCGTAGAACCATTGCTCACTGTTCTTAGAGAGACAAAGCTCCACCTCTCTGACTAGGCCAAAACACATGTCTGAGGTTGCTGTTGGTACTCTTGTTCAGAAGACAATTGCCTGGCATTTTGGTCATGAATTGCCCTTGGGCAGGTCAAAAACTGATATGTAGTGGAAATTTCTCTTCTGTGAAAGGGATGGTGAGCTAAAGAATCTGGTTGAGACTCAACCCAGGGATATAGGCTGGTAGAGAGAAACCCCCAGAACCCCTTTACTTATGCATATTAAGTAGCTTTGGGGTTTCACCTGAAGTTACTAGGGTATTCCAGACATGGAACCCTTGCTCACTGCTCTTAGAGAGGCACAGCTCCTCCTCACTGACGAGGCCCAACTAGGCCGAAACAAGTGTCTGGGGTTGCTGTTGGTACTCTTGTTCAGAAGTGAATTGCCTGGCATTTCGGTGCTGGACTCCCCTTGGGCAGGACAAAGACTGATATGTAGTGGACATTTCTCTTCTGTGAAAGGGATGGTGAGCTAAAGAATCTGGTTGAGACTGAAACCAGCGATGTAGGGCGGTAGAGAGAATCTCCCAGACACCCCTTACTTATGCATATTAAATAGCTTTGGGTTTTCACCCTAAGTTACTAGGGTATTGCAGACGTAGAACCCTTGCTCACTGTTCTTAGAGAGACACAGCTCCACCTCTCTGACTAGGCCGAAACACATGTCTGAGGTTGCTGTTGGTACTCTTGTTCAGAAGAGAATTGCCTGGCATTTCGGTCATGGACTGCCCTTGGGCAGGACAAAAACTGATATGTAGTGGATATTTATCTTCTGTGAAAGGGATGGTGAGTTAAAGAATCTGGTTGAGACTCAAACCTGGTATATAGGCCGGTATAGAGAAACTCCAAGTACCCCCTTAATTATGCATATTAAGTAGCTTTCGGTTTTCACCCTAAGTTACTAGGGTATTCCAGACGTGGAACCCTTGTTCACTGTTCTTAGAGAACCACAGCTCCTCCTCACTGACGAGGCCCAACTAGGCCGAAACACGTGTCTGGGGTTGCTGTTGGTACTATTGTTCAGAAGTGAATTTCCTGGCATTTCGGTGTTGGACTCCCCTTGGGCAGGACAAAGACTGATATGGAGTGGACATTTCTCTTCCGTGAAAGGGATGGTGAGCTAAAGAATCTGGTTGAGACTGAAACCCGGGATGTAGGGCGGTAGAGAGAATCTCCCAGAAACCCCTTACTTATGCATATTAAATAGCTTTGGGTTTTCACCCTAAGTTACTAGGGTATTCCAGACGTAGAACCCTTGCTCACTGTTCTTAGAGAGACACAGCTCCACCTCTCTGACTAGGCCAAAACACATGTCTGAGGTTGCTGTTGGTACTCTTGTTCAGAAGAGAATTGCCTGGCATTTCTGTCATGGACTGCCCTTGGGCAGGACAAAAACTGATATGTAGTGGATATTTATCTTCTGTGAAAGGGATGGTGAGTTAAAGAATCTGGTTGAGACTCAAACCTGGTATGTAGGCCGTTATAGAGAAACTCCAAGAACCCCCTTAATTATGCATATTAAGTTGCTTTCAGTTTTCACCGTAAGATACTTGGGTATTCCGACGTGGAACCCTTGCTCACTGTTCTTAGAGAGCCACAGCTCTACGTCACTGACGAGTCCCAACCAGGCCAAAAAACGTGTCTGGGGTTGCTGTTGGTACTCTTGTTCAGCAAAGATTTGCCTTGCATTTCAGTGCTGGACTGCCCTTGGGCGGGACAACGACTGATATGTAGTGGAAATGTCTCTTCTGTGAAAGGGATGTTGAGATATAGAATCTGGTTGAAACTCAAACTGAGGACATAGGCTGGTAGAGAGGATCTCCCACAGCCCCCTTAATTATGCATATTAAGTAGCTTTGGGATTTCACCCTAAGTTACTAGGGTATTCCAAATGTAGAACCCTTGCTCACTGTTCTTAGAGAGGCACAGCTCCACCTCTCTGACTAGGCCGAAACACATGTCTGAGGTTGCTGTTGGTACTCTTGTTCAGAAGATATTTGCCTGGCATTTTGGTCATGGACTGCCCTTGGGCAGGTCAAAAACTGATATGTAGTGGATATTTATCTTCTGTGAAAGGGATGGTGAGTTAAAGAATCTGGTTGAGACTCAAACCTGGTATGAAGGCTGGTATAGAGAAACTCCAAGAACCCCCTTAATTATGCACATTAAGTAGCTTTCGGTTTTCACCCTAAGTTACTAGGGTATTCCAGACGTGGAACCCTTGCTCACTGTTCTTAGAGAGCCACAGCTCTACCTCACTGATGAGTCCCAACCAGGCCAAAAAACCTGTCTGGGGTTGCTGTTGGTACTCTTGATCAGAAGAGATTTGCCTTGCATTTCAGTGCTGGACTGCCCTTGGGCAGGACAAAGACCGATATGTAGTGGAAATGTCTCTTCTTTGAAAGGGAAAGGGATGTTGAGCTAAATAATCTGGTTGAAACCCAAACTGAGGACATAGGCCGGTAGAGAGGATCTCCCAGAGCCCCCTTAATTATGCATATTAAGTAGCTTTGGGATTTCACCCTAAGTTACTAGGGTATTCCAAACGTAGAACCCTTGCTCACTGTTCTTAGAGAGACACAGCTCCACCTCTCTGACTAGGCCGAAACACATGTCTGAGGTTGCTGTTGGTTCTCTTGTTCAGAAGATATTTGCCTGGCATTTCGGTCATGAACTGCCCTTGGGCAGGTCAAAAACTGATATGTAGTGGAAATGTCTCTTCTGTGAAAGGGATGGTGAGCTAAAGAATCTGGTTGAGACTCAACCCTGGGACATAGGCTGGTAGAGAGAAACTCCAAGAACCCGCTTAATTATGCCTATTAAGTAGCTTTCGGTTTTCCCCTAAGTTACTAGGGTATTCCAGACGTGGAACCCTTGTTCACTGTTCTTAGAGAACCACAGCTCCTCCTCACTGACGAGGACCAACTAGGCCGAAACACGTGTCTGGGGTTGCTGTTGGTACTATTGTTCAGAAGTGAATTTCCTGGCATTTCGGTGTTGGACTCCCCTTAGGTAGGACAAAGACTGATATGGAGTGGACATTTCTCTTCCGTGAAAGGGATGGTGAGCTAAAGAATCTGGTTGAGACTGAAACCCGGGATGTAGGGCGGTAGAGAGAATCTCCCAGAAACCCCTTACTTATGCATATTAAATAGCTTTGGGTTTTCACCCTAAGTTACTAGGGTATTCCAGACGTAGAAGCCTTGCTCACTGTTCTTAGAGAGACACAGCTCCACCTCTCTGACTAGGCCAAAACACATGTCTGAGGTTGCTGTTGGTACTCTTGTTCAGAAGAGAATTGCCTGGCATTTCTGTCATGGACTGCCCTTGGGCAGGACAAAAACTGATATGTAGTGGATATTTATCTTCTGTGAAAGGGATGGTGAGTTAAAGAATCTGGTTGAGACTCAAACCTGGTATGTAGGCCGTTATAGAGAAACTCCAAGAACCCCCTTAATTATGCATATTAAGTTGCTTTCAGTTTTCACCGTAAGATACTTGGGTATTCCGACGTGGAACCCTTGCTCACTGTTCTTAGAGAGCCACAGCTCTACGTCACTGACGAGTCCCAACCAGGCCAAAAAACGTGTCTGGGGTTGCTGTTGGTACTCTTGTTCAGCAAAGATTTGCCTTGCATTTCAGTGCTGGACTGCCCTTGGGCGGGACAACGACTGATATGTAGTGGAAATGTCTCTTCTGTGAAAGGGATGTTGAGATATAGAATCTGGTTGAAACTCAAACTGAGGACATAGGCTGGTAGAGAGGATCTCCCACAGCCCCCTTAATTATGCATATTAAGTAGCTTTGGGATTTCACCCTAAGTTACTAGGGTATTCCAAATGTAGAACCCTTGCTCACTGTTCTTAGAGAGGCACAGCTCCACCTCTCTGACTAGGCCGAAACACATGTCTGAGGTTGCTGTTGGTACTCTTGTTCAGAAGATATTTGCCTGGCATTTTGGTCATGGACTGCCCTTGGGCAGGTCAAAAACTGATATGTAGTGGATATTTATCTTCTGTGAAAGGGATGGTGAGTTAAAGAATCTGGTTGAGACTCAAACCTGGTATGAAGGCTGGTATAGAGAAACTCCAAGAACCCCCTTAATTATGCACATTAAGTAGCTTTCGGTTTTCACCCTAAGTTACTAGGGTATTCCAGACGTGGAACCCTTGCTCACTGTTCTTAGAGAGCCACAGCTCTACCTCACTGATGAGTCCCAACCAGGCCAAAAAACCTGTCTGGGGTTGCTGTTGGTACTCTTGATCAGAAGAGATTTGCCTTGCATTTCAGTGCTGGACTGCCCTTGGGCAGGACAAAGACCGATATGTAGTGGAAATGTCTCTTCTTTGAAAGGGAAAGGGATGTTGAGCTAAATAATCTGGTTGAAACCCAAACTGAGGACATAGGCCGGTAGAGAGGATCTCCCAGAGCCCCCTTAGAGATTATGCATATTAAGTAGCTTTGGCTTTTCACTCTAAGTTACTGGGGTATTCCAGGCGTTGAACCATTCCTCACTGTTCTTAGAGAGACAAAGCTCCACCTCTCTGACTAGGCCAAAACACATGTCTGAGGTTGCTGTTGGTACTCTTGTTCAGAAGAGAATTGCCTCGCGTTTCGGTCATGGACTGCCTTTGGGCAGGTCAAAAACTGATATGTAGTGGATATTTATCTTCTGCGAAAGGGATGGTGAGTTAAAGAATCTGGTTGAGACTCAAACCCGGTATGTAGGCCGGTATAGAGAAACTCTAAGAACCCCCTTAATTATGCGTATTAAGTAGCTTTCGGTTTTCACCCTAAGTTACTAGGGTATTCCAAACGTGGAATCTTTGCTCACTGTTCTTAGAGAGCCACAGCTCTACCTCACTGATGAGTCCCAACAAGGCCAAAAAACATGTCCAAGGGCAGTCCATGACAGAAATGCCAGGCAATTCTCTTCTGAACAAGAGTACCAACAGCAACCTCAGACATGTGTTTTGGCCTAGTCAGAGAGGTGGAGCTGTGTCTCTCTAAGAACAGTGAGCAAGGGTTCTACGTCTGGAATACCCTAGTAATTTAGGGTGAAAACCCAAAGCTATTTAATATGCATAAGTAAGGGGTTTCTGGGAGATTCTCTCTACCGCCCTACATCCCGGGTTTCTGGTTGAGACTCAAACCCGGTATGTAGGCCGGTATAGAGAAACTCCAAGAACCCCCTTAATTATGCGTATTAAGTAGCTTTCGGTTTTCACCCTAAGTTACTAGGGTATTCCAAACGTGGAATCTTTGCTCACTGTTCTTAGAGAGCCACAGCTCTACCTCACTGATGAGTCCCAACAAGGCCAAAAAACATGTCTGAGGTTGCTGTTGGTACTCTTGTTCAGAAGAGAATTGCCTGGCATTTCTGTCATGGACTGCCCTTGGGCAGGTCAAAAACTGATATGTAGTGGATATTTATCTTCTGTGAAAGGGATGGTGAGTTAAAGAATCTGGTTGAGACTCAAACCCGGTATGAAGGCTGGTATAGAGAAACTCCAAGAACCCCCTTAATTATGCATATTAAGTAGCTTTCGGTTTTCACCCTAAATTACTAGGGTATTCCAGACGTGGAACCCTTGCTCACTGTTCTTAGAGAGCCACAGCTCTACCTCACTGATGAGTCCCAACCAGGCCAAAAAACCTGTCTGGGGTTGCTGTTGGTACTCTTGATCAGAAGAGATTTGCCTTGCATTTCAGTGCTGGACTGCCCTTGGGCAGGACAAAGACCGATATGTAGTGGAAATGTCTCTTCTTTGAAAGGGATGTTGAGCTAAAGAATCTGGTTGAAACCCAAACTGAAGACATAGGCCGGTAGAGAGGATCTCCCAGAGCCCCCTTAATTATGCATATTAAGTAGCTTTGGGATTTCACCCTAAGTTACTAGGGTATTCCAAACGTAGAACCCTTGCTCACTGTTCTTAGAGAGACACAGCTCCACCTCTCTGACTAGGCCGAAACACATGTCTGAGCTTGCTGTTGGTTCTCTTGTTCAGAAGATATTTGCCTGGCATTTCGGTCATGAACTGCCCTTGGGCAGGTCAAAAACTGATATGTAGTGGAAATGTCTCTTCTGTGAAAGGGATGGTGAGCTAAAGAATCTGGTTGAGACTCAACCCTGGGACATAGGCTGGTAGAGAGAAACTCCAAGAACCCGCTTAATTATGCCTATTAAGTAGCTTTCGGTTTTCCCCTAAGTTACTAGGGTATTCCAGACGTGGAACCCTTGTTCACTGTTCTTAGAGAACCACAGCTCCTCCTCACTGACGAGGCCCAACTAGGCCGAAACACGTGTCTGGGGTTGCTGTTGGTACTATTGTTCAGAAGTGAATTTCCTGGCATTTCGGTGTTGGACTCCCCTTGGGCAGGACAAAGACTGATATGGAGTGGACATTTCTCTTCCGTGAAAGGGATGGTGAGCTAAAGAATCTGGTTGAGACTGAAACCCGGGATGTAGGGCGGTAGAGAGAATCTCCCAGAAACCCCTTACTTATGCATATTAAATAGCTTTGGGTTTTCACCCTAAGTTACTAGGGTATTCCAGACGTAGAACCCTTGCTCACTGTTCTTAGAGAGACACAGCTCCACCTCTCTGACTAGGCCAAAACACATGTCTGAGGTTGCTGTTGGTACTCTTGTTCAGAAGAGAATTGCCTGGCATTTCTGTCATGGACTGCCCTTGGGCAGGACAAAAACTGATATGTAGTGGATATTTATCTTCTGTGAAAGGGATGGTGAGTTAAAGAATCTGGTTGAGACTCAAACCTGGTATGTAGGCCGTTATAGAGAAACTCCAAGAACCCCCTTAATTATGCATATTAAGTTGCTTTCAGTTTTCACCGTAAGATACTTGGGTATTCCGACGTGGAACCCTTGCTCACTGTTCTTAGAGAGCCACAGCTCTACGTCACTGACGAGTCCCAACCAGGCCAAGAAACGTGTCTGGGGTTGCTGTTGGTACTCTTGTTCAGCAAAGATTTGCCTTGCATTTCAGTGCTGGACTGCCCTTGGGCGGGACAACGACTGATATGTAGTGGAAATGTCTCTTCTGTGAAAGGGATGTTGAGATATAGAATCTGGTTGAAACTCAAACTGAGGACATAGGCTGGTAGAGAGGATCTCCCACAGCCCCCTTAATTATGCATATTAAGTAGCTTTGGGATTTCACCCTAAGTTACTAGGGTATTCCAAATGTAGAACCCTTGCTCACTGTTCTTAGAAAGGCACAGCTCCACCTCTCTGACTAGGCCGAAACACATGTCTGAGGTTGCTGTTGGTACTCTTGTTCAGAAGATATTTGCCTGGCATTTTGGTCATGGACTGCCCTTGGGCAGGTCAAAAACTGATATGTAGTGGATATTTATCTTCTGTGAAAGGGATGGTGAGTTAAAGAACCTGGTTGAGACTCAAACCCAGTATGTAGGCTGGTATAGAGAGACTCCAAGAACCCCCTTAATTATGCATATTAAGTTGCTTTCAGTTTTCACCGTAAGATACTTGGGTATTCCAGACGTGGAACCCTTGCTCACTGTTCTTAGAGAACCACAGCTCTACCTCACTGATGAGTCCCAACCAGGCCAAAAAACATGTCTGGGGTTGCTGTTGGTACTCTTGTTCAGAAGAGATTTGCCTTGTATTTCAGTGCTGGACTGCCCTTGGGCAGGACAAAGACCGATATGTAGTGGAAATGTCTCTTCTTTGAAAGGGATGTTGAGCTAAAGAATCTGGTTGAAACTGAAACTGAGGACATAGGCCGGTAGAGAGGATCTCCCAGAGGCCCCTTAATTATGCATATTAAGTAGCTTTGGCTTTTCACTCTAAGTTACTGGGGTATTCCAGGCGTTGAACCATATCCTCACTGTTCTTAGAGAGACAAAGCTCCACCTCTCTGACTAGGCCAAAACACATGTCTGAGGTTGCTGTTGGTACTCTTGTTCAGAAGAGAATTGCCTCGCATTTCGGTCATGGACTGCCCTTGGGCAGGTCAAAAACTGATATGTAGTGGATATTTATCTTCTGCAAAAGGGATGGTGAGTTAAAGAATCTGGTTGAGACTCAAACCCGGTATGTAGGCCGGTATAGAGAAACTCCAAGAACCCCCTTAATTATGCGTATTAAGTAGCTTTCGGTTTTCACCCTAAGTTACTAGGGTATTCCAAACGTGGAATCCTTGCTCACTGTTCTTAGAGAGCCACAGCTCTACCTCACTGATGAGTCCCAACAAGGCCAAAAAACATGTCTTGGGTTGCTGTTGGTACTCTTTTTCAGAAGAGTTTTGCCTTGATTTCAGTGCTGGACTGCCCTTGGGCAGGACAAAGACTGATATTTAGTGGAAATGTCTCTTCTGTGAATGGATGCTGAGCTAAAGAATCTGGTTGAAACTCAAACTGAGGACATAGGCCGGTAGAGAGGATCTCCCAGAGCCCCTTTAATTATGCATATTAAGTAGCTTTGGGTTTTCACTCTAAGTTACTAGGGTACTCCAGACGTGGAACCATTGCTCACTGTTCTTAGAGAGGCACAGCTCCACCTCACTGACGAGGCCTAACAAGGCCG
Organism: Ambystoma mexicanum; assembly: GCF_040938575.1. Taxonomy (NCBI): domain Eukaryota; kingdom Metazoa; phylum Chordata; class Amphibia; order Caudata; family Ambystomatidae; genus Ambystoma; species Ambystoma mexicanum. Next base: position 464,179,012 of record NC_090923.1, read on the forward strand.
AAACACGTGTCTGGGATTGCTGTTGGTACTCTTGTTCAGAAGAGAATTGCCTGGCAAATCGGTGCTGGACTGCTCTTGGGCAGGACAAAGTCTGATATGTAGTGGAAATTTCTCTTCTGTGAAAGGGATGGTGAGCTAAAGAATCTGGTTGAGACTTAACCCCGGGATATAGGCTGGTAGAGAAAAACTCCCAGAACCCCTTTACTTGTTCACATTAAGTAGCTTTGGGTTTTCACTCTAAGTTACTAGGGTATTCCAGACATTGAACCCTTGCTCACTGCTCTTCGAGAGGCACAGCTCCACCTCACTGATGAGGCCCAACTAGGCCGAAACACGTGTCTGGGGTTGCTGTTGGTACTCTTGTTCAGAAGGGAATGGCCTGGCATTTCGGTGCTGGACTGCCTTCGGGCAGGACAAAGACTGATATGTAGTGGACATTTCTCATCTGTGAAAGGGATGTTGAGCTAAAGAATCTGGTTGAGACTCACACCTGAGATATAGGCCGGTAAAGAGAAACTCCCAGAAATCCCTTACATATGCATAAGCAGTGAGGAGCCAGAAAATGGGACAACCCCCACAAATTCCATTATTCCCATTGTCCCGAATAAGAAGAGATGCTGAGGTGGCGTATGTCCAAATCTCAGCACATCTTAATAAGTACCCCATTCTTAATAAGTATCAATCTGTGTTCAGGCTGGGATTTGTACAGAAACTACGCTGCTTCAACTTAAAGCCAGACTGCTGGAACGTGTGGATAATGGAGCAGCTTCAATTCTGCTGCTGCTGGATTTATCGGCGGCCTTCGACCTGGTGGATCACTCTATTATGGTCACCAGGTTGAGGGATGTCACAAATTTTTCGAGTGTAGCCTCTCAGTGGGTCTCATCATTTTTGAGTAAACGGGACTGCAGAGTCTTCTGTGAGGAGGCAGAGGCTTTGCCTATGATCCTGAAATTTGCTGTCCCTCAGGGATCATGTATTTCACCATGCCTTTACAACATCTTTTCGGTGCACTTTTAGAGCAAAGCGGGGTAGCATTCATGAATTACACTGATGATACGGAGTGTGTCATCCCTATTACTGGTATGCATGATGTTGATTAAGAGCAGTTGAATAAAATATACTCCCTTATAGAGGGTTGGATTGTGCAAAATGGTCTGGCACTGAACAGAGAGAAGACAGAGCTCTTGTTCGTTGGCATTCCTAACTTGTTTAGGAAATTGGGTCCAGCATACTAGAGCTTTCTAATTCAGGATACGAGAATAATGTCTCCACATGATGCAAATTGTCTTAGTCATCTAGCAGCCTACACTAGAGGCCAATTTGAAGGGAAGTGGGCAACTTTAAGATGACGAACATGACAGACTTTTCCATATGAAGATACATGTGTAAAGAAAAAACGAATGGAGAGCAGATTAGGGTGGACCAATCAAAAAATATATATCCATCTAAATGGGGGCATGGCCTGAGTTCATGCGCTGAGGATGCAAATTGTGTAAGCTCCCGCTGCGATCCTGATGTAAAGGGCGTTAAATGAGGGTTTGGCTGAACAATTTGATGCCTGAGAAGCTGAGAGCAAATGTGTTGAGTCGTTCACCCAGAGCAGCAACCCAAGACGGCGGCCGCAGTGCTCCGGTGCAGAGGAGCGACTGGCTTATGGCCTGACAGCAGGGGTGATGCTTGCACCCAGCCTCTTTCACATTGTTGAGGCTGGTGGGCCCCAGCATTCGGCTGCAGGCTGAATCTGGCTGCCTGGCTGGCACCCCGGATTGCGGCGCCGCCTCCAGCCGGGTGGAGGCATGAAGACACAGGCTGGAGCGACTTCCTGAATGGGAGAGAGAGAGTCCTGCGAGACGCTGGCTGTGCTGTCTCCCTCTCCCACACCCCAGAGCAACATCAGGCTGCATAGGGCACATGAGAGCAAGAACAATGTCCGCGGGGGTAGCTGGTGGTGCAGTGCCGGTGCGGGAAGTGAAGAACCCCTGTGCAGCGTTAAGCTCCAGAACACCAAAGGAGCAGGGACATCAGACTGGGGAATATTGCCTCCTGCCCCAGCGTGGGAAGTGTGTGGCCCACATCGTGTGTATTTGGAGCCACGCCCACCTTCAGTAACACTGGCGGGGGAGAATAGGCGCAATCTCCCCCTTCCTCGTTTGGCCAGGGAGCAAGGAAGGACACTGTGAGGCAAAGCGCTGAGTCGGTGAGGCCCTCTACATACTGTAGGCCTCCTTGCTGGATGTGAGAGGCAGCGAGGTCCATCGGGGTGCTGGCAGGGCGAGGTGAGGGCGCGGAAGGGCGCATGCCCTCGACACTTGCGTTAGGGTGATCCCTAGGGGGCGAATAGGGGCATTGCCAGCCCACCATGCTATGGCCCATTTGAGGATTACAGTGGACATAATGTGCCAATAGCACAACATACTAGGGAATTTGGAGGAGGGAAGGCATCTGGGACTGTTTAGCAGTTGAGGGAGGCGCAGTGAGTGCTGCGGGCACCTACATTTCATGGACAATAGGTGAACAAAGATCCATAGCTATGGCCCGCAATACTGAGAAGGGACATGTGGCCTGAGGATTCTACTGAAATAGTGAAGGGGGATTTTAGGGGCCATTGGGGAGCGACATACGGACCACTGGGCTGCCACACACTGGACAGACTGGTTTAGATATCGCTTTCAGATGCCAGACAGGAGCAAGAAAGGGAAGGCCAGGCAAACTGTCATGGAGGCCTACACTCAGAAGAACAAGAACAGTCTGTCACAGCAGTGGGATAGGGTTACAGCAGCTACAAAGCCACAAACGGCTGGGTAGGACAATGGCTTAATACTCACGGCTACAGGTGAATTGCAAACAGTGCTGGAATACAAGATTGACTCTGTAATCGTGGATGTGGGGTTGCTCTACCAAGACGTCCATTGAATGGCCGACCGCCTGGGGACGGTAAAACGACAAGTGCGAGACAATACTGGAAACATCGCCAGTGCTCAGGCCCAGGCAGCGGATGTGCTGGACCGAGTGAAGACCCTAGAACACTGTGCAGATGATGCGGACGGAAGGGCCCGAAGAAATGATATTAGAATACACAGTCTTCCTGAAGGGGTGGAGGGCGCAAACCCCACAAAATATGTGGAGGACATGCTGCTGCAAGAGGTGGACCCAGGCACATTGAGCCATGGATTCACGGTCAAACGGGTGCACAGATCACTGATGAAAAGAGCACCGGCAGGGGCCTTCCCAGACCAGTGGTAGCAAAAGCCATGAACTATAAAGAAAGAGAATAGATCTTAAGCTTTTCAAGGGACGGGGAGAATTACAAGGGGATCCTCAAAACTGGATATTTATCCAGATTACAATGCATTGGTAGATAGGCAAAGAACTCTATTTGGGCCAAACAAAGAATGACATTCGCTATATAATGATTTACCATGTCCAATTTAAGGTCCTAAATAATGAGAGTTATCTTGTTTTGAGGAACCTTTTCGGGGGTACCTTTTAGTGGAGCTCTGCGCCCTGTAGTGTTATCAGAGAATATGTATATCCAGGTCGCATCAGCATAGGTCACAACAGAGTGCTTGGTTCCTCTTCTCCGTTTGGCTAGAAAATTGAATATGGTAGTTACACTAAAGTTTGATCATGCGCCCATTTTGCCAATGAAAGAAAAAAGTAAGCCTCTTTTCAGATGATTAAGTGTTTTTTTATATCAAAAAGTGCCCTTTTCTGATGATACGTGTTTCGACAGTATTTCTGTCTTTTTCAAATCAGGGCTGTGTGTACCAAATCAAAATTATGTTACCAATACATTGTTTTTTAAGTTTGAAGTAAGTTTAAATAAAAATACATATAAAACATAAACCATATTAACGCAATTCAAATATTCATTGTAAAAAGCATTAGGGGAAAACATATGAAAGATGGCCATTTTAGGAGCGGTGTAGGGCAGGAGGTTTATAGGTATTCAAAAGAAAAAAATTAGAGAAAGAAAAATTAAATACATTATTGGTTCACTCATTTCAACTAATGTATGTGAAGATTTCCATAGCAGTAGTACATTAAAAACCAAGCATCTCCGATTCTTATATCTGCTTACCCAGTCTTGTTTGATGCACTATATATTCTTAACAGCTTCAATATCATGTCATGGGATAATCCCAGCTACTCCTAAGAAAAAGATTACGGCCATGTTTTACTACATTGTTTGTTTGAGTTTGATTGCCCCTGCTGCTGTCATGAGAGTTATGGCGAGAATTCAATTCCATTTAATTAAAACTAAATATTGTATTTTTAAAGGATTCTTAGTTCCCTTTTATAGCGTTGTCATACTATGCGTTTGTTTGAAGCGTGCATTGTGCTGTGATACGTTTATTTCAGTTTTAGCAAGCATTCGGAATTACGCTCATTCCCATGTTTGAATAGAAAATAGAAAGGCGTTTGCACGTGGGTCCGTGTGGGTCCATTGGCCTTAATAATTGCTTGTGTCTACAGCCGGGGGGGACAGAGAGACTCTTACCTCAGGTTTAGCGCTCTGTGTGAATCTGTCCTTGTTCGAGTCTGTCCATGGGGCAGACTTCATGTTGTTTCTTGTAGGGTTGCTATGCAACCTAGTCCTACCTCTGTGCCTATTACGGCGGCCATGTTTTGGGCTAAAATCTATGTCAATGCATAGTACAAACGTATTTGCTCACTTCTTAGTAATACTATCGGACATGTTTTGGGCTACAGTCAGTTTTTTCCGTGTATGGTGCTGACGTGTTTGCTCACTCCTTGGTAATCCTAACTTTATCATGAAAAATGACGACTTTTACTATCCAATCGTGGGACATTTGTTACTTCTTATCCACTGAGCGTTTTAATTACAATTTTGTGCCATCTCATTCACGTAAAAAACAATAATACATTTTTACGTGTATTGTGTTTTCATAATGGGTTGGTAAATGTTCTCCCATCTAAATGTTTGGTGTTATAGGATGTTTTTAAATGTAACATCCGTGTAAGTCAATATACACATACTATTTAGTGTTGTACTCTCTCCTTGTAGAGGCGGTCATTAGGAATGGTAGTGCCCATTGGTTATATACAGGATGAGTAAATTTGCTAATTGTTCAAAGGTGAGGTGGTTGAAGTATTATACTTGGAGTTACTTATGTACTTTCTCTTGTGTATTAGTGATAGGTGACTTACTTACGTACCTGTGAATTTGAATGTTGTTTTGTGTGGTGATGTTTGCCATTTCCTTAGTCGAGGTGGTCATTGAGCGTAGATTACACATTAAACTTTCCTTTATCATTGTATAGTGAAAAAATACAATTTGGAAATGTCTAGTATAATAATACTCCAGAAATGAGTTTGTGCCTAAATACGACAAACCTAGATGTATTACAGAAAGGAGGACATCTCATTGTCCGAGTTCAGGCCTCTTTCTACTGAACAAAATGTACAGATCATTCTGGCTTCTTCTTGTCTTAATCTGGATTCCTGGTTCCCTCCTCTTGGTCCAAGGGTCACTTTTTGTAAACCGACAAATCTCAAAAGTCTTTTATCACTCCACTGATTTTTTTTTTTGCCAATGTTGGGCTAATGGTAGGTTAGTGTCCTGATTTCCTATGGATGAAAAGTGTTCTCTTATTCTAATCCTCTATTCCCTGATCGTGCTTCCAATGTAGATCTGCTGGCATTGACATATGATAGCATATACAACAAATTTTGTCTTGCAATTTATTGTGGTCAATAATGGTATAGTTAGTGCCATGATTGTCCTCAAAGGTTGATGTATTATCGAGAGCGTGCTTGCACATTGAACATGAGCTGCATTTTCTGAAACCTTTAGGTAATTGTGGTAACCAAGCTTTTGAGTTTGTCATTTTCATATCCGGAATTAGAGATGGACTTAGTATATTCTTAATGGTTCGGGCTCGTTTGTAGATGAAGGATGGATTGTCATTAATGAAGTTCTTCACATGTGGGTCCAATTGTAACATATGCAAATTCCTTTTTGAGATATTTCTCAAAGTCCCATTGTTTGCACAATATGTGGTGATGAAACTTATTTTTTCCATTTTGTTACTTTTTTCTGTTTTGGATGTCAGGGTTTCAGTTCTGTTCAAATTCTTCGCTCTTTCCTGTGCTTTGGTAATAGTTTTGTTTCCATAACCTCTTGCTTTAAACCTTTTCGTAAGTAGCTGGCATTCTTTTTCAAAAGTCCCTTGCTCCGTACAATTTCTACGGGCTCTGACATATTCCCCAATTGGGATGTTTCTGATTACTAGATTGTGGTGACAACTTGTGGCAAATAGGGTTGAATTAGCCTCTGTTTCTTTTCTTAAGGTTTTTGTCTTCAAATGGATGCCTTTTACATAAATATTGAGATCCAGAAAGTTAATCTCAATTGTACTTGAGATTCCTATAAATTCTATTCCCATTGTGTTTGTATTGGCTCTGTTTTTGAAATTTTCCAATGTTTTCTTGTCCCATTTCCAAATCAGTAAGCCTTCATCTATGTATCGAGTCCATAGAATTACTTGTTGTTCATATTCTTCATCCTGGTGAATGTGTCTATCTTCATTCATGGACATCACTAAGTTCGCAAGGACAGGGGCATATTTTACCCCCATGGCCACTCCTCTGATCTGTTTGTAAAATTCCCCATTGAAAATGAACACGTTATTTTGTAGGGTTAATAATAGCATCTCTTTGAGCATGCTGACAGATTGGAATTTGGATGCAGTCTCTTCCGAAAAGACGTAGTCTATTGTTTCCACTGCTGTGTCATGTCTTATAGATGTGTACAATGATTTCACATCCCAGGTGGCTAATATGTAGTCCGAATGCCATTTTATTGTTGCCAGTTTGTTAGTTGCTGAGGTGGTGTCTTTCAAATACGATTTGGTTTTGATGACCAAGTGTGTTGTCAATGTGCTCAGCCATGTTCACTGTGGCCCAGCCTATCCCGCTTAGAATCGATCTCCCCTCTGGTATCCTGTCATAGGGCCTCATTACGACCCTGACGGTATGGGGTAAACAGCGCCGTTTACCACAGTCATGGCCGCAGCTATTTGGTGTGGACATGCACATGTCCTTGTACGTATGCACGAATGTCATCTAGATGCATACTATACTGCTATGAGGTGTGGTAATCTGGATGGCATTCAATAGATGATGCAGGGTGAAACGATGCATGCTGAGGGGGGTGTACTGTGGTTGTACGACAATGTTTAGCCTCCCATTTATGCTGTGTATACTACACTGTGCATGGACACAGTAGCCACATTGGCACAGTTGCAATCCTGTTTAGTCATGCGTTGCTTGACATATACATGGTGGTCAGGTTGTGCGTCTTACATGTGGTCATTGTTATGCGTTAATGGTCAGATGTGTGCCAATGATGTGTCCTGTTGGGGTTGGGGGGTTCAGGTCAGGTGTAATTAGTTCTGCATGCATTCTCCACTAACCGTCCATTCCCACCCATGTGGGGTATGCATCCCCCCATTCCCACCCAGGTGGGGTATGCATCGCAACACATCCCTACCCCAATGCACTGTCATGGCCCACTCAGGCAACTCACCAAGCAGCCAGGCAAGTGGTCCAGCATATCGCTCCATGTGATGGGGTAGAGTGGAGTTACGCAACACCATGGCATCATGTGTTGATCCGGGAAATCGGGTGCAGCAATGTCTGATGATCTTGCCGGAGTCACATACCATCTGCACATTGATGGAGTGATATGGCTTGCGATTGCGGTACACCACCTCTACTGCATGGGGGACAACCAATTCGACATGGGTGCAGTCCAGGGCACCAACACAATTGGGCATGCCTGCCAGTGCAGGAAGCCTACTTTGGTGTCGGCTATCTCCTGGGCAGTCCGTGGTAGGTATATGTGTGTGCTAGCTTGCTTCAGGAGGGCATCCAGCACTTGGGTCTTCATACGTGAAAATAGTGGTTGTGAAATGCCATGTAGCTGGCCCACTGTGTGCTGGTAGGTACCTGTGGCCAGGAAGTGGAGCACAGACACCAACTTTAGTAGCGGGGGGATGGCAGTGCGTATTTCTATGAGGCTGGCAATGTCATTGCCTATCATGTCCACTATGGTACAGGGTGTGGATCTGCTCAGGGGTTAGATTGAATGGACTGGGTCTGATGCGAGGGATTAGCGGCTGCCCACGAGGGACTACTGGCTGCACTGGTGGTAATTGCTGGGCCTGTCTCACCCTCCTTCTCCTCCTGCGTCTCCTCTGTGCTGCCTGTTGTTGCTGCTGTAGTTGTTGTTGTAGTTGCTGTTGTTGCTGTAGTTGTAGCAGTATAGGCATGTCCTCCAGCGCCAGGATTGTAACAGCTAGTGGTAGCATTTTGGTGTGGGAAGGGGTGTGGTGTGTGGGTGTACTCCTTTTATACTGGGCCAGACTCCATTGAGTGCACCTGTGGTGATTGTGTGTACCTGTGGCAGTTGGCTTGATTGCTGATTGCTGTTTGTGGGTGGTCCGCAATGCCTTTATGGCCGGCATCGTGCAGCCCCTGATTAGCATTAGCACCTTCGGGATGCCGGTATTTGCATGTCCGCGTTGGTTGTGATGTCCTCCTATCACCGGCATGCCAGTATTTGCATCCTGAAGGGGCACGTGTACGCGCACTTGCTGGTATGAGGGGGCACGGTACGGGCGGTGCCGGTATTGACAGGTTGTCGTGTCGGAATGCCCCAGACCTGTTAACGATGCCGCTATTACCATTCTGCCTTCCTTTTTTCATTATCTCCATTCTCGTAATGAGGCCTACGTCTTTTCGGAAGAGACTGCATCCAAATTCCAATCTGCCAGCATGCTCAAAGAGATGCTATTATTAACCCTACAAAATAACGTGTTCATTTTCAATGGGGAGTTTTACAAACAGATCAGAGGAGTGGCCATGGGGGTAAAATATGCCCCTGCCCTTGCGAACTTAGTGATGTCCATGTATGAAGATAGACACATTTACCAGGATAAAGCATATGAACAACAAGTAATTCTATGGACTCGATACACAGATGACGTCTTACTGATTTGGAAAGGGGACAAGAAAACATTGGAAAATTTCAGATACAGAGCCAATACAAACACAATGGGAGTAGAATTTATTGGAAACTCAAGTACTAATGAGATTAACTTTTTGGATCTCAATATTTATGCAACAGACAACCATTTGAAGATAAAAAAAACTTCAGAAAAGAAACAGAGGCTAATTCAACCCTATTTGCCACAAGTTGTCACCACAATCCAGTAATCAGAAACATCCCAACTGGGGAATGTGTCAGAGCCCGTATAAATTGTACGGAACAAGGGACTTTTGAAAAAGAATGCCAGCTACTTACGAAAAGGTTTAAAGCAAGAGGTTATGGAAACAAAACTATTACCAAAGCACAGGAAAGAATGAAGAATTTAAACAGAACTGAAACCCTGACATCCAAAACAGAAAAAAGTAACAAAATTGAAAAAATAAGTTTCATCACCATATATTGTGCAAACAATAGGACTTTGAGAAAGATCTTAAAAAGGAATTGGCATCTGTTACAATTGTACCCACATGTGAAGAACTTCATTAATGACAGTCCATCCATCATCTACAAATGAGCCAGAAACATGAAGAATATACTAATTCCATCTCTACTTCCGGATTTGAAAATGACAAACTCAACAACTTGGTTACCACAATTACCTAAAGGTTTCGGAAAATGCAACTCATGTTCAATGTGCAAGCACGCTCTCGATAATACATTAACCTTTGAGGACAATCATGGCACCAACTATACCATTATTGACCACAATGAATTGCAAGACAAAATTTGTTGTACATGCTATCATATTTCAATGCCAGTAAATCTACATTGGAAGCACGATCAGGGAATTGAGGATTAGAATAAGAGAACACTTTTCATCCATAGGAAATCAGGACACTAACCTACCATTAGCCCAACACTGGCAAAAAAAACATCAGTGGAGTGATAAAAGACTATTGAGATTTGTCGGTTTAAAAAAAAGTGACCCTTGGACTAAGAGGAGGGTACCAGGAATCCAGAGTAAGACAAGAAGAAGCCAGAATGATCTGTACATTTTGCTCAGTAGAAAGAGGCCTGAACTCGGTAAATGAGATGCCCTCTTTTCTGTAATACATCTAGGTGTGTCGTATTTAGGCAAAAACTCATTTCTGGAATATTATTATACTAGACATTTCCAAATTGTATTTGTTCACTACACAATGATGAAGGAAAGTTTAATGTGTAATCTATGCTCAATGACCACCTTGACTAGGGAAATTGCAAACATCACCACACAAAACAACATTCAAATTCACAGGTACTTTAAGTCACCTATCACTAATACACAAGAGAAAGTACATAAGTAACCCCAAGTATAATATTTCACCCACCTCACCTTAGAACAATTAGCAAATTTACTCATCCTGTATATAACCAAGGGGAACTACCATTCCTAATGAACGCTTCTACAAGGAGGGAGTACAACACTAAATAGTATGTGTATATTGACTTACACAGATATTAAATTTAAAAACATCCTATAACACTAAACATTTAGATGGGAGAACATTTACCAACCCATTATGAATACACAATACACGTAAAAATGTATTATTGTTTTTTTACGTGGATGAGATGGCAAAAAATTGTAATTAAAACACTCAGTGGATATGAAGTAACAATCGTCACATGATTGGATAGAAAAAGTCAGCATTTTTCATGATAAAGTTAGGATTACCAAGGAGTGACCAAACACGTCAGCACCATACACGGAAACTAACTGTAGCCCAAAACATGGCCAACAGTATTACTAAGAAGTGAGCGAATACTTTTGTACTATGCATTGACATAGATTTTAGCCCAAAACATGGCCGCCGTGATAGGCACAGAGGTAGGACTAGGTTGCATAGCAACCCTACAAGAAACAACATGAAGTCTGCCCCGTGGACAGACCCGAACAAGGACAGATTCACACGGAGCGCTAAACCTGAGGTAAGAGTCTCTCTGTCCCCCCGGCTGTAGACACAAGCAACTATTAAGGCCAATGGACCCATGCGGACCCACGTGGAAACGCCTTTCTATTTTCAATTCAAACATGGGAGTCAGCGTAATTCCGAATGCTCGCTAAAACTGAAATAAACGTATCACAGCACAATGCACGATTAAAGCAAACGCATAGTATGACAATGCAATTAGAGGAACCTAAGAATCCTTTAAAAATACAAGATTTAGTTTTCATTAATTGGAATTGAATTCTCGCCATAACTCTTATAACAGCAGCAGGGGCAATCAAACTCAAACAAACAATGTATTAAAAGACGGCCGTAATCTTAGGAGTAGCTGGGATTATCCCATGACATGATATTGAAGCTGTTAAGAATATATAGTGCACCAAACAAGACTGGGTCAGCAGAATCGGATGAGGCTTGGTTTTTAATTTACTGCTGCTATGGAAATCTTCACTTACATGAGTTGAAATGAGTGGACCAATAATGTATTTAATTTTTCTTTCTCTAATTTGAATACCTATAAACCTCCTGCCCTACACCCCTCCTAAAATGGCCATCTTTCATATGTTTTCTCCTAATGATTTTTGCAATGAATGTTTGAATTGGGTTACTATGGTTTATGTTTTATGTTTATTTTTCTTTAAACTTACTTTGAACGTAAACAACAATGTATTGGTAACATAATTTTGATTTGGTACACACAGCCCTGATTTGAAAAAGACAGAAATACTGTAGTAACACGTTCCATCATAAAAGGGCACTTTTTGATATTAAAAAATACTGAATCATCTGAAAAGAGGCTTACTGTTTTCTTTCATTGGCAAAATGGGCGCATGAGCAAACTTTAGTGTAACTACCAAATTCAACTATATAATGAGAGATCTCACTTGTCTGAAAACCCGATGGCAGCACAATCCTGCATGGACTCAGAGCGGATGCCGCAACTTCTGAGCAGGAATAATAACGATGCATAATAGGAGGGCTCTGAGGTGATCGGAAGGCGCAGCTCTGTGGCTTCCTGGTCCTATGAGAGGCCTTCCTTCATGAATGCCAGAGACATTTAGCAAATACAAGTGGGGGTGCAAAAGAGCAAGACACAGGTCTGACTGTGAAAGCTTTGGCAGCTACTGCATAGAGTGGGGTCCACGAACTCCGGTTAAAGTTGCAGATGCCAGTTTTAAGGCATCAAGCCGTTGCACGTGGCCTGGGTGAGGGGTAGCGGGTGTGAGAGAAGCGGCTGTGCCTTAGCAGAAGACTTAAGGCTGGGCCATTGTTTTGTTCTGTGCTTGGTTATCAAGTTATTCCAATGAATGTTTAGGGGGGCAGGAGACGGCAAGGGGTAGGAGGGAAATATTGAGTTTGGCAGGTTGTACCATGGCAAGTGGAACAGTGGTGGGCATTGTGAACATGAAGATGCAGGGGAGGAGAAAAGGCACGGAAATGATGGTCGATGGAAATAGAGGGGAGGTAGTGTTGGGATGGAAATTAGTTATCTCACCCCCTAGGTTCTTTCGGGTGAGGCAAATCCCCTATGAAATAGTGTGGTGTATAAGGCAGGAGAGAACCGCACTATGAAACTTGGTGCAGAGGTAATATTGCACGAACAGCAGATGCATAACACTAGGAGACACAAAGAAAGAAATACCATTTTGCAGTGATGACAAAAGCACAGGCTTGCATGACCGCGATGCACTAGCTGAGTTCCATGAAAAGATTTCACTAGGCCCTACATTATCAAGGCAGCATGAACCTGCACTGCCAGTTCTCACGGAAGTTCACTTCCCCCATGTACCTTCACTGTTGCAAACATTTAGCATCTTTTGGAGGAATGCGCCCTGCAAGAGCATTGCACATTCATCACAACTAGCTGCCAGCAGGCCTTTAACCCCCACCCAGCCAGCCCAGAGCCTGAGTCCACACCACTGACCCGACCCCCACATCCCTGCATTCCACGATAAGCAAGCAACCCCCCTGTCCTAGCACGAATCAAGTGACCATAAAAGATCTAAGCATGTGCAACCATTTCATCCCTCAGCATTAAATACATCCTTTTGTAACACGGGGTGCAGGGATGGATACATTATAGATCAAAACCAGGGTTGAGACCTCAGGTGCGAGAGGAGTGGTACCAACCAATCCCAGAATGTGTGGGTCAGTGTGACTGTATTTCATCCTCCCTTCCCCCTGGCACCAATCCCTGAGCCACCCAGGTGCATGGCACAGTGACGTAGTAGTCGGCATAGTGTGCTAGCTTAGATAAAACACTGTATTTCATGAGTGACCTGACCTTCAACATAAAACGAGATAAGCCCAGCTGACCAACGTGGAGCCTGACCAATGGTGGAAGAACCAACCAATCGTAGCCTGGCATCCCATATGAAGCAGGATTGTGTATACTGTCCACCCAATGAAATGTGCTACTTTAGAACTATACGTGATGCCATCTATGACGATGTGGTCCCTCATAAAGCAATGTAATGTATTCTGGAGTAAGAACGTTTTCGAGCAGCAGAGTCCTTTGCCGTATATTTTGTATTCTGTACAATTAAACCTTTATCCTTGCAAGCTATCTCGTGGCTTATTTCCCTAGAGCAGGGGTGCACAACTGATTTTGACAGAGGGCCGAAAGTACCTTACATGAGTGCTATAGTGGGCCGAAAAGTAAAAGTGAGCGGGGCGGTAGGCGGGACATGTCAGGAGGCTTTTTCAACCCCCAATTTGTATTAAACACGTGGAAAAAGATGTTTTTGAGGGGTAACGATTTTTATTGCATTTCAAACTTACATTTTGTACTACACATTTTCCATTGCTATCATTTATTTCGATTTAGTTATTGTATATCGCCTGTTTAATTAAATTATATATATTTTATTGACCCTTGATTGGACATTCCGTTATTTTGGACTGCTATAGTTTGCTGTTTGGGTTACCCAAGAGGAGTATGGCCTTCGTTGAGTCAGGTTTCCTCAAAAAAGCAAAGGATGTACATCTCCTAACTGTGCCTGTTTTAGCTTTATTATTGAGTTCACTCTTGGAGTGCAACACTATGCCCCATGGCTCCCATCCCCAACCAAACACTATGCCCCATGGTCCCCTCACCCCCAACCAAACACTATGCCCCATGGCTCCCATCCCCAACCAAACACTATGCCCCATGGCCCCCTCACCCCCAACCAAACACTATGCCCCATGGGCCCCCTCACCCCAACCAAACACTATGCCCCATGGGCCCCCTCACCCCCAACCAAACACTATGCCCCATGGGCCCCTCACCCCCAACCAAACACTATGCCCCATGGCCCCCACCCCAACCAAACACTATGCCCCATGGCCCCCACCCCCAACCAAACACTATGCCCCCTGCCCCTCACCCCCCAAGCAAACACTATGCCCCCTGTCCCTCACCCCCAACCAAACACTATGCCCCATGGCCCCCTCATCCCCCTAACCCCCAACCAAACACTATGCCCCATGGGCCCCTCACCCCCAACCAAACACTATGCCCCATGGCCCCCACCCCAACCAAACACTATGCCCCATGGCCCCCACCCCCAACCAAACACTATGCCCCCTGTCCCTCACCCCCCAAGCAAACACTATGCCCCCTGTCCCTCACCCCCAACCAAACACTATGCCCCATGGCCCCCTCACCCCCCTAACCACCAACCAAACACTATGCCCCATGGCTCCCACCTCCAACCAAACACTATGCCCCCTGTCCCTCACCCCCCAAGCAAACACTATGCCCTCTGTCTCTCACCGCCAACCAAACACTATGCCCCATGGCCCCCTCACCCCCAACCAAGCACTATGCCCCATGGGCCCCCTCACCCCCAACCAAACACTATGCCCCATGGCCCCCACCCCCAACCAAACACTATGCCCCATGGCCCCCTCACCCCCCCAACCCCCAACCAAACACTATGCCCCATGGGCCCCTCACCCCCAACCAAACACTATGCCCCATGACCCCCACCCCAACCAAACACTATGCCCCATGGCCCCCACCCCCAACCAAACACTATGCCCCCTGTCCCTCACCCCCCAAGCAAACATTATGCCCCCTGTCCCTCACCCCCAACCAAACACTATGCGCCATGGCCCCCTCACCCCCCTAACCCCCAACCAAACACTATGCCCCATGGCTCCCAACCCCAACCAAACACTATGCCCCCTGTCCCTCACCCCCCAAGCAAACACTATGCCCCCTGTCCTTCACACTCAACCAAACACTATGCCCCATGCCCCCTCACCCCCTAACCCCCAACCAAACACTATGCCCCATGGGCCCCTCACCCCCAACCAAACACTATGTCCCATGGCCCCCACCCCAACCAAACACTATGCCCCATGGCCCCCACCCCCAACCAAACACTATGCCCCCTGTCCCTCACCCCCAACCAAACACTATGCCCCATGGCCCCCTCACCCCCCTAACCCCCAACCAAATACTATGCCCCATGGGCCCCTCACCCCCAACCAAACACTATGCCCCATGACCCCCACCCCAACCAAACACTATGCCCCATGGCCCCCACCCCCAACCAAACACTATGCCCCCTGTCCCTCACCCCCAAAGCAAACACTATGCCCCCTGTCCCTCACCCCCAACCAAACACTATGCCCCATGGCCCCCTCACCCCCCTAACCCCCAACCAAACACTATGCCCCATGGCTCCCAACCAAACACTATGCCCCCTGTCCCTCACCCCCCAAGCAAACACTATGCCCCCTATCCCTCACACTCAACCAAACACTATGCCCCATGGCCCCCTCACCCCCCTAACCCCCAACCAAACACTATGCCCCACGGGCCCCTCACCCCCAACCAAACACTATGCCCCATGGCCCCCACCCCAACCAAACACTATGCCCCATGGCCCCCACCCCCAACCAAACACTATGCCCCCTGTCCCTCACCCCAACCAAACACTATGCCCCATGGCCCCCTCACCCCCAACCAAACACTATGCCCCATGGCCCCCTCACCCCCAACCAAACACTATGCCCCATGGCTCCCACCCCAACTTAACACTATGCCCCCTGTCCCTCACCCACCAAGCAAACACTATGCCCCCTGTCCCTCACCCACCAAGCAAACACTATGCCCCCTGTCCCTCACCCACCAAGCAAACACTATGCCCCCTGTCCCTCACCCACCAAGCAAACACTATGCCCCCTGTCCCTCACCCACCAAGCAAACACAATGCCCCCTGTCCCTCACCCCCAACCAAACACTATGCCCCCTGTCCCTCACCCTCCAACCAAACACTATGCCCCCTATCCCTCACCCCCAACCAAACACTATGCCCCATGGCCCCCTCACCCAAACCAAACACTATGCCCCATGGCCCCCTCACCCCCAACCAAACACTATACCCCAAACACACTCTCAAGCATGCACCCATACAGACCCGAACACCCGCCCCCAACGCAGCACACACATTCTCAAGCATGAACCCATACAGACCCGAACCCCCCGCCCCCCAACGCAGCACACACACATGCACCCTTACAGACCCGAACCCCCCACCCCCCAACTCAGCACACACACATGCACCCTTACAGACCCGAACCCCCACCCCCCAACTCAGCACACACACATGCACCCATACAGACCCGAACCCCCCACCCCCCAACTCAGCACACACACATGCACCCATACAGACCCAAACCCCCCACCCCCCAACTCAGCACACACACATGCACACATACAGACCTGAACCCCCCACCCCCCAACTCAGCACACACACATGCACCCTTACAGACCCGAACCCCCCACCCCCCAACTCAGCACACACACATGCACCCTTACAGACCCGAACTCCCACCCCCCAACTCAGCACACACACATGCACCCATACAGACCCGAACCCCCCACCCCCCAACTCAGCACACACACATGCACCCATACAGACCTGAACCCCCACCCCCCAAATCAGCACACACACAGACCCGAACCCCCCCCAACCCCAACTCAGCACACACACAAACATGCACCCATAGAGACCCGAACCCCCACCCCCCCAACTCAGCACACAAAAAACATTCAAATCAAAACATTCATACACATCCGACACCCACCCCCACCCCCGCATCTCAACATACACACAAAATACATTCAAATACAAACATTCACACACATCAGACACACCCCCCACCCCCGCATCTCAACATACACATAAAATGCATTCAAATTCCAACATTCATACACATCCGACAACCACCCCCGCATCTCAACACACACACAAAATACATTCAAATTCCAACATTCATACACATCCGACACCCCCCCACCCCCGCATCTCAACATACACATAAAATACATTCAAATACAAACATTCACACACATCAGACACACCCCCCACCCCCGCATCTCAACATACACATAAAATGCATTCAAATTCCAACATTCATACACATCCGACACCCACCCCCGCATCTCAAAACACACACAAAATACATTCAAATTCCAACATTCATACACATCCGACACCCCCCATCCCCCCCATCGCAACATACACACACAAACATAAAGTAAAATAGACCCAACACACAAACGCAAACAGACCACTTACCGGAGACGTGTTGGAAGGCAGGTAAGCGGCAGGTAAGCAGGAACGCTGGAATCGTACTACGGCTGGCGTGGTCCAAGGCTGAAATGCCTTCCAGCATCAAGCCTTATGGACTACGCCAGCCGTAGTGCTGGCCCTCCATTGGGTCAGCACACACACACTACGTGGCTCGTAGGAGCAACGTGGTGCATGTGTGCTGAGCCAATGACGGCCAGTGTTTTGTCCGGCCCGGAAGACAACAAAGACTTTCCTAATGGAGGGCGGCCGCGGGCCGCCCTCCATTAGGAAAGTCTTTGTGCCTCGCGGGCCGGACAAAAGAGCATGGCGGGCCGCAACTGGCCCGCGGGCCGTATGTTGTGCACCCATGCCCTAGAGGGTTATATTCACTCTGGAGTGTGCACAATCAGGGACTGGCCTTCATTTGTATGGAGCAGTATGAATAGTGTGAACACGCAGTGACTGATATTGAGAGTGTGATATGTTTATGGATTGTGGTGATTTTTTGGCCTTTTTATTCATTTTTTAAATATATTGGGAATAAGTCAAACATATTAAGGGAGCCTCCCCCAGTGAGGTGAGAGGCTGGCACCACATGCACTGTCTCGACCAGTGCAGGAAAAATATAAAGAGAAATATAGGAACTCTGTATAATTAGAGAGCTCGGGAAAGTAGTGGTTGTTGTTTTAGCTTGTTATTTTAGTTGGTTTTGTGAGTGTATTTCAAAGTGTACGGAGGAAGCCCAGGAGGGCCATGTGTGGCATGTGTGGGTAAATCAGTAGAGTGCAGTGATCGCGTGAAGAAGCTCTATTGGGGGATAGCGGGTGGGGGAGAATTGAACTGATGATTTTTCTGGGCATTCACTGACATGTATTAAAGACAAGACTGAATTGTATATGTTTTAAATGCTTTAAACACATTTTTGTCTTGAATGTGGCACATTATAATAGGCGTAGCCCCAATACCAGATGCACACCAGACACAACCATGGAGACAGACACACCTTTAGACCGTATATGTAAGGCCTTGCCCTTTATTGTGAACACATTTAGAAATATCACATTCAATGATTGACTGAGACCAAAGGGGGAGGAATGTTTCACTCATGGCCAGAGCAAGGATCGTTGGGCTGAGGTGCACTAGAGCACATGTCCACTTTCATGACAGCAAGGTATAAAGGGAGTCCATTACAAAATAGAAGGGAAGTATTGTACCTCTGGAAAATGTTTGAAGAAACAGAGGAACCAAAAGGAGAAGGGGTGACATATGACAGTAATAAGGAGAAAGGTGCAGGGGAGGGTGAGAAGGATGTGGAGAGTAAAAATGGGATATATCCGCTAGCAACGTGCCCAGCAGAAGAGTATACCAACCCAACATATGTGTCAGTGGGCACTATGTTGGCCACACCAAGCACGGCCCCACCCCTGCGATACTCCTCACCACAGGAGGTTACTGCCCACAATGGGGTAAGCGCAAGAGATCTAGAGGTAGCGCTATGCATTAACACACACTGAATTAGCCAGGTTACGGGCATGTGAAGTGACTAGGGGGCAAAATCACCAATGTTTCCCGCTGGGTACCTCCCACTGCCACCCGGGGATGAGTGGAAGTCAGGTGACTTCCTATTCAGAGTAGTCAGTGTTCTCATAAGAACCATCCATGTAGAACGGGACGGAGAAACAGACAGCCTGGGTAACGAGAATGTAGTGTCCCGAAGAGGGGATGAGGAATATTGGAGTGACTTTGATGACACGGAAGGAGAGGTAGGGGCCGAACAAGCACCCACGGTCACACGAATGCTAGAAATTCTACGGGACGGGAGAGTAATAGAGGTTTGCCAGAATAGCATTTGCTCCGAAACAGGAAGTGCAACTAACGGTGGGAAAGGAAAAATTAAAATGCAAATTACACTAACATACAAGGGCGCAGGGCGACCAGGCTATGTACCCTGGGCACAAATGGACAAAAATAACCTCCTTAAAGCATTCCCCCACTCACGGCGGGGGCTGCGAAATGGATATATGCATTCAAAAAGAACACAGCAGTGCTAAGAGTACATCAAGAGTTTATTGGTAGCCGCAGTTAGAGACCACGCAGAGAGTGTGTGGATTAAAACAGGGTACCCAGGAGTAACATAGAGTAATGATGGCCATGATGGAGCATCATTCAACAAGATTAGAGCACGAGTTAGGGCTGCACTGCAGCAAAAATTCTCAGATACCCCAGATTTACAGTCAATAATGCAGTGCACAATGGGAGATGAGGAAGATGCTTTGCAGTATATTCATAGGGTTCAAGAGATGTGGAGAGCAGAAACGGGCAGCTCCTGAGATCAATAAATAGCACTATTCTATTTTATAGTAAAAAGAGGCCTCTCCAATGATGTACAGAAAGGGCTTGTCAAGATAGGTGGGGTAGAAGCCAAGGGGTGGCCTGAAATTCAAACCATTATAGTTCACCACTGTAGAAGAATCAAAGAGCAAGAAAAGGAATCTATACAAAGCTGATAGGCTGAGGAAGTGAAACTAGTTCAAAATAAACTGGTGAAAGTGGCTGCAGTATCAACAGGGCTGCCACCAGAGCAGACGGGAGAGGAAGGGTGAGCCTCTAATGTGACCCAGGCAAGACTATTAGTGGTGTGGGCTGAAGGAGGACATGGGTAGTGGGGAGGAAACCAGCAATTTTCAGGACCACAGTGGAAAGTAGGACAGCAACGAGGACAAGGTGGGTTCCAAGGGCCTAGAAGAGGGGGATTTGGGGGTCCCAGACCAAGAGGTGGGGGACCAGGGCATTGCTGGACATGCGTGAGGTGGGGTCATTTCCCGAGAGAGTGTCTCAGCAGGCAGGGAATTACAACTACAACCAGCAGCATTATGAGTACTCCCATCCGGGTAGCCCCTAAGGACCAACTCCCAGAATGACCTCGATACCATATGAGATTCATCAGGCTTACACAGAGCTACCCCCACTAATCCCCAACCCATATCAGCCACAACCCCAGCAACAAGCAGTTGAGCATTACCAGCACCACCCAAACCCATAGCCGACAGAGAATAGAAACGCTTTTGGTACTGCACCCAATGGCGCAGCGGCCCCATTTCAAGGTGCTACAGTGGTAGGGGGAAACCCCCTCTCGTTCCCTGGGACAGACGTATACCCGGACTAGGAATTGTCCACAGAGAGCACTTGCGTGCCCAGTCCTGTCAGTGATTCTAAATCCAGAAGAGAAACCATCGATGGGGGCAGAGGTAGGGAACAAACAATTAATCTTTATGATGGACTCAGGAGCAGAGAAGTTGTACATCAGCGAAGGTGACTTCCCGCTATCAGGAAAGACTCTTGACACGCAGGGATTCTCTGTGTTAACGGTTCCATTCACAAAAGATCTAGATGTCAAAGTGGGAGGGAAGGTTGTAAGGGGCCCCCCTCCAATACTCTGAGAGTTCTACTATCAACTTGCTTGGTAGGGATCAGCTTAGCAAGTTGAACATGACAATCTCATTTACAGATAGAGGTATCAGCTGCGCCACACCTGACATGTGTTCACTGAGAGCAATGCTAGTGATACATGCCATGGTGAGTGAAGTGGCAGTGCAAGGTATCCCAGTCAACCACGACATGTTCATTTCCGGCAACAAGGTGCTTGCATGAGCCGTCCCTCAGATCACAAGAACCTGCTGAGGAGTACCCACTGACTTCATTTTTTGACTGTAGTATTCCGCAGTTGGTCGCTGGCACTTTACTATCATTAGACCTAGAAGGGCTGCTAGTGTCTGCAAAAAGGATTCTAGGGCTGGTTACTGACCCCCACGTGTGCCAATGGCACACTGTATTATGCATAGATCCCAATATGCCGCTAAGAGAATTGACTGATGAGGAACTCTTTGAGGACGACAACATGATGATGGTGAAATCATCGTAGAGATTTGTATAGACTGTGAGATCATGGTCAAATACAGAAAAGTTCATAGCCCCATTATGGCTGTTGCCGTACCATCCCCATTCAGCCAGGCAGACATGCAGTAACTCCTCACACTTTTATGGACAACAAACCCACATGATGTAGGGATGCTGAAAGAAGTGACCCCTGTAAAAATCACTATCAAACCAAATGCGGTGCTCCCGCAGGTTAAACAATACCCGCTGTCCAGGGAAGCAGAGGATGGGATCAGTGAAACACTACAGGCCCTGTTACAACAAGGGATCTTAGTACCCTCCACTTCACCATGCAATACGGCCATATACCGCATTAGAAAGGCAACAGAGGGCAGTTAGAGGATGACCCAAGATGTCCACCCCGTTAATGACATAGTACAGAAGAAGTTTCCACTTGTCCACAACTCAGCGTCCATTTTGTGCAGCATCCCCAAGGTGCCAACTCATTTCACTGTTTTGGATTTGAAGAATGCCTCCTTCTCAGTATTTCTTCACCCAGACTCCCAGTACCTCCCAGTAACTCACAGCCTTTATCCTGGGTAAAAGGCGCTACAAGCACATTTGTTTGCCCAAGAGGTACTGGGAAAGCCCCAGCATCTTCAACAGGATACTACATGAAGACGTAGGGAACATTCAAGTACCCAGCATGATAATTCAATACATAGACGACCTACTGGTCTGCAGCGACAGCGAGCAGGGCTGTCAAAGGGACTCTATCACACTACTGCAGTTGCTGGCAAGGAAAGGGTACAAAGAGGACACGGAAACACTCCGGTACTGCCAACTGGAGGTACTCTACCTGGGACAACTCATTTCAAAGGATGGAAAAATAATCATCCCTGACAGGGCAACAACAGTGCGTGCCACTCCCAAACCACTCACAATAAAAGACATGCAATAATTCTTAGGACTGTGCAATTATTGCAGGGTATGGATTCTACATTATGTAGCATACATGAGGCCCCTCCTACAGGGCATCAGGTAAGCACAAAAAGAGAGCAACACAATAGAGTGGACCCCAGAGGTTATAACAAATTTCAATAACTCAAATGAAGAGATCTCGACAGCACCTGTCCTTGCCACCCCAGATTACTGACAGGAGTTTTATATTTTCTCTCACTCAAATGGCACACTCATGATGGCAGTAGTCACACAAAAGAGCACCATGCGCCAAAAACTACTAGCATATTACAGTTGCACGTTAGACTCTGTGATGCAGGAACAGTTTGTGTGCAAAGAAGCTCTTTCAGCTGCAGCGTTTGCAATTGAAAAAAGCTCCACAATTGTGATGGGTTGCTCAGTAACACTGTATGTGAAGTGCTCACTATTCACGATCTTGGTTCACTCAAAGTCCACACTAACCACACACAGAGCATCAGCTTATGAAATCATATTGTCAAGCCACAATATCCATGTTGTAAGATGCAAGACAGTAAACCCAGCCACTTTCCTCACACAACTATGCACCGTTGAAGATTTGCAACAGCATGACTGTGCATCTTATGAAGGCGAAGACGATGATAGCCACAAAGCAAAAGATAGCCTCCTAGAAAAGGGAGAAATCCTCTTCATTGATGGGTCAGTGTCAATTGATCAAGAGACAGGTGAAAGACATGTTGGGGCAGCAGTGGTACGCCTAGATGAAGGAGAATACGAAACACTTATAATGAAGAGATTGCCCATACATTATTCTGCCCAAGCAGCTGAACTGGTAGCGCTCATTGAAGCCCTGTGGGCATCTAAGGGGTGCTATTTTACCATCTAATCAGACTGTACCTACATCACCACAATAGGGCATGCAGGTCTGTCGCACTGGAGAAGGAGGCAATAATGATGCAGATGATCCTGCATACAAAGATGGAGGATGAAGCTGATGAAACAGCAGGAGACGATTGGTTATAATCTTTGTTCGGATGTATTCCATCTTTGTTGGCAACACTTTTAAATTACTTGGAGGTGGGTGACAAAAATATGGGTCCAAAAAAAAGAAAATATGATGAGATGATTGAAGAAGAAGAAGCAGGAGTTGCAGAAGCGGAGGAGAAAAGCCTGGTCGAGAATGTGACCAGAGGGGGGAATTTAGAGGAGCAGATGGACACATTCTCCTTAGTTACCACCCCTTCAACCCTGCCGTACTGGAATGATGGTCAAAGAGTTATAATTAGGAACCCATGCACAAGTTTATGTTTATGTGATGTGTCCATACCTCGTTGACTCTATGAAAAATTATATGCACTCAGGCAGCCATTTAAAAGATATCTCATGTTGAAACAGTGGAAGAAACCTACCAAGAAGGATGTCCCTTGCCAAGTTGTCGAAAGGCAGCCATGGATAAAATGGTGTGAGACATGGATGTACATTAAACAAAGTCTAATAACAGTGAAAGGATATCCTAAAGAACATATAAGAACCTATGTTGAAACAATATGAAAATACTCTTAAGAATGACGATATAACTGAAGCGCTTAGAGAAACATGTACTCCATGATGCAGTATTTACAAATACAATGAAGAATAATGTGTTTCACAGTCAATAACTGTAAATATGCTAAAACGCAAGATTATGTGCCCTTTATACCAGTAAAGATTCTATGTTCGAGTAAGAAAATATGTTGAAACTGACACCTAGAATGTTGGCCTGTATGGCCACATAGGAACATTCATCATGTCTGCTTTTTCCATTGATGCCCAGTCAAAAATGACATTACACATTAAGAAGATATGCCCAGCCAACTGCATTGCACAAATGTACCCACCCTCCCAAATCAGAGGCCTGTTTCCCATCATACTAGCTTTTATACAGTACTCTAACACTCTCTCATTCACCAACGCAAACATACAACATACTCTCTCTCATGCATCCAGGCACCCATAGAACATGCACACTCCCATTCACGTACACTTTCATTAACATGCAGACACACACACATGTATGCACACGTACATGGATACACATAGAAACTCATACATTCATACATTTTTTCTTACCCAGTCTAGAATCCAAATACTGCCTGCAATTAAGGTCCTCCAGCTCCCGCACAGTAAGCAAACAGGAACCAGGAAGTAGAGAGCACTTTGTGACTCCTTTACATGAGAGGTGGAGCCAGATAACATCTACCATTCCACCCTGGGCTCTCATGATGTGTGATAGGTGCAGGAGTGCAAGCTATGCACATTTGCCCCTTCATTACCCCAACCTACATCCCCAATGCAACATGTGAGGCTGAGGAAGCAAAACACCCTGGCCTTGCATGATACTGAAAACTGTCAAAGGGAAACCACATTTCCCTGTACAATCAAAGCCAGCGCATGACGCCTGTTTCAGATGCTTCCTACAGGTGAGGGAGGGCTTCATGTTTTCATTGTGCTGGCTTGGCTTTTCCATAATGGAAGGTGAGTCAGTGCTCCCTTAGCCCATTATGGACAAGCCACCCATAACAGAACTTAATTGAGCAGCAAACCTTGTAGACCAGAACACTAACGAGCACGTTGATAATATTGGTACTTAATTAGAATATTTTAGATGCAACTTGATGTTTATTTGCAGCATGTGAGGCCAGCATCATGTAATGCAATAGTAGCAATTATGCTGGTATGCAATTTTATGGTGTAGGAATTCTAATGGCATTTTTATTTCTGATTAGTTATTCACAGGAACAGCAATGGGTTGCTAATTTCTTGTATGTTATGTCAGATGATTTATAATGGGCATTTTGTAACCTCAGGTATAGCATATCAGATAGACACTAGTTCTCCTGTGTAACAAACAATTGTCTACAATGTATCAAGAAATTCTTGCAGAAACACTATTTTCCAATAGAAGCATACATGCATTTTTTGTGCTTTTCAAGGATGCCCCTGTGTACCTTCATGGACCATTAAGCAAAAGAAGATTTCATCAACTTTACAACTAACTCCAAAGCTTAGGTATATATTTTTAACATTTGCTGCAAAAACAACAGTTTCACTTTCATCTTTCACAATCTCCCACCATCGTTATTGAGATATTTGGCCCTGAACACTTCCTAAACATGGGGGAGTAATTATGTTTATAGTGCAAACCTAGCTGGGAAGCAAAGGAGCTTTCTACAACCAGGATATGTTTTGATAGGATGCAATCACATGGACACAATTAGAAGCATAGAATATGAAGGGTACAGTTAAAAGGATAATACAGATACAGAGGGTAACAGGTAGGCAGTTAGTACAGAGTCATAAATAGCAACTCTGTTGTTGCAGCGAGCAATCATATCCTAAACAGGGTGAAGTGAGTATATATCCAGGTATGTGGATAGCAGGTGAGTTTTTCACATTTAAAAAAAAAAACTGAAACAGAGAAATGGAGAGGGCAAGCAAAGTGAATGTGTTCCACTGATGGGAAGACAGAACTAAACATTATCTTCCCGTAACTCAGGGATTTTTAAATTTGCGCACATAGAGTAATGCATTATTGGATGACCTGAGGATTGCAGCTGGCGAGTAGTGGATGAGAACATTGTGTATAAAACCTGGGCCGGATCCAAAGAAGGCACCTGAAAGAACCTTAAAATGATGCCTGGCTGCAACTGAAATCAGAGCAAGGTTTGCATAGTGCGAGTAATATAGTATGTATGTCTTATGCCTGACATCACTTGGGCAGTATCGTTTTGCAGTCATTGCAGATGTGAAGGAAGAAAGGAAGGTAAAGCCTGAAGTTATAGTTAAGCTAACCTCCCCATAGGATGGCTTTTTCAGATGCTTATAACTTTGGTGCCATGTAGCGGATCTGCACAAACTTACAAAAATAAATATTCCTCCAACTCTATATATTTCAGGAAGGTTTTGTGAAGTTCAGTCTGGGGGTGCCATATTATAGGAGGCTCCCGTAACTTGTATTCCCATGCAGCTTATTATGGTACAAACTTTGTTCTCACCTACAGCAAACAACACAGGATGATTTGGCACCAATTTTTGAAAGATGCTGGTGTCCATTCCGAAATTATGCTTTGCTTGATTTGGTGGAAACCTGTCTTGCATTTCTTTTTAAATTCGACTTTGAGTGGCCAAAATTATGTCACGTATGTTTTGAGCTTGCCAACCTATTTTTGCACCCACAAGGCTGTATTTGAGGTCCTGATTTGCCAAGGTGTAACCTGATAGGCTAGTTAAAAGAAAGTCATTCTGATTGTTGGTGGTCATCTGAACAGTGTTCAAATGTCTGCCACTGCTTTCTGTGGAGATTGCACAGGGTCCTGCAAGGTGAATATTACAGCATGCTGGTGCTTCCCCCATTGGGGACATGGTCATAGAGGAGTACAAAAAATTGCTTTTTTTGCCACGAGGCCCACAGACCTGACCACTGGGCAAACTGCACGCTATTCCTAGTGTACACACGAGTTATCTAGGAGGGGCCATGAACATGGCTAAAACCCATTCCCCAGGTTGAATGTCCACTGGGCCTCACACTTTAGCCACACTGAGGTTCGGGGCTCTGCAATGTTATCAGTGGTGCAATATATGGTATAAGTTGTGATTGTTTATTTATTTATTTTTACATTTGTAAAGCGCACTAAACCTGTGGACATTATGGCGCTGTTTCATGAGACGTTGCATGATGCACTCAACATTACCAGCTGCATGATCGAGGTGCTTGTAAAGTCATGTGTGGAATCATGAGCAATGCACTGCAGTGGCCAACCAAAACAGGCACATTTCTGGGGGTCCGGGTATTTACTGAATGATAATCTAAACCACAGGGATATGGAGGTATATCTATGATGCTTGCTGCTTAATTCCTAAAAATGCCTCACACATGTGTCCACCAGACCAGAAAGGTGAACAAAGATTAGTGCAGAATGGTGATTGAATGAAAACTGCTCAAAGAAACGTATAAAGTAATGGACAGCAATTTGTTCTGGTGTGTCCCCACTTACTGCGGTGGTTGCCAGAGATCACTGTGGGTTACATCCTGGGCCCTCAGAGGCTACGCAGTCCGAATATAAAAACAACAGACAATTGGATTAAGGTCTTTATACTCCTTGCTTTGAATGTATACATTGAAAGCGAGGACTTTTAGGTTCTTTTCCCAATACTGCTTAGAATGTTAATTATAACCCACCTGATATCTGATCATTCCAGTTCTAGCAACTCCAGATATTTCCTCAAGCTACGTAGCTAATTAGGAGCAGACGCGCCACGTTACGTTTCTGAGCCTGAAATCCCGCCATGTCTGACTGACCTAAGAAAGGCTTTTCTCTCCATTGTCTAATCACACAGTGCGCCCGTGAACCAAAGGGGACAAAGAAATGCTTTGAAAAGAATCGGTTTACTTTGGCATTGTTAACGTGAGGAGGCTACGCGTGTTTTTCTGCCAGATACTGTAAAGGTTTGGGCCTATAAACCCAACCTATAAAGGGCAGTGCCGGGAAGAAATAGCAAATATACATTCACAGTAAGAAAGAGTCCTCTTCCTGCACACAAAGGCATACATTTTCTAATGCATGGCAGTTCAAAAAGTAATCAAGAGAAGGGGCCTGAGGGCTATTTTAATGTATGCAAAGCTAGTGACCCACAGTAAATGGGAGGTAGGCTTCAATGAATGCCAAGTAATGCACACATACTAAAGATTTGGTCTGATGAGGGACGGCTAAAATTAACACCCAATTAATTTCCGAATTGACAAACAAATGAAACTCATAAATCTCCTTTCTCATTAATGTTCTTGTGGTATAATTTAACGCTGTAATATGAGGGCAAAACTGAGCCTTATCCATCATAAATATCAAAAGGGATAGCACTGTTAGCACCATAAATTATGCATATTACCTGTTGTTAAGAATGATTAATGCATAATCAGCTTTATGGGCGCCCTGAATGTCTAGACATCTCGAAATTCTGAAATTTCATTTAGTGCCACTGGAAATAAAACCCCAAAAATAGTCATTAAGCACTATTCATTCTATGCTGATGATACTAGCCTTGACCTTTATTCCAGCAGCTGGAAAGCCCTCGGAACACTGTGTGTGCATCCTTTGGCCACTGGAGAGAAGGCATCTTAAGGGGCAGCGTTTGCCACGTCCCGGGCAAGGGCAGAACAGAGCTCTGCGAGCCACACCGCTGCCTGTGCCACACACGGGCTCTTTGGCAGCAGCTTTGCAGGTGTTCCTCGTCTCCACGCAGCAGTGGTTGTTCACGTGTGCCATACTGATCACGTGTGCCATACTGCTGGGAGTCGTCCATGCTAGCGGATCCGGGAGTAAGCAGGGTCTGCACGGGATTGTCGGGGTACTTTTAATTTCTGATCCTCATGTGCTCAGGTGAGTCATCAGCGTAGGTTGGATCCTCTGCTGCCCCCCCTGACTAACACGTGAATAGACCTTCCAGATTACCTGGCAGCCAAAACCCCTTCAGAGTGGCAATATAATGCAATACAATGCAAGGTACTTTATTGGCATGACAAGTTAGACAAGTATGGCCAAAGCAGATGGATAGGGTATGTAGAATGTTACATGGTGGTTGGCGGATTTACCACCCCATTCCAAGGTGAGTGGGGCGGTAAATCCCCATTTCCCATTTTACCCTTCCCCATTCCCATTTTTGCCCCATAGGGCATAATGGGAATGGGGAAAGGCGATAATTACGGCACCGTAAATTACGGTGCCGTAATTATCGCCAAGGTCCCTTTGCGGCATGGCTTTTAACGGCTGCAAAAAGCAGCCGTTAAAAGCCATCCCGCAAAGGGAACCTTGTAATCAGGCGTTAAGGGTCGGCGCCGTTTACGGCGCCGTAAACCCCTTAACGCCTGAGTCGGAATGAGGGCCATGGGAGTGAAGGTTGGGTGCTATTTCGATGGGAAAGCAAGTTGGAAAAGTCTCCTAGCAACTGCTTCCTACTCACCTACAATTCATTGTATGTGGTGGTGATGGTGGTGTCACTGAAGCCATACAAGTCGCCTCTCTTTTCCTGAGACACACGGTGCCCCTGCAGCGACCATCTGCATCTTCCTCTGGTAGGCGACCTGCCCCTGAGGTGCAGAATTGATTGGAAGGGGTCAGATTGAAATCTGAGCTGCAGTGAAGAAGCCAGGGACATGTATGGAGCTGTTTGTTCCAGAGCAGTGGAAGAAGGAAGTGCTTTAAGTGGAAAGCAATGTATTTTCATCACAACCTAAAAAGTGTCTGCCATGTCCTACGAAGTGTAACTAAGAAACCTCCATAAGAGGCGTGGCCGAAAAACCTTGGTTGAGTTTTCAGTCTATTACAGAGGAAAGGTGGCATGAAAAAACGAAAAAGTATTTAAAATGTGTGTACAATATAATACTATTAATCAGTAGTTAAAAGCATATACTAAAATAAGGTAATTCAAATAAAAGAAACACAAAGTCACATAATAATCGATCAATAAAGGTTGAAAACTCAAGTAAAATATCTCAGGGTGGTTGAAAATGCCTGCAGAAGAGATATTCTGGTACTCAGCTGATCAGAACCTCCCATCGCAAATGATAGCACAAGTTGTTAAAGTAACTGCTGTAGTGAACTGGGTGTGTAATGCACAAGTTGCAGTTCCTTCTATCAAAACAAAAGGAGACCCATGGTCCCTTTCTCACTAGCCCTAATCTGAAAAATATACTCTCCAATGGAGTGCTTATAAAAAATACAGTTAAACACAACTTAGAAAAAAAAGGTGAAAGGTATCTTTTACTGAAGTAAAGGCTTTCAGGCAGCAGCACTCTGCAGTAATCAGTGAGGCGTTAATTAATTGATATTGCCTCTTTGTGTATCACTGCCTCCTGGCATTGAAGGTTCAGCTCTACCTCAGCAATCAGCATATCAGGAGAGGAGAGGGCCTCTGGGCTGAAATTAAAGCCCTGGGGGAGTGGATTCCATTTTTTGGTGCTGTGACCTCAAGCCAATTTATGATGTTGGGATTACTTACAGGTAATCTTCATTACTCCTAGTCCTACTCTTTCTTGTCACAGTACTTACTCTATGGGGCTACCTGCCTCGGTGACAGGAACTGTACCAACCTTTTCTTTTTCTGGAGTGTCCCGTGGTGTATGAAGCCCCACTTTACCCACAATGCTCTAGTTCCATTTCACCCCTCCTCCTGTCTTAGACATGCAAATGTGGGTGGAGCATCGGGTCATACGTACTGTGATAAGGAAGATTAGGACAAGGAGTAATGAAGATGTCTGGTAAGCAATTCCACAAAACAAAACAGGTGATAGCTGGAAGGTTTTGAATTAACCTTAACCTCAGGCATTGCTCTGGGCAATCATCCAGACCAGTGTTCTTCACCTGCCAAGCCATTACAAAAGGCGGAAAGACCATATAAAAATCAAGTCTTGTCTCACCCCAAAAGGGGCAGTCCAGATCAAACTGCTTAGTCACACTCATTCTGCACTAGACCACAAGCATCCCCAGACATGTTTCAGCATCATTGGGCATCATCAGTGAGTAGTAGCTTGGTTCTCTAGGCCCAGCAGGCACAGGACCCTTGCTTGGGCATACCCGTCCCCCTCAGGGTGATTAAAGCAAAACAAAAGAGGTGATGGCTGGAAGGTTTTAAATGAATCTTAATTTTTGGTATTCCTCTTAGTAACCCTCCATATCACTGTTCTTCGCCTGCCAAGCCAATACAAAAAGGGACAGACCATATGTAGTTTGTCTCTCTATGTGAGAGAGGGTATGTCCAGACATGGGTCCCTTATTTGCTGCGCCATAGAGAATCAAGCGCCACCTCACTGAGGAGGTCCAACAAGGCCAAAACAGTTCTGGGGTTGCTTGTGTTTCCGTGCAGAGGGGACCTGGCATAGCAGCTAGAGCTGGGCTGCTCCCATTGGTGGCAGTACCTGACTGATTTGCATATGGCTGGACCCCCTTTCTTTTTCAAGTAAGTTTTTATTAGCAATTTTAACAAGGTTACATGAACACAAAGCCCTCCCCCCATTGTCCATCCCGTGCCCCCCACCTCCCTTCACTCCCTCCCCTGATCCAAGAGCACAACTTGCTTGTGTCCATGGTTTGTAGTGCGGCCGTAACTGGTATATGTGATCGTTGACCTACTCCCCTGGGCCAGCCGCCCAGTAGGACCCACTGTGTCAGGCCTTCACAAAACAGGTTCGTCTTGCGGCTGAATTATTCCAAGGAGTTCCATGGCCTTGGGGCACCAGGCTCGGCGAGCTCCTGGCTTTAGGTATGACAGTAAGTTGGACCAATCGGAAATGAACCGCAAATGTTCGCCTTGGATAGAGTAGGTGAGCCATTCCAAGGCTACTAATGACCAGATTTTGGCTATCCACTCATGTTCTTGTGGGGGTTCTTTCGATTTCCATTTTCGAGCCAAGACCAATGCTGCCGACATCATCATCATCACGTATAGTTTACGGTCGGCCCTCGTTGCGAAGGCTTCCAGGACCCCATTTAGACCTGCTAAGTCCAGGCCTCTGTTCTGCCCTTCCCTGACCCCCAGGACTTGGGAAACTGCCCGCTGTACTTGTTCCCAGAACAGGTCAATTTTTGGACATTCCCACCAGATAAGAGCCCAGGAGCCCACTCCCCCGCACTCCCTCCAACATAGCCGTGAAATATTGGGGAATATTTTATTTAGCTTGACCGGGGTTAGGTGCCACTGGAGCATCAGTTTCAGCCATATCTCTCGAATTTGGATCGATCTTGTCAGTTTGGGATCTGTGCCCACAACTTTTCGCAGACCGTTTCCCCTATCGCCGTCCCCGTGTCCACTTCCCATTTCTTCATATAGTTTCTACTTGACAGGACTTCTCCCTGCTTGGTGTGTTTATAAATGGAAGCCAGAACCCCCTTATGCCCTGAGTCTGTGTCTAGGTACTTTTCAAAAGGGGTGAGAGGACGG
This sequence comes from Ambystoma mexicanum, assembly GCF_040938575.1. Taxonomy (NCBI): domain Eukaryota; kingdom Metazoa; phylum Chordata; class Amphibia; order Caudata; family Ambystomatidae; genus Ambystoma; species Ambystoma mexicanum. Next base: position 464,211,378 of record NC_090923.1, read on the forward strand.
GACCCCGCCTGCTTAACCAACGGATGAGAAAGCCAGTGCCTCATCTGGAGATAGGAAAACTGCTGCCTCTCCCTATACCAAAGTCCTTTTTACACTGCTCAAATTGTTTGAACATGTCTCGTACTATCCGGCAACCCCCTTGGTGCCAGAGATTAAAAGCCGAAGCTTGAGTGTAAACTGGGGTGAACTGCAGGTTGTCGAGCAGGGGCGTGTAGGGGGAGGGGTAGGAGGTGATGTGCACCCTTTTTACCGCTTGGTCCCATGCATCTCCCGTTGTTGTGGTTATTACGCTGCAGTACATTTGGTTAGTTCTGTCCCGCCTCAGTAATCACAGCATTCCTTCTAGGTTCCCTGCCACCACCGCTCTGTCCATCAGCCTCCAGACTTTCCCCCTATCATCCCTTTGGCAATCCATGATGACTCGGATTTGAGCCAGGTAATATACCCTGAAGTCCGGCTCCCTCATGCCTCCCAGGGCTGACAGTACTTTCATTAGCTTTGCCGTCACTCTGGGGTGCTTCTGGTTCCAAACAAAACGATTGGTTATTTCCTGGATGGCTCTGAAAAAGGAAGCTGGGACGGGTGCGGGGAGGGCCGTAAAGTAGTACAGCAGCTGAGGTAAGATCGCCATCTTTAAGGTGTTGATGAGCCCTAACCAAGATATCGCTAGGGGCCCCCAATCGATCATTATGGTTTTGATCCTCTGTAAGAGAGGAGGATAGTTTGGCTTGTATAGGTCCTCCACTGTTTTGGTTAGGTGAATTCCCAGGTACTTTAAAGATTTGTCCAGCCATCTATATTTATAAGCCCTTCTGAGGTCTTTCTCTGCACTGTCTGACAGTGAGAGAGAAAGGACTTCGGATTTGTGCGTGTTAATTTTTAGCCTCGCCACTTGGACAAACCGGTCTAGCTCCCTACCCACTGCACACAAAAAGGTGACGGGCTGTGTCCAAGACAGAATCATATCATCCGCAAAGGCAGCCACCTTGTGGACGTGGCCTCTGAATGATATTCCCTCTATATCCTCGGCTGCCCTTACCTCTGCCAGAAATGGTTCCAGGTGAAGAGCATAAAGAAGGGGGGACATTAGACAGCCCTGTTTTGTGCCCCTTCGTACCGGAATCAGGGCTGAGATTCAGCCATTAAATGCTAGTCGGATGATTTGGTTTTGGTAATTAGCCCTGACCTATCGATATAGTTGGGTTCAAAGCCCATCTTGACCATAGTGGCAAAAAGGAATCCCCACTCGACCCGATCAAATGCCTTCTCTACATTGATTGCTAGCACAAGGGCTGGTATTTTCCTTTTCTGGGTCTTTTCAATAAGATGGGTTAATCTTCTTACTTCATCAGATGTTTGCCTGCCTCTAATGAATCCCGACTGGTCTGGGTGAATTAATTTGGGGAGGATTGTGTCGAGCCGATTGGCAAGTACTTTGGTATGTATTTTGGCGTCAACATTTATTAAGGTTATAGGGCGATAGGACCCACAATCAGTCAGATCTTTACCCTTCTTATGTATTAGGATCACTTTTGCTTTGTCCATTGTTTTGGGAAGGACCTTTGCGGTCCCGATACAATTAAACAATTTAGTAAGGAAGGGAATTAAGACTTCTTTGTGTGCTTTGTATAACTCAGATACAAACCCACCTGGGCCTGGGGATTTGTTGAGAGATAAGTTATTGATTACCCTTCTAACTTCATCTGAAGTTATCTCGCCTTCCAGGAACTCCCTATCTTCTGATGAGATCTGTTGGAGGTCGATCATATTTAGATAGGCCTCCAGATCAGGGAGAGCCGGATTGTCGGAGCTGTAAAGATCAGCGTAAAATTTGCAAAATTTGCTTTCTTTGTCTGTATTGCTGGTGCACAAATGACCTCCCTCCCCCTTGATTTTTAGGATGGTTTTGTCCCCTATCTCCTTCCTTAGCATTCTGGCCAGAAGGCAGTTGGATTTATTGGTTTTAATATAATATCGTTGGCACAACCGGAGGAGAGTATGCTCCGCCGCTCTTTTTCAACTGCCATTACACTGCCCTGTATTGTCTTTTAATGGCTGTTGACTGTTTATAGCCCATTTGCGCCATAATTCCTTTGAGTTTGGCTTCCAGTTGTTTGTCCTCCAGTGTCATCTCTCGTTCTCTTCTGGCCTTGATAGCTACGATTCTCCCTCTAATCATTGCCTTGAGGGCGTCCCACCATAGTTGCGGAGCCGAGTCGTCGCTGTTATTGTGTTTAGCGAACTCGGCTATCTCTACCTCTAACTCCCTGACAAGAATAGTGTCTTTGAAAAGCGAGACCAGGTATCTCCACTTCCATAGGCCCAGGGGCCCGGTGGTCTAGATAGCGATAGGGTAAGTGGAGCATGATCAGCTAGGGTAATTGCCCCTATTGCAATGTCCGTTGCTCTCCTAACCAGGGGCTTTGACAGCCATATGTAGTAGATACGTGAGTGTGTCCTCTGTGCATGTGAGTAAAAGGTGTAGCCCTCTGTGTTCCCGTGGAGTTCCCGCCACGCATCCACTAAAGCCAAATCTTGAATTTTCTTCAAGCGGTCTCCGGAGGGTCTTCCTTGCGTACCCCATGAGGACGAGCTCTTATCTTTCGAGGGGTCCCATGCCAGGTTAAAGTCTCCCATTAGCAGAATGTGGGCCCTGGCAAATTTCCCCAGACGGGTGAGAGTGTTTTGAATGAACAGGTCCTGAGACTGATTTGGTGCATAGAGGGTCGCCACCATGTAGGTCTCTGCCCTTCCCTCAAGGGTCACCGCTAAATACCTCCCCTGGTTGTCTTTCTGCATCCCCATGATAGCCAAGTCCAGACCATCTTTCAGAGCAATCAAACCCCCCCCCTTTTTTGCTTGCTTGTGTGGCCTGAACAGTTCTCGAGTATCCCCAGAATTTTATCCTCTGCGTGTCTCTAGTATGAACCTGGGTCTCCTGTAAAGTTAGTATATGGGGTTGTTCTCTCCTCAGAAACCTCTCTACCTTCTTCCTTTTGACCTGCGAGTTGAGCCCGTTTACGTTTAATGATAATACCTTGAATGTGTCTGTGTTAGTCATGTGAGGAGTCAGTAATTTTACTTTTAGACCCAGCAAGAGCCAATCCCCCTTCGTTCCCTACCCTGGGGGGTCGCATCATGCACCCTGCTGGGTGATCAACTGACTTAGGACTCTCGGATCCTCCCTCTTCCCCTCCCCCACCCAACCCCTTCTCCTCTGTCTGCCCCCCCTTCCAGGCGAGCCCAGCTGGCCCGAGGCCCCCCTCGTAATACGATGACGAGAGCCAGACTCTATGTCTAGCCCAGAACCACCCCACACAGGATCACACAATCCCATTCCAAGCCCCCAGCACCCCTGCTCCACATAACAATCTCTAATTAAGAACCTGAATCATAACACTCATCATTGTTGGCGAGCGCCCTCCCCGGGCTCGGCATAAGGACTCAGAAGCTCCTTGGTGCTTCAGGATCTGTTGGAGGACTCCCTACTGTTACCCGGGGGGTCAGCATCCGCTTTGTTGCAGATTGTCCTGGGTGCAATTCCCTGTCCCCCCTTCCTCTCTCGCTTGGGCCTGACCATAGACCATTCCCATGGTTTGCGTGCATTGGGATGAGATTCCGCACCTGTGGGGGCCTTTGTGGGCAGCTCCTCCAAGGCCAGCAGGGCCAGCCCTTGGTCGCAAGCTGTAATCTTGTGGTGAGTGCCCTGCCAGGCGAAGGTCAGGCCGAACGGGTGGGACCATCTATAGCAAATCTGTTGTGATCTCAAATAAGACAGTACAGGACCCATTCGCCTCCTTTTGATCAGAGTTATCTGCACCAGATCTTGGTATAAGAACATTTTGTGGCCATTGTAGGTGATGTGTGCGGCCTTCCTGGCCTTTTCCAGAACTTTTTCTTTTATGGCAAAGTTGTGGAAGGCCACCAAGACATCCCTCGGCCTCGAACCTGGTTCCGGTCTGCGTGGGCCCACCTGTGCATTCTGTCAAATTGCATCTCAGGTTCAGACTCAGAATCAAGGAGGTCGGCAAATATTGAATTGAGTGTTTGTGTTAGCTCCTGATCTGGTATGTCCTCGGGCAGGGATTTGACCCTAATATTTGCTCTCCTTGACCTGTTTTCCAGATCTTCAGCATGTTACTCGAGATATTGTGTAGCCACAGCCAGTGTTTCCACAAGATTGTCAACTTTCCTTGCATCCTCTGTCAGCTTTTGGATGACCCGCTCATTAGTGTCAACTCTCTCTTCAATTTTGTTGATGTCCCTTTTAATTTCTCTTAATCCTTCTGCCAGATCTTCTCGCAGCTTCTCCATCTGCTTATGCGCTACAAGTGTAATCTTAACAACCAATTCGCCCATGAATTGTGTGAGCATGGCCTGGGACACTGGTCTGTCTTGCTCCTCCTGGCAGGAGGGTGCGGCTTGTTCATAGGTCCAGTGTCCCATCTCTTGGCCCTCTGTTGCCTCAAGTTTTTTTGCCCAGATCTTTGTGAGAGGGGCTTCCATCCCCTTTTTGGAGCTTTTCAAGGAGGGCGACGTGTCCTTCACTCTGTTCCTCGACATTTCCGGCTGCCTCTCTTAGGTTTGCTGATGGCTGTCTTTTGGGGGATCGACTTGTCTGCCGGCGAGACCGTAGGTGAGGCGAGAGGGCCGTCCTGCTGCTGCGGGGGACCTCCAGGGGACAGGAGCCGTTGGTGCCCTGATTATCGGCCTACTAGTGTACAGTCCCACTGCAGGGCCTTGTGCCACCTCTGGATCTGTATAGACCGGTAAGTGGACCAGTTTGCTGTCACACTGGTGCTGTCCCTGCACCGTGTGGCCCCCACAGCTGGGCCCATTGAGCTTCCCGCCCTTCCGAGGGTCGCCGTGCCCCAGTGGCTGAGATCTGCTCTGGGGCACGAGGTAAAGTGAGGCCTGTCCAGGAGTTCCCCTGGGGGACGTGTCAAAATCTTCTATAGGGCCCCGGGGGGTGCTGCGCATACCCGCGCTATGTTGGTGGGCCTCCTAATGCTGGCAAAACTGGGATGCCTGATCTTTCCATAGGTGCGCTGAGTTGGGCTCCTATACCCTCAGGTAGGCGGCCCCTGAAGCAGTGCGTCCCTCCTCAGCATGGGTGGCTTGTTACTACTCCCCAGGGGCCCATTCCATGCTGGAGCCGAGTGCTCGTACCGCCCCGTGCTCTCTTCTTGCTTGATGGTGCACTTTGTGCTCTGCCGTTGCCCCCGGGCTAGCGGTGCCGGTTCCCCCAGCACCGGAGGGTCTCCACCACGCCAGGGCGGCCTCCAAGTGCAGGCGGGGAGGCCGAGTCGACGCGCAGATGCCTCCCTCAGCCCACCACAGTGTCCTCCTCTGTACCACTGATGCAGATGCTGGAAATGTTCGCCCTGCCTCCCCTCTTCGCCTACCCGGCGAGGTCCGCTGTCAGTGACCCCTGCAGAGTTCTGACCTCTGCCATCAGGGGCAAGGCGCAGGGCGTCAAAGGGATCCAGTGCCAGTCTCAGTGCCTTCTCCAACCGCTCGGCCCAGGGCCGTTTGCCGAGGGCCGCAATGTGCCGTGCCTGTGCCGGGTAGCTGATCTCCACCGCACCTTTTCAGGGTGCCGATCCGCGCTGACCTGGATGTCCCACTCTGCTCCGGTGGCTTTCTACGCGAGCTGCGGGTGCCGGGGAGGGCTGGTGCCGCTTAAGAACGTATTGCAGAAGCTATGCAGGTCGGGAGTACGGGAGTCGTGGTCCTCACAGAGACGTGGCCATCTTGGAATCTGGCTGGACCCCTTTTGAAATGGCACAGACGGGCTAAAAATGGTGGTATGAAAGGTTGACCAGAGCAGTGCCAGTGGTTCAGATTTATTAAAAAACTTCCACCCATTACTTTTTTGGTTGTAGTTTATCTCCCTATGTGAGAGCGGGTATACACAGACATGTATCCCTTGCTTGCTGCACCATAGTGTGGGAAACATTGACCCACTCAGCAGAATTCCCATCCACAACGAAGCTGCACTTCAGCAGTTAACAGCAAAACGGCTGCGCTGGCTCCTTTGAGCACCACTGCCCTCATCAAAACTGCATTGTGCAGCTACAATATGATGGCTGCATTGTCTTGCCAAGCACCTATGGGGCAAGTGGGAACAGGGAGCACACCGAGAAAGGCTGCCAGGGTGTGTGCTTGTGTGTACTAAAGAAGCAAAGTGAAAAGCAGCGCTGCTCTGCTGCTTGCGAAAAAGTTCCCAATGAAAAAGGGAAATATTTTACATTTAAAATGATGCCCCTCCGATGCTCTTTTCATCTGTTCAACATCACACTGCATTTATCAGTCAGGTCCTGCCATGCCCATCCATATTCAGATGGTGCTCCAGCAGAAGACAGCATTATCCCTGAATAACAGGCTATGTCAGGCAGATCTGGGAAATCCACAGAAGCTTTACTTTCAGCCACATTAAAAAAAACGCTTAACTTTTGGGCTACAAAATGTCAAAATTCAATGCTTCAAAAGAAACCCTAGCTCTAAGGGCATATGTCAATTTCACTGGACCTGTGTCCTGAACAGATTGATGTATATGAGAAACTGACTAGGGGCGCAAAATAATGTTGGTAAGTCAGATGGAAGAGAAAACCTTTCGAAAGGGACACACCAGCAGACTTCACCACGTGTTAAAATGGACTTTTGCAAATAAGGAAAATACATGTTTTAAAAGTGTAAGGTTGAATAAGGCCCTGTCCTTGCCTAGCAATGTAAAGGAGGTTTTGCTGGGAAACATATATGGGATTTATTATTCAACAGGCTGGCTTCTGATTCAGAACAAAGGAAAATACAATAAAGAAATAAATGTTTTGGCTGTACTGGGAAATCAACCTAAAAAGTGTTTCCACTATGGCTAAAGGGACATGTGGGGGCTGACAACAAGAATGCCCTACACCCAAGGGAATCCAAAAGGGATTTCTGGGAAGCCTACTTGTTAATTATGTCCTTTGAAACTTTGAATGAACCCTGGCAGCATATCACACGCTCGTCAGACTTTTGTCTGTGCTCCAGCTTGAGACAAAAGATTCTGGGACACTTAGGTGTGACTTTTAGAAAATCACTTCCCCTCAACTTCTACTGGGGAGCTTCAAAGTCAACTCTAGAGCAGCCTTTTAAGCTATGTCCTTATTTGGAAGACAATGCTGGCCATCTGGCTTCAAAGGCTATTTTAATAATACATTTCAAGACTTTTTATCTCTGAAATTGGACAATGCAGTAAGTTGAAAGTTTTGTAATCTAGATACAATTTTGGTGGCTTTAATTTAAGACGTGGTAGCCTTCTCTGGCATATTGGGGACAGAAATGGCAGCAAATTGGATATTCTGAGGAAAGTGTACAGGATGCAACTTTGTAATTTAATATTCACATGCTTTATGATAATCTATACACATGTATAAAGTTATAGAATTTTAGGAAAAATAATTTCATTGAAAATGACGAAAAACTATTAGACAGACGAAACAAAGTCCTACAAACTGGAGAGTTGGACTTCCATGCTCTGCGTGAAATATGTAATCTGCTTATGTAAGTTGAAAAAATGCTACAACTGTATAAATGGGTGATTTATGTTAAGATGGATTTCTGGCAAAAAGGACTGTGGGATGGCTTTTCACCTCATAAAACACAATCCCCTAAACGGAGTCTCCTCCTGGAGGAGGCGACCACCATGGGCTATTTGGTTCTTTGGGATAGGTCTAGCTTAGATCTGCCCAACAGTATACCCTTTTGGGGAGCATCCTGTGGCCAGACCAGCTTCTTGCCCACTACCTGCATGCCCGCTATACCCTTGCCATCCAGTGACCAGACTTGTCCAGCTATTTTCTATAAGGGGCCCCCGCCATGCTGTGACCAGAGCTCTTTGAGTCCAGAACCCGGTTGGCTGTCCAAAATCCCAAACTCAAGTGCGGCTTGCGAGTATTTCCCCATCCCATAGCCACACACACATAGTCTACCCTATATTGATACTTTGTCTTTGTTCTACTCTCTTTTAATCCTATCCATGCCTTGGTGACTTGTTATAACTGTCAGAACTCTCTGTGCAGCCTGTCCTTGATTATCTAGTGTTAGCGCAATTCTTCCATTCATTTCTGTCTTACATAAATCATTAGCAATATTTTGAAACATTTAATACATTTCCACATAAAGAGACACGCGGCATGATGGGGGCTAATGCGGCCGCTTAACCTGTTTTCATGGGCAGCGCTATCTTCTTGATAATCTAGTTTAAGTAAAACTTGTCCTTTTTCTTTCCAAACTGATTTTCTCTTTTTAACTGCTTTATTCCACCAAAATCGAATTTCTTTCACCTTGAAAATCTCATCCAATTATGTAGCTAGAGTCACTCTTTCACTTCTATATTGTCCCTGCGATGTGCATCTATTCCCCAGCCTAAAAACCGCATTCTGATTCTGTGTATTTCACCCATTTAAAAAAGAAAACGTTTTGACATTTAAAGCTGAAAAAAGGGTAAATTGCAAATTTTCCACGTGGGATTTGACTGCACTGTGTTCTCACTTTCCAGTTGCTTTTGAACTGTATGCCTTTTGTGATACATTGCTTTATGGTTGCTAGTGATATTACATCCCTGATACTGTGATCAAACATATGTACCTCATTATTTAAACACACATATAATTATTTGTCAAAGTCTGAGTGTCATTTTATGCAATTGCAAAGGGTTTTGAAATTTTCGCCACTTATTTTGTGAGGGAATTTTTTTGTGAGGTCGGATTTTAATTCTGTTTGCTGTCTCATATCACAGACTCCCTGTTGCTTCTTTCTATCCACTCAGAATTCGATAAATTGGGGTTTGAGGGAAATTGCAAGGGGAAATCTTAACTTGGGTGCTGTCTATCCTAATTGAAAAAGTGCTCCTATTCATTTGTTCTTTGGATATGTTCTTGTAGAAGGTTAAGCAAGGGTATTTCAGTGGTTTTCATTGTAATTATCACCCCATTGGCAATTGCTGCCCAATATAAAAATTGTTTGATTTTTGGTGAATTTAAAATAAATAAATATTGTATTACCACCCACCGGCCTGGTTCATGGTCCTTTGTGACCCGGGGTATTTGTAAAAGGGGGTGTGAGATGGGTTGGGTATCGGCTCAATTCGAATTCGTAGAAAATAAAGAAAAAGTATTCTCATTGAGCGCTACATCCTAGGCTAAGACCAAGGGTCCTGGTCCGGTGTGTGACACCCAATTGGAATCCATCACAATAGGGAATGAAGCTTCACCTCACTGAGGAGGCCCAACAAGGCTGTAACATGTCTGGGATCTATTTCCGTGCAGAGACGACCTGGCTCCAGCAGTTCAGGCTGGGCTGATACCATTGGTGACAGTACCTGACTGATTTGCATATGGCGGGACCCCTTAGCAAAGGCACAGACAAGCTAAGAAACTGTGGTGTGGAAGGTTCCCCAGAACAGTGGCAGTAGTTCAGATTTATTCAAAACCTTCCACTAATAACTTTTTTGGTTGTGGTAAGTAATTCCAACATTACCTCCAAGTCCTTCTTCCTTGTCCCACTACTTGCTCAATTAGGAATTCCCAAGTTAAGGAGGATGGTTTAAGAACGACTCAGACCCCTGCGTGCTGCTAACACCCAACATCTTTATTGTAAAGAAAGCACCTCACTCCTCGGACATAGCACTCAAAATCTCCAACCCAAATATGGTAGAAGCATGGCCTGGTAGGTTCAGTCTATTATGCTGCATAAACATATTCAGATCTTTCCATGTGGGGGAATGCCATACCTTCTGAATAAATAATCCATGAGCCTCTGCCCAAGAAGTCGCCATTCCCCTAGTCGAATGTCTCTGTACCAATGCTAGGAGTAGCTGAATCCACCAAGGCTTCTTTAATCACACACTGATCCACTGGCTGATGGAGGTCAACAAAGCATGTCTGATGTGTCTGTCTGAGCTCCTGAATACTTGTGTTATGTCCAAGTAAGTCAAGACAATGCCATTCCTGTTTTTCTGGATAGGCAGTATTTTGAAAAATGTCTGGCAGGAACACCTTCTGCAATCTTTGAAATGTAAATAAAAACCGGGGAATTAATTGATGTTCTCGATGTAGGAATGTGGTGTTAGGAAGGATTTGTAGGAGCTGAAACCTATGGAGAAGGGCACGCAATTCCCCTAAACTCCTGGCCGAGGTTATGGCCATCAAAACCCCAACCATTGAAGTCAAAAAGTTTAATCCAAAAGCTCAAATGGGGTACCCTGTATAGAACCCCCCCTGAAGATGAGTGTCACATTGACCCGACTAAGGAATATATAATCAATTTGTAAGGCCGGGTTAAGGTTTTTATCTTCTGCTTCTATGGAATACATCTTTGCCAAAAACCTAGGTAGGCTAATCTTGTCAGACTCATTCCATTCCTTAAGGATCTCTTCCTTAATTTCAGGCAACAATGACAACCCCTTCTTCACTACTCTCTTAGACTGCTTTGATGGGGGGTGTTTCCCTCCTCCGGAAATTCCATGTCAGCTATAAAGATACGACCCTGGCGGTAAGGGGTTTACGCCAGCGTTAGCTGCGCCGACCCCTTACCGCCAATTACGAGGTCCCTTAGCGCCATGGAGCTTTTAACACCCGCTTTTAGCGGGTGTTAAAATCCATGGCGCTAAGGGACCATGGAGTTAATTACGCCACCGTAATTTACGGTGGCGTAATTAACGCCTTCCCCACTCCCATTATGCCCTATGGGGCAAAAATGGGAATGGGGAAGGGTAAATGGGGATTGGGGACTTACCGCCCCGCCAAGGTCGGAATGGGGCGGTAAGTCCGCCAACCACCATGGCATAAACGTAGTTTACGCCATGGTGGTAAAGTGACGGCCCAGGCGGTAACTTACCGCCTGGGTCGTAATGAGGCCCAATGTCATTGGCAGCGGTTTCTTTATTCAGATGTTTGCCCAGCCCCTCTCTTCTCCCTCATGCCGGTAAGGCAGGGAGGAAGAAGAGGTAGAGAGGAATGCCTCAGAGCTGCTGGTTGAGGAGAGGTAGTGTAACCCTTGCCCAAATGGGTACCTTTTTGGTATGAGGTTATAGAAAAGGGCCCAGCATAAATAGTGGAGTGTACGAGATAGGATAGGAGAAAAAAAAACAGACATACTGAATGGTTTTAATCAATTACTTTTTAAAGTGCATGCGCGTTAACTGGACTTACCTGACTGTACTAAACATAGTACAGTCAGGTAAGTCCTAACATAGGGGGGCACCTAGATCCTTTGGACTGAATACAATAGACAGGACACCCTTGCTGACAACAATGGACTTACTTTGATAAAGATGCCGAAAGAGAATTTGAAAATAAGGGCGGTTCACGTAAGTGATGGGAACCGGCGTTGCAGAGGAATGCAGGACATGGCATCACACAACGAGGTGTGTCGCCAAGAGGTAAGTAAGTGGGCGGGTTAGTGGGTTGTCAGAAATGTTCAGGGGACTGAAAACCAAAAATCACTTTCGGTCAAATGGTTTTTTCTCCCTCGAACATTTCTAATTCGTTCCATTCACGGTAATCAATGTGTAAAGACTTGGGCTGCATTTCGGGTGCAGCATGGGTAAAATATGAGTCCTGATCAGAGGACTCTGTGTACAGAGCTTCCCAAAACAAGGGCCCGGGCTGAGGAACACACAGCCCTTCCCTGGGGGTAGACCAGGTGGCCATTGAAGATGAAAGACCCGGGCCCTGTGAGGGATGTGTCCCGGGTGAGAAGGTGCCCATCCCGCAGCCACGTCAGTGTGGTGACCCCAAGCAATTAACCCTGCCTGGGAGGCATATGTCGCACCCATGGGCCAAGAGTGAATCAATCCCTCCGCCACATGTGATTGTCAGCCCAGGTGAAGGTGAAATGTCCTGAGGCACTAAATCCACCTGCCCCCGGCCAGACGGGGTGGGCGATGAAGAACACAGTCTTCCTCGACTACACAGGTGGTGTATATGGAGCCGCAACACACCAAAGAGAGGCCAGTGAAGTCTCTGGCATTCCAGGGTCAGACAGGCAGGGCGGTGTGTAAGAAACGTAACTGGACACTGCAGCCACAGTGTCCAATGTGGCCGGGCAGCACTGAGGGAGTGTGGCAGCCACACCTACATAGGAAGAGACATGGACGGGGCCAAGCAGGGACCTTGCTCATTTGGGATCAGCAGCGGATCGAGCAGACCATTTAAAGACACTGACACCAGGGTTGTTTTTTTTTTCTCCAAAAAGCCTTTAATCTTTATTAGGTCGATAAATGAGTACCAACACAGATATTGTATGCATATTTGTTCTATAAAAAAGAGCTTAAGCGTAAGTGCTATACAATAACATATTATCATTTGGCATTGGACGTCTGCTTGGATTCACGGTGATTTAGTGTACTTGGGAACAATGCTATTTGATGCCACTTCCTGTTTTGTCAAGGGGTGAAAGGTTGTGTTTCATCGCTTCCCGGGATATCACTTCCGGTGATGTCATGAGAGGTCAAGGGTTGTGAGGCGGGGGGTGGGCCACTTTTTGTTGGGTGACCGGGCTTATTTCTTGTCCAAGTCCGACCCTGACTGACACAAAGTACATGTGGGCAGCTCCAACCCAGGGACACATCAAGACACTGCTATGGAGGAAATGTGATCTGCACCATCAAAGAGGAAATAACAGATCTATAACCTTTGCTCAGCAGGCTACACTTACCTGGGAGAAACATAGGAAATAACCAGTGAAACCAGCCACAGCAGAGAGGGGGTAGGATGCCAACTAAAGCAGGAGGACAGAAGTACAGGTTAACAAAGGAACTGTAAATTGGCAAGGACAGCTGTATAAAGACTGGGACATATCACATTAGATGTACTCCTAGTGAGGGATATAACAGCTGCAAGTGTTTTGCAGTAAAGTATGTGTTGTGGGGGAAAAGGGAGTAGTGCAAGAACAAAGGGGCGTGCAGGGGAAGGGGAGACTAGGAAGCTGCCCAAGGTTCATTTAGGGGGTGGTTTGTCCAAAAGGTTCTATGTATTCCGTTATGTTTTTATTGATACGGGGGCCTGGTTTTTATTAATCCGGATTTCTCCATTAAAACACAAACCATAGTTATACAACATACCAATAAAATCGTTACCATGTAGCAAACCATCAATCTTTGTACACAGTGGAGGACAGGAAATAGTGACCATAGAAAATTCAAATACACGTCCAATTGATTAAATAGTAGTGTCAAACAATTCAATTAGAAAGTGTGGTTTTTAGCTAAAATGTCCCGTTAGAAGAGTGCTTCCCTTACATACCCAAATAAATTGAAAATCAAACTCTCATTGCTATAGTGCATCATAAAAATGTAATGCTTCTTGGTAGGTTCGAATTTTGGCCATTATCAAATGAGGTTTAAGCCACTTTTTCTGTTGGTCACTATAATTCTTATGAATTAGCTGGAAAAGCCCCAGGTCTTCATCGCTCCCATCCCACAATTGCATTTCGGGGATACACCCAACCCCCCTTCCCCGTTTCCAGTTGCCACAGGCATTTAGTGGGAACACGTTGAGTCTAAGCATCAGCATGCATGTCCTGCAGTCATGTGATCTGATCTTGCATATTTCTCCCCCTGCATCAAGACACAACCGAGTGGCTTTGTACAGCTTGAGTGATGATAGGGACCCACCTTTACCCTATCCTATATAAGCGCCCCCCCTGCTTTACTGTAACTTATTGGCGTCTGGAACTCATGTTTGTGGCTGATCTACTCCTGGTCACATGTTAGCTATTCAAATCAGTGAGCAATCAATCAGGACACTTTCTGAGGCTTGATTCTTGAGCTCTGGAAGGGCCAATTACTTCCTTTCAGCCTTTAAAAGCTCTGATGGTTTGCTTCCGAACGCCGAATGACAGTGCAGGTAAGTGATCTTGAAGGTCACCGCTCCTGTTCTTTAATCTTATGCCCGTGCAAGGCTCTCTCTATCAGCAGGAATACAAAGCAGGTCCCATCTGGTACATAAACACAGGCCATATTCGGAAACAAAAACAAACAATGGAACAGAAAAACAAAGATGGTGTTAGCTTTTTTTTTTGCTTGTTTGCAAAACATCTCAAAGGACTAACCCCTCCACTGCTGTACGTTTCCTTAATTAGGGTTTTGGGATCCAAGTAGCATGTATTCTTGAAGGCTATAATCAGCAGATGTAAGTTCTGCTTCTGCCATGCAAGGATAAACACGACCAGTGGAAGACAATCTTTGAAACGTAAATGGGGACATGCAGACAATTAGGAGAAATTGACATGTGTTTTATCGCTGCAGTGTTTTCACTGAAGCTTACTTTGTTCTAAAGGTGGCAGGATTTTCTTAACACTCAACCAAAGTGGAATACATAATTGGGCCTAAATCATATGCAGTCCAAGTTTAAACTCCTGCAGACTTCGCTGAGACAGATTGGGATTAGGTCCCTCTTTCCATAATGTATTCCTCCCAGAATGCATCGCTGCAAGGAGCTGGCTACTTGAGGCCTGAAACATTGGAGTATGATGTGAAATTTCAATCCACTCTATACGTTAGAATAGAGGATAACTATAATATTGATGCTTATTGGATTGTAGCGCATACTCCACAGATCTAATTGCCCCTTGATGCTGGGCAACCCACTTCCTGGCGGGTGCCACATGGCTTTCCATGTGAAGAGGGCCGGTGAGGCAACTCTGGGTTTCATTGTAGTGAAGGTTGATGTAGCAGAGAGGGAAGCACTGTTACAGCTCTTCTTCACATGTCTGTGCTGACTTGTATTCATCTGCCTTAGCTGATACAGTAGCAAGGACAAAGAGAGAGGGGCAAAGAGGACAGGGGCTGAGCAGCCAAGGCCCACCCAAAATCTGGAAATGCCCGCTCAGTAGCGCTATGTGAGCATTTACAGATATCAATGCTTTAGATGAGCGGATTACCATGAAATGATCAAATGGAGAAATGACCGATTTGTTTTGTTTTTTAATAATGAGGGAGACCCCCGCACTCCCTCTCCCTCCTACTTTAATTATCATTCTTACCCCACCCCACACCTATATTTTAGAGAAATGTTCCCAAATTTCAACTAAAACCGGTAAAAAAATGCAGTAATTTCTCCATTCGTTATTTTAAATTCGATTATTTCTAAAGATACTAGCTGAGCAGCAGAGTTGCTCTCAGATTCCACCCCACATGCCAGGAACCGGGAGGTGGTACTTGCTTCCTAGTTCTGGGCTGTGTCGAGCGCTGGAGCTGGAGGTCTAGAAAGCAGCTGCGGAGATGCTGCCGTGGTTGGAGGTCAACCAGTAAGGAGAATTAAGCATTTTTGTGTGTGTGTAAGGATTGTTTGCATATATGTATGTGTGCATGCATGAGAAGGGGTGTCTGTCTAGTGCATGTATGTATGCAAGAGAGTGTCTGTAAGTGTGCCTATGAGTGAATGCAGTGTGTGTAATGTGAATGTGTGATAGTAAACATGACCACGTATGTATGAACATGTACTGTGTTTTAGAATGACGTGTGTATGAGCATGACATGTGAATGTTCTCAGTGCACGTTTAGATGACCAAAGCTGTATGGGTGTTTGACTAGTGAGTATGTGTGTACGTTTATGTGTCTGTTGTAACTAACAAGAAAATGCCAATCAAAGGTCATCTTGCGTCTCAGTGCCATCCATTGTAGCCCTTTCCCTGCTGCAAGTTACTTTAACAATGCAAAACAACACAATCTTCAGCCCTGCAGAGAACCTCACACATGCTCTCCTGTGCACTGGGTAGAACTGCAGGCAGGTAATTAAAGTAGCAGAGATTGACTCCATAGGCTACCCGTGGGCAAAGGGCAGTGTGTGAGCTCAGCATTGCAAATACCATTATTTAAGAAATACAAAAAGGAACATAATTACTTTAGTACACTAGAATGTATGTATGAAACTACTTCAAGAAAGAGCCTTCAGGGGTCTAGACCCAGTCTTTCAGATAAGCTCTGATGATGCATGTCCCTCCCGAGAGTCAGCAGCCGCTGTTATCACAGTACTGACAATCGCCTCAATAGTGACCAGCAGGAGCACCTTGGGCCATTTCAATGCACCCCGATCCTAATTTCTTTGCCCAGTACTAAACACTCACGAGAGATCTAGCGAAAGATCCCTGTTATGGTATTCCAGTACTGTGATAATCCACAAAGGTCTTCCAGGTTATTCCAGTACTGACTGTAACACACATGCTGCTCTGCCAATACCACAAAGAGGTTTACACTCATTTGAAGGCACTGCTTGGAATACACATTTCCATCCACCCCCACAAACATGTTAATTCAATGCACTATTTTCCACGCTGGGCCCATTTCCTATTTTACACCTAATGCCCTAGAGATGGTTCCAAACCGCCTTTCCTTTGTGGTAAAGCCCATACGCAGCACACTTCATTTCCATCTACCCGCAACTGTACTGGAAGGAAGTCGGGGCAGACCAGATCCTGGTCTTAAAAATGGTACCATTTCATAATAAGGGACAATGCATATTTGCTACTAAACTAAGGTGCTCATTTCTCAATACTCCTCTATGGACATCTGATGAATTGGTTGTGTTTGTGTGTGTGTGTGTGTGTGTGTGTGTGTGTGTGGTGTGTGTGGTGTGTGTGTGTGTGGTCTGTGTGGTGTGTGTGTGTGTGTGTGTGTGTGTGTGTGTGTGTGTGTGTGTGTGGTGTGTGTGGTGTGTGTGTGTGTGGTCTGTGTGGTGTGTGTGTGTGTGTGTGTGTGTGTGTGTGTGTGTGTGTGTGTGTGTGTGTGTGTGTGTGTGTGTGTGTGTGTGTGTGTGTGTGTGTGTGTGTGTGTGTGTGTGTGTATATGCAAGGTAAGGCTGTTAAACCATATTCACATAATACCGTCTGGTTACGAACATTGGCCTAAGCACATTCGCATTGTACAGAAAACCGCATTTAAAATGTCCCGATTAGAATTGACTTCACCGCCATCTTAGAACCATCTGCCATTTTGATTCTAACTCTTGTTTTGTGTCCTAAAATGATGAACTGTGTTTTCAACTACAGCTGTGCAAAGTGAACTTTGAGCTATGTCAACATTGAGGCTGCTGAGAGCAGAACGTTTGTTCTGTGCAAAGAAACCTTGTGACTAGAATGAACTGCAATCTAAGTGTTGTATGCGCCCACAGCCTCATCCTCATTTAAACAGCAGAACACAATGTGAGACAACTAAAACTGTGTGCTTTGGCTCAGATGTATTGTGTTCAATCTTGAAACTGGACTTACTTTAAGTTGGAGAACCAACATCGCCATTGAATTTTAATGGACAAGCAAATATGTTAAATGTGTTAAACAATATTGTCATAATTGTCATTTGAACTGGGCACGAGCCCTTGTATGTAACTTATTAGTTTGGAGAAGGGCTGGACAATGACCGGGCTGGTGTATAAAAAGAGCATGAATTGGGATGTCCAGCTTTCTCTCTCCTCACAGTGTTTGCTGGTACACACTGCAAGATGTTGGGAGCCAGATAGCTATCTGATTTTGCTTTGAAACTGTACAGAAATAAAGATACTTGTAGCTTTCGACCCGTGATTGGCCTATTTCATTTTGTGGTACTAAGCCTCGATATTTCTTTGGTTTTTCAAGGTTATAGCCCAGGGGGCATTGGTGCATGAATAGTTTCTGAAAGGGGCATGTATTGTATTACTGGGCAAAGCAAAGTCAACCTAATGGTGCTATTATGTGGAGAAGGTGTTAGGGTGGGCGGAGGCTGCTACAATGAGGCTGACATACTTGACCTTTTAATACTGTGGCATGTCATTTTGTACCTGCATCAAGGGCAAAGGCAACATGATGAGTGTTCTTATATGAGGGAGGGAGGGAGGGAGGGAGAGAGGGAAGGAGGGAGGGAGGGAGGGCATGTTCCCTTACTGTGGCATGGCATTATTACTGGTGTTGGGTGGCAAATATTATTTTTTACAAGCACTAAGGCAAAGTGTGACAAATTGACTTTTGCTCTGCAGGAGCACAGGGATGAGTAGAGGCTAAAGTGCCCACTAAGCATGGCTCAAGTCGAGGGTACACGCGGGGGGATGGAGTCCACCCACTTTTTTCAGAGGGTGGACTCAGTGCGCCCCCAGCTAAACTGAGAAACACTGAATGTCCTTTTTGAATGTATGGATTAAAGCAGAGCACAGGATCACACCGCAGCCGTCGGGTTTGACGGCTGAACACTTCACCACACTCCACCACTGCACTATACAACCGGATAGAAAATAACAAACAACTAATGGGGAAATGTCCTGCAAGTCCCACGGAAAACATTTCGATTGGTTCTTGGAGTTTAAAATATGCACATCTTTTAACATTTTTTCCAAAACACTATTAGAAGAAAATATTGTGTGTTGGTTTTGTGTGTGTGTTGATTTTATGAAAGGCAAATGCCATTAGTCCTGTGCAATTTGGGTGGTTATGCAAAGCCAGTTTAATGAAATGTGCATATTTCACCTTGATTTGGTAATTTCTGGCAATGTCACATTGCGTTGCATTTGTTGATGAGTCCCCCCACTTTATTTTTTAGGACTTGACCCCTGCCACTCATCCCTCACACTTCTACAAACCAAGAGCCAACAAATTCATAAAGGTAAAGCAGGCACATTTAAGTGTATACTTCCTCCTCCTTCTGTGGTAACGTGGGCTCAGGCAAAGCTGTACTCTCTGGATGGCTGTGAATGTGGTCTATTAGCAACTCAAACAGCAAAGTAGAACAGTCCAACATAAAGGAAAGTCCAATCAAATTTTGTAAAAAATATCTATACTTTAATCAAGCACACCATGTACAATACTAACTTACAAGAAAAACACTATACATAACCCACCCCTACGGAAAGAACACAGAATAAGCAGAAATATCAAGATGCAGCAGTCTGAGTAAGGAGGGCGTAAGGCAAGTAATACCCACAAGGTTCTTTGGTGAAAAAGTGTTTTGGGAGCACAGAGCGCAGCACCACTGCACAGGATCAATGTAGCATGTTTTTTGAAGTGCAGCGCCACTGCATGGGTTTGGTGCATTGATATAAGGTGGTAAAGTGAGGCATGTGTTGCCAGTGCAACCTATGGACATGTAAATGAAAACAGGCTATGCAGTCAAAAACGATTTCTACATATAAAATGCAAATAATTTTTTTTCGCAGTTAAAAGCATATTTCTTTTTACCTGAAATTCCTCTGTTGCAGGAGACACATTTGAGGATTAATGAACTAACCTCATTAACAAAAAACTAACTTGCTAACTCATTAATAAAATAATGTGTTCTCCACTGCAAAATGAGGCAGACTCTGAAAGTCATTTTAAACGCGAATCGAGATTTTTTTTTCTGTGCTGCTTTGTCCACAGTATTTGCAGGAAGCGAGGATTCGAATAGCAGGAAATCAGTTGTGTTACAGTTGCTTACTGTAAAAGATTTCTATTGTGTGCAGAGGGAGGATAGCACATGATAGAATTTTATTGGTTAGGATCCGTTGGTAGGAGGTATCCAGCGTCTTCCTGTATAATCTCGGGGAAGAAGCTAGGCAGAGGACATCTTGACACAGCTCGGAGAAGGACTGGGTTGATAGCTAGGGATGCCTGATTCCTAAAGCATATTCAATACTGCTACAGAGGCTGGGATTTCCAGTCAACAAGTCCCAGTTTGAGCGACAGCAAATGCTTGTCCTTGCTGGGTGAACCCCTCCAGAAGGCGAACAAGCTGAACAAGCCTGGTAATTATCTCGCTGAAGTGTGGGGGCTGTGTGTATGTGTGCGAAAATATTCAGTCAGAGTAGGAGAGGAGATTCCTGTGTTTTAACCACATGTTTAATGTTGCAAATTGAATTCTTGTTCCTCGCCACTCTCTTTTCATTTTGTTACAGATAATGTTGTTACTGTGAGTTTTCCATTTATTTCTGTAAAAAAAGAGTAAGCTCGTATTGAAATGCAAGTTTTATAATACAAAAAATCATCTGAAAGCAGGCGGGAAGTGTGTCTCATTTTCATCTTGTCCTTTGTGCATCTATCATTATAACACTGGTAATATGGGAATATCTTTGCACAGTGCAATTGTCATTTTTAAAAGTTGCTAAAAGATAAGACATGGCGGTAGCTGTGTGCATGAATCCATTCAGTGTATGAGTGTGTGTGTTTTCTGAATGGAACATAATAATAACAAAATGAAATAGCCTGCTGCCGAAGGTCTATGAGTCGGCAGAAAGAGAGGCCCTGGACATAGCTCACCAAACGTAAATACGTTGGTGATAAATACCACATATAGCTTGCTGTCGTAGATAAGTCAGTGAGAACAGCCCATGTTGGCACTTCAATTGGAAATGTGGTGTTTCTGAAATGCAAGCCTGAGGTCTCTCTAGTGATCACACGAACAAACTAAACAAAAATAAGGGGTTCTGGATATTGTGGTCACATATATAAAACAAAGGATTTATGCTCACCCATAAATACCACCAATAACGCATACCAACATAATGTATACCACTAAAAGTATCAGTGTGCTGAAATAATGTATTTATACTATAGTACTATATACCAAATCTAATATGAATGCAAAGAGTGATTATTACTGAATTATTTTCAGTTTGGCGGTAAGAAAATACTGCTAGGCCCCAGATCTATACAAAATACCCAACATATTTATGGTGCGTTGCAGGCCGGGAAAGTGATCACAGAGCACCTACTGGGCGTGGCAAGTGTGTCTCACACTGCCATCTGTACATTAAGGGAACCCATTTTATAATAACAGTGTGTTACTAAAAACGAATTTCAGAATGTCACAAAGGGAAACCACATTCTCAGACCTAGTGCAATATTTAGAGGCAAAGTTGTTTGCACATGGGACGTGGTCATCGAACAGTACCTTAGAATGGCATGACCGCATTCAGGGTGAGGTGCAGAAAGAAAAACTAGACAATATTTTTGCAGAAGGCAGCATAATTCAGGTCTGCCTTACAAGGTTATTGAATGCAGCCGATAAAACTGCAAAGAAAGACTGTTTAATACGGCTATGCGCCAAGGTCTGGTTTATTTTGAATAGGTCCCTGCGAATGCAAGAAAATGATAACCAGCTAATTAACAGGTTAAAGACTGATTTAGATGGGGCAAGCAAAAAAGAGGAAATGTTAAGAGCAGAATTGGATGTATGCCAAAAAGACATGCAATTAAAATGCAGAGGTTTTGATGCTCAGTTGTCCAAAAGCAAGAAACAATTTGAGGACAGTGAGCAAGAATTGGTACACTTAAAAGCCTTAGTGGACCACATTAGACAGGATAAAGATGAGATTGTTTCAGAAATGCAGATTTTACAAAAAGAACATTTTGAAAAAGAAAGTGATCTCCAAGGTGCAGAGCAAGAAATGGTTAAAATGATTCAAGAAAAAGACAAGAGAAACAAAGAATTCAATGACTGCCAAATGCAAATGTGCGACATGCAGGAGGTAATAAATAAAATGAGTGATGAAAACAACTATCTGCAAAATGAAGCACACAGACTCCTTAAAAAGTGCAAAGACTTAGAACAACAAATGTGCATTCCCAGGTCCCAGTAGAGGCGGCAGGGTACTACATTCAATGGAGTGGAGGTGTGTGAATTCTAGTTCTGCCCAAAGAGCTAGTGCTCCAGTGACTGGGCCGGTGACTGAACTTGGTTGCAGCGCCCTTGGGGGATTTGATACTCCCATTGGGGGCAGCCACCAATCCCATACACCTGAAACCAGGATTGAATCACAAAGTGGTGCAATTCCATGTATTGCAACAAGTAGCCCCATAAAGATAATGAAATCCATTAAAGCCCTGATCAAACCATTTAAAAAAGGAGGGGAATGCTGCATTGAGGATCACTTAGAAGCGGTTCATGACATTTTTAAAGCACTCCAGATACCTAAGGAACAGTATAGACAATATTTTCATTTAACTTTAGATGCCCCGACGGCCAGCATCATAAGGGGATTAAATGAACAGCAGAATATGACATGGGTGGAGTTTGAAAAAGAAATTAGGCGTCATTTTTCTCCTTTTCAGTCATTGCAGGAGGCAAAGAAAGTCGCTTACACAATCACTGCTGGGCCTAACACATCCCCTCGCCAATTTTTGCAGGACTTAAAAAGGGCATTTTCTCGCTTTGATGTATCTTTTGATCCCAATTCCAATGAGTTTAAAACTGCCTACTTCTATGGGCTACAGAAAGACATCATATCACAATTGGTCCGTGAATTTGACCGTGACAAGTCCCTTGAATGGATTGTACATCAAAGCACAAAACTATATGAGGTACTCTATTGTCAGGGTAGAGAAAGGGATAAAATGAAAGATATTAGACCTAAATCTAAAGAACCCTCAGCCACAGTGATGGAAATCTGGTCAGCCAAAATGTCCCTTGAGTCTGCTCAAAGTCCAGGCAAAAATAATTCGGCACCTGAACAAAGGGTTAATCAACAAAGGTCATCACACTCTGCACCAATGTTCCAATCACATGATCCTAGTAATAGGGAGAGCTACATCAGCCCTAGGTATTTAGGGGATAGACCCCGGGCAGGATATCGGCCTGATATGTCAGGTATGAATAATAACCAAAGACAAAATCAAGATCAAAGAAATGATGGTCCCTACCAGACATTGGGGACACAGAGCAGATTTGATCCCAACACCATGATATATGGTAATCAGGATAGACCCCGATATGTGGATCGATTTGCTGATAATGGGAATCAACATAGGGGTCAGTACCCACAACATGAGAGACAGGACATGAGACAGAACATGAATTATACTCCACGTCAGTACAATGATTCCCCACCAGGGGACTACAACCAAAGGATAGGTCGCCGCTCCCCTCCACAAATGAATCAAGAGTTCAGGAACCATCCCAATAGAAATCACTCACCTGAGAGGTATCAGAATAGATCCAATCAGGGGGAAAACAACCAATATCGACCTAGGCCACAGAAAGAGGATTCTAGAGAGATGGAAAGGTTCCAGTGCCTTGAGGCCCAAGTGAAAATGTTAGCTGAGCAAATAGGGAAGCTCTATAAAGCGCAAAAACAACCTTCCAAAGAGGGGGCTGATGGCCATAGCAATGACCGGGGGGCTTCTTCTGAAAAGTGACTAAGTACTCATGATACCTACAGCGCCGAAAAGACAGATTGCCCTAATGTAATTTTGCATAATGACTCTGAGATGCCTAATGTTGTAAAAGTGAAAGCACCAATGAATGAACATCTAATAGAAAGTGCAAATAATTCTAAAAGAGAGGTAGGGTTTAACCTAGAGCTAAATCAAACATTGGAGATGTGTACAAATGAAATAAGAAAACCTGAAACTCCAAGAGAACAAAGAGACAGATTTAAGAAAAATGACTCATGCATGGGGAATACCAGTGAACAGGGAATAAGTGGGGATGCTATATCTCCTTCCCTGGACAGTCAAAACGGTGAACAAACACAGACAGAAAAAGGAAATACTCAAAAGGAGGGTACAAATCAATCACCTGAAGAATTCTTTGAGCCACTTTTTTTTTAAGAAGCTGAAAGGGCTGGTAAAACACTAAATGATCACAAATGCATAGAATTAAACAATGAAAAATTACTAAATGATGTTGTTACACATGTTCAGTTGGAAGGTTGTAATGTGGTCCCTGATGATACCCAGATGGGTGGCCGAACAGTGGCCACACTCCATAAAACCTTTGAATATGGAGAAATGAATAAAGTCTCTCGCGCAGAAATGGGTAAAAAGGAGGGAAAAATGTCTTTCCATTTACCGATATGCTTAGCCAAAAGTGAAAAAGGCCTGAGAAAGGTGAGCCCTGAAATCAGTAAGAATTCACACTTCTTATGTGTATTAGAGGAAGTTGAGGACAGGTATCATGCTCCCATCACTGTAGAAGAAAAATGACAAATATTTGCTATGATTGAAACTGGCGCAGAGGCCACAATTATGTCCAAGGAGCTGGTAAAGAGTATCAATGAAGGGAGACCCCCACAGAATCAGATCACAGTGAAGGAAAATCAAGGTCCAGTGCATAACTTTAATGGGGAGGAGGTGTCCATCATAGGTGTAACTGAGGTTGACATAAAAATAGGAAAGCACAGAATGAAACAAGAGGTATTGATCACATCTATTTGTGAAATTCCATTTCTGATGGGGACAGATTGCCTGAAAAGATTGTCTCCTCTCATAGATGGGGTGAATGGCGTGCTGTGGTCCTTAACCAAAAAACCATTGAGACCTAAGAAACTAAAATCACAAAACAGCAACATAAATGAATGTCACACCGTTGCCAAAACAAACGATGCTGTGGAGGTATATCTCCAGAATAGTTGCATGCCTAGTGTCACGGTTATATTAATGTGTCAAGACAAAATGCAGAGCGACAATGAAAAACTGCCTGTACAAATATACTTGGACCCAAGGAAAAAGATGAGCACACATTACGTTTTTATTTAAAAGAGAAAACAATCAAACAGAATATTGCTCCTAAAACAGATTCAGAAAAACACATTACCACTCTTGCTGAAATACACATGGAAGATGAGCAACCATGGGTTTATGTTGGTATAAATGACTATTTTAAAACAATAAAAGCCACTTTAGCGATTTGACAGGAGAGGAGCTTCATTAATGAGAAATTGTTGCAAAAGATAATGGAGAGGGAGGAAATCCCGAAATTTAGGATTAAAAACCAATATGTTTCTGTGTTGGACAGTCCAGACTTTGAAAACCGAATTACAGGCAGATGCATGCTTAAAATTAGCATTGGGCAGAAAACAATTTACCATAATGTATGGATAGTGAGTGGAGCACAAAATGACTTTTACATGGGCAATGACATCATGCACAGAATGTGTATGGTGTTAGATTTCCTTAATCAACAAATATGGTCACACCTAGGAGGGCCGGCACCTGAATTTGAAGACAAAAGAAGGGCTTATCATTGTGCACAACTGGTTCCTTATGCAATCGAATTACAAATGAGGAAAGATACTATTATTCCTGCATTTACAAAACAGTTTGCAATAACACTGAAATGCAAAAATGGACAGCAGATGAAAGACTCTGATGCATCTGTATGCCTGAATGAATCCATAAAACAGCAAGGCCTGGATTATGAATACATTCCATTGGTAGATATTGGTGGAGGGCCTGTAAGAATTATGGTAAATAATAAGGGTTGTCAAGATATTCATTTAGAGGAAAACTACCCATTAGGAATGACCATACAAAAATCACATTATACTGCAGATCTAAATAACATGGTGATTGGAAATATCCCTGAAAAGTATGTAGATGCCAAGGGTGAGTTACCAGAATACCTGGACTCTCAGCCCAAAGGAATATTTAAAATTCATTCTGTGTACCCTTATGATTCAAATGAGACAGTGTGCTGCCATCAAGAGGATTGCATAACATTTAATTTAAATGAAAATGAAACAGAAAATCAGCCCATTGAAGTGGAAGCTGATATGCCAAAATATTTGTGGGTGCGATTTCTCGCCGTCCATAACCAGTACAAGAGGGACCCTGCAATAACTCAGACAGAAAAGAGCCAAGTTAACATTACTTTATTAATGCACAAGCATTCGCGAATGGGCAGCAAGTTCAAACGTCTCGCAAAGCAAGTCGTCAAAGTGCCGCGCTTTGCCCTGCACATCGTGGTCCTTTTATACCCATCTGTTTTACATTGTCATACATTGCTGCACATAGATTATGTCCACCACAAGGCGGTTCCTCCCAGTCATGACTTTGCATCAAGGTCAACAGTTCAACATCTGCTATTGTGGTTTCCTGTTATCTGTTATTCGCTCTCTCTCGTGCCCCTCTGTGTATCTCTGTGCACGAGGCTGTGCTTACTCATTCCTTCCCCACCCGTAATCTGCAGATAGTTTTAGCAGGCTCAACATGCTTCGACATACAGTGACCAAACACAATTCTTCTGTTAAAAACAAGTTCTTGCCAGGTCAGCAGGTCTCTTTCTAGTTTGCAATTGCTATTCATATATGGCCATTAAACGCCACCGTATAAAAGAGAAGGCCTCTTCTTTTAGCAAAAAGTACATTCTTTTAACGCATATGATGATTAGTACAAACTCCAAGTGTGAGCACAACATTACATATGTATGCGTACCTTCAATCCACCCTTTGCTCACACTTGAGCATCAATCTAAACCTTCCTAGCATAAGCAGATGGCAGGAAAGCAACATCATCACATACTGTATGTACCATAATCTTCTCCAGGCCTCCCATGTCAAAAAATTCCTGTTGTACATGGCTTTTATCCATTGGATTTAGGCGCGTTATGCTGGAAGAACACATGGAAACACAGCACGACACACATACCGGGAAACATTGGATGCAGAGACAAATACCTACAACTATTGCCGCTAGAACCAGTATAGGCGTAAGAAGTTGCCATCCAATTTCTTTCAGGAGCTTCATCCACCAGCTATCTCCTGACCCTTCCTCCTGGTGGATGCTATCCGCCACTTTATGCAGTTTGTTTACTCCATCCAGGATTCCTGTACTCCCTTCTGGTATGTAAACACAGCATTGGGATCCCACCAAAAAACAGACTCCGCCCCTTTCTGCAGTGAGTATGTCTAAGACATACCTATTTTGGAGAGCCACTAGCCGAATTGCTTTCATTTCATAAGTGATGTTTTCCATTAGGTCTGCAGATTCTTCGATTACGAACTCAAGGGCCCTGCTTAGCTTTTGGATTTCTTGACTGTTCATAAAGATGCCCGCTGGAGGAACCAGGACCCCCATCAGATCTATAAACGTTTCCCATCCTGTAGGTTGATACGTAGGAATTTTTGGGTTTACTGCTCGTTTATTTCTGCTGTGTATTTCTTTATGCAGAGTAGACGGGGCATATACCATCACAGCCGGCATTATTCTGGCTATGTAACATACCCCAACAAAATCTTTGGCTAACCACAAATAAGCCCTCTTGTTACAGACGTAGGCATGTCCTTCAATCTGTAACAATCCCTTTGTGTAGTTATTTAGATTCACCATTTGACTGCACCCCGAGATCATTCTTTGATTACCTCTTGCGCTCCTCTTAAAACATATATTCTTTGGCCTAAACTCTTGTGTGATGGTGATAGGGGGAGGAGGTTCTCTTACTATCTGTACCATAGCAGGTGCAAGCCCGATTCCCTCAGTTTTGATTTTATAGCGTATCTTTTCCTTTAGAAGGGTTTTGTTCTCTCCTCTAACATAACAAGCGGTATTCGGTATCATATATTGCTGTGCTGACACTATTCTCATGTAAATTAATGTACACCCCGCATCCTCAGTAACTGGCGATGCGTACACTGGGATGCCTTCACTGCTATGTCGGGGCATGTGGGTGCAGATCCAGCAATCAGTTTTATTCACTACCCCATATGTTGTGTTTATTATCTTCACGTATTCATTTTTAGCATAGTCTTCCGGGTCGTGTTGGTCATAGGCATCTCGATTCCTGCTCTTGACCCAATCTGTTCTCCCTGTTTCATTTGACTCGGGCAACAGGTTCTTTAATTCATATCTAGATGGATGTTCCAGATACCAGAATATTATGGCAAATGCTATTAGTACTACTATCGTGCATACAGAAAACAAAATTTTGCCTCTTGTGGTACAAACTGGTATTTTCCTCTTACCTTCTGTGTTTGAGGAGCATACACTTATCCGTTCAGGGACTAAACCAGCATACACGGGTGTAGACATAGTTCAGTATATGGCTCAGTATACAGCGTATATCAGTTGCAACCTAGCGATATAGCAATATCCCCTATTTAAAGCACCAGTGTCCTTATTACTCTAGTAGTGGTAGGTCTCACTGAAAACCTTCATCCGATCTGTCCCACGTCTCGTAGTGCCTGTCCCAGGAGGGGAACGCCGAAGGCCCTTCAGGCTACAAGCCCGTCGTCTTCAGTAAGGCACAATTCTGCTAAAACCAACAAGAGAGTCCAAATGTTCATCTCCCTAATGATCAAAGTTCAAAACAGTGTCCTTACACGTTGCTTGGCACATACACGTCACGGGATCGGAGGCGATGGGCACACCTGTCACTGGCATCTGGCAGTACACTTGCAACCTGCGGTTTGTCGGTTCCCTTTTCTGGAGGAATCAATAGTGGCAGCGTCTTCTTGACGTGATTCACGTGGTACCAGTGCGGTTTGCCATCAACTTTTACCGCAGTTTGTGTTGCGAGGAGAACCTGAAACGGGCCCCTCCATCTGGGTTGCAGTCCGCTGGTGCGATCGAAGGCTTTTATAACAACCCAGTCACCGGGCTGCACGTCGTGACCTTCTCCTATCAGAGGAGATGGAGCTACTGCGTTCACCTGTGCATTAATAGAAATCAGTCTATTAGTTAACCCAATACAGTACTGTTGTAATGCAGGCCATGCTTGCTCAGACAATCTCTTAGGTGATATGGGGGTCCCAATACTTGGTGGACGCCCCATAACAATTTCGAAAGGAGATAAACCATGTGTACGCTTAGGCATAGTACGCATACTCAATAATGCAATAGGCAATGCATCCGGCCATTTCAGTCCCGTTTCAGCACAAGCCTTTGCCAGTTTGTTCTTCAATACCTTATTTGTGCCCTCTATAATCCCAGCTGATTGAGGATGAAAAACTGCGTGGAAACGTTGATCAATACCAAGGGCCTTGCAAACTTTGCGTACTACTTCACCAGTAAAATGAGTCCCATTGTCAGACCATAGATATCTGGGGACCGTATACAAGGGCACCCAGTGTTTCAATATGCATTGTGCTGTGGAGGTGGCACTATTGTCCCGCAGGGGATATGCTTCCACCCATCCTGAGAACCCACATTTCATCACCAAACAGTAGGAATGTTTATTTACAGGCTCCAGCTGTATAAAGTCCATATACACCACCTCAAAAGGGCAGGTGGGTAACTTACTGTGGCCCGCCGGGGCCGGTACACCTTTCCCCACATTATATAAAACACATATTTCACATTGTTTTGCCCATTGGCGACAATACATTCCCAATCTTTTGTTGTACCACACAGTACTTAAAACTTCTTCCATAGTTCTTGCGTTAACGTGGGTTGGACCATGAGCCACGCTCACTATCACAGGTAAGTATGCGTCAGGTAGTACCCAGGTGTTCGTTTTGGTATGTGCCCATAGCCCATCTACCGTCTCCTCATATTGATCATCCTTGTGCCAAGATAGTCTTTCTTCAATGGTTGCATCTGCTTGGATTTCCTTTACGCGCTCCTTCGTCCCTTCCATAGTCACATCCCTCCCCACTATGAGCTGTCGGGCTTCCCACCGAGTGTCCCTTGTGGCAGCTAGTTTAGCCATCTGGTCAGCCAAAGAATTTCCCTGCGTGACATAATCCAGTGTTTTTTTATGCGCTGCGCACTTCACTACGGCCACCATTTTGGGCAGCGTAAGGGCTTGCAATAATTCAGCAATCAATCGGGCATGTTTAATAGTATCACCTTGAGAGGTTAAGAAGCCACGCTCTCCCCAGAGTTTACCAAAACTGGAAACCACCCCGTGCGCGTAGGCTGAATCAGTATAAATTGTCACTTTCATGCCGCTGCTTAACACTAATGCTCTAGTTAGCGCAATCAATTCTGCCGCCTGCGCCGATTTCTCACACACTTTCCCACTCTCAATCAACTGTTCCCCTGTAGTTACTGCATACCCTGCTGTTGTCTCCCCATTTGGCAGTTTGAAACAGGAACCATCACAGAATAATATACCCTCATTATCAACCAGCGGGGTGTCTTGCAGGTCTGCTCTACCCTTAGTGTGTTCTTCCATTTGAATCACACAATCATGCCTAATGTCACCAGGTGAGGTGGGCAAAGGAAGCAGTGTCGCTGGATTCAAAGTGTTACACCGTTCAATTTTTACATTACTGGCAAACAGGATCATCTCATACTGTGTGAGTCTAGCTGTAGTCAAATGCTGTGTATGCACTCTATTCAGAAGAACATCTACCGTATGTGGAACTTTTACTGTTACTTCACTCCCTAGGATGATACCTGCACTTTGTTTTAGGGCTGTCGCTGCTGCAGCTACTGCTCTCATGCATGGGGGTAGGCCTCGAGCTACTGAGTCCAGAGTGCTAGAAAAATATGCACATGGTCTCTGTTTACCCCCTTGTTCCTGTGTCAAGACTGACACAGCGCAACCTTCCTGTTCATCAACAAAAAGGCAAAATCTCTTAGTATAATCAGGTGTGCCTAAGGCCGGTGCGTGGCATAGAACATCTTTCATAGCTGTCAGGGCTTTTTCCATCTCAGGTGTCCATTCTAATGGGCCGTTTTCTTGTACTTCTTTTAAGGCTTTTAGCATGGGCTGGATCAATACAGAGAATTCAGGAATCCAGTGCCTACAGTAGGATAAAACACCAATTATCCTTCGGAGACCCTTTGCCGTGTCTGGACCTTTTATGGACTGTATCAAAGCAATGCGATCAGTAGACAGGGTTCGCCCCTCTTCGGACAGCTCAAAGCCTAAATAATGGACCTTTTGTTTTACATACTGCATTTTGGCTAGGGCTACCTTGTGCTTATTCTCTGCTAAGTGCATTAGCACCAATCTGGTCACATAATGGCATTCCTCTTCGGTGGCTGCACATAATAGCAAATCATCAACATATTGTATCAGAGCAGTGTTAGCGGGTAGGGCTAGGTTATCCATCTGTGTTTTTAGTGCTTGGCTGAATATGGCGGGACTTTCTGTATATCCCTGCGGGGCTCTAGTAAATCGATACTGTCTATCTCGAAGAGTAAAACTAAACAGGTACCTGCTTTCTTCGGCAATAGGAATGCTGAAGAAGGCATTTTTCAAATCAATTACCGTAAACCATTTTGCTGTTTTGGGAATTAAAGTGAGTACACTTGAAATATTAGGGACAACTGGATATCTGGGTTCTACTATTTTGTTTATTTCTCTTAAATCAATAATAAAACGATAGGGTACGGCTTCATCACCTTTCTTGTGTACTGGAAGGATCGGAGAGTTACAAGGGCTATCATTTGTTGGCTCTACCACCCCTAACCGTATCATGTCCTGTACTATTTGATATAGTGCCTGCTCTCCCTCGTGTGATATGCGATATTGTTTTATCCTGGGCAACCTGGCACCGGGCTTTAGTTTGATTACTACTGGGGAAACATCCAATACTCCTACATCATTCCCATGAGTGGCCCATAGTTCATTCGGGATGTCTTGGAGTTCCGGGGGCAGGGTTTGCATTACTCCTATCATACTCATAGGTTTGCTTATGGTCATTCTCACTCCCTGGGGGGAGCAATATATTGTGGCCCCTAGCGTTTTTAATGCATCAATACCTAACAAGTTTTCTGGGCAGTGATTGGTCAACAGCCACCCATTCTCCCATTTTACCCCATGAAGTTCCGCTTCTACTATTTCACTTACAGGAGTCTTTATTGGATTTCCCCCAAATCCAACTGATACCTTGCTTTTATCCGATAATGGGACAGCGGGGACGGCTCTGATATTCACGGAACTGTTTCCAGCTCCTGTGTCTACCAGACATCTCAAGTTTCGGTGGGGGCCGATCCTAATAGAGGCATAAGGCCCCCTTTGGTCTATAGGAACCTGCACCACTCCCGCTATCTCATTCCGGCATCCTCAGGACATATCGCTTGTGTTATCCTGAAAATCATCGCTATAGTATACCCCTTCTCCACATTCTTCACCCTGGCATACACCTTGTACTTGTGGTGTTTGTTGTGGCTGATACAGTAGATTGGGGGGAGGCGGGGCCGGCCAGGGAACATCCCCTCTTGCTTGTCCGTCAAAGGCATTGGGTTGAGGGGGTTTAAACATTCTATTGTCTTGGTTGCCGTACCCACCAGTCCTATTTCCTGGGGCAAATGTTGTCTGTGAAGGGGGCCGTACGCCCCTTCCTCTCCCACCACTCTGGGGACACTGGGATTTCCAGTGTCCGGGTCTCTTGCAGAAGGCACATACATCTTGGGGTAGCCCATCACTCCTCCCATATAGCGCACCTCCTTGCACTGTACCTCTTCCTGTCCCTTGGCCCCCTATCATGTTGCTGCTATAGCCCTGTGACGGGCCGTTATTATTGTAGTTATACCTGCCTTGGGGCCCTTGATGCAACTGTTGCATCAACACTTTGGTTTTTAAATCCTTCTCTTGTCGTGCCTTTTGTTGTCCCTTTACTCTTTCCCCTCTTTCATAATACCTGGCCATTTCGAGGAGATCCCGGGGGTTTCTAGTCATCCATGTACTTTCTGCCCTCCTAATGTTCTCCTGAATTGGCCCGTGGAGCCCCTCTACAAAGTTTGTGGCAAAGTACCGTTGGCCCGTTTCAGACCCTATCTCTAGCCCACTGTGCGCTTTGAATGCTGCTTCATAACGCAGAAAGTACTGTGCTACCTCCTCACTTGCACCCTGTATCACAGCGGACAGTTTCTCCACATTCACATCAAATGGGGGTAACACCTTTTCTAGAGCCCTCAGGACTGCCATGCCATGCCCCCTTAGGGGTTCAGGATATTCCTCATGCAGTTTTCTATTTTTGCTCGCATCCATTACATCTTTCCATTTTATTGTTTCATTGTCTTTGGCACGAAAGGGGGTCCATATTTCTTCTGGGACAATGGCTAACAATATGTTATCTACATCCTCTACGGTAAATAACCCTGGTCTGAATAACTTTCCCACTTCTTTGTAGAATCCTGCCGGGTCTATACGGGGGTCGGGGATGGACTTGGTGATATGCATTAATTCAATTCGGGATAAAGGGACATACACATAGGTGCGCATCATGTTACCAGTGGCTGCCTCTATGGTGGGTTGGCA
The DNA here is from genome assembly GCF_040938575.1 of Ambystoma mexicanum. Taxonomy (NCBI): domain Eukaryota; kingdom Metazoa; phylum Chordata; class Amphibia; order Caudata; family Ambystomatidae; genus Ambystoma; species Ambystoma mexicanum. The sequence continues at coordinate 464,244,232 of NC_090923.1, forward strand.
CTCTCTCATTGGCATTAATAGTGACTTTTCTGTATTTGTTTGTTCACTCACAAGGGCCTGCACTGGTGATGAAGCAGAGGACTGGTGACTAAGAGTTTTCTCTTTTATTTTTTTATAATCTTTTAATAGTTTCTCCACCTTAGCCATCCTCCATTCTTCCGCCCCTGAATCATCCACTCTTATATTAGATAGCAGTTTCTTATCCAATTCCGTCCTAATCCTATTCCACTGGGACACATATCTAGGCTCCTTTTCCTCTTCTATATCATCCACCCTAATAAGAAGATATTTAATTACGTTTACTTGTATAGGCCAGCCAAGGCCCTCCATCAGACTCACCAGGGTGGACATGGACTGCGAGTGTATGGATGCTATCATACGATTAGCTACGTTTTGGCCCGCCTGGTCTGCATCTTTGAGTTTAGCCTCTCTTTCCCTCACCTCTCTTTCCCATGCCCTCTTTTCCTTCTCCCATTCAACACTGCCCCTTATGACTTCCTCTATTATGTCTGACATACATCCCCATAACTGAACACTGGACGCAGTCACTGGTAGTAACGCGACAGCGTCCTGATATGCTGAGGGCAGATCCGCAGTACTCTGTCCTCTCAATTTACAGTTACCCTCATGAAAGGTATATAGTTTAGTGGCCACTGTCCTAAATTCCAAAGGTGTCAAACACCCCAATTGGTCCCGTAGGCTGTCATTGAGGGGTGTGCCATACAGCCCGGTCATAAGGATTTGCAAGTCTCCATCTCTATCCTTTTCTACAGTAGTCGTTCTCCTATGGTCTATCAACCTATCTGGGTCCCCATACTTCATTGGGAATTCCACCCTTTCACCCTCACTGTCTGCCGGTGGAGCTGTAGCTCCTGGAAACAATAATTCAGTCGTTGTTTGTTCTGCTTCTAGCCCTATCACATCTTCATATCGAGGCACCGGCACGGCAGGATACATACCCCCACTGTTCTTAATCATCATATGTCTATCCAACTGATCTAGCCTCTCACCCTTCTCTTTTATCTCTAGATCATGTAATTTTTGATTTACCGTTCTCTTCTGCTCCTTTGCTTTTTGTTTATTCTGAGCATTGCGCCTGCGCATTGCTTCTACCCTCCATAGTCGTATAGCCTCAAACTGTGCGGGTCTAACCCGTCTTTTTACTAACTCTATTTCTACTTTGGATATGCGGTCCACATCAAAGGACCCGGTGTCTGGCCATTTATGCTCAATCAAATCTTTTGTGTATTCGGACCATTCTTTTAAGAACAATGTTGAATTCAATCCATGTTTAATCAACATATCAAATGCAGGGGTTCCTTCAAGAGGGGCATAGTGTCTCTTGCCTATACCACTCTTGCTGGAAGCCGCTTGACCCATTTTGTTGGTATACCGCAATTGCCTAAAACACTCACCTTTCCCAAATATGCACCTATTGGTTAACAATAATAATACATCCTCCTGGCGTATCTAACATATCATATCATCATTTCAACATTACTTCTTCATAGACGGACTTACCACCGTCCTCTTCACAAACCCTGAATCATTATTCCCTTATTCCATCATGCATCCGTCCATACCACTTATCTTAAGGGTCCCGCCAGAGTGTTCCGGACCCGAAGGGCGACAGCCTGCTGTTCCACCGCCAACGGAGCCGGAAAAACAAGGATGACGCGTTGGTTGCAATCAAAGGTGCGGATTCAGTTGTTGGGGCCCCGTGATCAATTCCTTCTCCGGTTCCGCCGCGGCGTTCCTCACCCAGTGACGGACTGTCGCTCCTTCGCGTCCCACTTCTGACACCAAAATTGTGGGTGCGATTTCTCGCCGTCCATAACCAGTACAAGAGGGACCCTGCAATAACTCAGACAGAAAAGAGCCAAGTTAACATTACTTTATTAATGCACAAGCATTCGCGAATGGGCAGCAAGTTCAAACGTCTCGCAAAGCAAGTCGTCAAAGTGCCGCGCTTTGCCCTGCACATCGTGGTCCTTTTATACCCATCTGTTTTACATTGTCATACATTGCTGCACATAGATTATGTCCACCACAAGGCGGTTCCTCCCAGTCATGACTTTGCATCAAGGTCAACAGTTCAACATCTGCTATTGTGGTTTCCTGTTATCTGTTATTCACTCTCTCTCGTGCCCCTCTGTGTATCTCTGTGCACGAGGCTGTGCTTACTCATTCCTTCCCCACCCGTAATCTGCAGATAGTTTTAGCAGGCTCAACATGCTTCGACATACAGTGACCAAACACAATTCTTCTGTTAAAAACAAGTTCTTGCCAGGTCAGCAGGTCTCTTTCTAGTTTGCAATTGCTATTCATATATGGCCATTAAACGCCACCGTATAAAAGAGAAGGCCTCTTCTTTTAGCAAAAAGTACATTCTTTTAACGCATATGATGATTAGTACAAACTCCAAGTGTGAGCACAACATTACATATGTATGCGTACCTTCATATTTAAAAGTGGCAGCTTTACAAAAAGACACAGCCACACAGTTAGAGGAAAGCGCCGAGATTCCCTTACCAGAAGGTTTTCCAGAATTTTCCAAAATGGTAGAAGAGCAGATCTCCTTAGCGGATGCGTGTGACAACGATGAGGATAGGAACGAACTGAGAAAGATATTTATGGAATTTAAAGATGTATTTGCAAAAGATGCTTATGATTGCGGTTTGACTGATTTACATGTGGCCACACTTCCGGAAGGGTGTAGCAGAAGTGCAGTATTTGTACCCCAGTATAGACTACCGCTGGCATGTTTAGAATCATTAGCAGAGATTATAAAGAATTTGGAAGCTCAGGGAATCATCAGGCCCATTCATAGCACATCCAATACACCTATTTTAGGTGTGTTAAAGCCAAATGGTCAATGGCGGCTAGGTGCAGACTTGAGGGAGTTAAATAAAAGAGTGCCAGTATCCAGATGGCCACTGCCATTCATTGATCAGGGGCTAGCTCAGGTACATGGTTCAAAAGTGTTTACCACATTGGATCTCACCTCTGGATATTGGTGCGTGCCATTTGGCAGAGGAGATACAGAATTTATTTTCCTTTACATTTGACAGGACTCAATTAAATTAGATTTGGTATATAGTACTATAGTATACATACATTATTTCAGCACACTGATACATTTAGTGGTATACATTATGTTGGTATGCGGCATTGGTGGTATAGTGGTGAGCATAGCTGCCTTCCAAGCAGTTGACCCAGGTTCGTTTCCCGGCCAACGCACCATAAATATGTTGGCTATTTTGTATACATCTGGGGCCTAACGGTATTTTCTTACCGCCAAAATGAAAATAATTCAGTAATAATCACTCTTTGCATTCAGATTAGATTTGGTATATAGTACTATAGTATACATACATTATTTCAGCACACTGATACATTTAGTGGTATACATTATGTTGGTATGCGGCATTGATGGTATAGTGGTGAGCATAGCTGCCTTCCAAGCAGTTGACCTGGTTTAGTTTCCCGGCCAACGCACCATAAATATGTTGAGTATTTTGTATAGATCTGGGGCCTAGCGGTGTTTTCTTACCGCCAAAATGAAAATAATTCAGTAATAATCACTCTTTGCATTCAGATTAGATTTGGTATATAGTACTATAGTATACATACATTATTTCAGCACACTGATACATTTAGTGGTATACATTATGTTGGTATGCGTTATTGGTGGTATTTATGGGTGAGCATAAATCCTTTGTTTTATATATGTGACCACAATATCCAGAACCCCTTATTTTTGTTTAGTTTGTTTGTGTGATCACTAGAGAGACCTCAGGCTTGCATTTCAGAAACACCACATTTCCAATTGGAGTGCCACCATGGGCTGTTCTCACTGACTTATCTACAACAGCAAGCTATATGTGGTATTTATCACCAACTTATTTACGTTTGTGAGCTATGTCCAGGGCCTCTCTTTCTGCCGACTCATAGACCTTCGTCAGCAGGCTATTTCATTTTGTTATTATTATGTTCCATTCAGAAAACACACACACACATACACTGAATGGATTCATGCACACAGCTACCGTCATGTCTTATCTTTTAGCAACTTTTAAAAATGACAATTGCACTGTGCAAAGATCTTCCCATATTACCAGTGTTATAATGATAGATGCACAAAGGACAAGATAAAAATGAAACACACTTCCCGCCTGCTTTCAGATATTTTTTTTGTATTATAAAACTTGCATTTCAACACGAGCGTACTCTTTTTTTACAGAAATAAATGGAAAACTCACAGTAACAACATTATCTGTAACAAAATGAAAAGAGAGTGACGAGGAACAAGAATTCAATTTGCAACATTAAACATGTGGTTAAAACACAGGAATCTCCTCTCCTACTCTGACTGAATATTTTCGCACACATACACACAGCCCCCACACTTCAGCGAGATAATTACCAGGCTTGTTCAGCATGTAACCTCTTTGGCTGGTCGCGTTCTGGAGGGGTTCACCCAGCAAGGACAAGCATTTGCTGTCGCTCAAACTGGGACTTGTTAACTGGAAATCCCAGCCTCTGTAGCAATATTGAATCTGCTTTAGGAATCAGGCATCCCCAGCTATCAACCCAGTCCTTCTCCGAGCTGTGTCAAGATGTCCTCTGCCTAGCTTCTTCCCCGAGATTATACAGGAAATCTCTGGTTACCTCCTACCAAAGGATCCTAACCAATAAAATTCTATCATGTCCTATCCTCCCTCTGCACACAATAGAAATCTTTTACAGTAAGCAACTGTAACAAAACTGATTTCCTGCTATTCGAAACCTTGCTTCCTGCAAATACTGTGGACAAAGCAGCACAGAAAAAAAAATCTGGATTGGCGTTTAAAATGACTTTCAGAGTCTGCCTCATTTTGCAGTGGAGAACACATTATTTTATTAATGAGTTAGCATGTTAGTTTTCTGTTAATGAGGTTAGTTCATTAATCCTCAAATGTGTCTCCTGCAACAGAGGAATTTCAGGTAAAAAAAAATATGCTTTTAACTGTGAAAAAAAAATTATTTGCATTTTATATGTAGAAATCATTTTTGACTGCATAGCCTGTTTTCATTTACATGTCCATAGGTTACACTGGCAACACATGCCTCGCTGTACCACCTTATATCAATGCACCAAACCCATGCAGTGGCGCTGCACTTCAAAAAACATGCTATACATTGATCCTGTGCAGTGGTGCTGCGCTCTGTGCTCCCAAAACATGCTAAACAATCCTACATATAGCAGTCAATAATACCTTTGTCAGTTCTTGGTGGTCCGGCAGTGCCAAACCAGATTTCTTTGCACTGTGAGAGCAGTTCAAAGTTTGGGAGAGTGCAAAAGGAAGCACCGGAGGAGTCTGCTGGTTCAAATGTACTGAACGGTTCTTGAAACACGACTCCAAGCAATTAAACAGTGAAAAACAACACTAGGATCCTTGCTGTCTTGCCTCACAGGGTGCTCTGAGTCGTCCTTATCAAGGGACTCAGGGACAGGAGAAGTCCTTTTCACATACTCCCAATCATGGGGAGACTGGCACATGCACTCCAGGGGTCCTTCAACACAGTGAGGTTCTGGGTAACGATCTGGCTGGCAGAGGTAGGTCTTGTTCAAGCACCCCCAATGGTCCCTGGAGATGGTTAGGGAATAGAGCTTTCCTCTGCCTTGGAACATCTGCATTTACCTCAGAACTTGAGGATATTGGAAGGAACTGCTCTCTCTGCAGGGTCCAACAAATTTTTCTTCCGGGGGTTGAATTCCAGAGATGATTCAAAGAAGTGGTGGAAGACTCCTTCTTTTAAAGGTAAAAGTCCGCAGGTGATTGGACTAAAGCTGCTTTATGGGTCCAATCCTAGCTCTTGAAATATGTGGACTTTGGCTTCTAACATCATACCAAAGTGCTTTATGCTACAGGAAGTGGAGGAGACAGGAATGAGACAGTGGCAGAGAAGCAAGATGGTGGAACTTTCCTCCAGCTGCACGGAGCTCACACTGTCTACACTAAGCACCCCTCCTTCCCTTCTCAATAGAATCAAAGGCCTTTGAACGGGAGTGCCTTTTGATTCCTGTTCCCAGGCCATCTTCCTGTGAAGTGGCTAGCCCTGCGAAAGGGTGTTGCCTGCCATTAGGAACAAAGTGACAATCCCACAAGGCTACAGTCCTGCCAGTGAGCAGGAACAGCCTTGTCTGGAAAGATTACCCATAACCCTTCCAAAGCTGAACTGAGACAATGGGGCTCACATGTGCGATATCATCATCATCATCATCACAACCTTTATTTTAAGTTATTGTATTTAGGTACAAAACCTATGGTTCAAAATACATTTGAAACCGATAAAACACGTACAAAAAAACTCCTTAAAAATCTGAAACAGGCTGTAAAGACCGGTAGGGGGTGTCTGTACTTCTGCTCTCTATAGGGTAGAGGAGAGGCACAGAAGACCCCAGCCAAGATTCTCTAATACGGTAGCAATGGACGAGCAATCAAGGCCTAGCTTCTCAGGAGGTGATGCAGGCTGGTTCTTAAGTACAGTGTATTCCCCAAGCCCCCACAAAGGAATGTCCACACACTGTATTACTGAAAACACAGTCTTTATATAATTAATTCAAAGGTTATGTACACTTATCACAATAATGCACTTTGTGCTTCGGAAAATCAACAATGGTAAATATCTACAATTCTAAAGTGGTACCACTAATATTCGATTAGAGTGCATCAACAAGGCTGTGAAAATGCCACACGGATCAATAGCAATGAAACCAGCAATAGAGAGAAGAGAGAAAGCAGACGGATGAAACAATAGGCAGACGACTGGTCCTGGCTACTGGACACAGCTCTGAGTGGAGATCCCCCCACCTGGGCAACCTGTAAAATAACGATATATAAAACAAGCCCAGTCCATATATTGTTCAAGAGTCTCGTTCTCTCCTACAATGTTTTACCCCCCCAATGTACCTGGTGGAGTAGAGTTCGTCGGCGAGGCGTCGACCGATCCTTCTGGAGTGACTCCCTTTAAGGCAGGAGCCACGGATCGTCGAGAGGCGTCGCGGACTCGGGGTTCGGTGTCGGGGAATCGGCGGCCCTTCTTGAGTGTCGCCCCTTTCAAGCGGGAGACACGGGGCGCTGAACGTCCGACCGTGAACCGGGTAGAACGACGTCGATGAGGCAGCAGGCTTTGATCAGAGCGGTGCTCGTCGACGACAGAGCGTTGGCGTCCTGCAAGGAAGAGGCGTGCGGGGCACCTCGGTGACGATAGTTCTGGACCGCAAAGAGATGAAGAAGAACTGTGGCCCAGCAAGGGCGTCGAGTCGTCGGCGTCTCTGCGGTCTTTGGGTGGCGGGAAACCCACCGGTGGATACTCCTCGGCGCGTCGACGGTCAGGCCTTCTCCCACAGGAGACGGCACGGCGATGCAGACGAGAGCGTCCGTTGATTAAGTTAAAGTTCTTAGGCAAATGGGAGCACGGCGGCTCCGGTCGGCGACGGCGGTCGTCGACAGTGGCGGACAACAGTCCGGGCGCTTCGCTTTGGGATTCCTCAGCAGTCCCCGTATCGGGTTGGCAGCCTGTCGTAGGTCTGTCTACCAGGGAGCGTTGGCAAAGGTCAGCTGTGCACGATGGTCCCTCGTAGCTCGGGAAGAGGGCGCCTTACCAGGTCCTCTCTGGGTCAGTCCTTGGAGACACAGCCGCCTTTAGATCGTGAAGGAGAGCCACGGCAATCCTTCTCTTCCAGCAGGGCCTCAAGGTCAAGCGTCAGTTGTTCCAGTTACTCGTCGTAGTGGACTTCAGCTTCTGAACGCTTCTGAACGCTTCTGAACGCTTCTGAACAATTTCCAGTGGTGAGAGGTCCCCAGATATACTATTCGGTCTCTCATCCACACTGCTGGCACATACTCAGCAGCCAATCGTACAGAAGGGCATTCATGCAGTCGGTCAGCCAATCAGGCACGCAGGGCATTCAGGCCACTCTTCTCCCGCTCAGACACTCACAACAAGGAATGTGGATTGAGACAAGTACTCAGCCATTCAACTCTACACACTGCATTCAGTCCAGTTTCGGGCAGGGCTGTCTCAGTCTTTGTCTCTCATGGCAGAAACCAGACAGCCACAACACGGAGTGCATATTGGTCACACTCCCCATTCACCCAGGTCCCACCCACAGGAGGTACCCACAACATACAGTCAGCGGGAAGGCTCCAGCAAGTCTAGCTGGGCCTTCCCAACAACACCATATATGGAACTTCCACCCAACAGCCAGTCAGGGGGAAGGGACAGAGTCAGGGCTTCCCAGGACTTTGGGAAAACAAGGTATCAGGGGATAGAAAGCAAGAGGCCACCGTGGCCATCTTGTTTCCTATCAGGAATCAACTGATTCCAATGGCAGGGCCGGGGTACCCCAAAATGGCGGATACCCAGCGCACCTGTCAACTTCAGCATGTAGCTGCCACCAGCCCATACCCTGCTCTGTGGGCCACCCACGGGTGCCCAAAAACATACACTAGGGGTTTTAGGGTTGTACCCCTACCCATGGGTGCCATAAGGGTATCCCATGGGTCTGTTCACCAAACCAAAAGAGAGAGCTGCACCGCCAGGAGTCCCGCATGGACTTCTGCGCGGAAAACACGACAGACCACACAATAAGAACAGAAAAAGGACAAGGATACGGAGGCCCTGTCCCTCCGATGCATTTCCAGCATCACAGTCGCCCCCCCCAGACTGAGGTTAGGGTGCCTAATCTCCCACGGGATAGACACCCTCATCCAGACGGTCAACATACCTTCTGGAAAGGCCATCTGCATTATCGTGACTCTTCTCTGGTCTGTGCTCTATGGTGAAGTCTAGCCCTTGCAGGCTAATGGACCACCTGAGCAGTTTCGGATTTTCACCCTTCATCTGCATAAGCCATTTCAGGGGCTTATGATCTGTTTGGACCTTGAAGGTGGACCCCGTAAGGTAGGGCCTAAAACGCCTAAGGCTCCAAACTATACTAAAACATTCCTTTTCAACAGTAGCCCACCTAAGTTCTCTACCCTTGAGTTGTCTACTGATGAATATGATAGGATGTTCTCTCCCTTTGTCATCTAACTGGGACAAGACAGCTCCAATTCCGGTGTCGCAGGCATCCGTCTGGACGATAAAGGGTCGGCTGTAGTCAGGCGCACACAACACGGGTGCCCTGCACAGACTTTCTTTCAAGCCATCAAAGGCCCTCTGACAGTCTTCAGTCCAATTAACCTTCCTAGGCTGTTTGGGTGAAGTCAGAGCTGTCAGTGGTGCGGCTATGGTCCCATAGTCCGCCATGAAATTGCGATAATACCCAGTGAGGCCCAAAAAGGCTCTCACCTGGGTTTGAGTAGTGGGAGTCTCCCAGCTCTGTACGTCCTGTACCTTACTGGAAAGAGGCTGGATTTGACCCCCTCCTACCTCATGACCAAGATAGGTAACTTTCCCCTGAGCTATCTGGCACTTGGTGGCCTTGATAGTGAGGTTAGCCCTTTTCAAGGCCTGCAACACCTTATCCAGATGTGTCAAATGCTCTTCCCAGGTGGAACTGTAGACGGCAATGTCGTCTAAGTAAGCCACACAAAAGGCTTCCAGCCCACTGAGCGCATGGTTGACCAATCTCTGGAAGGTGGCAGGGGCATTCTTCAACCCAAAAGGCATGACCCTAAACTGGTAGAGTCCCTCAGGTGTTGAGAAAGCCGTCTTTTCCTTGGCATGGTCCGTCAGAGCTATTTGCCAATAGCCTGAGGTAAGGTCAAAGGTGCTCACAAACTTGGCAGCACCTATGGTGTCCACGAGCTCATCAGCCCTGGGCAATGGGTGCGCGTCAGTTTTGGTGACGGCATTGACGCCTCGGTAGTCCACACAGAACCTCCAATCCTTGGTACCCGCCTGGGAACTTGCCTTGGGGACAAGGACCACTGGACTGGACCAGGGACTGGTTGAGGGTTCAATAACACCCAGATCCAACATCTTGGCGACCTCAGCCTGGATGTGGTTCTTGACGGTATCTGACATACGGTAGCACCTGCTTTTGACAGGTACACTGTCACCAGTGTCAATTTCGTGCTTACACCACGGTGTAAGGCCCGGTGTCAGTGAAAACAGAGGGGCATACTGCTGGAGCAAAGCCCTGCAGGCCCTCTGCTGCTCTGTTGTCAAATCGGGAGAGAGCTGTACTCCCTCCACTGAGCCATCCTGAGGGTTGCTATGCAGCAAATCAGGAAGGGGCTCACTCTCATCCTCTTCTTGCCCTGAAGCTAGCAAGAGACATGAGACCTCTGCTCGCCTGTGGAAAGGCTTGAGCCTGTTGACATGGAATACCTGGGGGGCTACCCCAGAGGCTCCCATGTCAACCAGATAATTGACTTCGCCCATCTTGGAGATGATCCTGAAGGGTCCAGTCCACTTGTCTGCCAAAGCTCTAGGCTTGGTAGGCTCCATCACAAGGATTTCCTGTCCCGGAGTCCAATCCACTTGCGACGCTTTAAGGTCATGCCAGTACTTATTCAATTCCTGGCTGGCCTTGAGATTTGCTGTTGCCTGACCCATCATTTGTGTCATCCTCCGCCTGAGGCCTAACACATAGTCCCCCACTTGCTTGGCGGGACCGGGAGGGGTGGCTTCCAAGCCTTCTCGGATCAAGGCGAGGGGCCCCCTCACGGGATGTCCAAAGAGTAACTCAAAGGGGCTGAAACCAACACCCTCTTGAGGTACCTCTCTGTAAGCAAACAGCAGGCATGGCAGGAGGAGATCCCATTTCCTCCTTAGGGGTTCTTCCAAGGCCCCTAGCATGCCCTTGAGAGTTTTATTAAATCTCTCAACCAGACCATTGGTCTGGGGGTGGTAAGAGGTGGAGAACTTGTGGGTTACCCCGCACTCTTTCCACATGGTTTTCATGTAACTAGACATGAAGTTGGATCCTCGGTCAGAGACAACCTCCTTGGGGAATCCAACACGGGTGAAAATGCCTAGGAGAGCCCTGGCAACCACCTTGGCAGTAACAGTCCGAAGGGGTATTGCCTCAGGGTACCTGGTGGCATGATCTACCAAGACCAGGATGAACCGATGTCCACCTGAAGTGGGAGGGTCAAGGGGACCGACGATGTCGATGCCCACCCTCTCAAATGGTGTGCCAACCACTGGTAATGGCTGCAGTGGGGCAATGACCCTGCCTCCAGTCTTGCCAGACAACTGACAAGTGGGGCAGGTCCTGCAGTGGGACTCCACCTCTACTCCCATCCGTGGCCAGTAGAAATGGGCAGAGAGCCTCTGCTTAGTCTTCTTGGGCCCAAGATGACCAGCCAAGGGCACCTCATGCGCCAACTGCAGAAGGAAGGGCCTGTAAACCTGGGGTACCACCAACCTCTTGCGGGCACCAGGTTCAGGCTTAGTGGGCTCGCTAACAAGGAGCTCACCCTCCCAATAAATCTTGAAGGTCCTAGGCACTTCACCTTGTGCCTGGGACAGGGCCTGTTTCCTCAGACCCTCGAGAGAGTGGCACTCTCTCTGTCCCTTACAGAAGTCTGCCCGGGAGGGTCCCCCTTCAGCTAACAAGCATTGAAGGTCGGGATGATCCTCCGGGTTGAGAACCTCTCCCACAGGAGAGTCTTCTGCCTCTTCTCCCAAAGGAGTTGAGTTTGGGTTTTCCACTGGACCCAGCCCGTCCGGAGCATGGATCCCAATGGGTGCAGCAGGAAGAGAAGGTGCTCCCTCCACAGAGGTGGCCTTCTTGGTCTTCCGCCTTCTTGCCTTAGGCCTCGCCTTTGGCTCGGGTACCTGACTCACAGCCAGACCCGGTGTCACCTGTGACCTAGTGACCGCAGCCGCAGTCATGGGAAGACCATCCGAGATCAACCCCAACTCTACTAGATCATTCCCTAACAAAATGTTAGCAGGGACATTGTCCTGAACCAGGACAGGAAGCTTTGCTGTCTTGTCTCCAATCATGAGTGTGACTAAGGCTACAGGCGATAATTTGGGAGGCCCACCAGCTAACCTGGTGGTTCTCAGAGGAGCACTTACATAGTCCTCTGGCTTGAGCAGGGTCCTGTCCACCACTGTCATGCTTGCCCCAGTGTCTCTCAAACCAGTAGAAGGCTGGCCATTCAAGAGGACACTTCTCAAAAACCTACGGGTGTTCTGCGGGATAGTCGCCAGTACTTCTGCGTACTGGTCCCAGGCCCCAAGGGACACTAAGGAAATCTCTACTGGAGCACCAAATGTGATTCCGGTAGAGGAGGGGAGGACGGTGGCCTCCACCTCAGACACGGGGTAAGGGTAGGTCAGGCTGACAGCCTGTACTCCAAGTGCCTTACCTTTACACTTGGAGTCACCCCTTCGGTGATCCAGAGCCCCACAATCCCAACAAGTGCTAGGAGTGCGAGGTACGGTACTGGAACCACTGGGAGCCTGCTTTGCAGCAGGTGGACCACTACTCTTATTCCCACCCCCAGATGACTTATCCCCACTAGATTTTTGGGTCTTAGGAGAGGAAGGTTTTGGTTTACCCGACTGTGATTGCTTTTGGGACTCCTCAGCTTTCTGAGAGGTCCCCTTTTCTTTGTCCTTGTCCTTCCCACTGGAGTCCTTAGGGGACACCCGGTGGGAGACCCACTTGTCAGCCAACCTAGCCAGCTTAAAGGGGTCCAGAATGTTCTGGTCAGCCACATACTGACGCAGCTCTGGTGAACAGGCTTCAGAAAAATGCTCAAAAAACAACAGGTGGGATAATTCAGCAAAAGTTTTCACCTTGTAACCATCAATCCACCCCATCATGTTCATGTGCGCAGCACTCACCCAGTCAACCCAAGACATATTCTCTCGTTTCTTAAAATCCCTGAACCTTTTAAGGTATTGGGTAGGTGTCTTGCCAAACTTGGCAATTAAAGCAGACTTCATACACTCATACTGACCCCTTTCTTCCACACTCAGCTTCAGAATACAGTCATATCCAGTTTGAGGCACTCTGCTTAACAAACACTTAGCCCAATCTCTTTTATCCACATCATGAATTGCACAAGCCATTTCAAACGCTTCAATCCATTGGAGGATATCTGAACCCTCCAAAAACACACCAACCAAATCTTTCATAAACTTGGTGGCTGGGGACCTGCCACTCTCAATTGGTTTAGCTGAAGCCTCCACTCGAGCTTTCTCTAACTGGATTCTCTGACATTCAGTGTCCTTATCTTTGAGCGCAAGATCCCTATTCTTGAGTTCCACTTGTTGAGCCAACTCCTCTTTCTTGAGTTCAGCATCGATTTCCAACTTGCGATATTCAAAGGCTAACTTCATCCTTAATAACTCAAGTTCCATGGAATTGCTGGGGTTCGGAACAGAGGCAGCAGGAATGGCAGCATTCCCAGAAACAGATTCAGCGACAACCCCAGGGGCAGAGTCCTCACTGGTTGCATCCCCCCCTTCATCAAGAGTTTCACCATCAGTCTGGTAGTCCACCAGGGCAGCTATTAGCTCAGCCCTAGACTTATCCACAAAGTCTAACTCCCTGGCTTCACAAGCACTCTGGAGAGCCTCTAAGCTCATCCGAGTCAATTTACCATTCGCAATGGTCTCCATCGCTTGTAATGCAGTTATTTGGAACACACCTAAACCTTAATTCAATAAAGTGCAGATATTTTGTAAGTGGCACGGTTATACACTGATTCTTAAAACCATAAGCATCCCACCGCTGCCACCAGCTGTAAAGACCGGTAGGGGGTGTCTGTACTTCTGCTCTCTATAGGGTAGAGGAGAGGCACAGAAGACCCCAGCCAAGATTCTCTAATACGGTAGCAATGGACGAGCAATCAAGGCCTAGCTTCTCAGGAGGTGATGCAGGCTGGTTCTTAAGTACAGTGTATTCCCCAAGCCCCCACAAAGGAATGTCCACACACTGTATTACTGAAAACACAGTCTTTATATAATTAATTCAAAGGTTATGTACACTTATCACAATAATGCACTTTGTGCTTCGGAAAATCAACAATGGTAAATATCTACAATTCTAAAGTGGTACCACTAATATTCGATTAGAGTGCATCAACAAGGCTGTGAAAATGCCACACGGATCAATAGCAATGAAACCAGCAATAGAGAGAAGAGAGAAAGCAGACGGATGAAACAATAGGCAGACGACTGGTCCTGGCTACTGGACACAGCTCTGAGTGGAGATCCCCCCACCTGGGCAACCTGTAAAATAACGATATATAAAACAAGCCCAGTCCATATATTGTTCAAGAGTCTCGTTCTCTCCTACAATGTTTTACCCCCCCAATGTACCTGGTGGAGTAGAGTTCGTCGGCGAGGCGTCGACCGATCCTTCTGGAGTGACTCCCTTTAAGGCAGGAGCCACGGATCGTCGAGAGGCGTCGCGGACTCGGGGTTCGGTGTCGGGGAATCGGCGGCCCTTCTTGAGTGTCGCCCCTTTCAAGCGGGAGACACGGGGCGCCGAACGTCCGACCGTGAACCGGGTAGAACGACGTCGATGAGGCAGCAGGCTTTGATCCGAGCGGTGCTCGTCGACGACAGAGCGTTGGCGTCCTGCAAGGAAGAGGCGTGCGGGGCACCTCGGTGACGGTAGTTCTGGACCGCAAAGAGATGAAGAAGAACTGTGGCCCAGCAAGGGCGTCGAGTCGTCGGCGTCTCTGCGGTCTTTGGGTGGCGGGAAACCCACCGGTGGATACTCCTCGGCGCGTCGACGGTCAGGCCTTCTCCCACAGGAGACGGCACGGCGATGCAGACGAGAGCGTCCGTTGATCAAGTTAAAGTTCTTAGGCAAACGGGAGCACGGCGGCTCCGGTCGGCGACGGCGGTCGTCGACAGTGGCGGACAACAGTCCGGGCGCTTCGCTTTGGGATTCCTCAGCAGTCCCCGTATCGGGTCGGCAGCCTGTCGTAGGTCTGTCTACCAGGGAGCGTTGGCAAAGGTCAGCTGTGCACGATGGTCCCTCGTAGCTCGGGAAGAGGGCGCCTTACCAGGTCCTCTCTGGGTCAGTCCTTGGAGACACAGCCGCCTTCCATCGTGAAGGAGAGCCACGGCAATCCTTCTCTTCCAGCAGGGCCTCAAGGTCAAGCGTCAGTTGTTCCAGTTACTCGTCGTAGTGGACTTCAGCTTCTGAACGCTTCTGAACGCTTCTGAACGCTTCTGAACAATTTCCAGTGGTGAGAGGTCCCCAGATATACTATTCGGTCTCTCATCCACACTGCTGGCACATACTCAGCAGCCAATCGTACAGAAGGGCATTCATGCAGTCGGTCAGCCAATCAGGCACGCAGGGCATTCAGGCCACTCTTCTCCCGCTCAGACACTCACAACAAGGAATGTGGATTGAGACAAGTACTCAGCCATTCAACTCTACACACTGCATTCAGTCCAGTTTCGGGCAGGGCTGTCTCAGTCTTTGTCTCTCATGGCAGAAACCAGACAGCCACAACACGGAGTGCATATTGGTCACACTCCCCATTCACCCAGGTCCCACCCACAGGAGGTACCCACAACATACAGTCAGCGGGAAGGCTCCAGCAAGTCTAGCTGGGCCTTCCCAACAACACCATATATGGAACTTCCACCCAACAGCCAGTCAGGGGGAAGGGACAGAGTCAGGGCTTCCCAGGACTTTGGGAAAACAAGGTATCAGGGGATAGAAAGCAAGAGGCCACCGGGGCCATCTTGTTTCCTATCAGGAATCAACTGATTCCAATGGCAGGGCCGGGGTACCCCAAAATGGCGGATACCCAGCGCACCTGTCAACTTCAGCATGTAGCTGCCACCAGCCCATACCCTGCTCTGTGGGCCACCCACGGGTGCCCAAAAACATACACTAGGGGTTTTAGGGTTGTACCCCTACCCATGGGTGCCATAAGGGTATCCCATGGGTCTGTTCACCAAACCAAAAGAGAGAGCTGCACCGCCAGGAGTCCCGCATGGACTTCTGCGCGGAAAACACGACAGACCACACGATAAGAACAGAAAAAGGACAAGGATACGGAGACCCTGTCCCTCCGATGCATTTCCAGCATCACACAGGGCAAGGCTGAAAAACTTTACACATCTGACCTTGTATCAAAGGTTGAAAAAAAGAGGATCCATTACGTTCATTTGCATACTAATGGCAGAAAGATTACCGCACAATCTCAATTATAGCTTTTCATCTATATTTGTGATCTAAATTAAATTCCATGGGTCGCAGAGACCTTGATTATCTTACGCCGGCATAGCCAAGCCCTATGGATATATTTTGCCACCCAGTACAACTCATCCAGATTAGCAATAGAAAAATACAGTGCTTTTGCAACCTCATGAATAGCCCAGTGGTTGAACAGAGGTTTTAAACAAGATTTCCTTACCCCACCTGAGTTCCTGTGTGATATCAATTTAATGTGGCTGGGATAAATATGAGAGATGCTGGCCGCCACCATAACCTAACTGAGGTCTGGATAATATTTTTACAGTTAACCTTGCCCCCAGGACAACATCCTCTGAGTTATGTCATTTGTGAAACAGGGGTGCATGTCTTAAATACTTTGCTGTCACTGCAGCTGTCAAATGGGCACCTGTGCCTGGTAGAGCAGACACTGCAGATCAGGATACGGATGCAGCAGGGCACAGGTAAACAAGCTCTTGGGATGAAGCATACAAAAGGGGAATCTGATTGACAGATTGCCCTTCCAGATGAAATCACCAAGGCTTCTACACCCTTTCCTGGTGGCAATTCCTCACACAAAGTCAACAGGAGTATGTTCTTACATGGGGAAACTGGCATATATTGGTACAGCCAGCATGTACATGTATTGTAATAGTATCATTACTGACATTGGGCCTCATTACACGGTAGGCGGTAACCATGGCGCTAATAGCGCCATGGTTGCCGCCGGTATTTTACTGTGTCCGCCTTGGTGGATGGCGGAATTACCGCCCTATTCCAAGATGAGCGGGGGCGGCAATTCCCCATTCACCAAGGCTCTTCCACATTCCCATTTTTGCCCCCATAGGGCATAATGGGAATGGGGAAGGCGCTAATTACGGTACCGCAAATTGCGCTACCGTAATTAGCTCCGAGGTCCCTTTGCGGCACCCTACTTTAACGGCTGCTAAAACCAGCCGTTAAAGTCGGGTCCCGCAAAGGGAACTCGTAGTAAGGCGGTAGGGGTTTACCGGTACCGGTGCCCTTACCGGTACCGGTAAACCCCTACCGCCTACCGTGTAATGAGGCCCATTATGTGCAAAGCAAACATGAGCATGTACTCATGTGGGAATACTGCAATATATCGGTGCACCAGCAAGGACGTCTATGGGCACAATCAGTACGAAAATGTGTTTTACACTGGCAGAGCGAAGTCATATAGTGGGCAAAGGTATTATGCAAATTCCTGGAAAATGTTCCTGTGCATTGTTGGTGACTTGGCATCTAGTGGATTTTTTGATGTTTCATACTACAAAACCGATTGTAAACGGTGTGGCTTTTTACCTACTTTGTCACAGAACGTGTACTTTAAAATGCACCTGTTTAACCCATTATTTAAAACATATTCTTGGGGGAGAACCACCCCAAAATCCCTTCGATTAGTTCAGGCTACATGTTCGGCTGCTTCAGTGTATGTCGCTGGGGCACAGAACAAACCCCCTTCCCTCTGCAGCCTCCCCTTTGGATGGGCCCAAGTACATTAGCTTTAGGCCCCACTTATAAAACAATCCCGGCTATGCTTCTGGCAAGGAGGACTTCCGAAGTGGAACGGCAGAGCCGGAAATGTGCTTCATTCATAGAGGAGGGAAAGTGCAGAACTACGGTGGCATGTGAAGCCTCATCTGGGCCTGGGGGACGTCGGATTGCTGTAGAGTATGTGCCTGTGGGGGTCAAGACAGGGACGTGAGTGTCTGATTCCTCAAAAAGGAATGTCTTGAGTGTTCCACGGAACTGTGCGAGGGAATGCACAGATCCTAATCCACAAGGAAGCTTGTTCCGCAGACAGGGATTTGTAACGGAAAAGTCCTTGTCTGTTATGTGTTGGTTTTTTTGGCTATTGATGGAAAGGAGGGTACTTAGACAATCGTAGCATGCTGAGGGTGGGGCTGATGAACCGTGGTTTGGCAATACAGGGATTAATCTGCGACAACAAGAGTTCTTTAAGATCAGACCTGTGATTTTAATTGAGATTCTGGTGCCTCACAGAAGTCAGTGGAGGCACCTCCAGAGGGCAGACACTGGGTGGCCCTTTTTAGGTTGAAGAGGAGGCTGAGAGTGGCATTCTGTACCATTTGCAGTATATGGATTAGGGAGGCTGGGAGGTTATGGATAGGATGTTTTCGTAGACCAGGTGTCAATTATTCAGAATAACCATGTAAAACATGCAGGCAAGGATTGACCTTACCAGTCAATCTGTGAGAGATTTTATTTTTAAAACAATGGTAATTTGTACATTTTAATTTATGGCAGAAACGCAGATGAAGCTGAGGTTCTGAACCTGCATCCGGACAGGGATTACTTCACGAAAGATGGCTACGGTGGTGTATAGGGTTTTGTTTTGCTTTAGGGTGTGCCTAGAGCCTAGGGGGGGAGAACTCTGTTTTACAGCCTTCAATGTAAAGGCTCTTTGTGCGTATCCTTGATTCAATTGAGCAATTAGTAGTATGTCTCTGTTGTACTAGTGGAGATGGTGTTTTTCAATGAGGGCCTTTATGGGCTCATTTAAAACTGAAAAAGAGAGGTCACAGGAATGCAGACGAGTGCTCTGCAAGACAGGGGAAGATATTGATCTGTATAACAAGTAGGATGGGAACAATTTAATTGCCATGTCTGTTACTCTTGATAGTTTTTCGTGCAGGATGTTGAGATTCCCCAACTTTATAAAAAACAGCAAGTAGGATTCTCTGTTTCAGTTCTAGCCGTAAAACTGTGGAACACGCTACTAAAACCTCTCCATTTGGAAGTTAAGCACCTGACTTCAAGGTACCCACTCAAGACTTGGATTTTCAACCAACCACTGTGAAAGAAATTAAAGATAATAGCAAAAACTGTGAACCAGAAATTCTGGCTACTTTAAGACAAGTAATTGCAAAGCTCTTCACACTACTATCTGTGGGAAATGAATGTGATTTATGGACCCTCTGCTACGTGATAGTGGTCCGCAGCTCTATCGCATTGAAATCTAGAACCAAGGGGCAGAAAGCAATAACACCCTATCTCCCCCACCCCTTTCCATTGTTCTTCATTCCTCAACTAACTTCTCACTACTAAAATCCTGCATCCTTAGATGTCCCACACTACTTCAGTACTTAAAGTACTTAACAGACTCAGACCCTATCTAATTTCTGTCAACAAACCTTTTGTCAGTTACTGCAATCCACATCCATAGGGCTGTCCATATGTCTAACTTGCCCATTCCCTAATAACCACAAACAATATAGAGATGATCATGTCAGCACACATGTAACAGGTACTTCCGACCTGCAGCCATAAATGCCACAAGTGTCCACATATGTCTTCCTGCTATTCGACTAACTGCTCAGAGAGCCCAACATTTTTGGCAGAAGAGCGCTATATAAGACCTCTTTACTAGACATTACATCACACTGAAAGCAGCTGACTGGCCTAGTAAGTTGAAGGTGGTCTGCGAGCTCTACAACTACAGGCTAAACAAGGAGGTCTGTGTGAATGAACAAGGATTGCCTGAGTCTTTAGCCAGCCTTAGGACTCTGAGGACTCATTGTGTAGATGATTAACTCCAATAGAATTTAAGTGCAATTAGGCAGTGGGCAACTGTGGTTTAGAGGGCTAAGTGGCTAGAGTTTTTATATTTTCAGTAAGGGGTTTTACACCACGTTATCAATTCTGATTTATTTTCATATTTCATAGAGAAGAAATTTGAGAGGATGCCACAGAGTTCTTAAGTTTGAAGGCTAAAGGAAGAAATGTGATTAGGTGTTGCAGATGACAAGACCTCTTTGAAGAGTTTGGATGCATGGAGGACTGTTCCAGTGGTTCTTGCGCAGTATTATTCTTGTTTTGCTGAGATTTCTTTTTTGGTAAGTCATTGTGAACATTTGTGTATGGTTTTGGTATCAAGATAACTATACTTGTAACATACCCCTCCTTTCTAGTTTTTGGACATGCGTTCTTGATGGTGTAAGGGAGACATTGTACCAGTTCGTATGTGCTAAGAGGATTTTCTTTTCTGGAAAGGAACACATTATTCAACAGTTTAGGTGTCAGTGGCTTCATTGAGTTCAGAAGGTCACTGGTGGTTCAGCTGGAAGGAAAACATTGAGTGGTAAAATCAAGGGACACATGAGGGGATTGAGGAATTAGAGAAGGGGATCAGGTGTTGGTCTGACAAGATCCCTGGAAGGATGCTGATGTCAGAGGTGTCTGTGAAGGATGGCACAGAGACATTGGTCTTTCCTGTCAGATGGTTTCCTCGAAAGGCTGAACCTTGGCTAGTTTATTGAATAGGGTGGGGACATATGTGTGTGGTGTGTATTGGGGATGTCAATGTGAGTTTACATAGTTCTTTTTGTGTGGTTAGCTGTGGTTTTTATTCTCAGGCTTTAAGTTCATATCTGCTTCACTTGTTAGAAGGCTCCTGAAGGACATAATGGAAGAGCCTCTTCAACCTAAGCAACGACCATGCTAAGAATCTTGTGGGGAATCATCGGGCTGTTTCAATCAGATAGTCTTTGTGTAGCGTAGCTATGGAAGGCTAAGGGATACAAGTAATAAGATATGTATGCACTATCTTAGTTGGTGGAGGGGTGCTGGCCAATCAGGTTGCTCACTAATCCAAGCCCATGTCCCTGAGCAGCCTGTCAGCTGCACAATCCGAGCCCATTATTACCAACAGCCCACTTGGCCTTCTTGCACCCTTCCCCATACATTTAGCACCTGAGAGTACACTAAAGGCTCTATCTTTTTCAGAAGAGAAAAGAAAACATATGTGTGCCATCTGGCTACCTGCATTGTGCTGCTGCAGCCGTTTTTCTGTGTTTGTGACACCAACACAGATGAAGTACTTTAACACTTCGGTGCAGGTTCCCATATAGAGTGGCTTAAATTGAACGGTGAAAAACAGCAGTGCTAATTGTCGGATCATTTAAGCCATCTACTCCTAGACATCTGATTACTGGCCCCTGTTCCTAGGCCCTTTCCCACAACCTGTGCCAATGGCAAGTTAGTTAGGTGTTAGGGCACTGGCGTCCCTCTCTACGGAGGCACAGGTTAGTGCAGTTTGCCATACAGGCCTTTTTAAACTTCGAGTTTGCGTAAAATACTTTTTTTCCTTCCTACTGTCTTGCCGGCCCCTGTGGTGGCCTCTTTGATTTTGAGTGCACTGGACTATTGTAATGCTCTCTATTTGGCTCAACCTGTCTATCTTTTGGATCGGCTGCAGATATTGCAAAAACACAGCAGCTCGGGCAGTTCTTGGGCTCTCCTCCTGCGATCATGTCACGTCAGGAAGGCGCAGCCTCCATTGGCTACTGGTGGCTCAACGTGTTGAGCGTAAGGCACTGTGCCTAGTGCATCATGCCCTCAAATGCCAAGGGTTTCATTACTTTCGGGAAAATAATTCTGTCGCTATGTGCCGGCAGGCCCAATCCGCTCTTCTGTGGATTTCCAGATATCAGTGCCAAGAATTCGACCATCTGAACTTTCATTGTCACCTAAAAACTATTCTATTCTAGTAACTGTGTGTCACTGGATCTCCATAGCGCCATGATGCCTTTGGGTGTGTGTGCGCTTTACAAGACCGAATAACATAACATATAATAAGGTATGTGTTTTCATTTTTAAAGTGAGGTACAACATTTATCACGCAAATATGGAGCTTATAGCTGATCAGGGTGTGATTAACCATGGCAATGAGTGTACCCTGCTGGAACTGGCACAGGTATTAAGAGACACTCACTTTGCTTGTGCACTTATCTTGGACGGTGGGCCTTTACTATCAAGGTTATTTTTGCAGTTATGGGTCGACAGTAAAAGGATCGAATGGTCAAAGGGTCGACACCAAAGGACCTAAAACCAAAGGATCGAATTCGTTTTTTTTATTTTTTTACATTTGTTTTTTTTTTGGGGGGCCCTGTTTTTTTGATAAAAAACATTTTTTTTACCTATACAAAACCCCAAAAAATATATATAATTTTTTTAAAAAAATTGATCCTTTGGTTTTCGGTCCTTTGGAGTTGATCCTTTGACCATTCAACCCTTTTTTTTTAGATCCTTTGACCAGACACCTATTTTTGCCTCCATAGAGAGTATGAAAATATAATCTGCATTATATTACATACGCTAATAAATTGAGCAACATATAGGTGTTCCATTCCCTAAATGACTTGAAAGGGAAAACTTTTCTTTCAAAATGACTAGGTGAGCAATTCAAAACCCACATTCAAGATGTGCATCCAACTAAGAGTTATTACATGTTGCATGAGCTATGTCAATTGTTCTATTTTTCAGGGTGATGCTTCCAGAGAGGAAGAAACATTTGTATACATTTACATTTACATTGACTTCCTCTGCTTCTCATAGCAACATCATAGTACTGCATTATGTTAGTCAATGGTGTTAATCTATATTGTTAAGTTATGCTGCACTGTGCTAAGTGATTGTGCTATGCTATATTATGTATTTATTTGCCACATTTTGCTATAGCACGGTTTGCAGTGTTGTATTTGCTATGGAGTTATGTTACTTTGTTAGGCATTGCTATAAGATGCCACAAAAGTTATATTTGCAGAGTGCATGGCCACACTACTGTATCTCTCAGAACTAATGTGAACTGTAATCTTCTATGGGTACTAAGTGAATTTCCACATTTTACTGTTTAAATGTGGCACTATGTCTAAAATGAAGTGTAGAAATAAGGTACTGGAGTCGCATCCTGGATCCAGTTCTTTAATAAATGATTCGGCCTCCTTTAAACATCTGGTCCATCGGATGGAGAAGTGCATTGTAAGTACTCATTAAGGGTACATTTGGCGGAATACCATAAGATGGCAATACCATTACTGGCACCTGATCTCCCAGAATTACTGGCAGATTACAGGTGCCAGTAAGGGCATGTAAATCCCCATTCAATGGAGTCCCATCGGACTCCATGGAGGGATTGCTGGTATTACTGGCATCAGTAATTCCAGTGCTGGTAATACCAGCAGGTTTTTGCTAGTGGTGTGCCTGAGTTACTTCCAGCTCCTGGCTGGAGGTAAATCAGGCCACCCCACCAGCAAAACTTTAGTTTGGTGGTGCAGGAAAAGTGGTGCCAACCTTGTAATGAGGCCCATCTCAATGAAGTGGTGCGTCCAACAACAATAGAAATGTTTTGGTATTACATACACTTGATAAGTATAAGAGAGGTCCAAGGCTACATTTAAAAGTGCACTTAGTCTTTTCCTTCTCAAATATCAGTAAGCCCACAACCCTCGACCAGCAGACCTGCATATCAGTAGGTAAGCTTTTTTCAATTGCAATGCTTTTTTGGACAGGGTGAGGCATATCTCATTGTGTGTGGGGGAAAAGTGGTAGGTATGGAGTACACATTCTATGAGGCTATTTCTGACCACCAATATGTTATGATACACTATGAAAAATGTGAAATAACCCTCCTTCTCTCCACTGCAAAAAATGTGCACTTCTTGCCTTCATGACCACCCACTTATAATTTCTCCTCCAGTAAAGAAGTTGCCTTGCTTACCACCAAGCTGAAATTACAACATGCATTTGAAAAATGTCCTACTCTTTCATACGCATAGCATAACGGCTTCTTCACATTCCAGTTAATATATACCTCAAGCTTGGGACAACTGAAAATTGATATCATGATTTATTTTGGCAGGCTCTCTGTAAAGCCCTTTTTTATGTTTACTTTTCTTAGGGATATCTCTTTTGAATGATACTAGTAGGACCACATGAATAACAGGATTACATTAAATGTCAAAGAAAGTACATAGTAAACTTTATATGGTAAGAAAAAACCAGCCCTTATGCTGATCATTAACACTTTCCATAAGGAACTTTGATACACTAAAGTCCCCTTTACCTCTAAAATAACAGTATTTCGCAATATATTATCCCCTTCCTTCTTTACCTGTGTTCCACTAACATTGGTGATGCAGAGGGGTATGTGAGTGATGGAACTAAGACCAAAGCAGATACTGAATGTTGCCTGCTCTGTATTAGTGGGATGCAGCAGGATAAAGTTGCTTCTACATTAACCAGTGAATGCTAAGATCTTTGTCTACGTAATTTAGCTTAAAGTAGTTTCCTGAAAAGCTCTGTTTCGACGTTGCTCTCAGTGTACAAATGAAAGCATTCCACTTCATTGGACATTTTACTCGGAGGGACCTGCACTAAGCATTTCCCACCTTAACTTGAGTTGGTTGGTAGGGTGAAGGCAGAATTTTCTATCTTCTGTTTTGACACATTTGATTCTCTTTTTTGCTTGTTTGCCTAATAAGTTCTATATCCAGGGAGGCCTGCTAATCTGACCACCCCTTTCACAAATGCTCCATGGCAAAATATAGGGGCTCATTACGAGTTGGCTGGTAAAATCGGCCGGTAAGAGCGGGTCCGTGCTCGTATGAACCCGCTAATAGCAGGTGATTATGAGTGTGCGAGCACGCGCAAACCCCCATGCCGGTAATGGAAATACTGGCATGCTGCTAAAGGCCCTCCAACCCCCCGATAGCGGCATCGCGGGACCCGCCAATACGGGCAACACCTCAGAGCAACCCGTAAATATCGGCACGGTAATACCACCATGTAAATACTGTGTTCGCAAAAACGAACCCGGAAATTACATCATCGCGCAGGAACGGGAAATGGGCCGGCGGCCATCTTTAAAAACACAATCCATTGCCATCCTCCCCAACCAGCAGTCCTTTCGTGTTGTGCAGCATCAGAAAACACTCAGGATGTCCAAGGCAACCAGGAAGATGACCCCCCGGAAGCGGAAACAGCGTTTCTCTGATGCTGAGCTCAATTTGCTGGCTGACACTCTGGCCCAGCATGCAGGCATCATCAGGTCAAACGACACGAAGCATGCTGCCCAGATGAAAAAGAAGCAAATCTGGCAGGAGGTTGCCCAGAGGGTGTCGGCTGTGGGGACCACCCCATGTACAGTGTGCGACTGTCGCAAGTGGTGGGATGACCTCCGCCTGAGGGTGAGGAACATCCTGGCAGTCAACAGGAGTGCGGCCATGGCGACAGGCGGGGGGCCACACT
Source organism: Ambystoma mexicanum (assembly GCF_040938575.1). NCBI lineage: Eukaryota > Metazoa > Chordata > Amphibia > Caudata > Ambystomatidae > Ambystoma > Ambystoma mexicanum. The sequence goes on from NC_090923.1 coordinate 464,269,448, forward strand.
CACCCCAAAGCTGATGCCATGGGAGGAGACTGCCAGCTCTTTCATTGATCCAGAGTCAAGAGAGGGATTCGGAGAGATGGAGATGGGTGTCGCATCATCCACAGAAGGAGGTGAGTGACCCAGCACATCCCTGTAGGGGAAACCATGACGTGGTACAAGTGACGTGGAAGTGAGACTAGGCAAGGCAATGCATGTCCCAGACCTACATCTACATATCCAGTCAAGAATGCGTGCCACACCCTGCCACACACAAATGCATGCTGAGTGCCAATCCCAATACCAACACACGAGCAACATAACTCGACCGTGCCCATGTAACCCAACACACAGACACCATATCAATGGCATGCCACCTGCCATGCATTCATACCCTACATTCCCCCTCAGAACACCAAATGCCACATCCCTGTAATAAATGGATGCATGAATGTATGGAGATTTCACAGCGCAATAGAATGTCGCTGGCATGTGACACCATCACTGATGACCTGCATCTCTTCTATCCCCCAGGCACCGATCAGGAAGATGCCAGGCAGGACAGGGGTGCAAGGGCATCAACATCACGGCAAGGGAGAAGGGCCACCGCCACCACCACCCCCCAGCCTGAGAAACAGGCCAGACCAACAGGTACTGTGCCAGACCGGGCTGAAACCCTGGAAAGTACACCTGCAGCCAGTGTGGGCCACACACATGGAGACCGGCAGCAGCCACCCACAACAGTGGGAGGTGTTCCCGTACCTGCACTGCCAACCACCGTGGACGTTGCGGATGCTAATGTGGACACCTAGGGTGTCACAGTCATGTCCACTACACCCACCCCAAGCCCCATGACCACCTCCCCACCCCATTTGGAGGCCGACGGCAGTGACGAACCCTGCCTCCACGACTCCGACCTCAGAGACTCTGACATGTGCACCTTCGAGGAGGACAGCACCCTGGATGTGGGTCCCACGCAAGCGCCATCAACCACCCCGGCTACCACCACCCCGGCTACCACCACCCCGGCTACCACCACCCCGGCTACCACCACCCCAGCCACCAGCACTCCCGCTACCAACGACACCTTTGAGGCTCGCCTGTTGAGTGTGGAGGCACGACAGGAGTCGATGCTAGATCTAATGCGGCAGTATATTGCCGATGGGGAGGACTCCAGGAGGGACATCGCTAATGCCATTGGGGAGACCACAGCAGGCATCGCTGCAAACACTGCGGCCGTTAACGCATCCGCAACTCTCATGAGGGACTGTCTGGGGGAAGTGACGCAAGTCCTGACGTCCATCCTGTTCCAAATGCAGTGGCCACACCTTGGAGCAGGCGTGGGACCAGCCTCTGACACGTCCACTGCTACGACCCCTTCAACCTCTGCCCACTCAAGCCCCGTGCGGACGACCCGGAGGAGTGCACGGCACTCAGACATGCCACCCCCAGATGCCAAGAAGGCCAAGAAGTAGGGTGGCCAGACTATGGCCATTGGACACATGGGCGTTGGTGAAGGGAACAATCTTCAGAGTACATTTGAGGACATCTGGGGTTTGTAGGATGGGTTGGGGAGTTCACTGGGGTTATTTGTGGTTTGTAGGGTGGGTTGGGGAGTTCACTGGGGTTATTTGGGGTTTGTAGGGTGGGTTGGGGAGTTCACTTGGGTTATTTGGGGTTTGTTGGGTGGGTTGGGGAGTCCACTGGAGGTTGGGGGGGAGTGTTCACATTGTTGCCTGTTTGAAAAATACACCCGTTGTGTGCCACAAATTCAATGGCTGGACATTCTTCATTTTGTGCATGTACTTTTAATGTGTGATGGTGTTCAGTGGCCAACTCCAAACAATACAAGTGTGCATGTACACATGGAGCCTGTGTGTCACTGACACGTCTATCATAGTCCCTGTGTTTCAGAAGTATTTGTGAATTAGTGCTTGGCGTACAGCATGGCCATTCCGTGCATCACATACCTGCAGGGGGGCTACTTCACCTCCGTCTCCATCCTCATTATCCTCACCCGGCCCATGCATGTCAATGTCAGGTGGCAGTGGTACATGTCTCCGGACGCACATGTTGTGCAGCATGACACAGGCCATGGTGATCTTTGCCACCTTCTCAGTCCTATATAGGAGTGCCCCACCAGACCTGCTGAGGCAGCGGAACCGCGCCTTCAACAGGCCAAAGGTCTGCTCAATCACAACACAGGCACGGTTGTGCACACGATTGTACTCCTCTTCATGGCTGTTCTGCGGGTTCCGCACATGGGTGAAGAGCCATGGCCTCAAGGGATATCCTCCATCACCTGCAAGCAGATACAAATAGGTGTGTGTCACTCTGAACCTTCAGGGAGCACAGTCATGGCGGCAGCTATTTGGTGTGGGCATGCACATGTCCCTGTATGCATGCAAAAATGTTACTTAGATGCAATTTATACTGTCATGAGGTGTGGTAGTCTGGATGGCGTTCAATAGATGATGCAGGGTGTAATTATGCATGCTGAGGCAGATGTGATGTGGTAGTGCAACAATATTTAGCCTCCAATTCATGCTGTTCATCCCTCACTATGCATGGTCACACTGACCACATTGCCACAGTTGCCATCCTGTTCATTAATGCATTGCTTGCCATCAACATGGTGGCCTGGTTGTGCCTCTTACTTGTTGTCATCAATATGCATTGATTGTGATATGTGGCCCAGTGATGTGTCATGTTCCGTTTGGCTGGATCAGGTCAGGAGTGTTTAGCTCTACATGCATTCTCCAATCACTGGCTATTGGCACCCAGGTGCAGTATGCCCCCCCTTTCCCACCCAGGTGCAGTATGCCCCCCCTTATGCATCGCCACACATCAGTACCCCAAAGCACTGCAGTACCCCAAAGGACAGTTGTGCTACTCACCAAGCAGCCAGGCACGTAGTCCAGCATGTCGCTCCATGTGACGGGGTATTGTGGAGTTACGAAGTACCATGGCATCATGTGTTGATCTGGGAAATCGGGCGCAGCAATGTGTGATGATCTTGCTGGAGTCACATACCATTTGCACATTGATGGAGTGGTATTGCTTGCGATTGCGGTACACCGCCTCTATGGCATGGGGGACTACCAATTCCACATGGGTGCAGTTGAGTGCACCAACACAATTGGGCATGCCTGCCAGTGCATGGAAGCCCACTTTAGTGTTGGCTATCTCCTGGGCAGTCCGTGGCAGGGATATGTGGCTGCTTGCGTGCTTCAGGAGGGCATCCAGCACTTGGTTCAACATGCGTGTAAACAGTGGCTGTGAAATGCCAAGCAGCTGGCCCACTGTGTGTTGGTAGGTGCCTGTGGCCAGGAAGTGTAGCACAGACACCACCTTTAGTAGCGGGGGGATGGCAGTGCGTATTTCTATGAGGCTGGCAATGTCGTTCTGTATCATGTCCACTATGGTGGTGATGGTGTCACGGTCCAACCGGTACAGGGTGTGGATCTGCTCAGGGGTTAGGTTAAAAGGGCTGGGTCTGGTGTGAGGGATTGGTGGTTGCCTACGAGGCACTGCTGCCTGCGCTGGTGGTAATTGCTGGGCCTGTCTCACCCTCCTTCTCCTCCTGCGTCTCCTCTGTGCTGCCTGTTGTTGCTGCTGTAGTTGTTGTTGTTGCTGTTGTTGCTGTAGTTGTAGCAGTATGGGCATGTCCTCCTGCGCCATGATTGCAACAGCTAGTTGTAGCATTTTGGTGTTGGAAGGGGTGTGGTGTGTGGGTGTGCTTAGTTTATACTGGCCCAGCCTCCATTGACTCCACCTCTGGGGATTGTGTGCACCTGTGGCAGCTGCCTTGTATCCTGATTGCTGTTTGCGGGTGGTCCGCGATGCCTGTATGGCCGGCATTGTGCAGCCCGTGATTACCGGCTTTGCGATGCCGGTATTTACATGTCAATGTGGGTTGTGATGTCCCCCTATTACCGGCATGCCGGTATTTGCTCCACGAAGGGGCGCGTGTACGCGCCTATGCCGCTATTGGCAGCACCGTTGTTTAGGGTGCCGCTTATACCGGGTTTGCGGGTCGGAATACATTGGAGCGGTAAACGATGCCGGTATTAGCATACCAGCATTGTTTTTGCCTTACCGCCAACCTTGTAATGAGGCCCATATAGTGCAAATATGCCCCTCTGCTGACAGTCTCCTGAAAGTTGCTGGAAAACAAAGTGACAGCAGGCAGGGATGCCATTTTAACTTCCTGCACCTCCTCTACGAATTATAATAATTGTGTAACCTAGTCGGCCTGGTGGCAGGTGCATCTTTAAATAGAAGCCATGCCTGGTTGATGCATGGTGGCTACTTAGGTAACACAATTATTCAGTAACAGTAAATTGATATCATACAAGTGTAAGCTCTGTGAGCAGAGTTTGAGCTATGACAGACTTGATAACTATTAATCTCAATATCTGCACTAATGCCATGTGGGACAAAGTCAGGGCATTGGGCCTCATTACAAGCATGATGGTCCAGGAACTACGTTTCCGGTAAGCATGCCAGTACCATAGTTCCCGGACCGCCATGCTACGAGCTGTGCTCGCGGGTGCCAGTCAGCCCGCAAGGTTTTTCCTGATGGGCTGACCGGCAATCGCGAGCACAGCACGTCGGATGCACCGGCAGCACTCTGAATGAGCCGTTGCATCCGGCGTCCCCATTCCCATTCAGCCCTATGGGGCCGAATGGGGAGTCCCTTGTTTCCGGCACCCGCAAATGGGCAATTACCGGGTCCACCGAACTCGGCATGACCCAGTTCTTGCCCATTCGCGGGTGCCAGAAAAAATGTAACTCCCTTGGCAGCCGTGCCGGTTTTACCAGCATGGCTACCACCAGAGTTATAATGAGGCCCATTGTCTCTTTGATCCTTCTGCAGGAATGGTAATACCTTTCTCCAGAGCACAGGAATCCTCTCCAGGAGATCGCCTGGGAACCAGTACTTCCAAGGCAGCAGTTCAATAACAAAGCCACACTCATACCAGGTTATGGACCACTGGAATCCATTTGTTAGTCAGCAGACATCAGAAGGGGACAGAGACCTCACAGTACAGCCCTACTGTTAAAGATGCCCTAAATGCCGGCTATCCACACTGTACAGCACACCACTGCTCGTGAGCTAGTTCCGTGCTTTCAACAATAAAATAAAATTGAAAAAAGTTAGAGTAGTCAGAGAAGAGAGGGAGGCTGAGGTTCTCTACAACTTTCTGCTCCCCATTTCCTGTCCTATAGGGTAAAGCATGCTGGGTATGATGTCAGAAGGCAAAGGGCACTTGTAACAACAGCCTGGGTTGGACTGCTTACCGGAGGCTTCCTTTGTGCAAATATCCTCTGACATTTTGTCTTTATAATGAAGAAGAACCTCCTCCTTCTTTGATTCATCTTTGGATTCTCCAGACAAGAAGAGGGGTGAACTGGACATCTGTTGGGGACACAGCTTATCCCAAGGTTCACTACCATAAAGCGGAAGACAGAAAGCATCCAAGTCAGAGACAAGCTGTGCTCCCTAACCAACCACAGGGAACAGATGGGGATGGACTGCTGTGAACCAAGGCCTCTCTGCACTGGAACCGGCATCCTATTCACTAGAGGTGAAAGACCGCCATAGGTGCCAGCCAGCTTCCTGGAGTGCAGGTGCAGAACTGGAGACCCTGGATTAGGCCATCCAATAACCCAGTAGAAGCAGTGTGGTCCTTATTCTATGATAACAACACATCTGATAACTAGCTTAAACATGCTCAATGCACTGTGAGACGCCTTAGGGCCGGCAGTGTTGTATTTGGAATTTGCTGAATGTTCAAACTGTGTCCTGCACATCAAGCCATTCAGACGCCGTCTTGACCCATTGTTGAGGACCGCATCAATTAAATGACTCAACATATTGGAAGCCACAAACTTGCCTGTCTCATTAACCGACTCATCCTGGCAAAAGCATTGTCTTGCCTCTGACTCAACCATCGTCCCGAACCATTGGAAGCAATTGATCCAACAGTTGCACATACCAACTCGACAGAACAGGAGCCCGCACTTCGAACGGACTTGACCCCAACTTGCCATTGAGAATGCATGACTCAAAACATCTCGACATTGACTCGGCCTCTACAACATCGCCAAGAAATCTAGATTGATGCTGTCGAACACCCAAAACAAGACCTATGGTATTTTGAAGAGTGTGATGCTGGAAATGCATTGGAGGGACCGGGCCTCCATGAGCTTGTCCTGTACTCCTTTTATTATGTGTATTCTGTGTTGTTTTCTGCACAAGAGTCCATGTGGGACTTCTGACAGTGCAGCTCTTCATCTTTTTGGTTGTGGTGAACAGAGACTCTTGGGATACCCGTATGGCACCCATGGGTGGGGGTACAACCCTGTACCTCTAGTGTGTGTTTTTGGGCACCTGTGTGTTGCCCACAGAGCAGGGTATGGGCTAGTGGCATCTCCATGCTGAATTTGACAGGTCCTCTGACTATCCTCCATTTTGGGATACCCAGGTCATGCAATAGGAATCAGTGAATTCCTGATAGGAGACAAGATGGCCCCTGTGCCTCTTGGTTTCTATAACCTGTTACCTTGTTTTCCCAAGGTCCTGGCTAGCCCTGACTCTGTCCCTTCCCCTGACTGGCTGTTGGGTGGAAGAACTAAATATGGTGTGGTGGGGAAGTCAAGGCCAGGCTGACTGGAGCCTTCCCAGTGACTATATGTTATGGGCACACCCTTGGGCTCAAAACAACTGACAGCCAGGACAGATGTAGAAGAATCACAGGTCGGTGGGAGATGAAATGATCTAAAAAGAAATGTTTTGAGATTTTGTTTAAAGGATAAAAATTCCTAACTTTTCCTCAGCTTTTCAGGCAGCGAATTCCAGAGTCTCTACCCTGCCACTGAAAAAGCCTGGCCCTCAAGCGTTCTTTCCTATATTTAGGTATCTGCCACAATGCTGTATTTGAGGAGCTTTGTGGGACCTGGAAATACATTTTGTTCTAATTTCCTAGAGGGCTGTAATCTCATTCTGTTTTTTGTTGGTACATTTTTGGAAATCACTGACGTCTTATGTTTCTTTTCTAAAGGGGTTTCTCTGTCTGTCTTCCAAATCAGGTTTCTCTTTTTCCTTTGTCTAAAAATTAAAAAGGGATAAGGCTTTCCCGAGGGGGTTGGCTTAATCAAAGGCGCCTTCTGCTTCTGTAGTCCTTGTAGGTACCTCCTCTCAGATTTATTTGTTGTGAGGTCAATCACGTTCTCATTGTTTAGGAAATTAGCCGTTGTCCCAGTCGAATCAGGAAGGAACACAATCTCCCCTTCCTTTGCCATGTTTTATTTTGAAAGTTCACAGTCTTTCGCTGATGTGTTAATTGTGTAGGTTTACCAAGTCGAGTCTTAGTAGTAACATCAAGGCGTGCGTCCGATTGATCCACGGCTGGAGACATGGAACCTGCTGCTTTTCTGTTTTAAACCATCGATTTTAGCTGTAGAAGATCCAATACTGAATTCAGTAGGCATTTCTTATCTGCTTTCTCGAGTTCCAAGACCCCTGTATCTCTCTTTGTATCCTATTTGAGCAGTCAATTTCTTGGTCCACTGTACATTGTAGTGAAGTAATGAAAGACTTGATGTATATTATTTTGGAATGCATCAATGCCAGTAAGGTTGTTTGATCTTTGCTTTTTTCAATCAATGTTTCACACAATTTCAAAAAAGGAGAGAGCGAGAGATGGTTATGGCTGCCATCATACCACTGAGAGGATTAGCAGTTGTCATACTCCCACTTCGGTTTAGCTTGTTCCCATAATTCAGTGAAAATACTGGCAAACTCCATGAGCGTGAACCCCGCGGACTTTGAGGGGTGCTTGTATTTGGTTGGGCTCCATTGTGAAGGAGATTAAGCATTGGTTCTCCTTGTTATTACCATTGTTCTTTATTTGGCTATCGTGGATGGTGTCAGGCAATGTTGTCCCCTTAACTTTCTGGCAGTCCCCCCTGTGATGCTTGAAATGCATTGGAGGGACATGGCCTCCCTGTCCTTGCCTTGATCAGAGAAGGTTGGGAGGCCACCCCTCCAGGTCCCGCCAAGCAAGTGGGGGACTATGTGTTAGGCCTCAGACAGAGGATGACACAGATGATGGGTCAGGCGACAGCAAATCTCAAGGCCAGCCAGGAATTGAATACGTACCGGCATGACCTTAAAGCCTCGCAAGTGGATTGGACTCCGGGACAGGAAATCCTTGTGATGGAGCCTACCAAATCTAGAGCTTTGGCAGACAAGTGGACTTGACCCTTCAGGATCATCTCCAAGATGGGCAAAGTCAATTATCTGGTTCACATGCGAGCCCCTGGGGTAGCCCCTCGGGTATTCCATGTTAACAGGCTCAAGCCTTTCCACAGTCGAGCAGAAGTCTCATGTCTCTTGCTAGCTTCAGAGCAAGAAGAGGATGAGAGTGAGCCCCTTCGTGATTTGCTGCATAGCAACCCTCAGGATGGCTCTGTGGAGGGAGTACATCTCTCTCCCGATCTGACGACAGAGCAGCAGAGGGCCTGCAGAGCTTAGCTCCGGCAGTGTGCCTCTCTGTTTTCACTGACTCCAGGCCTTACACCGTGGTGTAGGCACGAAATTGACACTGTTGACAGTGTGCCTGTCAAAAGCAGGTGCTACCATATGTCAGATACAGTTAAGAACCACATCAAGAGTGAGGTCGCCAAGATGTTGGATCTGGGTGTTATTGAATCGTCAGCCAGTCCCTGGCCCAGTCCAGTGGTCCTTGCCCCCAAGGCAAGTTCCCAGGCTGGTATCAAGGATTGGAGGTTCTGTGTGGCCTACAGAGGAGTCAATGGCGTCACCAAATCTGACGCGCGCCCATTGCCCCAGGCTGATGAGCTAGTGGACACCATAGGTGCTGCCAAATTTGTGAGCACCTTTGACCTTACCTCAGGCTATTGACAAATAGCTCTGACGGACCATGCCAAGAAAAAGATGGCATTCTCAACACCTAAGGGACTCTACCAGTTTAGGGTCATGCCTTTTGGGTTGAAGAATGCCCCTGCCACCTTCCAGAGATTGGTTAATCATGCGCTCAGTGGGTTGGAGGCCTTTTGTGTGGCTTACTTAGACGACATTGCTGTCTACAGTTCCACCTGGGAAGAGCATTTGACACATCTGGATAAGGTGTTGCAGGCCTTGAAAAGGGCTAACCTCACTATCAAGGCCACCAAGTGCCAGATAGCTCAGGGTAAAGTCAAATATCATGGTCATGAGGCATAAGGGGGTCAAATCCAACCTCTCTCCAGTAAATTACAGGATGTACATGACTGGGAGACTCCCACTACTCAAACCCAGGTGAGAGCCTTTTTGGGTCTCACTGGGTATTATCGCAATTTCATGGCTGACTATGGAGCCATAGCTGCACCCCTGACAGCACTGACTTCACCCACACAGCCGAGGAAGGTTAATTGGACTGAAAACTGTCAGAGGGCCTTTGATGGCTTGAAAGAAAGTCTGTGTAGGGCACCTATGTTGTGTGCACCTGATTACAGCAAGCCCTTTATCGTTCAAACGGACACCTGCGACACTGGAATTGGAGCTGTCTTGTCCCAGTTAGATGACAAAGGAAGAGAACATCCGATCATATTCATCAGTAGACAACTTAAGGGTAGAAAACTTAGGTGGGCTAAGGTTGAAACGGAATGTTTTAGTACAGTTTGGAGCCTTAGGCGTTTTAGACCCTACTTTACCGGGTCTACCTTCAAGGTCCAAACCGATCATAAGCCCCTGAAGTGGCTTATGCAGATGAAGGGTGAGAACCCAAAACTGTTCAGGTGGTCCATTAGCCTGCAAGGGCTAGACTTCACCATAGAGCATAGACCAGGGAAGAGTCACGATAAGGCAGATGGCCTTTCCAGAAGGTATGCTGACCATCTGGATGAGGGTGTCTATCTCGTGGGAGATTGGGCACCCTAACCTCAGTCTGGGGGGGGGGGGTGACAGTGATGCTGGAAATGCATTGGAGGGACAGGGCCTCCCTGTCCTTGTCCTGTAGTCCTTTTTCATGTGTGTTATGTATTGTTTTCTGCCCTGGAATCCATATGGGACTCCTGGCAGTGCAGCTCTTCCTGTTTTTGGTTTGGTGTACAGACCCATGGGATACCCTTATGACACCCATGGGTGGGGGTGCAACGCTGTGTCCCTAGTGTATGTTTTTGGGTACCTGTGTGCGGCCCACAGAGCAGGGTATGGGCTGGTGGCAGCTCCATGCTGAATTTCACAGGTGCTCTGAGTATCCTCCATTTTGGGATATCCAGGCCCTGCCATTGGAATCAGTTGATTTATGATAGGAAACAGGATGGGCCGTGTGGCCTATTGCTTTCTATTGCCTGTTACCTTGTTTTCCCAAAGTCCTGTGAAGCCCTGACTCTATCCCTTCCCCCTGATATATCCCTTTCCGTATATGGCGTTGTTGTGAAGTCCAGGCCAGACTGGCTGGAGCCTTCCCAGGGACTGTATGTTGTGGGTACACCCTGTGGGTGGGACCTGGGTGAATGGAGTGTGTGACCAATATGCACTTCTTGTTGTGGATCTCTGGTTTCTGGTGTATGACACAATGACTGAGTCAGCCCTGCCCGAAACTGGTATGAATGCAGTGTGTAGTGTTGAATGGCTGGGTACTTGTACCAAAACACATTCCTTGTTGTGAGTGTCTGAAAGGGAAGAGTATGGCCTGAATGCACTGTATGCCTGATTGGCTGACTGACTGCATGATTGCCCTTCTGTATGATTGGCTGCTGAGTGTGACCCAGCAGTGTGGATGAGAGACAGAATAGTATATCTGGGGACCTCTCACCACTGGAAATTGTTCAGAAGCTGAGTTGACACTTGAAGAGTAACTGGAACTGCTTATCCTTGACGCCCAGCTGGAAGAAGAAGAACTTCTCCTGCATTTGTTTCGACCCGATCCGAAAGCTGTCTAGTTCATCATGGACTGATCCGAGAGAGGACCTCGTCAGGCACCCTCTTCCTGTGCTCCGAGGGACAATCGAGCACTGCTAACCTTTGCCGAAGCTCCCTGGAAGTCAGACCCTCGAAAGGCTGCCGACCGGAAACGGGGACCGCAGAGGAGAACGAAGTAAAGCACACAGACATCAACGTCGTCGAAGTCCATTGCCGTCGACCAGGGTTCGGAGTATCGCCATAACCGCGGGAGGCCCGTCGAAGCCGGGTTGCCCAGAAGAGGGGACAGCTTGACGCTGTGCTGCCAACGACCGAAGCCGCATGCTCCTTTGCCTAAGACTTTTGATTCACGGATGCACTCATCCGCACTGCAGCCCACCTTATCCCGCCAGAGAAGGCAAGGCCCTTGATGCGCCGAGGAGCATCCGCTGGTGGGTTTCGCGCCACTCGAAGACCACAAAGACTTTGATGACTCGACGCCCTTGTCGAGCCACAGTTCTTCAGAAACACTTTGTGGCCCTGAACTATCAAACACTGAGGTGCCCCGCACACCTCATCCTCGCAGGACGTCACTGACGAGCACCGCCTGGATCGACGCCGTGGTCTCGTCACCATCGAATGTTTTATGGACGCTGTCGACGCCAAGTTCACCTTCTTCGACACCTCTTGACGATCTGTGGCTCCTGCTTTAATAGTCACTCAAGAAGGATCCATCGACACCTCATCGAAGAACTCTGCTCTACCAGGTATATTGGGGGGGTAGAAGCCTTATAGAAGGAAATAAGACTTATAGAACAATATATGGACTGGGCTTGTGATATATCTTTAATTTACAGGTTGCCCAGGTGGGGGGATCTCCACACAGAATTGTGCCTAGTTGGTAGGGGTCAATATTCTGCCAATTGTTCTAACCAACTGCTTTCCTCCTATATCTATTGCTGGTTACTTTTATTCCTTGTTCTGTGTGACATTTGACCAGGGTATAGTTGATGCACTTTAATGAGATCTGATAATAATTGTGGTACCACTCTAGAACTGTATATATTTGCCATTGTGGATTTTCTGAGCACCAAGTGAGTTATTGTGATAGTGTACATAACCTTGAATATTAATTATATAAAGACTGTGGTTTAACTAACACAGTGTGTGGACATTCCTTTGTGGGGGCTTCGGGACTACACTGTACTTAAGAACCAGCCTGCATCACCTCCTGAGAAGCTTCGCCTTCATTGCTCGACCAGCGCTACCCTAGGAGAGAATCTTGGCTGGGGTCCTCTGTGCCTCTCCTCTGCCATATAGAGAGCAGGAGTACAGCCACCCCCCTCCAATCTTTACACCCCCCCTTATGTTTTTATATTGGGGGCAAATTCTGAAGAGAAGAAGCTCGGGTTGGGCTTGTGAACAACCCATCATTTGGTCTGCAGTCTTGTGGGCTTCTCACAGTGTTAGGACCACTATATGAATCCTTTTTCAGGTTTTCGAAATATTCAGTAGCGGATTCTACTTTCTCTGCATCTCCTTGCATTGACATCAAAAAGTTGAGAGTGGGAAAGCTTTCACTCCTGTTAATCTCATTCTTGGCACCATTCTGTGTTCCTAATCCAGAGGGTGTCACACACCCTACGTCCGGTGCCTCCGCCTTAGTATAGTCTCTAATTAGAGGGTCTCCTTCATCTGGCAGCCTATCCTTCCTAGACTTGACTGTTTTAGGAACATAGTCATGATAGTTCGTTGAAGGACCCTCTTCACATTGCAAGATCTCTGCATTGGTCAAGTCCAAGGCAGAGGTTTTCCCCTAGGGCCGCTGTTCCCATAGGCTCTTGTACCCCTGTGTCCCAACCTGCTGGGGCTCTGGAGGGGTCAACTGGCTAGCCTGCATTACAGGAGTCTCAGTGATTTTATGAGCATTTTTCCCCTTCATGGCTTCAGATAAGCCCAAACATTCTATCCCTCTGGTTATATCCTTCAACCATGTTTTTGCATCTTTGTGTGAGCCGCGCTGCCCCTTGTTTCCACTCTTCTCCACTTGTGTCATTAGGGGCAGTTGGAGTTTTTGTGGTCCTAGGGGCTTACAAAAAGCAGGCTGGCCACTGCTCACCTCTGTTTTAATTTGTTGTCTTGTTCTTGGCATGGGGAGAAAACTGAGTTCCATCCCCCAGTCGCTTGTTCTTTTTTGGAGGTACTCCTGCTCACCTGCTTCCCGAACAACATGAACAACACTCCTCTTCACTCTGTGCGCTCTGCCACTGGAGTAGGATTATGTAGGAAGACGCTGGTACTGCTAGATAGTCGAAATGGTGAACAGACTGGCAATATTTCCACCAGAGTGCCCAACAGAAACGATAATCCTCTTCAGGCCGTGTCGCTCTGTGACTGGAGTAGGATTATGTAGGAAAACGCCAGTATTGCTACATAGTCGAAATGGTGAACTGACTGGCAAAAACTCCAACAGAGTGCCCAACACGAACAACACTTCTCTTCACTCCGCTTTAGTGTTTTCAATTCATTTGTTTGCATTGATTGGTTTAATAAAGTTCCTATTTTTCTATAACCTTGATTGGACAAAATTTTATTTGAAATCCTTCGTTTGAAAACGTTTTGGTTGTCTACTGTTATCAACTCAAAGCCCTCCTGAAGAATACAGCATGCTGTCAGCCCACGTTACCAAAAGAGGCAAAGGAGGTATACCTGTCGGGCTGTACCTGTTTCACTTTTACCATTGGGGTCACTGCTGCTTTAGTAGTAGTATGGGGATGAGTAGGTTGTTTAGCCACTGCTCTAGCCTGTACTCCAGCAGAGCAGTAGTCCTTTTGTCACAAACGCTATGAAGTAATTATTCCTAATTGACAAAATAAACATACCCATTACTCAATGATATGCAGGGCAAGAGACAGGATCTGTCAGTGAGATGCCCAATCACGGTGTGAAACTGACATTCCTTTGATGCAGCTCTGAAACAGTGCCTGCGCAATATTTTCACTCTGTGTTTACCGATTTGTACTTGATGAGCTCTCATTCTCATCAAGAATGTCAGTATAGAAGTTCCCTCTAAACAACCTTAGGCTGCATCAAGTCACGGTTACTACATGGGCCTCTCTTCCCCATGAAGGTATCTATGCATAGCTGGCTGTAGGGAGCCCCATGGGCTATAATTGTATTCTCAGTCCGCATAATTCACCACTTTACGTCCTCCACTCTGATATCATACTGGTATATGCTGTTCACTTGTCTGTCCATAAGTTCATTTACCCTGACAGCAAACTCTCTCAATAACAGCACTCTAAAATGGGCCCATCGTGGATACTATGTAGACAGCGTATACATTCCTCATGGTGCCGTATTGTCCTCCAAGCTAGTTCCTTAACAGGCTAGTAAATCACACACCAGCTAAAGCCAACTCTCTGCACTAACATTTAACGTTGATGTGCAGCTAATGCAAGCGGGAGTGCTTTCTCTGGATGAAGTGGAACTCTGAAGGGGATGCTCTTGTGATTGAGCTTGCAGTTGAAGGGGTGGCATTCCTTATCATGAGGTGAACACATGGTAAGAAATTCCCTGATGCAAAATTCTTATCAATATATACTCTGTGATTGCTTTTCTATAACCCTCCACACTAAACTCAAGTTTATAACTCACAAAGTGCTCGCCCACACCTGGGAAAAGAAGATATTGTATTTAATTTTGACAAACTCTCCACTACATATCACATATGCAGCTCCTTGGCTCATAAACACATTCTACAAGACAGGACAAAACAACACAGTACTCAAAAAGCATCCAAGAAGAAAAATTATGTATCACTCCAATAATGTACAGTATGATTCGTTCCCAGTAGTATGGGATTCCTTCAATAGGGATACTTGATTGTGCATCCGGCACTAAGACACTTGTAGTGCAAGTTACATTCTATGCCCTATTTCGGAGGAACTGTGCTGTGTCATCATCACTGGCAAAGCTAGTGATATTTCATTCAATCATTCATTCATTAATTCATTTTGTCATTTGTTATATCACCTTTCACCATAATTATGGTCCCAATGTACTTTTGGTTGAACGCTCTTGGAGGGACCACACATGTGGGAGAAGTTGGGAGATGCTATTGAGTGTGTGTACATTTCAGCCATTAAAGTTATGTGAGGGTGGACAAGACCCTGCTAGTCACCAATGTCTAAATGGAGTGTTTATGGGCGCAGCTGATGTATGCTATGAACTAAGGGCGGGAATTGTGTTTAAGGAGATAGAGAGTTATGTGGGAAGCTAAAGTTCGTATTTTGTTGTTAAATGTATCTTCATTCTTGAGGCAAAGGTGATGTGCAATAGTGATTGTGTTATATGTGCAGGGTGTGTGGAGTGTGCCCGTGCCTTCTGCTAAGTGTGCGAAAGAAGAAACGGGTTAGCTGTACAAACAACGATGTCTACGTCCTGGGTTTCATCTATGTACAAAGAGCAGTGCTACATTTCATAGGTGATCTCAGTGCTAGATGAATGCATAATGCTCACCCTCTGAGAGGTTCTTAGAGTGAGAGATTGCCAGAGAGTTCCTTCTAGTGCCAAAGCAAGGTCCCCATTTCATGATTACGTGCAGCGGAATGACCCACTCTCCTATGCTTTAGTTACGTGCAGTGCCAACCACGAGCGAGCGGTCCAATGTGCCTGATTGTCCTCCTACGGGATGATCAGCATGATTTTCCCAATGTATATTTTAAGTGTAATGCATTACTTACCCTCCATGCCCATATGAGTGCATAACTGGCCCACTGTCAGGATTCATTACAGGTGCAAGTTGTTGGAGTGACTACATGAGTCCTCTTTGCAAGACTTATGGCTGTCAACCATGTTTACTGGACTAACCATCCACCAGATCAGAACACAAAAACACACAAAAGTAGTCTGATAAATACATCAATGGCACAGGGCGTAGTGTCTCATGCACTAAAAATATGTGAAGTATCCGTTCATGAAAGAAAACCTAAATGGACCTGTTGAACCCTGCCACCGTTTGCCCCATTTCAAACCAGCCTTAACAAGCTGAGATTTGTTAGAGTGGCACTGCTTTAATTACACCCCTTCATTTAATCTAGTGAGATCATCCATCCACTCCAGGGCCACGGAGGCACTTATCACTCTAGCCTTGCACAATCAACTGCTGAAAATTGACATTGGTTGCATTCTGGCGATGATCCTGCTTGACATTTCAGGATCATTTGATGCAGTACACAACATCGCTATCAGTTTGAAATGGTTGGTGTTGACATGGAATAGTGTTGCTCCTTCTTCCAAAGTGCTAAACATTACCCCACCTACTACTAGATTTTTCACAAAAGAATCTGTGTAGTTCTGAAGGGATCATCTTATCTCTTTGTTAACAATTATCTTCAGCCTCTATTGGGAGAAATTGCCTTGTCTGGGTTCAAACAATGTCACTATGCTGATAACATTGAGTTGCTGGTGGTAGTCCCTCTTAACTCTGGTATAAAAACAGAGAAAGCTCAAATTGTCCAATCAGTTCTAAATATCTGCATCAGAGCTAGCAAACTAAAACTGACCCCATTACATGCCAAAGTCAGGGTGTTTGCCCCTATTATAATCTACACTTTGGCCAATGCCTCAAATGAACCTGCACCATAAAAGTTAATCTTCAATACAGGCCTAAACATAGAGGTTCCTGAGTTTATCTTGGTAATACTCAGAGGATAGTGTGGTAGCGTCCCATGTAGGCTTCACACATACTATGGTTATAGAACATACCTAGGTATTCCACAATGCCTGATGGCACGATAACGGTGTGTACAGAATGCTGATGCACATATGCTCTGAGGCCTGCAACAGTTTCACGATATTTTTCAAACTTGCCATATACTCTGCTGGATTCCTGTGAAAAATGGAGGGATTAAGTTTAAGGTGGCCTGCATGGTGCACAGGAAATCCTATAGACATGGACTATGACATGTGTCAGCTCTTGTGAAAGGTGATGAGTATTCTGGCCAGGTGGGTTGAGCCTGTCAAATGGCAGGGCAGGAACCTGAAAGGCCATGCCTCATTTTTGATCTATTTGTCTGGGCAGGTAACACCCTCTGCCAGGAACAGCCACACAGCAGGCCGCTGTCCTTGGTCCAGGAATCAAAGGTGTACATCCATTCAAAGGGAACAGCCTTTAACCAGGGTACTGACTTTCTAAAGGCCTTTGATTCTATTTTTAAGGGAAGGGGGCAAAGTTAGTGTAGCCAGAGAGAGATCTGTACAGATTTGGAAAGATTCTGCATATTGATTTCTCAGCCTCACTTTCTCTTTCATGTCCCGTCCACTTTCTGTAGCACAAAGCACTTTCGGTGTGATGTTAGATGGTTAAAGTGCACTCCTTTCAAGAGCAGGGATTGGACCCCTAAAACGGGATAGATTTAGTCTATCACCTGTGTGCTATTACCTATAAAATAAGAGGTCTCACACCACTTCTTTGAATCACCCTTTGGATGCCAATCCTGAAAGAAGATTTAATTGGACACTGCTGGTGGAGCAGTCCTTTTCAGAGTCCTCCAGTTGTGAGGTGAAGACAAGTATTTCAAGGCAAGTCAGCTCTGTCTGCCTAACCATCTCTAGGGACCATTGATAGTGACCTTTGATGCTGCCAGCCACCCTGTTGCCTGGGACATCGCTGCGTTGCATGACCCCTAAAGGTGTGTGCCTGCCTCCCCTGTGTTTGTGGCCCGAGAAAGGAATAACCGTGGCTCTAGAGACCCAGAATGGGACTCACAGTATGTGGAAATCAGAAGAGCCGAGATCCCTGCTTTCAACGTCGACCCGCTGCGAGCTGTGACTTCAGTGTGTTTGACACTGAGCGAACTATCAGGGTCCTTCGACGCTGGCTAACTTCATTGTTCTTCAAACTGTTGTTTGCCTGTTGAACTCCATTTACCGCCACACTGCGTCAGCTGATCCACATTGTTACCTCAGCTCGAACCAAAGTACTACTGCTGCCTTGCATTGCTCAAGTCTCCATCCAAAGCACCAGCCTTGTCATCACTGTCACTGTTAGCCAATCGACTCAATCCTGCTGTCTCACAAACAGCAACCTCTGCGTCTCCACATAGAATCAGTTCGCCTGTGCATCCTGGTACCAGCTACCCGCAATTGACCTTCGATGGCCAATTGAACCTGATGACTGCCCAATACGCACAGTGAGAGTAGACGATCAGAGACTGCAGACACCTTCCCTTCGACCCCGACTAGATGCCAGCTTGCTGCTGGACAACAGCGCCTGCCTCATCTTTGAACTGTAAAGAACCCACAATCAAAGCTGAGAAGTCTTGTTCAACGTTGTCAAAACCCAAGACCTTGCAATGGCATTATTGACTAAAATCTGCTGCCCTAGTCCATCATTGAGACCTAGAGACTGGATAGGTCATTGTAATCCCTTTTGCAACCTGAAGAACATATGCTTTGAACATTGTGGTCTTTCATTGTCTTTCCTCCCCCTCTCTCTTTACCCACAGGGCTGCATCTATTCTATCTTCGCATATTCCGTGTTCTTTCTACAGGGGTGGGATTTTACAGTGTTTGATAGTTCGTTATTATTGTAAATGGTGTGTTTTATTAAAGTGTATATTTTTATAGAACCTTGATTGGACATTTCATTATTTTGAACTGTTATACTTCCCTATTTGGGTTGCTACTAAACCACATTCACACCCATTTTAAGAGTATAGACTTCCCTCAATGCACGTTACCACAGAATGCAAAGGAGGTATATCTCTTGGCTGTGCCTGTTTTACCTTTATGATTGTGTTGGCTCTTGGTTTGAAGAAGTGTGAGGGCTGAGAGAGTGCTCTAGCCCCTACACATCCATGTACTCCAGCAGAGCACAAGTCCATTTGTCACACTTACCAAGGGGCCTTTGACGCTACCGGTCTGGGAAGGGGTCATGTATAATGTAGACTGAGGGAGCTCCACATGGTTGAAGGCGGGTCTCTCCATCTTCTTTTCTCCTCACCTCTCCTTCCTTCCTGTCTCATTCACTTCCTGATGTCCAAAGGTAAAGACTGCTTGTGTCAAGTACAGGGATTGGACCCCTTAAAGCAGATTAGCTTGTGTCTAGTCAATTGTGGGCTTTTCCTGTAAAAGAAGGGTCCTTCCACTCCTTCTTTGATTCATCGCTGAACTTCAACCCTTCCAAAGTCCTACAATTGGGGTGACCTGCTGTTGGAGCAAGACCTGTCCCTCTACCAGCTACACTGGTTACCATGACACTAGTGAAGGTCTAGGACCATCTGCAAGTGTTTGCCAGCAACCCCTGTGTTTGGGAGAATTGCAACATGGATCTATGTGTTCCCTGAGCTCGTGATTTAGGCTCACAGCAAACGAAGAAATTGAGCTGCTGGTATCCTGCATTTTGACAGTGTTCAAATGCTTTCAAACCAACGGAATCCATAGTGCTGCCTTTGACACTTCTTTAAACTCTTCGGACCACTGTTGCTGCATCGTCAACCAGTTCACAGCTACACTGCACCAGCTAATCATGTCGTTACTTCAGCCCAAACCAGAAGCTCTCAATTATGGAAGTATACAACCCGCCACATGCCTCACATCATACCCAATTCAACGCCTGTTCCCTGTCGGCAGCATTACCATGACTCGCCACATACAAACCTGTTGTGAATTGCTCGCTCAGTGCCAAGAAGTCTGGTTCAATGCTGTACACCCAACAACAACAGCGAAAAGTTATTATTGCCTGCTAACTGCCCCACTTGGTCGTACAGACTGGTTTGATCACCCTTATTCCCTTTTCTATCACATATCCTATTACAAACAGTGTTGTTATTACGTACCTTTCACCCCTGTTTCGTTACCCATAGTCCTTATTTCTATCTCTTGCATATTCTGTGTTCTTTCCACAGGGGTTGGTTTTGTGTAGTGTTGTTCTATTTTTTATTTTTTTATATAGTGTGTTTCAAATTCATATATTTTTTTTATAGAACCTTGATTGGACATTCCTTTGTTTTGGCTTGTTGTACTTTCCTGCTTGGGTTGCTTCTGTTTCACATTCACACCCCTCATAAGAGTATATCCTGCCCTCGGCCTACATTAGCACAAAAGGCAAAGGAGGTCATTTTCTTATTTTTGCCTGTTTCACCTTTATGATTGGGATCACTCTTGTAGAAGTGTGAGGGCCGAGAAGGCGGTTTTACCACTACTCAGCCTTGTTCTCATGCAGGGAAGAAGTCATTTCATCACACTTAGACCAACCCTAAAGCACAACCATCTCAAATTTGGGCAGTCTCTTGAAGCGCTTCTCAGCCCACCTCTCCTTGTACAGTTGTGCGGGTTTCCTCTCACACCAGCACTTAAAAGTGTCCTTTGTTATAAAGTGCACCAAACTAATTCTGTACATAGACTAAAGTGCGTAGGTCGGTTCTGGGCTGGACATCTCAGTGTCATCGGCCTGGACGGGCCGGAGGCAGCCTGAGATATTCTGTGAGTTCATGCTTTGCCATCAGTACCACCAAGCAAACAATTAAAACATGGCTGCCGAGCATTCTACTTTTAGGCTTATTTTTCATTTCTTATTTCCCGTGTGAGCGGTAGTCCCCACAGAGCGCCTGGAAGACAGGTTCGAATTCCATTAGGTGACTAATAACGCAACTCTTACTTAAACCCAACGTTTTAAAGTCTTTTTCATTTCACAATGATTATTGCTGTTACTGCATGTTCCACGGCAGGGCTAATCTTTTTACATGAGTGCTCTCAACGCAGAAAAAAGGCAAACAACTGGAATCGTAATAGTTCACTACGGAAATCTTTTAGAAGAAGCAAAGCACTTGCTAATCTTTTCAGCCCCTTCATCCAAGTAAAAGATAAGGAGAGTAAACCGAAATCTGTTTTAGCCACATTCCTGGGACACGTCCCCCTTTTTCTACTTTATCAGAAACCCCGGAGCATGTACATTTCTCGCAGAGCTCGCAGGCTCAACCGCTGCTCACGCCCGCAAACAAAGCAATATTTGTTTAATAACTGATTGCTGCCATGGGTACAGTAAACAAGGGGCCCGGCATTTGTGTTTATGAACAAACACATCAGCCTGCAAGAGCAATTTAACATTAACCAGGTGGAATAATCAACAGATTGCATAGGCGACACTCAGGGCAGGTCTAGAGTAAACAGAACAGGGAGGAGAAAAGGGGCCACTCTCGGGAATCAAGGTCGAGACAAACGCATTGCCGAGTAAACAGCTGGGAAGGACTCAAGGCAAACAAACAGTCATTCTTCCGACATTTCACGAGGCAGAAAGGTTCTGTGCGCCATAAATCAGCCTCTGACCACCGTGAAACCAAGTCAGTTGGGAGACGGGACGGTTTGTTTACACAATGCCATGTTTGCTTATAAACAACAACTTGCTGTTACCAACTGTGGAATTATTCATCAGCTGAAATCCGGTTAACTCTTTGCTGTGCGTCTGTGCCTCCTGCATTTGCTTAATGAAGGCGGGAGAAACGTGGGTGTGCTATTCACCTGATACAGTTTTCATGTTTCAAAGCAGAGCTGGAAAAAAAAATATCACAAAGCGACCTGCAATGCTCACAGGGGTCGAAACTGTCAAAAGCCCCCGTTTCCACACTGTAATGCAAATTAACAGGTTACACTGTAATGCAAATTAACAGGTTGTGTTTACTTCTGCACAGGGTCCTGGGTCATCAAAGGAACTGTTTGACTCGTGAAAATCGCAGATCACGTTTACAAATGAGTATTTTATTTTATTGATTAAGGCACGGACCCAGATCGAGATCAGCGGAGTGCTGTATGATATATGATATGGCACTTAAGACACGCCTATACACAAGTGTTTCAAGGCGCACTGTACAGGGTTTGAGTAGCCAGCTTGTGGTTTGGCATCTTTTAACAGTAGTGCAGTACTGCGAGTTGCGTTCTGTGCATCCATTGTCAGGTGCAGTGCCGCAGCGTCCTGGGTACAGTGATGGCGCAACTCTGACGTGCTTCACAAGGGTGCACCGACTTAATAAGGCACCCTGATCTTAAAGTGAGTTGACAGGCTGTTTTTGCGTGGCGCATTCCAATTAGTGATGTATGCACTAACTTTGTGTTGTGCTGAAAAACAAATGTAGGCATTCAAAGTGGGTGGGATTAGCCACATACCAGCATTTCTGGACCCACTATATAAAAATGTAATAGTATTATTTTTATTTGGGGCCTTATGATTAACCAGGAAGCTACAGACGGTGCAGAATGGGCCACCCCAATTATTGGTGGGGTTGTACACACCGAGCACATATAAAAAACCACCCTTGTAGAGTTGAAGGAAGCTTAAACTGCTAAGGTGTTTTGCAATGTACACAGGGCCGTGTTTGTAGTGGGCCGAAAAACGTTGGTACTTACTCTAATATAGTTTCCCTTCGACCCATACATTTATAGTCTGTTGGTGGCCAGGGGTGTTGCTAGGTCTGGAAAAGATCCGGGGTTACGCTAATGTCATGACTGTCAGGACTCGGGGCTTGCTAGCAAGGGTGGTTCTTGGTCTGGAAAAGATCCGGGGATACACTAATTTTGGGACTGTCGGGACTGGGGGCTAACTAGCCTTTTTGGTTGTAACCCCTGAGCTTCTATCCGGGGCTACAATCAAAAGACCTGGGGCTATAGCCCCCTCAGCCCCACCCTCGCAATGCCTCTGCTTGCTAGCCTTTTGGTTGTAGCCAATGAGCTTCTATCTGGGGCTACAACCAAAAGACCCATAACTTTAGCCCCCCGCCCCCAGCAACACCTCTGGTTGATTCTAGACAGTTATAAGTTGGTGCTTTCTTTTGTTCTGCCTTCATTTCATAGCAACCAGGGCCGGTCTACAACAAAATATAGGCCTTAGAACCAAAAATGAAATGACATGCATTTGCAAAATGCAATCAGTAATTTATTTCTGGCAAACTCTTTGCATGAACCTTGATGAGTGGTTTTTAGGGGTTTATGTGACATAATGAAATTCAATGCACAATAGGCCAGTGACATGGGTCCAAACTACAACTAATTAATCTGAATGACCCACATTGGTTCATAAACTGGCCTGCTGGCTAGCCCTTTCAGCCTATGCTCTATTCCACAATAGGCCAGACTGAGCCAGCCACCAACAACAGGCCTGACCCGAGAGATAAAGACAGGCTGTGGGCAGCAAGGAACGATTTTACCCACGGGGCATTGTGGTAGTAAGGGGGGGGGTGAAACGTGATAATGTACATTGCTGGCCCGCAGGGAGTGGTTGGCGTCCCTGGCATCACAGAGAGAGAAAAGTGAGACCCTATTTTTTGAGCACCTGGTGGGGGAGAAGGAGGAAGCAATGGTGGAACAGGCAGTGGCTCCTTCAGATGTGGAGATTGTGGCTGCCATTGCTCTTCTAAAAGCAGCAGGCCATTTGGAGGATGAAGGTTCAGGGAAGGAAGGAGGTGAATTTGTGGGAAAATGTTTCGGGGGAGGCCTCAAACAATTGCTGCATCAGCAGCTGTAGCTCCAACAGTATGGGCATGTGGTAGCCCAAAGAGGAGAAAAGAGTAAAAAGAGTGGGGGTAGTTTAATGATGGGGGCAGACTGTTGGAGAACATAATTCAAAAGTAGTCAGTCAAGTGGTAGGTGAAAGAAAGGGGGGGAGTAAACCGTTCACTAGGGCAAGGGCAAGATCAATTGGGGTAGAGAGTCGGAAGCAGCTGTACGTGGAAAGCGTGTTTCGTAGTACAGTGCGACTTGACTCTGTTCCATTTTGCTAGGTTCCTTCCTCTAAACCGCTCGAGAGGAAGACGAGAGGAGAGGTATAAGCGGCGGAGGAATGGTGTGGAGCCACCTCAGAGCCTTCAGAGGTCTAGTGCTGCCGCAGAGGTTAGGAGCAGCCTAACGTGACTGGCGCAGCTGTTGGTGGTCCTGTGTTGTGTCTGTGCCAGGTGTGCTGCAAGCAGGTACTGACATACTTACAGGCAGGCAGAATACTCTGTTCTCTGTTTGTGTTCCGTCTGTGCCCCGTGTCTCTGCCTCTGATGTTTCGTGTTCGGTGTCCGCTGTGATTGCGGTGTGCATAGTCCCCACAGGGTACACAACTTGCACAGTTCTGTTCTTGATCCCAAAAGTGCGTAACGCAAGTCTAAGAACCACCAGCATTAACACAGTTGGGGGTGTGTGGTGGTGCCGTGGAAGTGTAGGAGCCCACAGGTACCTTGTAAACTGCTGGGCTCCTGTGTTGGGGAGTCTCGGGAGGTGTGGGAGCCTCTAGTGAGCCTCCACAGGAGTTTCTAGGAGTGCTGCCTGCTGGCAAAAAATTTTGCTTGTGTCAGCTTGGGCCTCTGGCAGTCCCGCAGAGCTGATGAAAAGAACCTTTGCAATTTGAGTGCAAGTACAAACACTGCTTACTTGCTTTAACTGTGGTTGTGCTGTGAGGCAGCACGAGGCAGCATTGACAGTAAGAAAGGAGGCAGTTAGCAAGCTCTCTAAGCAGCCAGTACGCGTGCCATACAACACAGTGAAATATAGAAAACTGCATTAGATTCCAGTATACGTGTGAAGAGTCTGGTTGCCCAACAGGCCTAAAAAAGGGAGCCCAAATGGCCTTGAAGTTACGCAGTGGTAGGTTGGCCATAACTGAAAAGGGAAAGGAGGCTCTGAAGGTCTACCAGGAGGGGGCTAGGCAGGCTCAGGAAATGATGCAAACCCCGGCAGACGAGGCCCCTGATGGAGCAGAGGGAGGGGTCCCAAGCCACGCAGAAACCCAGGAAAATAATGAACTGGGACAGGAAGGCTTAAATTCTGGTCAGATGGAAGAAAATTCCCAAAGGCCTCCACTCTATTCTGAAATAGTGAGTGGGGGTGTATGAGTACACCCAGGAAAAAGAACACTTCTCTGACAGCACTGCTAAAATTCACAAACAGCGTGTCACTTTTGGGAATGCAGAGAAAGGGTCCATGTCATTACATGAGACACAGGCTCACTATTCCAAGGAAAGAGAGAACATGAACCAAACAATGGGCCAAATGCCTACAAAAACGGTCTCAAGTAAGGACAAAGGTGCGTTAGAGGAGAGTATAGACGAGGAAGAAATACTTGATCACTCCTTCGTCCAACTTTGTAACGACATTGAAAGAATAATACAGAGAACATATCGAGCATCTCTGAAAGGAGGGGAAACTGCTCCTATGGATGGAAAGAGACACCAAATCAGCCCTCTAAACAGCACTACGCATGATCAAATGCAGGCTCAGGCCAGGCCTGCCTCTAGACAATCTCAAGCAATTAATGAAAACTGCTTTACACCAAAAAATATCAATGCGTAGAGAATCAAACATTATGCAACAAATGGATACCATGGGATCTGCCTCCATCCAAAACTGAAAGAGGTGGAACAGGGAATGAACATTCTCCTGCTGGACAAAAAGGAAAAGGTGGGATTGGCTGATTCTTGTTACCAAGACATGGAAATAGAAAGCAATTTTGGTTGTGAGAGTCAGCAATCCACTGAGGGCAATGAACCATCACCGAAGGCACCTACAGTCTGGATAGAGACCTCCTCTGGGTGGCATGAGTCAGAGAGGGGAGAGAAGTATGTCAGTCGGGAGAAGTAACATCTTGACTTACCCACTCCCGTCTGTGCACAATTGGATATGGAGGAAGTGCAGGAAGGAGAGGGGGAGGTCATAGAACAGGATCCTCCATTGGCACCTCAGGAGGAAAATGGGGAGGCGACCAAGAATGAAGAAGGATGGGTAAAATCAAATAAGCAAAAGCGGAAACCGAGAAATCAGAAAAAGAAAACAAAAAAACAGCCAGGTCCTAACACAAACAAAAGATCGAACACGAAGCAGTTCACAGAGGGAATTTCTATGGGGCGAAAAGCTAGTGAAACTACAGGTAAAGGAAAAGAGAGGAAGTCTCAAATGGCGCAAGAAGCAAAGAAAGGAGACAGTAAGAAAAAGCTATCCAAAATAACAAAGTTCATGGACAAAACAGGAGAGAAAAGACAGAGCTTTTACAGCAATGGAAACAAGGAAAATGAATCAATGATAGAGGAGACAACGGAGAAGATGACACTAAGCGGTCCCGTATGAGAGCTAAAGAGTGTCCCCAAACAAATAAAGGAGAAGTAGATATGGGGCCCTTGGAAGGGAAGCTAGAGAAAACCACAGTTAAACCCTCAAGAAAACGTCAAGTGGAAAGGGCTAAGGAAATGAAAAGAGAACTATTCAAGGGGACTGAAATGGGGTGGAAATCGGAGAACAAAGAACACCTAAATAGAGGGATGATAACTAAAGGATTTCAAGCGGTCCCACAGCTAAGGGCAGTAAGATCGGAGGACATCTTGCGAGTGGCATTTCCGAAGAAGGGGGCAGAACGATCAGTGTGTTACTTTGCCCCAAACCTCATGGAACAGATAGTTTGGAGCAACAGAGAGGCCTTGAAAACATTGGGCTATCAACTAAGAGAATTGACAACACAAGAAGAAATAGCAGGTTTTCTAAACCCGTTACCAATTCTGGATAGTCCGCAAGGCCTAAGCAAGGAAAAAAACTTGTGAAAGGCATCGTAGTAAATGGAGATGATTGGGCATGGCTGGAGGGGGCCTTGGAGATGTTCAAGAAGGTTAGAAAGTCCCAGCAGCAGCTTTAATAAAAATGCCCTCAAGTTTACATCATGGAACATCTGTAGCTTCCATAAGCTAAGGGAAAAATCTTATGAGTCGTTTGAAGCTGCAAATGTTATCCTCTTATAAGAAACAATGGCCAGAGAACAGCTAGAACTAAAGGGGTATAGAACTTATTGCAAATTAGCAGTACAAGGAACAATGGCCCACCCCAAAGGAGGATTGGTCATCACTGTTGATCAGATTTGGAATGTGAGTTAACACGAGCTGGAAATGGCTTTGTCTGATCTAACGGCCATATCCATCCAAATGACCCCCACAGATTTAAACCTCCTAGTAGTCAATATTTATGGAAATTCAATGCATAAGTACACAACAAAACTACAGAACGAGCTCAGAATCCTGTTTGAAGAATGG
The DNA here is from genome assembly GCF_040938575.1 of Ambystoma mexicanum. Lineage (NCBI taxonomy): Eukaryota > Metazoa > Chordata > Amphibia > Caudata > Ambystomatidae > Ambystoma > Ambystoma mexicanum. The sequence continues at coordinate 464,296,388 of NC_090923.1, forward strand.
TTGGAGAAAGAAGGAAACTGGTAGCAGGAGACTTCAACGTGTCTTGTGTAGAGACAAACCAGACAAATGGTACTAATAGAGGAAAAAACACTAGAAGTGACCATTTGGGAGGCACATGGGAAAACTGTTTTGCAGACTGGGACTTGTGGGCTTGCGTCCCAGCCGAGGGAGAAATGAACGATTTATTCACATGGAAGGGGGGGGGGGGGCGTACATCCTGGATTGATCACATCTTTCTCTCTGCAGAGCTGAACAGGAAAAATTACTGTATTGTCCGGGGGGACACGATGGGTAGTGTTCATTTGCCTATATATTACAACTTAAGTATAACCCCGACAATGCACCAAATTTGTCCAACAATTGCTTTTACTCTGGTTACCAAGCGGGAGGGGAGTAGCCATCAGACAGATCACAAAGGCAGTCAGGGTCTTCATGGTGGCATGGGAAAAAGAGATAAGAAACATGGTAGAAAATGGGCTCCAACTAACAGCTTAATAATAATTTAGCATTTGTATAGCGACACAAACCGTCAGGCATCTGAGCGCTGCTTATTATTACCCACGGTGTGTGGTGCTCATTTATCAACCTGCTGGGATTCGAACCTGTGTCAGCAGGCTCTGCACAGATGTCAAAGCGAGTGCTCTACTCGCTGTGCTATCGGACCGGCTACTAAAACTAGAAACTGCAAATTTGCTTGACATTTCTTACTAAGAAGGGACAATTGCAAGGAAATCAAACCTATTCAAACCCCTTTGATGGTAAAATTAAGGAAGAAAAAAGAAAGAGAAGAGCTGAGGTTAAGTCTTGCAGGTTAAACTCCTCCACTGTTGGGTCATTCCTAGAGAAAAAGAAGAATGTAATGCTACAATACAAAGAGGCATTGAAGCTGATTAAAAGGGAAACGGTAATCATGAAAAATCAAGAGATGCTGCTCTTTGGTAAAAAAACCATGCAAAGAAATTTTGGTCCATGATGGCGGGGGTAACAAAAGGAAACATGACCTTGATAGAAGAGTGCCAGATCCCAGCCCAGGTGTGGGTCCAGTTAATGGGGAATAAATATATGAGGCCGGAGAAGGAACCCTTGTTGAATTAGGAAAGCTGGCTAATAGAGGAACAAAATTGCCCATGGGATTGTAACGATGTGGTGTGGGCAATGGGAAGAGCAAAATCCTCTAGAGCTCCGGGGCCAGACAGTATCCCACCGGTGGTCATTAAGGAAAAGATAGATCTTTGGGCAGCCCCCTTTGGGGAACTCTTTCAACATGTATACCATACTTTAAGAGTGCCAGATTCTTGAAAGCAATCTCATATAGTACCAATTTATACGAAGGGGGATAAACTAAATCCAGCTAATTTTAGACCTATAGCCCTATTGGACTCAACTAGTAAGATCTTTGGGACCCTGTTACTGAGGGACCTGAAAAGAGAAATAAAATCACAAGGCCTATTCTCTGAGGGTCAGATAGGCTTTCAAATAGGCATTGGGACTCCTCTAAATGCTTTCACACTAGCAAACATGAGAGCAGCAGTTAAGCAGAAATATATTGGGACAATTTATATGGCCTCAATCGATATGACTAGTGCCTTTGACATGGTTAGTTGAGATCGTTTGTGGGAAAAACTGCTGAGATTGGGGATCCCGTTGAATTTGGTAAAAATGATAATACTGCTGCATACAAATACAACAGTGGTGAGTGAGGTTAAACAGGGATGGAGCTATGACCCCCAAATAGGTACTTATGTGGGACTGAGACAAGGATGCGTGGTGGCTCCAACCCTCTACAACCTTTACACGGCAGACATAGCTAAAATCTGGGAGGGTGGAACGACAAATTCAGTGAAGTTGGGGTCGGCAACACTAGATTGGATCGCCTTTGCGGACGATGTGGTGTTGTTCGACCCCACACCTATTGGTCTGCAACATAAGTTGGCGCTATTCCACAGTTATGCAGATGAAAATAACCTGAAGGTAAACGAGGGAAAATCAAGAGTTCACATCTTCTCAACCAAGAAAAGACCCAAAAGTAGGATGTGGACAGTAGGTGATGAGCCACTAGAGAGTGTTTCTGTCTTAACATACCTGGGATATGAGGTATTAAACTCAACATCAAAAATGGGAGGGATGAACTACTTGAACTCTAGATATGGCCCTCTTCTTATTAAAATGAGGTGGGTTTATGCTCAGCTATGCGGGTACTCATTGTCACCACTTATACGGTTCTATCAGATGCAGGCGGAGCCGAAGATCCTGTATGGGCTGGACATTAACCTTAGTGTTTTGAGACAAAATCTAAATATATTCCAAGGTAAACTGTGGAAAGAAACTCTAAGGTTAGCAAAATCAATACCAAACTCAATCATACACCACGAGTTGGATTAATTTTGCTCGCCACAAGGACTCACTGGAGGAAATTAATGACCTATGCAAAGTTATTAAATCCTCCAGCTCACTCGTTGTATGAAAAATGGGGTTTAGAACAGACACAAACCTCTGAAACTCTATCACCAGAATGAAGACACAGATGTCCAAACTTCTCTTAGAAATAGGCTCTTCAGAAGAAGATTTGCTTGTAAATCAATGGAAAGTAAAACAACAGTTATTTGACTATGACTGGGGTAAGACATCAGAAGACATGACTAAATCAAGCCTTTATAAGGAATATGCAAACTTGTGCACAGGAGAGATCAAATTCCGAGGTACATACTCATTTCTCCATGCTATAAAAGAAGGTCCCTATACCTCTGCTTCTGAATGAGCCAACTCCTAACTCTTGAGAGGGTGGGTAGCTGGTATGGCTTAACAACAGATTTGAGCTGCAGGTTATGTGGTAGGGGCATAGTAAAAGAAACTATCAAGCATTTGGTCCTAGGATGTACAATGCTTGAGGAAGATTGGAAGAGATTGTTTGGGCATGAAACAGGGCTCAGAGGCTTGTTGAGTCAGTCTGATGGGGGCCAGGCACAGAGCAGCATTTTAGCGCTATGTGATCTGCTCTTCATAATTGTGGAGAAATTTGGTGGAATTGGGGGAGCAGAAGAGGAAATAAAATGACAGCATTTAAGCTAATTGGAGATAAGGCATTTCCTTTCCCCTTCTTCCTCTCTGATAAACCTGGTGAAAGGCTCTGGTGACATATGCACAAAGTAGAAGATGGGGGTAAGGAAAAGATCTGCAACATATACCTTAGCAATTGTGTCCTTTCCCCCTGTACAGACCACTTGTGTTAATTTGGTATAATTGTTTGTATGTAACTGTGAAAGATTTCTTTCTATTGTAGATGGGAATCAAAACACAAATAAATAAAAAATAAATAGTGAGAGAGAGAGGGATGGTAAAAAGCAAAAAGGTAAAGAGTAGCAATGGTATTGGAAAAAGCAAAAGTGCATTAGAGTGTGTGGATCAGAAGAGAAAGGATAGAGAGGGGGATGGGAGTAAAGAGGAATATGAGAGTAGGGAGGAAGAGACCAACCATACAAGAACAGAGGACAGCCTACAACAATATCAGAAACAGAATGAAAGGAGCGAATTGAGGATGGCCCATAAGAATGATGCAAAGAATGCGGATGCAGGGATGAAAGCGGTGCAGGCCTACTGCACAGATCAATCTCGACACAGGGGTGCAATAGACAGAGAAGAAAAACATAGGGTGTGCAGTTTACCACCATGGACCAAAAATGGCCCAGCTGGCCGAAAGGGAAACCCATTAGTGGGGTTGATAGGGATAGGGATAGGACGGGCATGGAAGAGTATGTGAAGGATCAAACAGAAGGAAGGGTGATGACAATGAACTAGAGGAGGGTTAAAGGGTGTTGAAATGCAGACGAAGATTTGGGTCACAGGATTTAAAAGGAAGAAGACTTATAGGATGAAGAGCAATTGAATAAGAGAAATGAAATAAGGAAAGGTAAAGTGGATCAGGGAATGTCGGCAATGGGTGAGATTGGTCCCCGATAGTTACTGAAAGCAAAGAAGAGGAGAGAGCTTTGTGGTACATTTTGGGAAATGGACAACCTCACGTAAAGGACGGACAAGAAAAAATATCACATACTGGAAAGAAGGTGGCCACATGGAGGGGTAGTCGGTATGCAAGACGCAGATGTGGCGCCATCCCGGAACAACAGATATGCAGGGCATGGAACAAAAAAAAGAAAGGATCAAGAACTGAGGGTAGGAATGTAAAAATGAATATGGTCCTGGCACAGTAAATATGTGGGGCAGGGGAGCAGGAAAGTAGTGAAGTTCGTGGGATGTGTTTTTGAAAGTAAAGAGAAAGGAGAGAGGTTGGGACAGGCAAAGAAGGTGATGTGTTGGGAAAGGAGGAGAAAATGGGGGTTGGAAAGAGAGATGAGGTCAAGGACAATATAGAAAATATAAAAGTAAAAGATGACATATACCAGTAGTAGGGAAGAAAAACCTGGTTATTGGGGCGATGGGAGACAAGGAAAAATAAATTAAAGTTTAGAAAGAGGTGAGGTTGTCTTATATAGGGGTGGCAAAACTGCTGGGTTCAGACCTCACATTGGCTATGACAGAAAGGATTTGGGAAGGAGAATTTGTTGATATATTTAAATAGTTACACAGGAAGGTGAGGTGTAGAGACGGTCCAAAGGAGGAGGAATGGGAGGTGGCAAAGGGGCCTAGAACGCCTATGACAATTGAGAATTGTTTTTTGCTTTTCTCATATGCACTAGTATATACCGTGAAAAGTCCCCGGAGCACAGCCTGGCTCTTTTCAAATACATTGACAAGATTAGGATAGCTCAAAACTATTTTGGGGGACGTGCATGGCTGAGATATGATGAGGAGTTTAGGTCACAAATCATGGATGATGGTTAAGAAAGGGATGAAATTGACGCTTAATTGTGGCTTCTGTGTGTGGATCCTATAAGGACAGTGGCAGGAATACATTTGGCTAATGGGCTATCAGTGCGGTTCAATCCTTCTTGCCTCACTCACCTACAAATATTCCATCATTACTGCAAAAAAAGAATCTCTTAACAATCGCATTCTGCAAGCTGATTCGAATACAAAGGACCTCTTCAGAATCCTAAAAGAGCTAGAAACCCCAGTCGCCCCCCCAGACACTTGCACGAAAGATAGTAAATGGTTTGCTAACATTCAAGCAGCCTTACTAAATAAAATCTATACGCTACAATCTAAAATTAAAGACAAGCAGGACTGCCTGAAGCTCGACAACCGCTCACTCTCCCCTGCTAGGACCCTTCCTCTAGACACTGCTAACACCAAACCATTTGCCTTCTCACCGCTCACCGTTACCGAGGTAGAAAATATCATCCTGAGAATTAAACCATCTAACTGCCAAGGTGACCCTTGCCCAGCTCCCATCATTAAGGACTCTGCACATGATTTGGCCCCATTCATTACGGCCTTCATCAACTCCTCCTCTAAAACAGGTATTGTCCCGGACAACCTTAAGGACGCTTGGGTGATCCCACTGCTCAAAAAACCATCCCTAGACCCAAGCATACCTACTAACTTCCGACCTATCACCACGGTACCATTTTTGCTTAAGATTTTAGACTGCGCAGCTTACCTTCAGATCCAAGATTACTTGGAATCTAACAATCTGCTAGGTCTATGACAATCTGGATTTCATCCCAGACACGGGACGGAAACTGCTTTAATAGACCTAAAAACCCAAATCGAGGTATTTAAGGATAAGGGCAAACTAGCAATGCTACTACTGCTCGACCTCTCTGCCGCATTTGATTTGGTCAACCATCAGATCCTATGCAGGCACCTCCACTCTGCTGCCAACTTCTTGTCATCTGCTGCGGCTTGGATGAAATCCTTTTTGAGCAATAGATCCATGAGGGTCTTTGCCCCTTCCGCAGCCGCGGAACCCTCCCCAATTCACTGCGGCGTACCTCAGGGATCTTGCGTGTCACCTACACTCTACAACATTTTCACGAAACCACTCTTTGATGTGCTTGACTATCTGGGTGTCTCCTACACTAACTATGCAGACGACACCCAGATACTCATCCCCATCACAGGTGATTATCAAGCTGACACCCTAGCCCTTAACGACGTCTACCTGGTCATCCAAGCATGGATGGCCCAACACCAGTTATGCCTAAATGACGACCTGACGGAGCGCCTGATCCTGGGCACCGCACAACGCCTGAGCAAACTAGAGATGTCCTATCAGTCATTCACCATAGACGGTAACATCGTACGAGTCTCGAAAGATACCAAAATGTTAGGTTTTTACCTCAATGCCACCCTATCCTTATCCTGACAAATAAATGCAGTCAGATCTGCTGCTGCATACACATGCAAACTTATTGCAGCTTGCAGACCGTTTCTCACCACCCCTAACAGTGTCGCACTAGCTAGAACCCTCATTATGGCCAGAATTGATTATTGTAGTGCTCTTTACTTAGGTACCAGCCAAGAGAACCTGAATAAACTGCAAACTACCCAGAACAAGGCCGTTCGTGCCACCCTAAACATCCCCCGCAATCACCACATTTCAGAATCTAGAACCAATCTAAAGTGGCTACCTGTCAAGCAAAGAATTTCACTAAAAACACTTGCCCTCACGCACAAATGCTTGGCTAACAAGGCCACTATCTACCTCTGCAGTTGGCTGTCTCACCACTCAACCTCCCGACATCTAAGAACTGCCCAAACCCATTGTCTATCGATGCCTAGGTTTAAACTTCAAAAAGAGGGGGGCTCTAGCTTCCCTGTTTTAGCCTCTAAGCTATGGAACTCCCTCCCCGCTACAATCAGAGCCGAAGACTCATTCAACACATTTAAGGCCAAAACCAAATCCTGGCTTTTTGACCAGCACTGAGACATGCTCTGCGCCTTTGTCTTACATACTCTGGCCCGCTGACCTCTGTTTCGATTTTTCTGTACACCCTATGGGTATATCCACTGTTAAGCCTCAGCGGCACTGAAACCACTGTGTTATTTTGTAAATAGAAACTCTGTTAATATTTCTGTTAATGTAATTTTTATGTCTGTATATATGCATTTCTGTAACTTTGTACAAATTGCGCCCTGATGCCTCCGGGCCTGATGGTTTGCACGTTACAAATAAACAAATACAAATACAAATCCCTTTAAGGTGCGCCTCATCAAAAGAAGGATAGTGGCCAACTGAGAGGTGTGCTTGGAATGGATAAAGTATACTGGGCATATATTAGGGGCACATGTACCCAGGGGCATGCAAATATAAACATGAATGCATAAGATGCATCTGGCCGGCATCCCCTCACTCAGTGGTGGGGGCGGTGAAGGAGGAGTTAGAGGGAATGGGAGTAACAGGGAAAAGCGAGTACTTTGGTTAACAATTGAAATGTCGGAGCGTCTTAAATATTACCTGCATGGGGATGCAGCCTGTTTTTTTGGCAGACAGATTTGAGAATGGTTTTAGGATACCCGACAAAGGTCTGAGGGTGGGTAGACGGACATAGAATTTGAAATCCATTAAGGAATACACAGCATTGGGGAAGGAAAATGTAAGAAAGAATCTGAGAGGGGAAGGTGGCAATTCCATTTGACAATATACCACTGGCGAACTTGAATATATCTCCCACGGGGACAGTGCCTAAAAAGGGGACAGGAGAGTTCAGAATGATACACCACCTGTCTTGGCCAGGGCAGGTGTACATTATGATTACAGAGACCCAGACAAAAGCATAGTTAATTATTCCAATGTGGACAAAACTATTGCCCTGATTAAAGCTTGTGGAACAAGGGCTCAGATAGCCAAATGGGACATAAAATTGGCATTCGGGTTGCTACCCATTCACTAAAGTGATTTCCAGTTGTTGGGTATTCAATTTAATGGACACATAAAAGCAAACACTGCTTTATCAGTGGTGTGCTTGACAACAAGCAGTCTTTTTGAGTGTGTCATCACCTCTGGTCAATGTGCCTTTACTCAATGATCTGACTCGCGCAGGGTAATACACTATCTGGACGACTTCCTGTTAGTGGGCAAGAGTGCAGAAGAGTACGTGCAATTACTGGCAGTATTCAACATACTGGCATGGTACCTGGGCATTCCCCTGGTGCATGAAAAAAATAAGAGGCCAGCTGCAGTTTGGATCTTGTTGGAAATCAAACCGGATATGGAAAGAATGGAATCCAGCTTGCGAGTGCAGAAGATTCAGAAATTAAGAGAAAAGTTATATAAAGTGGCATCAAAAGAAAAGCACAAGATGTGAATAATAAAACAGCTTTTGGGATAGTTAAAGTTTACGTGTGTGGTCGTAGCACCAGGCAGGTCTTTCTGTAGGTAGATGGCACTGGATCTATCAGGAGTGAAAAGGCCCCACCACAGGATCAAGGGGATGAGAAGAATAAAGAGGGATTTGTAAGTGAGGAGGTGTCTCCTATCAAGGTGGTTGACTGACATTGTAGTCCAGTGGAAGAGAGATATTTTCAGATGCAGCAAGGACAAAAGGTTTGGGATATATTGGGAGGGGAAGCGGTGTGCAGCTAAGAGGCCAGCGGAGTGGTTGACAGAGAAACATAACTCTACGTTTCCAGAATTGTTCCTGGTTATCGTGGCAATTGAACTGTGGGTACAATGTTGAAGAACAAAAGAATAGTGTTATGGGTGGATAATGAAAAGTGTTAGGGCAGTTTAGCAAAGACATGTGGGTGTTGAGTTGTTAAGAAGAATTATGCTGATATGCTTGAAGTGAAATGCTGTGTTTAAAGCAACACTTATTCCCAGGGCAAACCATGATATTGATGTATTGAATAGGGTAAAGTTAAGAGAGGAATGGTTTTATTGTTCATGAAAAAGGTGATGTATTGAAAGTGGTCAAGATCACACTTCAGGTGGTCAAGACCAGAGCACTTCTCTTGACCACCTGAAGCTGCAGGGCACTGGAGCCCCCACCCCACTCCCACCTCCATCGGGAAATGGAACTCTTCACCCACAACCAATGGGAAGCAAGATAAGCCTCATGGCTTGCACAAACGAAAATGTGCGCTCGTGCACGAATTTTGAAAAAATGCCTTTAATATTCTACCTTCACCAAAGCCTGTGCTGTGCAAGCGGATCTGCGCTGTTATGGGGTTATTTGCCGGATTTGAGGCACTGCAGTGTCTTTCCTGATCGATTTGGGGTCCCGCATCGCCATTCCAAGATGGCCGACTCTCAGGCACCGGAGTGCCTGGGCTGTTGTTCTCCTGCCACTTTGCCCTTATTGGCTGAAGCGTAGTATGTCATGGCCTATGGGAAAGCCCGCAGGCTTGGCCGGCCCTCCCTCCAAGGCCCACTCCTGGCCCTGTCTACCCCTGTCCACCACGGTATGCCACCCTGCCCCCCCTTGGTCTTCAGTGTGTGTATGCCCCCCTCTCCACCCTCTTGGTCGTCAGTGTGTGTATGCCCCCCTCTCCCCCCTTGGTTGTCAGTGTGTGTATTCCCCCCTCTCCCCTCTTTGGTCATCAGTGTGTGTATGTCCCCCTCTCCACCCCCCTTGATCGTCAGTGTGTGTATGCCCCCCTCTCCCCCCCTTGGTCATCAGTGTGTGTATGTCCTTCTCTGCCCCCTTGGTCATCAGTGTGTGTATGCCCCCCTCTACCCCCCTTGGTCGTTAGTGTGTGCATTACCCCCTCTCCCCCCTTGGTCGTCAGTGTGTGTATACCCCCCTCTGCCCCTCTTGGTCGTCAGTGTGTGCATGCCCCCCTTACCCCCTTGGTCATCAGTGTGTGCATGCCCCCCTCCCCCCCCCCTTGGTCGTTAGTGTGTGCATGCCCCCCTCTCCCCCCCTTGGTCGTCAGTGTGTGTATGCCCCCCTTTCCCCCCTTGGTTGTCAGTGTGTGTATGCCCCCCTCTCCCTCCTTTGGTCATCAGTGTGTGTATGTCCCCCTCTCCACCCCCCTTGATCATCAGTGTGTGTATGCCCCCCTCTCCCCCCTTGGTCGTCAGTGTGTGTATGTCCTTCTCTGCCCCCTTGGTCATCAGTGTGTGTATGCCCCCCTCTCCCCCCCTTGGTCGTTAGTGTGTGCATTCCCCCCTTTCCCCCCTTGGTCGTCAGTGTGTGTATACCCCCCTCTGCCCCCCTTGGTCGTCAGTGTGTGCATGCCCCCCTTACCCCCTTGGTCATCAGTGTGTGCATGCTACCCCCCCCCCTTGGTCGTTAGTGTGTGCATGCCCCCCTCTCCCCCCCTTGGTCGTCAGTGTGTGTATGCCCCCTCTTCCCCCCCTGGTCATTAGTGTGTACATGCCCCCCTTGGTCATCAGTGTGTGCATGCCCCCCATTCCCCCTTTGGTCATCCGTGTGTGTATGCCCCCCATTCCCCCTTTGGTCATCAGTGTGTGTATGCCCCCATCCCCCCTTTTGGTCATGAGTGTGTGTGTATGCCCCACATCCCCCCTTTTGGTCGTCAGTGTGTGTATGTCCCCCCCCCCTTGGTCGTCAGTGTTTGTATGCACCCCCCTCTCCACCCCCCTTGATCGTCAGTGTGTGTATGCCCCCCTCTCCCCCCCTTGGTCGTCAGTGTGTGTATGTCCTTCTCTGCCCCCTTGGTCATCAGTGTGTGTATGCCTCCCTCTACCCCCCTTGGTCGTTAGTGTGTGCATTACCCCCTCTCCCCCCTTGGTCGTCAGTGTGTGTATACCCCCCTCTGCCCCTCTTGGTCGTCAGTGTGTGCATGCCCCCCTTACCCCCTTGGTCATCAGTGTGTGCATGCTCCCCTCTCCCCCCCCTTGGTCGTTAGTGTGTGCATGCCCCCCTCCCCCCCCTTGGTCGTCAGTGTGTGTATGCCCCCCTCTCCCCCCTTGGTCATCAGTGTGTGCATGCTCCCCTCTCCCCCCCCTTGGTCGTTAGTGTGTGCATGCCCCCCTCCCCCCCCTTGGTCGTCAGTGTGTGTATGCCCCCCTCTCCCCCCTTGGTCGTCAGTGTGTGTATGTCCTTCTCTGCCCCCTTGGTCATCAGTGTGTGTATGCCCCCCTCTCCCCCCCTTGGTCGTTAGTGTGTGCATTCCCCCCTTTCCCCCCTTGGTCGTCAGTGTGTGTATACCCCCCTCTGCCCCCCTTGGTCGTCAGTGTGTGCATGCCCCACTTACCTCCTTGGTCATCAGTGTGTGCATGCTACCCCCCCCCCCTTGGTCGTTAGTGTGTGCATGCCCCCCTCTCCCCCCCTTGGTCGTCAGTGTGTGTATGCCCCCCTCTTCCCCCCCTGGTCATTAGTGTGTACATGCCCCCCTTGGTCATCAGTGTGTGCATGCCCCCCATTCCCCCTTTGGTCATCCGTGTGTGTATGCCCCCCATTCCCCCTTTGGTCATCAGTGTGTGTATGCCCCCATCCCCCCTTTTGGTCATGAGTGTGTGAGTGTGTGTGTATGCCCCCCATCCCCCCTTTTGGTCGTCAGTGTGTGTATGTCCCCCCCCCTTGGTCATCAGTGTGTGTATGCCCCCCTCTCCCCCCCTTGGTCGTTAGTGTGTGCATTCCCCCCTTGGTCGTCAGTGTGTGTATACCCCCCTCTGCCCCCCTTGGTCGTCAGTGTGTGCATGCCCCACTTACCTCCTTGGTCATCAGTGTGTGCATGCTACCCCCCCCCTTGGTCGTTAGTGTGTGCATGCCCCCCTCTCCCCCCCTTGGTCGTCAGTGTGTGTATGCCCCCCTCTTCCCCCCCTGGTCATTAGTGTGTACATGCCCCCCTTGGTCATCAGTGTGTGCATGCCCCCCATTCCCCCTTTGGTCATCCGTGTGTGTATGCCCCCCATTCCCCCTTTGGTCATCAGTGTGTGTATGCCCCCATCCCCCCTTTTGGTCATGAGTGTGTGAGTGTGTGTGTATGCCCCCCATCCCCCCTTTTGGTCGTCAGTGTGTGTATGTCCCCCCCCCCTTGGTCGTCAGTGTTTGTATGCACCCCTCTCCCCGCCCCCCTGATCATCAGTGTGTGTATGCCTCCCTCTCCCCCCTTGGTCGTCAGTGTGTGTATGCCCCCCTATCCCCCCCTTGGTCTGACAGTGTGTGTATGCCCCCTCTCCCTCCCCCTTGGTCGTCAGTGTCTGTATGCCCCCCTCTCTCCCACCCTTGGTCGTCAGTGTGTGTATGGCCCCCTCTCCGCCTTGGTCATCAGTGTGTCTCTCTCCGCCCCTTAGGCCCGCCATGTTGCCTCCGACTTTTTGACACTATACACCGCATGTTTGTGCCACCCTGCAAGAGGGGCTGGCCCTCATGTTCTGCCGCCTATTTTAACACTATGATCCCACCGATTTGACACTATGCATTGTATGTCGTTGTCGCCCTTCCTGAGGGGTCGGCCCTCATGTTTTGACACCTTTCCTTACCATATGCCTCCAATGACGCTGACATTATGCATTGCATGTTTGCGGCCACCCCTCAAGAGGGATTGGCCCTCATGTTCTTATACCACCTATGATGACTCCATGCACTTATGTAACCAAGCAAGCTTTCTTAACAGCGCCATGATGCCAGAGGGCAGTTGTGCGCCTTACAAATGCAAATAAATAAATAAAATAAATAAAGTGGGGTACATTCTGGCAGTGTTAAAAAATTGAGGTTTTTGGGTAGATGAAAGTTTCGTAAGTTCAAGGTGTATGTCAAGGAGAGGAAAAATGTGGAGTAAGATGAAGAGAGTAGACAGTGTCTCTTTTGAGGATAGCTCAGGGGCAACATGCTCACCTTGGAAGCAAGATGGCAGAGAACAGCACAGGTTCGAACCCTCGGTCCGCGCTTAGAAACCTCTGGGTATTAAGCACGTTATAAATGACCTATAATATCATATCATATCTTTTCACCCATCTAGTGCTGATGGTCCCAATGGAAATTTAGATCTCTGGACACTAGATTGTGAAATGGGCTGGACGGAAGGCAGCAGTGGACTGGGAAGCAAAATAGGCCCTGGAAATAATTTTTAAAGTGCCCCCATATTTCACATTTTCTGCAAGCCCAACCCTTTTCCTATGAGATGGTGTGGAAATAAATTAGGCCACCACACAAAACAGGCACAGGGTGCTAAGGCCTACCGGGAAATCGCCAGAGTGCCCCATAGGCCAGTCCACCCCTGACGGCAGGAAGAGACACGAACCTACGGAAAGCAGCTAAGAAGAGCCTACAGCAAAGCAGAATGTGTATGGTCTGGATTGGGGGCATGAAATTGGGACAATTGCTACCCATACAATTTGAAATGGGACACAAGAGAAAGTCAGCAGACTTGATGATCGTCCATTTGGTGCAGTGGACCCAGCTGGGAATAATAAAAATGATGAACAAAAGCGCTGGGTATCATCATGCAAGGGAGTGTGGAGGAGTGCAAGGAAACCTGCGTCTATTGATCGAGCCAGGTAAGAGGGTAACAGGGAAGTGTCAGGTTTTTGTAGGGCCAGGGTCATCAAGTGATTAGATATGAAGAGCCTGTGTACTTTGGACAAGACAGGGTACATTTGTCTTCCTTAGGGATGAAAATATACCTAATGAATTTGATGAATGTACTGGACGGCATTATGAAGAGGAAAGGGAGGCAGGTTAGGGGGGGAAGTCTGGCACCATCTGGGAGGGTCCTATTGAATGGTGAAACAGAGTAAAGAGCAAACAAAAATAGTAGTAATGTTAACAATATTGTAGTTTGAAAGGTTACAATGGAGAGAATAGATAAGTGTGGAAAAATAACAGAATAGACCAACAGTACTTGGTCCTGTTAAGAAAGGGGACGAAGAAAGAGGAGACATAAAAGAAAGAGGGGGGGAGGAGAAAAGGATGAATAACAAAACAGAGGGGTTGTGAAGTGAAGTTCTATGATGTTTGAAAATAGTATAAGCGGTCCTCCCTTAAATAAAGAAGCCTTTTATCAAAAAGGTGGAGTTCCCAAGAGTTGTATTGGGAACAATCACACACGAGGTCCCGTAGGTGGGAAGGAATGATCCCGCCCACCAGGGTCGGATTGGCCCCGTGGCCGGGCCGAAATAGTCCCTGGGGAGTGAGGGCCGGTTCCTGGCCAGGCCTGGGCTGGTTTGGAAGAAAAAAAAATAAAAAAAAATATATTTTTTCAAAAAGCCTTTTATCCTTCTCAGGTCGGTAAATGAGTACCAACACAGGTTGGGTGATATTGTATGCATATTTGTTCTATAAAAAAGAGCTTAAGCGTAAGTGCTATACAATAAGATATTATAATTTGGCCTTGGACGCCTGCTTGGATTCACAGTAATTTAGTGTACTTGGGAACAATGCTATTTGATGCCACTTCCTGTTTTGTTAAGGGGTGAAAGGTTGTGTTTTATCGCTTCCCGGCATGTCACTTTGGGCTGGGGTCAAATGACATCACTTCGGGTGATGTCATCAGAGGTCAAGTGTCGTGAGGCGAGGGGTGGGCCACTTTTTTGAGGCAAGGGGTGGGCCACTTTTTTTGGGTGACCGGGCATATTTCTTGCCCCAATCCAACCCTGCCGCCCACAAGAACATGGGGGGAGTAAGGGGGTTAGCAACAGGATGACATGCAACACAGGCGTGCAGGGGCTCCTGACTTGCCTCAAAGAGAGAGAGCAAAGGGAGACGCCATCTTTGTGATGCACAGTGAGATAGAAGGAGGAAGCAATGGAACCCCCAACTTTACATGAGAGATGGCTTTAAAACCCCTTAAGTACCAAGGACGAGTATGCTTTTTGCATAGACTTGCATCATAGCCTGGCACTTGCAAGGCAGGGGCTGCGAATATATTGTTTGTATTGTTGAAAGTTGAATATTGATTGTTTAGTTGTTGGAAGGGACAAGGGTAGGCATAGGTGTCGCTAAGGCAAGGCTCCGGAAGAGCGAATACAGAGCACACAAAAACAGTACAAAATGTAACAAAGTTGTAGTTTTAAACGTTACGATAAGAGAGCAGAAACGGGTGTGGAAAAAAAGAGAAAAGGACAGCAGCATTTGGCCCTAGTGCAGGCAACAGAAAGAAGGGGAAAACAGAAAGGAAGGAGAAAGAACCAGGAGAGACAAGGCTGGGGCGTAAGAAATCAGATAAGAACAAAACAAAAAAAGGTGCAAAGAAAGGGTCGACGTACAAGACACGGAAAGGGAAGCGAAAAGGATGAAGGGGTTTTAAAGTTAAATTCTATGATGTTTTAAAATACTGCATTTTTTCGTTCTACTGAAAATGATCTCACAAAATGCAAACAATGCAACACTGCATTTTATTTTTGAGCGGCAGCATTAAGCTGCATGCCCTGCACTCATGCTGCCTTTTGGGGCCCCATGGTCAAACAACCTTCTAACTCATTCAGCAAACATCACACGTGACTAGACGGAATTAATTGCGCCCACAAGCTTCATCCTATAGACGTCTATTGCTAATAATGTGCATGTTTTCATATCAAGAGCAGTTCTACATCAAGGACAAAACTGCCATCCCGTTTTATGTCCTAACGCGCGCAGCACAATCACAAGACGCAGACCTGTGAATTACAGCGACGAGTCTAATTCTCCTCCGCCGCCTGCCTTTCCGAGACGTGCACAATGAGGCGTGAACACAACATGGAGTTTGTCTAAGCAACATTGCTGAGCGCCGCACCAGCCCTTTTCGCTGAAACGGCTGCTGCCACACCCAGCATAAACAAACAAAACAAAAAGGGCGACGGAAAGCAGCTCCCGCGCAGACGGGAGCTAATAACGTGCCATCGAAACGCACACTCGGATTTCTGGTCACGAAGTGCCGGTTTTCCCGCCCAGCCCTCGCCCTACAAACGAATCTCAACCTTGTTGTGACCTTTTTATTTTTGAGTTATTTTTTTCTTTCCGTGTACGGTACAAAACAGAGCTGTTAATAATACACAACCCCTCCCATTGTAATGTGTACCAACAACAACCCCACCCTTCCCTCCCACATACACAAACAAGACAATGTTTGTCTTTCCGTGACACCATGCAGACTACGTGTGTACTGCTGAAAACAAGGTCCAAGAAAGGGCAGCGAATCTTGCCAATTTTTAGTGAGATTGTGCTATTAATGGGGAACAACAGGCATTGTGTATAATGAACGTTCCTACCGTGGCTGTTACTGTAGCTTGATTACGATGGATTGAGGTTTTACAAATGCTCCAGCCCTGCTGTTACACCCAGCCATGACCTTATCCATGATGCTGTCAGTTGCATAATCATGAGAAACAGTGCCTCAGTGGAAAACTACCTCTCTGCAACGATGATCTCATCAAGGTGGTCCATACTGACCGCAACACCTGTGACATTGCTGCTAGAGGCGAGCACCACTAGAGGAAAACACTGCAGGAGCCACTTTCCACTGGTGGTCAATTTACCAGTGGCACAGCACATGTGTTTCAGTATTTTCCCAAGTTACACGAATACTGCCCCTGGTAAAACAGATGTCCGAATGGTGATGAAAAAATAACACATGCACATTTCTAGATTACAGATAGGAACTCTATATATAACAACCATCCTTATGATTAAGTGAGTGTAGTGTGAAAACAAAGACCACATTAAACTTCGTCTAGTCCTTAAGGGTATGACAGAATTTTACACCAGCTCCGAGGCAACGTTTTGCTTAGAGTAAACCAGCACATGTTTAAGATGTCATGCATTACCTTGGAAAGGATTTCCAATGATAATTCATTTACCATCAATGTAATACATCTACTACGAGACCTTGACTTTATCGTTAAGTAGGCCTTCATAGAATCTGCCCACAAACAATTCCTTCTATCTAGGGAAGGGAAGGAAAACAAGGACAGCCAAAAACCTCTATGCAGCCATGGTATAGTAGGTGTGTTATGTTATGGTAATGCATAGCATTGCAAGTGCATTTATGGAGTGCAAGCAGGCCAAGAAAAAGCCTTGCGGTGCTATTGAATCATCTCAATAACAGGACTCATAAGACTATTTCTGCAAGACCCCACTTTTGACATTCTTTCTGAAATGCTAACAATGTTTGTAACAGGGTTAGTTATGCAGGAGGTAATAATGATCTTCAAACTTGGCTCTCCAGATATTTTGGATTACAACTCCCATCACCCCTAGCCAGGATAGTCAATGGTGAGGACTCATGGGAGTTGCAGTCCAACTCACTGGAGAGCTACAGGTTGCAGACCCAAGCCAGGCATTGCACAAAGTAGTAGCCAAGGTAGAAGACTGTCTCCCTTTCTGGACCATGTAACTCTAAGTACCACCATCAGCCTGCTCTGGCAGGATCGTAGTGCCCAAGCGATGTAAAAATTGAACAATTCGATTTGAAGAAAGGATGAAACGCTGTCATAGTAGATATGATGGGGAAGCCTTATCATCTTTAATTAAATGGGCTGGGCAAGAGAAGCCTGATGGATTGTGGCAAGAAATTGGACTCCATAGCTTTTAGTCGAACCTACAGCTAGCACGTTAGTTGTGTCTATGTCCATCCTAATGCAATTATCGCATATCCAATCACTAAAAGATGTCAGGCATTTGTGAAGTCGGTTTGATGTTCACTGAAACATTGATCAAATCTGTGCATGACATTTGCACTGATTGCAGGCACGTACAACTGGAAAGCAAAGGATCAAACCAGCTGATCTGTCAGAAACGTATAGTTTTTATAGAGCGAGTGGCAATGGAGAGCCTTGGGGATACCAATCAAGAGTGAGTAATATTGAAGGGAGACATAGACAGGCTAATGCCTGTCTTTGATCATTCAGGAAGTACTAGGAGACTGGAATGTCCCTCTCAGACCAGCTGGAAATAGCAGTCTAATGCTGTGGTCTACAATGTCAAAATCTGGTGAGCGATGTAACAAAATGAGCCCACAAAGACTGCCGTTGTTGGCACCAAATCGCAGTCATCCAAGATGGAGATTAGTACTGTTTCAGTACCCTTTGCTATTCACAAATAATCCTAAAATTCTATGAAATCACACATCTGAAGGGTAACCACTAGCTCCAAAAATGTAGCCACCAATGGGCGCAGACATATGCATCCCAGCTGGGTCAATATTTAGGTGTACGAGCCCAGGATAAACATCTAGAATTCTGGAGATTAAAGGTTGAAAAACTCCCGAAGAGGAAGGGTATTCAGGTGGAAGAACTGATGCAAAACCTATTAAAGGTAAAAAAAGAAATTGATGGCATGGGATTGGATTGTGACCATTGAACAATGTGAGAGTGTGAAACTTAGGATACCCCAAATTCTAGATGGAAATGGCCTAACGTCCCTCTGCAGCTATTTGCAAAAATTCCTGTTGCCAAAGTCGTTTAAACATCTTAGACACAATGGAAGTGCAGTGGTTTAGGAAAACACTGGGGGTAGTAAATGCTCAATGTCGATATTGTAGAAACAGTGGAAACTCCTATGCATTTTATAATCATTTGCGAGTCCCTAAATAAAATTAGAAGTGCCTTCTTAGAGGAATGTAAATCAATGGGGGAAACCCTCAGTCCATCTAATGGGTTCTAATAGGTGAACAGACCAGATTGGTAATTGCGGTAATGAAAATGTTGGAATCTGTATTATCTACTGATGCTGAGTCGGTGAATGGGAGGGATACTTGGGGGTGATGATCGAAGAGGGGAAATTCGGGAATGTTTTTAATTGGAATTTTATCATGTGTTGTAATGTTAAAGGTTTATTATTTTTGTCTTTGCAAACAATTATTTGTTTGTTTGACTTGAAACCAATAAAAATATTTAAATAAAAAAATAAAAAAATGTATTGGTGATTTGCAAGGTTGCGGCTCTGAGCAAAGCCTTTTTGTGGCGCCCAAACCAAGCCGGTGAGTTGGTTACACTATCTGATCGTTCACAGGCCTTAGGACCTTCTGGAGCAGTAAGTGCTAAAATAGGGGAAGGGGAGGCATACAGTGACAATGAAAGTGTAAAAATGACAAGTACAAGACTACGAAAATATATAATGAGAGAGTGAGGAACAGTTAAATGGATGAACAGGCTGATCGAGACAATGGTGATGACATCTGGAATGATACAATTGGGGAAGGCAGCTAATCAAGTTGCAAGATAAGAGGTACGGTCTTCAGTCTCTTCTGGTACTTCTTCTGGAAAGTTGATTTTCTTCAGAACTGAGGGTGAGGTCATTCCAAAGAGCTGCACCTGCCGAGTCCAGCATTCTGCCTGCATACTTCTTCTTTCTGAAGGCTGCGACTATACGTGTCTTTGAGCCCTTGCACCTCGGTTGCCTGGTAGGGGACAATCTCTTGCTTAAAGTAACCTGGCTCAATACGTGTGATGGACAACACGAAGAATCTTGAAGCTGATGCGTCGACCACTGGGAGCCAGAGTATTAATACTTTGCAAACAAGTATTGCAGGAACTCTTCTGAGGGGTATTTAAATGCTCATCTGAACGTTTATGCTCAGTGGGAGCAACCAGTGAAACCCTGCCTAAAAGCTTTAACCTTGCTGTCAACAGCTACCACTGTCTATGAGGTGATGGATGTCCAGTCTGTCGATAGTCACTCAGCACTGCAAAGTGGCCCTAAAGTGATATCAGTGATGATACTTTACACAACCTTGAAATAATTAATTAGTGGTTGTAAACACATCCTGTCACGCTAACCTGATTCCCACGGAGGCGCAGGTCTGGCTTCGAGTGCTGATGCTTTTCAATGGTGAAGCGCAGGACTCTGAAGATGGACAGGAAGGGTCCCTCTACTCTGGCTTTTCTGGCTCGCAGGAATATTCCCCTTAGGGACTGGAAGGATGAGTTCTCCATCATGCTTCTGATGCAGGGGCGCGTTGAAACCCAGTTACTTCACTGGATTGAGGTTTGATGGGAGTTTAAAATAAGCTTGACTATTCAGGTGAGGCGCTGTAAGAGTTCTGTTGCAAGTTCAAAAGTTCAAGCTTAATAATAATGTTCATTGTCTTATTGCAGCAAGCGCTAATGCTTATGTCTTTTTCCCCTTAGGGGCCGGGGTTCGGAATGCCGGAGATATGGCGCCGACCCGAAGTGAAACGTGCAGTTCCAGTAAATGACAGGTAAATTCTGGATGAGCGTTCAGGTAATGTCTTTGCTTTCGCTCATTCAATGTCTTTGTCTTTTTTCCCCATAGGGGCCGGGGTCCGGAATGCCAGGAAGCGGCAGGACCCGAAATGAAATGGGAATGACCCAACAGGTAAGTCTTAGAAGGAAACTGAGCTTTTCCTATTTCCCTTCCTTCTCTCACCTTGTTTTCCTGTCTTTCTCTCTAGGCTCTGGGAAGTGGGTGCGGATCCGGATGATCGCTGCTGAAGATGGAGGCGCCCAGGAAAGGTGAGTGAAATGCAGCGCTGCAGCGATCGAAGCAAAATGCTTTTAAAATGATGTCTTCCCTTTCAGGATCGTCGGTGTGATGTCTCCGTGATGCAGCTTTAGCAGGTAAGGTCTTCTTTCTCACCAATTCTCTCTTATCTCCCTTTGCAGGTGACCCAGGATGCTGACAGGCGTGGCTGAAGTCCAGATGCAGGAGCTGACACGGTGAGCGTCCAGCTGCGAGGAGCAGAACAACGCGAAGCGTGAGTTGCTGATCGGGCGTGGTTTAAATAGCTTTGGAAGAAGTTCCAGGTATGTATCCTTCCACCGATCAGGTATGTATCCTTACCCGACCACACCCAGGTGGAAAGTAGTCCCACAGGTAAAGTAGTTCCATTCAGGCCTCAAGAGGGCCTGGATGTAGCAGCATGGTCTGCATCAGGTAAGTGCACATTAAAACACTTGAACACATGTCTAGCTTTATGAGCCTGGTGCCTAAGGCGCCAGGACAGGGGTCCAACATGAGCCTGGCGCCTAAGGCACCAGGACTGTGTCCAAAGGGCCCCAGCTTGGGCCCGCTGGCACTTCCCTGGGGGGAATGATGCCTGCCTCTGGGGTTGCTGGGTCGGACCTGGCTCCTTGGAGGTAGGCATCATGACAGTACCCCCCCTCAAGGCCCCTCCCAAGGTTGTTCCCTCCGGGGGTTTTGGCTTGTTCGGAAATCTCCGGTGGAACCTTTGTATTAATCTTGGTGCGTCAACATGGTTACTAGGCTCCCACGATCTCTCCTGAGGTCCATATCCCTTCCAGTCAACAAGATAGAAGAGTTTTGACTTTAACACCTTGGAGTCTAAAATGTCTTTAACTTCGAATTCTAATTCCCCTTCAATTTGAACTGGGTCTGGAGGCTTGGACAGTCGGGTCCCTGGTTGTACTGGCTTCAAAAGTGATGCATGAAAAACTGGATGAATACGCATGTTGGACGGTAAATCCAGTTTAAAGGTCACGGGATTGATTATAGCCTTGATGGGATAAGGTCCTATGAATCTGGGATTGAAGGTTTGCGGGCCCTTGAGGGGTAAATGTTTCGTTGCTAGCCATACCTGGTCTCCTACTTGGTAAGGAGGAGTTTTACTTCGGTGCAAATCAGCGTTTCTTTATACTTTTTCTTGGCTTGCTGTAAATGAGTTGCAGCTTCTTTGAAGATTCAGGTTAGAGTTGCAGCTTCTTTGAAGGCTCGGGTTATTGTGGAATGCAGATGATTTACTGCGGGCATTTCCAGGGTCAGAGGTGGATCTAGGTCAGAGGTCCGAGGATGGTGACCATACAAAGTATAAAAAGGAGTTTGTCCGGTTCCAGAATGCACTGAATTGTTGTATGCATATTCTGCGATCCAAAGGATGTCTTTCCAATTTAACTCGGATTGGTGTAACATGCACCGAAGATATTGCTCGAGAGTCTGATTGGTTCTCTCGGTTTGTCCGTCGGTCTGGGGGTGGTGGCTGGTGGATAACCGCACACCTATTTGTGCTAGTTGGCAACACTTCTTCCAAAAATGGGAGATAAATTGACTTCCAGACTAATATGGAAGGGAAACCATGTATGCGAACTATATTCTCCAGAAATTCCTTGGCCAAGGTGGAAGCTGAAGGCAAACCTTTAAAGGGATAAAGTGGGCCATTTTGGAGAATAGATCCACAATTACAAGAATAGTGTTGTAACCAGCACAAGGAGGCAGGTCAGTTATAAAGTCCATTGACAAGGTGTGCCATGGTGCCGGTGGAATATCCAAGGGTTGAAGTAGGCCGGCTGGCCTTTTCTTTTGACCCTTGTTTTGGGCGCAAATTCCGGAAGACAATACAAAAGACTTTATGTCTTTTCTTCAAGAAGGCCACCAGAAGTGGCGTTTGATTTTTTCCTCCGTTTTAGCGATACCAGGGTGTCCTTCCATTAATGATTCATGATGATGGGCAATAACAAGTTCTTGCAATTCTTTACTTGGCAGAACCAACTGCTCCTGGGAGTAGGGTAAATCATCCTTAACGGTGTAATGAGGACCCTTTTGACTCCATTCCAGTAAGGCTGAAGAGTCTAGAAGTTGTTTTACTTGCGTTTGGATGTCCTCAATAGTTTGCAATGAAGTTAGGCCTAAGATTCTTTGTTCAGGTATGATTGGCACAGGTTCTAAACTCGAATTGGGTTCTTCCATGCCAATCCGGGATAAGGCGTCCGCTTTACCATTCTTGCAGCCAGGGCGATAGGTAATTACAAAATCAAATTCCGCAAAGAATAGAGCCCATCGGAGTTGTCATGAAGATTGAGTTTTGGCCGTCTTTAAATACTGTAAATTTCTGTGGTCCGTAATTACGGTGATGGTGTGTCTTGCCCCGAGAAGGTAGTGATGCCAAGCCTTGAAAGCAGATTTAATAGCCAGTAACTCTTTGTCGGTAATTGCGTAGTTGATTTCAGGAGGAGAACATTTCCTGGACCAAAAGGCCACAGGGTGTAGTTGGTTAGTTTCTGGGTCTCTTTGCGACAGGACAGCTCCCATGGCCGAACTGGATGCGTCGGTTTCCACAATGTAAGGGAGATCTGGGTGCGGGTGCTTCAATACAGGTGCAGAGGTGAATTTGGTTTTCAGGTCCTGAAAGGCTTGTTTGGCCTCAAGAGTCCATTCAAAGCGTTTGTTTTTCTTTAGGAGAGCTGTGATGGGTTGGACTGTTCGGGAAAATTCCAGGATGAATCTTCGATAGAAATTGGCGAAGGGGAGCATGCTCTGAACTCCCTTCACCGAGCTAGGAGATGGCCATTTGAGGATGGCATCCACCTTTCGCGAGTCCATTCGGACTCCTTGAGATGTCAGGATGAATCCGAGAAACTCAACTTCTGTGGTATGAAAAATGCATTTTTCGAGCTTTGCAAATAGTCTGTGCTGGCACAATTTCTCAAGAACTGCCCTAACATGTTTTCTGTGATCGGATTCTGAAGAAGAGTACACCAGGATGTCGTCAATATAAACAATGACACAGACATCGATAAGTTCCCGAAGAACATCATTCATAAAGTACTGAAAGGCGGCAGGTGCATTGCACAACCCGAAGGGCATCACCTGATATTCGAAGAGCCCAAATTTGGTGCGGAATGCAGTCTTCCATTCGTCGCCTTCTTTTATACGCACCAGGTGATAAGCTCCTCGGAGATCTAACTTGGTGTACACACAAGCGTCTTTCACCTGGTCGATAAGCTCAGGGATCAGGGGCAGAGGATAACGATTCTTAATCGTTATTTGATTCAGGGTGCGATAGTCTATACATGTTCTAAGGTCGCCCTCTTTTTTCGGCACGAAGAACAGAGCTGAGGAGACAGGAGACTTGGACGGGCGAATAAAACCATTGGCTAGGTACTGATCTAAATACTGACGCAAATGCAGGTTCTCAGGTTCCGTAAGAGCATAAATCCTACTACAAGGTAGTTGAGCATTGGGTACCAGATCGATTTGGCAATCATAAGACCGATGGGGAGGTAACGTGTTAGCCTGTTCCTTCTGAAAAACGTCTTGGAATTCTTGGTATTCTGACGGTAGCTGTACAGGGGTGGAAGTTGCTGAGGGTAGACCCATAGCTGGATTTCTTGGATAACAAGTTGGTTCACAATCAGGAAAACTTATCTTCTTTGCTCGCCAGTCAATTAAGGGGGATTATGTGTTTCTAACCAAGGAATTCCAAGAATTACTTGAAATTGTGGGGCCTTGATCACATCAAACACAATTGCTTCCCGATGTCCATCCTGACCCACCAGTGTCACTTCAATAGTGGAATGCGTTACAGGCCCTGAGGCTATTTCGGTCCCATCTACTGTAGTAATGACATCTTGGGTTACTTTCGGGCGGAGAGGGAGCTTAATCCTGGAAGCCAATTCACAGTCTATGTAATTTCCAATAGCTCCAATGTCGATGTATGCCTTTATAGCATGCAACTGCTGAGGCTGTTTTGGGTCCACGAGCACCATTGGCATGACAAAATGCGAGGTCAAAGATTTTGTTTTCAAGCTCGGCAAGCGGACCCCTACGCTTGTCGGGCTAAGTCGTTTCCCGAATCAGGTGTCAATAAATCGTTATCAGTGGCTCCAACCACCTTCTTAGGTGGTTTAACTGGACAATTTCGAAGAAAGTGACCGGAAGTCCCGCAATACAGACAAAGTTGCATTTGCCGCCTTCTCTCTCGTTTCTTCTGCGTTAATGGTCCTTTAACACCGCCGATTTGCATAGGTTCGGATACGTCGGTACTCTTGGAGTTAGCGTGGGTTTTGATCGGGGGCTCGGGTTTCGTACTTGAACCGATCTGCTTTTCTATTTTGAAGTCTGTGATCAAGTTGAACCACCAAGTCTATGTAGTCTGCGCAGACCTGTGGTAGATTTACTATCTGAGCTAGAACATCCTTAAGCTCTCCGCGCAGGCCTCGATGAAACAATGTGATCCTTTTGTTTTCTGGCCATCCAGTTTCCACAACCAGCCTATTAAAGGTGGCAACGTAGGACAGGAGATCCTGATTACCTTGTCGTAAGGATAGCAGTTCGTTATCAAGGGCCTGTCCTTGAGAGTGTCGAGCAAACAATCTTTCCATGCTGGCCTGGAAGCCCGGAAAATCCTGGAGAATGGGATCATCCTGATTTACCAATGGAATAGACCAATCGGCAGCACTGCCACTGAGGTAAGATAGTATAAAGGCTACCTTGGTCTGGTCGTTAGGGAAGGCCCCGGGTCTGCACAGAAAGTGTAAACGACATTGGTTCATAAAGACGGCATATTTCTTGGGATCCCCCGCAAAACGTTCAGGCGGGGCCAAAGGCATGTGTCCAGGTAGATCGATTTGTACCGGGTTATTCAAACCGATTGATGTGGAAGTACCTCCAGAATTAGGTAAAGGAGTGTGCCCTGCCTGGGTCTGCAATAACCTTTTGGCCAGGTCATCTGTTCTTTCCTTGGATAGGATCAGTTCTCTTTTGAGAGCGTTAGTCTCCTGGCGGGCTGAGTGCACTTCTGCCCGTAATTCCCCCAAAAGCTGGGCCAGCTGATCTGTCTCGGAAGTCTCCATAGCGCCCGGGTGGGAAATTGTGGGTAGGCTTCGCGTTCTGTCACACTCACCTGATTCCCACGGAGGCACAGGTCTGGCTTCGAGTGCTGATGCTTCTTCAATGGTGAAGCGCAGGACTCTGAAGATGGACAGGAAGGGCCCCTCTACTATGGCTTTTCTGGCTCGCAGGAATATTCCCCTTAGGGTCTGGAAGGATGAGTTCTCCATCCTGCTTCTGATGCAGGGGCGCGTTGAAACCCAGTTACTTCACTGGATTGAGGTTTGATGGGAGTTCAAAATAAGCTTGACTATTCAGGTGAGGCGCTGTAAGAGTTCTGTTGCAAGTTCAAAAGTTCAAGCTTAATAATAATGTTCATTGTCTTATTGCAGCAAGCGCTAATGCTTATGTCTTTTTCCCCTTAGGGTGCGGGGTTCGGAATGCCGGAGATATGGCGCCGACCCGAAGTGAAACGTGCAGTTCCAGTAAATGACAGGTAAATTCTGGATGAGCGTTCAGGTAATGTCTTTGCTTTCGCTCATTCAATGTCTTTGTCTTTTTTCCCCATAGGGGCCGGGGTCCGGAATGCCAGGAAGCGGCAGGACCCGAAATGAAATGGGAATGACCCAACAGGTAAGTCTTAGAAGGAAACTGAGCTTTTCCTATTTCCATTCCTTCTCTCACCTTGTTTTCCTGTCTTTCTCTCTAGGCTCTGGGAAGTGGGTGCGGATCCGGATGATCGCTGCTGAAGATGGAGGCGCCCAGGAAAGGTGAGTGAAATGCAGCGCTGCAGCGATCGAAGCAAAATGCTTTTAAAATGATGTCTTCCCTTTCAGGATCGTCGGTGTGATGTCTCCGTGATGCAGCTTTAGCAGGTAAGGTCTTCTTTCTCACCAATTCTCTCTTATCTCCCTTTGCAGGTGACCCAGGATGCTGACAGGCGTGGCTGAAGTCCAGATGCAGGAGCTGACACGGTGAGCGTCCAGCTGCGAGGAGCAGAACAACGCAAAGCGTGAGTTGCTGATCGGGCGTGGTTTAAATAGCTTTGGAAGAAGTTCCAGGTATGTATCCTTCCACCGATCAGGTATGTATCCTTCCCCGACCACACCCAGGTGGAAAGTAGTCCCACAGGTAAAGTAGTTCCATTCAGGCCTCAAGAGGGCCTGGATGTAGCAGCATGGTCTGCATCAGGTAAGTGCACATTAAAACACTTGAACACATGTCTAGCTTTATGAGCCTGGCGCCTGAGGTGCCAGGACAGGGGTCCAACATGAGCCTGGTGCCTAAGGCACCAGGACTGTGTCCAAAGGGCCCCAGCTTGGGCCCGCTGGCACTTCCCTGGGGGGAATGATGCCTGCCTCTGGGGTTGCTGGGTCGGACCTGGCTCCTTGGAGGTAGGCATCATGACAGTACCCCCCCTCAAGGCCCCTCCCAAGGTTGTTCCCTCCGGGGGTTTTGGCTTGTTCGGAAATCTCCGGTGGAACCTTTGTATTAATCTTGGTGCGTCAACATGGTTACTAGGCTCCCACGATCTCTCCTGAGGTCCATATCCCTTCCAGTCAACAAGATAGAAGAGTTTTGACTTTAACACCTTGGAGTCTAAAATGTCTTTAACTTCGAATTCTAATTCCCCTTCAATTTGAACTGGGTCTGGAGGCTTGGACAGTCGGGTCCCTGGTTGTACTGGCTTCAAAAGTGATGCATGAAAAACTGGATGAATACGCATGTTGGACGGTAAATCCAGTTTAAAGGCCACGGGATTGATTATAGCCTTGATGGGATAAGGTCCTATGAATCTGGGATTGAAGGTTCCCGGGCCCTTGAGGGGTAAATGTTTCGTTGCTAGCCATACCTGGTCTCCTACTTGGTAAGGAGGAGTTTTACTTCGGTGCAAATCAGCGTTTTCTTTATACTTTTTCTTGGCTTGCTGTAAATGAGTTGCAGCTTCTTTGAAGATTCGGGTTAGAGTTGCAGCTTCTTTGAAGGCTCGGGTTATTGTGGAATGCAGATGATTTACTGCGGGCATTTCCAGGGTCAGAGGTGGATCTAGGTCAGAGGTCCGAGGATGGTGACCATACAAAGTATAAAAAGGAGTTTGTCCGGTTCCAGAATGCACTGAATTGTTGTATGCATATTCTGCGATCCAAAGGATGTCTTTCCAATTTAACTCGGATTGGTGTAACATGCACCGAAGATATTGCTCGAGAGTCTGATTGGTTCTCTCGCTTTGTCCGTCGGTCTGGGGGTGGTGGCTGGTGGATAACCGCACATCTATTTGTGCTAGTTGGCAACCCTTCTTCCAAAAATGGGAGATAAATTGACTTCCACGATCCGAGACTAATATGGAAGGGAAACCATGTATGCGAACTATATTCTCCAGAAATTCCTTGGCCAAGGTGGAAGCTGAAGGCAAACCTTTAAAGGGATAAAGTGGGCCATTTTGGAGAATAGATCCACAATTACAAGAATAGTGTTGTAACCAGCACAAGGAGGCAGGTCAGTTATAAAGTCCATTGACAAGGTGTGCCATGGTGCCGGTGGAATATCCAAGGGTTGAAGTAGGCCGGCTGGCCTTTTCTTTTGACCCTTGTTTTGGGCGCAAATTCCACAAGACAATACAAAAGACTTTATGGGCCTCATTACAACTCAGGCGTTAAGGGTTAACGCCACCGTTAACCCTTAACGCCTGATTCTGATTTTAACGCCTGCTTTTAGCAGGCGTTAAAATCCATGGCGCTAACCTGCCATGGTGCTAATTACGCCGCCGTAATTTACGGCGACGTAATTAGCGCCTTCCCCACTCCCATTATGCCCTATGGGGCAAAAATGGGAATGGGGAAGGGAAAATGGGAAATGGGGATTTACCGCCCCACTCACCTTGGAATGGGGCGGTAAATCCGCCATCCACCATGGTGTAAACAGCGTTTACACCATGGTGGTAAAGTTGGTGCACTTAGCACCAAGGTTGTAATGAGGCCCTATGTCTTTTCTCCAAGAAGGCCACCAGAAGTGGCGTTGGATTTTTTCCTCCGTTTTAGCGATACCAGGGTGTCCTTCCATTAATGATTCATGATGATGGGCAATAACAAGTTCTTGCAATTCTTTACTTGGCAGAAACAACCGCTCCTGGAAATAGGGTAAATCATCCTTAACGTGTAATGAGGACCCTTTTGACTCCATTCCAGTAAGGCTGAAGAGTCTAGAAGTTGTTTTACTTGCGTTTGGATGTCCTCAATAGTTTGCAATGAAGTTAGGCCTAAGATTCTTTGTTCAGGTATGATTGGCACAGGTTCTAAACTCGAATTGGGTTCTTCCATGCCAATCCGGGATAAGGCGTCCGCTTTACCATTCTTGCAGCCAGGGCGATAGGTAATTACAAAATCAAATTCCGCAAAGAATAGAGCCCATCGGAGTTGTCGTGAAGATTGAGTTTTGGCTGTCTTTAAATACTGTAAATTTCTGTGGTCCGTAATTACGGTGATGGTGTGTCTTGCCCCAAGAAGGTAGTGATGCCAAGCCTTGAAAGCAGATTTAATAGCCAGTAACTCTTTGTCGGTAATTGCGTAGTTGATTTCAGGAGGAGAAAATTTCCTGGACCAAAAGGCCACAGGGTGTAGTTGGTTAGTTTCTGGGTCTCTTTGCGACAGGACAGCTCCCATGGCCGAACTGGATGCGTCGGTTTCCACAATGTGAGGGAGATCTGGGTGCGCGTGCTTCAATACAGGTGCAGAGGTGAATTTGGTTTTCAGGTCCTGAAAGGCTTGTTCGGCCTCAAGAGTCCATTCAAAGTGTTTGTTTTTCTTTAGGAGAGCTGTGATGGGTTGGACTGTTTGGGAAAATTCCGGGATGAATCTTCGATAGAAATTGGCGAAGCCGAGCATGCTCTGAACTCCCTTCACCGAGCTAGGAGATGGCCATTTGAGGATGGCATCCTCCTTTCGCGAGTCCATTCGGACTCCTTGAGGTGTCAGGATGAATCCGAGAAACTCAACTTCTGTGGTATGAAAAACACATTTTTCGAGCTTTGCAAATAGTCTGTGCTGGCACAATTTCTCAAGAACTGCCCTAAGATGTTTTCTGTGATCGGATTCTGAAGAAGAGTACACCAGGATGTCGTCAATATAAACAATGACACAGACATCGATAAGTTCCCGAAGAACATCATTCATAAAGTACTGAAAGGCGGCAGGTGCATTGCACAACCCGAAGGGCATCACCTGATATTCGAAGAGCCCAAATTTGGTGCGGAATGCAGTCTTCCATTCGTCGCCTTCTTTTATACGCACCAGGTGATAAGCTCCTCGGAGATCTAACTTGGTGTACACACAAGCGTCTTTCACCTGGTCGATAAGCTCAGGGATCAGGGGCAGAGGATAACGATTCTTAATCGTTATTTGATTTAGGGTGCGATAGTCTATACATGTTCTAAGGTCGCCCTCTTTTTTCGGCACGAAGAACAGAGCTGAGGAGACAGGAGACTTGGACGGGCGAATAAAACCATTGGCTAGGTACTGATCTAAATACTGACGCAAATGCAGGTTGTCAGGTTCCGTAAGAGCATAAATCCTACTACAAGGTATTTGAGCATTGGGTACCAGATCGATTTGGCAATCATAAGACCGATGGGGAGGTAACGTGTTAGCCTGTTCCTTCTGAAAAACGTCTTGGAATTCTTGGTATTCTGATGGTAGCTGTACAGGGGTGGAAGTTGCTGAGGGTAGACCCATAGCTGGATTCCTTGGATAACAAGTTGGTTCACAATCAGGAAAACTTATCTTCTTTGCTCGCCAGTCAATTAAGGGGGATTATGTGTTTCTAACCAAGGAATTCCAAGAATTACTTGAAATTGTGGGGCCTTGATCACATCAAACACGATTGCTTCCCGATGTCCATCCTGACCCACCAGTGTCACTTCAATAGTGGAATGCGTTACAGGCCCTGAGGCTATTTCGGTTCCATCTACTGTAGTAATGACATCTTGGGTTACTTTCGGGCGGAGAGGGAGCTTAATCCTGGAAGCCAATTCACGGTCTATGTAATTTCCAATAGCTCCACTGTCGATGTATGCTTTTATAGCATGCAACTGCTGAGGCTGTTTTGGGTCCATGAGCACCATTGGCATGACAAAATGCGAGGTCAAAGAGTTTGTTTTCAAGCTCGGCAAGCGGACCCCTACGCTTGTCGGGCTAAGTCGTTTCCCGAATCAGGTTTCAATAAATTGTTATCAGTGGATCCAACCACCTTCTTAGGCGGTTTAACTGGACTATTTCGAAGAAAGTGACCGGAAGTCCCGCAATACAGACAAAGTTGCATTTGCCGCCTTCTCTCTCGTTCCTTCTGCGTTAATGGTCCTTTAACACCGCCGATTTGCATAGGTTCGGATACGTTGGTACTCTTGGAGTTAGCGTGGGTTTTGATCGGTACTCGGGTTTCATACTTGAACCGATCTGCTTTTCTATTTTGAAGTCTGTGATCAAGTTGAACCACCAAGTCTATGTAGTCTGCGCAGACCTGGGGTAGATTTACTATCTGAGCTAGAACATCCTTAAGCTCTCCACGCAGGCCTCGATGAAACAATGTGATCCTTTTGTTTTCTGGCCATCCAGTTTCCACAACCAGCCTATTAAAGGTGGCAACGTAGGACAGGAGATCCTGATTACCTTGTCGTAAGGATAGCAGTTCGTTATCAAGGGCCTGTCCTTGAGAGTGTCGAGCAAACAATCTTTCCATGCTGGCCTGGAAGCCCGGAAAATCCTGGAGAATGGGATCATCCTGATTTACCAATGGAATAGACCAATCGGCAGCGCTGCCACTGAGGTAAGATAGTATAAAGGCTACCTTGGTCTGGTCGTTAGGGAAGGCCCCGGGTCTGCATAGAAAGTGTAAACGACATTGGTTCATAAAGACGGCATATTTCTTGGGATCCCCCGCAAAACGTTCAGGCGGGGCCAAAGGCATGTGTCCAGGTAGATTGATTTGTACCGGGTTATTCAAACCCATTGATGTGGAAGTACCTCTGGAATTAGGTAAAGGAGTGTGCCCTGCCTGGGCCTGCAATAACCTTTTGGCCAGGTCATCTGTTCTTTGCTTGGATAGGATCAGTTTTCTTTTGAGAGCGTTAGTCTCCTGGTGGGCTGAGTGCACTTCTGCCCGTAATTCCCCTAAAAGCTGGGCCAGCTGATCTGTCTCGGAAGTCTCCATAGCGCCCGGGTGGGAAATTGTGGGTAGGCTTCGCGTTCTGTCACGCTCACCTGATTCCCACGGAGGCACAGGTCTGGCTTCGAGTGCTGATGCTTCTTCAATGGTGAAGCGCAGGACTCTGAAGATGGACAGGAAGGGCCCCTCTACTCTGGCTTTTATGGCTCGCAGGAATATTCCCCTTAGGGTCTGGAAGGATGAGTTCTCCATCCTGCTTCTGATGCAGGAGCGCGTTGAAACCCAGTTACTTCACTGGATTGAGGTTTGATGGGAGTTCAAAATAAGCTTGACTATTCAGGTGTGGCGCTGTAAGAGTTCTGTTGCAAGTTCAAAAGTTCAAGCTTAATAATAATGTTCATTGTCTTATTGCAGCAAGCGCTAATGCTTATGTCTTTTCCCCCTTAGGGGGCGGGGTTCGGAATGCCGGAGATATGGCGCCGACCCGAAGTGAAACGTGCAGTTCCAGTAAATGACAGGTAAATTCTGGATGAGCGTTCAGGTAATGTCTTTGCTTTCGCTCATTCAATGTCTTTGTCTTTTTTCCCCATAGGGGCCGGGGTCCGGAATGCCAGGAAGCGGCAGGACCCGAAATGAAATGGGAATGACCCAACAGGTAAGTCTTAGAAGGAAACTGAGCTTTTCCTATTTCCCTTCCTTCTCTCACCTTGTTTTCCTGTCTTTCTCTCTAGGCTCTGGGAAGTGGGTGCGGATCTGCATGATCGCTGCTGAAGATGGAGGCGCCCAGGAAAGGTGAGTGAAATGCAGCGCTGCAGCGATCAAAGCGAAATGCTTTTAAAATGATGTCTTCCCTTTCAGGATCATCGGTGTGATGTCTCCGTGATGCAGAATTTAGCAGGTAAGGTCTTCTTTCTCACCAATTCTCTCTTATCTCCCTTTGCAGGCGACCCAGGATGCTGACAGGCGTGGCTGAAGTCCAGATGCAGGAGCTGACACGGTGAGCGTCCAGCTGCGAGGAGCAGAACAACGCAAAGCGTGAGTTGCTGATCGGGCGTGGTTTAAATAGCTTTGGAAGAAGTTCCAGGTATGTATCCTTCCACCGATCAGGTATGTATCCTTCCCCGACCACACCCAGGTGGAAAGTAGTACCACAGGTAAAGTAGTTCCATTCAGGCCTCAAGAGGGCCTGGATGTAGCAGCATGGTCTGCATCAGGTAAGTGCACATTAAAACACTTGAACACATGTCTAGCTTTATGAGCCTGGCGCCTAAGGCGCAGGACAGGGGTCCAACATGAGCCTGGCGCCTAAGGCGCCAGGACTGTGTCCAAAGGGCCCCAGCTTGGGCCCGCTGGCACTTCCCTGGGGGGAATGATGCCTGCCTCTGGGGTTGCTGGGTCGGACCTGGCTCCTTGGAGGTAGGCATCATGACACATCCTTTCTTTTAGAGTGATGCTGGGGAATGAGTCTTTTAATGGTAGTATTTGACAGGTTCCTATATCTTGGAGCGGGCATTGAGAAGAGCCACAGACTCTTCTCCAGGCAGAGTGTGCTGGGTAGATCTCTCTCCTAAGCAGGTGCCTCCCTCTGGAATGGCCTCCCTGTCCCTCTCAAACTTGAGCTAGACCACCTGAAGTTTCAGAAGCTGCTCAAGACCTTCCTTTTCTCCTCTGCTTCCTCTCTCTCTCTCTCCCCTGCTGACCTACTTGTCTGTGGCGCCGACTGGTTGGTTGACTACCCCCAGAGACTCACTGGGTACCAGGCTCCTCCATGATCAGTCTCCCATGCACTGCTTCAGGGCCTACCATGCACCTAGGGGCTATAACTGTAACCTCTACAGTCCCCTGCCTCCTTACACTTACCAAGAGCTGTGCTGCCCTGGCTTGCACAATCTGAATGACACAAGGCCTAGTAAGATTGTTTATCTTGTCCTCCCTCTGTCTCCCCCCCTTGTCTCATCGCACCTAGAAACACTTGTGTATAGGCGTGTTATAAATGACATATATCATATCTCTATGTGTGGTTCTAAGGCTGACAATATTTGCTGGTCTGTTACTTCATGATGGAAATTTGTGACTACTAGTCCGCTTGTCAATCATCAGTGGTGCCCAGATATCTTCTAAACAATTGTTTACCACTCTGAATTTCATCAGTGATGGTAGAGGATTCTTTCTGCTCCACCATCGGCTTCCAGAAGACACACAATTTCATCATAAATGAGAATTCCTCCTAGTCAAGTGGGAAGAACAGTGGCCCATATGTTTGCACCATCAAAGGTCACAGGCCAGATACAACAGCTTTTTCACAATTCATGCCATTCTCATGAAGCAAATTAATTGAGTTAGTCAATTCCTAATCTAAGTACAGTACTGATTCACTTTAAAAACATATCTTGTCTTCTATCAATATGTATTCTGCCCTTAGTGCAGCAATAAAACAGCTGTTCGTCAGGTGCTCGATGATGCTGTGTACCTGCTGGATGCCGGGGACCTGTCTGCTTCATCCCCTTTATCTCTCAGTGACATTTGTCATGGTTGGCCACAAGGATTTGATTACCATCTTATCTGTTGGCCTGAGGATGGCTGGAACCTTCACGGTTTGAGCTTCACACACAAAATGCTGAGGTTGGCCAAACTAGGTCAGACAGCCATATGGTGTGGCTAAATCCTATTTCCCATGCTGATTATTATCTACATGGAACAGCTGATAGACCTCTCAATGCACAAGTATGCTGATGATAGAACTGTATCTTAAAAAAAAAGAAGAAATATTTGTATTGCCATTTGTGGATATGCAAACTGTAACATTCCCTCCTACCCAACTCACCACACCCCCCCTTACCCCTGGCAGCAGCATCTGCCCAAGTCCATTCAAAGTGTCATCTGAAGCAGAAGTCCATTGCATGATGTTGATCTCAGTACCATCAAGGATCAGATGGCTTACATTTTTCTAAAACGTAACCCCATGAAATCTGAGTATCTTTTCCATCTTCTTTCTTTTATTTTTCTCCCTTTAACAATTGGTTATACCCCTTTTCCTCTCCTGTTATTAGTGCTACCCTAGTGCCCCCTATGAAATCCTGGGGATTTACTCTCGATTTAGATCTTAATTTCACATGTCACCTCTCTTATATTACTGGTTATTGTTTTCTATAATTATCTCTTCGTAAAATGAATAAGTAATGTGTGCCTCCTTCTGAATTCCATACTTCCATTACAGCACTCTTATTTTCTTGATTTGATGATGAAATGCCATTTTTATGGGTCTTCCCACATACCCCGAGGCATGATCAAAGATCCTTCTTCATCCATTGCCCCTCTTCATTGCCTGTTTACAGAAAAACAAGCATTACCCCTATTCATTGGCTCCCAATTCACTTTTAAAAACATTTACTGCATCACCTAGTAGGATCTGCTGTTGAGTCAACCTGCCAATTTGACAGAAAATATTGAACCATAAATTGGATTTAGACTTTTGGGAAGTGCTGATATTCTGATATCAACCATACCTATTTTCTGTCACTCTCATTTCTAAGACAAATCGTTTTCCGAGGCTGCACCATGAACTAACATTCTTCACTTTCTACATTCCTTGACTGCAGTCATCAAAGAAGGCCATCTTCCCACAATGCAGCAATTGCTGGGGCGTACTCCCCTCCAGAAGCCCGAGCCCCCATTTGAATCTCCTTTTTTTCGTTTTGGGCTCACCTTGCTTCTGCCATGCCTTGTCCCCTGTAAGTGCCATCACTGGGGTAGACACACACCCAATTGGACCAAAAGGACCACATTACCAGGGCTTAATCATGAGGTGGCAACAAGCTCCAAATTTCTAAACAACAACAAAGCCATTCTGCAAAGAAGATCCTGAGGCAACAGCAGTGACTTGAGTAAACACCCATTTGTGTTGCTTGAACCTCCTTTTGGATCCACCTCCATTCTGCTTGACCCTTGCCACATCACTGGAGCAGGCGCATGCCTGACTGTACCATAAAATACCACATGATGCTTGAGTATTTCCTATCAACAAGCATCCCACTCAAGGGCTGCTTGGACCTTGCTCGGACATGGAAGGCCCTAAGGCCACAACATCTGCCCTCCACCACCCAGATAACCAAAGCTTTAATACAACAAGTCATAATGTGGGTCAATCTTTCTCAGGCTGTGTAATGTTCATTGTCTTACTGTTGATCATTTGATCGATTTTGATATTTTCTCTGTACAAACTCTTGTTTGCACACCTGATAGTCACATCGTCATGCTGTCATATTGCTGCCCTGCATTTCTATGTGCATTGAACAACTTGCATAGGGCCCCTAAGGTACAGTATGCATATTTTATTTATTGTATACCATGCATCTGACAAATAAGGCCTTGTATTTTTATGCACTGTTTAAGTGACCTCACCTGTCCAAATACGTGCCTCGGGAGGAGCTACACTAGATTCTAAGTCAGCCAATCCCCTATTTCTTAACTTTGGTGATTAGCAATTCTCCTATCTTTAACAACTGCTTTGTCACCAACTTTCCTGGGAAAATGTGCACTCTTAATGGTAGAAGGAAATTGAATACACAAACTGTGCAACAATACCAGAGCACGCCTTGCACAGATAGGTCAGATAACTCAAAGGAATTGATGACAGCGATATCTCTGCTTACCCATGATACAACCAAATTGATGGTGCACAAGTTGCCTTTAACAATGGAAGAAGTGACACATCTTCTAACTGACATCCATGAATGCCTTTAGACAGTGCATGACTGGCTTATTTTATTTATTTATTCACTTATATAGTGCTCAAAGTCCCAAGGCAACTAGGCGCTTATACAAACTTATGAAGATGGTTACAGGTATTTGGAGCATAGTGTCATTGTTAAACAATTACAATTTTACATATTGCATAATATACATTTATACATTTCTATATACAATTAGTACAGGTGAATAGGCAATGCCTAAGAAGCTACTACGGTTGGTCTAACCTGAAGAGTAGGGTTTTTAGGTTTTTTGTGAAGGACCTGAAGGAGGTGTCGTTTCTGAAGTGAGTGGGGAGGGCATTCCACAGTTTAGGCACTGTAGTAGGGAAGCTGGATCCTCCTGCTTTCTGTGTTCTGAATTTGGGGGCGATGAGCAGATTGGTAAAAGGCGATCAGGTTGGTCTGTCAGATTGGGCTTTGCGGATGAGGTTACTGAGGTATGAAGGTGCCTTGTTTGCAATACATTTGTGCGTAAGTGTGAGGATTTTGAAATTATTTCTGTCCTGTACAGGGAGCCAGTGGATTTTCCTCCTGATGGTAGAAATATGTTCATGTCTAGGAATGTTTAAAGCAGCTCTGATGGCGTTGTTTTGAACAACCTGTAATTTTTTTATGTTTCTTGAACTGGTTCCTGCAAACAGTGAGTTGAAGTAGTCAATCCTAGATAAAATCAAGGCTCTGGCCAGGGTGATAGAATTATCAGCCGAGAGGAATGGCCTGCTAGCTCTTATCAATTTGGTGGTGTAGGTTAGTGAGGAGACAACACAGTTGATTTGTCTATTTAAGGTGAGCGAGGAGTCCATATACACCCCCAAGATTTTAATTTAGTTGGCGACTATAATAGTATTACCATCGATATTGAATGATTTGTATGTCTGAGGGAGCTTGCTGAATTTAGTTTTGTTTCAAATGAGGATTAACTCGGTCTTGCCATCATTAAGACACAATCCATTGAGTGCCAGCCAAGCCTGGATGGCCAGATATATTTTGTTGAGGTTTTTAGAGACAGTGTCATGGCAACCAGTAATGAGTATGAGTATTTGTGTATCGTCTGCATAGTTAGTCTACGTGATACCCATACCATCAAGTTTGTCAAATAGGAGTTTAGTGAGGCACTGTAAATCGTGTGTGACACGCAAGAGCCTTGTGGTACGCCACAGGTCACAGGGACTGGGGAGGCTGCTGAGTTGTCAGAAAAGACCCTCATAATCCGATTGGTGAGAAATTATTTAATTCATTTGATGGAGTCTGCTGAAAATTGGGAAGTGGTCTCAAGGTGTTGGCAGAGAATGCCGTGATTGACCATATCAAATGCAGCAGAGAGATCTAGGAGAAGTAGGATGCACAGTTCCCCTTTGTCTTTGTATTGATCCATTTGTTTTTTAGGTCTAATAAGGTGGTCTCTGTGCCGTGACCTGGTCTGAAGGCGGACTGTCTTAGACCCAAGATGTTGTTCACTTCCAGATGTTTTGGGATCTGCAGGTAGTCTGTATGGTGGAGAATTTTTTATAAAAACTGTACAGTCGTGATGGGGCGGAAGTTGGTGGGGATGTTATGATCAAGTGTTGGTTTTGTAAGAAGGGGTAGAACCCAAGCTGTTTTTAGGTCGGTCGGTACTATATTAGAAGCAAATAAGCTGTTGATAAGGCTGGTGATAAAGGGTGCAAATTCTGCTGCACATTCTTTTATCAATGTTGCCGGGCAGATATCCCCTTTGCATCTAGATGGTTTTAAACTATTGATAATATTGATAGTATCGATGATGGAGAGTGGTTAGAATGAGAATTTATTGGTCTTCAATGAGGGAGATGAAGTTGGCTGTACTTGGTTTAGGCAGAGTTCAGATATTTTTTGTTCTATTTTTCATTGAAGTAAGGAGAATTTATTTGTCTTCTAATCCTGAATAACCTCCATCCTCACTTGTCTAAAACATAAACGGTCATGTTTGGCAACCCTATACAAAGTAAACTCGTTTTCAATTGGCCAGATGTGCCGGTCACTCTGCCGTTACCTGACAAGTCCTAATAAACCTTAGTGCCACCCTAAATGCAGATTCCTTTCACCCCAGAAAGGTCTTTTTGAATTGGAAATTCTGTGCAAGATTATGCAGCACTTGGAAATGGCCCACAGATAGAACTTGCTAGGGCACTAGCACATTCCAACCTTGATTACGGACCCCTTTGCACTTAGGACACCCCAAATAAGATATCAACAAATTGAATGTCCTCCAAAACCATGTAAACCAGACAGGTCATGGGCCTCAAGGTAAGGGACCCCATCACTCTGTTCCTTACAGCCATGCATTGGCTCTCTATGGATGCCAAAATATGGCTTAACGTTTGCTGCCTGCTTAGTTGCTGCTTCCGCAATTTAACCAGCTATAAACTAACAAAACACTCCCCTTGCTGGCAATGCATACAGCACTTTGTTTGAGAAGCATGCTTAAATGGAAGCTTGGGTGAGGATGTGTTTCACACTTTTTCTCTTTTGTCTTTTGCTATACCACTCCACCCCGTCCCCTAATTTGTATTCTGTTAGCTCTCCAACTGCTCGTACAAAAGGGGGCACATTCACACCTGCTTTTGACCCACTTCCATGTCATT
This sequence comes from Ambystoma mexicanum, assembly GCF_040938575.1. Classification (NCBI taxonomy): domain Eukaryota; kingdom Metazoa; phylum Chordata; class Amphibia; order Caudata; family Ambystomatidae; genus Ambystoma; species Ambystoma mexicanum. Next base: position 464,335,151 of record NC_090923.1, read on the forward strand.
TACTTTGCTAATGGCCCTTTTACCGGTACACCAGTTGGAGGTTATTTGTGTGCCAGGCACCATTGCCTCCTCCCCTGCTGGCACCTTCACATTAGAGTCCCCACAAAAATGATTGTTACCATTGCTTAACCCCTTACCCTTAAAGACACTGGCCTTGCTCTGATTGCCATCCAACTATCCTTTTTGGTTGTGCGTAGCTCCCAAACAGCAGCTATGTTCACTAATGGAGTTGGAGGGCAGGCACGACATTTCCATGTATGTTCAACGGAACATTAAACATGTAACAATTATAGACAACAGCTTTTTTCTGAACCAGTCCTTATTACCATGAACAATGCAAGACTAAAAGTTGAAAACCATAGAGTCTATGATTATGGTGAGTTGAGCTCTTGGGCACACAATTTCTGTTCTGTCAAAATACAAGATTAACATGGTGATTTCTAATGGCATATTTATGGCAACCGCATTGCCGGATACATTGCTATTCTGTACCATCACACCACAGCATTCAAAGACTGAAAGAGCATTCCTAAAATCTTCATAAATATACCCAAACATTAGGGATGAGCTTCCAAATCATGGATCTACAACCATGGGCTTTCCAGATATTTTTCACTATAACACCAGTATGGTCAACAGTGAAGGATCATGGTACTTTAAGTACAAAACATCCAGAGAACAGCAGGTTACAGACCACAACATTTATTAGCTAAAATATGCCATTCGTGCAACCATTTTATGATCCATGAGCTTGGATGTTTAAATGACAAGGTCGTGTACACAGCATTGCTATACTGATCAGGGAAAAGGGCATAGCAGCATTTCCTGTCTAACATCCTCCAAACAAAGCTCGGGTAATATATGTAGGGAAATCTATACCGAAAATAAAGTATGCTAAGAAAGAAAAGCATCAGTTTTAAAACAAGCCTATGTGCAGCATGTGAAAAAGGATACGTACGAGTAAATGTGTGATGATAGCAGTCCACCTATACCAAGAGCATGTGTCCAAAGTAAAAGACAGGCACAAAAATAAATCTTTTCATTTACATGAAAGAATCCAGCAATCTTTTGTTAATTGGAACAATAGTCCACTTTGGGATGAAAAGCACAACAGTTTAAAGGAAAATGAAAGATCGAATTGAGCCTTGAATTGTGTCTGTTTCCCTTTGTGAGACTGAAAATCAGCTTTGTGTAAAGAAACATAGAGATACTGAAAATATATCTTTGATGGGAGTTTGATTGCAAAGTTGTTATGATGTTGCTCTGTTTAAGGTGACAATTTCAATGGAGAAAGGAAAGGAAGGCTGCAATGGTGAATAAAGTCAGCAACGGGGCCTGGGCAGCCACGTGGCATTCCTTACCCCAGCTGCAGCAACAGCAACAGGAAAGGGGGATGGCATGCTTTCTCATGAGAAAAGTGTGAACAATGGCTTTTGAAGCACACCATAAAACCTTGTGCCTTTTCCTGGAGTTGGTTCTCGGGATACAGGTGTGGGTAATACAAGCAGCCTTTACAGCTTCCAGTTGCCATAGGGCCTAGACAAATGCATTATAAATACACTGAATTCATTCTGAGCAGTGGTCTCCTCTCAAGTAACAGAATTCCCAATCTTCCAGTGGGAAGGAAACGTTGCACCTTTGGAGAATGGCTGTCTGGCACAAGACAGAACGTGGCTGTAATCACTCAAGGGGCAGGGGACCTGGGTCAGCTAATAGATGAACAACTAGATTTCAAAGGACTTTTACTATAACAACCATGCATCCCTGGGTCATATATATCCTCGCTCTGCACTCCAAAACAAACTGATACCATTTAGCTGTAAAAGCCAGGAATTGGAGATGCCATTTCAGATTGTGATTCATTGCATTATATGTTAAAGAAATGCACTCTGTGAAATGTACATAGGGAATCATATTTTCACTTGTAACCTTTGTACAAAAGGTCCTAGAGACTTAATTTAAAAATACATGTCATGGTGAAAAGCTCTATGTCAAAATAAGCCACCTATTGTATGCAGATGATCTTATTTTACTTGATCAGACCCAGATCGCCCTCCAGAGACAGCTATCTAATCTACTTCTCTACACTTCGGAAAACAACCTAAAAATAAAAAATGAGAAAGCTAAAATCATGATCCTGGAAGCCGGCCAGAAATAAAGAACAGATAAACACAAAAGGTGCCTAGAGAAAAACGAGATCGAGAGGGTCATTGAATACAAATACCTGGGTGTTTCGCTGGATAGCTCGAAACACGAGTCTTCCATGCAGGTAAACCTCCAAAATAAAATAAAGAAGCTGACATCACAAGGAAAGGCGATCTACACAAAGTTCGGAAAATTTTCAAGCATCCCAGTGATAGAATTCTACAAGAAAAAAGTCATCCCTTCTATCACCTATGGTGCGAAAGCCATGCTGTTGATTCCAAACAAAATTTGCCCAAAACTAGAAAGTCAGTTTTGGAAGGTGGTCCTTTCCCTCCCAAAATCTACGCCCATTGCAACAATTCGGCGAGAACTCAGTCTCTTGTCGTTAAAGGCCACAGTAAACATCAAGGCCCTTACGCTATATCGAAAATGTATCACGGACGAAAGTGATGAAATTTACGGCCTGCTAAACAAGGAGTTACAATCTGGAAAGGTGAAAATGCTATCAACCTGGAAAGAAGCAAACAGGGCCTCACTCCAGTCAGTAGCCTGCTCGGAAGCCGACCTCAGTGCAAATCCAACTAGAGTGTATAATAAACGGAAAGATCTAGATTGGATTCAAACACAAGAAGCCGCAACCAACAACAAATTACTCCATCATTTGCCTCAATCGTACTGCAGGCTGAATGAGCCAATGAGATACTTACAAAAGTTTCCCAGTAGGGGTGTGCAAAACTCTTTGTTAAGAATAAGGATGAATTTATTGGACACAAATGAAATCCGCAGTATTAGAGGCCTTTCCGATTCAAGCATCTGCTGCTTGTGCGAGACTGAAGCCGAATCTATCCGACATTTGCTCTTGACATGTCCGAAAAACCAGAAACTGAGACTGGCCTACCTCAAACACTTAACAGTGGATGAACGAGGGTGGGACGAAGAGAAATGGTGGAAGAGACTGATCGGCGGAGATCGAATAACCTGACTTCTAGCGACTATAAAAATCCTCAAACACACAATGAAAATGTTACCAGGTTCAGGGTCCCACCCTGTTTAGTCACTTCGGACATCAGCCTTTTTACCTTTGTAAAGTTCTTTTTGAACACACACAAATTAAAAAAAAAGCTCTATAAACTGAATGTATAACAATATTTTTTAGATGTTTATTTAATTATGCAAATTAGGCTAATGTGGTTATTTTTGCACAGAAAGGATGTGCACCAATGTTACATATACCCTAGCATTTGTGCGGGCAAGCATGTTATTCCGATCTGAAAATGAAATATTTGTATAAGTGTCAGAAGGAAAAATTAGAAAATCTACAACCAATCCCCCATATGTTGTGCCGAGATGAAAGTCACATTATTTAATTCCTATGAGAGTGATCTGATGAACTGATTATTAACTTGATGACATGTGAGGGACATGCTGTAACAGTAAACTACAATTGTTTAATGCAGAAATCTCCAAGATGACATCACATTAAATGGAAGGGAACCTGGGTTTAGAAGTCACTCCCATTAGACTGCCCTCTTCATTAATATGCTCAATGAGTACGGAGAGGATGGTTTAATGTGATGTTACTTTTGAAACAGCGTCCAATTACATACAGTGACAAATTAGATTAGAGTTTACACACCTATAAGGGAAGTGGTTTTTGATCTATAAAAGTCTAAAATCTAGAATTCTGAAGGACACACTGAGGCACTCACTCACTTGCTTACTCGTTGACTGGCTGCTGGAAGGAAAGAAGGAGAGAAGGTAGAATTGATAACAACAGAAAGGAAAATGGAATAGATTGCTTTCCTTTTGGAGCCATTTTGGATTTCTTGCAGTATAATGAAAGAGAGGCCTACCTGTAGTTAATATCCCAAGCCTTCTTCAGTGAGCAGACCGACCTAAATACAGAAAGAAGGGAGCCAGACTGTCGAGGGAAGGTGACACCATCTTGCTAACTGATGCCCACCTGTTCCAGAGGGTTCCTGTCAAAAGAAACTCATATGTAAGTATAATATTAAGGGAACGTAATGCTGTGGGGAGCAATACTCTAAAGGCGAATACATGAAATTGCAGCCCTTTGTATTAGGGTACTGGGTAGGTACATTGATTTCAGAAGTGTAATTGCTTTTGGAATGATAGCATAGGTCCCATTAATTGTATACTTGGAGATTCTCAGATTCCTTCTCTGTGTAATCATCAAGCACAGAAGAATTAGTCTCACTGTGTGCATACACAGGCAAATTATGTAAATTGAAGCTATTTCCGGGTTATATCACCAAGAGTTATTATACTGGCACTAAACAATTCAAGACAAATGGGTATGGGTAATTAACTGCTACCCATTTACCTTTTTTTTAAATTTTTTTATTTTTTATTTGAAGCTTATTTTTATTGAAAATTCAGAAGTTACACATTCTTATAACGCAGGATACATCTGCAAATTCTTGATCCCATATTTGAGTAAGAAGCTGCATTAATATTGTTAAAATACATTACACATACCATAACCTAAAACAAATGATCTCGACGCTTGAAAACGAACAAAGCCAAAAAAGGATTGACTACACCCTGCTTTTCAGAGCATTTGTTACAGAAAGGAAGCTTGGAAGTAACCATCAAACAACGACTCACCAACATCAGTATGACAGTCGCATACGAGAAAGGAAAAAAGCATTAAGGAGAGATATTAGACAACTAAAAAAGACCAAACACGACAACTGGAGTAAAGAGATACATAAGTTAAAACAAAAGTACAGAAACTGGTTACACTTACACAAGAAGACATTGCTAAACCAGGACGCAGAAAGAATGTTGGGGAAAATAAGATCTAAAAACACAGCTGCAATTTGGGCAATTATTAACGAAGCGGAGAAGCCTCAAGCAATAAGTCAAATGAACCCAATAAGTGCTTCATCATGGGTTAAGTATTATACACAGCTGCAAGGGGAAATTTACATCGACCCAAAGCGGAAATCAATGACAAACAAAAATGAGGCAGTAATAGATATCAGTATTGAGGAAATAGAAAACATCCTGAAAAAATTGAAAGACTCGAGAGCCCCAGGGCCCGATGGGCTCACGAATGTAATACCGAAAAGCAACATAGGTGAATGGGCCAAATTCCTTCAACTTCTATTCAACTACATATTAACAAAAGAAAAAATCCCGGATTCCTGGCGAAAGGCAGTAGTGGTACCCATTTTCAAAAAGGGTCTCAGAACATCAGCAGACAACTACAGACCGATTGCATTACTGGACGTGGTGGGGAAGGTCTTTGCGTCCACACTATTGAAAGCATTAAACCACTGGAGAGGTACAGCACTTAACATTTTCCTGATTAACTTATTGAAAGCCAGAACACAAAGGAACAAAAACCAAGGAATCTACATCGCGTTTGTAGACTTGTCGAAAGCTTTCGACACCATAAAAAGAGCCAAACTATGGAAGAAAATGGAAAACTGGGAATGTCCTCAGTCACTGGTGGAGAACATCAAGGACTTGTACACGGACACAAGCATCAGAGTCAGACTGGATACAGCGAGTACACTAACAGACGAAATTCAGATAAAAATGGGCTTAAAGCAAGGATGCCCGCTGGCACCGGAACTGTACAACCTGTTCACGTCAGATCTGGAAGATTCATTTGAGTCCACCCGCTGCTTTCCACCAAAAATAGCAGGAACGCCGATTGGGAGACTGCTTTACGCAGACGATATCGTCCTGATGGACCAAACCCACATCGGCTTGCAAAGACAGCTTACATCATTACAGTCGTATGTGGACTCAAATGACCTGGTTATAAACCCAGAAAAATCACGGAATTCTGAAGTTAGGCCCAGGAGGTAATAAAGCCAGAGGGAAAAAACTAGGATGGTCTCTGAGAAACAAAAAAATTCTGGAAGTCGAAGCATTTACGTACTTAGGAGTCTGTATAGACAACACAAAGAACAATACGCCAAGAATAGCTGGGCTAAAAAGAAAAGCAACCAATCTAGCTGCCTAAGGGAGAATTCTGCGTAAAAGATACTGCAGATTTACCTTATCGCCTCTAATAGCCTTTTATAGGATGAAAGTGGTGCCAATACTAACATATGGGGTAGAATCACCAATCCCCTTACAAGCTCAAACATGGTCAATCCTGGGGGTCTGTTTTGGAGTAAAGCTTTACAGCTGCCTAAATCAGCCCCAATACAGCAGATAAGAAGAGAGCTGGCTCTGACATCACTCAAAACAATAGTGGTATGGAAACACTAAGTTTCTATCGGAAATGTCTTGAGGAAAACACTACGGGTGGATTTGGGGTGTTGAAAAAAGCCCTAAAAGATCAATCCGATGTAATCCTAACAGACTGGAAAAAGTCATGTCGAGGGATCCTAGTGAACCTCAGCGAGTCAGAGGATGACTTATGGATTAACCCAGACAAAACTAAAAAGAAACTATACATGGCAGATTGGATCGAAAACCAAGAAGATAACTGTAAATATAAAGGTTACGAAGACTTCTGGGCCCAGCCACGAAAACTGAATCAGATCCCGAGCTATCTGACTTTATTCCCCAATTGGTACTTCCAAGACCTTTTCCTGAGATTCAGATTGAACATTTTACCAACAGGAGAAATATTACAAAGAAGAAAAGGCTGGACATCAGGGAAAGCTGCAGAATGTGCAAAAAAAAGGAGAGATAGAATCTCTGAAACACCTCATACTACAGTGTACCGGTTTAAGGAAAGAGCGAGAGCAGTGCTTGGGGGACATCCTTAGAAGCTACACGACAAGGAATGTCGATGAGTGGTGGAGGACTCTTGTAGAAGGAGAAAAAATGAAAACGACATTAGCACTCATAAAATTAGTGATTCTAATCCTTAAGAAACCAGAGGAGATCAACAACATAACCCAGGACTAATAAGATGCTACCAAGCACTGCTACTAAGATACTGTATACCAAACGAAGAATCATGATGAAAGAACGGACATGCTCAGGTTAAAGTTTTCAAATAAGGAAACCACACAATCTGTTTAAATAAAATAAAAAATAAAAAAAAAATAATTACACATACCATTCATTAGCTAGGTGTAAAAGATTGTTAGAGAAAACATGAATGATCAGATCTGTAAGGACAAAGTAACAATAGGCTCACATTGGTGGGGTCCACGTGTTCTTTTTTCATCATTTAAATTTAAGTTGTCCATTGAAAGGTACACTTCTAAACAGTAATGCAATAGAAGCAACATTGAAGGGAATCTAGTGAACATGCATGTTAAACATACATGTTTCTCTTTACAAACAATTTGCATGAAGGAATGTTAAGTAGCAGGTATTTCAACTGAGTTTCCTAGAACTCTGTTTGAAATTGTGACATGTCCATTGAGTAAGCAGGAGATATCTATTTTCAATAAAGTGGAAGAATAGATACTTAGATAGGCAGGACTATACGGATTCAGTTTTATTTTATCAATTCAAAGCTTTATCCGTTGTCCTCGTTCCTTTTTCAATCCATAGTGAATGGGCACTCAAGATAAACCATGTGTATAGATGTTGATTTGTGTGTTTACAAAAGTATATTCAAGTAAATGTATAATAGAAAAGTGATGCAACCAGAGCACATACTGTACTGATACTGTAAGAATTAACATTCTCTGTCTTCACTCACCCCTAACCAAAAAAGAAGTGTTACTACACAGGCATTCCTCGCTTTAATACCCCCTGCTCCCACCATTTTGTGCCTCACTTCTGGCTCTGCCCACCAGGTGCAATTAGCATAAAGGTTTCTTTGTGACCCAGACAAGATCCCTGACCATGAAAGTAAATAACATTTACAAGGCATGTGGCCCAAGTGCAAACCCTGCTCTGGTAAATAGAGTCTGACACCTAAGTAACTGGAAAAGTCACCCACTAAACATAAGGTGGCACAGAATAACAGTGAGCTTGATATTCAAAAGAGCAGGCACTGTATTTTCCACTCAGTAAACTCTCTCATGCTCCTCTTTACCATTACTGTCTAGTACAGTATGGGATGTTACGGTTTAGTGTACATGTATACCACTGACAATATCTGCCTGTCTCCATCTCCCTTTGTCTCCTCTCTCTCCCTCTCTCCCATTCAGCTGTCAGCAACAATAGTGAAAAAGGTGCGCTGTCCTAAGAATGCCATCCTGTTGAATCTTTCAACGTCTCGTCCATGTACAGGACATCCGCAAAGTATTCCATTATCTCCACCCCGACCTTCACATGTGCCACCTGCTTTTCCTTATTGATGAAGCAGATCATAAGTCAGGCCTGTATAGCATGAGAAACAAGATATGTTTAGAATAAAATAAAGTAACACTGATTTGATTGGGACGAGATAGAGTGGAGTGATGTAACGTGGGTGAGGTAGAGGTGATGTAGATTGGGTGAGTGGGATGAGGTAGGGTATGTGAGGTAATGCAATGTACAGCAACTGGCAATTCTCCAATGTTTTCCTGTGTGCATCATCTTATGTTACTATGTATTACTATACATTCTATACAGTACACCACTGATGATCCCAATGACTGCCAATGCCTATTTCTCTCTCTCTCTCTCTCTCTCTCTCTCTCTCTCTCTCTCTCTCTCTCTCTCTCTTCTTATATTGTCTCTCTCTCCATAATATGTTCTTCTACAGTATGTGATGAAGTTCACAAATAGTCTACCATCACATTTTCCTTGTCAGAGACTCCCTCTAGTCTACCCAATCAATGACAATTTGGGCATGCTGGTCAAGTGCAAGGTGGAGTACCTGCTGCCACTTTTAAAATAGAAATGCGAAAGGAGAGTCTGGAGTGTCGTATTGGAGCCCCCACCCTTAAACCGCCCACCTACTCCAAACCTGCCGCCTTCTCCATAACATTCTTCGTCCTTGTACCCCAAGTCTTCTCATCAACCTCCTCCATCCTTGTAACCCATGTCCTCCACATCCATCCCCAACATTGTACCTCATACCGTCTTCTCACTGTAACGGTTTATTGATAAGCCACCCTCAACATAGGGAGTTTGTCCCCTCCCTACACAAGTGGTTATGGAACAAACTGTTTAACAGATTCTTTTTTAGCCCTATCTCAGACTCATATCATGCCTTTTGGAATCCCTCTCCCCGGAGCTAACAACGAGCCAAGAACCAGGCCGGTGTACGCGAAATATATTGGTATTTATTTAAATTAAAAGTAATAGAAATTAGCACAAAAATGTCAAACACCACTTTATCCGTGGCACAACACAATCAACTTCTCTCAGCATAAATAAACACAAAAGTGAGTTAAAAAGAATAAAATCACAATTCTTCCCTTTGTGCAAATTTTAATTCACGAAATAATGACACTGATCAGTCACGAAGGCAGTTATGAAGTGATATTGTGGAATTTTGATGTTCTGACCGGCTTAAAAGGCTAGCAGTAGAATTTCAAGATTGGCTCAAATACATATGGCAATTATGATTTTGGCCACACTCTTGGTTTAAAATAAACACAGGGTGATTTAGCGGTTGTTTTTTCAGACCCTCCTTGCTTTGGATTTTGGGAAGTCAGACAGAAAAATGTGAATGATTTGGTGAATTTGGGATTTCAGACCCCCCTTACTGAAAGGTCTATGTTGGGGAAGCTGGATACAAAGTTTGTACTGATTTAAGAACAAAGAGACCCCTCTTCCTTAAAGAAGTCAGGGTCAGCTGGACAACAAGGATTGCCCAATTAATGTATAGGCTATAGTTATGAGCACACAATGGGAAGTGAGCTTTGTTAATTTCAAATTTTAACAAAATTCAGCCTGTAGTGTTCTGCCAAATGGGGAATTAATGAAATTAATATGTTTGGTTACATAGGCTAAGGATCTACACAGATTTGCCCCCCCCACCCAATATAAAGGGAAAGGATTCAAGGCAAGCTTACTCCCACACCATTTGGTTTGCCAGGGCTCAGTTCTACTTACATAGCAAGCCTCTGTTTCAGGTTCATGAAAGACAGCTACATCTCATGACACTCTCAAAGATGGCCGGGGGTCTGGTCATTCCACTCTCAAAGATGGTCTCCCGCTCTCTGCCATAGGACCCAGTCAGCTTTGAGGTCTTTCTAGAGATAGAAACCTTCACCCAGATGCACTCTCAACACTCTCCTCTGGTATCTCCTTACCGCTGTTAGGTGGTAAGTTTCAGCAGTCTTCCAGATGATCTGTCTCTTCTCTCTGTACCCCTGTATTTCTCCTTTTTCTGGCCCTCTGTCCTAGTGCAGTCCCCCTTATAGAGCAGCAATGGCATCACCAATTTTACCCAGCCTCCAAGTCAGGATTGGTTTAGGGGTCTGGAGCAACATACAACAAGTCCAATCTGTCATCATCTTTTGCTCTCCTTTCAACTGTTTGGCAAACACTAGTTATATATCACAACTTCATAATTTTACTAGCAACTGCCAGACTAAACATATTTTCTGTTTCAGCTAATCATGGGGAATTAGATAAGCCGGAAACCAAATCGGTATCATGTAGGATTGCCTGTGGCATCTTTCCGCTATTTCCATAAAAAGCACAATAGTTATGAATATGTAAGTTATTAAGCATATCCCTAATTTCATTTACCACCCGCTCACCAACTTTCACATTTGGAACATGTTCAGATCAGCTAGAAACACATCTTAGATAGCCATTACAGTTCTATTAGTCACACGTGGATGAATTTGATATCCCCAGAGTCACCTGGAAATTACATAGAAAATGGTTAATAGATTAACTCAATCCCACTTATGATGGCTGAGATAAAGGCCTAAATGATAAAAATCCTTTTAAATTAATTGTGAATCTTCATGTGGGACAAATGGCCCTGACTCCTGCCTTCCGAACATTTTTTTTTCACTGGGTCGGCCTGCGACCACAGTTTGTTTGATCAATATTCTTTGTGTTAGAAGCTTGCTCTTGAAGTGGGGGCCCCCATTTTAACACATATTAGTCGTGTTCCAGCCAAGGGTGACTTTTTCTTGTAATCAATTATTTCAGAGCCAGCAGGTTTGGAGAACACTGAATTTCGACACCTTTAGCAGGAAATGTTATTCCGGATGGTCATTAGATGAGAGATGTGACATCCATGCTAAGAGTGGGAGTTTTCCTTGCAGTGGCTCTTCAAATGTCACAGGAGTATTGGTAGGTGAAACATAATATACATTGTTTACGGTAAACCCGTACATTATGTTTTGTTTTCCTGACATTGTTCTGTGAGCAGTGATATTTTTTTCACTTTTACTTTTAAAACCATTTTGATTTGCACACACATGTGCAGGCCGTTTTTGTTTTCACTGTTTAAAAATTCTGTTTTCCATGTGACAGGTATCTTTGATTCCTCCTTCTTTTGTAAATTAAAATGCTTCCTATCCATTGCTAATGCCAGGTATGCCCCTTTTCACATGGTTCTTTAATTTTACTTGAAAAACAAAAATAAAGGCCCAGCCATTTTTGTTACAGTGTTTTAAATCCTGCTGTTCATGTGAAATAGACTTCTGTTTGGGACCTTTAAATGCCCCCACATCACCCATCCCTCTATTGTACCCCCTGCCTCATCTTCACCCACCCCCACCCTTGCACCCTCCACCTTCTCCTCACATGGTGACTCTTAAACCCTCGTGTATGCCTTTTTATTGAAAGATATATCCATTGAACAGTTACATTGTGGCAATTGCTTGTCTGATCACCCTTGCTAAAGATTGCTATTCCAAACCAGTTCTGCATTTTATGTATTGTGTGATGGTGCAGATGAGAGTTGCACCTGGTCTGGATCTGCCCCCACCCATTCCCGAGTATGACCGAAAGTAAAAGCCGAGAAACATTCTGTAAATAGTCAGTAAAACACTAATGATCATGCAGCCTCCATGAAGAGTAGAATAGGTTGTGAGTCACAAGTAGGGCGGGAGGCAGTGTGCATTCACTGAAGTAGGGACAGGTTGCATAATACTCAGACAGGGTTAAACAAGTGGTATAGAGATGGGAAGGTAGGGAGAGGTTGAAGCATACACAGGCAGGGAATAATGAATTGTGGCGGCATGCAAGACACAAAGAACACTAACATGGTCAAGAAAGAGCAGAGGTACCACCATTACTCATACTAAATAAACCCCGAAAGGCCTCAATTCTGAAAAATTGCAACTTAACACAAAATTCCAGGCCTCACAATACTTAGACAGCAGACCAAGCACCAAGGTCAGTGTGAGATAGGGAGTTCTGCCTAGCAGTTAGAACTGCACCAGATGTTTCCCAGGGCAAAGCGTGCAATTCCAAAGTTAATTTCGAATTGATTTATCTTTCTGAGTTTACACCTCATGGCACATTTTGCGTCCCTAATGGCAATGTCAAACTCTTAGTAGGCTTGTTGAAAAATGGTGTAGACAGCCTGGAACAACCGCCCATTTTATTTGGAACAGACTTAATCCAGTCCTCCATGTCATCAGGCGCTAACTCAGCCAGATAGTGCAAAGTTTCTATCGACAAGGCACCAATGTAATTACTAACTCTAGTAATTTGTCTGGGAACACAACAAATACGGTTACCACTAAAATGTGTAGCCATCCCGGTTCCTATCTTATTCACATGTTGATGACTGCAGACCTAGCACCAACATTTTATGGTCACTACTCTTATTGTGAATCACCTGTAGATTTTCCGCTCACCCAAGACACTGGTAATTCTCAAAGTAATAGTCCAATGTCGATGAATTCGTATTCCCAGTTCATGTGTAATCGCCGGAAATGTAACCTTTGGTATGACCATTTAGCATTACTAAACCCCAGGTACGCACAACTTTATCCATTTCTTGCCTTTATTGTTACATTTACATTGCTGCATAGTATTAACCTTTTCTATGCTTCCACACGAGGCACTCGGTATCTCGTCCACACATGTGGCATTAAAATCACCTTCCACCAATACCGGGTATTCTAAGGTGGTATCACAGTTGTTTATCAAGATCTCTCCCAACAACACCAGATTACCCACATATACTTAATCCTGTGCAACAGTATATTCTCCCCAAAACTAACCTCTGTCTATATATTCATTTGAATAGTGAGGCACCAGGAAATATAAATTACAGATCAAACTCCACAGATAAGGCACCTGGGAGAGGGGCCGAATGCCATCCTACCCCTATAAATGCATGGGTCAGAAGGCCAACATATCTGTCTATACTTTTCAAAGGCCCCACCCCCATCCACGTAATGGTGTATGCCAATGTCTGTTGTTTAGTTTAGATTAGTCAGAAATGTAACTCTTCTTGAACTAACCCGACCTTCACAATGGAGAGATGAGCCCAGCAGACCCACATGGGCCCGGAGCGAAGGGGAGCAACATCCAATTAGCATCCAACCTCCCCTATACTATCCAGTATGGTATAGGCTTTCCCCCAATCGCTTGCCCAGCTTGTACCTTATTTTGAAACATCATGACTGACGATGTGTGTCTTGTTAATGTGCTGAAAAATAGTAGACCTATTCCAGGGTACAATATGCTACGACACCCCCTGCACTGTATGCAGTCCCGCACAACCTGCCAAAATGAAGTGACACATACAAATGCAAACCCATTAGTCACTACTGCTAATGGTGCACCTGCAACCTATCAGGTGATATGTGTGCTAAATAAAATATTTTCTCTTGCCCCCGAACAGATACTCACCCCAACTAGGACAGCCCACAGAGATCCCTTGCATGTCCAGTCCTATCCAGACCTATCCACTACCTTACGCCCAGACGAGGAACCACTGGTGGGGGCTGAGATAGGGAATAAACAGTTCATCTTTATGATGGACTCGGGGGCGGTAAAACCATGTTTATGTGAAGGTGATTTTCTGTTATCTGGCAAAAATCTCGAGATGCAGGGATTCTCTGGGACTGTGGTCACGGTTCCTTACACAGAAGATTTGGATGTCAGGATAGGGGGGAAACAGTCAAAGCACCCCTACTGTATCATGAAGTGTCCCCCATAAATGTATTGGGTCGGGACCTACTCAGCAAGCTCAATATGACCATAGCATTTACAGACGGGGGATAGTGTGTTCCACCCCAGGAATGTGTGCACTCTGAGCAATGTTACTGATACAAACCTTAACAAATTAGACAACTGTGCGAGGAATACCCACAAATGTAGATATGTTTGTGGATGGGATATAAGTATTAGCAAGCGCAGTACTCGAACGAACACAAAAAGAATGGAGAGTACCCTGATTTTGTTTTCCGCCCTGTGGCCACCCCCGAAATAGTGTCAGGTACAGGGATTTCTCTCGACCTACAGGGAGAACAGGTGTCAGCAAAGTGTATTGTAGCAATTGGCATGGACCAAAAGGGGTGTGAGTGGCGAACAGTGTTGATCCAAATATCCCATTACGACAATTGACAGACGAAGAGCTGTTCACTGACAACAACATTGATGGGGAGATTATATTAGAAATGTGCATGCCCTGTGATATAATGATTTTAAAAAGACGGGTAGCAAACCCCCTCATGGCCGCTGTCAGTGCACCACCATCTTTCTGTGACGGAGACTTATAACAAGTACTGCCATATTTGTGGACCGCAAATCCCCACGTAAAAATAAAACTGAAACCAGGTGCCGTCTTGCCCAGGGTGAGACAATACTCTTTGTCCAGAGAAGCGGAGGAAGGTATAAAAAACACAATACACACACTATTGCAGCAAGGCATCATTGTCCCCTCTAACTCCCCACGCAATACAGCCATTTATCTGATCAAGAAAGCGACAAGGGGTCGTGGCATATGATCCAGGACCTCCGACCTCTAAATGATATTGTTGAGAAGGAGTTCCCTCTTGTCCCAAACCCACCATCCATCTTGTGCAGCATCCTGAAACAGGCCACCCACTTTACAGTGGTGACCTGAAAAACACCTTTTTCTTCTCAGTGCCCCTTGACCCTGAATCTCAATACCTCATGGCCTTCACTGTAGGGGGGAGGAGATACGAACACCGCCGGCTGCCACCGGGGTACTGTGAAAGCCCAAGTATTTTTAACAGAATATTGCACGAAGATCTCGGCAATATTGATGTCAAAACACATTCATTCAGTACGTGGATAACCTCCTGGTATGTAGTGAAGTGGAGGAAGCATGCAGAAAAGACTCTGTCACCCTACTAACATTGCTGGCCCAGAAGGGGTACAAGGTAGACAAAAGCAAAGTACTGTCTGGCTAATGTCCTGCTGAGGTCCAGTACTTGGGCCAACTGATCTTGAAAGATGGCAAAAGAATAATCCCTGACAGAGTGGCAGCAGTACGTGCCTCAGCCACACCAAATACTGTGAAAGACATACAGAAGTTTCTCTGCAATTTGCCCAGAAATAGGAGAAAAACATGTTGGGACTGCAGTAGTAAGGTTGGAAAAGGGGGAGTATGAAATGTTGGTACAAAAATGCCTGCCAATGCACTATTCTGCCCAAGCAGAAGAATTAGTAGCACTAATAGAAGCACTACATGCAGCAAAGGGATGTGCAGTAACAATATATTCTGACTCAGCATATGTCACCACTATGGTACATGCTGGGTTATGACAATGGAGGAGTACAGGGTTCCGGAGAGCAGATGGGTCCCCAGTACAACATGCAGAATTATTACACAAATTGATCAAAGCACTTGTAGAGCCATCAGTAGTGGCACTGGTAAAATGCCAAGCCCATACAAACAACCATGATGAAATATTGCTTGGAAATAACAAGCAGCTTATTTCCAAAAACCAGTAACGACAGAATGTGTGGTAAAAGGGAAACTACAAGAGCCCATGGGGGAGGGATATAATGCACTACCCATAGCCCAGATTATAGAAATGCAAAAGAGAGCACCCCCTGAAGAACAGGAATTATGGACAAAATGAGGGTACACCCAGTCCCCCACTGATCTCCTATGGAGACAGGATACATCAGGAAAAGTACTACATTTTCCAGCCCACACATCAAAAGAGCACCTTGCAGCAGATATCCAGGAAGATTGGTTGGTACCAAACCTCCAGGAATATCTTAACAAAATGACAATTGAATGTACCACATGTCAAGCATTCAATTTAGGAATGACACTCAGAACGATACGAGGAACATTGTCACATCCAGTGGGACCCTTCCAAGAACTGCACATCGACTACACAGACATGGGAGAAAGGTGCAATGGAGCAAGATACCTGATTGTGGTGGTCTACCCTTTTTCACGCTGGGTGGAAGCAGGGCCCTGTGCCCACCAAGACGCGAAGTGCGCAGCAAAATTATTAGTGAGGGAAGTGTTCCCGCATTGGGGAATATGTGATGCCATACGATCTGACAACAGAACACATTTTGTAAATGATCTCTTCATTCATTCTATGTAGAATCAGGAACACCTTCCTGGCACAAGCAGTGAAAATGCAGCTGCTCACGTCAGATGAGAAAATGAGCAAAAGGAAACCTGATGGTGCAACATGCTTCAAGGAGCCGTCCCTACAAATCAAAGGGACAATGTTTGCATAAAATAAATGGCAAGAAGCAACAGTAAGTAATGTGCAAATAAGAAGCACTGCATGGTTTGTCGGATAAGAGACTGCAATGGATGGAAGACACATGTGCCCAGACATGGACCCAACACATCACCAAGCTGACATGGGTCACAGCCCTCGAAAAGCTGATCAAGAGCCAACATGAAGAGCAATATGAACTGTGCTTTCTTGGGGAAGGAAAAGTACCCCTGGGGTCAAACACATGTTGCAACAGGACACTCGTGATCCCAGATATGCGGAATAAAAGGAACTGCTGTCCTAATGGACCACTAGTGGGTATGTGGCAAACAGGCATACTTGCACCTCCGGTCATCATGGAGGGGTTACTGTGCTCTGTCAACGCTGACTGAGATTCTCCTCATCGGCACATACGCTCCCTCCTTTCCTGTCAGTCTCTGGATGGCTCGCTTGGCCTTCTTCCTACTCCCACATGCGAGGCTAAAAACCTAGGGGTCAACTTCGACTCCACACTCTCCTTCTCTCCTCACATCTCTGACGTCTCTAAGAAGTCACATTACCAAATGCACCTCCTCAGAGGTATTCTTCCTTTCCTCTCCTTCCCCCAGAAGCTCACTGTCTCCAGAGCTCTGGTGCTCTCTAGGCTGGATTATTCAAACAGCCTCTTTCTAAATCTGCTTGCTTCTATTCTTCGTCCTCTGCAACTCATCCAGAACAGGACTGCAAGACTTGTTCTTGGCCACAAGCCCAGGGATTGTATCTTTCCAGGACTGACATCTCTGCACTGGCTCCCAGTGGCTGCAAGGATTAAGTTCAAAACCCTCTGCATTGTCCAAAAGGCCTTCTGGGGCCTGGGGCCTCAATACCTTCAACTCTCTCTCCCTAAATATCTTCCTTCTCAAGCTCTTCGCTCACCTGCTTCCAACTCCCTCAGGGTCAGTCACTTCTCCAAGCAACAAGTTGGTGGTCGATCTCTTTCTTCATCTGAGGCCTCACTCCGAAACAGCCTCCCTGCCTCCCTGAAACTTGAGGAGAACCATCTGTGGTTACAGAAGCACCTCAAAACCTTACTCTTTGCTTCTGCTTTCTCTCCTCCTCTCCCCTGCTGAATTCCTGGCTGAAACAGTACTGGAAACCTGGCCACCCTCTGATCTTGGGCCAAGGTCCCCTCCCCCACCAGTTACACACCTGCACTGCCTCCCTGACAACCCCTGCACTTGGGGACTGTTTCTGTATCCTTACAGTCCCCCTTCAGCACTTTACACCTGATGTCTGCATTTATCCTTGCACTTGCCACCAGGTAGCCCTACTTCTCTTATTGTTTTATTTATTCTATTACCCCTTGTACTGCACTGTCTCCACCCCCTCCCACTCCGCACTTCACCTCCTCCCCCTTCCTCTGCACTTACATGATCTGAATGACACTTGCCCTAGTAGGATTGCTGTCTCTGTCTTCCCTTACACCTTAAAACACTTGTGTATAGGTGCGTTATAAATGCCATATCATATCAAATAATATCATATCACTCTGCACTGTTGGTGATTCCTGAAGAGCATGTCCTGGGGGAAGGGGTGGCCAACAGACAGCCACTGGCACCCCAACCAACAAATAAAGCAGCCCCCATCTTCGACATAGTATCTGAAGACAAACTGAAGGATCAAGTGCCACGCAAAAAGAGAGCATCCCACTACCTCTCTAAAGACTCCTCTGACCTTTTGGCACAGATGCCCGATGAATAGAAACTGTTCAACTCCGCTGATACATTCTTTGCATCACTGATCCCCAGCACCCAGACCCGAACAAACTCCAAATGGCTCCAGATCGTGCGCTGGGAGCTGATTCAGCTGGCAAAGAACACCTTTGGGGGTTCAACGTCATCAAGATGGAACTAAGAGCACTGAGACTAATGACCAATGACAATGCAGAACATGCATGTGCTCGACCTCCTCACAGCTATGGAGGGTGGTGTTTGCCGAAAAATCAGGAGTGCATGTTGCACTGTCATACCTTCTTCACATGCTGAGATCGGGACACTTTCACACGTAATAACAGCAGTGCATGAACTCGGAGTAAGAATGAAGAAAGAAGGTGGCGTGCAGCAGAACGATTGGTTCAGTGCAGCATTCGAATGGGTGCCATCATGCCTTCGGACATTGATGAAAATGCTGGTCCCCATCATCGCATTCCTCCTGCTCATCTTTTGTGTGTACCAGTTTGGGATTTGATGCTGTGCTAAAGCGATTCCTAGTAGTGCGATGATGATGGTGACTATTGGTAGCCAAAATAGTAATGGTAAGGTGCCTCACGGGATTAGAGAAGCCCAAGTACAAATAGGAGAAAGTGATGAGCCCAAATATCATATGGTGGCTATATACCAAACAGGGGATATAGCGGACAACATTTACCACACTACAATCAAACAGTCCCAAGATCTTGAAAATCCCAGGGAGATGTGGGTGGACTTAGACGGGGAAGGGGATTGTATATACATGCCATGTACTCCTGAAGAGTAGGCCCGCCGCGGGGAAAGCTTAAGAAATGTGTGCAGAGCTTGGATGCCAATAAAAGGTACCCCCGCCTGGTACCTGGTACGAGGCAGTAAGAGTTGCAGAGGAACGTAGACGTAATGGGACAAAGTATTCGTTACATTAGTAGTAACGAAAGGGGGGGATGTTGGGGGAGAGGTGGCATTGTCTCACCCCCTTCAGCATTCCCACAGCAAGTAGACCCTGTATAAGCAAATGGGGAGACACCTCCACCTCCTCCGTATATATTCGCACAACATAACATTGACCTGCATGCCAACAACCTAATGTATGCATGTGTTTAGAGACTCCATTTTTTGTCCTGCCGACCGCCATCATTTACTAGTCCCAAACGCATTCCACTGAGTTGTCAGCTCTCTCTTCCCCTGCATTGTGCACAGACAGCCCACGACACCTCCACCCTCTATCAGCTCCGCGCGAGCCTTCTTTTCACGGAAGGCCAGCCATTTCTTGTTGCAATTAGTTAGGATCGAATCCTGACTGAATGTGCTCACTGCAGAGTGTGAGACAGGGGCAAGCTCAAAACCCTGTGCCCATCCATGTGCCCATCCATCTCCGCTGACCTAATTGTGCCCTCTCCACCCCCTCCCTGCTAGGTGATGGTCCACTGGCCCCCTGCCCTCCACTTTCTTTGAAAGTAACTGCCTGCAGGACCCCTCCCAACAGCCACACCAGCTTACCCACCATATACTTAATCCAGTGCAACAGTATATTCTCCCCAAAAACTAACATCTGTCTATATATTTGTTTGAATCGTGAGGCACCAGGAAACATAAATTACAGATCAAACCCCACAGATAAGGCACCTGGGAGAGCGGCCCAATGCCACCCTAACCTATAAATGCAACTATTGGAATGCCAATATATCTGTCTATACTTTTCAAAGGCCTCCCCATCCACATAATGGTTTATGTTCATCCTGGTTCTCTGTATGCCAATATCTGTTGTTTAGTTTAGATTAGTCAGAAATGTAACTCTTCTTGAACTAACCTGACCTTCACACCGCAGAGATGAGACCAGCAGACACACGTGTGCCCGGAGCGAAGGGGAGCTACGCCCAATTAGCATCCAACCTCCCCTATACTATCCACATGGCACAGGCTTTCCCCCAATCACTTGCCCAACTTGTACTCTATTTTGAAACACCATGA
Source organism: Ambystoma mexicanum (assembly GCF_040938575.1). Taxonomy (NCBI): domain Eukaryota; kingdom Metazoa; phylum Chordata; class Amphibia; order Caudata; family Ambystomatidae; genus Ambystoma; species Ambystoma mexicanum. Next base: position 464,355,462 of record NC_090923.1, read on the forward strand.
CTGACAATGTGTGTCTTTTTAATGTGCTGCCCGTGTATTGTTTGGCAGAGCGCTCTTGGACAGCAGAGGTCTCTGCTCGCATTTCATATCTTATATAAATTTGTTTTACTTGCAATTAATCTCCTGGTCTCATTCCCTAGCGGGGTGTGTCCTTTATTTTGATCTATTGGATATAATGTACATGTTGGGGCAGAGCCTTCAATATCTACACATTAACCTTTTTATATGTTCTTAAAGTACTTCCTTAGAGTTTAATCTGAGCACATAGTGCACATATATTGGGCAATAAGCACACCTCAAACACACAATTAATTTGTGTACACAATTAACTCTAATGTTATTGTCATTTTTTGGTGCTTTTTTTCTTTCTTCCTTACTTTAGTTTCCCTGTATGTGCCTCTGATTTGTATACATTGTGTGTTTTCATATGTATTTTTCTAATACAAGTTTGTGGTAAGTTTTCTATTGATATGATATGATATGGCATTTATAACGCACTTATACACAAGTGTTTCAAAGCGTGACGAGGCAAGGTGGGAACAGAGGGAAGACAGAGACAACGATCTTACTAGGTCAGGTGACATTGAGCTCATGCAAGTGCAGGGGAGGGGGAAAGGGAAAGTGCAGGGGGAGTGGTAGGGGACAGTGCAATACATATGATCAACAGTAAATATAATAAATAGAACACTAGATAAAAGAGCAGCCAGCTAGTGACAAGTGCAGGGATAACAAGGGTAATTGTTACCTATTTATTCCATGTTTAACATTACTTAAAACTCCCATAAGGTAGCATTTATTATTTCTACTATCAGAAATTGCCAGATTAAAAATATTGTACTTCTATGGTGCATTCTGCAACCATTGCCTGTATGTAGGTATGATTAGGATCCTCTATTAACAACAACATTGGTATGTAATGATTTGTTTAAATGAGTACATTCTTTAATACACTAAGTAATTCATGATTGGTCTCCCAATTTCCCTTTCCATCTTGTTTGCAAAATTATAAACTCAACCCCTTATAGGGACTGTTTATTAACATTCATTTAATATGTGATGCCATCATTGATGTCTGCAATGACATTTGTGATGTCATGATTCATGTCTTGGGTGTTAGTCATAGCAGTGCACAGTGGTGGCGCAAGGTATGGTTGCTTAACTTACATAACTGGTGAATTTCTGGGGTTTTTCGGATTTACTTGTAACCATAACTTCCCTTTAACAACGTTTTTTCATTTAATTTCATAGGTTTTTATTAGTGCAACATTACCATAACGTTCCTTTAACAAAGTTTTTTCATTGAATTTCATGGGTTTTACCAGTGCACCCTTAATTTCCTAAAATTTATTAATATCCTACTTACCCCAATATAGCAACATTTTTGTCACCATAAAACTCTGCCAGTCCCCACCTTGTAGCATTAATATTAACTCTTCTATACTTTTTCCACTGTGTTCGCTGATGTCCGCAAACATGTGACATCATTGCAGACGTTTTGTACAGTGTCACATGACCACGTGCGCGGGTGTGACATGATGACATGTCCGCGAATGCATCCGCATTTATGAACGTGTCCGTGCTTCGTGAACAATTCGGAACTGTATTTTTTGCTGATCTACGAACTTTGAAGCTCAAAATGTACCCGTGCCCAGCTCCTACACCTATTCTTATTCATTATCAATTAAAAATCTAGCACTGAGCACATACTTGGAAGAATATATGATATGATATTTTATTTGTATTACGCTCATACACAAGTGTTTCAGAGCGCGACTAGGCAAGGGAGGGGAACAGGGGAGAACACAACACAACAACAACGATCTTACTAGGCCAAGTGACATTAAGAACGCGCAAGTGCATGGGAAAGGGAGAAAGTGCATTGAAGGGGGAGAGTGGAAAGTGCGGAGCAGAGGAGAGCAGATAAATAATAATAAATAAAAATAAATAGAAATGGAGGCAATAAAACAGTGGTAGTGCAGCCAGCAAGTGGAAAGTGCTGTGTTTAAGGCAGCAGACTGGGAAAGTCTGATAAGTGCAGAAAAAGAAAAATGGGGAGGCTGTATGGGTACAGATACAGTCCCCAGTGCAAGGAGTGGCTATGAGGCAGTGCAGGAGGTTGGCAGGGTGAGCAGGTACTTGGGCCAAGGGGACAGAGGGTGGCCAGGTGCACAGTGCCAAGAGAGAGCAGATCAGCAGGGGAGAGAGGGAGCGAAGGCAGAAGGAAAGAGGAAGGTCTTGAGGTTCTTCCGGAACCGGAGATGGTTCTCCTCAAGTTTTAGATTGGCCGGTAGGCTGTTCCAGAGGCCCCAGCTGAAGATAGAGATCTACCCTCAGCTTGTTTCTTTGAAAAATGATTGGCCCAGAGGGTGTTAGAGGTAGAGGAGCGAAGAGCTCGAGAGGGGAGGTATTTGCGGAGGGATAGCTGAAGGTATTTTGGACCCAGGCCCCAAAAAGCCTTGTGGACAATGCAGAGGGTTTTGAATGTAATCCTTGCATCCACTGGGAGCCAATGCAGAGAATACAGGGCTGGAGAGATACGATCCCAGGTCTTGAAGCCAAGGACAAGTCTTGCAGTCCTGTTCTGGATAAGTTGCAGAGGGCGGAGAGTAGAGGCAGGTAGATTTAGAAAGAGGCTGTTGCAATAGTCCAACATAAAGAGAACCAGAGCTTGGGAGACAGTGACTTTCTGAGGGAAGGAGAGAAAAGGCAGAGTACCTCTGAGGAGGTGTAGTAGGAAGTTTGACTTTTTAGAGACCTCAGAGATATGGGTGGAGAAGGAAAGTGTGGAGTCAAAGATGACCCCAAGGTTCTTAGGCTCGCAGGTAGTGGTAGGAGGAGGGCCAAGGGAGGCCGGCCAGAGGGTGAGGGAGAAGGATGAAGATGGTGTGCCGATGAGGAGGCTCCCAGTCTTACTGACATTCGGACAAAGATCATTGGTGGCACACCAATCTTGAATGGCAGTTAGGCATTCAGAGATGAGAGAGGGAGAGGAGGTGGCCGAGGGCAGCCGGAAAATGAGTTGAGTGTCATCAGCATAGCACTGGAAATTTGAGCAGAAAGTGGCAATTAAGTGGGCGAGAGTTGCCAGGTATTGGTTGAAGAGCCAGGGTGAGAGGTTAGACCCCTGGGGAACTCCACAGGTAGAGAGGAAGATAGATGATAGGAAGGACCCCAGTTGGACCTGGGAGGGTCGATCAGAGAGGAAAGAGGTCAGCCAGGCCAGAGCCTGATCAATGATGCCCAGGTTATCACGGAGATGGTTGAGCAGGATGGTGTGGTTGACCGTGTCGAAGGCAGAAGAGAGATCAAGAAGGATAAGGACAGAGGGAATGTTAGAGTCCATGTTGGAGAGCAGATCTTCATGGATAATCAGGAGAGCAGTTGCCATGCTTCTGGCCGCTCTGAAGCCAGACTGGTGGTCATGGAGACAGCCCACAGAATCAGAATGAAGGTTAAGCTGAGAGATGGCCAGCCTTTCCATGAGTTTGCCCAGAAAAGGGGTGATTGAACTTGGGCAATAGTTAGCCGGACAGGAAGGATCAGCTGTGGGTTTCTTGAGAAGAGGATGCACAAGGGAGTCCTTCAAAGAGGAGGGGAAAGATCCTGAGGCAAAGGAGTGGTTGCAGACTTTGGCAAGGGCTGGAGTGAGGGTGTCAATGTGGTCCTTGATCGTTTTAGAGGAACAGGGATGAACCTGTTTTGACAAGGCTTTCAAAGATCGGACTTGTCTAGCGACCTTGTCAGGGGAGAAAATAGGAAAGGAAGAGAAGGAAGGTGGGGATGTGGTTAAAGAGGGGTTTGCAAGGGAGGGAATGGGAGGGGCAGGGGAGGAGAGGGTGGACAGAATGTCCTGGGTTTTCGAGATAAAGTGCGAGGCAGGGCATTGCAGAGAGTCTGGGAGGCAAGAGGATGGGTGGAGACTGCAGCAGTGTTGGCAAGCTCCTTGCAGATCTTAAAGAGTGTGGCCGAGTTGTTAGATGCCGCAGGGACACAGGCTTGAAGGTGGGCTCTCATCCTAGTATGGACAGAGAGTCGGTATTGCCGTTGGAGTAGGCGACAGGCCAGTTTATCAGAGGATGAACAAGAAGCACTCCATTTCTTCTCAGCCGCCCTATACTTACATTTAAGTGTGCCTAGGTCGGAGTCATACCAGGAATTGCACTTGGTTTTGAACTTCAAACGGATCCTCATGACAGGGGCAAGAGCATCAAGAGTATCAGAGATAGAAGAGTAGAGAAGGGAAAGGGTTGTGTCGGGGTGTGAGTCAGCTAGAGGAGGAGGAGGGGTAGAGAATATGGCAGCGAAAGCCTCAGCTGACACACGCTTCATAGGTCGGATGTCCGAGAAAGTAAGTGGCAGTGTTGGGGTGGGGTTGGCTTGGGGGGAGGAGAGTGAATGATGGGAGGAGAGAAGGCAGTGGTCACTGCAGGAGAGAGGGGTGGTCAGAGGGATAGAAAGGGGGAGGCCAGTGGAGATCAAGACATCAAGTGATTGTCCTGCAGAGTGATCAGGCCAGAGGGGTGGATAGAGAGGGAGAGGGAATCACAGAGGTTGCGAAAGAGCAGAGATGATGGACAGGGAGAATCGAGGTAGATGTTGAGGTCACCAAGGAATAGGAGTTGAGGGGTTGAGGCAAGGAGGGAGGAGGAGAGATCAGCCCACTCAGAGGGAAAAGAGGTGATTTACCCGGGGGGCCGGTAGAGAGTAGCAACAGTAAGGCAGTGTCTGGGAGAGATTGAGAGCCTGCAGACAAGGCATTCAAAAGAGGAGTAAATCTGAGTCGGGATGATAGTGGCGGGAATCCACTCAGGAAAGATAAGGACTACGCCACCTCCAGGTTGAGTGGATATTAGAAAAACTGTTATTTATCTTAAAAATGGCATAAGCTATTGCCATCCTTCCTCCCCAAGAGCCAACACCACCACCACCAGCTGGAGGACCTACACAACAAAAAAAGCAAAGCACATCAAAAGACAATGAAGAGGACCAAGAAGATGAGGTGGAGGTGAGGTGAGGTGGAGGAAGTGCCTACCTCTAGCACCCAGAATCATGGGTGTAGTAGTTCTTTACCACTGTTGGGAAAGTGCCAAAGGCTAAAGCGACCAAAGTGAAATGCACTCAGTGCAATGTTGTACTCAGTCACAGACAACCTGGACAATACTCCTACGGGACCACCTCAATGCGCTGTCACACCAAATCTAACCACTACAATGCTCTCAGAAAGGTTATTCCTTTCTTAGGAAGTAGTACGCTGTCTTCCTCAATCAATATTATAACCACACAGCCTACTTCTGTGGGACACAAAATCCCACCAGCAACTTTTCAAGCGATAAAAGAGACTGTTGATTCATATCTTTCGAAAACAACAGTGCTCTGTATGTACTGCAAAACACCATTCTGCAGTGGGGAGAAATTTGGAAGTTCTTTTGAAGCTGTAATCAAGGAGCATGAGAAACACTGACCCTACCTTAGATGTAACATGTCCACCCACCGCTCCATATGTGTGGTTGCTGCCTCTTCCCTCATTTCCTTCCCGACCTTACTTTCTGAACCCTCCTGCAAAAAAAGACCCAAAAAACACACCAAAAAAGGTTCCTTTAGGAACCACCTTTCAGAGTTAAAAAATAGAAATAAAAAATGATCTCATAGACTCCATCTGCATTACATTTCTCACTAAAGTAATTAGACTCAATAAGATTCTCCAACATTTCCATAGGCAACTTTTGGTATGCTAATGGGAATAAGGCAATAAGCCCCGAGACTGAGAGCCATTACCGCATAAGGTAATGTCCCCGGGGCCCATATGCGAGGGCCTTAACGAATACCCTGGGGGCATTATCTTATGTGGTAATGACCCGCAGTCGAGGGGTTTATTGCAATTAGGTCCCCAGCCCGTTAGACCGAGGTACTAATGGTAGTTTTTTTTCTGGCTGTGAGACGTGTTGCGTTTCGGAGCGGATAAAAAATAAATGTAAAAGAAATTGCTGCCACAGACAGGAAAACATAGTCCGTTTTCTCTTTCCATAGCAGCCATAGTAAACAAAGAAAATGGCTACCATGGAACGGGAGAAGGGACTACACGTAGTCCCTTCTCCCTTTCCATTTCAGCCATTATAAATAATGGGGAAAAAGGTAAATGGTAAATAGAAAAAATGCCTGCCATGAAACAGGGAGAAGCGACTACATGTAGTCCCTTCATCCTTTCAATGACGAAACAAGTGTGTTTGTGGGGGAGGTGAAAGAATGAAGGGGACCGACGTGAGTTTGCCGCTGTGACATAATCAGGGATACCATATAGTAAACACGGAAAAGAACCAATCAGTGAATAGAACACACAATCGTTGGTGTGCCATGTACTAATGGACAATTGTATAATTGAGAAAAATATAGGACTGAAACAATTTTCTGTCTCAAATACTTTTCTCTAGCATACAATAAGGACCATAATCGATGGACATTTATAACTGTTGCGATCTCCACAGTCAACTTTCCAGCCCATGGATCATTGAAAGAGCCAGATGGCATGTGCACACCATTGCACAGGGTAGCCCTTCTACCCTTTTTAATTTTATATTTCCAACACTCCCTCAATACCTGCTTTCAAACAGTCACACATCCATCCACCAATCACTGCCAAAAACTGTACATATAACCCAATGACCATATTACGCTTCCACACACCAGCTGCCACTTAACAATCTTCTACAAATCTTTTGCATCTTCATTATACAAAAGAATTGTACACATTGCTCCTATGAATGCACATATGCATTGTGCAGTGACCATATACTATATATACCAGTCATCAAAGGTATATAACTATTTTTTGTACCTACATTATGACCCTTTTTAACAAATAAAACATGCACATATTTGCAAAACTATGCTTTCTGGTCCTTTCCATTGTTCCTTACACAAGTTTGCTGCAAATCCGGCATGTTTTATTTTTTAAAACATGTCAAAATATACAAACATAAAATAGTCATATAACTTAGCCCCCACTTGACAAAATCCATTCAGACTTTGCCCAAACATTCAAGGCTGGGTCTATAATCTTTCTGAAAACATTTGTCTGCATTCGTCAAATGGTAACAAACTTTTGAGCCATCTAAAAATGTTGAGAATCCCCCTTCTAATTTTGCCCTCTCTTGACAGAATCCCACCAAACTTTGCAAAAACATTCATATCTAGGTCTAAAATCTTTTTGAAAACTTTTGTGCTACCAGTAGTGGCCCTGTAGTTATAGTTAAGTTGCTCAACTCATAGAAAGAGTTTATAACATTGCACCCCCTGGACAAATCCTCGACAAACTTTGCAAAAGAAAGTATATGTCTCCCTCAGAATTATTCTGCAAGGTTGGTGCGGTTTCGTCAAGAGGGACATATTTGTAGGAGAGTCCCAAAATGTTTGAAATCCTATTAGACAATGGAAAAAAAATGTGGTCGCATCTACAGCACAAATGGACGGATTGGCACCAGACGTGCACAAGGAGAGGTAGCTTGGCCGCAAAAGCTTTTGCAAATTTGATATAAATCCGTCTAGTTGCTTTTAAAAAAAATTACCAAAAAGTAGGGAAAAATAATCTGTGATACCTGGGTCCGGTTCACACACTCATTTCCTGATTCAGACTCCGCGGACACCCCCTGGACCAATCAGAGAGCAGCGTGACGTTTGCAGACATCATACGCGCCCCCTGATTGGTAAATTAAAAACGCGAGGTGCATCAACATTTTTTATACGGACGCCATGTTGGATTCACGAACAGCACCCGTAGTCCACGGATATCACAGTAAAAACATATGAAAAACCACGGTATCGCCTTAAAAAAAATGACGAATGCACATTTTCAGCACATTTGGCATTGTTGAAAATGGCAAATTCCAAAATGCCAAACTAGGTGAGCAGGTATAGTGGGGGTGTCACCTGATCTCCTAGGTCAGCATTATGGGCTCTGGGGGTGTCCCCCGCATACATTAAAGGGAAAGCGGAAGACAAATGAACAGATTCCCAAATGTTCACATTTGAAAATGCGACCAAGTCAGCTTTGCAACTTTGAAACTCAAGGTTTTCGGAATACAGTTTTTTTTTACGTAGATCCAAAAACACAACATTGCACTTGTCAAACAAATGAAACTATCTCTGGGGAGGTGGGGGGTGATGAGATGGGATATGGCCATAAAAACCCCAAATCCCAAAATCTGGTGTTTTTCTTCCACAAATTCTGTGAACATCTCAGATGTTGGTGGGCATCCATGCATATTTCTACATTACAGGATCAGTGAAAAGCAGTTTTGGGATGACTTATTACTTTCGCGCCACTCAATAAAACTACATGGAATTTTGCAATGTCATTTTAGATCTGCCCTTGAAAGGTTCCACAAAGTTTGGTACTTTATTGCCAAGGTGGGGCGAAATTAGAGGGGGGTCTTGAAGGGCTTTTAAATTTGGTGCCCTTTTGATGAATCTGATGAATCTGCAAAGGTTTGCAAACATATTTTAGACCTAGCTTTAAATGTGTTTACAAAGTTTGGTGGGATTCCGTCAAGAGGGGGCAAAATTAGAGAGGGGTCTCAACATTTTTAGATGGCTTATAACTTTGTTGACTATTTGTTGTATGAACATTTCGACACTTTTCAAAAAATAAAACATGGACGGATTTGCTGCAAACTCACGCAAGGAGCATTGGAAAGGAACCAAAAGCATGGTTTTGCAAATGTGTCTGTGTTTTATTTTTTGAAAAGTGTCATAATGCATGTACGCATAATAGTGATATGTCTTTGATGACTTAGTTATAGCCTGTGGCCATGGGCAGTGGCCAGATTATCCGGGTCATAGCCATGACCCGGACAATCTGGCTACTGGTCATGATCACAAGAGACCAGCAATGGGGTTAAAGTGGGCATGGCCACCAGGGACCGGCTATATGGTAACGCTTTTTAAAATCAGGATAGGTTTGAATGGGAAAAATAATTTTGCTTGTGGCTACTGCCTGAAGTACTGGACAGGATTGCAGCAAACATTCGCAAGGAGTATCAGCAAGGACCTCAAAGCATGGTTTTACATATCTGTCCTGTGTTTTATTTTTTCTAAAATGTCGTCCATCTGGGTCCTGTAACCAACCCTGCATGGAAAAGGACTGTGAGTCTGTAGGCACTGCTAATGTTCACGGAAAGAAGTAACAGCAAATGGGGTGGGTCATGTTTCATGATGTTGTAATATGAGTGTGATATGGTTTAACTGTATTGTTGTGGCCATGGCCAGTGTCCAGATTCTTGGGGGCAAATCTGGACACTGCCCATGGCCACAACAATATGTGCACAGTCATTATGGCTATTATAGGGGGGTATACAGTATTTGAAAAAAGGGTGAAGGGTATTGTTGTGACCATGGATACTGTCCAGATCATTGGGGGCATGGCTGCAGAATATGCCCCAAGAAACTGGACATTGGCTATGGTCAAAATAATTTGTGCTCTGTCATTACAACCACAATAATATGCCCAGGTTGAAGGATATTATTGAAGTGTATACAGTGTTTATAATGCTCCCAGAATTGTGCACACTGGCCATGGGTACAATCATTTCTCCTCAGTTATTATGGTACAGTAATATGCATATATTAATTGATAGTGCCCACGGATGGTTAGTTGAATATGGTAAGAATGCTGCAATCTTAAAATCTGGACACCGGCTATTTGTTACAATAATTTGTCTTCAGTCACTATGGCTAGAATAAGATTCCCACAGTCATTGATACAGGTTGTGGACACTTAGTTGAATATGGTAAGAAGCTGCAATCTGTGCTTGTTTCTTGGTAAAGTAAAGAAAGTACATTTTGTTATAGGACATACTTTGAAAAATGTAATTAGATGAAGGTGATAAAGAAGGAACTGAGAATAGCATTTCAGAGGATGCATATTTCGCTTCACAGTCGAGCGAGGATAGTATGGCTGTTAGCAACCTCGATCCAAGTGATATTTCAAGGGCCCCTGCACTACAGAGGCTAAAGATCAGACACCTGCAGGGAGGTGTGAAATATAATCATATGGTTCCGTTAGACGAAGAAGGGAAGGTGGTGCTACACTGGTGGCTGCAGAACATGGGATCCGGAAAAGGCAGGGCCATCTTTGGAGACGTGTCAGAGTTAGTGAGAGAATCGGACACAAGCAGGTTCGGGTGGGGCGCCAGGTGCGGCCTGCTACAGACTGGAGATAAGTGGTCTGCAGAAGAGCTGCAACTGCACATAAACTGCTTAGAACTTCTAGCGGGTTCTTTTGCAGTGAAGGCTTTTGTCAAGGAGAAGGTGAATTGCTGTATTCTGCTAAGAATGGACACCATCTCAGCAGTATTCTGCATAAACAAGGTAGGAGGAACGAAATTGCGAATGCTAGCAGAGATAGCGAAGGACTTCTGGCATTATTGCCTACAAAGGTAGCTAGTGATAGCGGCAGAATACCTACCAGGAAAGAAATTTTTTGTTGCGGACTGGAACTCCAGGTATCTGCAGGATACCAGTGATTGGAGATTGAGCAAGCCAGCGTTCTTACAGTTACAGAAGGTCTGGGGTCCGGTAGAGGTAGATATTTTTGCCTGCAGGTTGAACGCGCAGGTTCCTAGATCTTACAGCTGGAGGCTGGAGCTAGAGGCGATAGGGATATACCCATTCCTTCACAGTTGGACGGGAGCACTAAATTGTGCCTTTCCCCTGTTCATCACGCTAGTGAGGGTCATGGCGAAAGTCTGCAGAAGGCGAGCGGAAGTAGTGATGGTGGTGCCGTTGTGGAAATCACAGGCGTGGTTTATGGTTCTGATGGAACTTTCTTTGGATTTTCTGAGAGTGATTCCATGGGAAGCAGACCTACTGTGCAATCTGAGGGGACAGGTGCATCCTCTAGTTCCAGCAGGGTCGCTGCATCTATTGGCATGCTGAATTTCAGGCAATGATGGAACTTTTCAGGCCTTTCGAGAGCAGCTGCCAATTGTATCAGAGACTCATGGGTGCTTTCCATCCTTAGGAGCTACAACCCCTCATGGGCCAAGCGGGCCAAGTGGTGCGTCCAGCAACGTGTTCATCCTGTTTCGGCACCTGCAGTCCAGGTCCTGAATTATTTAGCAGAGCTGTCTCTGGATGAGCAAGCTTTTCGCACGGTTGAGGTTTAAAGGTCGGCAATTTCCACAGGTCACGAGAAGTGTGAGGGCCAACCAATCGGGGAACACCCAGCAGTGGTCAGATTGTTGCGAAGAGTGAAAGTTTGCAAGCCGCCCACTCCCAACTATGATATGATAAGTCATTTTTATGCACCTGTACACAAGTGGTTTAGGTGCGAAAAAACAAGTATTCCTTATTGTGGAATGTTGAGGTAGTTTTTCACCTCTTTAAGTTGTGGCCAGAGAATGATTAGCTGTCGGTACAATGGCTGTCTGGTAAGCCAGCTATGCTATTGTGCTTGGTCTCTTGTAGGAGGGTCTGCGATGTTAAGGCTCTTGCAATTAACAGGAACATGTTTTACCCGGAAGGGGTAGCATTTCAAATTATTAGGAGGGCTAAGAGTGCTTCCCCAGTCATTTCATATCCATATTTCCCAGACAAGCCCAAACTGTGTGTGGCTTGTTGCATCAAGGAGTATGAGAGAGTTTGTGAGGATAGGCAAGTGAGAAGTGCAGCAATTACTGATAGCGTGTAGGAAACCCTTTCATGCAGTAGCCTCGGCCACCATAGCTAGGTGGGTTAGAGAAGTTATGGTCTGGGCAGGCATAGACTTGCACATCTTTGGGGATCATTCTGTCAGGTGAGCAATGGCACCCAAAGCATTTGTGGCAGGGGTTTCTTTGCATAATATTTTAAATTCTCGAGATTGGTCTTTGGAGGCTACATTGAAGATCTTTATTTCAAGCCAGTTTCAACGGTAGCTAATGTTGTGTTGGAAAGCTTTGAACAAGCATAATGCTCGCCTCCGGTCTTGACATAGAATGAAGATTACCCAGGCTTATAGCGCCGGGAGTCTTGATTCTATTAAAGACAAGGAGGCGAGCATTATCCCACCCTTCATATGCAGGGTGGGATAATTGCATGATGTACTGCTGATATATTTTCATGTACGTATGCTGTTCTGTTGTGATGTCATTGAATTTTCATAGCTGCCTATTCCCTCCCTAATTAGCTGTTTTATTGGACCCTACGTGACGAGACGAAAGGCAATTGAGTTGAGGGATGGCTGATGATGTGATACATCTGGAAGTACTGGTCGTTTAGGGATCGGGAGCAGGATCCGGACTTGGTGAAGTTTCGGTTTAAGACTGTAAATGGTGGACATTTTCGGTTATACTGTTACTGCAAGTTCATCAAAGAAAGAGGAGGAAGCACAGGCATGACATGATGCAAGGGCTGTACTGGTCCAGGATTGGTTGTTGGACAGGACACAAAACTACAAAGACACTAGGGATTTATGGGGATTTTTAGTCCCGTGGGCTGGAAGTTTTTGTTTGGATTTGAATGTTTTACTGTTTAAAAAAAAAGATTAACCAGGAAACTTTAAGATCTGAAGAAGCTGCTATTTGGAGTGGCATTAAAGAGTTAAGCATAATGCTTGCCTCTGGTCTTGACATAGAATGTATGTGTGTGTTTGAAGTAGTTAGATACACGTTGGCATATTCTAACTGTATTGGATTTTAAATGTAGTATTGTACTATTATGGGTGTATTATGTAATTATAAGTGTGGTGGCATGTTTTAAGTGTATTGTAATTAGGGGTATGTTTAAAGTAGTTAGATACCCATTGGCATAGTCTGTTTATTTTAGGCATTAAGATTTTTTAGTGTAGTTTACATTTGAAGGAATATTAAGTAGGCATTTGTTAGATTTGCTTTTAGCCTGTGTATTTGAGTAACAGAAGTGTCATTACATTCAAACCAACCACTTATTTTGTTCACATATGCAGTATAGTGGCCTGAAGTGGTTGTGGCATGAGCCTGGTATATTATGCCTACTGTTGTGATGGTTTTCTTGCCAAGAGATACTTGGCTGAGTGTTAAGCTAGTGAATTTACAGTTATTTTGGTACCATCCGCATTGTACCTTAAAGGCATTAGTATGAAACATTGGCTGTGTGAATCTACTTGTTACCTGGATCAATTGTCTGAATTGCAAAATGAGTATAACATGCCATGATTTGCATTTTGTGAAATGGAAAGGATTCACAGTTTGGTATGGATACATACACAAATGGTTCATTAGCAATTTTCTCTTGTGAGACATGGTGGCAGAGAGTGCATGTATGCTTCCACATGTATGAAATCTGGAAGATTTCATTAATAGGGATGTTCGCTGTTTCTAGTACTTGTATTAAGTACATTAGGAATTATTGTGGATTGTCCTGTGTGTTTATGGTGAATTTAATAATTCCTATCCAGTGGTCTAATCGTGCCTTATACCTGAGACACTGTACGTGCTGTCAGGATTATTTGTGGCATTTCTATGACGGAGGAGCATTTGCAAATACAACTGGTCCGATCCTTTTACGGAAATGTTCTCAACAATTGGTGGAAATTGGAAGAGAAGATTGATTTACTCCAGTTGTTTTGCTGAATGTAAACAGACCAGAGAGTGTTGATTCTGTATCCTTTCGATGGGCCTGCAGTTGTTATTGGACCAAAGAGTTTTGTCTTTCTATCCTTTGATGGACATGCCATTGTTTGTGCACTAGAGAGTTTTGTGTTTATATCATTCGAAGTACCTGCAGTAGTTCTTTGCTCTTTGGGTGGGATTGCAGGGAGACCTGCTATAGCTTATGTTTTTATTAGTTGACTTTTTAAAATGTTTTCTTTTTTGAGGTACAGGGTACATATGTAGATAGGGGGTGTACAGTGAACATAGCCTGTTGTATTCTAGGATGCAAGGAATGTCAGCATTGACTTTGTTTGCATCAACATTAACTAGGAATAAACAATTGAGAGTACGAAGATATGAACGTGTTACGTAACTTATACCTTCTTTGAAGACTGTGCTGCCAATGTTGATCAGTACGTGGTCCAGAGGTAGACCTTGCGACTTATGAATAGTGACAGCATATGCAAGAGACAGAGAGAATTGATCTCTGTGTATATACATGTCTTTGAAAAGAAGGAAACGTGTTATTGTGCGGCCTATTCTTTTAACTTCTGCAAGTTTGTCAAAGTGGTTGTTGACAAACTGAATATTGTTCTCATTTGCATATGTCTGAAAGCCAGCAACTGTACCAATTGCTCCATTGACTAAACCTTGTTCTACGTCAAGTTTATGTTTTGGTATTACTCTGCAATTTGTGGGCCTCATCATGAGTTGTGCGGTAACGCCTGCGCTATTAGCGACGGCGTTAATAGCCCTACCGCCAAACCCCCCCGGCGCTATTAGCGCCGGATCACGGGTTTGGCGGAACGGGTATTGCCCATTCCCCATTGGGCCCATTCAGGAATTCCTCATTCCCCATTGGGCCCAATGCGGAAGATTCGCGCTATTCCCGCCGGCGGATTTCCCGCTATTCACGTTCATTTGTGGCTATTGTTTCTCTTGATGGGAATTTAGTACCCTTTTTCATGATGAATCTGGACCAAAGATTAGCCAGAGAATATTTTCAGATTTCCCATGTAAGGCAGTACCTGTTAAATGATCTGCCGCTTCATAGGTCCCGCATTCTCTATGTGACAGCATTTTGATACCAAAGTTGTACATTTTTTGTGCCATGGTTTTGCTGGATTAAATGTCATCCCAAAGGTCTTTTAGCACAGTCTTCTCAGCTTTGGTGAGATAGGCCTTGACTTATCTTGAAAATGCATTTTAATTGTCTGCAATGTAATGAATGCTTATATTTGCATTCCACAAGAGGGCAATGATTTAATTGTAATCATTGATGTACTTGGATTCTTCATCTCTTTTAATGCTGTATGTGTTTTCGGGATTTGGCTTTTACACTGTGCCTAACAGGCGACATAAGACTATGTACTTGTCCTTTGGTAGAAGCTGGTCTAGGGAAGCCAAAGCGAAATTTGGTGTAGTATTTATTTCGACGTTGGCAGTATTTGATCTGTCTATGGAAGTGTAAGATTTGTGTGCATATGTCACTATGTTTGGTTTCTGAAGGAATGTTGCAGATAATGTATTTTTGATTACATTGTAAAAGAGTGGAATCACTGTCATGGCCAAATATGGGAGCATCTTTTATCCATAAAAGAATGTGGATATGTGGTGCTCCTCTGGATTGATATTCTTTTCTCCAAAAGAAGTGTTGTACTTCTCTGAGTGGATTTATTTGTTACTGCAGATCAAGTGCAGCATGGCAATGGGGCAATGGTGAAAGTATCTCAAACCTTTGACAAGATTAAGAGAAGAGAGTTCTCCTGGACTTCTATGTCCATTTCCTCTTTACTTTTGGTTTGCAGTGCATAGGAAGTCATGCAAGTCATCCAATGCATATTCTGACTCGTAGTAGCAAGCCATGTGGGCGCGACAAAGTTCCTCAGCATACAACGTACAACAGCATGACGTCAGAACCAGTATTCTTTGATACTGCGCCTGTTTGCTGATTGATTTGTGATATCTGACAGCAAAAAGACATATTTGTTTTTAATCCTTTGAAGGAGTTTGGTAGATGACATGTTTAAGAAATTATAGCCTGCTTTTAGTTTGTGTGCAACTCCGTAGCACAGAGTTGCTAGTGTGATTTTGAACAAGAAGTGGACAAAGTATTCTATGTTTTGTCTGAATCTTGGGTCTCTAGAATACATTCATAAAGAATGATATTCTGATGCCCTAATTTGTGCGGTTCTTTCATCATATCTTCCCCCATTTCCTGTAGGGAAGAGTAGATGAAAACAATGTGCTTCTACACTTTTTTCTATATGCTCATTGGAGAACCTTTGACTTTACAAATTTCATATGTTTCTAATGCATCTTCTATGAAGTCTTTGGAATGTAGAGAGTGAATTGAATACTAGTCTAAAATGTTGGCTCCAGTAACAGGATCCACACATTGAAATTGGCCAGTTTGTGGTGGATCTTCAATTATTTGGGTGGTTTCTTAAGTTTTCTTCTATGTTTGTATCTCTGTAGTATTCAATATTTTCTTTAACTTATTCTAGCGCTTGTCTAACTTTGCTTACATCAGCTAGTTGTTGTCAAATTATTTTGTGTTTTGTTGATACACTATTAACTAGTACAATCAAATATTGTTTTAATGGTCGTCCTACTCCTAGAGTTTCATCCTTTTATTTAAGATCAAGTGATCTCAGTTCAAGGGTGTTTATTAAACTGCAAATGTAGGTTGGAAAACACCGAAATGAAACCTAAATCTAAGATGAGCGCAAGCTTTGACAATCAAATAATAATAAGGCAGTGCTACTGGCGTTTTGTCAAATAAAAGGGCCTATACTAAGAAAAACCTAATGCCAATCCTTACGCTAAATACAAAAAAAGTGTGGGATAATGTTCTTAAGAAAGAAAGAAGTGTTCACAAATGATAAGTCAGGATGTGGTACTTGAGGTCTCACTTCCCCATGTTTTCATCACAGGACCAGGGTGGACTTTGGAGCACAGCCCACACTACAACTTTCCCAGCATGAGCTAACAGTTCCGATTTCAGCAATCAGGGCATTTGGTTGTTAAGTCTCTTTTCTATCAAAGAGTCGCTTACTGCTGTGGGCATTATATATTCAACTAAACAAAGAGTTCCATTTCACATAAACCATGGGTGATGTCTTTTCCACCCCTGAGTCACCCTCCTCCGAGCTCGGACCCCTCTCAATAGTTAGCCTCCCTTTGCTGGGTTCACTATGGGTTTCAACACAATCTTCTTTGTGACTTTCACGAATTTTATTGTCTTTTTAAACAGTTACTTGTGGACATCCCTCGGCCAGGTTTACTCTTGTCAACACACTGTATTTCAGGACTTTAGACTTCACCCACTTTTTATCGGCCTCCCACGTTCGGGTTAATTCATGCCAATATTGTCTTTTCCATTCAACTGTTACCATGCGGGATTCACTCCCCTTGGCTTCACAATCATCTGTCGGTCAAAGACTTTCGACTGTACAGACGATTTTACAAGACCCCTGTGTGACCACTTTGACCCCTCTTCTTGCCTTTCCCAAGGCCTTCTGGTTACGGTAGTCTCAATACTTGGGTAATCACCCAGAGTTTTCCTGAGTGAGCACCCATGTGGTGCCAGACTCCTCCTTTGCTGGTTTTCCACCCTGTTTACATGAATTATATGCTATCAAAGTTCAATTAGCCATTTGCTGCTTTTCGTTCAACACAGTTTGGTTTCTTATCAACTCGCCCCTCGACTCACTGGTTGTGATGAACTGCTTGGCTTTCTTTTTCCTAGGAGTCAAGGTTGGTACCATGGAGACAAGCACCTCTCCCTGGCTTGGTTATCAGTGGAGGAGGGTCTTGTGTACCGTTGCCATCTGCTGCAACACATGCTGGCTATTTTTCGCGGTCTTACGTTTCCTTCTGCAGAGGTCTCACGTGCCTTGGTCAGAAAGTGCAGAGTCTTTTCACTCCTTGTCACTTTCTCAGTATGCACTGTCTTTCTCCACCTCTTGAACTGCCGTGCTGAGTTAGCTCCCTGGACAAGCGGTCTGCCTTGCTCATATTGTACTCTTGTGCTCCACCTTTTATCCCTGTGGTGAAGGGAATGGACCATCAGGTGTGTTTGGTTCTGGTCAATTGCCTGACTTTGCCTGACCGTGGTGTATCGACATGTCAGGAAAATAGCTTGAGTGTTACTCCGTCGTCCTTCGTAATATGCGAAAGTGTTCGCGTCAGAAAAGGGGGGTAAAGTGCTTATGTATCCTACGTGGTAGGTTTGGGAACAAATGTCAGAAGAAGGGGGATTCCCCATTCAGGTGATCCTCCCTAACTGGTCCACCCCCAGGAACTGGATCCAATAGCGATGGCCGTGTCCTGGTCACCTGGATGACAGACCCCCGGGGACTAGTCAGGGAGACACCTTCAGGTTTCTCACAGATCTGATGGCAAATATACTACTTTGCCACAAATGCCTTTGAGTAAGTTGGATGGGGGCAAATTGACAGTTTTGGGTTGAAGAAGTATTATAGCTTGAAATGGGTGTACTAGGTGAATTATAATGTTAGTTTTTTTGAGAGCTTTTGGAAGTAGAAAGTTATTATTGATAGCCCATTATGGCAATTTTTGTATTGCAGTATGTGCAAACTATTGAGCGGTCAGGTATTTGTATTTATTTTCTGCTGTTAGATATAAAGCTAATTGTAACCAATCAAATTCGGCATTGGCTTGTATTTTGTAGGCCATCTCTACTATTTTTTACTCTTGTTATAAAAAGTTCTGCGACAACAGATACAAGCTTTGTCTGGTATATCAGCAGATGTGTTCTGAAACTTTGCTATTTCTTTTTTGTATGTGTTTGTCAGGAGGTTGCTGTTGGTGAGGTCTTCGCTAATGTTTTCTAAAGTAACTGAGTAACTTCAGTTCAAAATGATTTAGTTTGAATGTGTTCTATTTCTCAAAGGATTTCTTCAGCTGTTCCATTGAGGAGAGTGTTATTTAATTTTTAAAGTTCTAGAGCAGGACTTTTTCCATAGTGTACTATGGACAAAGCTTTGCATAGAAGAATGGTGTGTTACTAACATTTTGATGTGACGGAGGGTGCTTTTACAAGCAGTTCCTGAAATGCAGGCTAATGAATGTCCGTGCAGTCCAGTGTGGATGCATACTTTGCAGGAGTCCATGGTTTGTTAAGTTGTAATTCTACTTTTGCATTTGAATTTGGCATAGTGATTGAGGAATTGTTGCAAACATTTGAACGACGGTTGGCGCATTTTACATATTGAGCTGCATGTACAGTTGTACACTGGATGACTGATTTGGACTAAAGGAACATTTGGGTGAACATTTGTTGGGGAAGATTTTGATATTACGGTTTCTTTTGCCATAATGGTGTCTACTATCGCCCATTATTGTCTAGGGTAATTGGACTTGTTAATAAGTGTCTTCATTGAAGTATGGTTCTGTGGTGCTGGTGTGAAATCATTCACCTGCACCAAAGTTGGAAAAGGTATCTATATTGACAGTGCACATGTTTACAAGTAGTCCTTGTAATTTCTTGATTAATTTTATTAGTGGTTACATTCTGTTTAAACTCAATATGAAAAGCATTCTCTTTAGTTTATATGCGCTGTCAATCAGCGCTTGAAGGATCCGTTTTCTGTGGTCGTTTTTAAGTGCAGAAGGTTTTGTTTGTTTGTTTGTTTATTTATTTATATTGTGCGCCAGACCCGAAGGTATAAGGGCAGAGGAGCAACAAGGATATTCTCAGCTTGGTTACTGGTTACTTGATAACTGGCTACTGGTAGCAAAGGTGACATCTCAGATTTTTTTTTTACATTGCTGAAAATTCTACGCTGGAATATTTTTTTGTAAAGTTGACTTTTTAGACTGTTTTATTGGCTGTACATTAATACTGCTATATATATAGGGGGTAATTCATAGAATTCAGTGCACAAGTGGTGCACAAGGCTAGCGCACAGTGTGCGCCTGCGGCAGACTTCGCCAGCCTCGTGCGCCAAAATCCATTTCCGCACACACCGTAATCATGGATTTCAACATCCATAACCAGCCATGGCACAGAGTAGCGCAGCGACCCTGCAGCAGTGCCAGTTATGCCCCCAACCGCTCCCTGTGCGCCATGACCAGCGCACAAATCCCGTACATGGCACACAGACCAGTGGACCAGCATACAGCCCCCAACCACAAAAATGTCTGTAAAACTCCCTGCGCACCCCTACGAATACATGTACCCCACTGCGCGGGAAGTTTTACACGCGATTGGCCTTGTGGGAGCAGGGTATGTGTATTTCGGGTGTGCGCGGGAAGTTACACACGCGATTGGCCCTGTGTGAGCGGGGCACGTGTATTTCGGGGGTGCGCAGGAAGTTTCACACATGATTGGCCCTGTGCGAGCGGGGTACGTGTATTTCGTGGGTGCGCGGGAAGTTACACACGCGTTTGGCCCTGTGCGAGTGGGGTATGTGTATTTCGGGGGTGCGCAGGAAGTTTCAAATGCAATTGGCCCTGTGCGAGTGGGGTACGTGTATTTCGGGGGTGCGTGGGAAGTTACACACGCGATTGGCCCTGTGCGAGCGGGTACGTGTATTTCGGGCGTGTGTGGGAAGTTTCACACGCAATTGGCCCTGTGCGAGCGGGGTATGTGTATTTCGGGGGTGCGCGGGAAGTTTCACACGCGATTGTCCCTGTGCGAGCGGGGTATGTGTATTTCGGGGGTGCGCGGGAAATTACACACGCGATTGGCTCTGTGCGAGCGGGGTATGTGTATTTCTGGGGTGCGCGGGAGCTTCCACACGCGATTGGCCTTGTGCGAGCGGGGTACATGTATTTCGGGGGTGCGCGGGATGTTTCACATGCGATTGTCCCTGTGTGAGCGGGGTACGTGTACTTCAGGGGTGCGTGGGAAGTTTCACACGCGATTGGCCCTGTGCGAGCGGGGTACGTGTATTTCTGGGGTACGCGGGAACTTGCACACGTAATTGGCCTTGTGGGAGTGGGGTATGTGTATTTCGGGGGTGCACAGGAAGTTTCACGCCCGATTGGCCCTATGCGAGCGGAATAGGTGTATTTCGGGGGTGCACAGGAAGTTTCACATGCGATTGGCCCTGTGCGAGTGGGTAGTACGTGTATTACGGGTGTGCCCCAATGAATTGTCAGTGTGTGTCCTCCCAGGTGTGCCCCCTCACCCCTCCCCAGGACCTGCAGGCAGACCCCAACACAGGGGTACACACTGCACCCCTGGCCATGCCCCAAAGGCAGCCCATCAACCCTGGCGAAGTCCCCAGCCAGCCCACATGTCACCACGCACAAGTGAGCACTGACTCATGTCCCCCAGCACCCCCATCCACCCAGCAGTGAGGGGCACCTGCCAGCAGGCCCCAACTCATGTCCCCCAGCACCCCCATCCACCCAGCATTGAGGGGAACCTGCCAGCAGGCCCCGACTTATGTCCCCCAGCACCCCTATCCACCAAACATTGAGGGGCACCTGCCAGCAGGCCCCGACTCATGTCCCCCAGCACCCCCATCCGCCCAGCATAGAGGGTCAGGCCCTGACTCATGTCCCCCAGCACCCCCATCCAGCCAGCATTGAGGGGCACCTGCCAGCAGGCCCCAACACATGTTCCCCAGTACCCCCATTCACCCAGCATTGAGGGGCACCTGCCAGCAGGCCCCGACTCATGTCCCCCAGCACCCGCATCCACCCAGCATTGAGTGGCACCTGCCAGCAGACCCTGACTCATGTCCCCCAGCACCCCCATCCACCCAGCATTGAGGGTCAGGCCCTGAGTCATGTCCCCCAGCACCCTCATCCACCCAGCATTGAGGGTCAGGCCCTGACTCATGTCCCCCTGCAACAGGACGGGAAGCTGCACAATCATGGGCCTCATGTGCACCAAAATACGACAGCACGCCACCCCAGTCTTGACATGCAATGATTTCACCAATCCACCCCACACCGACATGCCCATGTCAGGACACAAATGAAAAGTCAACCATGTACATCAACACATGTCCGTCACACACACACACTGTTTGCCATAGATCATGTAAACCCATATATTGACATGCATGAACCCAATGAGCGAATCTCACACATGGAATTAAAATATCAAAATGTATTATGAACAAAATCAATGTAATAAAATGAAAGCCAAAAAAATAATACAACCATGAAATGAAATGCATGTCCAAAAATATGAAAAAGGAAATGTGGATCCAATCCAAAGAAATCCTAAAGAAAAATGGTCCAAAGTCTCTGTCCACAAAAACAAATCCAAAGGAAACGTAAAAATCAAATTCCATTGCTCCATGGTGAAATCCAAAGAAAATGTACACATAAATCTAATGTCCAAATATGTACAAGCAATTTTCAAAGGGTCCATGAGCCCAACAAAAGAACTGAAACCTATCAAAGAAACTACCTAAGAAATAACTATATAGAAAAGTGTGGGGCATAGTCCAATCACCCCAAAATAAAGCAAAACGAAAATGAAACCTAACACTAAAAACTATTTACAATGGCGGCGGGCTAGTCCGACGGCTCACTTTCCGATGTCCAGGGCCAGGGCATCATCGAACTCCTGCTCAATGTCCTGGAGGTGGTCCTCTTCCATGGTGTCATGATGCCTACCCCCGGGGACCCAGACCAAGCCCAGCAACCCCGGAAGCAGGCATCAAGTCATCCCAAGCAAGCCCAACAACCCCTGCTAGGGGCTATTTGGGTGCAGTCCTGGCGCCTATGGCGCCAGGCACATATGGAGAGTCAGTCCTGGTGCCATAGGCGCCAGGCTCATAGATTAAAACTTACCTGATGCAGACCATGCTGCAAACTTACCTGAAGCAGACCATGCTGCAAGAGTTCCAAGCCAAAAGAAGCTTGGAAGGAACTACTTTAATTAGGGACTATTGTTTACTCGGGTGGGGCTGGGGAGGAATACTTACCTGGGACTACTTTGGAGGCTATTTAAACCACGCCCGAAGAGCAGCACACGCTTCGCGTTATTCTGCATCCAGCAGCGTAACGCTCACCGTGCCTGCAAGTCTGCATCCAGTCTTCTGCCACGCCCACCTCGAGTTTGGAGCTCCTAGAAAAAGGGAGAAAGAAGGAGAAGAGGTTAGAACAAGAGCAATACCTTTGATCCTTACCTGAATTCCCGATTCATCGCGTCTTCGAGCTGGAAGAAAGAAGTTATTTTATGCGCCTCGCCTGCTGCAGCGTCGCGCTGAACTCATAAGCCTTCGAAGCATCTTCACATTCCACAGCATCCTCCTGCATGTTTCACCGCACTCCGGCAGGAGAAGACAAGAACAGCAAGGTGAGCCAAGGGAACACACAGAGGAATATTAGTTACCCCCCATAGACTTACCTGATTTTGCCACAGGAGGTACTATTCCTCTTCATGGGTCGGCGCAGCTTCCACTGCATCTTCGCCGAACCCCAGCCCCTAAGGGGAAACAAAAGGACAGCAAGGTGAAACAAAGGGATTAACAAGGGGAACCCTCCTCACCACAATAGACTTACCTGATTTTACCGCCGGAGGCATTATTCCCCGAGACTTCATACTTTCTCTCAGCGCCTGAATAAGGGAGAAAGCAACAGGTTACATATTGACATTATTTTATCGAACTGTGTTGGATAATACAAATCCTTACCAGAATATTACCGGTTGCCACGAGGAACTCTTCACTAGGGTCAAGCTGCAAGGAATCGGACAAGAGTGAAAGTCAGGCATTTGAACTCTTACGAACTACATACTTACGCCGTCTTGCCGGGAATCTCGGAGTCAATATTGTTCTGGAACTCACCAATTCCTTCGAGCCAGTGAAGCAACTGGTTAATCTTTGCGCCCCTGCGCTCAATGCAGGATGGAGAGCTCATCTTTTAAACCATCAGGTGAGACTATAAGAGGGGACATCAAAGGTGATCAGTGGGGAGAACAACAGGGGTGGGGGATTTACGCTCAACTCCACGGGTGGTTAATTCCCTTTCTCCATTTTCAGAAGAATATTCCTATGGGCCAAGCAAACAAAGTTAGGTGGACCAGTCCAGTCCATCATCTCGGCCCTACGCATCACATCGGTGGAGACCGCAGCTGTCCAGTTCAGATCGACGCCTCTGTGGGAGCCAGGTGAGCGTAACACATGGCCCGAGGGTTCACAGGGACGATGCCATGTTGGACTCCAAATCCCTGCGAATAGCCTCGAGGCACTCGGCCCACCTCAGTGCCCTCCGCATGGCGTTCTCTGCCCTGACCATTGTGAGCCATGCCTCTTCCGCCTGCTGTCGCTCCGCACCTTTGGCCTGGCTCACCCGCTGCCACACGGAAGACACTTGCAATCCTGGGTCCTCCTGCCCTCTGGCCGATGCTTGCCCCTGCAATGTTGATGGCCCCGAGCCATCATCGCTCCCACCTTGTTGCTGCTGCTGTATCCTGGCTCTTGCTGCCTGCACGTCCTCCTCCGGCTGGGGGGCAGTTATCGTGGTGGCCACCCCTGCTGGACGTCTGACTCCCGACTGTGGCAGGGATGTGTCCTCCACCAGCCTGTCTGCTGGTTCAGAGGCAGCTCCACAGGGTACCCAGGTGATACATGGGTGGGAAGATGGCATGGAGGATGACTGGTGCATAGGGGGTTCAGGTGAGGAGGGGGTCGGAATAAGGTCCAGCATACAGAGTAATCCAGCCCTGGTGACCCGTCCCAGGAGGTCAACGTGGTCAACGAGGCATCGGAGATGACGTGCAGTGTCTTCACTAAAACACTGCAGGTCACCTTGCATGCCCCGTTGACACAACGCCATCCCAGCCAGGACAGGCTCAACCCGGTCCCGGATTGCCACGTCCGCAGGGAGAGGAAGGCCAGTTGTTGTGCGCTCATCCCCTCCGTGAAAACGGGTCTGGACGTAGGCATCCCTGCTGGTGCAGGATGATGCAGTCAGAGGATCGGGAACAGGATTACACACAGGCCCCTCAGTGGCGGCCTGTGCTGCCTCCTATCCCTGCCCCTGCACTGCACCACTAGCACCAGTGGAACCCCACCTCCAGACCCCATGTGTGTCCCTTCCACGGCCTCCTCCTCCACCAAACCCCCCACCAACCTGGATGACTCCATGCCATCTTTCTCCGTCAGACCCTGTGGGGTCTCAGCTGCCCCTTCTGCTGCTGAGGAGTCCACCTCCGACCTCCGCCTCTTGGACATACCCTCAGCAGCTGCGGCCTGGGACGCGGCACCAGACTTCTCACTCCCTGACGAGATGACAACGTGGGAGGGGAGCCGGGCCTTGCGTCTCCGGCTGGTGGTGCGATCCCTGCTGCTTTGCTCCACAGCACCCTCTCTGCCCTCTTCATCAGTTGACGCTGCAGACAGGGAGAGATAGAGCACAGGCATCAGGGCACTGTACAATGGACTGATACACACATGACAGTGGCACATGAATGGCAGTGTAAAACTACAGATATGGCATCACACTCCCCAACACACATGTCATTTCAACTCACACACATGAGCAAATCAACAGGAATATTGCACCAGGCAGCACCATCCATACACAAACAACAGCATGAGCAGCCGAAGGTGAGCCTGACGTCACATGAAACACGAGGAGTGCACAACACATGCACACACGCCACCAGACTTACATGCATGTGTACATCTCTACCAACTGTCGCAGTGATGAGAACGATCAGAGAACTGAAACATGTTGAGTTTTCTCCATCTAGTTCAACATCCACTAGTTTGATGAAATAACTACCCCTTAATAAGGCTTGACGATCAGTTCAAGGTAGTAACTTACTCCCTGCAGAGATCATTATATTCACTAATAGCCAACTAGATATTTGCTATCAGATTATATAAATCCACATGTCATGACTAAATTGTCTGTTTTTAGACAGTGTGTAAATGTTTCATTGTGTTAAATGAATGGGACTGACCCATCGTTGTTTTTTAAAATCAGATATGTATTTTTTCTAAAACTATTGAATATTAAAAGATGATTTAAAACGTATTACTTAGAGCATCGATTTAATGAACACTGACTGTAAGCTGTTGATATGAGCTAACTACCTCTAATGTTTGTAATATTGACCAACCCCCGATAAAAGGTAGAGCTACTACTTAGGTAGTACTATCGGGTTTCCCCCATATATGTGTATTGGCAGTGATGAGATCGCCATCCATGTCACACCTTGCATTCAGCCTTCTACATGTCAGTGTCACATGCATCCATGTTGCATCACAGTTGCACACTTGTCAAATACACCCACATTAACATGTGCATAGTGCAGATACATGCAGCAGGACAGCAGGAACCAGCATCCATGTGTGACACCACAACCATGCCACAGTACATACTCATAATTCTTTACATGTGTGCACTCACACATACATTTGCACAGCATGCTTACCAACACATGCACCATCGGTGTGTCTCACACTTGATAGGAATCACATGTGGCAGATTCACGTCCCTGTACATATGCAGCCATACATGTCCCTACAAAGACATATGTGCAACCTGCACACTCCTGGCAAACCACAACACGCACAGCGTCCGATCAGTATGCATGTACACTTACCGCTCGACTCCAGACGCGTCTGCCCCTCAAGGACCTGGATGTGGAGCGCTGGGTGTATGTGTTCCAGGACCCTCATCTGATTGTCGGTCAGGTGGACCCGGCACCCCTTGGCATCCGCTGCCTTCAAGAGGCGCCGGGCCTTCTTGAGGGTCCTGGACCTGAATTCCTCCCAGCGCTTCCGGACAAGTTTGATATCGCGGACTGCCACCCCCTCCTCATTGATGGCAGTCACGACGTCCATCCAGATCCTCTTCCGTCCTTCATTGTCAGCGCGCAAACTTCCAAAGAGGGCATCATACTGCCCCAGCACTTGCTCCACCAGGACACCAACTTCCCTGGCACTGAAGCTGGTGGCCCTCTGCCTCTCTGCCTGGGGGTTGCCAGTGGTGCCAGATGGTGTAGTGTCCGACATGGCAATCCCAGAGGCAGGTGTAGGTGGGCAACTGGGTCCTGGGGCTGGGCTTTGGAGCGATGGTATCCCAGTCGGGAGTCTTCAGTTCCAGCAGGGGTGGTCACAGCAACTGCACCACTAGCTGACGTGCAGGCACCAAATAGCAGGGCACGTGGGCAGCAGGCTGGCAGGCAGCAGCAGATGGCAGGTGGGAGCATGCTCGGGGCTCTGGGAGCCAGGAATATGGCCTTCTGGGCAGGAGCGTGGTCTTCCGTGTGTTGTTGCGTGGCCAGCTTGATACGGAGTGATTTGGCACGTGAACAAATTGCACGTCAGCGTGAAATTCGAGGAAAGGCCCTTAGCTTGTAAGCATGTCTGTGACGTTACGCATGTGGGTGTTTCCCACAACACGGGTGCATTGTGAATAAGCATGTGAGAACAAAGCACGTCAGCATGCTATTGGAGGAAAGGGTCTTAGCGCGTACACGCGGAAGTGATGTTGCATGTGTGGGCTGGCTTAAAAGGTACGCGTATGATGCCATTTACTTGTACATGCTTTTTGTGGAGAGTGAGCGGGTGATTCTTGTACTTCTTGTCGGTTCACACGCGATTACTTCACAACAGTTCCAGTTTGTACTCCCTGTTTCCTCAGACAGCGTTCATTTCTTCTTTTTGGCGGGGGTGTTGCCAACGTGCACACACGCTTCTTTTTCACGTTATTTTTCCATGCAGACAGTGAGTCGCGCACGTATTTTCCAAGTGTCGTTGCCCCCGTGTGTCGCGTACCGCTTCAGAGGTCATTGTAGGCTGCGTGTTTCACACGTACACTTATTTTTGTGTTTCTGGGGGCCACAGCGTAGTGCAGGTTCATTTTTCCATGCACATGGTCTACCAGGGGTTGCATGCATGTTTATTTTTGTTTTTGGGGTGCCTGTGCATTGTGTGAACCGTCATCTTCCACCAGGGGTCACATACAGCCTTGCTAGAGCACTAGGGTACGAATTCCATCTAGTACCCTACCCCTTTCCCCCCAATTGCCCAGGACAATTGTTAACTGCTACTCCCATACGTACATAACACCAGTGCCATGGTTGGGAGGCGACCAAGCAGAAAGGGTGGCAAAGGTGGCCGAGCTCAAAGAGGTGGACGTGGTGTACACGGTAGGGGACGTGGCCAGGATTTGCAGGGAGCCCAGTGTGTGGAGGACCAATCGGGGCCACCTATGCCCCCCCAATGGTTGTGGGAAATGTAGCTGACACCATCCCAGCTCAGCCTTTGTTAAACCGGCCAATTTTGTCAACTGAACCGGCACAGGATGACTCCCAGGCTGACTTCCAGGTCACCAAGTCTAAGCCACGTGTGGTGGTAAAAGTTGCTGTCACCAGGCTACGTGCAATGTCATCTGCTGCCCCAAGTAGCCAGGGTGAGGAGGCTGCAGGGGCAGTTGCAGCTCAATCCACTCCAGCTCCGAGTCTCCCAGCCGGTACAGTGTCGGTCCAGGTCCATCACACCGACATTGGCCCTGCCAACATCACCCTGCAGCCAATGCCTGCACCAAGACCTTTGGTCATTGTGCCTTTACATACAAGTACCCAGTCCACCTGCGCTTCTGCCCCTACTGACCACAGCGGCGTAAGCCACTCAGGATCCGCACCACCTTCCAAGAAGAAGAAGGGTGCTCTTGCACTACAGGCTGGAACCCCAGACAGGGCTACACACTCCGGCACGTCAAGGAAGCCTAGCTTCAATGATGCCGAACTTGATGCACTTGTGGCCTATGTGTTGGCACATAGACATGAAATGGTGGTGACTGCAGGCTGCAAGAGTACGCCTGCTCACCGTAGGGCCCACTGGCAGACCATTGCGGATCACATTAGTGCCCTTGGATTTGTGAGGCGCACAGCTGATGATTGCTACAAGCGGTGGAATGACCTGAAATGCAGAGCAAAGAACAAGCTGACTTCCAATCATGCCTCTACTCTGGTGACTGGCGGTGGGTCTCCACCAGAGGACGACCAACTCACTGAACATGAGTCTGTTGCTGGAACCTTCATCACAGAGGAACAGATCCAAGGCGTGGGAGGCCTACCAGATTATGAAGCATTGTCCGGTGAGTGCCCATGCATGTGTGTGTAATCCATGTGTAGGTTGCTTGGGTGATGTGTTCTGATTGAGTGCCAGGTGAGGGTGTGTACTCATGAGTGGTATGGGTCACCCATGTGCTTCCTCCAAACCATTCACCGGCCTTGGATTTGGGTATGACAGTATCCTTTCTGACCACTGTAGCCAAATAGCACCACATTACTGCAGTTGCCCTTGAACTGTTATCTTGCAATAACATTGTTCAGAATTTTCAGTGTTCATTCAGCCTGATTGTTTCAATCCTCCCATTTTTACAACACATTTATCTGCCCTAATGCAACATATGTGACATACTTCTGTCATAGATGACACCCCACAATGGCCCACATTCATTACCTTGTCATGGGAATGGTTTCACCATTCAGGCTGATTGAGTAATGGCCTGCTCACATTGATTTTTTGGCCCCTGTTTGAATGTGGAACATGACTGTTGTCTCCTGTCATGTTGAAGTGACCAACCATTGATGTATCCATCTGCCTGCCATCAATGTATTATTGAACAGTGGATATGTTGCAGTGTGTGGCACATGCGTATTTTGTCACACCATTTTGCATTTTTCATCTCATCATGTCCATCTCACATCAATGGCTGACAGTACTCATTCACCAACATATGGCTGTAGTTGTGAAATGTACCATGGCTATGCTACGTGCCATCTGTGTGCTGGCATGTGTCATGTATGTGTATTGGACATGCCACTCACAGGCTAATGTGTGATGCCAGTGCTATCCAACATGCAGCAAATATGTTGCTTTTCCATCTTGGAGTCCTCAGTGTCTGCTTTTTGCCTCCCCTTCCAACTCATTGACAGTGCATGCATGCCAGGGTTATAGTCATGTGGGACATGTGTAAATCATGTATTGGATCTCTGGATTGTCAAGCCTATTTGTGTGCTATGGTGCTTATGCCTGTTTCTATTTGTTGTCTTTCATTTTTTTGCAGGTGATGAAGCACTTGATGCTGTTGAGGTGGAGGAGATGGTGCAGACCCTGGCGGTATCTCAGCCACAACCGGGCACCAGTGGAGGATGTGGGGTGGTGGTGAGTGAAAACCAAATCCTCCTGCAGACCATGCTGTCCACGGGGTGTCTCTGGGTACACCTCCGCAGACCTCTATGATTCAGGTGCTGAATCGGACAGTGAGACATATGTGCCGTCGCAGGTTCCTGGCAAGTTCCTGGCAGGGATGCTGTTCTGTCCAACCCATCTGCACCGGGGGTAGACCCCTCTATGGGGATGTCAGTGTTGGTAACTCTGCCTTTGGCGGTTACGGATGCAGGGACACACTCCACAACATTTGTTCCTGTTCTTGGGCCAGCAGATCAAAGGGGGAATGCAGTCCTGCAGCCTCAGGCAGTGTCAGCACAGCAAGGTGCAGATCGCCTTGCCCCAAACAGGTGTGGTGCCCGCCAACGCAGTGGCCGTGTGCCACCAGGCAATACTGTATGGGAAAACTCCATGTACGGTATAGCAGCACAACAGGGAGCATTGTGTGAAATGATGGCTCAGGCAATGGATAGGGTGGCCACTTCCATTCTCCCCCCTGAAAGGCAGATGGAGCTCCAGCAGCAGGCAACAGACTCCATTTGCCACTCACACAGGGAGGACATGTTGGCATCCAACAGGGACCGACGGGCGGCACTGGAGACTCTGCGAGAAGCCATATCTGTACAGTCACAGGGCCACAGGGAAGCCCTGAGGTTGGAACACCAGTTCCTCAGGGATACTCTGGGTGAACTTGAGGCTTCCCGAAATTTTAGGTCAGAAGAGTAGCTGGAGCAGCTCACACGTTCACTCTCAGCAAAGCTCCAGGCAACCTGTGCGGAGATCCGGGCATCACGCGAGGCCATGCAGGTAGAAATGCGGGCTACCCGTGAGGTGCTGCATGTGGATCTCCGTACCATCATCCTCCAGAACGAAACCTTCCACACCCGCTGCCATGGAGGACCATACCAGGACTTTGCGTGGGCTGCCTCCCATAGCACGGGCACCTCCTGATTTAGCAGCAGAGGGTGAAGAGAGCGACAGCAGTTCTCCCACACTAGCATAGCCGTGCAGGCCATGAGCCCATGGAGGTATTTTTTTTTTATCAAAATCCACGCATGTGGGTGTTGGTGTGCACCCTGTCCTCGAACCTCCTGGGTGGCCTCCCCCCGGTCCACACATGGCCATTTTTTATTTTTGTATTTTTTTTTTATTTTTTTTTACAGTTTGTTGCCTTGTGTGGCTCCCGTGGGCATCCACTGTGTTTTCCAGCTGGGCACATGCAGGCTTGTCCTGTCTTTGGGTTAGATGCTTGGGTTCCTGACACACACACCCCTCCTGCTTCCCCTTTCCATGGGCTTGCAAAGGGTGTGACCAAATGAAAGTAACTTACACAGTGACATAGGGCTCCCATTAGCTGTGTGGGCAGTCTGTAGTCAAAACTGTGTGTACATCCCTAGTGGAGATTGTTGTTGGATTGAACACTGCATGGTGTATTGATATGTGCTTGTGCATCCATGTCTTTCTACTTATTCACATGTACCTTCTTCATGTCTCCACAAGGCCGTCTCCTTTGCAGATGCAGTTCATGTTGTATGCAGTACACTGACACATTTGCCTGACAGCAACACTCTGCAGTTGGAAGGGGTCGATGTGCTGGCTTAGTCAGGTTGTGAGACTTGCACTACTTTGATTTTGGACTGTCATATATTGCAACTGTTTCATCCTGTTTTGCTGTTTTGTGTTGCTGGTAAGTATTTGTTCATGGGTGCTATTTCTTATTGATTTCTGGGAGCATATTGTCTAAGGCCCGTTTACATTTGGGACAGTGCACTTTGTGACACTTGTGTCATGTGTTGTGCATTCATTTGGTTGCTTTCACATTGCATCACATGCCATGGTGTGTTGGGATAGCTGAGATGGGGAGGGGTTGGGTGACATGGCACTATTTTAAATTGCTATTTTGCAAGGCGGGAGTCATTCATGCTACATGAATGTGTGTCTTTTTGTCACACAGCATTGGTTGTCTTTAAGTAGGTAGGGATGCACACAATGTACACACAATGTTGTGACAGTTGACTGTCCCTTATGTCATCATCATTGATTGTCAGCTGGTATGTGCCAGGGCTGTGTGCACTCCAAAGGGGTAGGATTTTAGGTGAAGTAATTAGCCACCAGCTGGGTACGGGCTGCCTGACCATGTGCCCTTTCACCTCCCATGCGCAGCGGCCGTGCATGTGGTTGGGGATGTGGGGGTACCACCATGTCCACTGGCAGGCCCCGGCGGGTTGCAACGTTGTGCAGGACACATGCTGCCAATATGATCCTGCACACTACTGGGGCCGCATATAGCAGCTGACCACCAGAGCGGTCAAGGGAGCGAAAGCATGACTTGAGCATTCCGAATGTATGCTCCACTCTGCCCCAGGTTGCAATATGGGCTGTGTTGTATCTTACCTCAGGTGGTGTGGTGGGGTTCCCAATTGGCGTCATCATGTCGGTGCTCAGAGGGTAGGCACTGTCCCCTGGGGAGGTGATGATGGGTATCATTAGTGGGGTTGTCACATTACTCAGTATCTGACATGCATGCATGTGCAGAGGCACTTGTACTTACCAATCAGCCATGTATCGCCATGCCGCCCAGCTTCTAGGTCCCGGTTTAGGGGTGACATTCTGAAAATAAAACTATCATGGGTGGACCCTGGATAGTTGGCATATACTGAGGTGATGATTCCCTTGGCATCACATACTACCTGCACGTTGATGGAATGCCAGTGCTTGCAGTTTCTATCGATGTGCTCAATTGCGCTGAGAGGACGTAGAGCTACATGGGTGCAATCAATGGCACCTAGCCCTTTGGGGAAGTGTGCCACCCCGTAAAAGTCCTGGACGGCAGCCTGCCTTTCCGCAGGTGTTCTGGGCATGTATATGTGCCTGCGGACTGAGGGGCGTGCAGTCATGATGGCCAACACCTGGTGTAGGCAGCATGACTGCGTGGCCTGTGACACCCCCCCATGGCACTTGTCCGCTGAAATGAACCAGTAGCCAAGAAGTGCAGTACATTGAGCACCTTTTCCAAGGGGCTCAGTGCTTGGGAGCACAGGGTGGGTGATGTGAGGTCATCCTCCCACTCACTCACCAGATCGAGTATTATGTGTGGTGGATACCTGTACCTCCCATACACCTGGTCATCAGGCATCCCAAAAAGGCTGGTCCTGGGTGAAAAAATGCGGGGCGTGGCTATCCTGCTCCTCCTCCTGCGGTGTCCCACGACCACTGCTGCAAGGAACGGTATATTCATTGTAGCGTCTGAGCTTGTTTGTTGTTTGCGCGCACTTTTATGCTGCGCGGGTCCCGGGTACGCCTGCTTCCTGATGGCGTACGTACTTCCGGATTAGCGTGTCTTTTTTGGCGCACGCCTTTCCCCTGTTCAATTCCATGAATACGTGTTGTAGGCGCGCGTGTGGGCGTTGCGAGCATTTACCTCCTGTACTTCCCCCGGATCGCCCACATTTTCACGCGTTGTTCCCCATTCCGTGTGTTACGCCCTGTGTTCAGCCCACTTTTGTTGTGTGCGCTGCGGTATATGCGCTTTCGCTGGGCGCGTAGTGCACGCCGTTTGATGACGTGTGCGCCCGCATGTGCCACCCACGATTTTAGCGCACATCCCAGGGTTTACACGCGCACTGATTTCCATGAATCGATGTGCATGGCTTTGGCACGCTTGCTCTGCGATTTTCATGCTTACGCTGCGATTTTCACGCTTGCGCTGCCATTTTCGGCGCACATTAATTCCATGAATCGGCCTGATAGTGTGAGGTTCACATTGAGGTCTAGTTTCCTTCTATATTTTTTTTATTTTTATTTTTTGAAGGAGACGGGTTTACTTTTATTTTGTGCTGACTGGTTTAGTTTGCTTCAGCAAGTTTACCTTTTCTTCTGTATGAATGTTTTTTATAAATTGTTTTAGTGGCGGGTGACTATATGGCTTGTCTTTCTTTTTAGCTGCCTTATCTTTTCTTTGTTTTCTATGGAGTTGCTTTTTAGTAGCCATTCTGTTGTAACTGTTGAAAAAAGAAAGTGTGTGTTTTAAAGTTGTGGAATGTTTATGTGTGTGTTATTGTATAGAGATGATGGGTATGCAAGTATAATTGTGGAGGGTTGAGAAAGACTGTTGTTTGATTGTGTAGTGGGATGATAGGTGTGGTTGGGAAGGTTGTAAGAGTCAGTACTTGTATAGGTTTGGTGAGTTTGGGTAAATATGACATTGAAATTGGGAAGTGTTGTGATTAATAAGTATGTGTATGAGATGGGGAATGGGTGATAAAGTGCGTTTAGTACTATGTGTTGAACAGTAGTGGTGTTAGTGCATAAGGGACTTGTGGTGTTATTGAATAAGGAGGAATACTGTTGTGATGAGAAAGTTAGTGGTAGCTATAACGGTGTGATTTACTGTACAAGTATGTGGGTTGTATGGTTGTAATTGAAAAGGGGTGAGGAAGAGTTTATATGTGTGGTAATGTGTGTTAGTATTTCGAATGGTATGCTTGTGAATGTTGTTTGATCTGATTTCAGCAATGGATGAGGATAAGGCTATGCAAGAATAAAGAAATGAAATGTTGCTATAGAAGGTTTATGAGAGGAGGTTGTTGTATTAGGTAATAA
The DNA here is from genome assembly GCF_040938575.1 of Ambystoma mexicanum. Lineage (NCBI taxonomy): Eukaryota > Metazoa > Chordata > Amphibia > Caudata > Ambystomatidae > Ambystoma > Ambystoma mexicanum. Next base: position 464,389,798 of record NC_090923.1, read on the forward strand.
GGGACTGATGGTCTATTGAATAAGGAAGAATGTTGAGATGGGATTGGAAATACTGTAACTGGTGCAATGGAATGAGCAAGAGTGTAATACAATACTGTTGAGTGGAAAAAAAGCTTTAGGCTAATACATAGTGAAATTACATTATTTCAATGACAGAGGCATACATGCTATATTAATATACTTACTTTGTAGTACGGGAAGAGATTTCTTTGTTCAGCAGCTGTTTTTGTCAATCTTTTTTCTGTAATTGTAAAGTAAAGTCAGTTTGTACATGTAAGAGTGTTGAAGTAGTTTCTGTAGCATAGTTTTTATTTATCATGGTAAAAGCAGTTATTGCAAAAAGGAGGGAATAGAGTTCTGTTATGTGTGGGGCACTGAAGTATGTTAGCTATGTTGTTACTAATTGGGATCTTATAACACTGGTCGGAAAGGACTAGTCCTTTATCTGTAAGGAATTCAGGATTTCAACCATCGATATTTTAGGTACTGTTTTAAGTAGCACTTGTTGTAATGAGGTCTAATATTGTGCAACTATATGGAATGTGGAAGCGCTGGCTTTAAAACACTGTACCTTTATAAGTAGGGACAGTTGATGGGTTTTAATAAAGCCTGTTTTTATCTGTATTTTAGTTAAAAAAATATACAGTTATAAGTGCATGAGCAACACCAAATGTTTAAAAGTTTGTAAAGGAAGGGAAATGTACTTGCTAAACACGTGTACAGTAGTATTAGGTGGCAGCTCATTTGAGGAGATGGAGAATGGTGGCTCTATAAGGGACCTGATAGCAATGCTTGGAAAACATTAGACATTTAAATGTAAGGCAAAATGCAGTTCTTTAAAAAATGTATATTTTTTGTAGCTTTTTATAAATCAACACATGCATAGGTGCATTGGGAGCCCCATCATGTGTACCTTTGTGTACAAATCAGGAAAACACACTTGCAAAAGATTTGTAAAATATTGCTAAATGGCACCTGGTGTGTGCAGGTGCAATATGTTGGCACTATATGTAATCTGGTAGCAGTGCATGTAAAATAGTGTAACATTATATGTAGGCCAACTTGCTGCATTTTAGGGATGGCTATTTTTAATACTATCTAAGTAAAACACAGACAATGCATAGGTGTATACGTAGCAGAACCATTTTTCTAATTCTGTAAAGCTATGAAGAATGCACTTTCTGAACACACATATGGCAGAATTAACTGCCACTTCATGTGAGTGGGTGGACAATGTTGACGATATATGGGATCTGGTAGCCATGGTTAAAAAGCATCATACCTTATGGAGGTGCTGATACATATATACAAATATGGTGAAAATACAATTAAGGTGACACACATAGTATATTAATATGTTTACCCTTTAGCAGTTGAGTTTTTTTTCTTTCTTCTGTAGGTGTCTTGCAAATGTAAAACAAAGGCTGTTCATAAATGTGAGAATGTTAACGTGATTTAAATAGTAGGGATGTTTATATATGAGATATTGCTATCTTTTTAGAAGTAAGGGAAATGGTTTTGCAAATTTTCCTGTAATACTTCTAAGTGCATTTGTGGTAAGGTGGTGGTATGTGTTGGCACTACATGGAAAGTGGTAGCAATGCCTAGTGTGAAATCATAAGGTAAGGGAAATATACTTGATAGATACTGCTTTGGTAGTATTTACTTGCAGTTGACTTCAGTAGGTGGGAAATGTTGGCACGATATGGCATCTAATTGCACTGGTTGAAAAACAGCAGATGCTCCTATATAAGGCCTGTTTTTGCCTTTAGGATTGCTGTTTGAGCAGGGGTTTATTGAATAAAAAAATGCATAGGCGCAATAGAAGCCCTGCCATTTTAATTTTTTCACAAGTAAATAAAGTGCAGTTGCAATATTTGTGTACAATAGTGTTAACTGGCAGTTGATGTGGGCAGGTGCTGTATGTTGACACTGCATGTAATGTGGTAGCAGTGCCTAGTGTGAAATGTTGGCACTGCAAGGGATGTGATAGCAGTGGCTAAAAGGAAAATGGTTTTGCAAATATGTCTGCAGTAGTTGTAACTGTGTGCGCTGGAAGCTGGTGATATATAATGGTGATACATGTAGTGTGGTAGTACTGCCTGTAAAATAGTGGAGCCTTATATGTAGGTAAAGTGGGTGCATTTTAGGAATGCCTATTTTTAACAGCATTTTAGTAAGTGACATACAATGCATAGGTGTTTGAGCAGTAGTAACAGTTTCACAGTTGTGCTGAGGTAAGGAAATATGCACCTGTTAAATACTGCTGTGGTAGTATTACGTTGCACCTTATTTGAGTAAGTGGGAAATGTTGGCCCTAAATGGCAGCTGATTGCACTTGTTGCAAAACAGGAGACTGATATGTAAGGACAAGTTTTTCCTTTACAATTGCTCTTTTTAGCAGGAGCTTAGTGAAAGGCAAACAGGTGCAATGGCAGTCCAACCATTTTAATGTGTACTACTAAGAGAAATGCAGTTGCAATATATACAAAAGTGTTAAGTGCATTTGTTGTGCGAGGTCTAATATGTTGACACTACATATAATGTGGTAGCAGTGACTACTGTGAATTGTTGGCAGTACATAGCATCTGATAGCAGTGGTTAGCAGTGGTTAAAAAGCAGCACACCTTATTGCTGGCACATATATAAGAATGCAGTGAAACAATGCAAGCTAACCTGCACTATGTCTTCCATGGGCGTAATTCTAGGGGGGGACAGGGGTGTTTGTCCCCCCGAACTTTCAGGTCACACCATGTTGTCCCCATTCATTTGGCTGGGGCACCTTTTCTTCTAATGGCATGTCCCCCCCAACATTTTCAGCAAAGTTACTCCACTGATGTCCTCTTAGATATAGATATTGTTGAATCTGCAAACCGAAATGTGGAACAGTTTGTACAGTAATTTGTGATAGAGGAGACTCTGATTCATAAGAAGAATGTACTCTCAGAGTTGAAATGTACATCCAACTGTTCAACTAAGATGACAGGGTTACATGTAGAGTTTTTAGATGTGATTGGTGGTGGGATGGGTGACTGAAAGTAGCCAATGAGGCAGTGTTACACAGATAAAAGTAAGAAGAGTAGAAGGCCTGTGTTTTGCAACAGTCCCCAAGCACGTACGTGCCATCTGGGTTCTTTAATGATGCCCTGCATTGAAAGAGTATTGCAGAGAACATGGACATTTGCGGTGTGAGTAGATGGTGAAGGGAAAAGCCAGTCTGGTTTCCTGTTTGTGAAGGAGGTGTTGAAGTGTACAGGAGCAGAGGGTAGGAAGTGTTTCATTTCTTGTTTTCAGTGCTGGTGGCATGGCTATGAACAAGAAGACTGGATTTTAGGAGATTTTTGGGTTTATTGGGTGAAGGTATATTCAGAGCACCTTGGCATCTCTGACAATCTTGGATTAGAAGAAGTGGAAGCGTCATGGCCTGGAGTGCGTGGAATGACATGTATTCAGCTGTTACCCATGTGTGAAGATATGGCACATTTGAAAAATAGAGACATGATTGTAATACATTCTGGAGTCAACAGATAAGGATATGTAACTGGAATATCTTTGAAGTTTACCATTAAAAATACTTTAATGAAACCTATGGAACTATTTCCAGGAACAATGATTATTTTTCCCCTAGTTATGTATAAATTGAAAAAGACAGGTGGAATGTTAATAAAGCTGTATGTGTATTTTTACAAGCTACAGATATGGCATCTTATCACAATGAGAATATACAATATAATGGAGTGAGCATTTTTCAGAGAGAGATGGAATACATCTAACTAACGTTGGAAATTAGATTTTTCTGTCTAATATAAAGAATGATTTGAAACAGTTTTTGTGAAAAAAGGTTCTTTTAAGAGCCGCCACTATATTAAGGAAACAAGTACTCAAGTGAAGTTAAAACACCTCCTTTTTTACACAGTGTAGTCCGTGTACTATTTTACCATCCATGGACTAAATAGGGATAGAAAAGGAAGGGGAGCTATGGTGTTCGCTGGTGTAATGTGTATGGGAAGTGTAAAAGGCTTGAGTATGGCTGAAACACTTACCATGCACATTACACATTATGTTTGGTTTTTGGTATGATAGAGAAAAGCATTTAGGAGAGAAAATTATTTCTGTCACTTTTTTTTATCTCTACTATATAAAAGCTCCATTATTTCCATTATCATAGAACATAATGCTAAAGAAAATGTTGGAGAATCTTATAGAGTCTAACTACTTTACGCAAAAATGTAAAGTAGATGGAGCCTAGAAGATTATTTTTTTTGTTCTAATTTATAACTGTGAAATCGTTTACCAATGGAGCCTTTTTTTCTAATTTTTTAATTCATTTGTTTTTCCTGGAGATAGGGAAAGGCAAGGAAAGAAGATGGGGGAGGGAAGGAGCACCAACCACTGACAGGTAGGCACAGGTGGACAGAAGAATATGTTGGGCTCCTGATCTTAAATCTAAGGTAAGGGGCAGCCTTACCTCGAAGGTGCTGCAAAGCTGCTGCCCCCTGCAGTGTACTGCGTTGCAGTACATACAGAGAATTGCTGTCTGTGAAAGGAAAGGATCAACAGCCTCCTGTATGGCCTGCGAGGCAGCAGGAGCAATCCTCTGCCCCACAGCAGTAGATTGCATGGTGGCAGGAGCAGTTGAGGAAGATGGGGTAGAGGAGGTGAGCCTACTACCTGACAAAGGAACAGCCTTTCTCACGGCACCCAGGTGGAATATGTGGGTGTGGCCTCTGCCTCTGTTGTCGGTGAATGAGTGTGGCTCCACAGTGCATTTAACACAGGCAGCCCAAGTCTTTGGCATGCCCCCTACGGTGGTAAAAACACCACATCCACGATTCCTTTCAAGTAACCATGGTAATAGGTACCTCCTCTACCTCATAATCCTCTTCCTCCTCCTCTGCTCCAGTGCCCCTGTTCCCCTGTCTGGGTTCTCCAGGTCGAGGTGGTGGTGGTGTTCGCCCCTGGGTAAGCGGGATGGCCATGTTATGTTATGGTGCAATTTTACAGCGCATTATGTGCCATTGGTGTGATCTCAAAGCGCTGTGGGTTGAACACCCTCGGGGACCGTGGTCCGTATCATTGGAGAGAGTAGTGCAGCAAATAGTGCTTGGGTGCACTTGGTATGTGTGCAGACAGAGTTGTTTGCATGGGTTTGTGCATTCTAGTGCAATGTGTGGTGCAGTGAATGTGAGAGATCAGTGTAATGTGAGTAGCAAGAAGGGTGGTCTCGGAGTCTGCATTCTGGCTGCCGCAGGGCCTGTGTATAAGATTATGTGTGTCACTAGGCTGATTGCTTCATGGGGTATAGCTGCGTTCTACCAGGCTCTTGAGGTGTTCTATGAGCAAAGTAGTTATGTGGGCTGCTAGGCTGAATTGATTGAAGGGTGTAGCTGCATTTTATTGTTTGTTGATGTAAAGTGGAGTGTGAGTATATCGGTAGGATTGTGTGTCTGTGGTTATCGATGAGTGGCCCCCCTTCTTGGGATGCTTTCGGGCTCAGTGCGCCGGCCATGTCTGTCCTAGTGGTTGGTGATTGTTGATTTCAGAGGAAGCTAAACCGGCTTGTTAGGGTATGTTGTGTTATCTCGGTTGGGCAGTCCATTTCCAGACGCTCTCTAGTGGGACTCTGAGGGCCCATTTTCCGGGTACCTCTTGGAATTTTAACCTTGGTTGATAGGTGCTTCCTGGGTTATTGCATGATTCCCTTGAGAGTCTAGTCAGGCATAGTTACATCTGTGCCTCCGGTGCAGGGGTCACCTCTTTTGATCATATAACACCAGATATGCTTTGGTGGTCAAGCTGGGTGTGTGCAGTCTGCAGCTGCACAGACCACAAATCATTTGGTCTATAGGTCGGCTTCCATTCCCTGACTGATCCTGCTTTTCCGGGGTGAACTAATTAATTAATTAATTGGTTAGCCATCGCCTGGACCTGTTGTTGTGTTTCAGGTTAATGCTGAATTTTCCTGAACTTTGGCCAATGGGTGATGGATTTATGTCCTTCGGCGGACCCTTTTACGGATTTAGGAAAAGACATATTTTTAACGCTTTATGGAAAGCCATGTAGTCCTGGTTGTGTCCTGGTTTTGTCCATGACAGATGAAATTTTAAAGTTATCTTGCAGCTCTCCAAAACAAGGTTTTCTCAGTATTTCTGCCAGATTGAGAATGAGTAAAAGTAATGGGTGGGTCCCTTCAGACCCACCCATTTCGCAGACTTTTCTCCAATACCTAGACGCAGGAGTTGAACATAGTACTTGGAAAGTTGTGAAGAGTTAAGAGATCAACTAAGAATGGCACTAGGAAGGGTGGAAGGGTAAACTTTCAACTTCAAACTTCTTAGATAGGCCGAAATTGCAGTTTCAAAATGTCTGTGGAGCGCGGCCAGGGCCCACAGACACTTCATCACACCACACAGATGCTGTCACATGGTGACATTTACAAGTGTCTGCGATATCGTCACATGTCCGCGAAGTCAGAGATTTAATAAATGCGTGAAATGTTGTCAAAAGTTTATAGAAGTATTAGGAATGTCCCCAGTAAGCGGGGAATAGTAAAGTTTCAACTACAAGCTTCCTATATTGGCCAAAAATGTGATTTCAAAATGTCAGCAGAGCACGGACACCGATCACGGACAAATCATTACGCTGCATGGGTCTGGTCACATAATGGCACTTGCGGCCGTCCACAGCGACGGTATGACAACTGCGGACCATGGCACACAAACGCAATGCACGCATGTGCAGCAGCATTCGCGATGGAGCGCAGCATTCGCAGACTAATTAAAAGTATGTAATTCAGGAACTGACATGTCCGGACTAGGCATGACCTGCGTGAACGTCAGACACCCGGGTGATGTCACAGTGATGGATGTATGCAGACATGAAAAAGTGCAAAGTCTGTGGACTATTTGATGTTTTTTTTATTAAAGCAAAGTGTGAAACATAAATAGGGGTGTTTGGGGGTTGTAGATTGTCAAGAACAGGTGAAGTAGGGAGAGAAATGTCATCAGAACGTTTGCAATTTAGATTTTCTTGTATTGATTCAGGTGATTGATAGGAAAAGGGAGACAGGTACAAGTAGGACAGTGAAAAGCAACATTTCTAATTACGTGATTTTTGACATATGTCACAAGTTCTTTAAATTGATTACTAACTTCTATTTGTAAAGACAAGTTGGTGATTTGATCTTGTAGATTTGGTAATTGGAGTACAGTAGTTTGTAGTAGTTCATATTCATCATGATTGGTTTTGCCTGTGCTTTCGTCTTCTACATTATGCAGTATACAAAATGAGAAATTCAAATTTTAATAAGTTATGCATAAATTACATTATTTGCTTGCTGTATAACCTATATTGTTCACTGTTAGTGACTTGGTCCTCACTCATATCATCTTTGGTGAAGTACTCCTCCAGCCACTCAAGTGTGCTTGCCATTCTGTCAAAATATAGAATGGCCATATTTGCTTATATAAATATTATTTTATATAATGAATAGTTGTAACGTAAAAACTAAACTTTACTTACTGTTGATTGTTTTGCACTTTGTGGTTGCTGTGTCTCAGTGAGTGTGTGTGAAGAGTTGCAGTAAACGGATGACATGAGGTGTACAGTTATGCTTTGTGTTTTCTATACTCCATATTAGTGTGTGCTGAATCACAAATTAATGCTTACATTTGTAAAGGTTTAATTGTATATGGATGTATATGTTGGGTGTACTAAATATTGGTAATGTTGGTTTATGTATAGGCTTTTTTCATTAGAAAGGTGCAAAATATTGTGTTGTACCTGGTTTCAGGCAGGTCTGCGGATGTCTATACTGTCTGCAGACGTTAGAGCTGCTACATTGGATGGGAGAGTGATTTTAGGTGTAACTAATGAAAATAGATATTAGAAACCTCTAGGAAATAGGGGTGCACTGGTAAGAACCTATAAAATTCAGTGACACCATTTTTTTAAAGGAACATTATGGTTAAGTTGCACTAATAAAACCTATGAAATTAATTTAAGTAAAATCAAAAAACCAAAGAAAGTCACCAGTTATGGAAATCTATTCAACCATAACTCACGTCACCACCATGCACTGCTAAGACTAACACCAAGGACATCAAAGATGACATCACACATGATATAATTGATGACATCAAATATGCCATTAATTCTGATGGAAAGTCCCTACAAAGGGTTCTGTTTAAAATGTTGCCATTAGTTACATATGAAGGTTGATCGGCAGACTGCTCATGAACTACTGCATATATCACAAAATGTACTTATTGTACCATAAACGCTCTATTGAAGTGTTGCTGTTAATCCAGCAATATAAATACATATAGACAATTGCTGCAGCATGGACTATAAAAGTCGAGAATGTTTTATCTGGTAGTATTCGCCAGTTGAATCGTAAATCCATGCACATCAGAATATTGACGATGCTAAACTTGGTATTAACAGCTAACAGTCCAATTATTACAACACACGTGTTAGTACAAAAAATATATTTGGAGAGCATCAATGCATATAAATCCGAGGTACTTACTAAGGAAGAAACAAACACCATGACCAGAAAATGACACTAAAATTAGAGGTCATCATCATGTACCAAAAAATGAATTGTCTGTCTGGGGCCATCTTATTGTCCCATGTATGTGCAGCATGAGCACAGCCCAAACCCTAAGGAAAGTATGTTAATAAAGAGCAGGAAGCTAAAGTCTACAAATAAAGTACCTTCAGATTATGCGTATCATGTTTTCAATGCAGTATGACCACATCACGTACTCTGCTTAAAATGTGTACTGTCACTGAAGAAAAATAAGCACCTGGATATGTGATGTCATCAATTATGCCATCAAATATGTAATTTGTGATGTCATCTTTGATGTCCTGGGTGTTAGACTTAGCAGTGCATGGCGGTATGGGTGCACAATAACTGGCACATTTCTTGTTTTTTTCGATTTTACTTGTAACCAGAACATCTCTTTAAAAACTTTTTTTCACTGAATTTGATAGGTTTTTACTAGTGCAACCTAACTATAACATCCCTTCAACAAAGTCCTTTCACTGAATATATATATATATATTATAGGGCGGCGATAGCCGTCCTATAGTTAAGGTGAGTCGGATTCCCATAGGAACCCCTCAAAACTTGGACCACGTCCAAAACAAATTAAGTAACACTTAATTTGTCTCCAAGTTGGGATCACAGGACTATGTGTCCTCCTTTTTGTATGTTTATAGGGATTTACGGGACTGCTACACTGAGAACCAATGTAGACCGTTAGGATCGCCTACCGGCACCAACAGATGGTAAGCCCTTTAGTACATCTGATTACTCTAATGATGAATGATGTACTTCAATAGCGACCCTTACTAATGAGAATGTGGTCTGTCTTTGGATTTAGGTTTGGCCTGGATTTGACTCTTTGTATTGAAGACAAGTGCTTGAAGCCTTTTACTTTGCTTTACTGCCCCTGGGACTCTACTTCCAAGATCTCACACCGCCATGACATTATCGACTTGTCAAGTTCCTTTTTGATAGCACCACGAATTGGGCACAGGGTGCTCTGCTGCACCCACCCATTCGCTCCCCTGAAGAAGTTCCTAACACCAACTCCAAAGATTATAGGAATGAAACATGTAGGGTAATCACAGATACTAATGTCAAGTATCAAGTAGAGTATAAGAACTTTGTAAGAGGTGCACTGCAGGTACTTATGAACCAAGGCATCAAAAATAGAGTTACTATACAACAAAGGTCTCTGTTTCTGTATATTGTGTGGATCCATGTACTGAAGAATCAAGGTCTAAATAACCCTGAAGTGGTTCATATGTATATATTTGTATATTTAATGTGACTGTAGTATCTACAAGAGATACAACTGTATTGCACATTTTGCACATTGTTAGCCTGTTGGTGATTAGCACTAAGCACTTTTTGAAGCACTGGTCACTTTGGGAGTTTTTATGTGTTTGTTTTTAAGACTATTTCTTATTAAATCAAATTGTACCTATTTTTAATGAATAACTATTGAAGTATGGTTGTATTTTCCATGAACTTCGTCTTGACATTGTTCGAATTGTCTTGAAAGTGTGATAATCCTAGAATTATCCAGTGAATTGCGAGTCCAAACCAATCAGAGGCGCGGGAGCCTCCTTTGTTTTTGTTTAAGAAGTGTCAGGTTTGCTCCCTAGAAGTCTCCACTCATACCTGATTTCTCTCTAGATGTTTACACACCAAAACAAATTGGGCAAGAAGCATTGACTCGCTGTCCATGCATGGTTTGGGGTTAATCCGTGCTGTAGTTATTCAAATATTTGTTGGAGAAGAGTGTGCCTTCTTCTTAAAACAAGATACCTATTTCTCAGGGATTTAACTGAAAATAGGGGATTTTAGAAATGAAACGACCGACATCTTGTTTTTTTCTCAAAGTGATAGATATTCAAGGTTATACCCGAGGATAAGGGAACATGAAATGCAGATAAATGCTGTTTGAATGTCAAAATACAAGCAAATAACATCAGGCTAGAGGTGGAGGGGTGCTTGAGGTCACCAAGTTAAATTTGGGAATTGGAGTTGGAGGGCAACTACGGATTGAGTTTGCAACACAAAGCTTTCTGTAGCCTCGGCTATAGCCTTGAATAGCTGACATCTCAAAACAAACTATGTCACAGAAACAGTGTGTGTTGTGGGGGGAAAGGGAGCGAGCAGGAGAGGTGAGGAGGGCATCTTGGGAGTGGGGGGAGCTGGCACAGATGAGAGGGCAGTTGGTGAGCGCCTGGAAAACATTTATTTTGAGCTGTTTTGCAAATATTCACAGATATATGATATAATATGATAGGTCATTTATAACATGCCTATAGAGAAGTGTTTCTAGGCGCGACAAGACAAGGAAGTGTAGAGAGAGGGAGGACAAAACAAACAATCTAAGCCTTGTGTCATTCAGATTGTGCAAGTGTGAGGGGGAATGAAGTGGAGAAGTGCTAGGGAGGGGGAGAGTGCAGTGGCAAAAACGCAGTAAGTGCTACCAGGGTGGTGGCTCAAGTAAGTACAGGGAGACAGGGGACTGTAGGGTTGCAGAAACGTTCCCTAACTGGGTTGGAGGCCAGGAGGCAGTGCAACAGGGCTAGTGGTCGTGCAGGAGCCTGGTGCCCATGAGGTTCAGTGTGTTGCCAGTTAATCAGTTATCGCAATAGGCAGGAGCATCAGCAGGGGAGAGAGAGAAAGAAAGCATAAGCAAAGAGGAAAGTCTTGAGTTGCCTCAGGATCCATAGATGGTCTGCTCAATTTGGGGAGAGGCAGGGAGGCTGTTCCAGAGGAGGCTCCAGATGAGGATAGAGATCTACGCCCCACTCTCTGCCTGGAGAAGCGTCTGAACCTCAGAGAGTTGATGGTGGATAATTGGAGGGCTTGAGAAGAAGATGTTTAGTAAGAGAGAGTTGAATGTAGTGTGGCCCACAGCCCCAGAAAGCCTTGTGGACGATGCAGAGGGTCTTGAACTTGATCCTTGCAGCCACTGGGAGCCAGTGGAGAGGTTTCAAGGCTGGAGAGATACAATCCCTGGGCTTGAGGCCAAGGACAAGTCTTTCAGTCCTGTTCTGGATTAGTTACAAAGGGCGAAGAGTAGAGGCAGGCAGATTTAGAAAGAGGCTGTTGCTGTAGTAGTCCAGCCTAGAGAGAACCAGGGCCTTGGAGACAGTGAGCCTCTGGGGGAAGGTGGGAAAAGGATGAAGATCTCTGAGGAGGTGCAGCTGGTAGTGTGACTTCTTAGAGATTTCAGAGATGTGAGAAGCGAAGGAGAGGATGGAGTCAAAGATGACCCCGAGGTTCTTGACCTCACAGGAAGCTGCAAGTAGAGTGGCCAGTGTGGGTGGCCAAAATGAAAGAGGGAAAGTGGAAGCAGGGGTCCCAACAAGAAGGATCTCAATCTTACTGGCATTAAGGCAGAGATAGCTGGAGGCACACCATTGCTGAATCGTGGATAGACAGTCGGGTATGAGCAAGAGAGCAGGGTAGGCTGAGGGGAACCTGACGGAGAGCTGAGTGTCATCTGCATTACCTTGAAAGTTAGAACAGAAGGTAGAGATGAGGTGGGCCAGAGGTGCCAAGTAGTGGTTGAAGAGCCAGGGTGAGAGGTTAGACCCTTGGGGAACACCACATGTAGAGAGAGAGTGAAAGAGAGAAAGGAACCAAGTTGGACCTGGGAGGGCGGATGGGAGAGAAATGAGGTCAACCAGGCTAGGACCTGACCCATGATGCTGGGTTGCCACGGAGATGATTTATCAAGATGGCGTGGTTGACCATATCAAAAACAGAGGATAGATCAAGTATTCACAGGTGTTCAGGAGAGCTGGTTCCGTGCTTCTGGCTGCTTTAAAGCCAGATTGGTGATCATGGAGACAACCAACAGATTCAGAATGGAGAGAAAGCTGGGAGATGGCCAGTTTTCCAGGAGTTTGCCCAGGGAAGGAGCGATATAGATCGGGCAGTAGTTTACTGGAGAGGAAGGATTGGCAGAGGGATTCTTGAGGATGGGTTGCAAAGGGAGTGATTTAGGGGGAAAGGAAGGTTCCAGTGGCAAGAGTGATTGCAGAAATCGGCCAAGGCTGGAGCGAGGATGCCAGTGTGGTCCTTGATGGTTCTGGATGGTTCTGGAGGAGCAGGGGAGCACCTGCTTTGATGAGACTTTCATAGATCGGACTTGTCTAAAAAACATAATTGGAGTGAACAAGAGGAAGGAGGAGAAAGGAGGAGGAGAGACGGCCGGAGAGGGGCCGGTAGTGGAAGAGGAAGAGGAGAGGGTGGACAGGATGTCCTGAGTTTTAGTGGTGAAGTGAGAAGCCAGTGCCATGCAAAGGGCCTGGGAGGGAACAGGAGAGTTGGAGACTGCAGTACGATTGCACAATCCTTGCAGTTCAGCCAAGTTGTTAGAGGCCGCAGAGATGCAGGCTTGGATGTAAGCTCTCTTCTTGGACAGGACAGAGAGTCTATATTGCCTTTGGAGCAGGCGGCAGGCCAATTTATCAGAGGATGAGCCTGATGCTCTCCACTTCCTCTCAGCCACCCTACACTTGCGTCTAAGAGTGGCGAGGTCAGAATCGTACCAAGAGTTGCACTTGGATGTGGGCTTCAGATGGATCCTCAAGACAGGGGCAAGGACATCAACAGTGTTAGAGATTGAGAGATGCAGGTTGGAGAGGCTGTGTCAGAGTGTGAGTCAGCCTCAGGAGTAGGAGGAGGAGAGAAAGTGCCGGTGAAAACCTCCAGTGACACACACTTCATAGACTGGATGACTGAGAAGGTGGGTGCCAGTGCTGGGGTTGGCTTTACCTGGGGGACAGAGAACGACAGGTGAGAGGAGAGAAGAAAGTGGTCATTCCAAGGGAGAGGAGTGGTGAGAGGGTTGGAGAGGGGGATGTCTGATGAGCTAAGAACATACAGGGTGTGCTGGACAGAGTTTGTTGGGCCAAAGGGAAGGATAGAGAGTCGCATAGATTGATAAAGATCCCAGTGGAGGGGCTAGATGAATCCAAGTGGATGTTGAGGTCTCCAAGGAGGAGAAGTTGAGAGGTAGAGGCAAAGACGGAGGAGGAGAGGTCGGCCCACTCATAGAGGAAGAGGGCATCCTGGCCCGGCGTCCTGTAGATGGTGGCCACAGTAAGAGAGAGGCCAGGATAGATAGAGAGCCTGTAGACCATGCATTCAAAGGAGGAGTAGGCCTGCATAGGAATGACAGAAGCAGGGATCCACTCCGGGAAGGTCAGGGCTACTCCACCTCCTGGACGGTTGGTTCTGGGTTCGGAGGAGGGAGGAGAGCATCAAAGCTGGCTGTGAACCATGTCTCGGTGAGAGTGAGGACATCCAGATCAAGTTCTTCAAGGAGTTGGCAGATGTCACAGGAGTGTTTGACAGCAGAGCAAGAGTTAAGAGTCACGATGTGGAGCAGATTGACTACAGATGGTCAAGGGTACGTGTAGTTCCGTACCTGCAGATACAGTTTTGCTTTTTTAAAGATAGTTTTACAGCTATAGTGATGTTGGGGGTGAAAACTCACTGGCCAGCGACATGATTGCCATCCAGTTCTCCCACCCGTGCAGTAACTAGGACAGACCCAGCTTAGCTTCAAAGTGAGGAAGGGTCCAGCCTCCCCAGGACATGCTGGCTGATAAATGAGATCCAAGACCACTTAGAGAAACGGGCCAGCCCTTTCCTTGCTTTGAAGCTAAGCAGGGTCAATCCTGTTTTGAAGCTAAGCAGGGTCAGTCACAGTTACTGCATGGATGGGCACAATGAGAAACCTGAGGGTATTCTCATGGAAAGGCCCTGTGGATCCTTTGTTCAGGTGGCCAGGGAAGCGCGATTGCACTTGGATCCCAACCATGGAGACGGACAAGCGAGGGAGGATCACCTGGGCAGGGGGTCCTTGGGGAATGCGGAAGGAATGCCCTTGGGCGAGACACAGTATCCCCTTTCTTTTGGCACACTCCTACCCACCATCCCCTCTGTCTGTATGGGATATTCTCACCAAAATTCCATCCTACCCAAAACCTTCCCATACCGAAAAGAAGGGGAAACCATCAGGGAAAACAAAGACCAGCTCTAAATTCCAACATGAGTTCTACCCCTCTTTCCTCAAAACCCACTTTTGAACAACCTTACATTCAAACCCCTTTTCCTGTCAAAAAACTACAACATCTTTATCCCTTTTTTGTAGAACACCACAAGTCCCATAATCCCATTCCCCTATTTAAATACCCTAGGACTGAGACGAGGAAGAGAGGGACTGAGAGTATGAGGATTACTGAGGGAAAACCCTTTGAGAGACAGAAGACAGACAATCTCATCCTGACAGTAATCTGTTCCACAAATAACTTGAGGAGAACAGAATGCCGGAATGCTGCTCCAGTGTGGCTGGAGGGTTGCAGCAACGAGAGGCAGCTGTGCCTCCAGGGGAGCCAAAGCGGGCAAGCTGCTCACAGTGGGCAATATCCAGGCCAGTGCTTGTTCCTTTGGGAAACTGATAAGAGAAAGAAGTGCTCTATGGGAACTGTAGTGCATTCCCTCCTGGGTGAACGTAGGAGTTGGGGAGAAAGCCTCCTGGGTGAACAACAGAGTTGGTGAGGAAGGACATGCACAAAGGTACCCGCCTCCCTCCCGGGTGAACGAAGGAATTGGGGAATAAAAGAGGGGCAGGTGGTGAGACTCTGACCTCAACATGGGAAGCAGCAGGCATTCCCCACAACTTAGTGTTGGCTGGTGAGTTTCTGAGAGTTGGGAAACCCGGCGCGCTTGCAAGAGTGAAGCAGGGTTTTAGTAGAACTGTGGGAATCCTTTTTTGTAAGTCTAAAGTCCACTATTAACCATAAGAAGAGCTGCATTATGGTACTTGTGGGAAAAATACAAAAAGGAAAGACATTGCAAATTGCTCATAAACTGTGATATTAATTTGGCCAAGGATAACAGTATGCTGAAACCAGCTTTGCCAAAACCAAAAAGAGCGTGTAAGACCCTAGGAGTTGTTCTTGATGAAGAACTCTCCATGAAATCCCATGTTTCCAGCATCAAATCTAGCTGTGGTCTTATAAATAAGAGAATAGGATACATTCGACCATTTATATCGGAAGAGAACTGTGCGCTCTTGTCCACCGCACTAATAAATTCAAGATTGGACTATTGCAACAGCCTCTTGGCGGGCACCACAGCCTCCAACATCCAATCTCTACAAGTGGTTCAGAATAAAGCTGTGCGCAACATCTTTAATCAGTCTCGTCGTACACACATCTCTACCTTCAGGAAAAAAATCCACTCGCTTCCCATCAAACATCGCATAACACACAAGATGCTTACAACGACCCACAAATGCCTCAGTTTTAGTGGTCCTACTTATCTGTCATCCCGTATTAGTACCAAACCTAATGTGAGGAACCTTCGCTCTTCCTCTGCAATCCCTCTCAAACACCCTAAATTCAGGACAGCCAAATTTGGAGGTACTACTCTTGATGCTCAGGGTCCCCTTCTTTGGAACACACACCCAGTTAGGATATGGCAGATCCAGAGCTATACCGTGTTCAAACGTGCCATAAAAACTCACTTCTTCAACCGGGAATAACCCTCTGACTCTTCTTCTTTTCTGCCTCTTATGCCTGTTTGTCTTCGTCTTTGTCTTGTTCTGTGTGCCCCCTGAGGCCTGCAGGCATGTTGGCGTGTTACAAAAATTAAAATAAATAAAATAAGACACAATGACACATCAAGGTGGCCCCCAAGCAGGGGAAGGACCCAGGAGGACTACAAATACCCCACTATAAAGAACTGAAGAAAGTGAAAACATTGGGGTGACCTCCAGGCATGGGATGGACCAAGGAGGATTACAGAGCCCCACATTAGATGTAACGTTGAAAGAGTGCCCGAGGCACGTATCAATGACAGCCAAAGTATCGGAGGGGTCCTGCATAGGGCCGGTGAAAATACGGTTAAATACTTTTAAAATGTGTTTTATGAAAGGCTATAAAATTGTGAATACAAGTGAAACTATCTGAGAGAAACTGTGAACTATGAGACTTTAAGCCCACCAAAGGTGAAATAAAAAGCATAGGGGCTAAAGTGAAATTGAACTGACATGGGTCTGAACTCTGGTGAGAGAAACCTAAGAGACTCGTTTTAAGAAAGTGAACCTTTTTTCTGAGTCCTGTGACATTTGTGGAACTTTAAAGGCCAGAGTTATTTTCCCTTGGGGAAGGGAGTTGCTGAGAAGCGCCCATGCCATGGAGGGAGAGATGTACACACCATCTACCTGACCAGAATTCTCCCTCCTGTGGTTTTACTGTGGGAATGTAGAAGACAGCCTGCTATCCTGACTTTATGTTGATAAACCTTTTTTGGTTGCACATTTACATTTCCCCTCACTAGTTTTTATATGAGCTTAGGGCAGGTAATAAGTTTATTAGTGTCATTATTATTGTTTTGGACTAGACTGACTAGGACTGTTTTTCTTTAATTTAATAGTCGATATTAATCCATTTCTAGTGTTAGGGAAAGGTACAAAGTCTCCAACCTTTTTTGAAGCTGTTTAATGAACACCCTTGAACATGCTCTTTTGTGTTGTGGTCTTGCTTTTGATACCATGAGTTCCTCACAGCGCCCGAATGGGCATCCAAATTACTTTTTTTTTAAACCGTGCTACTGTCAGTCCTTGAAAGTTTTGCACTCGGAGACCATTTGTTGCCTTTTGCTGAATTGCATTCTGGTATTTGTAGTCTCCCAGTTGATAATAAAAAAAAAATAGATATTTTTGCAGCAACAGTGTGTTTCCCATCCCGGCAGTAACTGAGATGAACCTGGCTTAGTTTCAAAGAGAAGAAGTAGTCAGCTCCCTAAGGCCATGTTGCCTAATAAATGAGCCCCCCTTACAAGACCACTTAGAGAAACATGGCCTAAGGGGCCTGGATCCTTCCTCACTTTGAAACTAAGCAGGGTAGATCCAGGTTACTGTATGGATGGTAGACAGTCCACAGTCCCGAATGACGTGTGTTTTCTTAGTTTTAAATATCTCATAACACATGGCATCCACATCATTTTTTTTAAAACTGTGCTACTGTCATACCTGACCATTGTTTTGCCTTTTGCTGAAGTGCATTCTGGTAGTTTTAGTCTCACAGTCATGATGGAGGGTAATAATGCCACAATTGTACACTTTTTGCCTAACATAGTTCTATAAGGATTTATATATTTGAATGACACTATGATATGTGTACTTTCCAAGTTAGCTTTATAAAGCAGAGTGTTGTTGAAAGCCAGACATGGGGTTGAGGAGGCGAAATGATGATAAGGCAAGTAAGTCATGAGTCCAAGCCCGTGTTATGTATTAGGATGTAGCTTTCCAGGGAATCTTTCATGACAGCTTACTGGGTTTAAAAGGTGAGCACCTTTTATACTTTGCCAGTATATTTACTGCAAAATGTCCCCTTTCAGGTTATTTTTCTGGTGTTAATCATTTTCTTTTAAAAGTCCAATGCTATTTTGTCTTGTGCACTTTCGTCTAAGGAATAGGTATTTTGTACTACATTTGTATATTTATATGTTCACTTTATATTCATGAGTGCCAGCTTTTGATTTTCGTTATGCGGCAAAAGTACCAGGGCATATATTATTTTTGTAGCTGCTCATTTTTTGCCTTAAATATGGTTAGTTGGGGTTCTGCAATGTATGACAACAGTCACCGAGAGACCGGCCATAAAACAAGGGGTTTTTAGCACGCTGCTTAACCAAAATGTGTGATCCTCGACAAATCATGTAATCGTACAGGGCATTAACTAAAAATATTAGGAGTTCTCAAAGCCTGAAATCTTTTATGCATACTAAAAAAAAAACAACAATTCAAACAGTGACATCCGGTGTGAATTTTATTTTCAGCTACAGTGACAGCTGCGGTGAAAAATCACTGGTGACCCGGGTCTTCCATTCTTGCAGTAAAAAGGACCGACCCTGCTTAGCTTCAAAGTGAGGAAAAGGCCAGCGCCCTCAGGCCATGGTGCTGAATAGGTGAAGCAGAGTTACAAGACCACTTAGCAGAACTGTGCGTATATTAATGGGTGACAGCTTTTGGTTTTTGCTATGGGTGAAGAAAGCACCTGGGCATATTTTATTATTACAGCCGGTCATTGTTGTCCCATTTCCGTGCTGCTTAAATGTGTTTAGTTGGGGTTGTGCGATGTATCACAACAGTCACCAAGAGACCAGCCATAAAACAAGGGGCTTGGAGCACGGGACAGAACATATCAGAATGGCCAGGTAGGCGCACACCATCACAGTGCGACCGTTTCGCCGTTGGTCCCATTTGGGTGCAACCAGTTAGATGCAGCCACTTCGGCGCAACCAGTTAGACGCAGCCACTTGGGCGCAGGGACCAAATGCTATTTATATCAATGCATTGCTTAATGCACTAATTAGCTCATGATATTTATCCCAATGATCCTTGACAGTTTTTGGTCAGCATTATAAGAATCCCTTGTACAGAGTTTTTATGAAAAGTAAATGCACATGTGATGTCATCAGTGATGTCATCAATTACATTTGTGATGTCATCTTTGATGTCCTGGGTGTTAGTGTTAGCAGTGCACGATGGTGTGAGTTATGGTTGCTTATGTTACCATAACTGCCGAATTTCAGGGGGTTTTCGGTTTTACTTTGAACCATAAAGTCCCTTTAACTAAGTTTTTTCACTGAATTTCATAGGTTTTAAGTAGCGCAACTTAACCATAACGTCCCTTTAACAAAGTTTTTTACTGAATTTCATAGGTTTTTAGTAGCGCAACTTAACCATAACGTCCCTTTAACAAAGTTTTTTCACTGAATTTCATAGGTTTTTAGTAGCACAACTTAACCATAATATCCCTGACTTCATATACATGTAACATAGAACATACTAACCCCCTCGTAGTACATATCGAAAATCGTGGACATATCGAAAATCTGAGCGTGGTGAATGTAAATTTAAACAGTGTGCCTTATTTCCCCTTTTAAGTTGGCTCTGAAAAGAGCCATTTTTTTTTTTTATAAATGCTTGACAGACACCTGATATTTTGTATTTTTTTTCTTGTTTTTTTCTTACTTTACTCCTAAAATCTTCACATAACCTTCTCCAAAGCAACCCTTACATTCCAAAATAAAAAGGCATTTCCCGTAAAAGATAAAGAAATGCTATCTTCTTTCAAATTAACAGCATTACTGGCATCAATATTCTCATTATTACAGAAGAACATACCAGCTCTAAGCATGAAGGCACACATGCCTCGGTTGATGACACACCTAGCAATGTTTTGCTGAGGACAAAAAACTGAACTATTGTCCCATATTGCCCTAGGTAGTAATCCAGAAAAAATTACTTTTGCATTTGGAAGGATCTTCATTACGGCTTGAACCAAGCGTTCCAAATCAGCCAACAAAGTAGGGGCACTGACGTTGCCCAAATGGAAAGCACCATAGTGCAAAACTACCACATGCGGACTGTTCATCGTGGCCATATCCTCACAAACTTGTACAATTCCCTGTACATTGCAATCAAGCACAGTGCTCCACACCACATCCACTCCTTTCACATCAAAGTTGTTTGCAACATGCCTGCATTGAGCATACTGTTGTAAACCATGCACAAACATATCTCCGAGCACCAACACCCTTACTTTCTCCACTTCTGCCATCTTCAGTACACACAGTCTCTTTCAACACAAATCCACAACCTCGACATCTGATTGGCTGATCCATACAGTCTTCTTTCCATGTTGGATTTCCTGGAAAAACCCGGATGTAGCACGCCCTGTCCACAAACAGCCAAGGTGTCCGCGGACGGCGTCCACTTTACTCTCTGTTGCATTCCCTCATTGCATACAGCTAAGCAATCACACAATACGAATAACGTCCTCAGAACACCCCATTTTGAGAATTTTCGAACATTTCAGGACAATTATCATTTCATTATTCAACATATTAACATTACAAATATTATACTTTCATCTTGTACTCTGCACACAATGCTATGTTTCTCCATTAGTAGCTCAGTATACTAGATAGAATCCCATAATACAATGCTATTTATATCAATGCATCATTCAAAGCACTAATAACGGTATGATTTTTATTGCAATATCCTTGACAATTTTTTCGCAACATTATTATAAAAATCCATAGTACACAAATTCCATGAAAAGTACATACACATGTGATGTCATCAGTGATTTCATCAATGACATTTGCGATGTCATCTTTGATGTCCTGGGTGTGGGTCTTAGCAGTGCACGGTGGTGGCGTGAGTTATTTTTCATAGCTTACCATAACTTGCGATTTTCAGGGGTCTTTGGGCTGTACTTAGAACCATAACGTCCCTTAAACAAACTTTTTTTAATATCACGCAAACAATATACAAACATGGCGTGCAAAAAACAACTTCTCACAGATGGCTTTACATAGAATGTTGCAAAGTAAGAGTTTATGCTCGTTCACAGTGAAGGTCAGCTGCTTCCATTTTTTTCTCGGGCCCCAGAGAGGCTCACGAAGCAGACTATAAGGTTGTATTGTGTTTTGACCTTGACAGACAGAGATTGTGATGAAAGACTTCTCTTGAAGGAGTGTTGCTAAAACGTAAGAGAAGATAAGGATGAAATTTCTGAAACGAAACCACTTTTATATATTATATCACTATGCGAAAGATTGTTCGCACACGCGGCATCGTATTTTGGGACTGCACTACTCGTAGACAATGGAAATTGCAATTGTACTGTAAGTAACCCTTTAGATTATTTTATACCAAATATAATTACAATAGCGTAGCATTAAAGACCGCTCAAGTTGAACTTGTTCGTTGAAAGTGGCATAATGTTTTCTACCACACACTATCACCGCCGAATTGATCCCCTGTCGTTTGGAGGACTCTGAAACAGGCAGATGACACAGGGTGGTTTAAAAGAAATAATTTAACCGGTCTATAGGCGGTCAAGCGCTCTACTCGCTGTGCCACTTCACTGTAGCCTGTCAAGTGGCACAGCGAGTACAACGCTCGCTTTGACATCCGTGCACACCTTGCTAGCGCAAGTTTGAATCCCGGCAAGGCCAAACTCAGCCTTTCTTCCTTCCGTGGTCGATAAATGAGCACCACACACCCTGGTTAATAATAAGCACCGCTTAGATACCTCACGGTTCTTAGCGCTATATGAATGGGAAAATATTATTATTTTATTATTAACATACTCCGTTGCACTATCTTCGATAGCAAATAGTTTCACGCCCTAATAAATAAAATGATGATTTTTAATGAAGATCGGCTGGTGAGACTAATTTATGTTTTTTAAAACAGGTATGTGGCCCCATTTTGCCTATGTCACGATTTACAGACTCCAGCGGATGGGGTCTTCAACTGCCAGGTGCAGGTCCAAATATGCTACTTCATGACCCTCACCATTTTATGGGACAATCGCCAAGGACCAATATGCCCTTACGCAGTACTAGCGGCTACAAACAACATACCAACCAATAGGGTGGTCTAATGGCTCGTTGTTGGAGCAACCTTCCGATTATCAGAGCGACCATTTACTGCTTTTATCATAAACCAACAGCCTATCTACCGCAAAGGAACAACGCGTGGTTCAAAATAAACTTTTGCTGATCGACAGCAGAGACAATAGCAAATCGCTGAATATTCACTAAACATTTCATGTGAAATAAATGTACTTTACCAAATGTACAATCCTGCTGTTTACTTTTAAACCACAGTTTCATATTCCGAATTGTGGCGCACTGAGTTGTAAGCTGATCTAACACCCTTTGTACCGCAAAGGAACATTGCGTGCCTCAACATGAACTTTTGCGGATCGACAACAAAGACAAATGCAAATTGCTGAATATTCTCTAAACATTTAATGTCAAATAAATGTACTTTACAAAATGTACAATCTTGCTGTTTGCTTTTAAATCACTGTTTCATATTCTGAATTGTGGCGCGCTGTGTTGTGACATAATATGTGTTGTCTTCCGGGTTCTGTGTAAAGTCACTTAGGACTGCAGAGGACTGGGTGCGTTTGATGACGCACCCTGTAACGTCACGGAGAGAGGCGGGGAATATGAATGCTTTGATAATATCAGGCTTAGGGGCGGGAGATATGATTTAGTGTCGCAAAAGCAAGTCAGCCAGGTGAATAGCACCAGTCATAGGATTATCACATAATGTCGGCGCACACCAGCCGGATTTATCATTTCTTTAGTGGACAAAAAGTCGGTTGACGCCCATAGGAAATTGTACTATTAGCGGACAAAAGGAGTGGTCTTAAAATCACCCTGACAACGAACAATACAAACAACGTTCTCAGAACACCCCCATTTTGTGTAATTGCAACCATTTCGGGACACCGCGAGTGTTCTTAGAACACATTCAACTAGACAGATTACAATACGGACAGCGTCCTGAGGACACCCCCAGTTTGTGTATTTACAAACAATTAAGTACACCGCGAGTGGTCATAGCTCATTTTTACCTTCCTTGCGAACAGAAATGTCACATACTCCGTCCTCTAAACACCCCACCATTTAGTTTATTTACAAAATGTCAGAACAGCCGTGTTCTCTGCGGACAAATCGAACGCAACAAAAACGTCTAGCACATAAAAAAACAAAACATTGAACCTATCTCATACTCCCCCACCCTCCCCAAACACTCTTACACATGAACACACGGCACTAAATACAATTTGTTAGCCACGTTTCACCGCGCTGTACGCGGTTGACGGCGAATACAAGATGGCGGGCGCCACAGAAAATCTGACGCGCTCCACGCCCCTCGCCGTCCAATTAGCGAACACGTCACATGTCCGCAGACATGACGCAAGGCCATGGGCCAATCGGGGTGCTGTCCGCGGAGAGAACAGGGAAGTCCGTCCGCGAAGCGAACACAGATATCACTAATTTTTTTGCCTTACGTTTTGGTCATTTTATAAAAAACTACTGGACGGATTTACATCTGCAAAAGCACGCTTTCGGGACCAAGCCCCCGCTCCTGCCGCAAATTTGGTGTAAATCCGTCCAGCGGTTTGGCCTGTGGCCGTGCGCAAAGTTTTTTCCCATTATGTCTATAGGAAAAAACAAAAGTTTTGGGACCCCCCTTATACCTTTGCCCCCCCAAACTTTGCATAAATATTCAGAGTGGGCCATATACTTTTTTTGCAAAGTTTGGTGAGGATTCGTCCAGAGGGAGCAAAGTTATAAGCCACCCAAAACATGCTCTTCCTAGGGAAACACCAACTTAACCATAACTACATGGACGCTACCGCGTCCATGTAATATATATATATATTTTCACCAAAATACCTTCTCCAATGGTGCTCAAAAACCTCTGCCAGCGGGTGCTCATGTAGGTTAGAGAAACCTAGTATTTAAGACAACAAATGCTGTATTAAAGTGGAAAGTGATTAAAGGCAAAACACAAAACCACCATACAGACTGGAACATAAGCACTCAATCCCATAAAATAGTGCTAAAATGTAACTTTTATTTTGTAATAAAAACATTTAAAATAGTACGAGTTGGCATCGACTTAAACACATGTTGCTGCACTCATTAGCTGCTATTCTGACGCCACACGTTCCATCCCTACTCGGGGACTTCTTCAGGCTAATATTACAGCCTAAGGCTTTCGGGCCATTTATATGTTGTTCAAACAGAAAATGAAAGTACAGTTCATCCGGGCATGTGACCCATTTGTTTTGTTCTAAACTGAGGCTAAAATCGAGCAGCCATTTTTTTCTAGTCATTGTAGACTGGCCAATGCTTGCATAGCCCCTACATACGCACATTTTTATAAGGGGTGGTAGGAGCAGACCATAGCCTGGTCAGAACAGAATGACAAATGTAAATCAGGTAATCTGTTGGTACAGATTTATAGATGATCCATACAATATTTAATGTTGTTGCTGTTCTAAAGTAAGAGGAGAGAGTATCTAAGTCCCTTTTCTATTTACTATGGCGGCGATTATCTTTTTTTTTTGGGCGTTTGGGCGTTTGGGCTGGTGTAATACATGCGTAGCCCATCTCCTGCTTAAAAATAAATAAAACTATTTGTACCACAGATGAACCCTGGGGTGCAAATATAATCACCCTCAGTTAGGGTGGCATGCCTTTGCTCAGGCTAGCAGAAAGTTACCGGCCCTGTACATCCCATCTAGGGCCCTGTACATCCCCCTAACCAGGGGTGATTGCTACAGTCACAACCTTGAAACATTCGGAAACTGTTAAGTGCAGAGGCAAGGGGGTGGGTGAAGTGTTGTACATATTAAGTCATGATAACTGTAAGGGAGTGGGACATGTGAGGAGAATACCTTCTGAAGCTTACAGTAGAGGAGTATACAGAGAAGAAGTGAGTGCATAGGAACGAATGTGGGAAGCCTTAGAAAAAGGATTATTAAGTATAAAGCAAAATACATTCTGGGGAATAATCTTCAGAGGATCCCTAGAGAGGAACAAAACAATGAATGGTGTTATGTTATATTCTTTGGATTTGTACAATGCACTGCTTACATTTTCATAGTCTCCAGGTGCTTATGTGGATATGAAAGAAAAGAATAGGATAGATTGATTAGGGAATTAGCAGGAAAAAGCAAGGCATTGTGCTCAACGGTTGGTGTTGTAAGAGCCTGGAGCAACTGGTGTGTGTGTGGGGGTGAGTTTTCTCTGTGGCGTGTGTTTGTTCCCCAGAGGTCTATGTTTCCTGATGGTGACCCTGAGGGGCCAGGGGAATCTCTGGTACAGGTAGGGTTTGTTTGAGAGTTGTAGCATTTCAGTGAGTTATGATGGGTCGAGGAATTTGTTCTAGCCATATAATGAGTCATCGAGTTGGTGAGCTTTTGTTGGGTGCAGTGTTTGAAAGGTGATGCTCCACATTATGCTGGTGTTTTAAGTTTGTCTTATAAATTTGCTTCTGAATGTCTTTTCTGACACACATCGGTATCTGATGTTCTTTAGTGGTGCAGGCAGTGGTTTGGGAAGAGAAAGTGCTACCCGGGACAGTTTGCCTCTGTTTGGTGTATTTTCCCCATTGCAATGGTGGTTTGTGGTGTTGTTTCTTAAAAGATGTTTTCTTCATTGCGTTCATTGTGGTGTGTCGTTCATTGAGAAAGGTGGTATGTGGTGCAGTGTAGCTATCATTGTGGCAATCTGTTGCACTCCATTCCTATGTTTATAGTTATGGATTGATCTCTAGACTGCTGTATTGCATAGCCACGTGTTTAACAGTTTCTACAATGTTAGATGATCTCCTGTTATACTAATTTCTTTTGGGATTGAGTTCCACAGTTTTTCTATGGGCATAGCTATACTTCCATACTTGTTTTTCTCATAGTTTCTTGAGTCTATGTATGTTTCTACTTAACCTCAAAGTCCTTTTTGGGTGGTAGGGTGTAATCTTTGATTGCACAAATTCCACTCTCTATCCATGATGTGCTCTGTAAGCAGTGCAGAGTACTTTGAAGTTGATATTATCGTTCACTAGTCACCAGTGTAGGTTTCTCAAGAGTGGGGTGATATGTTCTCTCTGGTTTATTCTTAGTAGAAGTTTTGCCACTATTATTTGAATGAATTGTAATATCGTGGTTAGGTATTTGGTATTTCAAGGTATTGGTTGTTTGCATAGCCTATTCTTGTATTATATGAGAGATTATGGTGAGGGTTTGATGTGGGAATCTTAGGTATGGAAGGATGCATCTAATGACCCTATGTGGTAGAAGTATCTTCATACGATTGGGTTGACCTATGGTTCCAGTGGCAGCCCACTCTCCATGTGTATTCCCACATCTTTTATTACTGTTGATTTTTACAGTCTTATTCCAATTTCTGGCACTCAAGTGAATGCTGTCTGAAGTTATTGTCGATGCAGGGGGTACATCGTATTTGTGCTTTCTTTGTATTTACTTTTAGGTTTCTGTTGGTAATCCATAGGTTTATTTCATTGATGCACTTGTTTAAGGAGTTTTTTGAGTGAGTGCTGTCGGTCATCTTGAACATTAGTTGTTGCCTGTGTATTCATAGCAGAATAGTCTGTTTTTTGCTTAGTTTCATGAGATGGTCCACATATATTGAAAAGAAACAGCAAGAGGGTTGATCCTTGTTGGACACCACCATTTGTGGCTCTGGGTTTTGAGGTGAAGGAAGGTAAATAGGTTGTTTTGGTTCTGCCTCTGAGGAAGGATTTTAACCATTGCAGCGCAGAGTTGTAGATGCCAGAATCTTGTAGTCACTTGATTAAGGTTCCATGGCTGATTGTATCAAAGGGTGCTGATATTTCCAGTAGGATAAGAGCTGATAGTATGTTGTTGTCAGCATTCATCTTTAGTTCACAACATATGGGAAGGAGTGCTTATTCTGTTCTTTTCATTGATCCAAAGCCTACCAGGATTGACCCATCATTCGATTCCATATGATTGAAGATTTCTTTGTATAAATGGCTCTCCAGGATTTTAGGAGCGTAGGCTAGTTTGGATATGCACCTGTAGTTAGTTGGATCATCTGCTTTTCCCGCCTCATGATTTAATAGTAGTTTAATGTAGGCAGGTTTGTAAGCCGTTGGTACGATTCCTGAATCCAGTGAGACATTCAGCAAACTTTGGAAGTATATGGCTGTTTTGTTTGTAGAGTATGTTTCTGTATCCGTCTGGTGGGCATAGGCCATTGGGTGATCCAGCCTTATTACTTTCCTACACTAGTTTGTTGTCGATTTCTTCTGAAATTGGTCCCAAATAGTTGAGTTATGTTGTTGGTGGTGTTGTGTCAATTACATTTTTTGTATTCTGTTTATTTTGATTCTGAAGTGGTCCGCGATGTTGTCACATGCCTTTTGGGAAGGTATAACGTATTGCTGCGGGGATAGGGCTTTACATTTCATTTTCCTTCTGTGGGTTTGTTGCTGAGTGAATTATTTCAGTCTAGTGAGATTCCTTGGCTTTTACCACAACTGCTTTACGTAGGTGGTACTGCTGTTGGTATTTGACTTTGTCAGGTTGATTGTATATTTTTCTCATTGCTTTCTCTAACTTTCGCTTGGTCTTCTTGAGGGTCTCAATGTTGTTGTGAACCATCTTGCTGCTCCTCGTTTGTGATGGATTGAAAGGTTCCAGATGCATCAGTCTGTCTAGGAAGATTGTCATCCAAAAATTGAGTTTGTTTTCACAGATATCTGGCATCATGTGGCTCGGCTGTTAGATGCCAGGTTCGGTGTGTTCCATTAGTTGTGCTAAAGCTTCTAGATAAAGATTCTTCCAGTTTATTTTTGTTGTGTTTGTTTGGCTTGTCTTTGTGGCTGGTGTGTGATTTGAGATGGTGATAGTAAAAGGGTTCAAATGGAATTGCTCCAGATTACTGGTATGGGGGTGAGTAGTAATAAGTCCATCCCTGCAGAAGATCACATCTAGTGTGTGTCCTGACAGGTGGATGGCTCTGTTAACCATTTCCTTCAGCTGAAGGCTTGCAATGTGAACACTTATAGAGTTTGTTGATGTTTAATGTTCTTTCTAAAACCAGATGTTAAAATGCCTTAGTACAATTATAATGTCATGCTAGGCTGGCTATGGTGTCTTTGAGTTTCATAGCGATGTTCGGTTTGCATGTGGGCGGTCTGTATATGAATGGGAAAAGTATTCTAACTTGGTTGCTGAGTTTGAAGTTGACAAGGAGACATTCACAATCCTCAATGTCCATTGATAGTAGCAATGAGTCAACTAGGCCTCCTCCTCTTCTTTCTTCTCTCTTTGCTTGCAGAAGTTTAAAGATATTTGGGGGGTTCATGGGCTATTACTTTGTAGTAGTCTGATAGCCATGTTTCTGTGAGGAAGAGGGCATCTGTACCACCATCACCTAAAATAGTTTTCTGTTGTGTATCTTTCCAATGAACATACTTTGATTAGGCTGAAGTGTATTGCATTCTTTTTGTATAGAGCATTTATGTGTGGTTCACTGGGTGGTACGGGTAGGGCGTGCTTCTCGGGTCATTGACATGAAGATTGAGCATTGCTGGATGATCCAGTGTTTGGGGAATTTTCATCCATTTCCTTTGCTGAGAACTTCCAATAGTTTGCTTGTGGGATCAGACTGTGCGTCATCATGGTCTGTGAGGTCTATAGTGTGTTTTTTCCAGTCTATTGTTATGAAAGAGGTGTTAAGTCTGAGCCTGTTTGCTGTTCTACGTTTTGAAATCTTTTTAAAGTTGTTCTTGGTGACGTGTTCTGTTTGGGGCTGGTGCTCTATTTATGGATGTCATCTATTGGAGATTGTTCTGGATTGTCATCTGCTCCCCCTCTTCTTGTGGTCCCTTTTATATCTGATACAGCGGATTTATAGGTTGAAAGATAGTGAGTGTTGTAAGAGGTCTTAGGTCTTGTTGTTGCAAATTGATTTTTCACCTTCAGTGGGAGCTGATAATGGTTTGGTGGTGTTGTGATATTGAGAGGGACATTTTTGTGTTTTAACAATTGCTTTGTTTTTGATTCTTTTCTTGCTCTGTTTTCACTCATTGTCCATTTGTCTTTCTTGTATTGAGTAATTGCCTTAAGGTCTTTGGTGTAGCGGTATTTCTGTTTGTCAGTTTTGTCACCCAGACTGTTGTTAGTCGGTATACAGGGTGTTGTTGACGTGCAGAAGTTTTGTACCCTCTGTTTTTAGGTGGTGGTCTTGTTTTGAGAGGATGGTATCTGGCATGCCTTCATTTGGTTTGGGCAATACTGAGTGACAAGTGCGTAGATGACTAGTTGTTGCACCGATGTGGACAATAGTGTAACTTGCTCTGCCTGATACTGTTTGTTGTCTAACAACAAACAACAACTGTTTGTTGTCTGAGGCACCTGCTGTAAAGTGATAAAACAGCCCTGATATGTGATAGGTCTGTAAACGGTGTGGGGTATAGTGAAACAGCCCAGTCATGAGCTAGGTCTAAAAGTGGTTATGGTAAAAAACAGACCAGCTATATGCTAGGTATGCAACTGGTTTCAGGACAAGAGAACAGCTATGTGCTAGATTAGTAAATGGTTATGGTAAAAACTGCCCAGCTATGTGCTAAGTATGGGGACAGAGTATGATAAAGTAGCACAGTTGTGTGTTGGGTATTCTATGGCAGCATAACCCAGTTATTTCTGCAAATGGTTATAGGTACACAGCCTATGTATGTGATAGGTATGCTTACCATTCGGGTAAAACAGCCCAGTTATGTGCTAGGTATTCAAACGATTATAGTAAAATAGCCCAGCAGCAGGTATGCAAACAATTCTAATTAGACAGCCCAGCTATGTGCTGTGTGCCAGGTAGGCAAATGGTTATGATTAGACAACCCAGCTATGTGGTAAGTATGCAAACTGTTATACTCATATGATGCTCACAAGTTAGTGGAGCAATTGGGGCCCATTACGTCCAAACTCATTAGAGGGAATAGAAACCGTCAAAAATGGTTCAATGCAGAGCTCACTGAGCTTAAGAGAGAAAAAAGAAAAAGAGAGGGTAGTTGGTTAAATCACCCTACACAGGCCAACATGGAGATGTGGAAAAGTACACAGAACCTTTATAAGAAAGTGATCTGTGAAGTAAAGAAAAACATCTATAATGATAAGATTAGGTTAGCAGCCAACTCTACCTGTAAGCTATTTAAACATTTTAAATCCATTGATAAACCAAAAGCTCTGTCGCCACTCTTTTCCCCATCCCAGTAGGGTTGTGAAAAAGTACAAGAGACTTTTGCTAACAAAATTAAGAAAGCCAGAGAGAATATAATAGCAGCTCAAATCTCATCCAACGTCCAGCCAGCCCCGCCAACTCCGGAACAACCACAGCAAGAAAGTTTCAAATTATAATGACATATGGTTAAAATATTGTCAGCCATGAAGCCTACTTCATGTGCAGAAAACATCATTACCCCGAAAATGATTCTGGACAACAAGGATATTTGCACCAGTGCTTACAAAGATAGTAAATGCTTCCTTTAGAGATTGAACAATTCCCAAGAGCATTAAAACAGACATCTTCACTCCACTTTAAAAAAACCAGGGCTGGATCAAAAGGAACCAGAGAATATGCGACCGATAACGAACTGCGACTTTGTACTTAAAGTGCTGGATAAGGTAGCGACAGCAGAACTGCAAAAGCATGTTGAGTCTAATAACATACTACATAGTCAACAGTCCAGGTTCCGAGCTGCCCTTAGCACGGAAACGGCGATGTTAGACTTGCAAACTCATATGCTAAGCATTCTAGATAAGGGCAAGACGGGTTTGCTAGTACTCCTGGATCTTAGTGCAGCCTTCGACCTACTGGATCACCAACAACTCCAAAGGGTGCTGGAGAAGGTGGCTAACTGCTCCAAAGAGGCCACCAGATGGTTGGCATTGTTTCTCACAGATAGAAAAGCCAACATTCACGGGGGTGAGAAATTCTCTGAAGAGGCTCCCATTTTATGTGGTGTCCCGAAGTGGGCGAGCCTGTCACCACTCCTTTTCAACCTCTACCTGAGATTTCTCTGCATAGTGCTCGATGAAATCAGAGCTTACTTTATGAACTACGCAGATGACACCCAGCTGATGGTGGAACTGAGTGGCAATTACGTCAAGGACAGTGCCAAAGTGGCGACGTTATACAATACCATTGGGAAATGGAAGGAAAAGAACTGGATGTGCCTCAACGGCAGCAAAACAGAGATGATTTTTGGATCTCACCAGGGTTGTGCCAAGTTGGGACCAGAATATGATTCTTTTAACATCAAAGACTCTGACATTCAGGTATCAGAGAAAGTGAAAATCCTTGGGCTCTTTCTGGAGGCTTCTATGGGTGCAGATGCACAGGTCCATTACTTACATAAGAACTGCCTATACCATCTACGTCTCCTCAGAGCAATACAACCATTCATGAGTGTAGAGAATTATGCCACCATTGCAAGGGCCACCATTCTGTCTCGTCTTGACTACAGTAACGCGTTACAAGAGCTGTATAGCAAAATGTCAAGTTATTGAAAATAATGCAGTCAGAACAGTAAAAAGGAAGAAACAAAGGGCCTCATTACAAAACCGCCTGGTTACCGCTGGACTCATATTACCATTCGCCTCCATGATTCCCGGAATTACCGGGGCATTACAACCCCGGTTTCCCGGGAATCACGGAGGCGGAATGGTGTTAATCCCCATTCCCATTGAGTCCTATGGATCTCAATGGGAATGGGGATCATGGAAACACCGGCAGCATCTCGTAATGATGCCGGTGTTTCCTCGTCCGCCTGCAGGCGGGCGGTGTTAAACCCGCCAGCTCAGACCTGGCGGGAACATCACCTCCCGCCTGCAGGAGTCAGGATCAGGCGGTCCGGAAATAACGGTGGTGGCGGTTTTACCGCCACCATTATTTCCCGACCGCCTGATTTGTAATGAGGCCCAAAGTTAACATATCACAGCGGATAGAAGAGCCCTTCACTGGCTGACAGTGGAGGACTGAATCCAGTTCAAATCCATGACCCTGGTTCACAGATGCTTGCACGGGAAAGCACTGGCGTACCTGGAGGAAAGAATCACACAACGTGTACCTAGGCACTCCCCAAGA